>NW_026575044.1:38695000-41095000 GCF_905146905.1 Nyctereutes procyonoides
GGTCAAGAACAAACAAAGGAGCCAGGAGTAAATTTACTTGTGGGAAAGCAGGCAGTGGCAGAGCAATTTAGTTGAGAGATTTGGAGACTGAGGGCTTAATGGGATTAAGAAAATAATGAATTCCCAAATTAACAGCTGTTGGCCAGGGAGACCCCACAATAAAATGTGTTTTTATTTGTGGTTCAGTTGTCTTAGTGGGAATTGGAGATGTCTGTGCCAGCTTGGCTGTTTGGCAGGGCTGGGATCTCCGGAGAGGCTGCAAGCAGAGGACCCTGAGCCCAAGGATGGAGAAATTGCTGTGTCAGGCCCTATGGTCAGCTTTATAAGAATTGTCTCATTTAGGTCTCCTAAAGCCCCATGAGGAAAGTACTATAGCTATTGTCCCATTTTACAGACGGGGAGACTGAATGTAGGAATACCAAGTAACAACTAGACTCATACAGGGTTACGACTCACACAGGGACTCTAGGGCCACATTCCTAACCACTATGCAATCCTGCCTCCTGCAAGGGAACCTTAGCAACCTGGAAGGAGGATGCAGCCCTGGGTTCGAGGTGAGCTCAGGTAGTAAGTTACCTGTGCCTTGTCCTCAGCCTGAGATATAGGGCTGTGAAAAATGCATTTCCTGCTTCAGGATGGTGGGTGGAGACATGCATATTACAGTATATTCATGAGAGACAAGAGAGAGCCTTGGGGAGGGATGGAAGGTGGACCAGGAAAGTATGTGCATGGCACACAGACCTGTCCATGCACACCCACTCACCCATTCACAAACAGCCCCAGGCATGTGGCAGGGGTGGTCCTGCCTCTCTTCACACACACCTCTTTCCTCCACACCAATTTCACCCGCCTGATTCCTTGGTTAAGACATTCTTACCTCCCCTTTGCCATCCTGACCACCCAGTGTGAGCATATTGCTTTCTATTATCTGTATATCCAAATTTTCAGCTTACTTGACGATACCCTTATGCTCAAAATGCTAGCTGAATTTGATGACTGACACTAAACCACAATAGAAAAAGAACGTAATGCTGAATAAAAGTAGTACTTTAAAAAAAAAAGAGCTTCAAGTGTCATTCTGACTTCTGGAAACTTCTTCCCATGAAACTCATGTATTTTCCAAACTTTTAACACTATGATCATTATGATCATTTTACATTTTTACCTCTTTCAATTGAGTTTTTGCAACTCAGAGATCAAGTTTGTTGCGTAACAACATTAACAGCTAATAAATTATGCTCTCCTCTGCCATTTTCTTGAGCAGGGCTGGCCGAGTCAAGGCCTCACGGAATTTGGGAGGAACTTATTCTGAGGTTGATCCTCCAGTTGGGCTATAAGGTCAGGATTCCATGCCAGAGCTATGCTGCTCCTAAAGAGGGCATGGAACTGAGACTCACCAAGTTGTGGGTCCATATGCTCTTTTCCAAAACTCTTGGAACCAATATGATTCAGAATTGTTTAGATTTCAGGAAAGAAATGTGCATACACCATATCTTGTAGAACAACTCCCATTGGGATCTGGAACAGCACCCCCTAATCAAACACATTAGTATTTCCATAGTGGAAAATATATTCACATCAAGTGGAATAAATATTAAATGTAGTCTAATATCATAACAATATAAATAATATGATATAATTAATAGTATAAATATTAAAATAATATAAATAATAGAGATATACATATTAAAATAATATAAATAATGTAAATATAAAATATAAATAATCAATTCATGTTAGTTTGGAGGAGGAAGTACAGGAGGAGGGGAAAGAGAATCCTAAGCAGGCTCCATACTCAGTGCAGAGCCTGACTTGGGGCTGGATCTCATGTCCCTGAGCAGAAATCAAGAGTCCGATGCTCAACTGACTGAGCCACCCACACCCTCCTCGACTGTCAAATAACTTCAAATGACCTTGTTACCACATGAGTTATCGAAACCCTTTTGGTTTTCAGATTTTGGGATTTGGGGTTTAATGGGGTTGTGGGCCTGGCAGGGCCAATGGCTGCCATTCATGGAGACTTCCTGTGCTCTCTGTGATCCTGACGAGAACCTCACAGGAGGGAAGTGTTCACAGCTTCACATGATAGACATGGAAACTTTGAAGCAGACAGTCTGGGAACATGGCCTGAGGTCTCCAAAAGAGAGAGAGGAGTCAAAGCTGGCATATCTACACCTGTGCAAGGCCTACCGTTTTGCTACCCTGACGTCTTCCCCCTAAGAAAATGACCAGCCTGACAGGTTTTTCCTTAAGATGACAACTCTCTTTATGTCACCTGTCTGACAGGCGGGCTCCTGGCTACTTGGCTCTCTCAGCTGTCTACACTTAGCATTATTAGCTCTTAGGGCTGTCAGGTTGATACGGATCCCCTGCTCTTTATGCAAGGGCCCCTTTAGTTTTCCTACTAAAAATATTTTTAAATAGTTGAGTGCCCCAGACATTCTTGAAGCAGTCATTTCCTTCCCTTCTCCTTTATTAATGGGCTAATTTCCTTCGACTCCCCAGTGTTGCTCTGAGGCACTTGTGGAAGGCCTGTTTATTGCCTTTGGCTGACATTACCTTTCTCCTTCTCCACCCCCAACTTTATCTTCTCCCTGCCAGCAGGACTAACCTTTGTTCCTTTCCTCCTTTGGGCTTCCCTCTCTTGCTCTGAATTTTCCGGAGGAGCGGTGGGGGGGTGGGGGGTGGGGGGGTGTTCTGAGCACTGGCTCCCCAGCCCGTTACACAGTGAGGAGTCCTGGCCTCCTTATTTGGGAAGGTTTGGGGCCATGACTGTGAAGAAGTCACATTGAGTGGGAAGTGTTCATGCTCTGGATGAAAAAAACAGTTGTCTTAAATTTTCTTTTGCATTTCACCCTTTTACAGGGCACACACTGGGACGAACACCCTTGAACAGGGCCTTTCCTTATTTGAGAGCCCGTGCAGGATCTTACCACAGGGTAGCTCCTCACAGCTCTGTGATGACATGAGTATGGTCAGTCAACAGCAGGGGAACCTGAGGTGGATTTGGCTTCTGAGATTTCTCCTAGCCCCCAGGGTTCTCAGGAAAGTTGGCCAAGGGCGGAATGGATATGGCCTATGGGCTCACTGCTCTGACTGAGCGACACTCCTTCCCAAGCAAGCTTTCTTAGCCTCTTTTTCCTTCATATTCTCACATAAGATGGGAGTCATGAGAATATCACTATGATTCCTTTTTTTTTTAAAGATTTTATTCATTTATTTGACAGAACGAGAGGGAGAGGGAGAGGGAGAGAGATAGAAAGAGAGAACAAGCAGGAGGAGTAGCAGAGGGAGAGGGAGAAGCAAACTCCCTGCTGAGCAGGGCGCCCAATGCAGGGCTCGATCTCAGGACCCTGAGATCATGACCTGAGCTGAAGGCAGATGCTCAACTGACTGAGCCACCCAGGCACCCTGAGAATACCACTCTGATTCTGACACCAATTCCAATGTGTGTGTTTCTTTTTTCACACCACTGAGCAATCCTCCAACATTAGCTGAGCGTCCTACTATTCAACTCCATTCTGACACTATGTACCTGGAGGTGGTGTCACGTCCCTCAGGTTAAAGGTTCAGCCCCAGGAGACTGCCTCCCCCGCCTCAACGTACGATGTCGATCACAAGTCCAGGCTGTCACCAGTGCTTCTGACTGGTGGGCTAGGAACAGTGGAGGTTCCCACCTGCTTGGATTCAATTAATTTGCTACAACAGCTCACAGAACTCAGAGAAGCATTGCTTATGTTTACCCATTTACTATGAAAGGATATAAGTGAGGAGCAGCCATGTAGAAGAGTTGCATAGGGCAAGGTATAGGGAGAGCTTGGAGCTTTCATGCTAAGTTTTTATGGAGGTTTCATTATATAGGCATGATTAGCTAAGTCACGGGCCATTGGTGATTAACTCTCTCTCTCTAGCCTTCTCCCCTTCTTGGAAATCAAGGGGTGGAACTGAAAGTTCAATCTCTAATTACACGGTTGATTCCTCTGGTGACCAGTCCCCACTGTTAGGTGACTGAGGGGCTTTCCAAAAGTCACCTCATTAGCATGACAAAAGACAGTTTCCCTCTCCTCTCATTTCGGAAATCCCAAGGGTTTTAGGAGTTCTGTGCTGGGAATATGGACAAAGACCTAATATATATGTCTTATTATAGTCACAAGATCACAAATACCTAACCCACTGTGTTGTCATGTGGGATAAGTTAATTAAATGAGTGAATATGTCTGGAGCTTTTTGCACTGTGTCAGTTCTCTGGACACTGAGGCCATCCTTTTGTGCTCCAAGGTGAAGTCCTAATACGACCAAGGTGGGCAAATATTTGTCATCTCCCCAAGGAAGGAGGATTCTATATTGACACCCAGGGCAGGACTAACCCTCAGGTAGGGCTGGGATTAGAACCCAAAGGTAGAGATTCTCAGTGCTCTGTGCTAGGATGACAAACTGTACTGGTTTACTAGGGACTTTTCCAGTCTTAGCACCAAACGTTCTGCTTTTCAGAAAACACTTCAGCCCCATTGGTCACCCTAACCCTCCGGTCTTCGTGAGCCTTTGTTGCTTTATTAACCAAAATAGTATGCTTGGGGTGTCTGGGTGGCTCAGTTGGTTAAGTGTCTGATTATTGATTTCAGCTCAGGTCATGATCTCAGCATTCTGGGATTGAGCCCTATGTTGAGTTCCATGCTCAGCACAGAGTCTGCTTGTTCCTCTCCCTCCAGGCCTCCCTCACTTGCTCTTTCCCTTTCTCTCTCTCTCAAATAAATAAAATATTAAAAAAAAACACTATGTTTTCTGTCTTCACAGCTTTTTACAGTGGGAAAAAACCTTCAGATGCCAATCTTTGTATATAGGAAGTATTTTAAGTTACTGAAACCTAAAATTTCATAAAATAAGCATGTTTTAGTTCTCCATATTACCTTCTTTTGTATTTAATTTCCATGTCCTATCTCATTAGGTTATTTCAGACCTAGTGAATAATCTGTTGCTGGCTGCTCAGAGGAGGGTGATGTATTTTCAAGCTGATGGAGAATGAATTAAGTGCTATTAATAAAGAAATTTCACAAAGTTCTAACTAACTTTTGGGAGTAGCTTACAATCAACCAGACTTAATTCTTCATTTTTTAAAAAGTTTGGCCTTCTGGAAAACATTATAAGGAGGCTTTGTTGCAAAGCACACTAATGGAGTGGAAGCACTGTGCAAACTAAAATATGAAATGATGTTATTAATCCAAATATTTTACCACAATCGTTGTTTCTTTTGGAAGAGGGTGGATAAACCCAAGATTTCACTTGGCCTGAAATATGCAGGTACTCAAGAAAAGCGATTATTGCTCCCACAGGTTCAATCTATAGCAAATGTTTATTGCATACTTAATATATTCTTGACACAATTGGCTATGGAAAAGTCACAGAGAGCAAAATTTGTTTCTAATCTTTAAGGTAGTTATGTGGGTACTAGAAAAGTGATGAGGAGAATGCTTCTGAAAAACTGTGCTTTTGGAATTGAACATTGAAATCAGTCTTTCAGCCATCATTCAATATTGCCATGCTGGATCTGGAGAGGCAGAGTCTTGTTAA
This sequence comes from Nyctereutes procyonoides, assembly GCF_905146905.1. Classification (NCBI taxonomy): domain Eukaryota; kingdom Metazoa; phylum Chordata; class Mammalia; order Carnivora; family Canidae; genus Nyctereutes; species Nyctereutes procyonoides. The sequence goes on from NW_026575044.1 coordinate 38,700,569, forward strand.
AATTTCTGAATAAATCTTTAGGATAGAAGTCAGGATGAGTAGCTTATTGCCACCAACTCATTCTCAATAAATTGTTAGCTAAGAATCATTCGGAAGTTTTGGGCCAATTTGTCTTTGAACTATCAACATAAACAGGTTTGTGCCCATATAATATGCCCCTTATTGAATGTTTCTTTGCAAGATTGAATTTAGAGCTGTGAACATGAAAAATTGCTGTTAAGATATGAGGTACAGTCCAATTTTGAGGAATTTTGAAAGAATCCTTGTAGGAAAGTTGGATGAGATTCTTCTTATAGTGACACAAATACCTAGGTGGTTAATTAACCTCAATTATTATGAAGCACCTTGAAAAGATGGGAAAAACAGCAAAGATCTACTCTTGGAAAGGAAATCGATTGGGCTATTTCTATGCAGGATTGTTAGTGGCCACACACATAAATCTACTTTAAGAATCCCCTGCATCTCAGACCACAGGATATCTACCATCAGGCATGCCCACCCAGAAACAGGCAGCAGACTCCTGTGAAGCCAGTCTGGAAGAGAAATTTCCCAGGCCTGAAAATTCTGTGGTCGTTTTCATTTATTTTCTTCATTCTCCTCATATCTCTTTCTTCTCCATACTCCTTGCCTTCTGAAAACTTTTAGAAGTTGCTGGCTTCTTTCTGGATTACTGCAAATATAAAGTTGTCCCCTGAAATAACATGTGGAAAATGAATTTTTAAAGAACTTTGAAGAACATTCACTCTTTCATGAATGGCTTTTTTTTTTTTTAGCTCTATGATGGTTCTAAAACACTACCATGAAAGAAAATGATCCACTGAATAGTATGGCCTGAAGATTCTCTGCTCCTGGAGAGCAGTGATTGAGGACCTTGGCATAAGATGCTCCAGGAATAGAACCAACAGAGCTTGAGGATTGTCTAATGTACCCACCGGCTTTTGGGTTCAAAACCATTCCTTAAAAACAGTGAGATTTTTCATGTTTTAGTTGAAAAGTCTACAAAATATGAGAAACTGCAGTTTGATAGGTTCGTTTTTTATTTTTTTCATTCTATGTTGTACGTTAATGTATTGGGTTTTGTTTATTTTTGGCCAACTTCTGAAAATCCATAAGGCATTTCAAGAAAATAATACATTTTACCATTGAAAACTTCCTCTCTATCTTTCTGGTCTCTTCTACCACTCAAATATCTAGCTTCGCTATACAACTTGTCATATCCCCAAGAAGTCTGGCATGGTTTGCCTTTTGTCTGTAGTTCTCTCTGCCTGGAGACAGTTCCTATCTCTGTCTCCAACCTCCTGACTTTTTTGTCCCTGCTGACCAGCCATTTCCTCCATGTTCTCATCTTCACCATTGGGAAGAATCTATCTGTTGATGTTGTTTTTATTTGTATTTCTCTAACTGCCAGTAGAATAGAACATTTTCACTGCCACTGAGACTCTTTGTCCTGTGATATGTGTTCATGTCCTTTGGATAATTTACTACCGGAAATTTGTCTACTACAATAGTTATAAAATTTCTTATTTATGAAAGATATTGGTCCTTTTCTTTCTATGAAAATTGTGATTATCCTGGAGTTTTTTTGTTGATGTTTCATTTTTGTTTACAGTAGTTTTGAATTGCAGTCATTTTTGTATTGTCATTTTAAAAATGTATGGCTTCTGCCTTTTATTCATTTATATTTTCCCATTCCCATTCATTTATATTTTCTTCTAGAATTTTTATGTTCACTTTTTACATTTATTTTTTTTAATTTTTATTTATTTTTTTGATAGTCACACAGAGAGAGAGAGAGAGGCAGAGACACAGGCAGAGGGAGAAGCAGGCTCCATGCACCGGGAGCCCGATGTGGGATTCGATCCCGGGTCTCCAGGATCGCGCCCTGGGCCAAAGGCAGGCGCCAAACCGCTGCGCCACCCAGGGATCCCCACTTTTTACATTTAAATGCTAACTCATCTGGAACTTATTTTGGTGTATGGTTTGAGGAATATTTCCTGACAAATAGATATTTCCAGATAAATGGATAGCCAAATAGTCCAACACAAGTTTTTGAATAAACTATTCTTTCCCCTGTGAGTTTTGATACCAACTTTATTATGCAGTGATCTGTCTTGAATAAATTCTGGGGAAAGTAAAATTGTCCCTGTTTGCAGATGACATGATATTATATATAGAAAACTCTAAAGACTACACACACACATGCACACACACACAAACTTGCTAGGACAAATAATTGAATTCAGTAAAGTTGCTGGTTACAAAATCAATATATCAAAATCAGTTATGTTGCTATACACTAAGAACAAACACTCTGAAAAGGAAATTGGGAAAACAGTTGCATTTAAAGTCATATTAAAAAGAATAAAATGGTTATAAATAAACTTAACTAAGGAAATGAGAGACTTTTACACTGAAAACTACAAATTATTGCTAAAAGAAATTAAAGACATAAACAAATGGAAAGACATCCCATGTTCATGCATTGGAAAACTTAATATTACTAAAATGTCCATACTACCTAAAGCAATCTACAAATTTAATGCAATCTCTATCAAAACCCCTATGACCATTTTACAGGATTAGAAAAAGTTCTACAATTCATATGGAACTATAAAATCCAAAATCAATCCTGACAAAGAAGTCCAAGGCTGGAGGCATCGTACTTCCTCATTTCAAAGTATATTACAAAGCTACAGTAATCAAAACAGTATGGTGGCATAAAGATAGACATTTAGAATAGAAAGCCCAGAAATAAATCCCTAAATTCATCAATAAGGTTGCCAAGAATACACATGGGGAAAGGGCAGTCTCTTCAACAAATGTGCTAGGAAAACTGGACAGTCAAAAGCAAAAGAATGAAGATGGACCTTTATGTTACACTACGAACAAAAATTAACTTAAAATGGATTAAAGACTTAAACAAGACCTGAAATTGTAAAGGTCCTGGGAAAAAACACAGGGGAATATCTTCATAACATAGGTCTTGACAACTTTTTGAATATGACACCATAAGCAAAAATAAACAAGTGAGACTTCATCAAACTAAGAAAGTTCCTACACAGCAAATAAAAAATAATAATTGGATGAAGAAGCAACCTAGAGAATGGAAGAAAATATTTTCAAACCATACATGTGATGAGAAGTTAATTTCTAAAATAAGAAACTCCCACAACTCAATAGTGAAAAAACTAACCCAATTGAAAAACAGGCTAAGGACTTGAATAGATTTCTTCAAAGACAGACAAATGGTCAACAGGTATATGAAAAGATGCTCAACATCACTCACTGTCAGGGAAATGCAAATCAAAACCGCAGTAAAATATCACCTCACACCTGTCAGGATGGTTATTATTAAAAACAAAACAAAACACAACAAATGTTGGCAGGGATGTAGAGAAATTGGAACCCTTGTACACTGTTGATGGGAATGCAAAATGGTCTAGCTGCTATGGAAAATAGTATGGTGCTTTCTCAAAAAATTAAAAATAGAACTATCATATGCTCCAGCAATCTCACTTCTGGGCATTTATCCAAGAGAATTGAAATCAGGATCTTTAAGAGATAATAGCACTCCTGTGTTCACTGCAGCACTATTCATAATAACCAAGAGGTACAAACAACCTAAGCATCCATGAACAGATGAATGGATTTTCTAAGTGTGGTATATATATACCCTGGAATGTTATCAGACTTAAAAATATGTGACAACATGAATGGACATTATGCTAAGGGAAACAAGCCAGTTGCAGAAAAACAAATACTATAGGATTCCACTTACTATATGAGGTGTCTCAAGTAGTCAAACTCATAGAAACAAAAAGTAGACGGTTGCTGGTGAGGGAAATGAGAAGTTGCTGTTCAATGGGTATAAAGTTTCAGTTATGTGAAATGAATAAATTCTAGAGATTTTCTGTACATTGTGCCTATAGATAACAATACTGTATTGTACACTTTAAAACCTGTTAAATAAAAAAAAAAACCCTGCTAAATGGGTAAACTCATGTAAAGTGTTCCTACCAAAATAAAATTAAATTAAAATACAAAATTTCGAGGTTTCTGGGTGGCTTAGTCAATTAAACATCTGACTCTTGATTTCAGTTCAGGTCATGATCTCAAAGTTCTGAGACTGAGCCCAACATGGGGCTCCATGCTCAGAGGGGAGTCTGCTTAAGATTCTCTCTCTCCCTCTCCCCCTGCCCTTCCCCCCTACTTGTGCACTCTCTCTCTCTCTCAATAAATAAATAAATAATAATGTTTTTAAAAATATATATATAAAGCTCTGTGGATATTAGAGAACACTAGAAAATTGCATGTGAGGGCATTTCTTACATAAGCCTCATTTACTATCATCTTGTTGTCTAATGATGCTTATCATGTTATAAATATTTATGTATGGTATTATTTAAGTGCTATTGTTTATTAAATAACTTTTTAAAAACATTTTGCTTTGTTTTGTTCTGTTTTTTACTGAAGACCATATAGAGTAGTGGTAGGGTTTGGCTGGACAAACCACCTAATCTGCTTCTCTGCTTCCTCATCCATATGGTGTCGACCACACAGGTTTATTAAGCATTCAATTAAATTATACTTGTAAGAAATTTAGCCTTGTGTCTGACACTTAATAATGAACAAGTATTAGCCATTATTCTCTTTATACAATGAAGTTTAGACAAGTCAAAGAAAAAAGCCTCCTATATAAAAGAAAGTCTTATGTGTTTTAGACCATCTTAATCCAAACAGGCCCAAAATCAGAATATTTCAAAGACAAGGTGGTCTACCTTATCCTGTAGTTTCTAGAAACATGGATGAAAACTCTCCAAGAATAAACAATAATATCCAACATGAACGAATAAATATCAGGTAGTAAGGGACAATAAAATTTATTTGTCCTTTGGATTTCTTTCCACTGTAAATAGAGATGTGCTCCATGATCAGTGTAAATTGTGGGAAAGAACATTCTATAAATCTCCATTTCACCCCACTAAGTCTCAGGGGACTTTAGAAGACAAACTTACTGTTAATGATCTTCTTCCCTGTTTTTTTTTTTTTTAAAGATTTTTATTTATTTTTTCATGAGAGACACACACAGAGAGAGGTAGGGACACAGGCAGAGGGAGAAGCAGGCTCCATGCAGGGAGCCTGACGTGGGACTCGATCCTGGGTCTTCAGGATCAAGCCCTGGGCTGAAGTCAGTGCTAAACCGCTGAGCCACCCGGGCTGCCCATCTTCTTCCCTCTTCTATTGTGGTACCTGAGATTATTGTGTAATGCTCTAATGAAAACAAAACACAGAGGTAGAGGTAATGCAGTATTTTATCTGGGGATTCAGTTGAAAGGCAATAGTCTTCATATTAATTGGATGTGAGCTGAACAAACACAAAAAAACAGTGTTTTTAAAAATTATAACCACTTGTGTCTTATTGGAGAGCAAAATATGTAAAATAAAGGATGACTTAAATTATTTTGATATATTTTGTGCCTAATTAACAACTAAAAATTGTTTCCCCTTATGGTATTGCTGATTTCAGTTCTGTTCTAATGTTTGAAAATGTATGTAAATCAGCTTTTTAATACTTTCTTATTAAAATTATGTATTTATAAATGCATAAATATGTGCATGTGTGTGTAGTGAATTTTTTAAATGATCTAGAATGTACAGGGCATTATGAAAAAGCAACCTTATTCTTTTCACCACAAGGCTTTCAAAGCTGTTCTTTGAATTATTTTTCCCCACTCCTTGCTTAAATCTCAACTGTAGCCATAGTTTATCCAGTCTTTTTCAGATAATGAAAGTTCAGTCTAGTATCATAATTGCATATTTCCAATTTGCCACGTGAATAAAAATGTCCCATTTTTCTGTAGCTTGGAAGCTTGCAATGGAAGTGGGAGCTTTGGTTGACTTCTTTCCCCCTATCTTCCTCTACCACCTCATCTACATGCAAGCTGCTCTTTTAAACCCTTCTATGGGCTGAGAGTTTGGAGGAAGATAGGAGAAGGGAGAACAACTAAGGGAAAAAAAAGGTCTTGCTTGGCTGTGCAATTGTAACCTGGAGTAAACTCTTCATATGGTAGACTCTTTATGATGACACATTGATTCTTGGTGTCTCCCTGAGAGTTCTTCAGGCTCCCTCCTCTGCAACCCACCATGACTATAGTTGGGATCTCTCATCAACAGCTCCCTTCCTCCAATTGCTAATGACCATTGCCACGATTTCCTTTGGAATCACATTGGCCAGACTCCTTTTCAAGATGATACAATCCAGCTCCATTCCATTTGGCCCATGGGAGCTCACACAATTTTTGCTTTGCTCAACTCAGGAAGTTAGACTGTTTCCAGTACAATGTCTTCCCAAAGATTGGCTTTGCTATCTTGGAGCTCCTGATACTCACAGCCTCTTTCCTTTAAGCTGTTCAAGCATCAGTCAGACACCAGCTCTGGTCTCTCTAGCCAGGCAATCCATGTCAAACTTTTCAAATGATTCTCTTGAAGTTCCTCTTCTTGACTTGAAAACCCCCTTTCCTTCCTCCACAGGAGAAATACATGCCCAACTATTCAAAAAAAAAAAAAAAAGTCAACACAGGTGTCTTCAATTACAGTGACTCATTTGTCTTCTCTTTTATAACCTAGAAATGAATGGCAGACTAATGCTGGCAGATGATTTCACAATTTCTTAGCCCCTCCCTGCATAGACAGTCTAGCATCTTCCAAGGGATGTAAGACACAGAGATATTCAACAATAATTGTATTTGTTCTCAAATTCTGGGACTTCAGTTGAAACTGTGAGTCAACAGGAAAAGTCCCATTTTAACATAGTGTTATATATGTGTCATGGGCTCCTACTGGTAGTGCTTCAATATATTATGATTTAAATCATGTTCCTTGACAAAATAAATTTGGAAAGCACTGCTCCATTGTTTTGCTTTTAAGTATGATGTAAGCTACTTGGTTTGAGATAACTTTTTAATCATGTTGAGGGAGTATTCTATATGCAATTTATTTTTTACCAAAAATGAATATTGAATATTGTTAAATACCTTTTGACAGTAAAGATGAACATAAAGTTCATTGATGTGATCAATGGTATTTTTAGATTTCCTAATATTAAGTAATTTGTGACTTCATAGAGCATTATTCCTTTAATAGGATGCTAGATTAGATTTACTAATACTTTAAATGTTTTGTATCTTATTCATAAGTGAGCTTAGTAAAAAAAAATTTGTGCCATCTTTGTCAGGTTTCAGTATATGCTACCTTTTTAAATAAAAAATGCAAAGCATTTTCTATATTCATCCAAGTTATAGTTACCTTTTCAGGAAAAACTATTAGAGTACATGCATAGAAAAATACATCTATCAATTTTCAAAAATAATCACACTTGAGGGGGACCTTGCTGGCACAATCAGTAAAGCATACAACTCTTGGTTCCAGCTCAGATCATGAACTCAGGGTCGTGAGATTGAGCCCCATGTTAAGGTTCTCTAAAATAAATAAATCTTAAAAAAAAAAAAAAAAAGTAACAACACTTGAGTAACTAGCACCCAGATGGAGAAAAACCAACATAAGTGCCCCAGAATATCCTTCATTTCCCTTTCACTAACTAAGGTCAACTGCATAGAGTAATTTGATCTGTGTGTATACCTTATGTAAATAGATTCATACATATGCACTCTTTTGTATTGGTCTTCTTCTTCTTCTTCTTCTTCTTCTTCTTCTTCTTCTTTTTTGAGAGAGAGAGAATGAGCATGAGCAGGGAGGGTTTAGAAGGAGAGGGAGAGAGAGAATCTTAAACAGGCTCCATGCCCTGTGGAGTGGGACACAGGGCTCAATCTTATGACTCTGAGATCATGACCTGAGCTGAAATCAAGAGTCAGGTGTTTAACTGACTGAACTACCCAAGCACCCTGTGTTGGTCTTCGTTAATTCACTATTATATTTGTGCAATTCAGCCATATTATTGTGTATGGTGATATACAGTTCATTCTCATTGAAATATAACATTCCATTGAATGTATATACTAAAAATTGCTTATCCATTCTGCTGTTGATGGGCATTTGGATTATTTTCAGTTTGAGACTTTCAAAGACTGCTTCTATAAACAGTCTAGTGTAGGTGGATTTTCGAATACAGGTACATATCTCTGTTAGGTATATATTAGGAGTGGAACTGCTAGGCTGTAGAAAATCATATGGGATATTTGACATTTTCTTTCTTACTGTTGTGTAGGAATTCTTTATATATTCTAAAAGAATGGAAAAAGATGTATTACACAAACAGCAATTATAAGAAAGGTGTGATAGTTATACTCATACCAGACAAAATAGATTTTAAAACAAAAATTACTACTGGAGAGAAAGAAAAATATTTTATAATAAAAAGGTTAATTCATCAGGAAGATGTAACAATTTTAAGTCTATATGCACTTACCAACAGAGCCTCAAAATACATGAGGCAAAAACTGACAGAATTGAAAAGAGAAATAGAGAATTCATAAGTAATAATTGGAGACTTCTATACCTAATTTTCAATAATAGCACAACCAGAAAGAAGATCAATAAGGACTTTAACATAGGTGTAAACCTTCATGACCTGAGGTTAGACCAAGCTTTTTTATACCTGACACCAAAAGCACAAGTCACAAAAGGGAAACTAGGTAAATTTGATTTTATCAAAATTTAAAATTTTATACTTCCATGGATTCCACTAAGAAAGTGAAGACAACCCACAAAACAGGATATTTGCAAATCATATATCTGATAAGGGACCTGTATCTAGAATACAGAAGGGACCCTTACAACTCAATAATTAAAAGAAAAATGACACAATTTTTAAATGGGCAATGGATACAAATAGACATTTCTTCAGAGAAGATATACAAATAGCCAATAGGTACAAGAAGGAGAGATACAATGCAATAAGAGCACATTAGGGAAATTCAAATCAAAACCACAACAAGATAGCATTTCATTCCCACTTGGATGGCTCTAATAAAAAAGACAGATAATAACAAGTGTTGATAAGGATATGGAGAGGTTAAAATCCTTATGTATTAATGGTGATGAAAAATGGTGCAGTCACATTGGAAAGCATTCTGGCAATTCCTCAAGATAGTAAACATAGAATTTCCATAGGACCCAGCAATTCCACTTTTAGGTATATACCCAAGACAAATGAAATCATATCTGAATACAAAAATTTGCACACAAATGTTCATAGCAGCATTATTCATGATAGCGAAACACAGAAACTATACAAATATTTATCAAATGAGGCACAGATAAATAAAGTGTGGTATATCCACATAATGGAATATTATTTCCATTGTAAAAAGGAATAAAAAATTAAAAATGAAATAAAACAAAAAGGAATGAAATACTGATGCATACTATGTTATGGTTGAACCTTAAAAACATTATGCCCAGTGTGTGTGGGGGGAACTAGTCATAAAGAAGACATGTTGAATGATTCTATTTGTTTGAAAATGTCCGATTCAGACAAATCCATGGTCAGAAAGTATACCAGTTGTTGCCGGGGCCTGGGAGATTTGGGAGGAGTGGGATGGGGTGTGATTATTCATCAGTACAAAGTCTATATTATGGGTTTTGAGGTTGGTTTTGGTGGTTACACGATTCTGGATACACTAAAAGCCATTGAATTGTACACCTTATATGGATGAATTGGATGATATGTGAATAATATCACAAGCTATTAAAAACAATTTCAATCTTGAACAATTCATGCTTACATTCTTTAAAAGATTATTACTCTTTAATACCTCCCACAGTGCTCAGGATATGTGGTCAATAAATGCAAATCAACAGAGTAAAGACTTTGGTCAAATTAGACTGAAGAGCCAATATGCTTTCAAATTTCTCTGACACAGATTTCAGGCACAGACTTAGGCCATTCCACAGGATTCTGATCTGACAAAGAACAGAACCCTTTTCTGGGTTAGATGAAAAGGGGAAGCACCCCAAACAATAAGACAACCAAGCTACAAGCTGGCGCTTTCCTATCTGCATGGCTGATAAGGACCATCTGATGCAATGTGGCCTTCCTCACCACAAAGTCACAATATTTATTTTAACACCAGTGAATATTGAGTGTGTGTATATATCTATATACTGATAAAACATTGCTCTAATATGTACACAGAGTCTGAACAAGATCAATTTATCAGGGTAATCATGCAAGCCTATGTATGAGAGAGGTCGTTTACATAGTGGGTTGATAGAGTACTGTGATATAAGCCATAGGGAAGCACTATCTAATGCTCATAATGCATGATATATATTTCATAATATGAGTATTGTATAAATAATTAATAGCATGGGCTTGAGAAAGCATTGATATGAATAAGAGAGTTTGCATGCAAGAAGATCTGCTCAAAGACTCGCTCTTAGTAGATTGGATAGAAATGCACAGGTAGGCCAAGCATATCACACATTTTTAGGGCCATTCTTCATCAAGCTTTGCCTTGTCTGATGGCTGATTCTCCTACTCAATGATGCTATTTCTTCAGATACAATTTTGAAGTATTTTATTTGTAAGTTTAAAAAATGTGTCTGCTGTCTATTTGTGTGAAAGTCAACATAGAGGAAAAAATAATAAAAAAATAATAATAATAAAAAGAAAGTCAACATAGAAATAAATAGCCTCATAAAATAGCAAAACAGAATGCAACTGTTTGAATTTCTAGATGTCACCATTTGTCTCAGAAATGTTCTATTTAGAAATAAGTAGTTGGCAAAATATTGACTAGTCTATGTGTAATTTATCTTTCAACCATTACTCAGTGCTTCCCAAGCACCCTTGATGTCCACCTAGCGAAGAGCACTGTGCTGATATTTAGCTCACATCCCCAAGGATATCTCCTTTGCCTAATACATATGTATTAATTCCCATTAACCTCATTTAGAGGAAGGAGCAAAGTGGGTATGAAGAGGCCAGAAGGCAGTGAGTGTCTGTTACGGTATATGAGTAACTCTTCCCATTATCATTCGGCCTTTATTTACTCAATGAATTCACATTGTGAGTAACTCATTTTTGAGGGCTGGTTCTTTTTCCTCCAGGGCTACTGGCAAAGACAAGTCCCTCATACTATTTCCTAGAGTTAGAAGTTACAATGGCTGTAAAAGACACTGAAGAAAAGTAACTCTGCAAATTAATGCAGACATTTGCAGACAGAAAGCCTCCTGGAAGAGCATTTATAAAAGTGGAGTTGCTGTTGAACTTACCTCGTGAAGAGAGTAGGCCCATGAATCATGTCTGCTCCCTGTCAGTTGACACCCCAAGACTGGGCATTCCCCTGCCCCACCCCCACCCACTTAGACCTTGGTGGAAACTACATAGGTATTTATAAATCTCTCTCTAAAAATCCTGTGATTCACCAGTGGAATGAACCCACTTCTCTCCTCAAGTCTCAACCTCTGAGAAATGATGAGGAGGAGTCAGCTGATGGCCAATGCTCAGACTGACACGAAGAGTTATAGGGCCTGCTGACCTTGCCCTCTGAGTTTCTTTCAGTCCTCAGGAACCACAATTTGAAGACTCTAGATTTACAGTGACAATATAGGCGTTCTATTTGAGACAGTGTCAGAAGGGCTCTGTTTAAAATTTGAAAGAGTGTCTGCTCTCTGATTGGTTTATTCATCAGTAAAATCACTGTGTTCTGCTTTTGTGAAAAGTATTCTTATAGCCCCTTGAAAAGTGGGGGGAACCCCTCTAGTTTTCATTGAAACAAGGAAGCAAAAAACTTTAAGGTATATTTTTAAATGATGGTAAGAAGTCAAAAAGAAGGAAGTGTCTGTTGGGTCAATGGTACTGGGAGATGGAAAGGATGGGGTGGAAAAGTGTGAAGGTTGGGTGAGTGTTTTCTCCATCCTAATAGGTGAGGGAATGAGGGTGAAGTCCTAAACAGTGGCTTGTTGGGTCCATCTCAGGTTGAGTTTTTCCAGGCCAGAACAATGGAGAGAGAAGGAAAAGAGATTTGAGGGTGAACATGCTCACAGAATATCAAGTTAATAAGGTAACTTGTAAGATCCACAATTTGTATGAAATTTTTCTTTTATCTTTCAACATTATCTTTCCATAATTTTTAACAAAAACTTTTAGACCCCTAAAATATAAATGCATATATATGCTTTGGGTTTATAACCACATGCTCAAAATCCCACAATATATTCCAGATTTTAAAAATTAAACAAAGACACTAGAAGAAGTCAAGCCAGAGTCACTGTTATTTGTATAAAAAGTCCCCATTTACTTGATGAATGATTGTAAATTATCAAGGTATTCAACATTTTTTATCCGTGTGTTTGTTTTCCAGTAAATAAGAGTGTAGTGACTCAACTATTTAACCAATGTTAGACAATTTTTTTGAACATTTATTGTTTATTATATTAGACAATTTGAATGACACTGTAAATGTTATTTTTCCATAGCTTTGGATATTTAACGTAAGATTTGCAATGTGACTTTTTTTATTTTTTAGTTACATGCTTTTTAGTCTTGGACATTCCTCAGGGCAAAATGTTACAAAGAGAATCCTGCTACAATGCGTAGGTTTATAGAATCTGAGGCTTAGAACCAAATCAGAAATCCAGGTAGTGTCCCTCCAGGTTCGGGAAGCCTCCAGGCAGGATCCCTGACCTCCAGTCCCCTGGGTCTTGAGGTCATTCCAGCAACTACTATAGAGGCCTTATTCAATCTTTTAGCTGCTTTGATTACAGCTCCCAGGGAGGAGACAAGCTTCCAGAATGAAGATTATTGGTCTTCCTCAACCTAAATGTCTCTATGACAGGTCACTTCAGGAAGCAACTGAATCTAAATTAGTCACTAAAGTTATCACATTATTTCTCTACTCCCAGCTGCCCTCTAAAGATTTCTTCATTTGAAGTTAATGCCAGAAAGAAAGAGAATGCAGGAGGAGCTTTCCTGCTGACTCTATCAGACCAAGGATAGAATGTAGGCTCTGGGGGCCGATGTCAACAGGAACACCAGATTCTCCCTCATTTGTTCTTTATCTTTACTTACTGCACGTTTTGCTGCCATGGACTTTTTTATTATTCTAAATTGTGGGTGAGATAATAGTTGGTTTCTCAAAGTGCAAAGGCTAAACCTACTGATAAACTTCAGCTGCTACCAGGGGACAAAATGCCACCCAAACTGCCAAAACAATCATGACCTCACTTCCTGCATGGCGCACTGAAGGCTTCACCAGAAACAGAAAACCCAGCAGGCGAGGCTCTGGCATGAGCCAAAGGCAAAGATCAATGAGTCATCTGAGCAGTGCTTTGGCCAGGCCAGTTCTTTTAAGAAATAAATACATGGAAAGAGTTCTTTTGCTTCATTGCTTCTATCACTGCTTCTACTCAGGAGCCTTTGCTATCATCAAGCCTTTGCTCATACAAGTAAAATTTACTTCTGGGCTTTTTAAAAAACCAGGGCCAAACACTGAACAACTGAGATATTCATTTCCTCCCCAGCTAACAGGTTTTTCAGGTGTGATGTAAAAACCTCCATTTGTAGTGCAGCTTGGCCAGAAACACACACATTTAATTTATAACACTGATGAGAATTTTCAAGGCGAATATTTAAGGCTTCCTAAAAGCATAGGCTTGGGAGCTTTTGAAGGTTTTGAAGGGAACAGTAACATTTATGTGGTTCTTGAAGTTCAAAGGGTCCTGAAAAGATAAAAGAGAGTTTCAGTGCCCCATGGGGGCTTTGCATGGCTTTGGGGAAGGGAAACAAATATTGTTTGAATGGCTACCATGTACTAAGCTCAAGGTGGCCTTAATGACACAAATTAATATGATCTTGACCTCTCTGTCTAGTCATTCCACATGGTGCAGAAAGGGCTAACCCTGAGGAATGAGCAGGTGCTAAGGAAACCCACGGAGGGCACCGAGTCCAGCCTGCACCTAGAAAAGGTGGTCAGCAAGGTCTTCTCTTGACAAGTACCATAAGGGAGTCTTAGAGGACAAGTAGGGATTAATGAATCCGGCTATGATAAGATAGAATCAAAGGAAAACAGAAATTGAAATTAGAAAGCCTAGTTTGAGACTTGAGTCTCTCCTTATTACTATGTCACCTTAAGAGAGAAAAGACCTTTAAGTTTCTAAAACTATCTCTCTTATATAAAATAAGGATGATAATACCCAGATTATAGTGTTGTTGAAAGGACAGACTAGATAATTTATCCTTTTATTTCTTTTTTTATTATTATTTAGGCATGTGCTTTAAAACTTTCTTGGTATCCTTTTATTTCTATTTCTATTTCTATTATCTCTATCTCTACCTCTATCTTTACTTCAGGCAGAGGGAGCAGTATGTGCAGAGTCGTGGGGACCAAAGAGCCTGGTGTAATCCTTAGAACTGAAAGTGTCATAATCCCTCCATCCTAGAACAATCTGTGTACATCTAATGTGGCCATTTTCCTTCTTCTCGTTTTGCCCAGAATTATGAGACAAAGAGAGACAAGGCAAAAGAAGAGACTGCAGAAGTAAGTAAGAATCATGATCTATGGGGTTTAGCTGGTTTAGAGAAGAAGTAAGACAGATGTGGAGAAGAAAGATCGGCTGAAATTGTGGTGGTCTTAGTGAAACAGAAGAACTTGTGATGTGAGTAGCTGGAGTGAAGGTGCTGGCAGGACCCAGAGGAGTAAATTTCCTTTAAATGTGAGATTTCATACATCAGGAAATTCTGAGGGATGCAAGGAACAAGCACAGCCCAGAGAGCACAGAGCTGAAATGGAGTCCTGGCAAAGGCCACTGGACAAAGAGGTCAAGAGCACGATTGACTAGAGTGTTGGGCCAGTCTGTGAGTTGGACTTTGAAAGTCTTTAAACTGACAGGATTCACAATGGAAAAGGTAAATACCAAACTCTTCTCAAACCTCTTCCTGAATAACTAATGTGAATGAGAGATATCACTGTCTACTCAGTTATCCCACCTGGGAATGTAGGCTTTATCTTCAAATTCTCTCACTCCTTCACTGGTCCATCCAACCAAGGAGCCCACTCACGGAGGCTTTTGTACAACAGCTGCAGACCTCTAGCAAAAGGAGAAGTCTTGTAGAGCTCTGGTTATAAGGTTGCAACCAGGCAGACCTGGGAGAATATTGGCTCATCCTTTTCTGGCTGTATCAATGTGGGCAAGTGACCTACACACCATGCTTCATTTTCCTTGTTTGGAAGAGAAGATAATAATGGTATCTGCCTCAGAGAACTACAGTGAATTATGAGGTCGTATACATAAAATGTAGTGTCTGGCACACAGTAAGTACTCAATAAATGCTAGACATTGATGTGGTAGTGTTAGTGGTGCTTTAGAATGCTATAGCAGACATGGAAAACTTCCAAAGACATTCCAATTCATGGAAAACCAGAATTATTCTTTGCTTGTAGGAGAGAAAGAATGCCTATGTTGGGTAAAAAAGAACTATATTAGGAATACAGTAAAGGATGCATTATAGGGAATGATGGGGATTGAAGCCTGAATAGACAGAGGGAAGCTTAGAGAATTCACTGATGCCAGTCAAGACAAGAAAACAGATAGGTGAGAAGAAGAAAGTGGCCAGCAGGGGCAGTAGGATTGAATTCTGTGCCTTCTGGAGAAGAGTTTAGGAAGAGAGAGGGCAGACCACCATTACTGTCTATCTTAAGCAAAATAGTAGCCAGAGGGGATATGGACCAAGAGGGTTTCCCAGGCAGCCTCCAAGACCAGCTAAGTTTGAGGAATCCTAGAAAATCTGGAACATTAAGCATTGACACCAGCACCTAAGAAGCATGGTGGTTACCAGTGAGATGTATGGGCTCTGCAGACTGTGATCACTGAGAAGCACTACAAGCTGTTTAATATCCCAGATTTCAGCTCTGTATTGTAAATTTCCCTACATATTAACATTTCTGAAATTAGAGCATGTCTTGTTGTGATTGTTTCTCCCCAAGTGCTGTGCATTAAATCCCTAGAGCCACCATCAATGGCATCTTAGATTCAAGGAAACACAAAATATGTCACAATAGTATTAGTTAAGTGAAATGTGCTAAATTTCTATAACTCTATGGCATTTGATCTGTAAGTCACATATTCTGAGGGATGCTAGGAAATATAAATATTCTGACCAATAAAACTAATGCTGTTAATTACCTAGAGAATTCATGTTGAAATCAATTGATTGGGAGATTATGCACAGTCAGGAAATTGACTCAATGGAGGTGATAATAGCTAAGAACCCCCACTGCCTGGCCAGCTAGAGTGGATGTCTTCCTACTCCCAGCCTAGGGCTGCCTTTCCAGTAAGTCCTTCTAGATATCTGCAAGTTTAATGCACAAAAGCTTTCCCATTCATTCTGAAGCCTTGACAAATGTGCCTTTGCTTATTGGGGCTTCCAAAAGAAAAGATTAAATGAAATCTGAATGGAATACAAATAGTTCTTCCTTTCAGGTATTTTATTCTCTGAGAGCTCATGCCAGAAAACAAACTTCCTTCATGATCACCAGGGAGCCCCCACTGGTATTGGTATTCTAATGGCTGGAGACATCCCCCAGGTTCCCTCTATCAATTCATATGATGGTATATATATTTAATCAGTTTCCACCATGTTCCTGGAAAGGCATTTAGCTGGCTGCCAACAGGCTCCTCCTCCTGCTCCCATACACCCATGAAGTCAGTTGGCCGAGCCCTTGATTCAACTACAGGGGCTCTGTAATCCTCTTCCTGAATTTTCTCCCTGGCAAACCAAGCTTCCCATCATGCATGAGCTCATTGTTCTGCCTCTCAAAATTTACCTACATGAAATCACGCATACTCTCTTCATGTATAGGCCAAGCAAGTCAACTAGATATATATTTTTTCATTCATGGAGGCTAGCATCATTCAAGAAAAAGAAGACTCTGGGTAGAAATGAAATAAAACACAATGAACTGTGGCTGGCTGGCTCTGTAAAGGGGAATTGTGGCACAGCAAAGAGTAACAGCCTTACGGAGAAGGAAAATCAATTTTCATTAATGATTTTGAGTGTGCCATTGGCCTCAAGTTAATTATTTATTCGCATCAGGGTTTAGATTTATCTCACGGATATGCCAGATTATTTGAAAGGGTTTTAGTGCCTTTGACCTATGCTCAACGAATCTTCTTGACCCATATTTCATTTCACATGCAAAATCAGTAGGCAGTGTATCGATCATTTTTTTCTAGTTTATTCATTAATCCCATCAACTAATAATTAAAGAGGTTTACTATGGGCTACATGTTATTCAAAGTTCTAGGAATAAAACTATGAGCAGAATATAGTCTCTACCTTCATGGAGCTTGGGAGAGACAGGTGACCAGCTAATAAAAAATAAATGTGAACACTTGATGTGATATAATAAAATGCCACCTTACCTCTGGGCTGTGTCTTTCAGAAACTCACAGCCCCAGTCAAATCCTGAAGAAAACATCATACAAATTCCAATAGAGGGGCATCCTACAAAACACTTGATCAGTTCTCCTCAAAACTGTCAAGGTCATCAAAAATAAAGAAAGTCAGAGAAACTGTTAGAACCAAAAGAAACCTAAGGACACATGATAACTAAATGTAATGTGAAATCCTGGATGGGATCCTAGAAGAGATAAAGAACATTAGGCAAAAACTAAGGCAATTTGCTTTTTTTTTTTTTTTTGGTACTATCTGTATCCAACATGAGGCTTGAACACATGACCCCCAAGATCAAGAGTCACATGCTCTACTGACCAAGTCAGCCAGCCACTCCAAAAACTAAGGAAATTTTAATCAACTATGAACTTCAGTGAGTTACAAATAAATGGATATAAACATCATAATTTCAGATAGTAATCAGTCTGATTAGGAAGACTGCTGAAGAGCAGTCAGGTGAGAGAGGCTTCCCTGAGAAGGAGACATTCCAAGTGTTATGGGAATGATGAGAAGAAATCCACCTGCAAAGTGAGGAAGCACATCTGAAGAATGGGAGCAAATGAAAAAAGGCCCTGAATTAAGAATCACCTGGTATATTCAAAAAACAAGTAGAGAGCTTTGTGTGCCCAGAACCTGGCAAGTAAGTAGAATAAGAAGTCACTGGAGAACCTCCCCAGGTTCTGGAGGCCATGGATGGTCTTCTAGGTAAGCTAAAGGTATGAAATTATTCAGAGTTACTGGTGAGTTTTAAGCAGGAAAGTGGCATGATCTGACTTATCTTTGAAAAACATCACTCTAGGTGCTGTGCTAAGAACAGAGCATATCAGAGCCTGTCAGGCACTGGGCAGAGAAGTAAATGGGAAGTGACTGTTAAATAGGCATGGAATTTCTTATGGTGATATTAATATTCTAGAAGTAGATAGTGGTGATTGGTTGCACTACATTGGTAATGTACTAAAAACCACTGAATTGAAGACCTTAAAAATGGTTAAAATGGTGAATTTTATGTTATAGGAGTTTTATCTCGATTTTTGAAAGAATAGATTGTAGAAATGGGGGCAAGCATGGAAGCAGGTGGTTCAGCTACAAGGCTATTCCCTAACACAGGAGAGAAACAATGCTGTCCTGGACTGGAGTGACAGCAGTAGAACTGAAGAGAAGTGTCTGGATTTAGACATATTTTGGAAGGAGAGCTGGTAGGATTGCTTTAGAGTTCATGTGTGTGGAACAGGTTATTGCAGGAAATCATGAGTGATGTTAAGACCGTAGGAGAGACACTTCTGACTTCTAGTTTATTTTAAGACTTTCTAGTATGGGTTTTATACGCCAGATGTTAATACACTTAAGGATGCAAATGATAGAAAACACTAACTCTAAATGGGTTAAATAGTAGGAAATTTACTAAGAATAAATCCAATAGTAGTAATGGCTTCATGCTGGTACAATCAGTGGCTGAGCACTTCATAAAGGACCTGGGTTCTTAACATCTTTCTGTTATGCTTTGCCCTCATCTAGCCTGTCTTCATGGCTTTAAGATGGCAACAGCAGTTCCAGGAGTCACATTCAAGCAAGAGCAAGACAATGACAAGGGGAAGAAATGGCATCTCTTTCTATTTATCTTTCTTAGAAGCAAAGAATGTAGACAGTCCCAATGACTTCTCAGCATGTTATGTGTCTTTCTAATTTTATTTTATTTTTGCCTCATGGAAAACAATTATGTATTTATTCAATGGAACTGAGCTACAGAAAAAATAAAGAGTAACTGGAGGGTGAAGGTAGAGGAAGAAAAAAATTAGAAGTTTAAAAAGAGTGGCTTTTTTGGAGGGGGGTTCTGTCTGTGTTTGCTGTGGTACTGCTCACACATATCTTCCCATGAACAACAGCATTCTGGGCTTTTGGTTAATGAAGAGACTCAGGTTTTTTTCTCACATTATCTGAGATTCAGCATGGGAAATGGAATTATCATGGTTAGCTCAAACTATCCAGGATCTATCTCCTGGATAGATGAGGATGAGGGATGAGGTTCAAGCTGGGGATGAGGTTCAATTTCCTCTGAGGTACATGGCAATGGGAAGATGACCAATGGCTAAACTAAGGTGTAGGGTGGTTATTTGGTAGGCAACTAACAGCATCTGAGCCATGGTGGGTGAAAGGAAAAACAGGGGAGGGGGTTAAAGAATGTATTCATTATAAATAGGGAGAGGTGCAGAGAACACAAAGTATATTATTGTATCACCAGAAATATGTCTGATAACTTCACTATCCCTATATATTTCTTAAAACTAGAGAAAAAGCATTTTGAATAGCTCTGAACATTTGATAAGAACTTGAAGTTCCTAGTAAGACTTAATAGAACAAGGGCAACTTGAAATCAAAGAACAGTTTAATAATCAAGGTTTGATAATAATGGTTTAACAATAATGGCTATAATCACTGAGCATTTCCTATATGTACAACACTTTTCTCCATCCTTAACATATAAAATGCCATTTAATTCCCAAGATGCCTTGTTACTACATCTTCACTTTATAAGTGAGGAAATGGAGGTTTTGAAAGTTTAGGACAATTTATCACACAGACAACAGAACCAGGATTTAAACCCAGACTCCAAAGCATGCATGCCTAAGCGCTGAGCTTCCTACACATAAGCGTCAATCTAGACTTGAAAGTTTAAACTTTAGAGCAATATTTCTAAACCAACACCCCCTTTATGGAAAGAACAAAACATGTCCTGCCATCCTCAAAGAGACTTTGATTTTGATTACTTATTTTCATGTATAAAATCAATAGATATCTTCTTTCCTTTTACATGAAATTGACTTGCATTTTCAAACCTTCCCCCCTTCCCTGAAATTCTGTTATGCTTACTGGATGGGATGGGGTGTGGGATCCTCTTCTGGAGTGTGAATTAGTCTTCAAGAGCATTTGGGGATGTATCTATGAGTTGAGGTTCTAAAGGAATTCTGGTCCTATTGGAATTCTGGTCCCAATGACCTATACTGGCTGTCCATATACTTACCCAAGTGAGCTAGATCATTGCTCAACTTTCCACTTTAGCTGAATGGGTTTGGTCTTGAGGTCAAAGACTTCCTAGAGCTGACTCTTGATTGTGTAAGAGAGGGCAAGCCACTAATTCTCTCATTTGTTAAATGGAGAAAACATATGATACTTAATATTTCCAAAGTATAAATGGGGTTAATTATGGTTCAACCACTATTTGGAAACAAGAATTTTTGTTTCTCAGAAGATTGTTCTCAAGGGATAGAAGATACATTCCTATTTCCTCCAAGAAGACAGGTGAGACTGAATGAGTACTTTTGCTTGTTCTCTCTCTTTTTGTATAATTATTTCTTCAGGGCAAGGTGTGTATTGCTAATAGTCAGCACTTGTGTGAAATTAAACCATAAACACAACAGATAAGACGCACAATATTAGATTGGACAGTTTCCCCCACTCAGTAGTGGAAGCTTCACATGAACCCACAGGACTAACCCTGCCTCCATATCTGTGATTTATCTACGTCCAGTTAAAGATCATTCAGAATTGCCATCCAATTTAGGAATGCAATTCCTAAATGGAACAATAAATATTAATTTCATAGCTGCCTCTGAGTCTGCACAGATGGAGACTTAGCACAGACTCCTCTTAGCACAGGTGGATCATGTCATTATAGTCACACATCATTTCCCCACCATAGGTGTGTGGATGACAGCTGTGTGGGGCTTTGAGTGGAGCCTGTGTGCTAATATGAGAACTTAACCAATTTTTTAAAAATTATGCCTGTATTTGGAGATCAAGTTCTTGCTTCTTACAATACTGTGCTAGGCATGATGTTCTTGTGTCGTCTGTCCCTGTTAATATTCCTTGGAACACTGCTTGGCACACATGTACATGTAAGTACTCTGTAAGTACTAGTTATTGTCATTCCTTTTGTTGCCCGTGTCTTTGTTAGGCAAAGACCTAGAATGGAAAGCAATGCAAGACTGTTAGTCATCAAACATCTCTGAGGGTTGTTCCTCAACGAAGGCTATGCCATATTCTCTCTTAGATATTTATGAGCTGTTGTCAAGAGGCATCTACAGTTTCCTCCAACTCTCTCCTCAGGTAAACAGTGGTGAAACAGGTGCATAAGAAGAATGATATTTATCAAGGTTTGGCCACTCAAGGGAAAGGTTTGTTGTGACATTCCCCTTTTCTCTTCTGAGGAAAGGCAATCTGGCTGTTTATCTCCTTGGTCTGTCCAATTGGCAGAGAATCATGGCTGTTTGCACAGTTGGCTTTGAGGAAGTGTTCCAGTTTTAATGTCCAACAATCTACAGGGGACCGAGAATGCTAGCATCACTTAAGACCTATCATGAGCTTGAAGGCACCTCATTTGGATATTAAGTACAGGCTCTTTGCTCTGTAAGGCCAAATTTATGACATCATGCAAATCGCTTAAACTCTTCTAGCTCCAGTTTAATCTTTAGTTTATCCATAGAAAATGGAAAGAATAGTCATCAAACATCTCTGAGGGTTGTTCCTCAGAGATGCACTAGAAGACATTGGTATAAAGTGTGCATGGTCTATGTCATTTTACCACATGCATAGATTCATGTACCATACCGCAGCCAAGATACAGAACTATGCCATCACCACAAAGATCTCCCTCCTTTGCCCCTTAGAGTCACACACCTGCCCCCTCCACCATCCCTAGCTCTGAACACTAGTACTCTGTTCTCTATTCTCTAATTATGTGTTATTTTGAAAATGCTATATAAATGTAATCATGCAGTATATGACCTTTTGATATTGGCCTTTTTTACTCAGCAGAATACCCTTGAAATCCATCCAGGTTGTTGCGTTTATCAATAATTGTTGCTTTTTATTGCTGAGGAGTATCACATGGTATAGATTTACCAAAGTTTGTTTAATCATTTATCTGCCTTGAGACCTTTCAGTCACTTCCAGTTTGAGACTATCACAAATAAAGCTGCTGTAAACATTACATACAGCTCTTTGTATGGACACAAGTTTTCACTTCTCTGGCATTAATGCCAAGAGGCCATTGCTGGATCTTATGGCAAGGATTAGTTGTTGTTGTTGTTTTTAAAGAAACCACCACACTATTTTCCAGAGTGGTTGTACCGCTTTACATTCCCTCCAAAAATGTATGACAGATCCAGTTTCTCCACGTTCTTGCCACCTTTTGGTGCTGTCATTAGGTTTTATTTAGCTTTTCTACCTGGTGTGCAGTGTTATTGCTTTGTGGGCTTAATTTTCATTTCCCTAAATGTTAGGGATATTAAATGTGTGCTTGTCCGCCATCCATATTTTGACTTTGAGGAAGTGTCTTTTCATGTCATTTGCCCATTTTCTAGTTGAATTAGTTTTTTTTTTTTTACAGTTGAGGTCGTGTATTCTTTATATATTCTAGATATGAATTCTTATATGAGGGTAGAGTAGTGCCCCAGTGATGGGGGCAGGGGGTCATCACCACCATGTGGGGAAGAAAGTCCCAATTCCTCACTTGGACTTCTGTGACACCACCCCCATGGTGAGGAGGGGCTGTGGGGTACAGGGGCTGTCCACTGGAGCTCATTGAGAGTGGAAGTTTGAGCTCCCTAGTCAGACTTTGCTGGCAATGTGGGGCGGGGACTATCTTTTTCCATGGGATCTGTCTGGGGTAGAGCATTATTGTCTAAAAATGTTCTATCCTAATAGACTGCCCTTTCCTGGTCTGATTAGAGCAAGCAGGTTCTTCTAGGGCTTTGCTTGTCTAGGCCTAGTGAGATGTCCTCATTGCCCACTCCCCCAACATGCAGTCTGGGATGTATGAGGCAAAGAGAAAACCCAGAGAGAGCTCACTGCCCCCTTGTTCCTTGGGTTCTGGGGCCTCTAGCTATTCTGCATTCTCTCCATGTTTCAGAGTCCTCTTATATTGTTTTATAGATAATGTCCAGGATTCCTATCTGTTCTTAGCAGGAAGTACAGGGAAAGCACTTTTACTTCAGCTTTCCAGAAGCAGAATGGATACTGGTTGTTGTAATTTGCATTCCTTATTATTAGTGAGATTGATTACCAATATCGAGCCCCATGTCAGGCTCTCTGCTCTGCGAGGATCCTGCTTCTCCTTCTCCCTCTGCCTGCCTCTGTCCTCACTTGTGCTCTGTCTCTTTCTCCCTGCCAAATAAATAAATAAAATCTTTTTTGAAATGCCAGTATCATACAGAAGGCTTTAAATTGTAACGTAGTCATCAAATAACAACAAAAAAATATGGGCATACATCAATATGCATCAATAGGGATGATGGGACACTATGCGACTATTAAAAAGAATGTTTCACTCTAAACCAAGAAAGTTCCAGATCTAGCTTGGAACTTTGGTTTTATAGATTTCCTATCCTCTTTCAGCACTTTGAGAGTGTAGAGGACAGGTAACAGAGAGCATTCCTGCTCTGTTGTCTTCCTTGAGAATGATTTCTTCATTTGTCTTTCATAACTTCTTCCCCTTCTTGCTGTAGTATCACTACATAATTGTAGAGGCATTTCCTTTCACTTTATACTTATTTGATAGGGACAGCTCTACCCAAGTATTATATTCTGTTCTCTGACTTCTTCCCCATCTCTTTCTCCTATTTTTGTGCTGACAGCCTATGTTCTACTTTCTTTTTCTTTTGCTGGAGCAAGAGGAAAGAATAAATTCAAGATTGTGTTTAATTACAGCTGGGGAATGTAATCCCTGCTTCATTCCTCTTCCCTAAAATTCTGTTAAAAGTTCTAGTGTGTCTTGCTCGCCTGAGAGATGCCCTGAAATTCTGGAGTATTACCCCAATTCAAGCTTAGCCACCAAGTCATTGCTTCTGTTGGAGACACTCTGCCCTAGTTTTTAAAAACTCTCCTGGCTTCCATGCCTCTCCCCAGTAGTGAAGGGCTCCTTAGTCCCAGCTTGAGTGCAATAAAATAAAGTAAGGGATTTGGGTGTGGTGTACCCTTTTCCATCCTCAGGGCTTCCTATGAAGCTTCCCTGGGCTCATCATCATCCTCAGGGGCTTTCATTTTACTTCTTTTCTCTTCCTGTGCAGTTAAGGCCCTATTTGCTCTTAGAAAAATATAACTCCTGGTGATTTTTTTTTTACAGAATTTGTCCTGCCTTCCTGCTAGTCAGAGAAAAAGAAAATGAGGGGCGATAGTGGTTTCTTTCTTCATAGCTAAGTACTAGTTATGCAGGGTGTCAAGGAAGAACTTCTCCCTGGAAAAGATGTGCTTCATTTTCACCCCTGGGTGCCATATCCCATTCCCCAAATAGGAGGGAAGTGGGCAAAATTAATGAGATTTTTTGAATTATGTCTGTATATCACCTCCACAGAATTCTTTCTGGAGGGACTTTATATTGAGGCAGCCATCAATATCCAGAGCCTTCCATTTCTAGACACTTTCCAAAGTTAAAACAATGCTCCTGTATCATTTATTGGGTTTATTTATCTACTATCCATTCCATTTCATTAAGTTCAAGATGAGGGAGGTATTGTAATCCTGTGTCTGATTTGCCAGGTTTCCCGAGAAGTCACTTGAATATTAAAAATGTCCTTTTTCCTTGTGCCTGACATTGCTTATTTGAAATAAAGAAAAAGAATGCTTGCCTTGGTGATCCCTGGGTGGCACAGCGGTTTAGCGCCTGCCTTTGGCCCAGGGCGCGATCCTGGAGACCCGGGATCGAGTCCCATGTCAGGCTCCTGGTGCATGGTGCCTGCTTCTCCTTCTGCCTCTCTCTCTCTCTCTCTCTCTCTCTCTGTGACTATCATAAATAAATAAATAAATAAATAAATAAATAAATAAATAAGTAAGTAAAGAATGCTTGCTTTGGTTGAATGACTACTACTAGGTTTTTTCTATGAACTATGATCTCTTTCTTTAAAAATTTACTTATTTATTTGAGAGAGAGAGTTGGGGGGCAGAGGGAAAGGGAGAGAGAAAATTATCAGGCAAACTCCTGGCTGAGCTGGGAGCCCACTGTGGGGCGGGGGTGCTTGATCCCAGGACCCTGAGATTGTGACCTGGTCAAGAGTTGGCCGCTTAACCCACTAAGCCACCCAGGCACCTTGGAACTATGCTCTTATAACCTAAGAGAATAGTTGAAATAATGAATAATGAACCAGTATGAAATCCATTTTAAGAGTCAGTTTTATTCTTTTGGAATTTTTTTTTCTCAAATTCTTTTACCAGGTTTATTAGTCACATCACATATGAACTGGGTTGTCATGTCTTCATTTTCTTTCCTTCTTTTCTTTCTTTCTTTCTTTTCTTCTTTCCTTCTTTTCCCTCCTGTCTTTATGATCAGTTAAGTTTCCCATTAGGTTCTAAGGGAAATCTTCCCCATCCTGGTATGTTCTTCTAAACCTGCTTCTTGTGGAAGGTATATTTTCTAGATGTTCCTAGAGATTTAAAATTAGAGATATGAGTTTATTTCTACCTGCAGTTTTAACACTAATTGCTTTTTATACTTCCTTTTTTTCTGAGACCATATAGAGAAGCCCCATGTTCTCATCAGTTGCATTTCTGAAATCACTTGCTTGGACCACCTGCTTCAGAAGGAGACCTCACTTCTAAAGGTGTATGGAGACAAGAAGGTTGCTTTTAACAAGATATATTTGGCTTAGAAGTGCCTGGGTGGCTCAGTCACTTAAGTGTCTGCCTTCAGCTCAGGTCACAATATCAAGGTCCTTGGATCAAGCCCTGCATGAGGAGTCTGGTTCTACCTCTACCTCTCCTCACTCCCTACTTGTGCTCTGTCTCTCTCAAATGAATGAATAAAATCTTTTTTAAAAAAAGACATATTTGGCTTGAACCAACTGAACAGCTCTTACTAATGTTGCATTTTCATTATCTACTCTGCAGTTTTAAAATGGCAGCCCATGGGCTCAATTTACCAAGTCCCATTCCTTCCTCTGGTTGACTTCTACCAGGCTTCAAGTTATCAGTTTAAGTACAGTATGTTATGATTTCTCTGGAAGCCTTTCCTACTCCCTAAGTCTGGAGTAGGTGCCCCTCATGGGAATCCACTCCCATAACAGGCTTTGTTTACCCTAGTTTGCATTGATCACTCTGTAAGGTGATTGCCGATGCCTTATTTCCCATTGGACAGTAAGTCCAGTAAGACAGAGACTAAACACCCAGTTCAGTGCCTTACACATAATTGCCTCAATGAATATGTGTTTCATGACTACATTTTTAAAAACTTTAATAACATTTCAAAAGTTTTTAAAGAGCTTTGAAGTTCAACAACAACAGTGTATAGTTGCTAAGTTGGTTCTTATTGCTGCATCCTTTGTGGTTTACCAGAAGGGACGCATACATGTGTTCAGTTCACAAAACTATAATTGAGTAGACTAAATTTTTAATGGAGTTTGGTAAAACACTTGAGCTAGGTTACATTTTGGACCAGCTGAGAAGCCACAGGTTTCATCACACTATTATTAATGTGGTTTTTTTTTAAACCATTACTCTATCACCATTTGGCCCAGAATTCATCAAAGGCACAGTCTTTGCCCTGAGGCTTTGGATTTTATCATTCCACTGCCTAAAGTCATCCATCTGTGAAGCAAGGGCAATGCACACCTACCTCATAAGGGTGTTGAAAATTAATTAGGCAATGGTCAGCTGTCTTCAATATGAGAGCGGGGTGTAAGTGCACATGTTTCGTGTCTCTTTTAATTATACCCCATGTGCAAGCAAGGTAGCTAAGACCCCAGAGCATTTGGATTTGCAAAGGCTTTGAATGCAGTACAAAGCTTGTTGCCTCAATATAAAGTATCAATAGGAGGCATTAAAATGTCAGCGCCTTTTCAGGGATTTTGTTCATTAAAATGCCTGCAAAGGAGTAAGCTGAATAAGTGACTGTGGACCAAGTCATAGCCCAAGCAGTAGAGCAAACAGGAGCCTCAAGAGAGCTCCAGAAGTACAAGGAACAAACGTTTTAAATGGCGGGTGAAGTGGTGAGAGGGGACTCAGGGAGAAATCTGAATTTGCCAGGCACTCCTGCCCCCCAAAGCCACAGTAGATCAACTTGACACTTCCCGGCTCTAATTTACTTGCTCCTTGTTTTGATTTCACGGCATTCCCAATTATGCAGCTGCCAGGAAAGGAAGCAATGGAATTGCAATATAGAAAGACCAGACCACTTCTTTTCGGACTAGACATTTCTGCACAAAGAGCCAATGGGTCACATCTTCTGCCGGTTTGGAGTTGCTTCCAGGATAACCAAGCACAGTTGTGAGGCAGCTCAGCCTTGTTGGCTTCCCCTTTCCTCAATGGCCATGCGGTTTCTCAGCTGCCTGGGGGATCATCTATAATAGGCCATTTTATTTGGTAAATGTTTTCCTACTTACTGAAGAGTGTTCATTATTAATGACCAGAAAGGGAACTCCTGCCTCCTATGGCAGAAGTTGATACATTTGCTTTGTATAATTGCCGTGTATAGTTAGCCATGTGGTCGTTCAGCTAAAATAAATTGCCTTCTTCCCATAAGAGTCTCCCCGAGTGTCACGGGAGAGCTAGAGGGAAGCTGGCTGCTGAGACTAATGTCTTAGCTAACGCAATAGATGAGTCCAGAAACAGAAGGCAGATGGCAAGTTCGAGATGGATAGCATTTTTTAATGGCTTCAAAATAGCTCTGTCTGTAAACGGCTTTGCTGAATGACAACATGTAGTGCGATTTAATCTATCTATTGCTGCGTTGTCAGACCTTCTGAGAACTGTTCTCTGGTTCATCTATTAAGACAAAAACTGATCTTACTTCAAAGTGGGGGATGTAGAATGATAGGAATGTAAAAGGCCAGTAGAGTAGAAGGGTAAGAAGAAAACCCTACAATTATTTACAAATAAATGGCAGACATCCTTCCAGAGTAACAGTCACTTGTAGTTTGGTATTTGAAGAAAGTAACTCCATGTTGAGATTTAAGAGCAGAAGCTGAACTCTGAACTCTGAAGTGAAAGAGGCCCAAGGTCTAGGAGAAAAAGTCATGACAAAGACTTTTCTCATGACCAAATACCCTGGTCTGTCTCCAATTAGTAAGAATTCACATTGTTCTGATGAGATTAACCTTTGCGTATCCAAGCCATTGATTTGGGAAATGGTACTGATGAGGACATGGGGCCTCAGTACATGCTCTTGGGAAAGGACTATAACAGGTAATTGGTGTTAAAGTTGAGTGAAGAAATAAATTCATACCGCTAATTTTAAATTTCTAGAAATGTCTAGGAAAAAAAAGCCTACTTACCCTAAGAAGCAGGTTGAAAAGAGCATACTTAAGTGTTGAAATAAAAAATACTATTTTTGTTTTGTTTTGTTTTGTTACAGACTGGAAGATAGACTCACCCTGGATGAAAATTAAGCAGGTGAAATTGGACAAGAGCAACACTTTTATGGAAGAACAGATAGTCACAGACCAGTCATGGAGGAATTAAACCATGGTCAGACGTTTCTTCCCTCTCTGTTCTGACGTTGGAAGTGAAATGATGCAGAAAGCTGTTCTTTCTTACTCTGTATTGCATCAGTCTTGCAAAGCACACACAGGTGCTAGTAATCAGTAACCACTTGAAATTTATGCTTGTTGTTTTAATAAAGCATTATATTTGGATTAGGATCATTTACTCTCTCTCTTTCTTTATCTCTTTCACTTAAATCTGAAATAAGCCTGGCTTGTTTGCCCAAATTATTCAATTCAATTTTATAGCTGTTTATTGATTTCCTGCAATACTCAAGGCATTTGTATACATTGACCACACTTTACAAGCCCCAAACTGGGTCAAATTATGTGTATGGTGTAATAAAATATTTGAAATTGTGACTATCTTCCAAAATTCCAAATTCTAAGCCTGATGCCAGGAGCTGAAAGGAAAAATTAGAAAGTTCCTCAAGAGTTTGCATGCAAAGGAATTAAATAATTGCAAAAATAAGCATAGAGGGCAGAGTAAGACAGGTGCCCCAACAAGGCAAAAATAAAGCTGTGTGGGTTACATTCAGAGTCCCAGGTCCACCACTCACTAAACGTGTGACACAAGGCAGGTCACTAGGCCTCAGCAAGGCCTGGTCTCCACTCCAAAGTAGAGATAATCATATCCAGTCAGTAGATGTGTTGTGAGGACAGAGCACATTGGAATGGTGGCTT
Organism: Nyctereutes procyonoides; assembly: GCF_905146905.1. Taxonomy (NCBI): domain Eukaryota; kingdom Metazoa; phylum Chordata; class Mammalia; order Carnivora; family Canidae; genus Nyctereutes; species Nyctereutes procyonoides. Next base: position 38,730,134 of record NW_026575044.1, read on the forward strand.
TCATGCAATAAAATGTTTAAAATGCATGGTGGATTCAAAGAAAGAAGTGATATTAGAATGAGGAAAGGTCGACAAGAAAGGTCACTTTTTTGGGGGGTGGTTTTGAGATGTCTAGGGGGTGGTAAGGAGGAAGATGTGTTGAGAAGAAAGGAGCTGTGTCTACACAGAAAAGTGTCACTAATGCTTCCAATGTTCCAACACCATTTTGAGTGTTCTAGAACAAATATCTACTCAGGTGAAGAGAGCAATTGAAAAGAGAAAGAAAAGAAGGCCAAGAACACAATCTTATGCAACACCAGTGTGTAAGAGGAGGAAGTATAGGTGGTGAAAACAGAGAGAGAGTGGTCTGAGAGTTTAGAGAAAACCTGGAAGAGAGCAGTGTCTCTGAAGCCAAGAGGGTTTGAAAGAGTATCAAGTGGGACCAGGGTGGGGTGGGGGAGGGTTTCCAGTGCCTCAGTGAGAGAAGAGAAGGAAAACCAAGAGGAGGCCAGTGAATTTAGTAATTAAGTGGCAGTGATAGTTTTAAATGGTGATTCTATAACAAAATTATACTTGAGCTGCTATGCCTATGTCTCCCATAGAGGTTGTGTTCATTATGTTGTATCTGGAAGGATTCGCCTATTAAGGCCATGGGTCAAGACCTTACCCATACATTATGAGTGGGGTGTACTTTTAAGTGTCAGGAAAGTTGTTTATTCAGCAAGGACAGTGAAACTGCAGGGAAAGGGAAAGCAAGCAGGAGAGAGGACCATTAGCTACCTCTGGGTCTCATTTTCCTGAGTCTGGACTTTGAGGAGGATTTTGAGAAGGACTTGAAGAAGCTCCTACATCAAGGAAAGATGCTCTCTGCCACAGGGAACTAAGCTGGGAGGCAACCTCAGGCTGAAAGTCTATGAGGAAGCCTAGTTCCTTGGACAGATAATTAGGTTTTAGGTTATTCCATTAGTTATTTACCCCAAATCTTCAGTCCTGCTTTGTTTAAAGGTTTCTGGCTAGTCTTTGTTGTGCTGTGGGGAATTGCAAAAGGTATTTTCTGACCTCATCTGGATTGGGGTGCTGGAGAGGACACTTTTTGAGGGTGTTGGAGAGACACTTTTTGAGCCCTGTGTGGGGGTGATACCCTCAAGGAAAGCCACCCAACCCGGGAGCCAGAGTTAAAGAGAGCCCAGAAGGAAAGAAGAAGATACAAGGGCAGTGGGCTTAGAGATCAAGAGAAGGTGAGAGACTCGCAGCTTCATGGCATTCTCCCTTATTTGGCACTACAGGTATTGACTTGGGGAGGAGGAGGCAGACGGGCAGTGATTTAGTGATAAAGGACTCATTATTGAGGAAGATACTTCCCCACGTTCTCAAGGAGCCTAAGAAAATAACAGGGTTTAGGGAACATCCTTTAGATGCATGTGTGTGAGCAGAGCAAAGTTGTTTGCCAGCAAGAGGGACTGAACATACAAGATAGAGAGGGGATGCTTGAGGATCTGGGAAAAGTGAAGTCCAGGGCTCTGGTGGGTGGTCATCCCACCAGTGTTGGTGGAAATGTAAAATGATGCACCTGCTATGGAAACCAGTATTGAAGTTCCTCAAAAACTTAGAACTACCATATGATCCAACAATCCCACTTCTGGGCATCTATCCAAAGAATTGAAAAATCAACATATCAAAGAATTATTAGCCCTCCCATGTACAGTGTTATTCACAGTGGTCAAGATGTGGAAACAATGGAAATGTCTGACGGATGGATAGAGAAAAAGTGATATTTATATATGTATTATTACATTATTTAGGCCTTAAAAAAGAAGGAAATCCTATATTATATGAATACAGGGATGAACTTTGAGGACATTGTGCTAAATTAACAAGTCATAGAAGGACAAAATAGTATGTGAGTCCGTTTGTATGAAGCGTCTAAAATAGTCAAACTTATAGAGGCAAAGAATAGGTTGCTAGGGACTGCCAGGGGATATGGGGAGTTGCCAATCGATGGCTATAATATCTCAGTGATATATGATGAGTAAGTTCTAGAGATCAGTTATACGACATTGCGCATATAAATAAGACCGTATTCCACACTTACAAATCTAGGAGGATAGATCTCATGCTAAGTGTTCTTACCACAACCAAATTTTAAAGAGAGAGAGAGAGAAAAGAGAGAGAGAGAGAATAAATACCCCTGTCACATGGAGAGAAACCTGAGTGGGAGACTGAATATAAAGAACTGTTTATTTTTCATCAAGCGTTGGAGAATTGTCAAGTGCCTTGCTACTGCCATTCATGAAACGTCTGTGCTAATGAGTCTGAGGAAGGAATCACTATCATCAACTGTAAGCTGATGAATTTTTCAGTTGACATCCAGCTAACTGGTATATCTTATATCAACAAACCTTCCTCCAAATGTCAACATAAAAAATAAAGAATGGACTATGGAGGTAGCCAGCCAGAATAAGGATAGCAGTTGTCACCTGAAATACAGATCTTTGGTAGATGAGTAGATATAGGAGAGTGATAAACTTACACCTACAAACTCCTGGAGTGATAGCAGACAGTCCTTGTAAGAGTGCAGGACAGTTCTTAAGAAGTGAAGCCAAAATTCTTATGTTTATGAAGATTTTCTGTTATAGAATTAGAGGAAATTGACAATCTTTTTATAATTCTTGTGAGATTACCCAGAATGCTCTGGATTAAAAAATAACAAAAAAAGATGTGGTACAGTTGGAGGGAAACCAGAGGTCAACATAAACAGCAAAGGTAAAATGGGGTTGCTAAAGATGCATTGTGGGACTGAATAATCACAAAGGGGAGAGTATGACAAGAAAACAGTTTAGCTATTTGAAGGTTTGGGACCCAAAGAATGGAAGAAACTATTTTAGTTTAGAATATAAAAATAGTACTAGATGCCAAAAAGCTTCTACAATTTGGTTCCTTTCTGCCTCTCTTGTTTTATTTCTTGGTACTTCCTTGTAGATGCTGCCTTCACCTAGAGGAAGACTGTTTTCACCAACACAAAAACTCTACTGGGCAGACACTTGGGTCTGTGCTGTTCACTACTGTATCTCCACCCCTGAAGACAAGTACCTGGCATACAGTAAGTTCTAGGTATATTTTCATTAAATGCAGCTATAACTTTTCCTATAAATGCCCTGTTTCAATGCCAAATTTAACTCAATCCCACTTCTTTTAATAAATTGTAACTCCTCCATCCAATGTCATGTTCTTTATAGTTCTATTATAGTTTGTATCTTGTGTTAGTAGTTCTTTAAAAACGAAATTTATTTGCCACTGATTATTAATTCCTGCTAGTTTTGTCAAAATGTGATCCAAAGATTTATAGCATTGTTATTACCTCCGGTGCTTAATTAAAAATGTTATATGTTAGTCTCCATCCCAGATCAACAAAATCAGCATCTGTGGAGTTGAAGCCCATGAATTAGCACATTTTACTGGTTCCCTGGATTGATTCAGGTGCACAATGAGGTCTGAAAAGCAACCAAAAAGGAAGCCTCATTCTCCTTTTAGCTTCCAATGTGCTGACACAGTGCTTTGGGCCCTCAATCCATTTTACTAAGTCGAATTGAATTGAATTGAACAGAACTAAGTGGTGACCATAATGATGATACAACTAATTTGCTTGTTAATTTTCAAATCCAACCACCTTCACAGAGGAAACAATCCATGGAATTAAAGTTACCTGATTTTTTTTATAGGAAAACAGAACGCAAATTAAATAGCAAACAAATAAAACCCTGATTTTATGTAAATTGCGGTGATGTAAGCACACATAGAGAAAAGTGTATAAAACCTAAGTGTCCATTTTAATAAACATTCTCAAAATGAACACAGTGATGTAACTAGTACCCAGACCAAGCACTAGAACATGACTAGTACCACAGAAGCCCTGCCTGCCCGTTTCCTGTCACTACTTTTCTTTGAGGTTAGTCACCAGCCTGACTTCTAACACCATAGATTTATTTACTGTTTATTTGTTTATTCTATCTATCTATCTATCTATCTATCTATCTATCTATCTATCATCTATTTACCTACCTACCTATCTGTGTACCGATCTGTCTACATGTTGTTGTAATCCATTCATTCTTATTGCTGTATGCTGTTCCACTGCATGAATATAGCACAGTATGCTTGCTTATCCACTCTACATGGATGGATATTTGAGTTGTTTTCAGTTTGAGAGTATTACAAACAGTGCTTCGGTTTGTATTGTTGGACACGTATCTTGGTGAGCACACGCAGACCTTTCTGTTAGGTATATACCTAAAAGTGAAATTACTGGATCATAGAGTATACACATGTTTGTCCAGTTTGAATAAATCCTGGCCCAGTATTTCATGCATCTATGTATTTATGCCACCATAGTTCCCTCCCATGCTAACTCTGAGCTTTGGTCATGTGACTTGCTTTGGCCAATGAGACAGGAGAAAACGTGATATAAGTAGAGTTCATAAAAGCACTTGCCTGCTTTTGCCTTTTCTCTGGCTTCTCCTTGATCACATGTCCAGGCTAGCTTGCTGAAGGATTGTGGCTTCAATCCTCTTCAAGGAGGAGAGCAGGTGATCCTGGACAAGGCCATCCTACTAGCCAGCCCCCAGCCATTCTGCCTGTTGACCACAAGTGCATGAATAAACCCAGGGGAGATTAACTGAACCTAATACAGACCAGCAAGCTGACCACCTAGCCAACAAGACTTGTATAAATTTAAAAGTTCTTTTTTTGAGTTAGTAAGCTTTAGTGTAGTTTGTTACACAGCAATAGCTAACTGCCATACTGCCAAACAGATTTGCAAAGGGTTGTGCCAACTGATACTTCACAAATAGTGTCTGAAGCTCTGGAGTTCCAAGTCCTTCTCCATACTTGGTACAGATTAAACTATATGAAATTGTTGACATTTGCTTATTTCTGACCTGAAAACATTACAGTTTCATATAGTCCAACTTAATATTCTATTTTTTTCATTTTAATCTTTCTTGGAAGTGTGTAACAGTATCAAATTGTAGATTTAATTTGAATTTTCCCAATAACTAAGAATGTTGAGCACCCTTTCATATGTTAACTAGCTAGTACTATATCCTCTTTTGTGAAATACCTGTTCCGGTTTTTGTCCATTTTTCTATTGGATTAACTGCCTTTTTGCCATTATTTGTAGAAATGAATATACACACTCGCACTCACACTGGATATGAGCCCTTTGCTAGATATACATATTGCAGATACCTTGTCTTATCCTGTGATTTTCCTTTTCATTTTCTTAATGGCACCCTTTCATGAACAGAAATTCTTAATTTTAATATAATTCAGTGTACCCATTTTTAACTTTCATGTTTGTTAGCACTTCTTTGCCCACTCAGGGTCATGAAGATATTCTCCTGTTTTTTTCTTTTAAAAATTTTGTTGTTTATCTCTCATATTTAGATCATTGATTCACCTGGAATTAATTTTTTTAAAGTATGGTATGAAGGAGGGGTCCTGGACATTTATTGGAAAGGTAGTGAGCTATAGAGCTTGGTTTTCACAGCTTTCGTAGGGAGGCAGCACAGTCAACTGGAGCTAGTCCCAACTCTACCACCAGCTCACTGGCTCTGTGACTTTGGGCAGGCCACAAGAGCTGTCTCTTTTTGCCCATATGTCAAATGATGTTAGATAAGATAATCTCCTTCATTCCTCCCAGCAGCATGGGATCTAGAAGTGACATAACACTCCAACTATGTGTGGTATTAATAGTTCTGGAACCTCCAGGAACATATTTAATGTATCTGAGTCCCAGTTTCCTTACCTATAAGATGGGAACAGTTGTATCCATATGGAGGGCTCTCGTGAAAATAAGAAAAAAAATTGTATGAGAAGTTCGGTACTCGGTTCTATTGTTCAATGAAAGGTACCACTTGTTGTTGCTGTTCATAGTCATACCTGAGATATCAGATAGAATTTTGTTTATTTCGTTTCAGTAAAAATAAAGTTGGTGCCTCTAAACTTAACTAGTGATAAAAGTTTGCATACCAGTTTTTTGGCAAGACAGCAAACCAGCTCTGTGATGAGAATCTTAATTTTGCCTCATTCTCTTCATTCCTAAGACATATTATCTAGTAAAGAAAGCCAGAAAGAAAGGGGAAATTCACACAGATATAAAAAGCAGTTTTCTTGAAATTGTATTCCATTATCCTTGAGCTAAAAAATGCATGCTAAACACTTGTGGGTCCGGGATAAGACAGGACAGGATGCCATGATGAGTTAAGTGTTAAGTCATCAAGTTTCTACAAAGAGACCCATGCAGGACTTACCCAGCTGCCTGATTCCACCTCATCTAAAGAAGCACCTTCCATCACTCTCACCTCATTACCACTACCTGACAGATTTCCCTGCTTTTCGGTATCATCCATCTCCCTCAACTAGAACATGATCTCCATGGGAGCAAGAGCTTTGTTTAATTTATCATGTATTTTCAGCACCTAGAAGAAAGCCAGACACATAGCACACATTTAGTAAATTTTGTTAAATAAATGAATGAAGGTAAAATAAGAGTCATATCAAAATATGTATCAAAAGTCATAACAACATTCAATTAGGGCCATGCTATATTTAATGTGACTGGAAATCAATAATGTATTCTGGCTATAATACTTCTGTCAATCTCAAACTCCAATTATTGTAGATGTTCAGTAATAACATTACCACAAAAATATTAGCCCTGTTAATAATCAACACATTTTTCTCAAGTGCACCTTTGGGAACTATGAAAAGGAAATTGATATTTCCCACACACATATGCTGTAATTGTTGGGTCCTTTTTTTTTTTTTTAAGAACCATTTAATGAATATAGTTACTGAAAATTATTTAAAGACATTTTTTTCTTTAAATAAAAACAGACGTGGGAATCATATTTTTACTATAAACAGATATTAAATTTTACATGTTGACTATTAGAAAGTTGTTCAATTTTTTCTTTACCAAAATAAATCGTTAATTAAGATAGACAAAAACCAGGAAACATTGAAGTTAGTCATTTAATTTCCTTACTAATTCAGAGCTGCCTGGAGTCATTTCCTGCAGGAATTTCACGTCTTCCCATTGAAGTGTTCCAGCAGCTGGTAACCAAATCATCAGCTCAGGCAGTGGGTGTTACTTCAGGCTCCAATTACAAATCAGGTGGTGTTTTTGTTTTGAGTTTTTTTTTTTTAATATATTCGTGATGGAGCCAGATCAACCTTAGAAATAAATCTAAACACCTTCTAGAATGCTGTGTTGGCATTGCCCTAAAGAAATGATTTGGTCTAGTGGGAGAAACCAAAGACAAAGAAACCTAACTCCAAGATTTGGCTCAGCCACTAATTAGTTGTATGACCTTAGCTTTCACCTCCTGTACCCTAATACCCTTGTCTACGTGAGCGCAATAACTCAAATTTTACCTAACCAAGTTGTTTTGAAGATGGAAGGAATGGTAGCCAAATTCTGAAGTTCTTGTTGCTGCACTTGACTCCAAATATAGCAATAAGCTTGTAACATTCTTAAGCTTAGAGAACTTGTCTGATACTTCGTTGGGTCTAACCTTGGCCAGTGCAATGTGCTGTGAGTACAAAGGAAATTTTTTTTTAATTTATGATAGACAGAGAGAGGCGGGGGGGAGAGAGAGAGAGAGAGAGAGAGACAGAGAGAGACAGAGACACAGGCAGAGGGAGAAGCAGGCTCCATGCCGGGAGCCCGACCCGACGCGGGACTCAATCCCGGGACTCCAGGACCGCGCCAAACCGCTGAGCCACCCAAGGATCCCCACAAAGGAAGATTGATAAATCAGAGAAGTCAACATCTTTTGCAAGACTATGAGGAAATTGATCATTGTTCCTTACAGGCCTAAAATGTACAAGCTTTGTCCTCATTCCTAAAGTTGTCTATTTACTTGAGAAACAGAAGCTAATAATTTAATCACACGATTATTAAAAAAAAAAAAAGGCAAGAGATTTGACCAAACACATACAGTACTATGTTGCTGAATTTGGGATGGGGTTGGGGGGAGGGTGCAACCAAAGGTATATCCTTTTCTCGTCCAAATGTTTTCCTAACTGAACCTGTCAATTGGACATGGAAGGACACTGGTAATAAGCTATATTTTAAGAGTTTATTTTGTTTATTTTAGCAACCAGAAGGAGTAAAGAAGTCTGCATATTTCTCAAGTTGGGTGAGGACATACTGGCTTCTGGAGAACTTGAATCAATAAGCTGAAAGAAAAATTCAAACTCCAACCTCAGAAGAACTTGGCTATGCATTTTAAACTATGTATTCATAGATTTTTCTGCCCTGCAGGTCAATTCCACTCTCCGCTGTCATCAACAACTTGCTCCAAAGCTGATTATTGGGGAAATCAATGGGCTTCTGAATGAAGACATTGTCTGACCAGTATAATAGTAGAGCATGTAATGGGTATTATTTAACTCTTTTGAATATATTACATTTACTGAGAACTACAATTAAGTTATGGATTCTTTATCAGTAAAGCACTTTTTTTAAGGATTTTATTTATTTATTCACTAGAGACACACAGAGAGAGAGAGGCAGAGACCTAGGCAGAGGAAGAAGCAGGCTCCCTGCAAGGAGCCTGATGCAGGACTTGATCCCAGGACTCTGGGATCACGATCTGAGCCAAAGGCAGATGCTCAAGCACTGAGCCACCCAGATGCCCCTCAGTAAAGCACTTATTTAATTGTGGACATGAAGCTGGCTATAATGACACCAGCATTTAGTGGTTCAAAAAGATCTACAGATATGAATTACTGAGCATATAATGAATTGTGGTGTAGAGAAATATCAAACATTGGAGTGTGATATTCTGAACAATAATAATTTTAATTTTGTGTTATTTTAATGATAAACTAAACACATGAATTTAAGTATTGTGTTCAGGTTCCAGAGTCAGACTTTATGGGTTTAAATTCTCTATATATGGGATGGATTTGAAAATGCTATTGAATTTCTCAGCCCCAATTTCCCCACCTGTAAAACCATGATAATAATAGCATCTTTCTCAAACAGCAAATATGGGAATTAAATGGGACAGTCTTGACACATACTAAGTGGTCTGTAAATATTAGCTAACAATATTATCATCATTGTCTTTGGATGACCACTGTACATGATTTCATATTCTCTGTATTTAAGGCCACATTGATCCCAAGAAGTACTTCCATTGTCACAGGTAAATAAGAAATGAAGAGAGATTTAAATTAATACATAAGTGATATATTCATGCCAACTCAAATGCAAATGACACAGTATTTTATTGCACACAATTTCAAAGTGGTTTGAAATGGGAAAATGGACCAGTCACACAGCAAACCTACATACAGGTGTGCTGAATTGTAAAAAACCTTCATTACCAGTATCATACTCACATCCTGAAGAGCAACGTAGTTTCAGCCAAACAGCATCATCTGTCTTATTAATGTTAATTGGAATATATTGGGTTTATTTGCATTTAGTCGTAAACTGTTTTAGTTTCATGGTTGCATTAGAGATATAAGTATGAGGAGTTTATGCTTTATTTTATACTTAAACACATTTAGTACTTAAAAATTTTAAGCCAACACTAAAGGTGCACAAATTTCTTTTTCTTTGAGGGATCTTGACATGGTTCAATCTTGAGAAACATTGGTGTTTGTTAGAGTGGACTATAAATAATGTTAGGGCAATCCCTGATTATATGATTCTAATATATTTGCATGTGCCCACTGTATACAGGGCACTTGCTGGGCACAAACACTGATATTATGTAAACTGTGTCTAGTTAGGAAAGACAGAAGGAGAGTATGGGGTGTGTGCACAGGTGCACACGTGTGTGTGTGTAAGAGAGTGTATCAGTGAGTAGTAGAGAAAGTATAAGAATTCCAGAGATGATCCGACTGCAGGTGGCTGACGTATGGTTTTGTGGGGACAAGAGATTTGAGGTATGCCTTAAATAAAGATGATAGAAGCATTCCAATTTTAGGAAATGGGTGTCTGGACATAAGGAATAGTGTAAGCAAAGGAGACAGCTCTTTCAGTTATATTTAGTTGTTTAATTTAGAGCAAAACATTAAAATAAATAAAACTTTCCTAAAACAAGTAATATATTATATATTGGTCAGAAGTTCACATTTTATTTCTGCAGTGGCTACAACATAGATTCTATTTGCTCTGCTACTCTTGGAAACTGCCAAGTATCCTGGAATCATGGTATCTCCCTCATTTTGATTAGTGAATGTTCTCCTAAACTGGCACTACGGTGATTTAATTGACCTTTTAAGTGGGTTCTCCAATGCCAGTGTTCTATAAATCAGGCAGAGGGGTTTTGTCCCTGAAAGGGAGTTAGGGATTCTTTGTCTCAGATTAATGTAAAAAGGGATAAAATTGTATCCATGTTTAATGTTTCTTTTACATGTTTTTCTGATACCTATGGTGCCTACTATTGCTTATCTGCTAGCAAATTCCAGGAGATAACAAGTTAATGATTAATTAGTAAACAAATATTAGTGGAAACTCATAAAGAGCCAATTACATTGAACTGATATGTGAGTTTGCACGTCCATGTTAATAATTTCATCACTTGGTAATATTTCTTGCAATCATTTTTTCTAGTCATGTTTTGGAATTAAATATATCAGAATTTTGTGGTGGTCTGCAATGAGTGTAGAGCTCTCTATAAAGAGCTCCAAGATTTCCAGAAGCTCCTGCACCTAAAATTTGAGAACCAGAGGTAACTTGGTGAAGGTTAACCTGGTTAAGAGGTAACTTACCTCAACTTTAAATGGAATGGTAAACAGGTGAATTTGAACTTAGTGTCACAGATGTGTTTACCATGCTGAGACATATTGCAGCATAAACCATGCCCTATATCATCAGATCATGGACAAGAAATGAGGGGCAAAGAAGACTACAGTAGTAGAGTGGCTCTGTCCAAACATGGAGAATGTCAGCTAAATGGAGACAGTTGTCTGATTTACAACAACAACCAAAATGTTTAAACACAAAGGTGACACATACTCAAAACCTAATTGGAGATTGAATTTATGTAGTTGGAGGAGACACTATTGGCACCTGTCCTATGCTCTTTATTTTTTTTAAGATTTTATTTATTTTTTTATTCATGAGAGACACACAGAGAGAGAGAGGCAGAGACAGGCAGAGGGAAAAGTAGGCTCCATGCAGGGAGCCCAATGTGGGACTCCGTCCGGGAATCCAGGATCACGCCCTGAGCCGAAGGCAGGCACTAAACCACTAAGCTACCCAGGCATCCCTATCCTATGCTCTTTAAAGTATATTTCACATGGTTCCTTGGGAGGTCCCCAGGATTATGTCCAGTTGCCTATAGAGATACACGTACTGGCTTTCTTCTCTTTCTGGATTCATTTCTTCATGGCACTTCCTGAGATCACCTTCTGAATAAACATCCTGCACACAAATCCTTGTCTCAGGCTCTGCTTTTGAAGAATTCGGGGTATTAGTGTACCCAGGAAATACCTCAATGATCCCTGGAGTCATAGTAGGGAAAGTAATAATAATAAATATGGGCCTGTTAAAATACTACAGGTATCATTATTGAGAGCTTACTGTGTGCAAGCCATTGTACTGAAAGTTCTTCCTACAGTATCTTACTCATTCCTCACAATACTCTTATGAATTACATATTATTCATATTATTTTTAAGATAATAAACTAAAGCTTCAGAGCGTTAGATCACTTATTCAAGGTTGTTAGTAAATGGCAAGTCAGGGATTCAAACCCAAATCCTTTGTGTTTTTTCTATAAACTCAGCAAAAGTATGGTTTGGTCATTCATATTTTGATTTCAATCATTTTAACAAAACTGCAAACCCAAAGAAGCATCTTCTAAAAGATACATACGTAACAAGAGAAATAAAGAACCCTATATGATTGTGTCCATCCTCTAGATGAGCAGTTCTCAAAGTGCATCTTTTTTATCTCAAAGGAAAAAAGTGAAACAGTTATGCAATATTCTTTTAAACACCAAATTAAAATAAAATAAAAAATAAACATTTTATTTTTACCCCAGTCATCTCAATTCTTTGCTTTGGATCATAAAAATTTGTCATTAAAGAATCTGGTTTATAAGTATGCAAGTTCTCAACCAAGTAGTGGTCTGGAATCCAAGACACTTAACTGACTCAGTCCTTGGGCTCCTCAACTCCCAGGTGCTCTGCTGATTGATCTCACCCGCAGACCCAGGACTGCCTCGGAGGAGTCAAGAAACACAAGCTGTGTCAGCCCTCCTTATTTGGAGCAGGATCCCCTAACTTTCTTGGTGGCCCTGCTGCCTTAGTATTCTCAGTCAGAAATAAGGGGGAGCCCTGTGATCTCTAGTCTTGCTAAATGTCTCTAGAAATCCCTGAAGTTTTTCTTCCTTTTCCTTATTTCACAAATGAGACAGGAACACGTTTTTGTCAGAAGCGATACACAAGCATACAGAATAAAGTGTGACAAGGCACCCACACCATTCCACTCTAGAATTGTGGTTTAGTGTGTATCATTCCAGTCCTTTTCCCATGCAAGAAACCTTTGTGTCTTGGTGGCAGGATATCATGGAGCCCCCAGGATTTACCAGGTTCCAGAGCATGGAATTATCTCCCATGTGTTTGGACGAAATGGAGCCTGTGGCAAAAGAGAAAGTGAGTTACTAATTGGATTTATGGCCATTACTCCCTGAGCAGCCCTCTGCCCTCGGTAATCTCCATAGCATTTCAGATAGAAATCTCTCTCTGCAAAAGATCCAGAAGACTCGGTAAGGAGAAAGCTGGCACATCTCCTGCTCACCCAATAAAAAGTCAGATTGTTATTAAACAGTCCCCGAGGCTACTGTGATTTACATTCATTTTAATGGTTCTCTTTGTAAAGTAGTCCCTTTAATGGGGGATGCCCTCCAGTTCCTATTGGTTGCATGTAAAATAAATATTACACCATCTCCAGCTGTCCAGCTCTCCTTTCATGCTTTGACCTGCAACAGAAAGTACAGAGACTTGATATTTCCCCCCTGAAAAGCTCTCACATGTTCAAGGATGCTCACCACCATTATTTGTGCAGTGGTGACGTAGAGGTGGAGGTGGTCCAGGTACCCATCATTGGGGGAATGCAGATGTGCACTGTGGAATACCACACAGCACTCAGAAGCCGCGAACTAGGTGGACCTAAAGCCACGTATAGAGAAATTAAAATTAAAAAAAAAAATCTTTAAACAAAAAATAGGAAATAGAATAAAACGTTTCGCACGATGCTAAGTATACAATCTAACACACATTTCTATGTAAAATGATGCTACACATATATTTTCAAGGACACATACCCAAGGACACGCACCAAACATAGGAGTGTGGTGCCTCCAGGGGAGAAAACAATGGGGATGAGAGAAAAAGAGAAAAATTAAAAACTAAAATAGACACAGCTCTTACAAGGAATGATGAATTGGCTGGATGCTAAAACTTAACGCTTTGTTCCTGAGAGGTAGTAAACAAATAAATAATGAATGAAAGAAACCATAAGGTCACCTGTCTTTTATTTGACTTTAAATTAAATCTCACCACCAGCAAGCATTTATAGACCTCCTGTAAGCATGTGACATGATGCAAGTTCTGCTCTGTGACCATGGACAAGCCTCTGTGCCTCTCTGGACCTCAGTTTCTTCTTTGATAAAAATAACAAAAAGGAATGAAAAGGGAAAGTGAGTGCTAGTACTACCTAGGTTACAATGTTGTATGGTTTGTAAGATTGAAACAAGGTAATACCTGAGGCGAAGCACGCATGGGCGCTGGGTGAGTGCCAGTCACTTTCCTCTGAGGAGAATGAGAGCACAATGGGACCTGAGCAGAGAATCATGCAAAGCCCTTGGACATTCGTTCCTTCCTCAGCTCCGGGGCTCCAAGAGGCAGACACGGGTGTTCATTCGATGTTCAACTGTTATCTGTTCTTGTATGGGAGAGAGGGGGAGATTGCTCCAACATGTCACCCCACTGGTTGCCAGAATTAATGTGGCATAATCAGCACAGGTGGCCCTCAGCTCACTGCTCCGCTGCAAAGTTGAGGGCTTGGTCAAAGCTGACTGTCTACAGTGAGGCAGGGCTGTTCTTCAGACTGTAAGGTACAGCTTCCTACAACCTGAGGTCCAAGGGCAACACCTAGAGGGCAGCACAGTCACCCCTAAGGTTGCTGACCCCAGGCCCTTGAGCTTTCTGTACCTGCCCCAATCCAAAAGAAGTCCCTAAAGCCTTGTTCCCTATACTAGAGAAGAAAGCCTTGATTGTACTGTGCCTGTCTTTCCACAGAAGCAACAGGCCCTAAGAGCCCGAGAGAATATTCCCTCCCACAGGCTGTGCAATCAAGGTTTCCTTTGCAAACAAACACCAGGAAAACTAGCAAAGCAGGAAGCTGAATTAGGCCCAGTCCATAAGGATCCAGCTGGGTCAGAATCTGGCCTCTTCATCTCAGGCGGGCTGGGAATGTTTGGAAGCACTCAGGGAAGGAGGACCTGAAGGAAGTGTGGGAACTTCTGTGCTCAGGACGTGTGAGTTCTGTCCTAGAGATCCCCTGGAGGGCTTTTGGCAAAGGTGTCCTTGGCAGAAGCATGAGAAGCCCCCAAACTGTCTCCAGCCTCAGGCCTGACTTCCTGTGGGTTTTAGGAGATTCTCTGAAGTTCAACCTTAAGCTCCCCCAAACTGCTATGAAAAAGTGAGAAGACAGTACATAGAGAGCTCAGTCACATGACTTTCTTTTCTTTCCTCCTTTAAATGTGACACTCCAGGAGTTTCAACTGACCACAAATGAGGAGTCTGCATCAACACAGGTGTACGTTATCTTCCATCAGGGCATCCCTACAGCTGTCTGTGCTCAGAGGGCCTTCTGTGACCAGTTTGACCAGTGAATCCTGTGCTGCAAGAGAAAACCTCTGGTTCTTCATCTGACATATGGGGCTACCCAGAAACTCTAAAAGGAAAGCTCCCCGTGACATTTTACAGGAAACCCGAGGGAGATCAATTTCCAAAGAATAATGTGCTATTCCTGGCTTCTTCACCCAGGGCCATCCACTTGCACCTCCTTCCTAATGTCCTCCAGAGACTCCAGGCTTCAAAGTCATACCGAAGGTCCCATTTCTGCACTCTTCAACAAAAATTAACCCTGGCCTAGATGAGGTCATTTCAGGGAGTCAGTCTCTACCCGGGCAGTTTGGAACTATGTTTTCATTTTTGCTTGTCACATCCTCCCAGTAGCCACCTTGGTTTTCTTATGAAAATGTTAGCAGACTACATGAGGCCTTGTTTTTCACATCCTAACATGGGGAGAGAGAAGTGAATATGGAAGAAGTCAACATTTGCCAACCTGTGCCAGGTTGGGGAGGAAAGGCACCTTTGAGGTGAAGGGCCTTGGGTGCCCCAGGATCTTGCCCTCCAGCAAAGACAGGGGGGAAATATGGCCATGGAATTGCCAAACAGAAGAGTTTTGTGTACCATGAATTGATTCTCTGAACATTTTTTTGAGCATGTATTATGTCCCCATCAATGTGCAATGGTACAAAAGATATTTAAGAAATAGCCCCTGCCTCAAATGAGGTCAGACTCTGATGGGGAAGCCAACATTTAGAAAAATAAAATGCAAATTAATTGCAGTAATAAAGGTGTGTATATTCAGAGCAGCAAAGCTAGAGGATCTTTCAAGTGGATGATGGGAGGTTTTCTAAATACAGCTCCAATTTCCTTAGAATTTAGAAATCGTACATCCTGCTTCTGGTATCATATTGTCTGTCACCTTTAAATTGAGAGTTTGGAGATTTTTTTGTATTTTCATAGATATCTAGAATATAAAATAAAAAGACTCTAAAGATCTTCGGAAAGAATAAGCATGCTAAAAAGACAATTGATGATGGAAAAGAAAGTTGAGGGCCTCACCCATTAGATAGGAAAGTTTGTATAAAGTTAATTAAAATATGTGAAAGTGAATGCGCAAAGAACAGACAATTCAATGGAATGTCTCATCCAAAAACCTTCTCAAATATTTTTAGTAACTTAGTATATGGAAATATTTGCAACTCAAATCAGTGATGAAAGTCAGGGTCATTCAATAACTGGTGTTGAATGCCACTTGCAAAGATATCTATTTTGTAAATGGATTAGCATTTGCAAAAATATGACACATCTTTCCCACCCTATGTCAGATTAACTCCAGATGGACTAATAATTTAAATACTTGTAAAAGAAATGCTCAAATTTCTAGAATAAAATACAACCTGAGTGAAGGATTTCCTAAGAAAAATTACAAGGAAAGAGGGCTTAAGGATAGTGGTGATAGATGTACATCCCTTATAAAGAAGGGAAGTACAATGTCACTGCCTTCCATTGCTCGGAAGCCAAGGGCAAGCCAGTGTCAATGAAACACTGCCATTGGAGAGGCGAGGGTGCGTAAACATGCATGTGTTTGGTGTTTTTACTTTTCAGTGATGACTGTGTATTATTGAACAGTAAAAAATAGAGACATGTTTTTTACAACACATATCTGGGAACTCAACATTAGTAGTATTTTTCACTTAACCAACCCCCCCCAAAACAAACAATAACTAAAAGTGATATGTCTCCCAAGTTAATAATGCTTTTTCACATACATTATGAGGCTATTTTTTTCAAAATAATCCAATGAAGTAAATGTTTTCATTTTTGTCTACATTTGATTGATGAGGATATTGGGACTCAGAGTGACTTGTCCAAGATCATGCAGCAAAGAGGAGGCAGAAATATGAAGCATCTCCAGACAGCCATGTTCCATGTGACACCACAGCTGCTGCTTATGCACCAGCTTGTGTAGACGCTTCTTCCTTCCTGGGCCTGGAGGGTGAGGTGGCTGGGGCTTCACCAACTTTGCTATGTCTGCCACTTTCCATTTTCAGAGTCTGTTGACTATAATCTTGCCACTTAAATGTACCTGTACTGATATCCGATCCTCAGCACCCAACTTCCTGGACAGATATAAAACTGGATTCTTGGGGATATTTTGGAAGCAGCCAGAACTGATAGAACTGATGAATGGAAGAGTCCGTATGATGCAGTCTGCTGAAGCAGAGTGATGGCCTTCAGCATCCTCTTCATATAGTAGCTTGGAAAAACCTCAGAATTTAATTGCCATCAGATTTCAATATTAAAAAAGGACATATCTGCAGAAAATAATGGAATGAATGGTTAACCCTTTTAACTCTGAACATTGAATGAGATAAATTTCTAGCTGCTGTTCTCTATTTTTGTTATTGGACCAATGTTCTGTATAAACAGGATGCAACCATTTAATACATTTAAATGTATTTTACAAAGAGTTTAATATGTCTGTAACAATCAATCTCAGTACAGTCACCACAATGTAAATCCTGCAAGTGTTATTTTTTTAAAGATTTTTTATTTATTTATTTATTTATTTATTTATTTATTTATTTATTGAGAGCAGAGAGCACAAGCAAGAAGTAGGGACACAGAGAGGCAGAGGGAGAAGCAGTTTCCCTGCTGAGCGGGGAGCTTGATCCCAGGACCTGAGATGAAGGCAGGTGGCACTTAAGCGACTAAGCTCACCCAGGCACCTCTGCAAATGTTACTCTGTTGTGTCAGATACTGGTTTTTCCTGAGGTATCTCCAACGCATGTAATGGGAAACAAAATTGGTAAATTACTCAAGTTCCTTTCACTGTGATTTGGAAATGATAAATCTTTAGAGAATGAGAAAAAAAAAGTTTGTGGAGACAACTTTTTTTAAAAAAACTTTTTAATTTAATCTCAGTCTTCTCAGGAATTCGTTCCTATGTTTATAGAATCTCCCTCTGTGCCCATATACTCAGGCAAGCTATACTGTTCCTACTAGTCTAGCCCTCAACTTTTCCTAGATGATACACAATAAGAACATACAATCTTTGAAGAAATAACCATTTATTATTTTTTATTATGTTGTATTTTGCTTTTTCCTTTTGTGGGAAGAGCACTTATGATAAGATCTACCCTGTTACCAAATTTTTAAGTATACAATATAGCATTGTTAGTTGCAGTCTTACATTGAGTCTTACTAGTGTTTTGCACTAGTAGCTCTCCAGAACCTATCCCTCCTGCATGACTGCAACTTTGTGCCCTTTGACCACTATCTCCCTGTTTCCCCATTCCTCCTGCCACCAGTTTACTATCTGCTGCCATGAGTTTGACTATATTATATTCCACATATAAGTGAGATCACACAATATTTGTCTCTCTCTGACTTATTTCATTTAGCATAAGGTCCCCCAGGTCTATACATCTTCTTGCAAATGACATGATTTCCCTCTTTTGTAAGATGAATATTTTACTATTATATAAATACCAGTCTCACATCCTCATGATCCATTCATCTGTTGGTAGACATTTATGTTGTTTCCATATCTTGGCTATGGTAGATAATGTTGCAATGAACATGGAAATGCAGATATCTCTTCAAGGGACAGATTTCAATTTCTTTGGACATATACCCAGAAGTGGCGTTGCTTCATCAAACAGTATTTCTATTTTTAGTTATTGGAGGAACCTCCATATTATTTTCCATAGTGGCTGCACCATCTGCCATTCCCAAAAGGGTTCCCTTTTCTCTACATCCTCGCCAATACATCCTAGCAGGTATAAGGTGATAATTCATTAATAATCATTCATTGTGTTTTCTTTTCTGGGCATGATGATGATGGCTTCATGGGTGTATACTTATCTCCAAACGCATCAAATTATGTGTCTGTATGTCAATTATGCCTCAATTAACTGGTTTTAAAAACAACAGAATAGGGACACCTGGATGGCTCAGGGGTTGAGTGTCTGCCTTTAGCTCGGTTTGTGATCCTGGCGTTGTGGGATCGAGTCCTGCATTGGGCTCCCTGCAAGAAGACTGCTTCTCCTTCTGCCTATGTCCCCATCTCTCTCTCTCTGTGTGTCTCTCATGAATAAATAATTTTAATTAATTAATTAATATAAACAGCAGAATAATTAAAGGAATAGGTCATTTAAATTCATACATAAAAAATTGTGGATTTCCCTAAGACGTTACAAAGTCTAGAGCCATCTCTTTATGTTAAAATACATGCTAACTTTATATTTCTAATCAAAACACTTCAATTCTCAATCAGTCTTTCATCTCAATCAGGCTTTCATCTTTTCTTGAACCAGTGGGGTGGGGATTAGTTTCACATTTATGTAACCATTATGTAACCAAAGCATCATCAGTTGGTTTTACCAAATCAAAGGAAGACAAGTTCTTATGAGCTACACGATGACCAGGAACTTGTCAGTTCTAAGTTATTGTTCTATCTTGAGACTCCCACAAAAAAATATAAATGAGTGGGTGAATGAATAAAGATCTGGTTCAAAGGGAGACAGGCCTCCCACTCTTAGAAAGCAGAAAAAATGCTTGTAACTTTTATTTGGCACTATTTGCAGAGAGGGACCCAACCTTCTTTATATTATAGTGGCTGAAAATGGAAAACTACCTAAATGTTAGGTCACAGGAAGTTAATTAAATATATTACAGTCTAGACATGCTTTACAGACAATTAAATCAACATTGTGGAAGTCAGCTAAACGATAGATCACTTTGGATGTTTTCAGTAACATAAAACACTGACTGAAATGGACTTGAAAATCAGGACTTTTATTATGGCACATATCAGGAAGTCTAAGACAAGTTTAGGTTGGTTGATTCCAGACCTCAATAATGTCATCAAGAACCAGGTTCTTTCCATCACTCTGCTCTGCCATCCTTAGTGGGTCAGATTTGCTTCACTGTTTCAAGATGGTGACAAGATTTCAGGCACCATATCCAAATACAGCAATGTCCAGAAGCTCTAAATACTCTCTCTTCAAGTGTCTTATCTAGGATCAGGGAAACTTTTCTCAGGAGCCCCGAGCTGATCTCCCATTATGCCTTAGAAGGGAGTCATATGCCTATCCCTAACCTAACCACTGGAAAGAAGAACAAGATGGAATTATTAGGGTAGACCAAAGAAGACAAACCCCCTTGATCTTAGATATAGTTACCTTTATCTGATGGTTAGAAGTAAGCCTCTAAACGGAAGTGATAAATAGATATCAGATGTATCAATCAGGACAGGCTAGGTCATACAGCAGAAACAAACATCCCCAGAGTTCCAATGATTTAAAACAGCAGAAGTCTATTTCTTTCTCATGCCACATTGTACGATCACATCAACAAGGGCCTCTTTTCATCATGGTCCCTCAGATATCCAGGTTGATGGAATAGCCCCTATCTCAAACATTGCTAGTCAAGTTACCATAAGGAAATAAAAACCTCTGAAAGTTATCAAATAAGCAATTAAATACTCTGTCCTAGAAATTGTGTGTCAAATCCATTCTCAACTCATTTAATAAAACTAGGCACATGGCCCCATCCATTGCAAGGGTGTGAGGAGGTTTTATACTATTACATCCTTAAAGAAGGGAAAACCAGGAACATTTGGCAAGCAACATCCTATTAGGTAAGCAATGGGAAAATATTCATGATTCTTTATTATGTAAAACAAAGCATATGACAAAAATATATCCACTGTAGTACCCCAAGTATAATTCAGTGGGTATGGGTGTATAACAAGCTGAAAATGATTATTATCTTAACAAATGGCAACAAAATTCCTCTTAGAGAGAGTGTATTGTGCATTTGTTTAGGAAGATACTTTATTAAACCTCTTGAGATGGAGGTATGAGTCTGAAAACGTAACCCATTGGGGATGAGGAAAAAAAGGAATAGCTGAA
Organism: Nyctereutes procyonoides; assembly: GCF_905146905.1. Classification (NCBI taxonomy): domain Eukaryota; kingdom Metazoa; phylum Chordata; class Mammalia; order Carnivora; family Canidae; genus Nyctereutes; species Nyctereutes procyonoides. Next base: position 38,750,916 of record NW_026575044.1, read on the forward strand.
GAGTTCTACATTAGAAATAAATAGGAATTCAGGATGATGGAGAGCAAGGAAGACAGAACAGTAAAAAGTAATCAGAGGCAGTTGTCAAGCACCACTGAATATGGCCCTAGTACACTCAGGTATCTTAAAGCAGTTTTTCAATAAAGGCATTATTGAAATTTAAGGCTGGATAATTCACTGCTAGTAACTGAATAGAGACCAAGGATGCTCCTAAATATCCTACAATGTTCAGGATGGCCCTTGCCTTCAACAGTGAATCATCCAAAAACTAGAAACAAGTCAAATGTCTTTTTTGATTGTCACCACATTTTTGGTTGTTTCTAGTTTTTGGTTGTCATGAATAGTGCTGCTATAAAATTCACATACAGGTTTTTGTGTGACCATAACTATAGGTTAAATATCTGAGAGTATAATTGCTGGGTCATCTGGTCAATGCATACTTAACTTTTTTTTTCATACTTAACTTTATAAGAAATTGCCAAACAGTTTTTCCAGAATGGCCATACTAGTTTGCATTCCTACCAGCAATATATGAAAGTTCAACTTACTTTGAACGCTCACCAGTGCTTGATCTTGTCACATTTATTTATTTGATTGAAAGTTTTTCAGCCATTCTAATAAGGATGTAGTAGTATCTCCTTATGGTTTAATTTGCATATCCCTATGACTAATGATATTGAGCATCCTTCCAAGTACTTAATTACTATTCACATATCTTGTTTGGTGAAGTGTTAAATTTTTTAGTTGATTTATATAACTGAGAGTTTTTCCTTATTATTGCATTTTGAAAGTTCTTTATATATTCTAGATACAAATCCTTTATCAGATACATGATTTCAAATATTTTCACCCAGTCAGCAGCTGGTCATTGTATTCTCTTAGCAGTGGCTCACTCTGAGCAAAAGATTTTAATTTTGGTGAAGTCCATTTTATCAATGTTTTTCCTTTATCAATCATGGTCTTACTATTATATCTACAAAACTTCTGCCTAACTTGAGGTCACAAAGATTTTCTACTAAAAGCATTATGGTTTTGTCTTTCACTTAGATGTATGATCCATTTTCATTTTTGTAAAAGTTATAAAGTTTAGGTCAAAGTTCTTGTTTCATAAATGAATGCCCAATTATTTTAACAGCATTTGTTGAAAAGATAATCCTTTCTCCATTGAATTGTTTTGCACTTTTGGCAAGAATCAATTGACCATATGTGTGTGGTTCTTTTTTTTTTTTTTTTTTTTACATAAACTCTATGCCCAATGTGAGGCTTGCGCCAATGACCCTGAGATCAAGAGTCTCATGCTCTACTGACTGAGCCAGCCAGGCACCCCTTATTTTTGCACTCGTTATCCTATTTCATTTATCTATGTGTTTATTCTTTTGGCCATACCACACTGCCTTGATGACTATGGTTTCACAGTAAGTCTTCAGATCAGGGAGCCCTCCAAATTTGTTCATTTTCAAAACTATTTTGGTTATCTTTGTCCTTTGGCAGAAAAATTTTAGGACCAACTTGTTTATATCTACAGAAATCCTTTTGATATATTTTATGGGATTGCATTAAATCTCTATTCAATATGAGGACAATCACTGTCTTAAAAATATTGAGTCTTCCAATCGATAAGCAAAGTATATTTTTCCATTCACTTAGGCCTTTGTTGATTTTGTAATCAATATTTTGTTATTTTCAGCATGCCAATCCTGCATATATTTTGCTAGATTTATAATTAACTATTTTCTTTTTTAAAGCTATTATTGGTTTTATTTTTGTAATTTCTATTTGCAAATGTCCATTTTAGTACATTAGTATATGATAGTTTTTGTATGTTAACTGTGTATATGTGAACATCGTTAAGCTTGTTAATTCCAGGAGCTTTCTAAAAAATTCCTTACAATTTCCTTTCCTTTTATTTTTTAAAGAATTTATTTATTTATTCATGAGAGACCCAGAGAGGCAGAGACATAGGCAGAGGGAGAAGCAGGGTCCGTTGAAGAGCCTGATGCAGGACTCTATTCCAGGACCCCAGGACCACTACCTGGGCCAAAGGCAGGCGCTCAACCACTGAGCCACCCAGGTGCTCCAATTCCTTATGGTTTTCTATGTAGGCAATCGTGCCATCTGTAAATGTAAACAGTTTATTTTTTTCCCTTCCAATATGAATTTTTAAATTTTTTTTCCTTGCCTATAGTGGCTAAGACTTCCAGTATGATGCCTTATCCCTGACCTTAGGGGAAAAGCATTTCAGTCTTTCACCATTAAGTATGTTAGCTGTGGATTCTTTGTTGATACTGTTTATCAGATTAAGGAAATTTCCCTCTATTTCCTGACATTTTAAAATACAAATTGATGTTGAATTTTTTCAAACGCGTTTTTGCATCTGTTAAGATAATCATGTGGCTTTTCTTCTTTAGTTTGTTAATATCATGGTTACACAAACTGAATTTCAAATATTGAAGGAACCAGGCTTTATTCCTGAGATAAACTCTACTTGGTCATAATGTGTTTTTCTTTTAATGCATTACTAGATTCAATTTGCTAGCATTTTGAGGATGTTTTTATCCATGTTTATGAGGAATATTGGTCTGTAGTTCTCCTTTCTTACTATATTTTTGTCTAAGTTTGATATCAGGGTAATGCTGCCCTCATAACATGAGCCTTCTATTTTTCTGGAAGACATTGCATATAACTGGTATTGTTTCTTCCTTACATGTTTGATTAAAGGAACCAATTCCTTAAAAGACACAAAGTGCCAAAGTTCACTCATCTAAGTATTTTAATTTATTGGCATAAGCTTGTTTATAATATTTGCTTATAATTCATATATATATACATATATATAAAGAATATATTTATTTGAGAGAGAGAGAGAGAGCTTGAGTAGAAGGAGTGGTAGAGGGAAAGGAAGAGAATCTCCAGTAGACTCCCCACTGAATGGAGCCCAACTCAGGGGCCTATCTCACAACCCCGAAATGGTGACCTGAGAGTCAAAATCAAGAGTCACATGCTCAAGTGACTGAGTGCCCAGATGCCCCTCTTACCGTCTTATGATTCTTTTAATTTCTGTAGGGTGAGCAGTGATGTCTCCTCTTCCAGTCCTGATTTTGGAGATTTGTGTCTTCTTCCTGTTTTTCTGGTGAGTTTAACTAAAAATTTGCCTTTGTATTTCTTCTCTCTCTCTTCAAAGAAGAACTTTTGGATGCATTTATTTTCTTTATTATTTTTAAGACTGGCTTCCTATGTTTACACAACATAATAGTCATCCAATGTAGAGAGATCATACTCAACTATCTCAAGCCAGTAAGCCTCTGTGCTTTATCAATGGATTTGTGTGTGGGTAGAGCAGAAAATTCAAAAATCAAGTCATTTTCCAGTCTTCCCAGTCATTACTTTCCACTGGGCCCTGTTATGTCTCCTCTGTGTCTGTTCATTGGCTCAGGATTGGTCAGGATTATGGCTGACTTGAGCTCTTTCCTTGTCCTGCTATGTAGCCAGGCAATCTTGGGCAGGCATATTTGTCCCAGCCCCTACTGCACCCTCAGACTGAAACCAGCAGCATGATCACTCACCAGCCTCTGACATGGTTATTTCCAACAACAACACCAATACCACCAAACCAAGTGAGCCCCTTTTGACTGCGGTGGAGAAACTGCCAGTACTCATCTGGCAAAACCTGGTCCTGGGAGAACACCAGAACTGGGGTGGGTTGAGCATGTGGGCACGTGAGTGAGGGAGAAATAGCATCCACAGGCCAGACTGCCACAGATTACCCCATTTCTTAATGTTTAGCAGCATTTCAGGCATAAATGCTTCTCAGATTATCACAACATTTAGTTGAGTTCTGGAGTGCTGAATGGGTTCTTGTCTTTTTCACTTTGCCCATGCTTATAATTGTTTTTCAGGGACAAAATTTGCCACTCTCCTTGCTCAACCATAGCCAGAGTGAGCCAGTAACAGTTTTGAAAAATACAGAAAGAACCTACTGAACTGTTAATTATATCTCTATACATTCCCTGACCACGTTTAAGGTTATACATCTATTTTACATGATTGGAAGTACCGTTTGTGTACATATTGTTTTGAATTCTGTTTTTTTTAGTTTGTTGTTATATATATTCATTTCAACACATTGGCATAACTCACAGAATACCATCATGTTCACATTCCTCTAACAACAGTACACTTTTAAAAGTCTGCAAACACATGATTCTTTCAATTTTGTCCATGAGTTTGGAAGCCAACTTTGTTCTTTCCAGGTTGCTTAAAAAGCTCTCATAAGCTTTGTGAAATAAATATTATTGTCACCATCTCTATGGCTTCTTTATAGATTTAATAAGAAGAATCTTACAGATTGTCAAGAAATTCTAATGTTCAGAACATATTCTTGACAGCCCTTATGAGCCACACTTATTATGGGAGTGAGTAATTGTGATGTTTATAAAGCCACATTACAATATGTAACTGATTTATGATGGTTTGGATATTCGGTACCCCATTCTGGATACAGACTTTCATAATATCCCCCAGAATGTCATGTGTTATCTATTTATGTGGTTTTATCTATACCTATTCATCTATATATAATTAAAGTGACTTGAAATCATTGACATTGATAATAAATATTTTATGACAACCCTAGAGATGACTGGATATATGCAAGGTGTCACAAAACCAAATGTGATCGTTACAGTATAACTGTTAACACTTCTGCTTTTCAAGACATACTAATCCTATATTGGATAAAAATGCTTCAGACCAGAAAGCACCTAGAATGAGAATTCCATATTTCTTAAAATTTCATGAAATAATATACTTCCAAAAGTATTAGTTCTCCATTATATACATATTATTGAACATACTAAAGTCATTGTGCCCTACTTTCTATTTTCTACTCTGTTACAGCATAAATCAAATTGATTTGGTGTGGCTTGATTGTAGCACACAAAAATGCCTCAGGAAAAAAAAGGGTTTTAGGAAAAGCAAAAGAAACATAAAGACGTGACAGTTTTTCTTTTAAATCCATATGCAGTAATAAATATATCAATGCTACCTATGGATTTTTCAGAAAATTTTTAAAAGGTTTTATAAAATTCATGTCTTAGTCTTCTAAACATATTTTATTAGTGAACAGCTGTTTAAAATTAACCAGAATAAATCCTTACTGTATTTTAATACATTCATTCCCCAAATAAGCACATTGTAGCCCTCATTTAGGTTTTTTTTTTAATCAATTGCACATATACTGAATATGATCTGACTTGTGGGCAGTTCCTATGTCAATTCCTAAGAATTGACAGCAAACTCTGTAAGAGCCAGCTCATGAAATGACTGCTGCAAAAGCCAACAATGTGGATGGAAAATGCAGAGTCTGCCCATGAGAGATAGTCCTACAGCACTGCACACTGGTGCCAGGCGCATCAGAAAGACTGGGCTGGGTGCCAGACACACACTAGAGCCATACACAGGAGGCCAACAAAAATAGGTAGGAGAATTGAGGGAAAAAACAGTGCATTTTAACCTCAAAGAGAGAAAACTACAGGAAGATATGAGAGCAATCTTTGAATATTTGAAGCATGGTTGTGGCATGTTCTGTTCTTATGGCCCTACCACCACCATTCATCCTCTCCATCCTACCCCCTTCTTCTCTGCTAACCAAACAGATCAGTTTAGGTTGCCAGAGAGACCCCTTGACCTCAGAAAGAAGAAGCTCCACCCAGGTCCTGAAAGTAGAAGCACAGTGAATCTAAACCGGCCATAGTAATTTCATCTCCCACAGCCAGTCAAGAGGTGATCATGAACCTAATTCTGGCTAAGGAGAAGTCTGATAAATCAGGCTTCCAGGAAAGTTTCTGCTTACTTTTTATTTTTTTTAAAGATTTTATTTAAAAAAAAAAAGATTTTATTTATTTATTAATGAGAGACACACACACACAGAGAGAGAGAGAGAGAGAGAGAGAGAGAGCAAGGCAGAGACACAGGCAGAGGGAGAAGCAGGCTCCATGCAGGGAGTCTGCGGTGGGACTTGATCCCGGGTCTCCAGGATCATATCCTGGACTGAAGGCGGTGCTAAACCCCTGAGCCACCCGGGCTACTCTCTGCTTACTTTTTAAGAAGAAAGGAGTTGATTGGCATGCCTTTCACTGCCTAGTTCTTTCTCTCTTCTCACCTCAGATACAGCAGAAAATGCGCTAAGAATGACAGTGTAGGAAGATAGAACCTGTATCTTTGAGAGCTCTACCAGCTGGACTCTCAACCTGCAGACATTTTGCATTGTGAGAAAGACAAGCTTCTATTTGTTTAACTATGGTTGTTAAGTATTCTGTTCACTTCAGCTAAACAGTCCAAGTTGATACTGTCATCACGAGAAGAAAAACATATTTGGTCCTCAGACATTGTAGAAGATGCAACTGAATCTACAGAGTAGGAGTTACAAGGAAGATTTTGAATCAAGGTCAGTAATCATTTTCTAACAACTAGAATTGCTGGAAAATAAAGTTGCTTCTGGAGTCAATGATCTTCCATCCCAAACAAAGCCAAGGAGGTGATTGACTTTCTGAAAAGGGTGCTAAAGGAGGAATTTCTGCATAAGTTAGGAGGTTCCACTGTCCCTTTGAACTCTAATTTCTATACTATGCCTTTATATTTGAAAAAGACACTACTGCTATTTGCTAGTCATATATGAAAAAACAGGCTTTAAAAGGGTGACAATTATTTTTCTAGATTGCTCAGGAGTAAGAATAATGCCTTCCTGATATCAGGTATCAATATTTGAAAACACAGAGATTTTTGTTCCAAGTTTCTCTCATCTTGGCATTTGTGTTGAATCAGTCAAATAGTGCCCCATGATTTAGATTGCAGTAGATTGTATTTGACTTAAAGACCAACAATTTGAATAAGACTGTTCTGGTCAAATTTCCATTTTGACAATGCTGTTTTGCTCTAAATGAGTCACCTCATTTCTTAATGCTGAATGCCAAACAGGCTCATCTTCTGTTGTGGCATCTTCTCATTGGCTTCAAATAAACTGCAATTATTGCTATGTGTTCTAAAGGGTCTATTAAATTTTCCCTTTATTCAAGTTCAAGGATGCCCCATGAGCAGCTACTTCCAAACCCAGGCTCTGAATGTAGTCAACAGGGCGGAGGCAACATTTTAGTGACCACATTTTGACTATTTTCTGGAAATTCACTGTAGATCAGTTTTTTTCCCATCCCCATCTCCCTCCAAGTTGTAGATCAATTTAATGTTAAATTTGACTTACCAGACAGGACTCTGAGAAAATCACTCATGAACTTATGATTTTGAGCATGTGTCTACACCCAGGTCTCAGGATGTTTATTGAGTACTAGCTATGAAAGAAGTAGTTCTCTGCAGAGACTCAAAATAAATAAAATGGAAAGTACATTAGGATAAGAATGATGAAAGAAGTAACAGTAATAATGTTTTTTACTTGTTTGCTACACTTTTTCTTTCATATGTCAGAACAAATATTCTTGTTCTCATTTTATAGCTGAGAAAGTTGAGGCTCAGAGATATGCAAACAATTAATTACAAACAGGCCAAGTGAAATAGTGCCCTTATAAAGGTACAAGTCCACCACCCCTAATCTGAAATCTTAGGACCACCTGCATATAGGACTTTCTCAGATTCTAGAGTGACAATGTAGCGTATGTATCACTTATTAACTAACATCTCATCAGTGTCTGGGTATCCCTCTGTAATCAAACACATTAATATATTTATGCAACAAAAAGTATGAATATTCATATCAGTGAGACAAATAAAGACTATCTAGAACCTCAGATCAGTAAGGTAAGATTTTACAGCCAAGTAACTTACATAAAAGCTTTCCATTTTTGGAGCTTTCTGGATTACAGAAGTGCAGAGGGGACCCCCCCCCACCCCCGGAACCAGGGGTCTGTTCCACCAGTAGAGAACTAGTCTATTTGAATTGGAGAGTTGGATTGAGGGAGATTTCACAAAGGCAGTGACACTTTAGCCTGACCTTGAAGAACCAGTAGGGCTTTAAACACCAGAAAAATAATATGCATCTTCTAAAAAGGGAATTCAACAAACTCAACACAGGAGAGGTGGTACAGGAAAGGCAGTCTGGGTTATCACCTACTGGCTCCATGTGATGTTTGGAACTATCCTCAAAGGCACAGCAGCCCACTAGAGTGATGAGCCATGCTGGTCTGCCCAGGATTGTTCTAGTTTTAGCATTGAAAGTCCTGTGTCCAGGGAAGGCTCCTAGCCCCAGATACACTGGGACCATTGGTCATCTAGCAGCTCCATGATCTGCTTTCTTTGTTGATGAGGGTCTAATCCAGCTGAACTCAGAGTTGCCATTTGGGTTCATGTTGCCAACAAGAGCCCTTGGCTGTGCCAGTGGTACCTAGAGCAGGCCTTTCCTGAGCCAGTCATGAGTCCAGGCTGTGGTGCATGTGTATAGAGAGGTCTACCGCCCAGGGGCTGGGGTCCATCTCAGTTGTGCACCTCCAGTGCCAGACCCAAAGTCCACAAATGAGCACAATGAGGATTTAAATATAGAACATGGAAATGGGGCATTTCAGGTCACTTATTTCTATACAAATAATTCACTCTTTGTAAAGAAACTCTGAGTTTGAATAACATCTATATGGATTACGTAGGGAGTTTTTTGGTGATGGTTGTTAATCAGATCTCAAGGAGGGCTGGCAAATCACTAACAAATGAAAACTTCAGTCAAAAAACAATGTTTGTGAATATCCAGATGTTTGGTGTCCTTTAGTCTCAGCTTCAACGTTAATCATTTGGAATTAAGCTGACGGTATGAGGCAATGTTCTTAGAGCATTTCACACACAAAATGTAAAGCTGGAATTAATATAGCAAAATGATAAAAGCCAAATCCAGATAACATTTTCTCCAAAAGAAGCAAACATGCCCAAACAACTTGGCTAACACCTATATTTAGTCATGAGGATAATATTAATTATCATCAAGTGGTTTTGTCCTTTATTAATAGTATATCGTGTAGTGTTTCCTGTCTCTAGTTTCCCAAAGGATGGAACCAGAACTGCATTCTCCACACGCCTGCCTGAAGCTGGCATAGGGCGGCCTCCCAGGGGCTCAAGCATGGATAGGACAGAGCCCAGCCAAATGCCTCCCTGGTCCTACATGGCCTCCCAGAGAGTGTTGATAGGAGCTGTTTTAATTCCAATGGTTACCAAGCTGTACATACTCTTTAAGTGACACAACCATTATTTACAAACGAGGGTGTGTCTGCCTTGAGACATATTTGTTTTCAGAAATAATCATAACCACGACCTTGGGCAACACAAATAAGAAAAATTGAAAGAAGATATAATATACGCTAACAGAGCAGACTTACAAAATCTGATGTATTTGGCATTGTTTCATTTTTAAGAAGAGAATCAGTGACATTGAGCCAATTGAATGAGGAGGGCAAGAAAATGGGAAATGAAGACCAAATATATTACAAAACAACCAAGATGTTGGTAATAACCACAAAAAAAATAAGATAAAATTGACAACATCTAAATAATATCCATGGAACTCTTGACCAACTTCAAGAGAAGAACACCCTCCCCCATCCCACCACCACACACACACACTGGTAAAATAGTCAATGTCAAAGGGTGACCTATTATCTTGTCCATTCACTCAGTCACTTATTTATATGTTTATTTAACAGATATTTATTCAGAGCCTACTCTGTGTCAGACACTAGGATAGAATGTTGAAAATACATGATTTCTCCCCTCAGAAAGTTCACATTCCAGTGGAAGGGACAATCAAAGATCATCATGGAATAACCTGGTGAACAATGTGACTTTAATAACTAACAGTCTTTCCCATTTGGAAATAACTTTATAGTTTACAAGATTCCTTCACATCTTTTTGTATCTTTCTGCATCATTACATTGAAGGCATGTCTCTTATAAGCTGAATATGGTTGGGCATATTCTCCAAAACAATCTGAGATTTCTTGTCTTTTAACTGAAGAATTTGCTGATACTTTGACTTATTTCTACTATCTTTTCCTGTGTTTTCTAATACCATATTTCTTGTATCTTTTTCTCCATGTTCCTGTGCTGTATGGGATCAAACTTGCTTTATTTTCTTTTGTTTTCTTCTACAGACCTGAATTTATAAACTGCATGTCTATTCTTTTAGAAATTACCATTTAAAAACGTTTAATATGGGCACATGAGAAAGTCAAAAGTCACCATTGGCTCTCTCCTCTTCCCCAACAAGGGACACTCACCTCTCCTGCCAGCCACAATATTATCAAATGTTTAAATTCCACTTTATTTTAACTCTTACCTCATTAGTATTATCATTACTGGTTTGGGGGGTTTGTTTGCTCTTACATCAATGCTTATTTATTTTACTTATATGCTTACCAATTTCTTTGTTTCCACTGGTTTCAATTTCCTTCCTACTGAAATATAGGAATACTCTGAAAACGGATTTTTAGATAAATATATTTCTGTTTTTAATTCCCAAACTTTATAAACATTATTTATTTCTAAATACAACTGTTTTTTGGCTAGTGTTTTTACAGGAAAAAAATTATTTTCATCTCAAAATTTCATTAATATTTTAAACAAAGCAATGTAAAAAAAAAAAGAGTCCAGAGTTTTATTCCAAATACAATTGGTAAATAAAGAGTCTAAAGTTTTTTTCCAAATACAAAAAATCTAAAGTTTTATTCCAAATACAACTGAAAAGCCCACTGAGAGTCAATAAAGAGTCCCCCTGCAAGTTAGTGCTACAGAGAAGAATCACAGGGTTACTCAAGACAAGTATCTGTTAATAGCCACATTCACTATTTCGTAATCAGGAAATAATGCTTTAAACATTTATTGATTTATTTAAGTACTTGGTTGTTCTACATCAATGTTTTGTTGTGGTTTGGTTGTATTTTAGGAAAATAGTTCGTGATTTCAGGTTAGTATATAATGAATTAGATTTTTTTTTCCCATTGATATAATGGGAAATAGGCTTGGCAGTGTTTTCTATTTAGATGGTCTGATTTTCAGGAAGGAATTATTGGAAGTAGGCAGGGCATGTATATTTTTAAGTAGTTCTTTAAGGATTATAAGTCATTATCTTCAATGTCTTCATTCTACCTTTACTTCTGAATAACTTAACTGGATATTTATTCTAAGTTGACTGTTTTGCCTTCTATAATTTAATGACATTATTTCATCATCTTTTGGTATTATTTTTGAGAATTCTGTTCCCAATTGATTATCATTTCTTTGTAGGTCTGTCTTCTTCCTCCAGATTCTTTTAATGCTTTTGTTGGTTATATGGTGTTTCTGTAGTGTTCATTATGATGTACTAGGTGTGAATCTATATTTATATTTTCTGCTCAGGACTCATTCATTCACTCAGTATGTATTTATTGTGCACCTACTACATGCCAGATCTAAGCATTAGGGATTAGCAAAGAGCAAATTAGACAAAGTTTCCATGTTCAAGAAGTTTACATTCTGGTGGGATGAAATGAGAGTTAAACAATAATCCCACACAAATAAATTATGTCTGAGAGTGATAAATGCTTTGGAGAAAAATAAATTAACGTATGAAGAGTAGTGAGTTCTGGGAAAGCACTAAAGATAATCAGGAAGCCCTTTTTGGTAGGGCAACGTTTGAGGAAATACAGAAAAAATAAGGACACTAACTAAGTAAATATCTCACGAAAAGAGCAATATGATGGAGGATCTAGCACGTGTAGGAGTCCTGAAGTCAGAACATGCTTACTGTGGTTGAAGAATAGTTCAGAGACCAATGTGGCTGGACATGAGAAGTAAGAGACAGAATGGTAGTGGATCAGATCAAACAATTTAGGGAGTGGGTAATATACTTTGGAACTTTGGAAAGACTTTGGAACTTTGGAAAGACTCTGGGAAACCAGTGGAGTCTTACACAATGGAGTATGACATAGCCTAGAAGGCTCAGTCTATCTGCTATGTAGAGAACAGACCTTTTTTTTTTATGGAGGGAAGCAAGTGTAGATGCAAGATGACCAATAAGCAAGCCACTGAAGTGGTCCACCGGAAAGGTGATGGAGATTTGAACCACAGCAATAATATAGGAGATGTTGGGAAGTGGCCAAATTTTGCATATATTTGGAGGGTAGAACTGATAGTATTTCCTGAATTGGATGTGGGGTGTGATATAAAGAGAAGATACAAGTTATCATATAAAATTTTGAAACAATTTGTGAACTAAGTAATTGAAAGAATAGAATAGTCATTTTCTAAGATGGAAAATTTTCCAAAAAAAGAGAAAATTTTCAAGAGGAACAGCTGGCAGGGCGGAGTAAGGGAAATCAGGAGTTTCCTTTTGTGTATACTAAGTTTGAGATGTCTATTAGACCTCCAGGTGCAAATATAGTATAGGAAGTTTTAGGAATCTGAAGTTCAGAGAAGAGGTCTAAACTGGAAATGTCAATGTGGGAGTTGCTGCATTTTCTATGTACAGCTAATGTGATGGGGATGAGGTTGCCCTAGAGAACAGAGGAGACTAAGGCTTCAAAGACTTGGTCATTTAAGGTTGAGAAATGGAAAGAAAGCAGTAGGGGAGATTGGGGAGAAACAGCCAGAGCAGTATGAGGAGACCCAAGAGAGAGAGAGTGGTGCTCTGGAAGCCAAGTGAAGATAGCATTTCAAGGAGAAGGGAGCAATGGGGAAAAACTTAGAGCTTTTCCCTTAAGGTCAGGAACATGACAGGGATGTCCACTATCACCACTGTTGTTCAAGATAGTGCTAGAAGTCCTAGCCTCAGCAATCAGAGAACAAAAAGAAATAAAAGGCATCCAAATTGGCAAAGAAGAAGTCAAACTCTCACTCTTCACAGATTACATGATACTCTATGTGGAAAACCCAAAAGATTCCACCTCAAAATTGCAGAACTCATATAGGAATTCAACAAAGTGGCAGGATATAAAATCAATGTACAGAAGTCAGTTGCATTTGTATACACTAACAATAAGACAGAAGAAAGAGAAATTAAGGAGTTGATCTCATTTATAATTGCACTAAAAACCATAAGGTTTTTCATTAGGTTTATTAGGAATAAACCTAATGAAAGAGGCAAAGGATCTGTACACAAAAATCTATAGAACACTCATGAAAGAAATTGAGGAAGACACAAAGAAATGGAGAAATGTTCTGTGCTCATGGATTGGAAGAACAAATATTGTTAAAATATGTATGCTACCCAGAGCAATCTATACATTCCGTGCAATCTCTATCAAAATACAATCAACTTTTTTCACAGAGCTGGAAAATAATCCTGAAATTTACGTGGACTTAGAAAAGGTCTCTAATAGCCAAAGGAATGTTGAAAAAGAAAACCAAAGTTGGTGCATTATAATTCCAGACTTAAGCTATATTACAAAGCTGTAATCATCAAGATAGTATAGTACTGGCACAAAAACATAGATCAATGGAACAGAATAGAGAACCCAGAAATGGACCTTCAACTCTATAGTCAACTAATCTTTGACAAAGCAGGAAAGAATATCCAATGGAAAAAAAAGACAGTCTCTTCTCTTCTTCTTTTTCAATGGTATTGGAAAAATTAGACAACTGAATGCAGAAGAATGAAACTGGACCATTTTCTTATACCACACACAAAAATAGACTCAAAATGGATGAAAGACCTAAATGTGAAAGAGAAATCCATTAAAATCTTAGAGGAGAACATAGGCAGCAACCTCTGTGACCTCAGCCACAGCAACTTCTTGCTAGGCACATTTCCAAAGGCAAGGGGAACAAAGGCAAAAATGAACTATTGGGAATTATCAAGATAAAAAACTTTTTTCCAGCAAAGAAAACTGTTGACAACACCAAAAGACAACTGACAGAATGGGAGAAGATATTTGTAAATGGCCTATCAGATAAAGGGCTGGTATCCAAGATCTATAAAGAACTTAGCAAACGCAATACCCAAAGAACAAATAATCCAATCAAGAAATGGGCAGAAGACATGAACAGACATTCTTCCAAAGAAGACATTACAAATGGCCAACAGACACATGAAAAAATGCTCAACATCACTTGGCATCAAGGAAATACAAATCAAAACCACAATGAGATACCACCTCACACCAGTCAGGATGGCTAAAGTGAACAAGTCAGGAAACAAAAGATATCGGTGAGGATGTGGAGAAAGAGGAACCTCCTCTTTTGGTGGGGGTGTAAGCTGGTGAAGCCACTCTGGAAAACAGCATGATGGTTCCTCAAAAAATTGAAAATCAAGCTACCCTATAACCCTGCAATTACTAGGTATTTACGCCAAAGGTACAAATGTAGCAATCCGAAGGGGCACCTGCACCTCAATAGTTTATAGCAGCAATATCTACAATAGCCAAACTATGGAAAGAGCCCAGATGTCCATTGGCAGATGAATGGATAAAGAAGATGTGGTGTACCATTCAGCCATCAAAAAATGAAATCTTGCCATTTGCAGCAACTAGATGGATGGAACTAGATGGTATTATGCTAAATGAAATAAACCAATTAGAGAAAGATGATTATATGATCTTAAATATATTATTCCACTCATATGTGGAATTTAAGAAACAAAACAGAGGATCATATGGAAAGGGAGGGGAAAATAAAACAAAATGAAATCAGAGAGGGAGACAAACCATAAGGGATTCTCAATCATACAAAACAGAGAATTGATGGAGAGGGTGGGGGTGGGGGTGGGGGTGGGGGATGGGGTAACTGGGTGATGGACATTAAGGAGTGCCCATGAGGTAATGAGCACTGGGTATTATATAAGACTAATGAATTACTGAACTCCATCTCTGAAACTAATAATACACTATATGTTAATTAATTGAATTTAAATAAAAAATAAATTTTAAAAAATTTAAAAAGAAAGAGGGAACAATCATCTCTATCAAATGCTTCTGATTGTGCATAATGAGGATGGAGAATACGCCATTGGAGCTAACAATGTGGAAATCATGGTTTACCGCCCTATGGAAAAATGGGGATGAAATCCAGATTAGAGGGGCTTCGAGAAAATCTAGGAGAGAGACTATAGATGAAGAATACAGGCAGCTCTTGAAATGAGTGTTACTGTGAGAAGAAAAATGGAGTAGCATCTGAAGGAGGGTATGGGACAAGGGAAATTTGTGTTTTATTTTACTAGGACATGTTATTAAATATGTGTTTTTGCTGATGGTAACATAACAGAAAGAAGGAAATTGCTCAAGGGAGATTGTGCTGCTTCATTCTGAGGACTCAAATTTTTCTCCAATTCAAGAAAATGTTCAGCTTCTCTGTGTCCAAATATCATATCTCCTTGATTCCCTGAATACCTTGTAACTGGATATATATTGGTTCTCCTTAGTCTATTATCTACACTACCGACTTTCTCTTCAAATTTCCATTTCCTCATCTCTCTGTACTATATTCTGGGTGATTTCCTGTGCTCGACCTCTGGCCAAATAATTCTCCTTTCAGCTATAACGAATTTGTTCTTTGACTTATCTATTGAATTCTAAATTTCAGTATTCTTCATTTTTACAATTTCTTTTTTTTTTCTTTTTCAAATATGCTTATTCTTTTCTTACAGGGTCATTTTCTTATCTCATTATTTCTATAATTTGTTTCTATTCATCTTAAACATTTCTATTTTCTGTCTCTTTCAGATTGTTCTGTCTTCTCACATCCTTGGGAGCCAGTATTCTCACTTGTCATATCTGGTGACTCTATGTCACGGTGGCCTTGTTCCTTATGGAGTTTGTCATATTTTTTTAGCATATCTTCAGCAAAAGTTGTTTTTCGGTTGGAATCCCAATGACCCTTCCTTGTGCAAGGGTCCCCCTGGAGAAGTTGTTAAAGCTTTGCTTCTATAAAACCCTAGTTTTCAGTCTGACCTCGAAATATTGCTTTTACAATTCCCCTTTCAAAGGCCAGTGACCGTTTGGGTGTCCCAGACCAAGAGCCTCAGTCTCAGCCCTTGAGATCATGCCTCGTCACCACCTGAGCATTCAAACTACTCGTACCCAGCCTCTGAGACCCACTGCCCACGTACCCTTCTGCCCAACATCGTCTCAGCACCGGCTCTAGTGGTCCCCTTTGGGTTTGAGCTCCTTTTTTTTGTTTGTTTTTGAAACTCAAAACTTCCCCTTTCCTTCCAATTTAACTACATATTTTAAGATACTTTCTGGACACTTTTTAATCTAACATTTTTATGTAATTGCAACCAGAGAAATGCCGGCTTAGGGTCACCCTCCCGAATACGGTAAACTCAGAGGTCCAGTTGAAAACACTGGTCCCAGAACACTTTGACTAAACTCAGAATTGAAGTTGGCCCTCTAATGCTTCTCAACCCAGGAAACAACCACTCATTTGTCAGTGCTGGTGTGGGAAAGAAGTTTTGTTTTTGTTTGTTTTTTTTCTATCCCTGTGACTCTATTAAAAAAAAAAAAAAGCAATTTTCACCCCCCTCAGGTAATTAAGGAAAGATTCATTAGCAGATCTCCATAGATCCATAGAAAGAATTCCTGCTTCCCAGCCTTTACCTGTTTTCCCCTAAAACTAGAGAAGTCTTTAAATGAGGATCAAAAAATAATAGCAACAAATGAAATGAACTGCCTCCTGTGCAGACACTCTGTTGACCAGGCTGTTTGCTGGCGAAGAAATAGTTAGAAATACAGTTCCATTGGGGATGTGTTTTAAATAAAATTTAATTAAAATTATTTAAATGAAAACATCTTTTTAAAACTATTAACTTCAAGAAAATACATCATATATATATATCAAAATGGTAATAGTGGTTCTCTGTGGGTATTTTTCCTTCCTTTTACTTGCCTGTGTTTTCTCTCTTGGGATTGATTATTTGAAAATTTCTTTTCCATGTAAAGTATCTATTGCAGTAGAGAGTATCTACACCATTTGGGGACTTATTCAAAGTAAGTTGCTAATTTTTACCCACCATAGGAATCCTACACATTCTGATACGGCTCCTATCACTCATGGAGTGGCACCACTCTAGTAGAAAAAGAACTCATGGAGTGAATCAGTGGGGCACAACTGCTGGTTTTTCTCCAAACCAGGCTTCTCTCCTGGCACATGGCTACATATCTTCCTAGTGTGCACGATGGGTGAGTTGGGGTGAACCTGTGACCAATTCTAGCCAGAAGTAGCAGCAGTAGTAACTGTCTAGAGAGAGGCCCCCCAAAGCCTTTCCACATGCAAAGTTGTGGGCTCCTTTCATTTCTGCGTGCTTGATGGAAGTGAGCCCCATGACCTTGAAGGCTTCACACTGATGGCAAGCCCCGACTCATCGGAGCCCCTGCCCCCTTCCCCCTGCTTAGAGAAGAACTGCAAGCTGATTGGAAAAACTCATTTTAGGTTTGATGTGAGCAAGTCATTAAGTTCTAATGGTGTTAAGCTATTGAGATGTGGGTGTTGGCAGGAGGAGGAGGAGGAGAAAGAAGAGAGGGAGGAGGAGGAGGAAGGAGGAAGAGGAAGAAGAGAAGGAGAAAAAAGAAAACAAAAATGAAACTTAATAAAGGAAAAGAATAGAGATGTGGAATGACAACGGATTCAGTTTGAAAGTACAATAAAAGTCAGCTTTGAATAATTGGTTTTCTACAGCTATTCCACATCAGTGGTGTTTATATAAGAGTAGTTTCCTCCACGGTCTTTAGCAACTCATGAATCATGGTTCTTATCCTCACTTAGAGACAGCTATGGGGACGAGCGAAATGAACATGTGGCGGGAGGGAACCAACCTGAACTCTCCTCTCCCTGGACGCTCCCACAGGCCCACATGCTCCTGGCTCACCCTCCATCCTTTCCAGGAGAGCTCTGGGGACATGTGGAAAGTATCTCCCAGGTGTGAGGAGATCATCCCACTATCTGAACTCCACCCCAATATTCAGACCTTACTAGAAGCCCCATCATTTTGAGCCACATCTCACATTAAGTAGACGACAAAGCTGAGCAGCCTGCGCTGCGTGACCACGGTGGAGACGCGTCCAGGTGGCGCTCAGAAGGCCTGGGTCCCAGGCCCAATGTGTAAACAACTCGGAGGCTTGGACAGAGCCCCTGATCGCCCTCTGACTGTTTTTTCATCTGTAGAACAGACGTCAAGGAGGATTATGGGCCACTTACCTCACGGAGCTGTTGCGAATGGCAAAGTGAGATCATAGGCTTAAATAAGATGCAAGGTATTGTATTTATTTCTAGAACTGGCAGAAATACAAAACTCACTGACTTCCTAGCATCGAGGAAGTTGCCTGAATACTGTTTCATATGGACTTTTATCTCAAGGACTTTGAAGGTCCTTCAAACGGTTTCTTACCATGCCTCCGTGAGCCTGCCCATGGTCCGTCTAGGGAACGATGAGGGGTTAAAGATGAATCCAGGACCCCTGCTGGAAACAATCACAAATTCCTATACTTACTTCATGAATCCACCACTCCACTGACTGGAATACGCACTAGTTGTTATATTAAGGAGTCTTCTGTGAAGTATTTCCTGTTCGTATTTAATGTTCAGGAAACCTCAGACATTTATCAGAGGGCATTTTCAGCATCCGAATGGCACATCCCTTTCCTCGGATCGTATGGTTGCTGTTATACGTGGTTCTTCTCTGTCATGTTCTTTGCCTCTACTTTAACACAATGTCCCCGAGTCCTAAAAATGTTCAGCTAACCAATGTCACAGAGGGGCCAGATTTGCAAGGATGCTTGCAGGGGAATGCAGGAAGTTCAAACTTGGCTGTGCTATTAAGCGCATGTAGAGGAACCCCGGTTCACGGTCACATTCAGCACAGCTGCTTGATATATTAACTTGCATCCAGAAGTCGAAAATTTCACGTGTAGCTGCTTTCTGTTTCCACTTTCCAAGGAAGCAGTCAGATCTCTCTACAACTGCACAACTGGCTTGCCGTGGTGAGGCCGGCTAGCAAACTCTCTCTGTCATTCAAAGACTAGAACAGAGTGCTTTACCCCTGAGCATCCTTGAGGCTCTGACAGGTAGACAAGAAGACACGTGAGCTTGCGCATGGAAGAGTTCTCCTCTGTGGCTCGCACATTCCACGTGGGATGGTCAGACACTGAATTTGAGATCGATTCACTCAAGGCCTATCTTCATGAGAATTATTGCATAATGGTCATAAAGTAGAGCCACCTGCTGCTTTCTCGGGGGATTGCCAACGAGTACAACTTAATACCTACATTTGGTCCTACTCTGTGATAATTAAAACTAAGAAGACTCAAACATTCCAAGAAAGTTGAAAGATAACAAAGAGAGAGAGGGAGAGAGAAAGAGCAGGCCAGCATGTCTCAGCCTGGTTGAGTCTACAAATCCTGACCGTGACCTTGCCTGACTGAAGGTCACAATCATACACATCGAAGAGGTGGCTGCGTGTGGCTTGGATACGGTTGAACCAATGTTCAGCTATTTTGGGAAGGCAGTAGGCAATAAATGGCTGAGAACACAGAAACTGAAGCCAGACTTCCTGGGTTTAAGTAAAGGCTCTGTCCTTAATTCTCAGAATGACCTTCAGCGAGTGATTTATGTTCCATGACTCAGTTTCCTCATCTGTAAAATAAGCATCATAAGCATGCTTATTTCACGGAGGATTAAACAAATGAATGTGAAGTGCTTAGAACAGTGGTTGGCACTCATCGACTCTGCATTTTCAGGGCTACCATGGCAACTACAGCCACTTTATATGCATTTAACCACAGAAAAGGTTTCATTTCTTGCTACTCATCCTAAGGACGTCTCAGTCCCCCCCACCCCCCAAAATACACACACACAAACATGCACGCTCATACAAGAACCTAAGTCGGGATGCCGATAAAAAAGCCCAGGCTCAGAAATATGCAGTTCTGGGCAGCCCCGGTGGCTCAGTGGTTTTGTGCCCGCCTTCAGGCCAGGGCATGATCCTGGAGACCCAGGATTGAGTCCCACGTCGGGCTCCCTGCGTGGAGCCTGCTTCTCCCTCTGCCTGTATCTCTGCCTCTCTCTCTCTCTCACTCTGTGTCTCTCATGAATAAATAAATAAATAAATCTTTATTTAAAAAAAAAGAAATAGGCAGTTCTGCATTCAAACATCAGCTCTCATCTCAGCTTCTTAGAGCCTCCACTCAAGCTGGGGGTGATACTGCCCACCTACCTCGAGGGCAGGGGTGAGGATTTAGTGTCTAGCTCATACTGAGTGCCCGCCTTAAAGATAGAACTACTCATAATCAGATATTTAATAGATCTTATCTCATTTCTTCACTCACGGTACCACAGACTTTTCAATAGGAAATCACACGGGAGGCAGATAAATGTAGAACTTGAAAGCACTGGCCCTAAACTCATCTCTGTTTCCTTGCTGTGTGGCCCTGGGCAAGTGACAACCTCCCTCCGACGACTTCATTTCCTCATCTATGAACTTGAAACAATAGGAACCCAGCTCCCCGAAGTCTTGTGAGGATTAAGTGAGATCATGTATGTTAAGCACTTGGCACAGGGCTTGGCACAAATGTTAGCGGTTATATTACGATTACAACCAATGCCATCATTTTTGTGGCTGAGCAAGAAGCAGAGGGCAACTGATACCACCAGACACTCGCTTTGAGCAACCGTTGAGTGCTGAGGAAAATCCTCATTTCCTTTTCACTTCTTACCTTGCCCAATCCCCGGCATTGTCCAGGGGGCAGTTGGAACGATCTGCTTGGTGTTCCAGACCTTTGCCTTGCGGACGTCTTATTCCATGCGGCTCTTCTGCAGCGCGTTGAACGTGTTCGGTCTCCCTCCTTTTGAATCTTTTTTTAATTTATTTATTTATGATAGTCACAGAGAGAGAGAGAGAGAGGAAGAGACATAGGCAGAGGGAGAAGCAGGCTCCATGCACCGGGAGCCCGATATGGGATTCGATCCCGGGTCTCCAGGATCGCGCCCTGGCCAAAGGCAGGCGCCAAACCGCTGCGACACCCAGGGATCCCGGTCTCCCTCCTTTTGATCTGTAGGACATCAGGAGGAAAACACTGTGTGATGCTTACGTAAGGATATCACGGTTTCCTCCTAAATCTAATGGAACAGGAAAGATAATACACTGTTTCATGCTGGCTGGTTGTGGGTTCCAGGCCATAAAAGCAACACCATTTACCCGTTGCCTTTGAAGAAAAGGAACTGTTAAACCCAAAGCGGAAAGAATCTTTGGGATAACTTTATCGCCCGGATCAGCCTGCTGGTCTAGCCTGGTCTAATCCTTTCCCGGACTCAGGCACACTACGCGTTCCTTGGTTAACCCTCACCAGTTCCGCTTGTCTCCAGTTGGGGCGACATGTTCTTTATGGGCTGTTCTTATATAGAACGTGAAGGCTACATGATCACCTTGTGCAAAGGACAAAAAGAACATCGTGATGTCTGTTCCAGCCGCGTCCCCGTGTTTTCATTTCCAGCAAATACCAAAGCCTTCCATCTTTCACCAGCTTGTGTGTGGGGAGGGATGAACAAAATGTTCTGACGTGAGAGCTTGTTTCAAAATTTCTACCAGGGAAGCAACTTGAGGGATTTAGCAGGAGAAACCGTGGGTGTGTTATTCTGGTCATGCTTAAGGAACTTGGACACCAGAGTCAGCGAGGGGGGAGGGGCGGGGAGTTAGGGCAGAGATAACTTGGCAGTAAAACCAAAGCAAACCAACAAAGACACCACGACCTGAAAGGGGAATTGAGGAGGCTAGCGGAGAAAGGGGGCATCAAATTGACAACTTGGCCAGAAATCTGGACACTGTAAGAGACAATTTAGTACTGGGTCATGCCCCGGGCTGAATTTATGGCTTCTTCCCTTGTTAACTCGCCTCATGTTTAAAGTCAAAACCGCCATGGGCTCCAGGGGGGTTTATCTTTGTCATTTGTATGATCTGCCTCAAAATACATACCCTGGAAGGCGTCTCCTCCCGCTTTGGGGTCTCTTACCCCAAGCGAGGAGAACGGCATCCCCACCCCACCCCACCCCACCCCACCCCACCCCCATCCGAGCGAGGAAAGCGGAGATAATGTTTTCACGGATGACGAAATCGATGTCCGAAAGTCAGTGGGTCTGAAAGTTGGTTGCGAAGGAGGCGGGCGCTCTGCGGAAGGAGCGGGGCGGGGCGGCGGGGGGGCGGGTGCGCGGGGCCGGCGCGGGGCCCCCGGCAGCGGGCGGCCGGGAGGGAGGGAGCGAGGGAGGGAGGGAGGGAGGGAGCCGCGGAGCCCCGGCGGCGGCGCAGCGCAGCGGCCCGGCCCCCGCCCCCGCCCCCGGCCCCGGCCCCGGCCCCGGCCCCCGCCCCGCCGAGGCCCGCTCGCTCCTGGCGCCCGGGAGGGGGAGGAGGGCTCCCTAGCACGGAGCCACGTTTGGCCAGTTCCAGGTGAGCCGGGAAGATTTCCTCCCGAGCTCAAGATGTCACAGAGGAGGTGCCTCGAGAATCCGGGCCGGACACCAATCCCCGTTGGGTGCTGGAGAGGAAGAGGCGCGCCCCGCCCTGCGCGTGCGGGAGGCCGGGCGCCGGGTCCGCCTGGGCCCCCGCGGGGCGGGGCGGGGCGGGGCGGGGCGGGGGGCTCGGGCCTCCTCGGGCGCGGGCAGGCCGCAGGCGGGAGGGAAGCGGGGGACGCACGGCGCGTCGGCTCCCGAGGCTAACGATGTTTACACAGACGGAGCGCCCGTGGCCCGGGCCCAACATTCCGCGCACGGCGCAGGGGAGAGGAGGTGGGGGCGCGGCCCGGGCCGCCCCTCCCCCGCCGCCTTCCTGCAGCCGCAACCTGGACTTGACCCCCGCGAGCCTGGCGCGGCGCGACCGGGGCCGCCCCGCCGGAGCCGGGCGCTGGGACGGGCCGCCCTGGCCGGCGTCGCGGCGCGCTCGCCCGGCCCAGCGCCGCCAGGTGGCGGGAGCCCGGGCCGCTCGCACGCGGAGCCCTTCCGCGGGCCGCGCGCTCCGGGGTGGGGGAGGGGGCGAGGAGGTGCAGGAAGAGGGGTCGGGCCCCGGGCGTAGAGCTTGCAAGGGAGGGGCCGTCGAGAGCCGGGTCCGGAGCGGAGACGCCGAGGGATGCGAGCCCGGGGTGGGGGTGGGGGTGCGGGTGGGGGTTGGGGGGGGCGCTCGGCCGCTGGGTGACGTCGGGCCAGTGGCTCCGGCTCTCCGGGCCTCCCGTCCCCCCGCCCCGCCGCGCCCCCCAAAGCCAGGTCGGTCCCTTCGGGCCCTGACATTCTGACTTGTCTCCTGCGCATCAGGACTCCTGGCAAAAAATTACTCCAGGACTAGGAGTTAGCGAAAGCACAGAGACAAAAGCAAACAAACAGAAAGTCTCAAATAACCCCCAAACGCTAGAACCTAGTGCGTTTTAACCCTATTACTCTGTAGAGATTATTTATTTCTTTAGTAACAAAGGTAATTGATTAGAGTTAGGGCCGAAAAAAAAAAAAAAAAAACGTGCTTGGGTCATTTGTCTTAAGGAGGAAACATAAGTCTATAAATCCTCCAGACCCGAAGAAAGAAAACTCTCTCTATTCCCAAAATCGGCAGATCTTCCAAACAAGTCCTCTTTTCTCTGTCTAAATCTTTGCTCTTAGCCACCTAAAATCGGTGGCTTTCTTTTCCTGAGATTCATATAATCTTTAAATAAAGGGAGAAAAGAAAGCCCCATTCTGCAGCATGGCCTTGGAAAGCTGAGCCCAGAAAGAAGGATATTGACATTTTATTTGGAGAGGGTTATGAATCTGAAACAAAATGATTTTCCATCTCCTAAAAATATATGTAAAATAACTTATAAACTAGGTGTTACACAAATTCACAATATGATTCTTAGACTGTCTCTGGTGGGAAAAGGAACATAGATCTTCTAGTTTACACCACACAGTGTACTACGGGTGATGATTCACAGGCTGGGTAATCTTTCCCCACCCCCTCCCAAACAATCTAATCAACAATAAGGAGTATTTTCTGACATCGATGGTTTGAAAAATGAGAGGGAAGGTGACTACTTCAAACTCTTGTTACCAGAACAAAGCAACAAGGTACATGAAGTGTTGGAGGTGCAAAAGCTCATTCCAATTAGTGGCCTCCAGAGTAATCTTCCAAAATGCCAAAATGAAGTCTTCTCCACCCCCCATCCCCTTCTCCAATCAAGTTTCCTCTCCCACCTCTCCTGCCCTCCCCCAAGTGTTCCTTCCCCAGTCAGCCGCCGGGGCCCTGGTCTGGGACAGGCAGGAGACCAAGACCAAACACTGGCCCCACCCCTCCCCCCAGCTTCCCAGGGACTGTCCTTGCAGTGGGGTGAGTTTGTTGTGCTGACCTTGTGAGCGAGTGACCCACACAGAAGGACACTGTGTGCGGTCACGGAGTTTCTGGCCTCATGTGTCCGGTGTTCCTATCAATGAGGCAGCCAGGGGGCGGGGAGAGAGGAAGCAGGGAAGGATGATTATGAGGACACAGGACCAGAGACTGCAGCTGCTTCAGGGACAATGAATAATAGGGTTGTTTCCCTGATGTTTTAAAACGAAGGTGGGCCTGGCATCCACAACACTCTCCCAACCTCTCCTCTCACTTCCTCCCACACGTTCCAGTCTCCTCTCTCCAGAGACAGCTGTAATGCAAAGTCAGTGCCACTAGCTCAGGACACTGACTCCAGAGCCCAATGCCCTGGGGTCTGAATCCCACTCCTGCTTACCCCCACCCCCACACACAGTTCCATCACCTGCAAATGGGAATGAGGCTAGCTCACAGGAGTGCTGAGGTTTAAGTAAGGGAAGATATGCCAAACAGGCTCCGCACTGCATGTAGCCTTCTAAATATTTCCTCCTGTGATTGTTTTATTCGGGTCTCTTCTCCCTGCAGGGCTGCCTGCCTTACTTGCTGTGGCTTCACGCCATGCTGGGCAAGGATCACACCTTGTCTTGTCCAGAGAGCAAGGGAGTGTTACTAGCTTCGTGTTTGAAAAGATGTCAAGAAGAAACTAAGAAAGTGTAGAAGACTCAGAAAAACCCCCACTGGGGAGGCTGCCTTTTACTAACACCAACTCAGTAAACACCAGTTTGCACACCATTCCGTTTAAACTTGACAATGGCCCCAAGGTAAGTATTTTTACTCCATTTTACAAGGAGGAAATGAAAGCAAAAAGAGGTTGGTAACATTGCCGGTTGCACAGCTAGGATCAGAGCACAGCAGTAGTAAATACCACTTACTGAGTAGCTGCGTTGCCTGTCTTTACTCATTAAATGTTCTCAACAACACTGTGAGATGGAAGCCATTCTTCTCCCCATTTTACAACTGAGGAGCTGAGGCAGCATGGATAAATTCCTCGGCCAAAGCGCACACGCACAAAGTAGCAGAGCTGTGGTTGGAGTATAGCCTGGTTGACCACCCGTCCACGGCCCAACCACAGCACACAGCCCCTGTGTCCATCTGCCTAGCGGTGATGGGAGAGCCCTGGCCACACCACCCCCCACTGCCAATGGCTGCTGTCCCCTCCACAGGGTCCTTGAGAACTGCAGATCTATTAACAGTCAGCCCCATGAGAAACACGAAGCTTCCATATATCATTGCCCCGTACTTGAATTTTCAAGACAGAATGGATGTTGATTTTTCTTTGTTCTGGTTTTTGTTGTGGTTTCCAAGAATCATAATATAATTTCTCTGTATTGAGAAAGGATGACCTTTTTCTGTCCCTTGCAAGAGGTTTCTCCCTGGAAGATTTACCAATAGATCACCATCAATACTTTCCATTGGGCCTGAGCTGGCTCGGTTGTGGAAAGTGCCCAAGGCCCCACAGAGGGCCCACAGTGCATCTTCCAGAAGACTCAGGAAGAAGTTCGTGGTAGCAGGCTGGCCAGGGGAGATGAGAGAGGCACAGTCAGAACAGGGCGCGGAGCCACAGTCCCTCACTATGCCTTCTACGCCTTGACCTTCGACTCTCTAAAGTACCTACAAAGACATTGCCAACGGAGGCTCCCTGTTGCTCTTCTGCAAAGACAGACATTTGCCTGTGTTTTTTTTCCCCCTTTTCTCCAAACAGGCTCATATTTAGAAGTCATTTAAAGGATTAAAAGTGAAAGTTTCGCTCTTTCGCCTTCTCCAGGTATGCTTCTAGAACTGAAATAAGGAAACATTTTGGAAGGGGAACCCCACATCTCGCAGCTGGTAAAGGACAGACAGCAGGCTGTCCAGCCAGGTCTCCTAATGCAACGCTAGAGCTCTCCCCTTTGCACTTGACCAGCATGATGGCCTGTGGCAAGGGGCTCCCAGATGTAAGGAAGTGACAGCCTGAGGGACTCGGGGCTGCCATAAGTAACTCATTTCCATTCCTATTACTGTAATTCAGCTCTTTAAAGATCAGCCTGCCCTTCTAGTAAAGGAACACACACACACACACACACACACACACACACAGACCACTCTGATTTTCAGTGCAGAAGTTCCATGCCCAACAGCTAAAAGAGAAGGTTTTGAAATGGAGAGTGGGGCAGACAGAAGCCCTGGTTATTATAGTTAATTCAATTTAATGAAAGCCATAAAAGCAAAGCAGTTTTGCAGCGGGTGCTGACCATTCTGATTGCTCGGAGGACTCCTCGGAGTCCTGCTCTTAACGGATTGGCAGAGGCCCAAGTCCCTGCCATTACTCAGCCTCTGGCAAAGGGTCTCTTTACCTTGATCCACCCAGTTGCTCTTTTGTAAACTATTTCTCTCCTGTATTCTGTTGTTTTATTTATTTTTATTTTCTTAAAGATTTTATTTATTTATTCATGACAGACACAGAGACACAGAAAGAGGCAGAGACATAGGCTGAGGGAGAAGCAGGCTCCATGCAGGGAGCCCGACGTGGGACTCGATCCCGGGTCCCAGGATCACACACTGGGCTGAAGGCGACGCTAAACTGCTGGGCCTCCGGCGGTGCCCGTATTCTGTCCTTTTAAAGGTGATCACTGTGGTTCTCTTTCATCCTAGTAAGAATTGCACGTTTATTCCCTTTCCCCAGGAAACTCAAAAAGCAGAGTGAAATTTTTTTCTCGTCCCTTTCCTGTTCTCTCTCCACCTCCCAGTATGCTGTGCTTCTCTGCTCTCCATTCTCTTCCTGCCTCCCTTCAGGCCATCCAGCTGGCAGCTGGTCTGCACCTGTGCCACCCGGCCCTGCGCCTAGGCGTGCGGAGACGGCCCCTGCCCTCCGCTCGCTCTCAGCCTCAGTGTGTGGGGTGTGCTCGGGAGAACACAGGCAGGCTTGGACTGGACTGCAGGGGCACTGGGACAGGAGGGACACCCAACCCTTGACTTTGCAGGCAGAGGGAATGTCAGGTAAGGAGGTGCAGAGGAGAGGAGTGTGTGAGAGTGCAAGAAACGTCTAGCGATGGCCTACCCTCGCTTGGCCGCCTTACAAATCTCTGTGGTCAGGCCACATCTTGGCCTCTTCTTTCTTTCAATTTTGGCTCTGTTTCTATCTTTCAACCATACGGAGTTTTTTTTTTCTTTCTTGCCCCAGCCTTTACTCGTGCTGCCAGGAACATGCTTCTCACCTCCCCAGCCTCTGCTGGCTGACTCTTTTATCCTGTCCATTACCCTGCGGGTCTCGGATGAAATGGATGAAACGCCCCTTCCTCGGGGAAGCATCCCTGACCTCCAGGTGGCAACCCGTGTACTCCCGCCTAAACGAACACTTACCACGCAGCACTGTTGTCATCTGTTTGTTCATGTTCCACCGGGGACCACAAGCTCTGTGGAGACAGGAATACCATCCATATGATTTATCTGTGTCCCTCCAGGCCAGAAATGGCATTGGACATACAGTAGGTGCGTTTTAGAGGCTTGCCGGGTACACTAAACACGGCTAGAAAAGAGGATACTGGGGCATAGGGATACGAAGTGAAAGCAAAGAGGTGAGCAGGAGCAGAGCGGAAAGGTCCTCACGGGCCACCCTGAAGAGGGGAGCACAGAGGCAAGATGGGGAGACCGCGCGGGAGGACAGAAGCACGTCAGGGAGAGCCCTCGTGGAGCAGAGTCGTTGAGTGCCAGCACAAATGTCCTCAAGCCGCTCACTGGACCCACAGCCAGAGTTAGCTCACCCCAATTTGGATGAATTTCCTCAAAGGAGAGAGCAACCCCTAGCCGGCCAGAGCCATCTTGAATTCTCTTGTGACAACAAGATAGCAGAGTCAGAGGGAGGTGGTTTACTACTCTGTGTTGGCGCGTCCTTCAGCAGCACATAACTTGAGGAGTGTTTGAAACATCTCATTGTTTGAAACAAATGAGAAGCTTCTGGAGACCCACAACAAAGAGGCCAAGGCTGCCTCAAGGTTGGAACCGGTGTGGTAGTCAGGGGGCATCTCCCTCAGGGGCCGTTTGCAGGCGCTTTCCCCTCGGTCAGGGGCTGCCCTCAGCTGCCAGAGCTCACTTCACCTGTGTGCGGGGAGTGCCTGGAAGTCACAACCCCCGCAGGCAGCCCTTAGCCAGCTGCAGGAGAGCAAACACTCCATCCTCTGTCCTCAGAGACCCGCTGCAGGACTTGCGACGTCTGCCATCTTTGCTCAGGCTCCTTCCCTTGGCTGTCCCATGCCTCACGCCTGGTGTCCCCGGGAGCGTTGGTTCAGAACTCACCTGCGCCGGAGTCCTCATCTCCAGGCTCCATCTGGGGAACACAGCCCATGGCAGTGGGCTAAACCTCACTGTGTTCCTAAACCTCAAGGCAGAAACAAGTACTCTGCTGCAAGAGGTAAAAGCCCTGCGTGCTTCAACCCAGCTGTACTGCCATCAAAACCGTGGTCATCATGGGTAGAGGGGAGGGATCGCTGCGTGATGGGCCTTAAGGAGGGCACTTGAGGGAACAAGCACTGGTGTTATATGTAACTGATGAATCACCAAACTCTGCCCTGAAACTAATAATACACTACATGTTAAGTAACTTGAATTTTTTTAAAAAAAGCGATTATTGGAGGTGAGGACACACACTAAGAACAATTTCTAACCCAAATGGGGCATTTTCAACTAAACAGGAGATATTTTACTTTTCATATCCAAAACAGAGCCCACCCCCAGCCCCATGAATTCAAAGCCTGGTGCTTTCGAGCATTTGTCAGATGTCACCCGATGGCCTCACATTTGGCCGGGGAAGAAGATCACCACCTGCCTAAACTGAATCTGTCAGGGAAGGGACAGCCTGCGATACATTCACCTCTCCAAAAAACGTTGCAGTCTTTCAAAATTTTATGTGGAAAGAGAGAATTGTGTTTGGGGTGTGTCTATGTATATTCAGGGAAAGATAAAATTGGAAATGGTGAGTAATTCTAACTTCCTGTCACAGGTATTTATCAAAGGAAAAGTTTCAAAGTTTATGGGTGAAGAGGAGAAATCTTAAACTCTGTAGGTCTGCTTTTGGAAGTTGATAATGCTGGGAACACCCAAAATTGCTCACACGTTCTTCTTCCTAAGTTTTAACTTTGGTTTGTGGGGTGTTTTAGATTTTATTTATTTATTTAATGAGAGAGAGAGAGAGTGCACATGCAAGAGCAGGGGTGGAGGGAGAGAGAGAGAATCTTAAGCAGGCTCCATGCCCAGCACAGAGCCTGATGCAGGGCTTGGTCCCACGACCCTGAGATCATGACCTGAGACGAGATCAAGAGTCAGACATTTAACCAACTGAGCCACTCAGGTGCCCCAGCTTTACCTTAGGTTTAAGTTTGAATGTTTTATATCAAGATGCTTGCACCTTAAAAGTAACAGGTTAATGAAGAAGTCAAAAACAAGGGTTTGAAAGAGGGAAGAGCAGAACTTTGCATTGTTGTCCCTTGAATGGGAAACAGAGATGTCTATGTATTTATTTAAGCCCTTAGGTTTAGGTGCAGGATGTGAACATTAAAATCATGTTTGAGTAATCATAATTTGTTCTTCAATCTGGCATTGGTCAAATTTAAGAAAGATTAGAAACAGCATTTGGAGATCTTTAGGCCTTCTGCACGGCCAATCCAAGTCCTGCTATGTGCCCAGCCCCTCTGCAGCCGCTC
Organism: Nyctereutes procyonoides; assembly: GCF_905146905.1. Taxonomy (NCBI): domain Eukaryota; kingdom Metazoa; phylum Chordata; class Mammalia; order Carnivora; family Canidae; genus Nyctereutes; species Nyctereutes procyonoides. Next base: position 38,780,913 of record NW_026575044.1, read on the forward strand.
AGCAGCCTGGCTCTGGGATTAGGGGAGCTCAGCAGCAGGTCATCCTTAAGCTGACTCGCCCCAGGTCAGTATCTGGGGTTCTGCTTCATTCCAATGCCTGCAGCCCAGACAGTGACATCCCATCCAATCCCTCTGGGTCAGTTCTCCTGGCTAATGAGCAGCTCCATGATTTACTGAATACCAGCTTCATGCCAGGCAGTGGACAGGGGAACTTCTCAGCACAAGTGTCCCGCACTTGTATCATTAACCCCTTAGTGCCTGTAACAGAGAAGTCCGCTGAGCACCCTTTCCCATTCATACGTACCCCTGCCTCTTTGCTCTGCCTCAGCCCTGACACAAACCTCAGCCCTTCTTCTGGTTATCCCCAAAGATATCTTCACACCAAATTATTCATGAGCTTAGTAACTTTGCTGGAGATTGAGCACCAAGAAGAGGAGGAAGAGTGATGCACAGTCTCCAGCCTCCCCCTGGCTCTCCCCAAGTGGAGTCTGTGTCTTGGGGCTTCAGCATCATCCCCGAAACAGGGCATCACAGCTCTTCTGCAAAAACCAGTGCTCTCCCCAGGAGTAATTCTGGTGACGACATTTGAATACACCTGCCCTTACACTGTAGCATTTGGCGGGGCAAATCACAGTGTAGAGAGGCTAGCCGATTTGCTCAAACTCACTCAGCCAACAAGAGTCATGAGGGGAATCTGAGTGCAGGTCGTTCTGAAAGCCCCCACTCTCTAATATGTCAGGTTGCCTCTCCATGACTGAGTCACCTGCTGGCACCTCATCTCTTCCAAAGACAGGCCCTGCTGTGCGCTCTCCTTTTCCTCACAGGCTTAAGGTCTTGCCCCTAATTCCATCCCAGCAGCTGGAGCCAGGTCCCCTGAGCCCCACCGCCTAGCACACGTACCTCCTGGCCTCCTGGGCCTCCTTCCTCTGCCCTCCCCTGCCCCTGCCCCCCCCCCCCCCGCTTCCCTGCACTGAACCTCTCACTCTGTTGGATGGGGACCAACTGCTCGGCCTGCCACCACCCTCCCCATCTCACAGTCTCTGTTTTGTTGGGCTTTCTCTCATCACCCGTCACCGGACCTCTGACCACTGGGCCACCTCCTGTCCTGCTGGTGCCCGACGGCAGCTCCCACAGAACCTTCTGATAGTATTTGAAACTTTTCAGAAGACAGAGAATCTCTCCTCACTTCCTTTCCTGTCCCTCTTACAGGCAAAGAATGCCTGCCTCACAAGAATGATTCAATTCTCCACTGTCCCTACTTGCCAGGGTACTCGAGGGAGGACCTTGAAGTCAGTGGTGTTTAATGGAGTGGCTGAGACATCTCTACCTCCCTTCTCCCCTCTTTTGCTCCATGTTGGCTGAGAAGGCAGCTGCCCTGGAAAAGATTTTTTGGCTGATCCATTTTCTCCCTGCTCCCTCAGACTTTCCCATGCAAAGCTAAAAATAGCAACTCATTGCTGTTGTCAAACTGAAAGACAGAATCCGATTCCCACCATCCGGGCAAAGACAGGGTAGTCTTGTCCATTGTGTGGGCAGGTGCGGGGCCCCAGGCTCGGGGAGCATGAAGGAACTGGAAGGATCTCTCGGGTGGGGCTGGTATGCATTTAATGTCCAAAGGGATGGACAGCTATTGTCACAGGTATCAACTCGCAGTATTACAGTAGGAGTCAGGATTCTCAGACAATCTGGCAACGGCTTGGGGCTTTCCAGAAGGCCTCATGTGGTCCGCCAACGCACATGTCCCTGGACGGCCAGCTGAGGGGTAGAGTTCACTACATAGGCAATGTGGCCCCCAAGGTCTGGAGGCTGCAGATCAAATGGAGAGTCACCCCGGGGGGCTGTTGGCCTGTGCTGAAGAACCGTGACACTTGCAACCCCATGGCAGGAGCCAAATTATGCAACCGCCTTCATTTCATCACCCATTTCTGCCCTCCTCCTCTGCAAAGCCTTCCCAGGCAGCCGCCAGCCGTGTCTCTTCCTCCTCTGAGTTTCGGACTATACCAACCACTGGACACGTAAACAGTTATGGTCTGTGGCATTCCCAGCATCCTACATGGAGTTTTCACCTACTGCATTATTCTTTAAAGAAGTGTGTGCTTGTGTGTGTACATGCATGTGTGTATATCTGTGTGTGTGTGTGTGTGTGTGTGCATGTATCCTGGTGCAGGAGCTCCTGTGCAGAGCAGAAGCACATGAGACAAACAGCTTCGATCTACTGAGATCTTCCCAAACACCAGCAATCTCTGTGCTTCGGCTCACGTAATCCTCCCAAAGACCCTCTCCTTTGTGCCACAAAGGACTTCCTGAGACTTCCTGACTTCTGTGTCTCAGCTGCCCAGTATCTGACCCCCTTCTCAGGTGCGGGAAAACTCTCCCTGTCGATGCCTGGGGCTCCCTTTCTCTCACTGCTGACCAGAGGCCACAGAGCCAGACACTTGCTTTCTCCCTCTGCCTGGCAGCTAGACCTCAGGCGTGTGACCGGGTCTGGCCATCAGATTTTAGTCAGAAACAAGTGTCAGAAAGAAGGGGACAGGGAGAAGCTGTTCTAGCAGCAGCATTGGTAGCAACATCTGGATGCTAGGGGCAGCAGGTCAAGTGGCTCCTCCCTTGTTTCCAGCAGTTTCTGAGCCCACTTGCACCCACCCTTCTCAGTGATTCTTTGAGCTACTCAAATCCCATCGCAAAACCTCTGTACCTAAGTCGGTCAGAATAAATTTTGATTACTTGCAGCCAAGAACCCTGGCTGCAGATTAAGATTTTTGTATCACAGGGTAGGATTTGAAGCTCAGGGAGGTGATGTGACTTACCCAAGGTTACAGAGCTCACACCTGTCAATTATAAAGCTTGTGTTCTTTTTTTAAAGTTTTTCTTTAAAGTCCAGTAAGTTAATACGTGGTGTTATATTAACTTCAGGTGTACAATACTGTGATTCAACACTTCCACACATCATCCCAAGCTCATCGGACAAGTGCACTCCTTAATCCCCATCAAACCTGTGTTCTTAACAACACTAACTGTTGAATGTTCAAAATGAGAATTGGATTATAAAAGGCTTCTTCTCTTGTGGATATTTCATAGACTTTTTTCTTAAAATAAGAGATAATTAGGATAAAATAATTTTATTGCTGGAGATAGTATACATCAGAACAACCTTTGTAGAAGGCAAAACTGGAATATCCATCAAGCCCTTTAAAACATTCAAGCCTAGGGCACCTGGGTGGTTCAGTAGTTGAGCGTCTACCTTTGGCTCAGGGCATGATCCCAGGGTCCTGGGATCAAGTCCCATATTGGGTTCCCCACAGGGAGCCTGCTTCTTCCTCTGTCTATGTCTCTGCCTCTGTGTGTCTCTCATGAACAAAAAAATAAAATATTTAAAAAATAATAAAATAAATAAAATAAATAAATAAAACGTTCAAGCTTTTCAGGGCACCTGGGTGGCTCAGTTGGTCAAGCATCCAACTCTTGGTTTCAGCTCAGGTCATGCTGTTGGGGTCCTGTGTTCAAGTCCCACACTGGACTCTGTGCTTAGGGCAGAGTCTGCTTGAGATCTCACTCTCCCTCTGCCCCTCCCTTTGCTCTTACTCTCTCTCTAAAATAAATAAATAAAATATTTTAAAATAAATAAATAAATAAATAAATAATAAATAAATAAAATGTTCAAGCCCTTTGAGTTACTATTTCCATTCTAGGCCTCTATTCCCAGGCAGTATTTCTTACCCTTTCTTTTTATTATCGACCCTTTATTACAAAACCTTTTTTTTTTCTTTTTTTTTTAATTTTTATTTATTTATGATAGTCACACACACACAGAGAGAGAGAGAGAGAGAGAGAGAGAGAGAGGGAGGCAGAGACACAAGCAGAGGGAGAAGCAGGCTCCATGCACCAGGAGCCAGACATGGGATTTGATCCCGGGTCTCCAGGATCGCGCCCTGGGCCAAAGGCAGGCGCTAAACCACTGCGCCACCCAGGGATCCCTATTACAAAACCTTTTTAAGCACCTTTTTCCTTGTGTCCCTACAATTTTATAACACATATATACTATTTATGTGTTGCATTTATATCTGTGTTTTATACCAAAAAAAAAAAGTAAGATTTATTTCACCACTCCCCCTCCTTTAGGGACAATTATCACTCCCATTGAGAAATCATGTACTAAGGAAAGATTCATGTACAAAGATGCTCAACATTAATTAAATAGTTAATAGTTGAAAGTACACAACAAAGCGAAATAATATATCTGCTAACTTGAGGAATAGCCATTTAAAGTGATTTTTAGCAAATAAAAACCCACCAGTTGGAATTTTTAAATTACGTAATAAACAACTTGAGTCAAATTTGAGATCTAAATTGGGAACATAGGAAATTCAGAAAGTACTATTAATAAAAATACACCATTGCCCAAACAGACTCTCCCCAGAGGCAAAGTCATTGCCTAAAACACTTATAATTGCTAAGCTGCAAAAAAATAAAAACAAACCATTTGTGTTAACTAAGGAAGTCTTAAAAGGGCAATAATAAAGTTTATAAAGTTTGTAATACCTTTTAAAATGCTTACCCAGTAACAGGAACTTTTAAAAATCAGGCCAGCATTATATTTACTATATGATTAAAACCTTATAAAACAAGGCAGGGGCAGCCTGGGTAGCTTAGTGGTTTAGCGCTGACTTCAGCCCAGGGCATGATCCTGGAGACCCAGGATCGAGTCCCATGTCGGGCTCCCTGCATGGAGCCTGCTTCTTCCTCTGCCTGTGTGTATGTGTGTGTGTGTGTCTCTCTCTCTGTCTCTCATGAATAAATAAATAAAATCTTTTTTTTTATAAATAAAATCTTTAAAAAAACTTTATAAAACAAACAAAAGTATCTGTAATTAAAGTAGGAACAAGATACAGTATTATCACAGTAGCAAGGGCTTTGAATGGTTGAATTCTGAACACTCAATTTTTTCCTTGTCCATATTAACCAACTTTTTATAATGAGCTTGTATTGCTTTTCTTTTTTAAAAAAGATTTTATTTATTTCTTCATTCATTCATTCATTCATTCAGGACACAGAGAGAGGCAGAGACACAGGCAGAGAGAGAAGCAGACTCCCCGTGGGGAGACTGATGTAGGACTCGATCCCAAGACCCCAGGATCATGACCTGAGCCAAAGGCTATAAATGCACTCCTCTCCCTGGTGCTGAGGTGACTTCCTACCACAGGGGCAGCATAGCAGGTGCTCCCTGCAAGCAGGCTGCACCAAGGCAGGGCTGTCGCATCTAATGACAAGCATCACACCTGCTGCAGAGCCTGGGTCCTGTCAATTCTGAAAGTCCAGTGCTTTGAACCATCATTTGGTACCTGTGGGGCATGAAGTCACTTCAGATCATGAGTCAGATGCTCCTGGCACCCCACTTTGAGCCTGGAGAGCCCTGGCCTTTTGCTTGGACATGTGGCCCAAGAGAAGGTGGAGCCTGGGCTGTCCATGCATGGCATGCGTCACCTGGCTCCAGAAGGAAACAGCCACCACAGACTGAATTGTGTCCCTCATAGTGCAGATGTGTATGCCCTAGCCCTGCAATGTAACAGTTTTGGGAGACAGGTCTTTAGGAGATAATTAAGGCCAACTGAGGTCATTTGGGTGGGGCCCTAAGTCAATAAGATTGGTGGCCTTATAAGAAGAGGCAGATCTCTCTCTATCCATCTCCCACCCCCCCTCCTGCCCCCTCTGCCATGTGAGGACATCACGAGAAGGCAGCTATCCAAAAGCTAGGAAGAGGGTTCTCACCAGAAACCAAACCCTGCTGGAACTCGATCTTGGGATTCCCAGTCTCCAGGACTGAGAGAGAGTACATTTCTGTTGTTTGAGGCCCCCAGTCTATGGTAGTTTGTTATAGCAGCCTGAGCAGACTAAGACAATATCCTTCTTAATTAGGGACATGCAGGTACTCCCACACCATCTACCCAACGGGCCCCCAAAACAAGTCTCCCCCCACTCAGCCCACCCCCCCTCCCACACCCAGCCCTCGGCTTGGGCCCTCTTCCATCCTCTCCTGAAAGCCCCTACAGGTTCCTCAAGGCTCTCTCCACCCCTGGTCAGGAACCTTGTCCTGTCTTGTCATAGGATTCCCAATCTTGTTTCAAGGCTTGCGCTTGTTAGATGGTCAGTAAGAGCTGGCAGGATGCCTAAGCAACCAAGCACTCCTGCCAGGGGTCCCACCGGCCAGATGTGCGGAAACAGGGTAAGCTCTTCCCCAGCAATCAGCACCCACCCTTCTGCTGCCTGCTGTTCTTTGTTTTCTCTGTTTCAGGGTTCCTGCCACCCACAGGTGGCAGGCCTTAGCACTCTTACTCAGCGCATCCTTAATTAACACCAACCATGGGCCTTGTACTCCGCTAAGCCCTCGGCTATGACGTTCACCAAGACCAAGACAATATGATGAGCACCCTGAGCAATAAGCAAACAAATGTATTATAGCATATAAAATTACAAAGAATTTAAAAATAGGGAGGCAGCCACATCTTTACGATGTGTAAGGAAATCCATGGCACTGAACTGTGTCTGGCGTGTAGCCCTGCATTACCTGATGAGCTGGGCTCAAGTTTGAGCATGAAACCTCCCTCCAGATGCACCCTACATCCCTTCTCATTCTCACTCTGTTTCTGTTCTGTCCCAAAGCCCATGGGGCAAGGGCTACCCTTGCCTCCTCCCGCAGTGTGGCTACTGTGGACCCGCCTGCTGTGCACATTGGGGTGCAGGTGTCCCGAGTGTCACTGCATCTGCATCTTGGGAGTGAGCTACCCCAACTACCACCCCCCCACCCCACCCCCCGCAACCACCCACCTTGTTTGCTTCCCAGCAACCCGGGCCACTCACCACCAGCCTAGGCTGGGCCCTTCCTCCATCACTGTCTAATCCCTTGGAGTAACTGATTTCATGTGCTTCAGAAAGGTCTACTGCAATTCTAACAGGTGAAAATACTTCCCTCTTCCAGGAATTGGAGGGCTTCTATGGAGATCGATAGAAATACAGCAAGTTGCACTATAGGTTTAAATGCTATCAAGTCTGCGCAAGGTCCAAGAAGGGAGAAGTCAATCCCATGGGAAGGCAGGGCGGGCCTTTCGGAAGATGTAGTACCTGAACTACATATGAAACGATGAGTGGGGACTGGCCAAGCTGGCAAGGGGGAGGTAGAGGAGGGCCTTGCAGGCATTAGGAAGATCAGAAGCAAGAGCACAGGTCCATGAAATTTCAAGGGCTCTGCACTAATATCTATTCCCACCTCACGAGTTATCCACAAAATTAGTGGCTTAAAACAACATACATTTATGATCTCACAGTGTCTGTGGGGGCACACCTTAGCTGGGTCCTCACCTTCAGGGCTCTCCTGGTGGCAGTCAAGGTGCTGGGCAGGGCTAGGGGCTCATCTGATGGCTTGTAAGAGGGCTCCATTTCCAAGCTCACATGGTTGTTAGAAGATTGTTGTTCCTCAAGGGTTGTCGGACTTAGACCTTGGTCTAGCTGGCTGGAGGCCACCTCTAGTTCTCTGCCAGTGGTCCTCTTCCTTATGGCCACTGGCCTCACTGAAATGTGCAAGCCAAGGAGGCAACAGAGTCTGCTAGCAAGACAGAAGAGACATCCCATCACTTTGAGTCATGCAGGTTGCTAGGTCAGCCCCCACTGAAGGAGAGAGGATTCTATAGGAATGTGACTACCAGGAAGTGGGGAGCCTTGGGTACCCCAGAAAGTCAGCTCCTCGCAGTCCACATGGGGAAATGCAAGCAGTCTCATGCTCTAATGGTGGTGCAGCAACGTGGGAGGTGGAGGCAGATGGGAACAGGCCACCAGGGGCAAAGAACTAGGACATCGTCCCATAAAAGGTAGGATCCCTTCTCTTCTTTTAACACACCTTTTGGTTTGGTTTGGTTTCTTAAAGTCACTTCAGCTTCTTTAGTTCCTTAAGACCCCCTTTACACTTACCTTCCACCATCAGGTCCCATCTCCTTCCTGCATGTCCCCCTCTAACGGTAGTGGCACATCCATCATGTGAACACACCTAAGCAAGACTTAAATAGATGCAGCTGAAATCTTTTAAATCCCCAGGCCCCCAAACAGATGACACCCCCAAATCCATCACCAAGACTTTGGCAAGAAGCTGTTCTCGGCTGTCTGAAAACCCAGAATGGATGAGAGGAGGAGGGGGAGTAGGTGAGACAAGGACTGGAATGCCTCCTTGGGACCCAGCCCTTCCATCCAGGGTCAGAGTGCTCCTGGTTACCATGCTGTCCCCAGGCTTCCATTCATCCAAATCTATCATTGGCCCCACTGTTCAGGGAGAGGCTCCAGAAAAGCCAAAACTTCCCAAGCTGTAAGCAACTTTCCCTGAGGAAATGGCCTGATGTCATGATCACTGGAAACGTCACTTGATTATGGTTGTCACAATGATGACTGCTCTTGCTTTTCATCAAAGTTGAAAAATGTCCACAGTTCTGGCTTTTAGAGGTTTCTCCTGGCTTCTTTACCTTGATCACTTTCCCTGCACGTGTAAGAGTGTGTTCTTGCCAAAGCTCATTTCTCTGTGCTTAATAAAGCATTTTATGGGCTACTCTTTTGGCAGGAAGTCCCCGTCCTCCATCCTTTGATCTGTGGGCTCTGCGTGTACAGAACTAGCACTGAGTAAGCATTACCCTTCCAAACACCACTAGCCACATCCAAAATATAACCTCCAAGGTTCCATTTGGAAGCCTCGGGGGACTCTTCCTATGATCCTTAGATCCCTCTGGCTTTGGTCTTTGCCCCACCCGTTATTAATCTCCCAGGGAAAGGAATAAAAGCCATGATAATTCATGGATTTTGATGACTTCCACCCAAGAACTTCTCGTGATCACATTCACTGGTTACCACGCATCCATTTGGAGGATGGCCGCCTTTTAAAAAGGGATCATGACAACATTCCAAATGCAACAGCTTTGATCTCTCGGCCAGAAGACATCTGCTTGCCTGTTATGACATTTTTACCTTCTAGGTTCAGGCCAGAATTGTCCCCCTGCTCCCCAAGCATGTTTCCCCGCTGGAGTATCATTCCTTCTCTGTTTCCTTGGCTTCGTGTTATCACCTTCTCCTTCCAAAACTTTTGCCTCATCCTCCATGAAATATTTCACCTTGGACAGAGAAATTCTGCAGCTGACAGGCAACTGTATTGTCTTTGAAGTGTGCTGGCTCTAGGCTAAGTCTCTGGCCAGAGAAACAACTTACTGGAATTACTTAGAAGTCTCCTTTCCTTTGTTTCCTTCTCCGTGTTTATTCATGGGGTAGAATGTCCACAATCCAGAGGGAAGGCACCAGAAAGCCGTTCTCTTTGTGAATCAGCAGAGGATGCATTTTCCATTTCCTTCCCTCCCACCCAAACCCACGATATCAAATGAAGTCTCTCTTTCCCTATGATCTCCATTTCTCAGCCTCACCACCTCTTATTCCTGATCCCCAGCATCACCCCTGCTTGGAAGAAGCACTGACATTTAAATCAGGTGTTATCCACCTACCAAGAGAAGCCTGACCAGAATTTCCCCTCAAAGAAACATTTCCTTTGGGCTTCACCTGCATCCCTGCTCCCTTTGCCAGATATGGAGACAGGCATGGGCCTCCGTGGGTTACAAAGAGATTTGTTTAACTGCTTCAAAATTATTATTTGCATGCAGAAGACCTTGGAACAAAAGCCCCTGTGTGTGTAAAAATGCCACAGGATTAAGCCTTTTTTGGATCCCTTCGAAAAAGAAGTGTGATCATACACATAGAAAGGACACCCGAGAGCTAAATGAGCTATCAGATGGCCTTATAGACTTGGCCAGGAAACGTAATCTGGCACACAGCCTCCATTCTCACAGTACTCTGGTCAATTATGCTACATGACTGGCCCTCACTTCTCCGCATGTTGTGCCTTTGTCTCCAGGAAAGGGGTGTATAGCCAGATCTGCTGGCAGGGCCAGGAGAGATGAGCAAGGCGGTGGGACCACACAAGAATGCAGTCAGCAGGTGCACAGTGCCCCGCACGTATGAGGAAAGCATTACTTAGTAAGCCACTCGGGCTACTGAGACCATGACCTGCCAGTTACCAAGGCAGGATGAATAAAACTGGGGTCAAAGTCAAAGAAATGGCTAGACCACATAGGAGTTGTGCACACACATATGCCCATCTGACAAAAGTATGTATTTATAAAGAAATAACAAAGACCAGACTCAAGAGGGTTGTTTTTTATACAAGGAGAGGTGGAAGGGAACGGGGAGGAGAATACAGGTCTCTGTCAGTTACTTCCAATATTCTACTTCCGGGGTTCACTGGCAGCTTCATAGCTGTTTGTTATAGAGGACATAAATAAATAGCAGGGCCATGCATGAGCTGAAGGTGGTGATGACTGGTCATTAATCTGATTTTATATCTGGGAGGATATAATGCGAAGGAATTCTCCAGGAGCTACAACTTGTATTATTTTGAAATAACTGTCTCTATCTCTTGTACTTTAAGAAAACCTAAGTTAGTACCTGTGTAAGTCTTGGGACTTGGGACTTGGGAAAGTCTCTCCCAAGTTTCTGGTAGATTTGTTTCCCAATAGTAAGGGACATATGGCTGCTGTTTTAGCCTCTTCCACAAAGTGCACTGAGCAGCATGTGGTTCATGGTGTCTGGACCACAGGGTCAAGTTCAGGAGAGACTGGACCCAATAGTGCTGGGGAGGGTGCCCATGATGGCTAGCCTGACCATGACCTGGATGCCTCAGCAACCCTGACACTCACTGGGGGATGTCAGAACAGTGGGCGGGGGGGGGGGGGGGTCAGACAGACCCAAGTTCAAGTCCCAGTTCTGCTGCCGCCAATGAGCTGAACTGAGGCAAATCCTTTAGCTTGCCTGAGCCTCAGTTTCTCAAATGTCAACTGGGGAGATCTAGTTCCCTAGGGCTGCCATAACAAAGGACCACAAATGAGGTGCCTGAACACAATAGGAATCTATCCTCTCATGGTTCTGGAGGCTAAAAAGTTTGGTAGGGCCATGTTCCCTCTGAAGGCTCTAGGGAAGGACCATCCCTTGCCTCTTCTAGCTCCTGGGGACTTCTGACATTCCCTGGCTTTCTTGGGCTTGTGGCTATACCACTCTCATCTCTGTTTTCATTGTCACATGGCATTCTCCGTGTGTCTTTGTGTCTTCTTCTGGCCTTCCTATAAGGACACGAGGCACTGGATTAGGGGCCACCCTGATCCAGTAGAGTCTCATCGTAACTAACTATATCTGCAGAGAGACTTTTTTCCAAAAAAGGTCACATTTTGAAGTTTTGGATAGATGTGAATTTCAGAGGCATACTATTCAATTCAATACCTGGAGATAAGGATAGATAACCAAAAGGACTATTATAAGAATTAAATAATGTGCATAAAGCACCCAGCACATATCAGCATTCATCATTATCATCATCCATCATCTCAGGGAAAGGATTCTATTTCTGAAAACATTTCACCCTGCTGGTTAAGACAACCACAGGTGGGGATCCCTGGGTGGCGCAGCGGTTTGGCGCCTGCCTTTGGCTCAGGGCGCGATCCTGGAGACCCGGGATCGAATCCCATATCGGGCTCCCGGTGCATGGAGCCTGCTTCTCCCTCTGCCTGTGTCTCTGCCTCTCTCTCTCTCTCTGTGACTATCATAAATAAATAAATTAAAAAAAAAAGACAACCACAGGTGAAATTGTCAAACAAGCCTAAGTAGTGGAGATGTATAGACCTTATCTCCAACACTAAGCTGGCATTTACTGTATATCAGGCACTGTGCTAAGAGATTTACAAATCTTTTCTCAATCAATCGTCATAAACCCTGTGAGTTAGGTATTATTATTATCTCTATTTTACAGTCAAGAAAATTAAATCCGCAGGCATTTAAGACAATTGGCTAAGTCACATAGGAAGTAAATGATGGAGCCAGGATTCAAACCCAGGCAGCCTGGCTCCAGAATTCATCCAAGATTCAAGCACAAGATCCAAATAAAATGGTTAGTCAGTGATTGGTATACATGAAGCAGTCAATAAATGGTGGTATAGTAACTATGCTCCCTCTTCTAAACCTTTCCCCTCTGCTGACTGACTCAGGACTGCCTTTCTTCTTTCTCGTGGTTCAGATACCCTGTTGTATTAAACCAGGGCTAAGTTTCCATGGTTAAATGTTCCGACTGCTCAAGTTCCATTCAGTTTCCTGGGGTAGCTTGTCCTCTTTTTTTTTTTTTTTCTTTAAATCTTGTTCTTACTCTCTCCAGTGTCCCATGACCATGGTGACTGGAAAGGTCACAGAACAGGAGGGTGCAGTGGCTCTCTCTCTCTCTGGCAACTGGTAAACTGTGGCATTTCTTTGCTGGAGTGGGGACAGAGTTAAGCCACAGACTTATGTGAGACCTATCTCAGGGATATCCGCCCAAGGGGGATCACTCACTAACCCAAGAACTTGTGTGCTGTCCTTGACATAAAGCTCTTCAAGAGATCCATCATGGAATAAGACTTCCCTTAGACTGAGGAAAGCCAGCACGAGGGGAGAACACGGAAAATTCTCCTGCGGAGAATGTGAATTCATGATGGTGTCAGAGGCAGGCGAAGGGAGCTAACTCCTGAGCATCCACTCTTGGGTGTAGTGGGTTCCCAGTCCGGGTACCTATCCTCCTATCACCCTGCCCTGCCCTACTCTGAGCAGGAGGCATTCACACAGTGCTAGCCCTGTTTTCTGGGACTTGGCATCAACCAAGGTGCAATAGGCATCCAACTGCTGAAGGTGCAATAGGAGGAGCAGAACCCCACCCTGGCCTTTCTCGCTGTTGCCAGAATCTTCCCAGGGACACGACGTCTGTCACAGAACTTCGGCCATTAAGAGAGTGTGTTCCTCTATACCCGCGATGGGACAACTAGGGAAATCCAGCTATAGCTTCCTGGGCAAATGTGTTCACCCTCCCCAAACCGACAATAAGAGGACAGGCTTTCTCCAAGAGGTAAAGTGGGGGACAGCACTTGGCAGACTGCGAAGCAAGCCATTTGCTGCTGCTCCACCCTCCCCCTTCTGGGGTCCCTCCTGCCCACTCACACAGCACCGCCTTCCCCCCTTCTTCCTCACGGGACATACCTTGCCGCACCCCAGATGTTTGCAGGCCTCTGTCATTTCGGACATCATTAAAGAACAAATCCCAGCTCATTTGCCAGCCAGCAAGCAGGCTGCACCCCCCAGTGCCATTAGGCCTTCACCCAGGTGAGATGCCCAAACGATGAAGCTGGTGGAAAGTCTCGAGGCGATCCCTAAATGTTCTGCTGCTCACCTGTGGGCTCCTCGGGTGTCCACAGAGTTTACACTTGATGCTGTGGGGTGACAGTGGGGGCGCTGTTTCTATGACCTGGTTACTATGCCCGTGAAAACACACTAACAGAGTCACAAAGTCTCCGCGCTGGGAGCCACGGGGAAGTCGGGCACGCACTCATCCCACGCGTGCCCAGGCTCCAGGAAGACGTCAGCACTTGGGTCACTCACCCTTCATGGGCTCCCTGACAGGTGCCCCCTGCAAACAGCTCTCCCGCCCCCCCCCCCCTCTGTCCGGCCCTGACCCCAGCCACCCCCTTGCAGCCCACTGGGAGTCCTCAGGACTGGGCCGTTCCAGTGAAATAGGTGAAGGGGATGAAGGCGTACAAAGCCCCAGTTATAAAATAAACAGGGCACGAGGATGAAAAGTACCGCAGAGGGAATACCTGCCATAGTATGCTAATAAGTTTGTATGGTGACACATGGGGGCTACACTCACCGCGCTAAGCATTTTGTAACGCACACAGTTGTTGAATCACTCTGTTGTACACCTGAAGTGAATATAATACATTGTATGTCAACTATACTACAATTAAAAAAAAAAAAAAAAAGACTGGGCTGTCGGTGATAGGGTTCAACTCAGCCCATACGTTTTATCAGAGATTCGGGGCTCCTGAGGATTGAAATGAATTGTACCCTCTAGGAAGCATAAATCAGAGCCAGGTTTTTTTTTCCCTATCTGTACTCACTTTGCTTGCCTTTCATTTCTGTCTCAAATGCATGGAAAACCTCAGATTCTTCTTTGCCTGATACATACCCTCCTTATGTTTGTGGCTATATTATAAAAGCAGTATATATATATATATATATATCTCCAAGTTCCTCACATATATGGTACTGTGCAATATTTGCGTGTGTGTGTGTGTATAAATTCCACTTACATGAGGTGCCTGGAATAGTCAAATTCATAGAAGAGAGGTTGCTAGGGGCTGGGGAGAAGGCATGGTGGCGGGGACAGTGACAATGTTTAATGGGAACACAGTTTCAGTTTGGGAAGATGAAAAAATCTGGAGATGGATGGTGGTGATGGTTGTACGACAATGAGAATATACGTAATGCCACTGAACCACACGCTTAAAATTGGCTAAAATGGTAACTTTCACATTATGTATATTTTATCACCAATATATCAAATGCATATTATATATTTGCATTAACTCAACTCTTATTTATATATAAAACTAATTTCAGACAGTTTACCTTTTACTTTTGATCTCTCTCCTCCTTTTTCATTGTGTGCCTTGGTTTGGGCCTTTTATCTCCTAAACGTTTTCTAGATTTGGGTTTTACAGAACCAAAAGGAATGCTGCTCCAGAAAAAAAAAAAAACAAACAAACAAGCAAACAAACCCACAACCCTTTCTTCCTTCTGTATCCCCCACAGCAACCTTCTTCTCCATTGCTTTTAAGCAGAAAGCTTTCCTGGTTAAAGAGAAAAGTCTGATTTTCAGTGGTACATTTAATAATTCATAAATCATGAGAGGTTCAAACAGGTTCAAAGTTTAAAAGTTTAAAAGTTTTGCTAAAGCTTTAAAGTTTAAACTGTCAAAGGCTTTGACAAAAAACTTTTCCTGTCTGGAATATTTAAGATTGTTGTGCCATATTATATTCAGGACTCTATTATATCCTCCTCTCCCAAAATGTTTCTCCTAAGAAAATCCAGGCGCCCGTGGCTTTGGGCATTTTCCTTTGTGGCCCTGAGTCCCCGGGGCAGTGGGGGGGGAGGGGTGTCCCAGAGGCCAGCAGGTAGGGGGTGGACGCTCTGACAAACTGCCCTGTGGGGGAAAGCACTCAGTTGGCTAGAATCACCATTGTGTGGGGATTTCTCTTTAAAAGAATGGAAATTGTAAAATGAGATGCTGGCAAAAGTGTGTAATGAGGTCTTGGCGGAAGACAGTGAGTTGTGCATAATCTGCTATTTCAAAATCTGGAAGCAGAGAGGCCAAATCTTCCGCTGGCCTCCAGCTGACCTCTAATTTTTCAGGCATAATTACTGTATTTGCATGTGCAATTGAGTGTGGTGTCAGCCACCCACGCCAAAGCACTTTTTGGAGTTTATTGGGACAAGAACAAACACAGTCATTCCCACTGCAGGCTGTGTTTGACCAAGCAAACGTAGAACATGGAGGTCATGTCTGACAATCTGGCCTTGGACCCTGGTGCTGCATATACTATGTTGTTTTGATAACGTCACTCCGTTTCTCAGAAACCTTCCATGGCTCCCACTGGCCTTTCAGGTCAGATCCAAGGACTTGGTCATGAACTTTCAGTGCCATGACGCCTCACGTCAGATACTCACTGCAGACAGGCAACCCCCCCCCCCCCGCCTTCCCCCACCTGCCCTGCTCAGGGCCGCCTCTAACCCCGTCTGTGTGCTGTTCTCCACAGCTGAGAAGACTTCCTTTCTCCTTTTCACCAAACACTTCTTCACAATTTCTTTAGAATTCTCTTCTTCCTTATGGTTCCACGAGGTAATTAGCAACAGTGCCAGGAACAAGTCAGCATAATCGAAATCTTTTCCTAGTTTCCAGGAGTTGGTGACAGGATGTTGCAAGACGATCCTATGCCATGGTCATGCTAATGCTAGACTCCCACCTTGGTTTCCACCCCTCGACAATCAGGAGTGTGCTTTCGCACAAATTGCCTCCTTTGATCCTAACATCCTCCCATCCATGCCTTCACCTGAGTCTCCAGTCCTAAGGAGCTCTGCTGGCTTCTCCACGGTTCCTAGTGAGAAAACCCAACGTGGATCTTCAGGACTCTCCCAGGTGGCCTCTGGTGGCATCTGACAGTAACCAACACTCTCCTCTTGAATCTTTCCAGTCTCTTAACTCTACACAACTTGCTTCTCCTCGCTGGTGCCTCCTTCTCCAGCTGCTCCCCCTCCACCTGGGGTGCTCCACGTGGCACATTCGCAGCCAGCCCCCCCATTCCCAGTGCTGCCCCCAGGCAGGATCCTTCTCCCATGGCTTGAGCTACAACCCCTCTCCTAGTAGCCACACGTAAGCTCTCTCAGGGATCCCGGAACCCCCTTTCCACCTCCCTACTCACTCCCCAAACAAGAATCCAGCAAACTCAACCACCATTTGCTGACAGTCAGCCATCTGAGACAGAAACCGGTGGGACATGTGCCCAGCGGAGCAGGCCCCTCTCCCACATCCAGCCTCCATATTTCATTTTCTCTCTGCCCATGCTCCTTTTGTGTTTCCTGTTTAGCTGAGTACGTGGTTGTGCAGAGCAGAAATCTCTGTCGCCCCTAATGTCTTTCCCTCTCGGCTTACCCAATCTGATTGAGAACGGCCCTCACGACCTCTCTGCCATCTCTCCTTCTCCTCCATCCCACTGCTACTTCTTCATTCAATCTGTCACCACCTCCTGTCCTAACATCACAATGACCTGCTCTCAGGTGGCTCTTCTCTGGTCTTTCCTGTTTCCAGTCTTTACAAACACAGAGAAGTCCTGTAGCTGCCTGTGGACCATACTCCGTCCCAGAGCTGCAGCCCACGCTCCAGGAAACACAAGGCCCTTCCCTGGTGGCAACCCTGGGCCTCACCAGCTGCATATTGCGCCACAACCCTCCTCCTCCTTGCTCTGCACTCTCTGCTCCAGCCACACCTGCCTCCCTTCCCTTCCTGAGCACGCAGCCTCATTCTGATCTCTGTGCCTTTGCAAATACAGTTCCTCCTACCTGAAAGGCCTTCTCCAACTCTGAGTGGTGAGCCCCCATTCATCCATTGGGCCCAGCTCACTTCCACCATGAAGCCTTCTGGGATTTCTGTCGGCACGGAGGTACTCTCCCTCCCTCACACTTCTAGACCACTGTGTTCTACACACACAGCCCCTCCACTGCTCATGTGTGCCTTACCTATGGGACTCTGGACTGCTTTTCTCTGACCCCTCAGCACCTAATATACTGTCTGGCAATGCAGGTGCCAATCTCTCTTCTGAAGGAATTACATCTTGTGGCACCAAGTAACATTGTCGGGATAACTAAGTGCACTCAGCACAGGAAAACACAGTCTCTAATACAGATTCTTGGTTCCTCTCTGGTTGCAACCTGATATCATTTTCACTATTCCTGTTTGGGGAGTATGAACTATTGGAGAGAAAAGAGAAAAATTCTCTTTTCGATGAATCCTCTCTCTCTAGTAGATTCATGTACCTTCCTCTGTGGGTTGTAAAATCCCTTTATCCAGTGGCATGCATTTTAGGTACCATGTATAACATTCTGATTTCTACCAGAGTGGTTATAAATCATTTTATGCTAAAACCATGCAGATATTTGTATGGTTCATAGAGAGCTCTGGAACTAAGCCTCTGTTCTGGCATGTGAATTAAGGATATCTTAGAGAAATACAGGCACTGGGATATTTGTGGGTAGTTTGCTTACATCAATGGGGAGATGACACAGCTTAGCCTTGTACATGTCAGGCTTTGAAGTCAGATAGACCAGGGTTTAAGCCCTGGCTCCATCAGAATGGGACCTGTAGCACATCACTGAAGCCTCCCTGCCTCAGGTCTTCATCTGTAAAATGGAAAATGTGATATCTCACAGGGCTGCAGTAAAAATTAAATAAGATCGTGTCTTTAAAGCATTTATCAGAGAGGAAGCTCTCAATCATTGCTACAGTGGGTGCTTGAGAGCTAATGATTGGCACTTAATGCTAACGATTGTCCTAATCATTAGCATGGGAAGTGCTTCATATACTATGGATCTATGCACACATGCACATGGAAATGTGGGTATATGTATTTATACACATATGTGTATTTGTATATGTATACATAAACACACAAAAATATACACCTATTGTGTATTTATATTTATACACATACTGGCTGTAATGTCATATAATCTTTACAACAATCCTATCTAGGAACTATGATTATCTCCATTTCACAGGTGAGGAAACTGAATCAGGTTAAGTAACTTGTCCAAAGTCACTCAGCTAGTAAGTAGCAGACCTGGAATTTCAACCTAGGCAATCAATCTGGAATCCAAGTTCATGCTCTTAACACCCATTAAAAAGCCTTGCATTGCCTCAATGCACTCTTCAAGTCAATAAATACTAGCTGTCAGCATCACCATCATCATCATCTTCTTCATCATTGTCCAGGATGCCACTGTGTCTATCCCATATTACGGAAGTGCTCTAGCTAGGCCGGCTATTCAGCTAGCTCTCTGGTGGTAACTCTGTTGCACAAACAAAACTATCCATTTGGCCACCTCTGGGTCTGCCCCAAAGGTCCATCCCATGCAACACTAATACTTGGGTGGTAAAAAGTACTGTCCAGGGAGGCCTTGGGATTCCGAAAGAGTGAAGCCAGGATACAAGCTGGCGCAAAGTCAGGATGTGTGGCCCTGGCACAACTTCATCCCATTTGCCTGTTGTCTTTCCTCGTTTAGCTGGAAAAAGAGACCAATTGATTCCTGCCTCCCAATCAACCCCAGCCAGACTGTGGGATTTTGTAATCGTGTCTGTCTCGGATGATGGCCCACAGAAGTCAGACATGGAAGTGCTCACTTGGGTTGTCCACGCATTCCACCCCTGAGCCAGGAAATGAGAACTTCTAACCCAGTGTCACTGTTTTGTTGTAAAAATCACATTTATTTGTAAAATATTTAAGTGGAATTAAATTTATCTTAACGTCATGGGCTTGTTTACCAGGAATTTCATTTAGCCTATGTTTTCTTTTCTTCCTTGTCATTACCTACATTTGATGATTGTCCTTTTCTACCTGTTTTCCCCCAATTCCATCTTAAAGCATATTCTTGGCCTTGATTGTAATTAACAGTGTTTGTTCTCTGTAGTCTGTGTAAAATATGGTTTCCTGAAATATTTTTGCTTAGGTTCAGGCAAATCAGGGCGCCTGGGTGGCCTCAGTCAGTTGAGCGTCTGACTCTTGGTTTCAGATCAGGTTGTGGTATCATGGGTCTTGGGACTGAGTCCCTGAATCAGGCTCTGTGCTCAGTGGGGAGTCAGCTTGAGATTCACTCCCATTCTCTCTGCCCCTCCCCCTGCTCACAGGTTTAAAATAAATCTTAAAAGAAAAAGGATCAGAGTCTGCCTTTCACTTTTGACTCTACTTGGCTTTAGGCAAGTTGCCTTCTCAAAGCCTAAGTTTTGCATATGTAAAATGGGTATAATAAAGAACCCAACTTGAAGGAATTGTTGTGATGATTATATGCAAAAATTAACAGTAACTAACACTCACTGAAAACTAAAACACGTTGATCACTATGCTAGATGCCTTCTCCCAAGCTTGCAGACAAAACTGCTGAATAAAAGAAGAGATCATGATGTCCTATTTGACACCCAGCCTCTTTCCAGGAGGCACATCTCTACCTTGATGGAAGGGAACAAAGATTGTCTCATCAGTCAGACCTCTGCACACAGCACTAGACACAGCATTGTCTCATTTCATCCTACAAAACCCTGCAAGGAAGCTATTGTTCCTAGCCCTGTTTTACAAAAGAGGAACTGACAGAAAGAGCGTCACTGGCTCAAGGTCACCCAGTGAACAAGAGAGGAGGTATACGTAATTACCATGTGCTAAAGCAATATTAGACAGTAGCAATAACAATAACAATTAGAGGTAACAGAGAGGGCTTATCATGTGCCAGGCACTGTTGATTTAGTCCTCGTATCAACTCTGTGAGGTAGATACTATTACTAAGCCTGTTTTACAAATGTGTAGGTTGAGGGGAAAGGGTGTTTAAGTGACTTGCTTAAGGTCACGTGGTTGGTAGGCTGATGGAGCCAGAACTTGGAACTAGTGTTCCAAATTCAGAACCACAACATGTCCTATACTGTCTCTTTAAAAATGAAATAATTAGAGGTGCCTGATTGGTTAGGTGGTTAAGCGACTGAGTCTTGATTTTGGCTCAGGTCATGATCTTAGGGTTGTGAGATCAAGCCCTATGTTGGCCTCTGCACTCAGCATGGAGTCTGCTTCTCCCTCTCTCTCTGCTCCTCCCCCTGCTCATTCACTCTCTCTCTCTCTCTAAAATAAATAAATGAATTTTTTAAATGCAATAATTAAATATACATAAAAGGGCTTAACCTAGTGCCTATGTGCATGTACACACAGATACACACACATTTTTGTCATTGCTATCATTAGTACAATGATAGTCGATATTTTACTATTGTTCTGCTTCTCCTATAAGATGTGAACTTCCATGACGGGATGAGCACTGGGTGTTATACTATATGTAGGCAAATCAAACTCCAATAAAAAAAAATATACAAAAAAAAAAAAAGATGTGAACTTCCAGGATGAGTCTGAGTGGAAAGGAGCCCATATTCTTGGATTCATTTGATCTTTCCTCATCTTAACTGCCTTTTGCAGATGTCAACAGCAAGACACCCTTCCTAACCTAAGGGGGTTAACACCCTGAGTTTTCTTTTCCAGAAGCCCTTCTACCAAACATCCTGAAAATCACTTTTATTCCTGCAACGTCTCTGCATTAGTTTTTCATCACTGTAAACAAACAAACAAATTACACCAAATATCATGGCGTGAAACAACACACCTTTATTATCTCACAGCTTCTTGTCCTCTGCTCAGAGGCTCATAAGGTTGCAGTCAAGGCGTTGACAGAGTGACATTTCTTCTAGAGCTCAGAGTCCTCTTCTTAGCTCTTATGGTTGTGGACAGAATTCAGTTCCTTGTGGTTATGGGACTGAGGGCCCCTGGTTTCTTCCTGGCTGTTGGTTAGTGGCTGCCCCCATGCCCTAGAGGCCCCCAGCTGTTCTCAGCTTTATGACTCTCCTCATGGGAAACTCACATCCGAGCCTCTTGCTTCCTTAAGGTCAGCAGGAGGATCTCTCACTCTAGTCTGCTAAGATGGAGACTTCGAGGACAAAATGTTAACTGTGGGAATGATGTCCCATCACCTTTACCATATTCTACTGGTTAGAAGCAAGTCATAGGGCACACCTACATTCAAGAGGAGGGAATTAGTGCTCGCTTCGGCAGCATATATACTAAAAAAAGAGGAGGGAATTATACAAGTCAGGTCCTTGAGGATCACCTTAGGGTATGTCCACCATAAGTTCTTTGCCAGCTTGCCTCAATTTCCTCTTCATTCCCAGAGATGACCATCTTCATTTTCACCTCCACACCAACCAAAGTACTTTGTTACTGTATCTGTAAAATTCTAAGATTAACTATTCTTCTTTTTTCCATGCCTGTATAGAAGTAGGGTCCAAGCCAAGACCTCTTCTTTTCTCTCCATTTCACCCAAGACCAGAGTCTCTTCATTTTTAATAACTTTATTGATTTGTAACTTACATACCATAGCATCAGAATGTACCACTCAGTAAATTTACAGAGTTAATGAATCATGACCATAACATAAATTTTAGAACATTTTTCATGACCCTAAAAAGAAACTTCTATCTTTGGCAGTCTCCACACCCCTTCTCCTTCCCACTCAGTCCTATATAACAGCTAATCTCTTTTCTGTCTCTAGAGATTTGCCTGCTCTGGACATTTCACATAAAGGGAACTATCCAATATATGGTCCTCTATGGCTGCTTTCACTGAGCACAAGTTTGTAAGTTTCTGAAGCTCATCTGTGTTGTGGTAGAGACAGTATTATTATGGCTGTAAGGATGTTTAGAATGCTGTAGACAAAACAGTCAGGAAATGAAGGATTTTAATTTATAAAAATAGGATAAGGAATGAGTATCTTTATTCATTTTTCCACCTCAGAATTTTTTTTTATAAGAACTTACTATACAAAGGGCCCTGGAGGGAAGAAAAGATACATGAGATTCATCCACTGTCCTTAAGGAGCTCAGGCTCTAAAGAAAACAGGCAAATATGCTTCTACATCATAGCTCTGACTTGTGTTTCAGCAACCATAAACATCAGAGGAGGGGAAATTCATAGTGAATTTTCAACTCACTGGGATAAAATAACTAGTCTGTCTAACATGTGAATTGTGTTTTTGGGGGAAAAGTGTTAACCAATAGTCTTTGCTTTTAGTTATAATGGAACTTAATGACTTTTTAAAATGGGGCAGGAGTTGTTCTGAGAACCGACACATGTCAAGCGTGCAGAGTTGACTGGCTCACAAGTCCATTAAGAGAACTCCAGAGGAGGGGCAGACTCTTCCATGGGGGCTGGTGTTCCCTGTCTTGACATCAGCCCCAGGGATCCCATTCTGCAGCGATGTGCTCATGACTATGTGCTCCAAGCCTGGAAGAATTTTACTGCAACTTAGCAATTTTTCATTTGCCCAGAGGTCAGCGTTTGAATATCAAAAACACTTCTGATTTAGACAAGCTGAGGAATGATGAAACAGAATGATGAAACTAACCGGTTTCCATGAGCAGGAGCGAACCTATATGTGGGAACTTCAGCCATTTCACAAAAAGGCAAGTTTAAGAATCCTTAAAACTACGATGTGTCTATCACATTGGCTGAAGAAAACAGTAAGATAATGAAACATTCACCACAAATGTAATATTATTAGTGTTTCCAAACATTCCTCTGGGATAAGCAAGACTCTTGCTCAAGATTTTCAGACAGGGCCTCACGATTTCAAACTCCAGTCGTGGAGCGAGGCCAGAGTCTTGGCCATGGGACCAGCCCCTCCCGCGGCCAGCAGCCTGGGGCCTCCCATCACCAGCTGCTGACTACCTTGGAGCTGGGCCTTCCTCGGGAGCAGGCCTAGGGTGGCCTCAGGAAGATTCCTCACTTCTAAGGTGCTCTTCCACCTGGCCTGCTGGTCTGAAATTCCACCCTTGGAAGTTTATGTCTTTGCTCCAGTGCAGATACTCCTGGGAAAAGAAACACATCTTTTATCAGCCATTTACACCTCAGTGCAAATGTGTTTATCAGAGCCTCTGCCAAAGAGTCTGTTTGAGAGGAGAGGAGGTGAAGGGAACTAAGAACAAAATAGCCTGAAGATGAAGAGAAAGTAACCAAAAGACCCAAAAGGACAGAAAAAGATGACAAGGTGAACCAAAGGCAAATATACTCGGCCTCTTCCCAGGAGGGCTGCCTAAGAGGATTGGCAGCTCACCCAGACTTATTGAGATGAAAGGGGGGGGGGAAGGGGTGCAAAGTAATTGCCAATATGTAGCAGAACTAAACCCTGTGCCTCTGGCTGTAAAAGTAGGGATGAGGGCCTGGCCCCTGGCTTGACTGTGGTGCCTGTCTTCTCTCAGAGGGACAATTTCAGGAGGAACAGTGCTGCTCAAACAAAGGAGGAGAAAGCCAACACCTGTCTTACCAATCATCAAGAGTGCTTTGTTCCGCTTTAGTACACCGCCAAGAGCCTCAAATCTACTTAATCACACACACACTTTTTGCATTGAAAGAAAGTGAGCAGTGTTTGTCTAACAGAACGCGATCTTGCACCCTGTGGGGGTGGGGAGCCATGCCCCAGCACTCTCACTGAGCTACCGTCTCAGATCTATCAACAACAAGATGAACCCCAAAGCTGGCGAGATGACTACTTGCTTATGTAACAGGATGATTTCACAACACTCACGAGGGATTAAAAATCAGAGCTGTCCAGTTCCACTGGACGTCAGGGAACTCTATGAGAAGTTGTTTCAGAATTAATTAACTGCATTCACAAGAATCCTCTTGGCTTCCTCTACCTTGAATTTTTCCAGAGAATCACAATCCATAGCCAGGTCTCTGATAAGTCCAAATTTTGCAAACATACAGTTAGTTTAAGTGACTGGTGACAAACTTCAATGCAGTTGGACCTTCCGTGTATGCAGACCAAACCTAGGTTATTGATCAATAATGGGGAATCAAGAGGGACATGTAGCATCAGCCTTAGATATGTGTATATCCACACCTTCATTTTTAAGATAGAGGTGTTTAGATAGTTCTTTTTCAAAAAAGATGTGAAGGGCAATGCTCAACAAATGGGAGTGAAAGACTTACACAGGATGTTCCCAAGTAATTTCACCCACTGAAAACACAAAGTAACCAGAGGAGGAAGCTCCAACTCTCTTTACTTTGCCTGACAGCCTATTCTCATTCTAGACAATGAAACCTTCTAGACTTTGAGGAGGAAAAATGCCTACCTCAAGAATTACAGCGCTAAAAGGTCTTCCTTGTAAGTGAATATTTAATGAACTGTAACACCCATCATAAAACACTTCATATGGCTTTAGTTACTCTACGAGCCAAACTATGCCTCAAGCATACAAAATGAGACCTTGCTCATCTTTTCAGATGCCAGGAGAAGCCTATATCGACAGTAATCCATTTTTTCCCCATCCTAGGGCTTTGTGTGTGTGTGTGTGTGTGTGTGTGTGTGAAAAAGATTGGAGAGTTTAATTCCTAGAGAAGACTGGTTCGAAATGCTTTTTAAAGTGTGTTTGTGGCATCTGAAAGTTCCCTACCTCCCACACTCAAGTTCCAAAGTTTGAAAGAATACATCATTGCTAGTTTGATGTATAGCCAAAACCAAGAACACAATGCAAGGGAGTGTAGCCATATTTCACTCCACAGTGGAGTCAAAGTTTTTCCTTAGGAATGGTTTTAGCATAAAGTAAATTGTATTTCCAGGATTTCTGCCAAACACAACAATACAAATAATGATGACCAAAACCAGCAAAATGCGGGTGAACCAGAAGTGATGATATTTCATAAGGAAATCCCATAAATGTTCTTAATATGCTTTGGATTTACTTGAAGATTAATTAATTAAACCACATTGAAGAAGTCCCAACATATAAAACTGTACTAGAAGAGAATTCTATAGAAATGCAATAGGGAGACAAATAATGATTTAATACTTCTAAATGCAAATGATGAGATGTATTTCAACAATCAATGATTCTGAAAATGAAATCAGAAGTCTTTGTTTTTGTTTTGTTTTGTTTTTTTTGACATTGACTATATACTTAATAGTGACTTTTCCAGACTCTCAAAGTTTATCCATTCATGGATTAGAAGGATTTCTAGCCAATCATTAACACATCAGCATCAAATCTCTCATAAAGCATCCATATGAATTTGGCTCTCTAATATTCTTCAACTGCATCAGGAACAGGGATTCCTGCACAGAACAAGTGTTCTTGCAGGAATTTTGCTAGGTTCTTCCATGAAGAACCATGTCCTTTTGGCCTCAGGCTTTCTCAGGTAATCCCCACAACAACACAATAAGATGAGTAGTATTATCTCTACTTTACAGATGAAGAAATTTAAGTTCTGAAAAGTAAACTATTCAAGCTCAAACATATTGTAGGTTTCAGAAGTGGTAAGGAAACAGATTGGGGACTTAGAAGAGTATTTCCATTATTTAAGAAATTCAAGTGCATTACTTTTCATTATTCAAGAAATTCAAGTGAAGGCACTGGCATAGTTTAAAACTGCTGTAGATTCTTGAGCTGTGCTCCTTAGACAGCAGAGCTACTCTGACACTGAACCACGAGGGTCTCAGCATTACATCCTTCCTGGTGCAGTGTTTCACCAAAATCAGGGACAATATAATTCAATGCTATAATATGATATTAAATCACTGGATCAAAATTAATCTTTTTCACTTCTGTTTTTTTTTAATTGAAGTAAAATTCACGTAACATAGACTATGTTAACCATTTTTAAAGTGTACATCTTGGTGGCTTCCAGTACATTCACAGGGCTGTGCAAACAGCTCTTCTCTTTCAATGCTTCAGACTGTGTCCAGGAGAAAGTTTCAGTTTGGTGCTGCTATATCTTTAATAACTCTAATATTTTATAACCTCCCTTCTAAGAAAAAAAGGAAAGCAAGCTGATAGCCCTTGCTAAACTAGCATACAACTAGAATTCAATAACACGGTAATGGCATTTCATTTGTATTTATTTTTTTTACCCTGAATTTCTCTTTATGCAGTAACAAAATTTCCTTAAAAAAAAAATATTTAAGGGGAACCTGGGTGGCTCAGTAGGTTAAGCGCCTAATTCATGATTTTGGCTCAGGTCATGATCCCGGGGTCCTGGGATCAAGCCCTGCTTTGGCTCCCTGTTAAGCAAGGAGTCTTCTCCCTCATCCTCTGCTCCCCACTCGTGTGTGTGTGTGTGTGTGTGTGTGTGTGTGAACTCTCTCTCTCTCTTTCAAATAAATAAAATCTTAAGTTAAAAAAAAATGTTCAGTTTCCCAGATTGCTGTAAAAGAAGAAGGGGCAGGGATTTGGAAGGTGATCTCTAAATGCAGCATTTGTCCTTTTGGCCTCAGGCTTTCTGATGAAGGCTTGTGGTTAGAGCAGTGGTGTGGGAGGGCACACGTGTAATGAGTTGTCTCCCCTCCCATAGATCTGCTTGCGGGGCCCATTTGTGCAACGAACTGACGGCATGCCTCAGAAGTGAGGCTCTGCTGCTGGACAAGCCTTCTCCACCTACAAATCTGTTTCTAATGATTCACCATTTGTAAATGGAACTCCCATCCCTGGCTCTTCATTAGTAAGAGGTTATCAAAAAGAAAAATGGGGCACCCATCTGGAGATAAAAATCCCTGATGCCTAACAGATTGTCAGGAAGTTTTCCAGCACACCAGATTTGAAGATAACGCATGTACACACACACACACACACACACACACAGAGTCCAGTGCTAGTCTTAGCTAGACTTGGGTAGCTAGAATATTCATTCATTCCAGCTACCCAAGATATATTAGACTACTACACAAAATGCAAATTCCTCCTTTTAAAATGCAAGTATATATGAAAGAAACAAGACATGAAGTCATTAGTCCTGTACCAATTGGTCTAACACAGTGCAAGGCAATGATTTCTCCTCTTCAAAAGAGAACATCAACTGAGGAAAAGGAGAGTTTGACCCATAAAAATTGCATTTCCCTCATTACTGTTACATTTCTATGTTTTCCTTCCCACAAAATTTGTCTCAAGAGTTGTTCATTGTCCCATTGGCACCTCATCTCCTGAACTCACTCCTACCTGGCAGTCACCAGTGACTTCACATTGTCAAATCCAAGGGCCACTTTTCTCTCTTCCTTCTTCTTGACTCTTGGCAGCATTTGACACAGTTGAACTCTCTTATTTGAAGCACTTTCTTATCTTGACTTCTGTTAATACTAAACTCTTCTGATTCTCATCCAACCTCATAGGCCACTCCTTCTCAACCTCCTTCCCCTCTGTGCTACTTTCTACAAGGAGAAGGGCCCCAGAGCCACACCTTGGCTCTTTTCTCCATCTGGGTGATTCTCTCTAGTCCTGAGACATGATCCCCATGCCGAGGCTGACAACTCCAAATTTTGATCTCTGGTCCTGACTCCTTTCCTGAGTTCTGGACTTAAATATCCACCTCTACTTGATATCTTTAGTCATATGTCTAATAGGCATTTAAAATTTAATCTATCCTGAACAGAACTTTGATTTCTCTTCTGAAATTTCTTCTCAATAATCGCATCCAACATCAAGGTGCCTGGGTGGTTCAGTCAGTTAAGCATCCAACTCTTGATCTCAGCTCATATATTGATCTCAGGGTCATGAGTTCAAGCCCTGCATTGGGCTCTATGCTAGGTATGGAGCCTACTAGAAGGGGAAAAGAAAAAAAAATTAATGGCATCAACATCCAACCAGTGGCTAAAATAAAACTCTCACATATCAAGACTAGCTGGTTTCCCTACTTCTGTCCCTCTATTCAGAATCCTCCAATGGCTTCCCATCTCAAAATTGTATCTAAGTCCTAATCTTAGCCTGGGATTTGCCCACCCGCCTACCTCTCTGTGACCTCGTCTCCTCCCATTTCCTCTCTGCTCATTCCCCATCACAGTGCCTATCACTGCCCCTCCAATATGCCACGTGTGCTTCCACAGCACTGCCTCTGCATTCACTGTTTCCTCTTCCTGGAGCACCCTTGCTTCAAATATCTGTGTGGTTTACTTCCTCACTTCTTTGCTCAAATATCATCCAATCAAAGAGGACTCCCCTGATTATCTTATCTAAAACTAGTCATCCATGCCACTCTTTTATCCCCTCACAGTGCTTTGCTTTACTTCACTCTCCCCACCTGACATATATTGTTTATTACTATCTATTTCTTTCCACTAGAGTATAAGGTCTAGGTTCACTACTCTGTTCTCAGAGCTAGAAGAGCAACTGGCACATAGCCAAGGTGTTAAATCAATATTTGTTGAATTCTCTAATATATCTCCATTCCTCTTTTCCCAAACTCCTCTTGTTTAAACCATCTGAAAACCATCCTTTCATCTCAATCCCAAATACACCCAATTCTATCCTATTTTAAGCCACCATCATATCTGGCCAGAACTACTGCTTCCCGGCCTGATAGATCTCCATGTTTTCTCTCTAAAATCCATTCTCTAAGCTGTAGCCAGTGATTTAAACACAC
Organism: Nyctereutes procyonoides; assembly: GCF_905146905.1. Lineage (NCBI taxonomy): Eukaryota > Metazoa > Chordata > Mammalia > Carnivora > Canidae > Nyctereutes > Nyctereutes procyonoides. Next base: position 38,809,595 of record NW_026575044.1, read on the forward strand.
ACACACACACACATCATGCCCCTCGGTTAAAGCCCAATAATGCTCATTGAATAAAGTGCACACCTTTAACCCAGGTCAAAAGGCCGTGCATGACCTGGCACTATCGCCCTGGTCCTAAGTTTCTGTCACATGAGTCTTTCATTGATCTGCACACACCAACTTTGTTCCTGCCCCAGGGATTTTGTATATGCTTTACCTTCTGTGCACACAGCCCTTCCCCAGATAGACAGTTGACTGGCATCTTCTCTATCCAAGTCTCAACCTAAGTGTCACCTTCTAAAAGAGAGAAGCTCCTCGGTCACCTGTCCAAGCTGGGCTCCACCCAGTCACTCTCTCTCAGGTTGTTACTGTGTTTTATTCTCTTCTTAGCTTTCATAAGCATGTTGTTTATTCACTTGTAGGTTTTTTTATCGGTCTCTCCCAGTAAAATATTCTGCCTTGTTCATTATTTTATTCCCAGGGCACTATTCAGATCTTAGCATTATTATTATTATTATTATTATTATTATTATTAGCACATGAGTTACTCATCAACTACTTGTGAAACTGAATTAAATTCGGTAGCTTTAAGAATTTTTTCTTAAACGGATCATTTTTTTTTAAGTAAAACTGTTCTAAATCTTGAGATGAACTAAAGATGTCATTATTTACATTCATCAAGATAATAATGTCAACAAACACCACAACCCCAAGAGCTTAAACCAATCAAAGTAGATTCTGCATGCATTTCACTGTTTAATAAAAATGTTATGTGGGCAGCAATCTACACAATGATTGCAGGACCCAGGTTCCTTCCATCTTGTGCTTCCACCATACTCTACCCTCAAATCCTCTGCTGGATTTTCTTCATCTGACCAATCAGCATGCAAAGAGAAAAGGCAAGCCAGAGATCTCTTCAGGTGTCGGGGACCAGGTCCAGAGGTAGAAGCTATCACTTCTACCCAAATTCCTGTGACCAGAACTAATCATATGGCTCCAGCTTAATTGTAAGGAAGGCTAGGCCCACCTAGGAAGAGGATTCAGGACTGGTGAGCATCTACTCTGTCTCTGCTACACAGTTTTATGTTCAGGAGAGCTCACCATGACTTCAAGGCTTCTACCACATGAGTGAGTTTGTTCACCGCCTGGCACTTGAGGTTCACAGGACTGACAAACTGCCATCTTCAGCAGACAAGGGAGACCAAAAATAGTGTGATTTCTGGCCTTATCAGAGCAGATGATCATTAAACTCTGCCCAAAGAATCCTAGTCCCCTCGGCATGTGTCTTCATGTTTTCAGCATTCACTCCTAGGACTACTTCATTTGGACCTCAATCCTAGCTGTCACACCAGCCCAAACTTCCAATCTTCAACAGCTAACTTGAGCTTCTGAAGTTCAAGGCCTAGTCTCTTGCTGAGACACAGACTTTGAGAGCTACAATTTTAAGGTAACTCATCTTTCATCTTAGTTTCTTCCTTTTCACTTGTCTTAGCCTTATCCTATTTTTGTTTGGTTATACATAATATCTTATCATGCATACACGATATTTTATCCAGTATCATGGGAAAGAGCCTACATGAACCAATTATGAATAGCTTAGCGAAGGTGAGAACAAATTCAAATGGATAGCTCTCCTTTGTTCTAAAGATGTGTATTTGAAGATACTCAAATTTTTTGTGAATTAAATCCAGTGAGGGTAACCCACAGATCTCAATAATGACATTTTTACTTTCTATGTTCCTTTCCTTTAATATCATTCCCCTTGGGCTTAGTCTGTGATCTGCATCTCATAACTGTTTCACTTAAGTATGGAAATTACAAGGCCATAAAGACAGGAATCGAAGGTATATTTAAGAACAATGTAGAAGTTTATGAATAAAATGAAAAGATTCAACTCCTAACCTCAATCCAAGAATAAGTAGGAGGGCATTGCACCAAAACATGTGAAATAAATGTGTCAAGTCTTATGTGGTTCTCATTTCATTGATATAATAAAATTAACTACCAAACTGTATCCAGCTAGACCTATTTAGGAACAGAAAGTAGATAAAATAGATGACTTGAGGAAAGAAGAAGTATACAAGTAAAGCAATCCTCAATTCGTTTGCAGGAATTTGATAAATACAGACCACAGTCAGAAATATTACATTAAAAGGATATATTACTGTAGAATGGGGTGGAAATGGGCAGTCTTTGGTATATGAAAGGAAAGGCATCACGTGGATTGGCAGAGCTGAAGAGAGGAAGTTCTCCAGGGAGGGTAGAGTGTAGGCAAAGACGTGAAACTGGAAACAGAGAGACGAGGACACGAAGAAAACTAGCATGCAGAAGCAGGGCATGTGTGGTGGGTTGCTCTGTGGGAGAAAATGGAAAAATACGATTTATTGAGCAAGACTCATTGTTAACAAGCTAAGGCATCCAGACTTCTTAACACGATCAGAAATAAGGCAATAGCATCAGGTCTTAATAGGGACAAGAGATGATGAAAGCAACGATGAATCTGGCAGCAGTCTGTGGGATAAATTGAAAGTGAAGAGACCAGTGAAGAGACTGCTGTAGTAATTTATATGCGACTTGATAGAGATTTGGCTCTGAGAGGTGGCATCGAAACTGAGATCTCAGGACAAATCCAAGAGACTCTGCAGAGAAAGGAAAGATGCTTGCAAATGACTGGATACAAGGAGTAAAATGAAGGAGTGAATGAAAAGCCTGGGCCCAGGGCATGCTGGTGGCACCAAACAAGATGAGTTAATGAAGCATATGAAGCATCCTTCAGAATAAATCTTGCAATATTTATTACCAACCTAGTCATCATGGAAATGTCTTTTTAATTTCTAATTCTAAGACACATGGTTAAAATTAAGGTCAATATTCTTGTTGGCTGTAGTTTCATATAACTTTGAAATTCACAAAGTTGGGGGGATTTTGAGCATACACATCAAAATAGTATATGGTTGCCAGATCATGTTTTCATTTTTAACAAAAGAGCAAAACAGTACTACATGTAATCAAAACATATTTTACTAGGGGAGGCAATCGGGGCTCAAAATCACAATGGTTCTTGAATAAGTGTAGCTGGTATTAGACAGCTAATTGGTCTTTTAGGTAGCATGTAAACTTTTACCTGACATTTTCTGCTCTATAGTTACTTCCTTAGCAAGTAGGAAGAGGTACAAAATAATGCCAAAATCCAGAGAAAGAAATATTCCACCCAGAGGAAGGTAGACACCAGGAAAGATGGTAAAAACCTGCTGAAAAGGAAAGCATGCAAATTTCAGGAAAAAAGAAATGTCTGTATGTGAAATGAATGTAAACACAAAGATCTGCCAGGAGCAAATGGGAGGGAAAGGCAAAAGAATGAGCAAAACTTCCCCACCCATGAGCAGAGGATTTTGGAGAAAGTTGTGGTAAACAGAAGTGAATTGGAGATCCAAAAATTAGAAATGTACAAATTAACATTAAATAAAATATTTAGCAGATCGACTTTAGCCTTTGACACCATCAAAAGTAGCAGTTTTTCTCAATCTCATGAGCCTCCAGTTTACTAGAAAAGTATAGCCACCAGAAAGGTGGCCTGACTCCTAGTGCTGGAGAGGGTTGGAGAGAGTCAATGGGAAAACAGGTAAGTTCCTCACTAAGAGAATTATGTTCCCAAAGGCAAGACTGTAGATAGAATTAAGTAGTTCCCAACCAGTGATCCCACTTCTGGGTATATATCTGAAGGACATAAAGACCAGATCTTGAAGAGTATCTATTTGCACTCCCATGTTCACTGCAGTATTATTCACAATACCGAAGACATGGAAACAGCCTAAGTGTCCACAGGTGAATGGATAAAGGAGATATGAGATGATGGATAGATAGGTAGATAGATAGATGATAGAGATAATGGAGTATTATTTCACCATGAGAAAGAAAGAAATCCTGCCATTTGCAATAGCATGGATGGACCTTAATGGCAAATGTTAAGTGAAATAAGTTAGAAAAAGACAAATACTGTAAAATATCACTTATATATGGAATCTAAAAATACCAAACTTATAGAAACAGAAGTAGAGTGGTGATTACCACAGAGGGGTGCGGACTGAGGGAAATGGGGAGATATTGGTCAAAGGTTATAAACTTCTAGTTATAGAATGAGTTAAGTTCTTAGGATCTAATGTATAGCATGGTGATTACAATGAATAGTACTGTATTATGTACTTGACAGTTGCTAACAGAGTAAATCTTAAATGTTCTCACTACAAAAAGAAAAAAATTCTAATTATGTGATGTGATGGAGGTGCTAGCAAACACATTTGTGGTAATCATTTTGCAATATAAAGTGTATCAGATCAATACATAGTACACCTTAAGCTTACACAATATTGTATGTCAATCATCTCTCAATAAAGCTGAAAAATTATATAAAATAAAATAAATAGTTCCCCAAATTTGGACGCTTAGAGGATATTATAGAAGGAAGAATTTAGGAATTTCTTTGGAATTCTGGTATGTATCAGAGATTTCTAATTGATCTCTAATACCTAATCTTCCCTCTTACTCAGTAACAGAATTTCCAAATGTTAGCAGGGCCCATGGCTGCCTAAAATGAAAGCTATATTTCTTAACATCCATTGCTACAGAGGTATATCCATCTGATGGAGTTTTGGTCAATGGATAATAAGAGGAAGTGGCATGTGAAACTTCAGATAATGTCTTTAACAGAAGGGAGCCTACCCTATTCTTATGTCTTTTCTACTCCTGGTCACTGACATATAGTGTGATGGCTGAGATTAGAAAAAAGTCAACTGGGATCCCTGGGTGGCACAGCAGTTTGGCGCCTGCCTTTGGCCCAGGGCACGATCCTGGAGATCCGGGATCGAATCCCACGTCGGGCTCCTGGTGGATGGAGCCTGCTTCTCCCTCTGCCTGTGTCTCTGCCTCTCTCTCTCTCTCTCTGTGACTATCATAAATAAATAAATAAATAAATAAATAAATAAATATTAAAAAAAAAAAGAAAAAAGTCAACTCACATCTCTGTGTGAAAGCCACATGTTGAGGATAGTGACACAAGAATATAGGAGTCTGGGTCTCTGATGATAATGGAGCCACCATACCAGCCATAGATAATGTTTACTTGAAAGTGAGATAAACTTCTCTCTTGGTAAGTCCCTGATAATTACCTAACTAATAAAAGTTATCTTTAGGATAACTAGAACTTATAAAGGCAGGACAGGCTCAACCTAAACCAACCTGGTATGAGGCTTTTAGCACTAGAAAGCTGACCAGGTCCTTTCACAGTAAATAGTAGGGTAAATCCGATCAGTGTAAATAAACATGAGTTTTAGTTTGTTACTGAGGGGGAGAAAAGAGGAAAATGAAGTAACTGAAGCACCTCAGTGGGCAACTGACCCAGCGGGGACTGTGGAAAGTGAAGCAAACATAGCACCTTCTGCTTAGAAACACAATATAGGGACATCTGGGTGGCTTGGTGGTTCAGCCTCTGCCTTTAGCTTAGGGTGTGATCCCGGGGTCCTGGGATGGAGTCCCACATCAGGCTACCTGAGAGGAGCCTGTTTCTCCCTCTGCCGATGTCTCTTCCTCTCTCTGTGTGTCTCTCATGAAAAAATAAATAGAATCTTAAAAAAAAAAGAAAGAAAGAAAGAAAAGAAACAATATAGACACAGGATTCAGCACTTGTGCAGAAAGTGAAGGGTGTTACAAAGCAGTCATCAGGGGAAAAAAAAGTCAGCAATGCTCTAAGCACTACCCAGTGACAAATGTGGAAGAGGATAGACCAGTGTTGCTCAGAAGACATTGTACATGGGGCACAAAGTCAATAGAAACCCTGGAAAATCCATGTGGGGCTAATAAAGTACAGTGGGATTATTCTAGGCAGAAATTTCACAATTAAATCATGACTATGTAGCTACGGGGCTTTATTATGAGCCAAAAATCTGTGAGATTAAACAAAAAATGTTATATGAAAGTGAAAAAAACCCACAAGATCAAGCAGAACAAGAAAATGGCAGACTTCATGTTATCACACAAGGAAAGGCACAGTCTGGGGATCAAAGAATTGCCCCTAAAATTCACAGAGGACCCATCACGGTCATGGCTTTGAGCGCTAGATCAGGCCTTAGCAAGAGTGTTTTCATAGGAATCACTATGTAATGGCTGTTACAACACAATTTAGTTCCACATTCTAGAAGAAAACTCAAAAAATCCATCATGCAGTTACCTAACTTTAAAAAGGGAACTGTGGCCAACCCATAAGCAGTACATTGAGGTGGGGGGAGGTCATAAAAGAATCACATAAAGGGAAATTAATTGAGAAAGCCAGGTTATTGCTAAAACATTACTAGAAACCCAAGAAAAGTATTTGCCATGAATAAAAAAGATTTTTAAAAAATCCACATAACCATTAACTGTTAAAAATTAACAAAAAAACTACCTCTAGTTTAGGAGGAGTATCCTTTTTGGTTTTTTTGTTTTTGTTTTTTTTAATGTAAAGATTGACTGAGTGAGAGGAATAAAAAGACACAGAATTTGGGATGCCTGGGTGGCTCAGTGGTTGAGTGTCTGCCTTTGGCTTAGGGGTCCTGGGATCAAGTCATACATCGGGCTCCCCATGAGGAGTCTGCTTCTCCCTCTGGCTATGTCTCTGCCTCTGTGTGTGTGTGTCTTTCATGAATAAATGACTAAAATCTTAAATTTTTAAAAAAAAGGAAGAAGACACAGAGTTTGAAGGACAGGTGTAAACCAGAAACTGGGCAGCAAAAATGCCTTCCAGGGAGCTTCAAACACAGGGGTAAGAGATTAGGGAAGTTCGGCTGCGAGCGTGCAGGACGTCTTTTGATCACAGTGAGAAAGATCTGATTGAAGATGAAAGTAAAAAAGAGACTAAATGGAGTTTTTAGGGAAACTCTGCCTCTCAAATTTGGTTTGGAAGTATACTAATGGGAGATATGAAATGCCCAGAAGGTTCTAGACAAAGCTGACAGAACAAAAGTCATCTGAGCCAGAGAGCAACTATTCCAGAGTGCTGAAGGAGCTATTACCACAAATGCATGACCGTCAGACGACCAGTAAGAGCCACATGTGCAAGCAAAAAGGGAGATTCACTTACATCACAGGTAAAGTAGCAGAAAATAAAATCACTTAAAATTATACAGAAACCCTGTATATTTTTAGAATGTGGTAAAATGGGGGAAGGGAGGTCTTGCTAAACTAATCTATTATTTTTTTTAAGATTTTATTTATTTATTCATGAGGGACACAGACAGAAAGAGGCAGAGACACAGGCAGAGGGAGAAGCGGGCTCCTTGTAGCGAGCCTGATGTGGGACTCGATCCTGGGACCTGGGACCTGGGATCACACCCTGAGCTGAAGGCAGATGCTCAACCGCTGAGCCACCCAGGCATCCCTAATCTATTATTTTAGAAGAGAAACACATATAAAGGCAAAGGAAAGTGCTGGACCCAATTTAGAGTCTCAAAGTTCTTTACATGGGTACCTAAACTATAATGAGGCCTGTTTTGAAAAAGAAAAGAAAGGGCGGCTGGGTGGCTCAGTCAGTTAAGCGTCTGCCTATGGCTCAGGTCACCATCTCCAGGTCCTGGGATCAAGCTCCACATAGGGCTCCCTGTTCAGCAGGGAGTCTGCTTCTTCCTCTCCTTCTGCCCCTCATGCTGGCTCTCTCTCTCTCTCTCTCTTTCTCTCTCTCTCAATCTGTCTCAAGTAAATAAAATCTTTAAAACAAAACCTAGACTTCACTCAGGCCTTATAAAATAATGTCATTGTTTTTGATGGTTTCTCAAGGATCTGCAGGAAGACATGTTGTATCAGTCACCACAGAGCAAAGTGCTGAAATTCTTTCAGTCTCTCCTCACAAAGAAGAAGAGCAGCCTTTCTTCCTCCCTCTCCACACCCCACTTCCCTCTGAGGGCTGCCTCTTTGCCTCCCTTCACCCTCTCACCCTCCCCATAATCCGGGACATTGCACACTCCCCATCTCACCCTCATCAGCCACTCAGACGCCAAAAGGCCAGAGCTAGCTCACTGGCATTAGCACGAGAAAAGTCTCTCATTTAGCCTAAACCACTACTTCCAGTTCTTTACACTCTTGGAAATACTCAGTTGACACGGTTATAAAAGATAGAAAATGTTTCAGAAAAAAAAATAATAAAACATTCTATCTTTGCACGCATGGGGCAAATTATGCCAACAGCTAACACCTTTATGGCATTTCCTCACACTACATTGCACCTTATCTCCTTTAATCTCACCATTGTCTTTGTCACCACTATCACCATCATCACCAGCCCCCTTTTACATGTAAAGAAACTGAAGTCACCCAGCTTAATCAGTAGGACAGGTTTCTGAACCCTGCTCTTCAGTCTGACTCCAGAACCCACATTCTTCACCACCATACCACACAGACTTGTCTCTCTCCCCAGTGAGATTCTCTTGCTGAGCTTCCATCTCTGTGGGTGGCACCCCTGCATATCCACCATCCCTCTCCCTGCTCACTCATATCTGCTGGGTACCTGGGTCTGCATGGATCCCAGCAGCAGCCTCTCCCTGCCTGTGTGCTTGCAGGAGCAGGTACATTCAGGCTCTCTCTCTCTCTCTCTTTCTCTCTCTCTCTCTCTCTCACACACACACACACACACACACACACACACACACACACACACCATCTTTCCACCATATGTAGCCAGAGTGTGGAGTACTTTAGCTTCATGTCTAACAAGATTAAACACACACACGTATACATACACACCCAAAACAAGGAACACAAATATCTACTTTTTAAATTATTAAAACAAAGATTTTGAATGTGTAGTGGGATGTTATGAAACTAGATCTCAACATTTCTGAATGCCTGAGGGTGAAATTAGGGACAAAAGGTATTGGATCTCTTCCAGAAATGTGCTTCCTGTGGCTCTAAAAGTGGAAGTAAGAACGTGTCTCCTGGGCAGGCTGTTCTTGGCTCTGGAAGGGAACAAGTTAATGACCTCAGAGTTGTGGCCATTCAGGGTCCACGTGGTAGTATATGCTGGAGCCTGTCCCAAGTCAGCCCTCTCAAGATTACTAGCACCCAGGAAACTGGCAGTGGAAATAGTCGATTTTCAAAGTTGAATGTTGGGAGTAGGCCAGTTTGTGGTGGGAGTTTGCGTGTGTTGGGGGTGGGGGTAGTTGTGTTCATGCCAGGGAAGGGCAGGTCCCTTCAAAGAGCTGAACCTCTTTACCCTTCAAGGAGTAACTATGTGCCTGCAGCAGTGACCCAAAACAGAAACCTAGACACATGTTGTCTTTTGGGACAAAATCAGCATCAATGAAATGCTCTTAGAACTCAGCAAGGTGTTTCTCTAGCCTCAAGGGCCCCCTGAGTTCTATATCCAGCATAAGGCGATAGGTACAAACCAGACCCTGTAGGTGACTCCCACATAAGGGAGAGAAGGGGGCTTTGTGACAGAGAGAAAGAGGATTTCCTGTTTATCTAAGCATGTGGGAAGTAGAGAAGGCATTAATTTCAAAAACAGATGAAATGCGATCTTATTTGTCCCTCTGTGTACATGAAATGGGTCACATCAGTTATATTGGCTACTATTAATATTATTTCTGTCTCCTCCTCTCCATTCCTTCTGTGTCACCATGGCTTGGAACTGGGGCCTCTGAACTTTCTTGAGCCAATTCTGTGTATCACTGTGACACTGTTCTGTCATGACATCATTTCTTTATTAAAAGGAGCCGAGATGTTCATGTTCTAGTCTGGTCCCTAAATTGCAGAACCATAGAAACCATTTTATCTGTTCACTCTGCATGATCTGATAGTTGGTAAACTGATTCACACTAATTAAACCACAAGAGGCTGATTTATAAGCTTAGAGAACAATATGTTAAATTATAAAGAAAGATAAAACCAACCTGTAAAGCAAGGACATGCATTTAAACTGGGTGCTGTGTTTGGGGTAAGTCCACCTCAGAAGCCAAACAACAAAGCAAAACATTGCCTTGTCAATATGGAATCAAAGCAAAGGTGTTTGTGTTTTGTTATAATATTTATAGAAAGCTCTGGTAGACTGAGAAATTTGCCTAGGGATTTTTTAAAATTTTATTTATTTATTCATGAGAGACACAGAGAAAGAGAGGCAGGGACACAGGCAGAGGGAGAAGTAGGCTCCATGCAGGGAGCTTGATGTGGGACTTGATCCCTGGTCTCCGGGATCACTCCTTGAGCCAAAGACAGACACTCAACTGCTGAGCCACCTAGGCATCCCACCTACATTGACTGACTGATACACTTGAAAAACCAAGATCAGTATTTAGAATGAGATGTTCCTTTCTCCTCAGGGTGCCAGAATAACACTGATAAATTCTTATGGCTCAACTTGTTTTCCATGATCAAACAGACACATTCTTGTTCTATTTGTACTCGTCACTATGCTTAGAATTGTTAAACTTAGAGGTAATTTTTATCGATTATGTTTTAATCGGTAACTTAGATTGTGACAAATAAGTCTAAGCATCATAGCACAGCACCTAGAGCTGAAAGGACACCAGTGAGCATCTAGGTTACTGGTTTTCAGATTGTGTGTCATGGATTCAAGGGGCTGCTGAATTGGGCAACTGGTGGTAGCTGATCATTCCTTTGTAAGGATTACTCCAAGTGCATGGAGTTTGTTTGATATGTTTGATATGTTTTCATATAAAGTGACAGGATGAAGTTTGCCTCTTTTTTTTTCTTTTTTAAAGACTGTATTTATTTGAGAGAGAGAGAGAGAAGAAAAAAAAAAACATGGAGTGGGGCAGGGAGAAGGAGGAGAGGGAGAGAGACAAACAGACTCCGTGCTGAGCAAAGAGCCTGACCTGAGGCTTGATCCCACAATCCTGAGATTACGACCTGAGCAGAAATCAAGAGTCAGATGCTTAACTGACTGAGCCACCCAGGCACCCCTGAAGTTTACCTTTTAAATAACCAATTTGGAGGAAGTGATTGCAGCAAAGCAATAGTAAGGAGACCACCTAAAAAGGTAGAGTGTTTTTGGGGGGAGATATGATGGTGTTGCAGACAAGGATAATAGCATAGAGCTGGAGAGAAGTGGATGGATTTGAAATGTGATTTAAAAATAGAACAAAAAAAATAAAAAATAAAAATAGAACAGATAGAACTTGGCTAACGAGGGAGCAGATGTAAGCAAGGATTCACTCCTTTATGCATCCCACCCAGGAAATTACTGAGTGCTTACAATGGGTTAGTCGCTGGACTAGGCGCTCAGCTAAACAACCAAGGCTCCTGCCCTTCCTAGAGTTCATATACTAGAGGAGGGAAACAAACAATCCATGGGCACACAAACAGGTAAAATATTAACCTGCTTGAAAAATCAATTGTGGGGCTCACATTGTTTCCCTCTTCCCAGGGACCACTGTCCTGTCCTGCACCACATCCTGTCCAATCAACCAGCTGTCCAGTCCCCTGAAAATCACTTCGTATATTTTGCCCAGTTCTTCAGTCTGTAAGAGAGAAGGGTGAGTCCACTCTCTGTTACTCCATCATGGCCAGAAGTGGAGTTTCTTGCATGCATTTGATATAAGGGAAAAAGAAAGGGAAGAGTCAAAACTCACCATCAGGTTCTGACTTTAACAGCACAGTAGATGGTTATGAGTAAAACCAGAAGGCTTTGGATCTATTTTTGTTTTTTGTTTTTTCCTCTCTCCTGGTCTCCCTTCCTCCCTCACTCCTTCCTTTCACTCCCTCCCTTCCATCCTTGTCTCCTTCCTTCTTGTGTATGTCTGTTTTAAAATATGTTTTGTGTGGGGGCTCCTGGGTGGCTCAGGGCATGGAGCCTACCTTAAAAAAAAAGTCAAAATATGTTTTGTTTTGAAGATGCTTGAGAGCAGAGTGATGGCAGAAAGGATGGAAATCAGTAGACTGTTTTGGGGCATGTTGAGTCTACAATGCCTGTAAGACACATGATACCAAAGTTCAAAAGGCAGGAATAGGCCAGAGACACCCTGGAGAGCCTGGGCATGTAGAGGTACAGTTTGCGGGCAGGGTGTGGCGATGGGGACTCTGTGGGAGGAGGAGATTTGTGGAGAGCCATCTGCACTCAGATTTTGAGATGTCATTTGAAATGTCTATGAGACATTCAAATAACATTGCCAAGCAGGTAGTTCAATATTGACCTCTGGAGCTCAGAAACGAGAGCTGGGTTGCAGACATAACTTTGAGGCACTTCAGTATATAGGTGACATTGAAACCATGAGAAAAGACGAGATTACCTCAGAAGAGAGAGAGGAGAGAGGGAGAAGAGGAAAGGAGAGAAAGAATAGAGCAGAGGAGAAAAGACAAGACTAGAGGGTCCAAACACCAGCCCTGGGGGATACCAGCATCTAGAAGCAGCACAGAGGAAGAGAAAGCACCAGAGCAATAGTAAGGACTGGCCATTGAGGAAGAAGGAAACCAGACAGTGGAGTTTCAAAGGAAAAGAGTATTTTAAGAGGGAATATCAATTGGTTCAAATGCTCAGAGGGCAAAAGAGGCAAGAATTTTGACATTTCCATTGGATTAATTTGGAAGTCATTTGTGAGCTCCTCAAGAGCAGATCTGGTGAGATGGTGGAGGGGAAGGTGAACCAGAGTCAACTAAAGAATGAATGGGAGGTAAAGAGCAGGTTGTATAGGCAAACAGCTCTTTCATGGAGAATGGAAAAGTAGAGTAATCCTAAAGGGACTGATGGATTAGCAGAGGTTCATTGTTCATCTTTAGGGTGTAAGACAGAGAGCGTATTTGGATGATGAGGCCAAGCAGTTAAGAATACAGAGAAAGGCTTAACCAAAGAGCAAGGCTCCTGAAACATCCAGGATCCAGAACACACTTTCTAATCGTCCTTACTACACTCTCTCAGTTAGCCTTTGCAGATCACCCCCAACCAATCGAAACCTCTCTAAAAGCAGGGATCCATCCCTCAGTTCTTTTCTGAGCCCATGTATGGCATAGCATACAAGTGCTTAAAATATTTCTTTAGTAAATTAGTGTACATATAATCCAGATGGATGAATGAAGTTTAACTGGTAAAATCTGCCCTGAAAAGTGAAACCAAGATATCTAGGTATTTAATTACCTCAAGATCAGAAAACACTTTCTGTAGATTCTGGTTAATTTTCCCAGAGTAGAAAATAAGCACAATAAAAAGAAAATTCTTATTATTAATATTTTAGAGACAAGGAATGTGGGTTTTTTCCCCCCAAATTAATCACAACTGATGAATAGCTACTTCCTGTGTAGATCCAAAGGCTTCTTTCAGCATTCTAGGGCAAAGAGTAATTGCTGTATTTTACATCTGAAATCCATTCTCATTTATCAAAAAATGCTTTAGTTTGGAAAGTGCTATATAATTATTTCCATTATTTCTATAACATCTCTATATGTTGACTTAGCATTATTATGCCATCAATTCTGAATCATTAGGCTAATGATAGAATCAAATTCTGGATAATCCAAAACAGTAAATAATAAATAGAGTAGGAACCACAAGTTTGTCATCCCAATTTGGGTTCATTTGGGCAATAGCCCATGTCAACCCACAGATGACAGAGTTTCAGCTCAGAAGCACTTGTGTGGAAAGAGGACTGCTTAGGATTTTTTCATTTCTGAGATTGATTCACAAAGTGGATCAAGAACCAGCTAAAAGAATAGAGCTTTCTAGAGAAAGAATATTATACAATTCAAAAACATGGCAAAGGCAAAATTAGAGTCACAGGATTTAGAACTAAGAAGTAGAACTGAGAAATCATCCAGTCCATCTCCCTCATTTTACAAATGAAGATAAAATCCAGAGTGATTGCATGACTTGCTTAAAGTCACACAACAAATTAATGAAGCATCCTCTGGGCAAATGATGTCTTGTGTTACTCCCAGTCCAGTGCTCTATACCATCATCCATCCCAAAAGAGTTCTTGTTTCCTCTTGTCTTCTTTAAAAAAATAAATCTTTAAATTCTAAAGGACAGTTAAAAATGTAAAGAATAAATTGAAATCCAAGATAGATAAGGCATTAGGGAAAATTCAGATTTTTAAATAAAGCTTATGTCACTCTAGACACTTTCTCAGCTGTTAACTCATGGAATTCTTTCAAGTCCCTGCCAGGTTTCATCCTCACTTACAAATGAGGAAACAGAAGCTACATATTTACGGTAGGTCACACAACTAGCAAGTAATGAAACTAGACAAGAATTTCAGTCTACAACGCTAGGTACACTTCACTTTCCACTACATCATGTTTCAAGTGAAGTCACCCCTTCCAGCCCAGACAAGTCATAACCTGATGTCCAGAAAGATTCAAAGATGTTATTAGGCAACTATTGTTGGGAATCTTCGTGGGGCAGGGGACAAGGGGAGACATGAACAAAGAAGGGCCAGAAGACCAGAAAATAGTTTTTGATTGTGAAATTTGAAAAACCTAGATTCTGGGAATTACAATTCAGTAAAGGAAATTCTTGATGTCAACCTGTCGACCTTTGGCAAAAATCTAGAATAAAATTTCCAAATAGATGGTTTGTGAACCATTTAGAAAAGAATGCTGTGATCACATGGAGCCAACATGGATTCACTAAATCATTATGCCAAACCATGAAACATATCTACTAGGAAATAAGGTTAAGTCTGTTGGGATGTCATTGTGGTCAAAGTGAAAATATGCAATTAAGATAATAGGGCAGTTGGATATGTTCACAGTTGGTTGAAGCTGCCAGTGGCCTGTCATATGACCCTGCCTGATACAATTAAACACTTTAGTGATGTCTTTTTTCAACTTTGAAAATCATCAGATTTGTGTATAATTCAAAATTCTATGGGAGATGACATATGATAAACACCAATAATCATTTTGACAGGCTGAAATGGTCAACCCCTCCATTTTAGACTTAACAGGGCAAAGTATAGCTATACACTTAAGTAAAAATAAATAGATGGATATATGACCAATGATAGATAGATAGATAGATAGATAGATAGATAGATAGACAAAATCACATAAATTCCCAATAGAGAAAATCTAAATTGACCAAAATTTGAGAGAGAGAAAAGGCTGAAGTTTACTAAAAGGCACAAGTTCAACAATAGCACACAGATGCCCTGCAACATAGTGGATAAGAGCTTGAACTTGAGCAAAGCTGGACTCACAGTCCAAGCATACCACTTAATAGCTGTGTGACCTTTGCTTAGCTTTTAAAGCCTTGGATACTATTCTATAAAATGAGTATTACACACTGTTACATTGCTAGTAATAGAACTTGGTCATAATTCAAGTCTTCTTATTCCTCTGGTATTTTTTTCCATGTAGCACTACCTTCAAATGGTTTAAAAATTTATTTTAGAAAAAAAGAATTGAAATCATTCCATGGGACCTTAGAGGACCAATCAACATCAGATTAATAGAGGAACATTATCAAGGGCCAATTTCAGCTCTCTTCTTGGAAGAACATTGTACCTGGTGGGCCAACATGGAACAGACTTCCCCATGAAGCAGAGTAATTATGGTGCCCCAAGCAAACAGGCAGTAGGTGTGTGACCAACTGTCAGGAATTCTGCTGCAGATCCAATGAGGATGAGAAATGGCATCAGTGATCTCTGAGGTCTCTTCAGCTCTCAGATTCTGAAAATTTATTGTCATTGACTTTACTTTATGGAAAGCCAAATTTACCTGTGTTTGAAGTGACAGGGAACCAGATCCTGAGGGTAAAAGTAATAGAAAGCATTCTGAAGTCTCCCACAGTTCCAAACGGCTCACAGAACAACCGAGACTTGCTCCCCTATATTCTGACAATTACCTTTTTGAATTTGGCTAGTTTGTGAAATATCATTGGCACACGCCCCATTCTGAGTTTATCTGCTGCCCTGTGCTGTCCCCTGCTGCAAATGCCGGTTCCCTATGCAGTCTCCTATCCCATTAAATCCCAAAATAGGCAGCTTCATTCTCCCTAAGTCATTAGCTTATTCATTTATTCATTCAACAAATATTAATGACACACTACTTGTAAAAATAGTTCCCCTTTAATGAACATGTGCCAAATGCCTGAATCTTTACACACTTTAGCTCAACTAATTATCTAAGTAACTCTGAGAGATTTACACCACCTGAAGATTTTTTAAAAAAATCACAATTTACAGAATCAAATTAATCCACTCACTAATATTGCACAACTAAGAATTGGTGAGACTATGGTGTTCTCATTCTACAACTTAGTATAAGGCACTATGTTGTTAAGACAGGAGTAGGAGAAAATCTCTTCTATCCAACCACTTATACATGAATAGTGGATATTACATGCACACAGGTAACTATATTAGAAGTGTGTACATGGTAATTACATAACATAGTCTGGTCAGAAACATGATTAGAATAGCCCTCCAGGAAGCACCTTGATAATATACATCAAAGATCTTTATAAGTTGTAATGGTTTATTTTATGTGTCAACTTGACTGAGCTAAGGGATGCCCAGAGAGCTGGCAAAGCATTATTTTGGGTGTGTCTGTGAAGGCGTTTCTGGAAGAGATTAGCATTTGACTAAGATACCAGCCCTCATCAATGTGGGCGGACATCACTCAACCACTGAGGCCCCAGATAGGGAGAGGATGAGTGAATTATCTCTCTCACTTCTTGAGCTAGGATGTGGGACATCCATCTTCTGCCCTTCTACACTGGAGCTCCTGATCTTGGGGCAATGAGGTTCTGGGATTTACACTAGCACCTCCAACACCACCCTCCCTACTCTCAATCCCTTGGCCTCAGTCTGTGACTCACACTCTCAGCTACCCTGGTCTCAGGCCTTCACATACAGACACAAGCCACTTTTCTGATTCTCCAGCTTGCAGACAGCAGATGCAGACACATCTCAACCTCTATAATCGTGTAAGCTAATTCCCATAATAAATCTCCTCGCATACGTCTGTACTGGCTTTGTTGTTCTGGGGAACGATGACTAATACAGAAGAAAGTATTATTTGACATTAAATTATCGCTTCTGGTAATTTAACTTACCAACTATGATGTAGTAGGTTGTAGCAGACTAGTACTCCCACAGAAAACAACCAGAAACACTGAATATAATACAAAAGTACAAGTGTTTTAGGTTGTACAAGAGGTGCTTGGGCAGCCAGGACATGAGAAACAAAGATTCTAGAAAGAAGAGGTCCTTGAGGTAATCCCCTAATTGTGCATGCAACTTTTGTTTCCCCATGACATCTGTTCATTCCAGGTGCAGCAGTGGAAGAGGCTGAAAAAACTAAATAAAGGACACACCTGAGAAGCAATCAATCCCACAAGATCAAGGAGACAAATGAATACTAGGGGTAGTATGGAAAAGGTACGAACTTCCAGTTATAAAATAAATAAGTTCCGGGGATGTGACGTGCAGCACAGTAACTCTGCTGAACAATGCTGTATTGCATATTTGAAAGTTCTCATCACAAGAAAAAAACTCATAATATGCACGGCAATGGATGGAACATGGATCATTTCACAAGAAATATATACCAATATCGAATCATATTGTACCCCTGAAACTAATATAATGTTATGTCAGTAATATCTCTTAAACCAAAATAAGTCATTAGGGCTGCTTAAAAGAATACCATGGATTGAGTGGCTCATAAACAACTAACGTTGATTTCTTACAGTTCTGAGGGCTGGAAAGTCCAAGTCAAGGCACCAGCAGATTCGATGTCTGGTGGGGACTTGCTCCTCACTGACAGCTGTCTTCTCACTGTAACCTCACAGGAGGGGCCTCTCTGGGACCTCTGTTATCAGGACACTAATCTCATCCATAAGGGTTCTTCCATCATGACCTAATCACCTCCCAAAGGCACCACCTCCAAACACTAGCACATTAGCTTCCTCATATGACTCTGGCATCGGAGAAGGGGGGAGACATACAAAAATTAACAAAAATTTAGAAATAAAATAAACCTGAGGGAATATGATTCTCAGGCAACTAGGACAGGTAATAACAGGCTCCCTGAGAGAGTGGAGGTGGGACAGAAAAATGAGTCAAACATTTGACAATTACATTTGAGGCACTTTCCAGATTCTTAAGCTACACAGGGAAAGAGGCAGTAGTCTCACTGTATTGAAGGTTAAAGGGGAAAAAAACTGCAGTTTAAGTCCTGCCAGGAAGGAACTGCCCTAGTACATGTTCCAGGTCTCAGCCGGGACATCTGGAAGTGCACAGCACAGGGATGAGGAACAAGCCAAATGCAGATGGTCCTCCCAGAGACCACAGCTCAGTCTTAAAACAGCCCAACTTTAACTGCCAATTAGAAGATAGTGTGAATCCCTTCTGGCAGAAGATCATTTCATCCAGAGTTTCTTTCATTTCTTTTATACAAAATGTCTGGCCTTTAATCAATAATGACCAGCCAGGAGAAGAAACAAGACCAAAAAATAAATAGGCTGTAAAAACAGACATACAAGTAACCCAGACACTGGAGTTACTAGGGACAGACTAAAATAATTGCATTACTAGCATTTGTACATTCAAGAAAATAGATGGCAAGGTGGAAATTATCACCAAAACGGAAGAAATAAGACACAAAACAGGGCAGAAGTGGATACGAAGAAATAACATCCTACATATTTCAAACTCACAAAAGCTATCAGGGAAAAATCTATACTTTCTAGAACCTAAGTAGGATAAACACAAAGAAAACCACACCTTTGTAGAGCATCATAAAACTGCTAAAAACAAAGACAAAGACAAAAATCTTAAAAAAACAGCCAGGGAAAATAGATACATTATTTTTAGAGGAAAAACAATGAGACCAAAACCAAACAAAAAACAAAGGAATGCCATCTTTAAAGTGCTGAAAGAAAATAAATGTCCACCTAAAATTCTGTATCCACTGACTGAAAATATCCTTCAAAAATGAAAAGAAATTAGAGACAAATTTTCAGGCAAAGAAAAAAAAATCAGGTAACTCATTATCTTATCAGCAGACTTCCATTAAAGGTGATGGATGTTAACAAGACTGACTTACCGTGGTGATCATCTCATAATTTATGCAAATATCAGGTCACTATGTTGTACACCTGAGACTAATATAATGTTATACGTCAATTACATCTCAGTAAAAGAAAAAATTAAAAAAAGAAAATATTAATGAAAATTCTCATATAAGGAAGACAAAACCAGATAGAAACAGAAATGCAAGAACAAAAAAAGTAAATATGTCACATATTAATCTCGATTTTACCAGAGAGCAGTAAAAATGCCTTATATGGTCCTAAATGTATGTAGAATCAAAATGCAGACCAACAATAAAAAGAGGCAAGAAGAGATTAAATTATTACTTAAGAAGCATTGTCCAAATCAGCAAGGGTGAGAGTATAGATTATAAGAGATGCAAATAAATCAAGGAATGAGGGGTACCTGGATAGTGCAGTCAGCTAAGCACTGGACTCTTGATTTCAGCTCAGGTCGAGGATCTCAGGGGTCATGGGATTGAGCCCCAGTCGGGCTCTGTACTCAGTGCAGAGTTGGGTTTCTGCTTGGGTTTCTTTCTCCCCCTGCTCTACCCTCTCCTTATATGCTCTCTCTCTCTCTCTCTCTCAAATAAGGAACTCTAAAAATTAATAAAGAAATCAAGGGATGATATTATAATCCCAAAATAAATAACTAAAAGAATATATAACAAACCAATAAAAGGAAATGTGTAATAATAAAAAATAGAGGATTAAAAGAAAATAAGGCAAAAAATAAGAAAAGAAGCATAAAACAAGTGAACATAAAGAGAGTAAATATTAAGATAGATATAAACCAAGTATGTCAGTAATTATATTAAATATTAGCAGAATAAAAGCCCCTACTGAAAAATTAATAATCAGTCTGTATAACTACCACCAAAACAAAACCAAAACAACCACGCAGCTTACAAGATACACCTTCAGATATGAAGGCATGAATCAAAGTCCTCAATCACAGACAGACTGAAAGGAAAACATGGAGAAAGATAAACCGTGAAAATGTTAACAAAAAAGGTATTATAACTACACTAATATGAAGCAAAGAAAACTTTCAGGCAAGAAACAATACTAAAGATGAAAGATATTCATAACGATAAAAATGTAAATCCATCTATTTCTAAATAACATAGCTTTGAAAATTGAAGAACTGGAGGAAAAAATGCACAGGGTTAGTAGGAGACTTTAACAGTCCTCTTAGCAGATTAGAAAAAAATAGGCAAAAATAAATAAATAAGTTAGTAAGGACACAAGAGATATGAATAACAAAATCAATAAGCTTGATTTATTTGACATATGCAGAATACTCCACCCAACAGTAAGAAATGCTCATTCATTCCAAGTCCACATGGAACATCTACAAAAGTTGCCTTACACTCTCCATGAAACAATTCTTAACAAATTTCAATTTTTTATTTTTTTTCATTTTTCTTATTTATTTATTTTAGAGAGAGCACAAGCAGGGAGAGGGGCAGACTCACCACTGAGCAGGGAGCGTGATGCGGAGCTCAATCCCAGACCCTGGGATCATGACCTGAGCTAAAGGCAAATCCTTAACCAACTGAGCCACCCAGATGCCCCAAACTTCAAATTTTTAAAATCATTCAGACTATATTTGCTAATCACAGTGAAATGCCCAAATGTTTGGAATTAAGCAATTCATCTTTAAAAATAAACTAAAATCTTAAAAAGCTCATTCTGAGTCAAAGAATAAATC
Source organism: Nyctereutes procyonoides (assembly GCF_905146905.1). NCBI lineage: Eukaryota > Metazoa > Chordata > Mammalia > Carnivora > Canidae > Nyctereutes > Nyctereutes procyonoides. The sequence continues at coordinate 38,830,297 of NW_026575044.1, forward strand.
GCAATAAAAATTGGAAAACATTTGAAATATATAACTGTAATGAAAATGTGACATCAACCTATGAAATATGGTTAAAATTCTGGCTAAGGAAAATACGTAGTATCAAGTGCACTCACTAGCCAAAATCAAGGGCCAAAAATCAATCAAGAAGTTAGTGCAGAAAACAGCAAATTAATCCAAATATGTAAGAAAATTTTTAAAATAACACGAAGTAACAAAATAGAAAACAAATGCACATGAGAGAAAATCAATAAAGTTGGTGCTTTGGAAAGATAGTAGTAATAAACACTTAGCAAGACTAATCAAGAAAAAAGAGTGCAAAAATTGTCCAAATCCAAATAGAAGGTAAAAGGAAACATCACTACAGATTCTCTGATTTAAAAGATCTGATCAGAGGCTCCAGGTGGCTGGGTGGAGCCGGAGGTGACAAGTCTCCTAAGATGTGAGAGAAGTTATTGTTCCTGTTGCACAGAGGCAGGTCTGAAGGGCAGGCTCACCCTCGCCAGGGCCCGGGGAGGGACTACCAGCTGACCCACTTTCCCCACAGACTCCAGTGGTCATGTGAACAGACCAGCTCAGGAAAATGCTACCTCCTCCAAGCCATTTCTCACCCTTAGTCCTACCCACATCCTCACGCCCCCAGGGAGGGGACACTCACCCTCACACCCCTGGGGAGACACTGCCCTCCAGGCCCCAGTGTCCAGCCCAGTGAGCTGCTCCTGTGTGGGTTCCCGATTTCTGCCAGCGAATGTGGTGGCATATAGGATTGTTACAGGCAGAGGGCCCACCCTGCATACAGGCTTGGAGTGAGACTGAGCCAGAAAGGTTCAGGAAAGCTAAGGGGCCTTCTCGTGTCTGCAGGGAATAGAGTGGAGTCACGTCTAGAATGGGAGGCTGGGGAGTTGTACTTCATACTGAGGGTCCTGGTAGGTTGTGAACAGAAGGGGGACTCAGCATGAATTAAAGTTTTAGGGACGCCTGGGTGGCTCATAGGTTGAGCATCTGCCTTTGGCTCGGATCATGATCCCAGAGTCCTGGGATCGAGTCCCGCAGCGGGCTCCCTGCAGGGAGCCTCCTTCTCCCTCTGCCTGTGTCTCTGTCCCTCTGTGTGTGTGTGTGTGTCTCATGAATAAATAAAATCCTAAAAAAACAAAAGGTCTTATTCTTGGGCAGCCCCCGTGGTGCAGCGGTTTAGCGCCGCCTGCAGCCCAGGGCGTGATCCTGGAGACCCTGGATCGAGTCCCATGTCAGGCTCTCTGCATAGTGCCTGCTTCTCTCTCTCTCTCTCTCTCTGTGTGTGTGTGTGTGTGTGTGTGTGTGTGTGTGTGTGTGTCTATGAATAAATAAATAAAGTCTTTAAAAAAATTTTTTTTAAAAGTTTTAAGAGTTTTCTAAGAGCTGTTCAAAGGCAGAACAGGTAGAATGGGGATTATGGAGACTTTGAGGCACATGGAGCTTGATTGCCACTGAGAGGTCCCAGAACTGGTAAGTGGCAGCATTGGGGACAGAAGCGCTGAGGTTAGTGGGTCAGCTGGAGGCCACCTGGCTGTGGGCTTGGCAGGTGGAGCCCAGCCATGGTCACCTGCCTCTTCTCACAGGTTCTGATGGCTGAGGAAGCACTTGTGGGATCTACACTGGGAAGTAGAAGGTGTAGCAGTCCTTCCCTGGTCCCCCCACTATGCGTGTTCTCTGCGATTATGATGTCCTGAGGCTCCTCACCTGCTATTTCCCCAACCTTTGGGTCTGGAGACTGGAGATGGCCTGAGTCCAGGGTCCTGAGTCCAGGACAAGGGTTGTATGAAGGGCTTCCCATTTCTGGCAACCAGTCATAAGAGGTATGGATGTTTATCCCAGGAACTGATACCAGGATATGCAAATTCTTTGAGGTAAAGCTGAGCGAGGCATGCTCAGGAAAGCACCAGTCTGCTTTTCTATCAACAAAGAGAACAGGGCAAGAATCAGAATTATAATAGCTGCCTGAAAATTTGGGCATGTACTATGAAGGTAATGGAAGGTTTGGATCAGAGGAGGGAGGAGGTCTTTCCCAGGTACAAATCTCTGGCTACAGGGCAGAGATTAGATGGTGGGGGTGAGGAAGGAGGCTAGGAGTCTAGGAAGAGGTGACTAGAATAGTCTAAGTGAATGTTGGGTCAGAGTGGTGGCCTTGGAACTGAGAGAAGTGCTTGATTCTATTTTTTTAAGAAAAGACAAGCGAATTTTTGGATGTTGTTCAAAAAGTTAAATAGAGATTTCTGTTCTATATGATGCAAAAGGCCTGGAATTGAATGATGGTAATGGTTCCATAACATTGGGACTGTGCTTAATGTCACGGAATTATACACCTAAAAACAGGTTAAATGAGTAGTTTGATGTGAGACATAATGATACCAAAATTTTTTTTAAGTTATGCAAAGAAATTCAGTCAATGTAATTCACCATTTTTACAGAAGAGAAACCCCATAATCATTTCAATAGATGAAGAAAAACCGTTTGATAAAATTCAACACCCATTGGTAATTTTTAAAAAAAGATTTTATTTATTTGACACAAAAAGAGAGAGAGCACAAGCAGGGGGAGTGGCAGGGCAGAGGGAGAGGAAGAAGCAGGCTCCATGCTGAGTAGGAGGCTCGAGGGATTCAGGGCTCGACCTGGGATCATGACCTGAGCTGAAGGCAGCCACTTAACCAACTAAGCCACCCAGGTGCTCCCATTAGGGATTAAAAAAAAAATCTTAGCTTACAAGGAATGGAAGGGAACTTACTTAACAAAATATCTTTAAAAATCTTTAAGTAATGTAAAAAAAAAGCCCTATATATCTATATATAGATATATTTAATGGAATATCACTAATCAACATTACTAATCATCAGGGAAATGCAAATCAAAACCACGATGATATCTATATATTACAATATTTAAACCACATAGTATATATCTATACATAGATACATACACAGAACCACAATATCTGTCTACCTGTAGGTATATGTAATGGAATATTACTCAGCCATAAAAAGAATGAAAACTTGCCATATGCATACCTCACATCTTCTTTATCCATTCATCTATGTATGGACACTTGGGTAGCTTCCATAATTTGGTTATTGTAAATAATTCTGCAATAAACATAGGGGTGCAAATATCTTTTCGAATTAGTGTTTTCATTTTGAGGCAGCAAATACCCAGTAGTAGAATTAACTGGATCATATGGTAATTCTACTTTTAACTTTTTAAGGATCCTCCATTACTGTTTTCCACAGTTGCTGTTCCAGTTTGCATTTCCAACAGTGCATAAGGGTTCCTTTTTCTTCACATCCTCACAACACCTGTTGTTTCCTGTGTTTTTGATTTTAGCATTCTGACAGGTGTGAGGTGATATCTCATTGTGGTTTTGATTTGCATTTCCCTGATGATTAGTAATGTTGAGCATCTTTTCACGTGTCTGCTGCCTATCTGCATGTCTTCTTTGCAGGGATGTCTGTTCATGTCTTCTGCCCATTTTTAATTGGATTATTTATGGAATTTTGGTGTTGAATTGTGTAAGTTCTTTTTTTTAAAGATTTTGTTTATTCATGAGAGACACACAGAGAGAGAGAGAGAGAGAGGAGAGAGAGAGAGAGGCAGAGACACAGGCAGAGGGAGAAGCAGGCTCCATTCAGGGAGCCCGACGTGGGACTCGATCCTGGGTCTCCAGGATCACACCCTGGGCCAAAGGGAGGCGCCAAACCACTGAGCCACCAGGGATCCCCTGTATAAGTTCTTTATACATTTTGGATTTTAACCCCTTATCAGATATATCATTTGCATATATCTTTTCCTATTTGGTGGGTTTTTTGTTTTGTTGATAGTTTCCTTCACTGTGCAAAAGCTTTTATTTTGGTGTAGTCCTAGCAGTTTAATTTTGTTTTTGTTCCCCTTGCAAAGGACACATATCTAGAAAAATATTTCTATAGCTGATGTCAAAAAGATTACTGTCTATGTTTTCTTCTAGAAGTTTTATGGTTTCAGATCTCACATTTATGGTTTTAATCCATTTTGAGTTTATTTTTGTGTATCGTGTAAGAAAGTCTGGTTTCATTCTTTTGCAGGTACCTGTCCCCTTTTCCCAGCACCATTTATTGATGAAGAGGCTTTTTCCCCACTGCATATTCTTGACTCTCAGGCAAGTTTTTAACCTTTCTGTGCCTCAGTTTCCTCATTTATATGATGAAGATAACAATAAACAAAAGACTATTGTGAGGATCAAATATAGTGATGCATGTAAAGTGCTTAGAACAGCACCTGCACATAGCAAGTCCATAACAAGAGTTGTTATTACTGTCTTTTCCATGAATACTGAGAAGACCTCCTTTGAGGGGCAGGTACTTGTCTTTGTCTTGTGTAGATACATATGTTCAGCATATTTCTCTTTTGACTTGGAGATATTATATTGGTGCCACTGCTTCACAATCCACAAGCTTTTGCTGAACACCCATCTACTGTGTGCAGGACTCAAATTGGGGCAGGAGTTGGTGAGGAAGATGCCTATGCAGGAAGCAGCTGCTTCACAGCACACCTCTTCCCAGTCACAGAAAGCTTCCCATGTACAGGGGCAGGAAGACATAGGCCTGAGAAACTAACTACTAGAGAATGTGACAGTACATAAATGAGGAAGGGCTCGACTTCACAAAGTGGATTATTAGAAAACAGGACAGCATGTTATTGGTGCTAACTACACATACAGATGTGAATGCAATGAGGAGTTGGACGAGGATGAAATCAAAGTCGCAGATGAGGCAGGGACACTGAGTCATGAGAAGAAAACATTAATAGTTGCCCTGGAATACAATCTATGAAGGGTGACAACCCCTAACACTGGCATGATTTGCTCTATTTGCTTAAGAAACACCCAGAACTGGAATTGCTTGGGCAAGGATTACAGGTTTGGACAAGGGAGCTCTGGCAGGGAGAGAAGAGAGAGGAAGTCATCCTGGGGACACCCACCCACGGCCCTCTCCCCACTGACATCAGCCCTCTCCTGGGGCACTTTGTCAAATGATAACTCTGAGAAGCCCTTTGTATGCCACTATGGCACTACCGATCCATTTTCAGCAATGAAAAATGTGTGCATCTTCTCCTTCCCACGTCCAGCTTCTCATTTAACCAGATTTGGGGTTGAAACCAAATAGCACCTCTCGCTACTATCGAGAACCCTCCAAAATAAGATGACTAAATCTAAAAGAAACGAAATTCAAAAAACACATAGACAATTTATGCTGCTAACTCGCACAAAGAAGCACAAAGATTGGAGTCCATGGATTGGCTAACCTTGGGGAAACAGCCCCACATTCATTCTTAATTCTCCCCATCTTGCCTACTTGGTACTCCAACCTCTACCTGATTTGAGTGGTTGAAGTAACAGGTTGTGGATTATCCAAGCCCCATGTCTCCCTCCTTGTCTTGGCTTCATTTTTCACTATTTACCACTTATTCTAGAATCTCCAACAGGAGATAATGAGGGGGAAAAAATGAGGGAGATGCAATTAATTAAATGCCAGGGGAAAGGTAGGAAATATCTGAGGTCAGGGTGTTAACATTTTTTAATTAATATTATGTGTCTTTATTCATTCTCTCTCTTTCCTAGCCTCTTTTCTCTAAGATTCTTCCCCTGCCTACCTTAAATCATGAAGGTCATTTGGGCTCGGATTTTGCTTGGTCCTGGCTGAGAACATTAGACATGTAACCACCTGGTTAGACATGCTTTCTGAGGATTTGTTAGTACAAATAATTTCTTTGATTACTGATCTCCAGTTGTAATGAAAGGAAAACACTTTCAAATCATTATCTTCCTAGACTGCAAGTTCTGTATAACTAAAATTTCTTTCAAAAGGAGCAAAATCATCTTCTTCCCTCAGAATATGTTCTTCCTCTTTTATTCTAAAAATAGCTCAATTGGCAGCACCACCCTTTTGTTGTTTAAACTAGATAACTGGCCTTGATTCTTCCCTCCTTCCACCCCACTTTTCACCCCAGCCATCATGAGTCCTGTTATGTTCACCTGCTATTCATCCTCAGCCTCCCTGCCTCCCCTTCTTCTTCAGAGGACCTGCCCACATCCCCCTCACCAGTCCTCACCCAGTGGGTGCTGTAGTCTGATACCCCAACCCTTGCCTCTGGTGTCCCCCTCCAATCTGTCTTCTGCCCAGAATCATCTATCTCGAGTGAGAATATATATTCAATCAACAGCTCTCATAGCCTTTGGGATGAAGGTCAAAGGCCCTAGTGGAGCATGGAAGGGCTCCAGGATAGCCTCTTTGTCCAGCCCCATTGCCCACCATTCCCAGATTTGCACTTTCCACTCGGGCAACCTGACTTCCTTGTAGGTGCCCCCTGCTGTTTTTCATCTCCACAGCTTTCTCACACCCAACGCCTTTCTTAACCCATTCTCTGCTTTCTGTATGTAAGTCCTCTCAGGTGCCCAGGGATTCCCTTCTCTATGTTACCTTATTACTACCGGCTTAGGTGTCTGTCTCCTCCCCCTGTTCAGCCACTGTCCTGCCTCTGTATCACCAACACCTAGCTTGGTACATAGGAGGTACTCAACAGATATTCACTGAATGCTTTGGATGGCTAGGTACATAGCTAACACAAATATTTAAATAGTTTAGAAGTTAGGCATATAAAACATAACAGATGAAGGGAAAAAACAAATATGTTTTTGAAGCTTTTTCATTACTTTGGATCCAGAGCACAGAACCAGTTCCTTTGTTCTTCCCACAAATCAGTGGCATTCAGCCAATGCACTGGATTGCTTTTGCTTCCTGAATAATCAGAGTAAACATCTATTGCATTACTTATTAAATGCAGGTGCTGAGTGTTTGCATTTAATCTGCAGAACTATCCTATTAGGTAAGAACTATTGTTACATTTGAGGAAACTGAGGCTTAGTAAAATTAACATGTTAACTTGTTAATATGGAGGAGCTAGGATTTGGAATCTGACCCCGAAGTTCATGCTCTTAACCATTGTAATTTTCATAAGAGTCAGGGTCAGAAGACCATATATTGGTGAAAAGCAGGTAGAGTTGAAATTACTCCTGGAAACCCCTTTTCATCAGAAATCTGTACCTCTTTGGCAGGAAGCTAGAGCGCATAAATTCCTAAGCTCATGTTCATAATCCCGTTCTTCCAGGCACAAGTCAAAAGCATTTCACTCGGGATCCCTGGGTGGCGCAGCGGTTTGGCGCCTGCCTTTGGCCCAGGGCGCGATCCTGGAGACCCGGGATCGAATCCCACGTCGGGCTACCGGTGCATGGAGCCTGCTTCTCCCTCTGCCTGTATCTCTGCCTCTCTCAAATCTTTGGCTCTCTCAAATCTTCATGACCTCTGCTAGACTGAGCAAGGCCATATTTGTGACCCACACTAGAGACAGACATCCCATTTTTCCAAGAAGCTCAGTAGAGCCAGCTCTTGCCCTAGAGTTGAAACTAACCACTGAGCACTAGATGAGCATGATGACTTGCGGGTAGAAGCCATGCTCTATGGGAATAAAAACTGCTAGAATCACCCTCAGCAGGGTGAATTGTTGACACTTAGAGCATGGAAGAAAGCCCAGTTGTGACAAAGAAATTCCTGTACCTCCTTCCTGTCTTTCTGTGGACCTTGGGTTGAATGACAGGCCTAATTGCCAGCTCTATTTAAATGGTTCCCTACCTATCAAATGTGTGCATACTTGAGTTTATATAAATTAAATATGCAGATGGAGCAATTCCATTACATCAGGACCTTCCCACTGCCTGAGGGTCAGGGCATCTGATATGGACGATGATATCTATTTTTATTTTGAGATCTCAATCTTGGGAAAAAGGAATAACTACCTGCAGTTCTTCCTTTCCTCTGGCCTAAAGGTCTTAAGATGCATCTTCAAATGGTCTCTATCTGCCCTATTCTTCTCAGAGGTAGAAAGTAGGTTCCTCATCCCCAGAGGATCAGAAGAGATATTTGCAACTCCTAAAATTTACTCATGCAGTCTGTATTTCTTTCTTTTGCAATAATAAGATTACATCAGATGTTTGCAAGTTCCTTGAGCCATAGATGATAGATGATAGATAGATAGATGATAGATAGATAGATAGATAGATAGATAGATAGATAGATAGGATAGATAGATGCAGAACTGAAAATGTAGGCCAATAAATTATTCCTTTGAGAAAGTTTAAGGAAGACTTCTGTATTCTCATGCAAAATTAGGATTCAAGCCTTTTTCTTTTTCCTGTTTATACCAAATACACTATGGCCAAACTCTAATTAACTTTAGGTAAAAGAGGTCAAGAACAAAAGGGCTGAATTAGCATAAAAGAATCATCAACTCTCACAGAACACAAAGAGTACAATGGAATCTACTATATGAATTTTTTTGATGGACATAGTAACTTAGCAACACATATTTACTTCCTGTTATAAAAAAAAATGAGTCCTATAAAATGAAGAGTTCCTGTATGGTGAATCACATATGCAGCTATGGTTTTCCTTTTACAATTATGTATAGAGCCCCAGGAAATAGAAGATGGTCACAAGCCATTGTCTCGTAGGAAAAGTTAACATCAGTAATAGAGTGTAGTATAGAAATGTAAACACTGCAACAAGTCCACAATTCCAAGCAGAACCATCCCAGTGCAAATCAAGGAGCTCCTGGTGCTGGTTTTCAATGCCACAGCCATTTGGCATAGCTCAGAGAGCCTACCCAGCAGCAGAAAGAACTGGCTCCCAGCAGCTCATTTCATGAGGCCACAGCGCGCCACAGCGCATCACAGCTAGCAGGTGAGCCTAGGCCTCCCATCCCACACATTCCTCAGGCAGCATGCTGCAGTCACTGTTTTAAACTCGTATTTGTTTGTTTTAAGATGCATAAGACACAACATTTACCATCCTAACCACTTTTAAGTGTGGAGCTCTTAGTGTTAGATATGTTCACAATGTCATGCAGCCATCACCATCGTCCTTCTGCAGAACTTTCAACTTAGAAACCTGAAACCGTGATCATGGAACGCTAACTCCCTATTCTCTCCCCGCAGCCCCTGGCCACCTCCATTCTACTTTCTGTGCTATGAATCTGACTTCTCCAGGTACTTCCTAGAAGTAGAATCATATAGTATTTATGCTTTTTTGATTGGCTTATTTCACTTAGCTTACTGTCCTCAAGGTTGATCCATGGTATAGCAGGTCTCAGAATTTCCTTCCCTTTTATGGCTAATAGTCCATGTGTTGTATTTATTCTGTTCTATCTGTAGAATACTTGTATGCAGGCAGGGGTGTAAGAGTCTGGTTAGTAATTTGCCTGCTCCTCTCATCCCCGTGGGATGAACTTGGTCCCAAGAACCAAGTTCTGTGTCTATCACTAATGGGACCAGAGTATATCAAGAAGAAAAATCCTTTGTACAAAGTGTTATGAGACCAGAGGTTAGACCAGGCATTCTATTTTTTTTTTAGACCAGGCAATCTAAACAGGGGTCCAGAGCCCCGTATTGAGTCCAGGGCTGGGCTCCCAGAAGTGTGAGTTTCCTGAAACTTAAACCCAAATTGTACAATTGCCTTTGTCTTTTCCTGGGGCAAGAGCCCTTGGTTTTCATTATCTTTTCAAAGGGGTCTTTGATGCCAAAAGGCTAAGTACCACTAGTCTCAACTGTATTTCATTAACATTAAACTGAGAATGGGATGAACTCTCCCATCTCGGGGCACAGTTCCATGAGGATGGTGGTGCCACAGTCTCCCAGAGTACCTCCGACAGTGGAAACTCCATTGTGCACCGAGCCCCTAGAGCACCTGCTTGTAGAGCCAGCTGTGCTTGGTCTATGTAAGAAATCATTTCCGCAATAGTGGAAAATATTTAATATTCAAAACACTTTCACTAGGTTCAATTTCAAACTAATGTGGTACGGGATGTTGAAAAGATATACGAAGCACGGTCCCTAATGTCGAGGAACACGAAATCATGCGAGAGACACAGAGCTTGAACACCATTGGCAAACACTAGGAATCACAGCACCGCCAGTGAACAACACAGACAGAAGCCAGATGTGTAGCATTGACCTCGATTTGCTAGAGGAATGTTCATAGGGTCACAGTCTGTTCAAAATCATGCTGCCCCAATGGAGAAAACTCATATTCATGCGAAGATCTAGAAAGGCTAGCTTCTGATACAAGCTAGTATGTTTTCACTTCTTTCACAAGGAAAACCACATAACTGACCTCATCTTCCTTTAAAACTTGGCCACCAGGAAGCTCAGAGTCCTATTTCTTTCTCAACAGTGGTAACTCTTTAAGTCCAAATGATCTCCACGTATTTGCTTTATTGTCCCACCTTCTTCTCCCCTTCCCCACACTTAAGCTTTAATTCTTGTTTTCTGTGATCTGGATTCTACTTTTGAGTTTATATCTCTTCCTTGGTGGTGTGTTTTCGCTGTGTACTGGCACAATGCTTTGAGTGAGACTTGTCTGTGGTACAGACGATAAACAGCCGGGGTGGAGTTAGGGACACAATTGACGTCTGCCAGGCTGGCTACCTTCTGCTTACCTCCAAGTAGACTCCTCACCCTTCTCCACCGTGCTCTGCATCTTTCTGCCAGGCTGGGACGTGGCAGTGGCTCTGTCTTTTACCAGTCTCCAGCTCTTATCCAACAGTCTTCTCCTACACTCCTAGCTGGAGCTTTCTCCAGCTGGTCCCTCCCCTTGCAGCTTCGGTTCTAAGAATGGAGACAGCCCCTCCTGTCTTCTGCTGGCCTCGGGGTGCACCTGCCCCACACGGGCTCCCCTGAGTGATGCCCATATCTAGGGAGGTACTGCCTGGGTGGCCTCCGCAGTGACACCAGCCGAGGGAGAGCTTGGATGGTGGCCGACAAGTCTATCAGAATGAGTTGGGGTTCTTGCCATCTCTCCCCCAACACAGAATGTTCCAGGCACACTGCCTTCTGTGTATTTCTGTGAAAGCACCAGCTCCTTCTTGCCTCTGAGTCTTTACATGTTCCTTCCCCTTGTTCCATCTCAGCCTCCTCAATTCCCTTCCACACACTCACGGTGTTCTACGGATGCCACCATGCAGACTTACCCACTGAACCATCAGTCTTGTTTCTGGGTCTGTCCCCTCTACTGAGCTGTAAGGGCAGGCTGTGTCTGATAATTTGTTGTGTTCTTTTTTTTTAATTAATTAATTAATTCATTCATTCATTCATTTTTAGATGAGGGATTTTAAATTGTTTTTTTTTTGTAAATTTACTTTTTATTGGTGTTCAATTTGCTAATATATAGAATAGCACCCAGTGCTCATCCCATCAAGTGCCCCCCTCAGTGCCCATCACCCAGTCACTCCCACCCCCAGCCCACCTCCCTTTCTACCACCCCTAGTTCGTTTCCCAGAGTTAGGAGTCTCTCATGTTCTGTCTCCCTTTCTGATATTTCCCACTCATTTTTTCTCCTTTCCCCTTTATTCCCTTTCACTATTTTTTATATTCCCCAAATGAATAGGACCATATAATGTTTGTCCTTCTCCGATTGACTTATTTCACTCAGCATAATAGCCTCCAGTTCCATCCACGTCAAAGCAAATGGTGGGTATTTGTCATTTCTAATGGCTGAGGAATATTCCATTGTATACATAGACCACAGCTTCTTTATCCATTCATCTTTCGATGGGCACCGAGGCTCCTTCCACAGTTTGGCCATTGTGGACATTGCTGCTATAAACATCGGGGTGCAGGTGTCCTGGCGTTTCACTGCATCTGTACTTTTGGGGTAAATCCCCAGCAGTGCAATTGCTGGGTCGTAGGGCAGGTCTATTTTTAATTCTTTGAGGAACCTCCACACAGTTTTCCAGAGTGGCTGCACCAGTTTACATTCCCACCAACAGTGCAGGAGGGTTCCCCCTTTCTCCACATCCTCTCCAACATTTATGGTTTCCTGCCTTGTTAATTTTCCCCATTCTCACTGGTGTGAGGTGGTATCTCATTGTGGTTTTGATTTGTATTTCCCTGATGGCAAATGATGCGGAGCATTTTCTCATGTGTTGTGTTCTTAACACTCGGTATTTAATAAATCGGGATGAATGGATGGATGGATGCATGAGTGGATACAAAGGCCTTGGCTTTTCCATCATGCAGTCCTGCCTTTGGACAGCTTCCTAAGCACTTGCCTGGCCAGGTCGTCCTCCTCCAGGGCCTGCTGAGCTTGCTGGAGCCAAGAGTAGGCCCGGTGCTGCCTGGTTAAGGTGCAGGGTGGGATGGGCTGTGTCCATGGAGGGCACTCAAGGGGGCATTCTTGAGGGGAACTGACAGAAAATAAAAGATGAGGAGGGAAGTGAAGGTCACTTGCGGGCATCCTAGGGAGACTGCTGGGCTTGACCCCAAGATAACTGAAGTCACTTGGGCTCCAAAGAGCAAGATGGCACACCAACTGTGGCCCAGGAGAAGGGAGTTTGGAAATGAATGTGGGATAAGTAGGAGGAGAAGGTGCTCTCAGGATGCGGTATCTGCTGAGAAGGTGGGAAGTGAGAGTTGAGCCATGAAAGAAGAAAGTGACCTTGGCATGTCCCCCCAAAACTAATAGCTCTCATTCCTTTTGTCACCTCTGCAAAGTTTCTCCTCGCCTCTGTGTAGCCATGACAACCTTGGCAAGTACTCTGAAGCACAAGGCTACAATAACAGGTGAATTTTGAGTGAAGTCAGTAGGCATCTTTAACTGAGAATACAGCCTCTGGTATCACGAAACCCTCACTGTGAGTCTTGGTTCTGCCCCTCGTTTCCCATGTGGCCCTGGTCAAATGACCCAAACTTCAAAATGCAGTTCTGTCATCTGCAAAGTGGAGACAGCAATGATAAGGTCTGCCTAAGGTCTAATGAGTATTAGCTGCTTCTACGTGTAGAATGTACAGCCCACGACATGGCACATGATACAAGTTTTACTGGCTTTATTTCATGGATGTGATTTTATGCATAATTTCTAAGATAAACCACCACAGGAAAATCACCTGGGATACTATGTAAATAAAATCCTACAAGTTCTACTAAACCTAACCATCATTCTCCATTTAAGAAGGGGAAAAAATGTGAGAGGGGCTTAAAATGCTAAGGCATAAACACCATATATGCTGTTTCACCTTTTTAAGATTTTATTTATTTATTCATAGAGACAGAGAGAGAGAGAGAGAGAGAGAGAGACACCACAGGCAGAGGGAGAAGCAGGCGCCATGCAGGGAGCCCGACGTGGGTCTCCAGGATCACACCCTGGGCTGAAGGCGGCGCCAAACCACTGAGCCACCTGGGCTACCCTGTTTCATTTTTCAACAAGAGAGTCCAGGTTTTGAATTCCCACCCCCATTGGACCTGGGTTTAACCCTTTTCACACGTGATCCTAACTCCTCACAACGAGCTCTAAGCTCAGCAGAATTTCCCCCACTTTGAAGATGAGGAAACTGAAATGAGGGGACTGAGCTTTCTGAAGGCCACATGATTGGAAATGACAGAAAAGAAGGTGGGCCCAAAGGTCCCAGCCTGTCCTACAGAGTCCCTGTGCCTTCGCAAAGTGACATTTGCAGTGTTTCCAACATTACTTAGATGCAGTTGTTACAAGCACGTGAAACTCAATGGCTGTGTCTATTAGGAAACACTTGAGTGTTTATGAAAAGGAATTTGATGGTTAGCATTAGTGATGAATTTCGAACTGCCGACCTGTGACATCCCCTGTGTGTCCAGAAATGTATTATAAACTCCTCATTGAAAGTTGAACATCCATCATGTAGACCTCCTTTACCTACGTGAGCCAGGCCTCTGCACTATGCGGGGCACATTTGAGCCTCCACTGTCACTAGCCTGGGGTGATCGGCTTGCTGGGGGGACATCAGGGCTTGTGCCTGGCTCCGAACATCTCTAAAATTCTTGCCTCCGTATGTAATGTTTGGACCGCTCCCGAGCACCATCACCCGGCCTGTAGTACATCCTCAACACGTCCGCAGATACTCCAGGAGAGGTGGAGTGGAGCGCAAGAAGTGAAGCCCAGAAACAATTGAGCAGTAATAGTTTCAGCCCTACACAAGTGCTATTTTGGTATCTTGGCCTTGTACCTAACAAATGAATAGGAATTCTGAGTGGAAACATAGATGTCCATTAGTAGGAGAAATCCAGGAAGGGGAGGGCCCCTCATAATGGCCCCTTCATTCTCAGCTACTCACTTGTTTGACCTTGTTCCTTCACAGGACAGGGTATCTACTGGAGTACACTATGTCCTGGCCCAACGGCCACTTTCATTTCGCTTGTCCTTAAAATGTCCTACAGGAAAACGAAAGACTAATTATATGATTTATAGCTACGTATTGTGATCTGCGTGCTCTTCACAGCAAACCAGAGAGACACAGAAATTAAGTCAATTAGCCAGCGTCATGGAACTGGTGAAATCAAAACTCAAATCCAAGATCCAGTTGGTCTGAAACCAAGTCCAGTGTGCTTTTATCTAGATCTATTTATCTATCTTTCTTTCTATCTATCTTTCTATCTAGATATAGATACAGCTATTTTTTAAATCACAGCCACCAGTGTCAGAAGCAAAACTGCATAGAGAAAATTTTTGGAAAATACTGGGACAGGGTACTAGAGCAAGACAGACTCAAACACTCCCAAGTAGCAACCCTATAAATGGCTGTTTTCATCTCCCTCATAGTACCTGCCCACCCTGCCCATTGCTGTGACCTTTGCCCCTTTCTGCTCCGGCAGCCACCCTCTTCAACAGACCTGCCAGTGTCAGGAGCCACAGGGTTGTAGCAAGGGTCCCCTGGTATTGTCCCAAACCACAAGGAAACAGGAACAGAGTGTGACGGGTCATCCTCAACACCACCACCTGGCCCCTTCCCACTCCTGCCCAGCTCCGCATGGTCCCAGACAGCCACTGGCCACATCCTGCCTGCGCTGTGAGGCAAAGCTCCATGTATTTATCATCTACTGGCTTCTCCCATGAGGCAAATATCTTTTCCTAGTTGACAGAAGGGCAAACTGAGGCTCATATATAGGAATACTGATTGAGCCCAAGTCACACGGCTGGTTCATGGAAGAGCAGGGAACTGTGACCGAATAAATGCTGCCCTTTGCTTATCTGCAGCTATCACACCAGCACACTGCAGGCCCAGTGCAGGATAATGGAGGCTCGAGGCACTGCAGAGGCGTGGTGGATGGGCCTGGGAAAGGGGCCCAGCTTTCCTGGCTTCCAGTCTGGACTCCTGCCATGGGACCATGCCACTCTCCCTCGAAAAAAGTCTGGAAGTGGACAGCTGATCTCACTAAACAAGACTGTCAGGTGTAGGGGTATTTTCCAGACGAATATTAGGAAAAAGGGGGGGGGAAGGTTCAGGTTAATGCAAAGATCTATGGCCCAAAACACCAAAAGGGAAAGTACGGTAATTCACAGAGAGCTTAAAAAGAAAACAAAGGAGGGAAAATTAAAACAAAAGCTATCTCATTGACAATCTGCCATTTCCTTTTTTCCAGTTGCTTTTTTTCCCTCTTGGGAAACTGGCATCTGTCTCTCCCATCACCAAACACATAACATGTAAAGACAAGGGCTTGAATCACTGGGTCTGATGAGGCATTAACAGAATGTGACTCTGGAGCCCAGATCACCTCCGTCCCCTGAAGTACACCAGACTGCCATGGCCAGGCAAGTGGTGTCCCACCTGCTTTGGAAGCGATTTATTGACACTTAGTGATTTAGACAAGGCCACAAGTTTCAAAACAGGCCTCTTTCCTGAATTTTATTGCCTGGTTCCATGTTGTTTGACTAAAAATAATTAACTTACCACAATATTACTTACACCGAGTTTCCCTTTGGCAAAAGCAAGGTCAAAATGAGAGCTGAGAATTTAGCATGAAGTGAACAAATAAGTAAATAAACCAAAAAGAAGAAAAATCCACCCATAGGTCATTCCCTTTTTTTAAAGTTTGGAAGAGAACTGCAAAACTTTCCTTTTTTTTTTTTCCGAAAAAAAAAAGAGATTTTATTTATTTATTCATGAGAGACACAGAGAGGAGAGACAGAAAGGCAGAGACACAGGCAGAGGGAAAAGCAGGCTCCACGCAGGGAGCCCGACATGGGACTCGATCCCGGGTCTCCAGGATCACGCCCTGGGCTGAAGGTGGCACTAAACCACTGAGCCACCCAGGGATCTCCTACAAAACTTTCTTGAACTTGCAAAACCAAGCAAGCACTTAACAGGTGTCTTGTGACAAGGCAAATGGCTTCCATGCTGCCATGAAACAGGCACGAGTGATTCTTGGTTTTCCTTCCCAATGACTGTCTCTAAAATGGACACACACAGCGCCCCCTCCCCGCCACCACCACACCCCCAGGCAGCCTTGACTGGTTCGTGTCATCTGTTATCATACCAACAGTTGGTTTGGTAAGCTCAACTTCTAGGAACAGTCCCCAAGATCCCACACCCTAATGCCAGAAACTATGAATGTGACAAAATACCATATCATGCTATGTTATGGGGCACAGTTGACCTTAAAAGGGGAGACCATCCAGATGGGTCAGTGTGGTCACATGGGCCCATAAAAGCAAAAAATGTTCTCTAGCTAGTGGAAAAAAAGGAAAAAGGAAGGGAAAAGGAGACAGAGATGGAAGCAGGAGAAGGACCTGATATACCATCACTGGCTTGAAGATGAAGGAGACCACATGAGAAGGAAAGCAGGAAGCCCCTAGTTGCAGAGAGTGGCTGGGCTGACAGCAAGAAGACAGGACCTCGGGATCCCTGGGTGGCGCAGCGGTTTAGCGCCTGCCTTTGGCCCAGGGCGCGATCCTGGAGACCCGGGATCGAATCCCACGTTGGGCTCCCAGTGCATGGAGCCTGGTTCTCCCTCTGCCTGTGTCTCTGCCTCTCTCTCTCTCTGTGTGTGTGACTATCACAAATAAATAAAAATTAAAAAAAAAAAAAAGAAGACAGGACCTCAGTCCTCCAACCGAGGGGAACTGGATCCTGCCAACAACCTTACTGAATCTTCTGCAGAGCCTCTAGACAGGAGCCCAGACACAGACATCACAGCTTAAGCACAGTCCAGTGGAGCCCACCTAGCCTCCTGGCCTAGGGGACTGTGGCATAATAAATAGGTTTGGTTTTCAGCCATTAGCCATTACATTCATGTTTATTACAGCAGCAAGAGAAAACTTATACAAGGGCAGATACCAAGAAAAAGGAAAAAAAACCAGGGCCTCACTGTGGAAAGGAAAGAGAAAGGATAAGATTTTAGCCTAGGATTTTCTAAATGGCCATTTTCTACCATTTCAAGTTCTGATCTGGTCAACCAGAGAACTAACAAGTAACTAGAGAAATCTCTTCTGAACCCTAAAAAGAGGGTTGGTTTGGGTTTTTCCCCCTCTCAATTTAGTCCACAAATGCTTCCCTTTTTCCATTGACTTTCTTCCTTGTCACAGTCTGGGTCAGATTCAGTTTATTTTCCTAGAGGCAGTCACAATAGTTACAAAATAAATACTTCAGGGAAAGGTAATTTTTGAAGCTTACATTCTTCCTCTTCAAATCCTCTCTTTTCCTTGATGCTGAATCAATCTGAAGTAAAATTGACGTAAAGGAGGAAGATGGTTGGTTTCAGGAGCCTCATGAAATCTAAAATTTCAGATTCGTTCTCCTATAGTTCCTCCAAGGGTTCCTTTCTGCTGAAGCCAGGCAAGGGCTTAACCTACTCCTCGCATTGATCCAAGCTTTCATTTCCCTCCAACAAATATTTTTTGAGGGTCTCCTGCCTGTGTTGGGCACGGGGACTAATGGGATTCACTCACAGCAGAGAATCTTGGCACAAATAATTCAAACACAACCACCTAACTGAGTTGGGACTTAGGCAGAAAGATTACAGAGGTGGGTAGCCTCAGTGTTACTGCCTCAGGGCAACTGAGCAGTAAAGCCTCTCACTCTACAGAAGAGGGCTGGCTACAGTGCATCTCAGCAAACTGCAGACACGTCCCAAGCCTTAAAGTCATGGCACACCCACTCACTCCACACATCCTGCTGAGCCTTCTCTCTAGGCATGAGGCCATGGCCACAACTAGAACGTCCTCCAGAAGTTTATACCCTGGTAATGGGCAGTGCTGGTCACAAAGGTGGCCTTGGAAAAGGAAAGCTGCTTGTTTAAAGATCCAGCCAAATAAAAGAATAAACCTTTCTTTTAAACTGAACTCTTTTAGAGACTGATCCAAAGATAGAACATTTTGTATTTCTAGATCTCTCTTGTCTCTCCTTCTACCTTCCAGCTCATTCGTGTGGCCTCCCAAGACAGTCAACTCAATAAGTAGACTTACATTTTGCTTTCTTTTACTAGTATTGGGGGAGGGGAGAACATCCAGTGGAGATGGAATTATAGTCCCAGCAAAGGGACTAGTGTGACAGTGATGCCTGCCCCCACTGCCACTGTCTACTGCTCAGTTAATTTCCCACCTGAGGCAGTCAGGCCATCATTGATGAGCTCAAAAACTGCTTTTTTTAATTAATTTTTTTTGAGAGAAAGAGAGAGAGAGAGCATGTTCATGTGAGGGGCGGAAGGAGAGGGAGAGAATTTTAAGCCGACTCCATGCTAAGCATGGAGCACAATACAGGGGAATCTCACGGCCCTGAGATCGTGACCTGAGCCAAAATCAAGAGTCAGACTGAGCCACCCAGACACCCTGGAGACTACTTTTTATATATATATAAATTTATTTTTTATTGGTGTTCAATTTGCCAACGTATAGAATAACACCCAGTGCTCATTTCGTCAAGTGCCCCCCTCAGTGCCCGTCACCCAGTCACCCCCACCCCCCGCCCACCTCCCTTTCCACCACCCCTAGTTCGTTTCCCAGAGTTAGGAGTCTTTCATGTTCTGTCTCCCTTTCTGATATTTCCCACTCATTTTTTTCTCCTTCCTGGAGACTACTCTTTAATGGAAACTACTTCCCGAAGTCTCCAGAAAACAAATCTATACAGCTATTGTTTTCAGAGGGTCTCTTTCTCTTTATTTCTCTTTATTTCTCAGCTTGTTTATCACATGGGGATGATATTCTAGATCTTTCTTCAGAGACTGCTTACAATGATGAGAAATATTAATATAGAGTACCTAGCACAGTGGCTGAAACATAGCTGACAAACACTATATGGTAGGTTTTGTGCTATTGTGATTTGTCACAATTATGATCATTCCTGACTGCCTTCTGACTATCTGAACCTAGGTGGTCCTCAAACTCAACATGTCTAAAATCCATCTCACTCACACTAGATTAGTCCAAGATATTATCCTTTTTCTGCCTAGACAACAGCCAAAATCATATAGCTTATCTCTCTTTCCCTATTTCTACCCCAGTACAAACCATCCTCTTCAGTGTGTTCTACAACTTAAATCTGGTCATGACACTGTCTTCACTAAAGCCCATCAGTGATTTTCCATTATGGACAAAACAGTGCCCAATTCCTTGATACACCAAAATGCCCTTGGTAGCCCCTTCCTACACTTCCAGCCTTGTCCACTGCCACCTACCACCATGACCTACATCTAGCCCCTCTAACCTTCTGGCTATTCTTCAGATGTGCCACTCCTTTGCATTCCTCCATGCTTTGCAAATAGCTGCTTCTATTTAGAATGCTTTTCCCACACTTTCCCACTTGGAAAATTTGCCCCTCAAGAGCTAACTCAAATATTCCTCCAAGCTGAAGCCTTCAGATATCTGGATCTCAGATATGTGGATCAAAATGAACTCTCCTTCCCTTATATGCATTTTCTAACAGCTTAATTGAGATATGACTTACATGTCATAAAAATTCACCTATTTACAGTGTACGACTCAATGGTTTTCAGTACATTCATAGAGTTGTACAACTCTCACCACAATCTAATTTGAAAACATTTCCATTATCCTAAAATAAACCTTATGCCCAGCAGCAGGGCACTCCCCACTCTGCCCCAGGCAACCCTAATCTACTTACTGTCTCTACAGACTTGCCTATTGTGGATAGTTCATATTCACAGAACCATTCGATATGTGAGATCATATAATATCTTTTATGACTGGCTTCTTTACCTGAACATAATGTTTTTAAGGCCTTTTCATGTTATATATGTGTCACTTCTTCATTCTGTTAATTGCTGAGTAGTATTCCATTGTATGGATATACTAATTTTACTCATCCATCCATCAAGTGATGGACATTTGGGTTGTTCCCCTTCAGAACTATTATGAATAATGCTGCTGTGAACTTTTACGTACAAGTTTGTGTGTCCCCTAGCATTTTGTGCACAATTCCATTATAACATTGCCCATGTTGTCTTAAAATTATTTTTCTATTCCTCTCCATTGAATTATAAAATCTGCTAGGACCTTGTCACTCTCAGAAACGGCCATATCCTGGGGTGCCTGGGTGGCTCAGTCAGTTAAGTGTCTGCCTTCAGCTCAGGTCATAATCCCAGGGTCCTGGGATTGAGCCCCGCATCAGGCTCCATGCTCTACAGGGAGTTTGCTTCTCCCTCTCCCTCTGCCCCTCCCCTTGCTTGTGTGCTTGCTTGTGCTCTCTCTCTCTCTCTCAAATAAATAAATAAAATCTAAAGAAAGAAAGAAATTGCCATATCCCAAGCAAATCTGACAAGTGGATGAATGAATGGAGCTAATAACAAGTGGATAGTCTTTTTTTTTTTTACTAGCCTTCATTTTTTTGGAGTTCTTTTAGGTTTTACAGTGGATATCCTTTTAGGCAAGGTAGAGCATGCATGATTTTATTTATTTTCAAATAAGGAAAAGTTTTAGCAATAAGCCAGGAAGGCACTGGCAAAGTAGGGAGAAAATAATCCTAAACTCAACATTAAAAATAGGTGACCTCAGCAACACCTTCCATGTGCACGCATGTGGATACTGCTTATGACTTCCTTTGTCTTTCATAAGATCATCTCATTTAACAACATGAGGCTACCATGAAAGGATGCTCTGGAAGTGAAGTGTGCCTGGGTCAGCGCCCGCTCCCCAGCAGACCCTGGGGAAACTGAGGCTGCTCCTGCCTGCCTGCTGTGCAGGATGCTGAGCATTGCCCTAAGCCACACAGCGGGAAGGAGCCAAGGCATCCAGGATCCCAGCCATCGAGAATCCCAGCTCTTCTCTCCCCACACCCACCACTCTCCTTCAGTTCAGTGTCAAGACCCACATTATTCTAATCCCATTTTTTCCATCCCCTGAGGGGCATGGGACATCGCTACCTACAAGAAGCCACTATAGGCCACACTTCCTTGGAGCTCATGCAAAAAGCCAGCAGGGTGGCCTGTCTGGAGATGGAGATAGAAGGGCTGTCCCCAGACACTCAAGACAAGCTCCAGTGGCCAGAAGAGCACTCGATGAAGGAGCCGTCTCTCTGGATTTTCCTGTTGAATCATCTGGACGAATCATAAAAACTCCCATGGGCTTATATCCAGACTGGCCTAGAGTTCACCTCCAGGGGGAATATGCTTTATCCTCTACTGAGGATACAGTAGAAATGCCAAAGCACATTCAAGGAAGAGAGCAGGAACCTAGTTGGCACTATTCAGAGCCCCCTACAGACTGTCTGGACCTCTGAGTGCCTCCCCACCCTCTGACCCCGTGCACCCAGACCAGAGGATGACATTGCCTGGCTGGACAGAACCTTCTGAACTTCAATGGCCCCAGAAGTTCAGAAGGTTCCTGGTGACAGCTCAGGATGCACAGACCCTAAAATAACTGAGTAAGAGGTGGGTGCTATTTCTAAAAAGTACAGCCTGTTCTGTTTTGGATGCCAGGGGATTATGTCATGTTATCTGTTCCCATCACAAAGGGATGCTTCTCTGGCCTTCAGAGTACCGGCTGCCAACGCCTACCTCACTAAGCGGTTCCTGCATGTGCTGAGGCCAGGAATACAAACTAGGTGAAAGGCAGGAGTTTCACCTGAGATCCCAAGTGAAGGATATTTGAAAACATTTAATCAAGAGAACAGGCGTTCCAAGTGGACATGTTTGCTGTGTGGGAGAAGGCACCGAAACCCTGAAACTCATAGGACTCCCAAGTGACCTGCAAGGGTGGAGGACAGAGGCTCATTCCCAGGCAAGGAGAGTAGATCTTTTGCCCTGAAGCATATGACAGGTGGCATCCATGGAGGGGAAGTGGCAAAGCCCTTCTGCCCACTGTGCCAGAAGTAAGGGCGCAGTGTCCGACTCCAGCTTCCCATCAAGGAGAAAGAACGTATATGACCCAAGACTACCAACCAGAAGCTGGAAGTGGTTAAGAACCAACTCAAAGCTCAGGCTGCCTGGCTTTGGATCCTAATCCTGCCACTTTCTAACAGCATGCCTTGGGCAGGAGACCCAAACCATCCTTTTGCCCCTACAGAAAGAAGTCAATGTTCATATCCAGTGTGTGTTAGTGTCATAGGGACAAAATGAACCAATATGAACATTTTAAACCTTTTTGAAAGGGCTGACACATAAGAAGTAGATGTGTTTTAACATAAATTTAAAAGTTAGATTGCCATCCTGACTCCAGAAGGACTTTCATATAACTATCATACACTGTTGCATGTCTGTTCTGATAAAACCCCAGTGTTGGAAATCTATTCACAAATCAACTGTTCTAAGACTAGGGGACTAAAGATACCATGAGGGATGCAGATTTTTAAATGGCTTTTTTTTTAAAAAATCATATAAAACAAAGGCAGAGGTTGACCTTGTCAACAGAGGTTAGGTCATGTATTCAGCCCCTTCCTTTCTAACTATTAAAAAGCAAAAGAATGCTTGTGGTTTGGGGAACTCTTCTAAAAGCAGGCTTGGGAGGCACCTAAGTGGCTCAGTGGTTGGGCGTCTGCCTTTGGCTCAGGTCATGATCTAGGGTCCCAGGGTCGAGTCCCGAATCTAGCTGCCCGCAGGGAGCTTGCTTCTCCCTCTGCCTATGTATCTGCTTCTCTCTGTATCTCTTATGAATAAATAAATAAAAATCTTTAAAAATAAATAAATAATAAAAGTAAATTTGGACAGAGGGAGAAAAGAGTCTTTTTTCTTAATCCTCAAGTATTTCAAATTGCATAATAAATGTCAGAAATGGTTATAATTGTCAGTCTCAGGACTCCTGGGTGGCTCAGCGGTTGAGCGTCTGCCTTCAGCTCAGGGCGTAATCCCAGAGTCCTGGGATCGAGTCCCATGTTGGGTTCCCTGCATGGAGCCTGCTTCTCCCTTTGCCTGTGTCTCTGCCTCTCTCTCTCTGTGTGTCTCTCATGAATAAATAAATAAAATCTTAAAAAAAAAGATTTATGATTGTCAGTCTCTATCTGGAACAGAAAGAAACCTTCACTGTACCAGTGGAAGATAGGAACATCCTTGTGTCTAAAAATGTTGCATGCTCTGTGACCTGTTTCAATGTTTGGAGGGAAATTTTATCATTCACTACAGAATAGAAATTTAGCTTTTCTATTCGGGGACACATTATGAGCCAAATTTCAACTCTGGGCTGTGGGATGCATCTGTGAAAACAGACTCTCCCCCCTGGACCTGCCAAAGCCTGGAGCGTGTGCGGCTGTCACCATCCGTGGAGTGAAGGGATGAGGATGAGGCAGGCCTGGGGATGAGACTCCACTCATAAGCGGGGACTGAGCATGGCTTCACTGGCACTGAGAAATGAGCCTCAGACACAATGGTAGTTCTGACTCCAAAAGCTGCTAGATGACACGCTATCTTCCCATTCCTTCCCTCACTCTTTATTATTTTGTTTCACTAAATGTGTATGGCCACGGGATTCCCACCTCAGAAATACTACCTGCCACCTGCAATGGTAACTTTTCCAGGACTTGAATGTTATCTGTGCTGGGACATGCCTCTTACTTATTACCATTTTAAGACATTTAACGAGAGAAACAGGAATATGTGTTTTTCTCAAGAGAAACATCTCAGGACCATAAAACCAAACACATAAGCAGAGGAAATGCCTGTTAGGTTTCAAGAAATAAAAATGAACAAGAATATTTTAAAATCATGAGGAAAATAACCCTAGGTTTAGAGTAGGTGTGACAGGGCTTTCCTTCCAAATCAGTAAGAGCAAAATAAACATTAAATAATATTCTTTACCTTATTTTACACAAAGCACACATACACAATGGGTAGGAATTCATTCCTCATTTAACAAACACCTATTTGACACCTGCCATGTTCTGAGAATTGAGGCTCCATCAGTGAATTCCAGGGATAAATAACTCTGCCCTCTTGGTGCTTACCTTTCATGGAGGAGGAAGACAATAAGCAAGTGAAGTATATGGAATATTGGACAGTGCTCAGTGTTCTTGAGAATAAAACAGGGAAGTGGCTTTCTACAAGCCAGGGAGAGAGCCTTCCCTAGAAACTGAATCCTGCCAGAACCCTGAGCTTGGACTTTCCAGAATTCAGATTTGTGAAAAAATTAATTTTTTAAAAAGATTTACTTATTTATTTGAAAGAGAGAGTGAGAGGCGGGGCAGAGGGAGAAGGAGAGAGAAACCTAAGCAGATCCGGAACTCAGCATGGAGCCCGATACAGGGCTTAATCTCAGGACTCTGAGATCCTGAAACCAGGAGTCAGACACTTAACGAACTGCACCCACCCAGGCACACCCCCCCAAAATATATTTCTGTTGTTTAAGCCACCCAGTGTGTGGTATTTTGTTGTGACAACCCAAGCAGACTTGATTTGGATACCAAGAAGGTGGAGACTAGTGTAACAAATACCTAAAAAAGCAGACACAGCTTTGGAACTGGGCAATGGGTAGAGATTGAAGTTTAAATTGCCAGAAAGGGACTATTGGTAGAAATGTGGATGCTAAAGGCAGTTCTGGTGAGGTCTCAGAAAGAACAGAGGGGAGTTGGAAAGAGAGCCTCCACCTTCTTAGAGAATACATAAATAATCATTACCAGAATGTCAGCAGAAATGAGGAACAGATTATTAGAAGTGCCATCCTTGTTATAAGGTGGCAAAGAACCAGGCTGAATTATGTTCTAGTGTTTTGTGGAAAGTAGAACTTGTCAGAAATGAAATTGGACATTTAACTGGGGATATTTCTAAGCAAAGTATTGAAGGTGTGGTATGGTCTTCCCTTATCACTGAGAGTAAAAGGTGAGAGGAGAGAGAGATAAATTGAAGGAATATATTAAGGAAAAAGGAACCAGAACTTGAAGATTTAGTAAGTTCTCTGCCTATCTATAATGCAAAAAAAAAAAATGAGAAGAAAGTGTTCTCTTCAGAACACTAGGGTGTGGTTGAAACACCATTTGATAAAGAGATCAGTATGGGTGTGAAGCATGAATTTGATCAGCCCCCTCAGAAGAAGCCAGGAAGAGATGGGATTAGACCAACAGAAATACTGCCAGAACTAGGGAAAGATATGAAAGGAGAAATGAAGGAAGGCTGTTGGACTTCTTGCATTCTACAGGACTAGACAATACTGCTATTTGGCTGCAAATGCTCACATGCTTTCTCCAAGAAAAGGGAACAATGACCCCAAAGGTGATTCAGAGATCTTTCAGGGTGTCCCCATTTCAGTTTCAAAAGATGTGGCCACCACTGTGGTTAACAGGCTGAGCTGCCACCAGCCAGAGCCTTGTGGGTAGGACTCCTACCCAGCAGTGCAGCATGAGCAGGAACCCCTCTCTGGCGCCATGGGATGGGCCAGAAGGCAGACCAATGAATCAAAGATTATTTTTGTGCCTCCAGATCTAATGGAATTTTCCTTGCTAGGTTTTGGTCTTACTTGGGACCTGCCCCTTCTTTCTTTTAGATTCCTCCCTTTTGGAAAGGGAATGTCTATCCTATGTTGTCCCACCACAGTATTTTGGAAGCACTTAACTTGTCTGGTTTCACAGGTGCACAACTGGGAAGGAATTTGGCCTCAGGATGAATTATACTTCTAGTCACACCCATACCTGATTTACATGATATTTAGCTGATACAGACTTTGGGATTTATAGATGATGTTGGGATGAATTAAAATTCTGGCAGTTGTTGGGATGGAAAGAATGTATTTTTTTCATGCAATAAGGACATGAATTCTGGGATCCCGGGGCAGAATGTCATGGCCTGAATTGTGTCCCCTCCCCCACAAAATTCATATTGAAGCCTTAACCCAGTGTGGCTGTATGTGGAGATGTGTCTTTGGATGGTAAGTGAGGTTGAATGAGTTCTTAAGGGTGAGGTGCTCATCTGATAGGATTAATGTCCCTATAAGAGACACCAGAGTGTCTCCCCTTCCAGTCCCCTTCTCTTCCTTCTGCCCATGCTCAAAGCAAAGGCCACGTGAGGATAAAGCTACCATCTACAAGCCAAGAAGAGATGCATCACCAAAACCCAAACCCTGCTGGAAACTTGATCGTCCCCTCCAGCCTCTGGAACTGAGACAATTAATTTCTGTTGTTTAAGCCACATATTCTGTGCTATTTTGTTATGGCATCCCAAGCATACTAAGACAGGCTTGGACATAGGAACATGCCTACTAGGTTTGGGGAAAAGCAAGGTGGTCAGTGGGACTCAAGCAGAGTGAGAGAGAGGGAAAGTGGTAGAAGTAAGGTCACAAAGAAAACAGGGGTGAGACCACGTGGGGCTCGGAGGGCTCATTCGTCATTCATGAATCTCTAGTGAGTTGTTATAATCCACACATAGTGCTGGGGATATAATAGTGAACAAAACCCTCTGGTACTGACAAATAATTACATAAATAAATGTGAGTAAGTTGTACCAATAAATAAGCTATTTAAAGAAATTATAGGGCCCCTTGAAGGTTTATAACAAGGTCACCCAAGCTAGGGGATCATGGGGGCATCAGAAATGTCTACCTGAGGACAAAACATCCCCACCAAGATCTGGGGATTACTAAGATTTAATCGGGGAAGGAGGGATGAAGATGTAAAGGACAGAAGAGCATCTCAAGCAGAGGGGAAAGCTTGTGCAAAGGCCTGAAGTATGTGGACACCAGTGGTTCCCAGAGCTGAAAGATGCCCACATGACTACTGAGCAAAGCAGAGATTCACGTGCCAGGGGCAAGTGGCATAAATATATCTAGAACAAATGCTGAACCTGATCTAACAGGGCCTGGTAAACTACGCTTAAAGATTTTGAACTTTAGGGATCCCTGGGTGGCGCAGCGGTTTGGCGCCTGCCTTTGGCCCAGGGCGCGATCCTGGAGACCTGGGATCGAATCCCACATCGGGCTCCCGGTGCATGGAGCCTGCTTCTCCCTCTGCCTGTGTCTCTGCCTCTCTCTCTCTCTCTGTGACTATCATAAAATAAATAAATAAAAATTTAAAAAAAACCTTTAAAAAAAGATTTTGAACTTTAGAGCAAGAGGAGGCCAGGAGGATTTTAAGTTAGAGAGGGACATAATTTTTCCATGTGCATTTTTAATGACAAATGGATTATAGGAGGAAATATGAAGCAGCAGAGCCCTTATGGGAGGCTTTTGCAGAACGTCCAGATGAGAGGTCCCAGCAGGTGGGTCCGGGGCAGTGGTTACTATATATTACCTGAAGTCATCCATAAGTGCTCTCATGCAATTCAGAAGCCCAACCATAAAGCAATGAAATACATCATAAATGCAAAGGAGTGAGCAGGGCTGAAGCAACAGGCCCCAGGTCTAAAAGCAAGCTGGACAGAGGATTCAGTGTTATTGAAGACAGTGAGGGGAGTAAGGTCCCCTCTAATAGTGAAAGGAACAGAGGAGAAAAAAGAAAAAAGCTGATGCCTACTACTGCCTGGTC
The DNA here is from genome assembly GCF_905146905.1 of Nyctereutes procyonoides. NCBI lineage: Eukaryota > Metazoa > Chordata > Mammalia > Carnivora > Canidae > Nyctereutes > Nyctereutes procyonoides. The sequence goes on from NW_026575044.1 coordinate 38,858,047, forward strand.
TGAAGCTTTGAGCAACCTGCAGGCTCAAAAGGACAAAGGGACACAGACAGAGCCTCACCAGCGGTAACTGAGCCAAGCTGTGATCAGATCTCTGATATCTACAAATCACTGGAGCCTGGCTCTGATCTGGGGACCCCAGAGAACTGGTAGAGGAAATATCAAAAACAGGCCAAACTAAATTTAGTTTATAGAACATAAATTATGTGTATTTATAAAGGATGTATATTTAGGATGCTCATACAATGTAATAACTTCCATCTTAAAAGTATAAGAGAGGCACCTGGGTGGCTCAGTCAGTTGGGTGTCTGACTCTTAATTTTGCTTCAGGTCATGATCTCAGGGTCATGAGATCGAGCCCCATGTCGGGCTCTATGCTCAGTGGGGAGTCTGCTTGAGATTCTCTCTCTCCCTCTGCCCCTGCCCCACATGCTCATGCTCTCTCTCTCTCTCAAATAAATAGATAAAATCTTTTTTTTTAAGTATAAAAAATTCCAAGACAAAAACAGTAAGAAATGAAACATGAACAACTGGATATAAGTAATCAAAAGTCTTGAAAATGAAAAAGATAGTCATTGGTACAACAACAAATAAATGGGATAAACTATAGCCTACACAGAACCAAAGAGACAATAAGTGACAAAGAAATAGTCCTGAGGAACGCAAGGCCTGTACTCTTTAAAACTGTCAAAGGCAGGGTGCCTGGGGGGTTCAGTCTGTTAGGCATCTGCCTTTGGCTCAGGTTAGGATCTCAGAGTCCTGGGATCGAGTACTGTGTTGTGCTCCCTGCTCTGCAGGGAATCTGCCTCTACTTTTGCCTCTCCTCCCACTCATGTTCTCTCTCTCTCTCTCTCTCTCTCTCTCTCGAACAAAATCTTTAAAAAAGAAACTGTCAAAGACAGGGACCTTAAAGAAAGGGAAGGACTGAGGAATTATTCTAGACTCAAGACAATGGAGGAAACATGACACCTAAATGCACCATGCGTTTCTGTATGAGATTCTGGACCAGAAACAAAAAAAGCAGACATTGAAACATCTGGCAAAATCTAAATGGGATCTACAGACAGTACAGCAGTGATTTATTAATGTTGATTTCAGTGCTGAGTTCGAAGTTATTTGGTGGTTATGTGGTAAAGTGTTGGGGAATTGCATCCCAGAATATTTGGAAGTTAAAGGGCATTATGTGCAGTTCATTCTCAACTGGTTCAGAAAAACATTGATGATAATCATTAGGAAGAGTCAGAGGTGGAGGGTAAGGGACAAGAGTGAAGGGGATCAAAAGGTACAAACTTTGTCGTAAAACAAGTAAGTCCTGGGGATATAATGAACAGCATGATGACTAGAGTTAGCAGTACTGTATTGTATATTTGGAAGTTGCTAAGAAAGTAGATCTTAGTAATTCTCATCACAAGAAAAAAAATGTAACTATACAAAGTGATGGATGATAACTTTTGGTAATCACTTTACAATATATACATACATGAGGTCATTCTGGTGTATACTTTAATATGTTATATGTTAATTATGTCTCAATAAAACTGGGAAAAAAATCATTACGGAGAGAGGAATGATGACAGAGCACACACAGTGAAATATTAATGGGTGGAGAATTGGGCAGGGAGATTTGGGAGTTCTTTGCACTGTGCAATTTCCCTGGAACTTCTTAATTATTTCAAAATAAACTATTTATATTATAAATAAGAGTCTCATCAGTATATCCTCAAGCAGAAATAGTGGATTCTTCATACCAACATTTCTTAATGAAACCAGAAAATACTTGTCTTACTACTTTAAAACTATTTCTAAAACCCAGAAATAGTACTTCACTGCTCTAAGAAAGAAAGAAAGAAAGAAAGAAAGAAAGAAAGAAAGAAAGAAAGAAGAAGAAAAACAGAAAAGAAAAGAGGGGCACCTGGGTGGCTCAGTGATTGAGTGTCTGCCTTTGGCTCAGGTTGTGATCCTGGGGTCCTGGGATCAAGTCCCACATCGGGCTTCCCTCAGGGAGACTGCTTCTTCCCCTGCCTGTGTCTCTGCCTCTCTCTGTGTGTGTCTCTCATGAATAAATAAATAAAATCTTAAAAAAAAAAAAAAGGAAGGAAGGTAGGAAGGAAGGAAGGAAGGGAGGAAGAAAAGAGAAAGAAAAAGAGAGAGAGAAGAGGCCCAACTAGGCTTTATCTCAGGAAAAGAAAACAGATCGCTGTCCATGCACGTCAATAATGAATTGATTTTTGTCTATTCATCCCTCAGAAGGCAAAACCTCCATAAAGAGTCAGGAAGGTTTAACTATCATCTGACTAAAGTTAAGATGTGGGGAAACTGAACTGAAACTGAAAACTTATGGTTTTCAGTTAATTCACATCTTTTTTTTGGGGGGGGGCTCTTGTTTTTTAAAAGATATAGTTGTTTTAAATTAGCAATAAAAATGAACCTTTATAAGTGCTTACTATATGAATAAAGTGTTCACGTAACTTACTTTCCTTACAGAAATTATAGAGAAAATTAAAGGCAGAGATTTAACATCACAAGAGCAGGATACAGTTTAAAGTATTCAAAAGCCTACATGTGGTTTATGAAGTTAGGTCCTTCAGTCTTTGTTGTTGTTTTTCCTTCTGTGATAACAGAGAGATGGCGGATGGCACATCTGAAGAGTGACATGGGTAAACGCAAGCACTTCCTGAGGAAGTGACGGGATGGTGGAGAGTCTGGGAAACGAGGTCTTGGAGCATGAGTTCAAGGAAGTGAAGGTGTTTATACTAGAAAGAGGCAGTTTCAAGGAAACACAAGAACTGCTTTCAAATCCCCAACAAGACCAAGCGTGGAAACGGGATTACATTATTCTGAATAGTTCAAAAGGACAAGCTCTAACCAATAAATGAAATTCTTATGATGTAAGATCTGGGACAAAAAAAAAGGAAAAAGCACCAACGATTCAAGCTATCTGACACAGAGTGGGGGCTGCCCTATGAATACCAGCGCTTTGGAAAAGTGATTTATTAATTACATAAAAAATTATACCAGATGATATCACATGGCTATTCTAAGTCTAAACTGCTATTACATCTGTAAAATTACAATCACTTTGATTCACTACACTTACTAGTGAATACTGAAACACTTACTTTATATATAAATCTCAGAAATATACCTGTGGTGAGGTCAGTCTGCATATTTATGAACTTCAAACACACAATAGACTGAGTGAGGAGGAAATGCTCTTATTGAATTAATGATTCATCATTTGGCAAAGAATGGGCCTTTTTTATTGATTTACTTATTTATTTATTTATTTATTTATTTATTTATTTATTTATTTATGGTTTTATTTATTTATTTGAAAAAGAGAGTGCGCAGACATGAAAGGAGGACAGAGGCAAGGGAGAAGGAGAAGCAGACTCCTTGCTGAGCAGGAAGCCTGACATGGGACTCAATCCCAGGACCCCAAGATCTGACCTGAGCCTTAAATAATTAAAGCATTTAACCAACAAAGCCACCCAGGTGCCTCAAGAATGAGCCTTTTTAAAGGCTCTATTTCTTATAGAACTATATTTAAAGTCTATAAAAATAAGTGTGTGTTCAGCCACATAATATTTATTTCTTGTATATCCTTATTAAACATATATGTTTAAAATCACCATATCCATTCCTAAGCTTTAGTTCTACTCTCTACTGGGGATTTAAGAGCTCTCATAAAAGAGGTACTTTAGAGAAGGTGGGGCACTGCTCAGGCAAGAAGAGCCCCTGTCCTCAGCCTCAGGAAGACCAGGGCAAGACTGAATCCACCCATGGGGTAATAATTCTGCTTCAGATCCTAAGCACAGTTCCCCCTCCCACACATATACCCATGTTCTCCAGAGAGGTAGGCATGACCTACACAGAGTACAGAAGAAAAACTCAAAGGACCTAAGTGTGCCAAGAAGGGCCCTTTTTTTTTTTTCTTTTATGAGTCAGCGGCAGTTCAAATACATGCTTTGGCTTAACTCATTGGAATGCACCTCAAGACATGGCCAGCAGTCTGCTGGAAGGGGGCAGGAGGAGGCCCCCTGGTATGTGGTTCTTTACCTTGATTGAGGGTGGTGGTCATCTGAATATACATGTTGATAATACTGAATAGAACTACACACATACACACACACACAGAGGCTCATAAAAATTGATGAAATCTGAATAAAATACCTGATTAACAGTTTCATACAAGGCCAATCTCCTGGTCATGATATTGTACTAAAGTTATACAACCTGATACCCTGAAGGTCAAACAGGGCTTGGTACTATTTATGCAACTTCTTGGGAGTCTACGATTATTTAAAAATAAAAAGAAAAAACAAAAGGAAGGAGGAAGAAGAAGATGGCCCTTTGGTCACTCACCTCAAAGCCAGGGAAGAAGAGGGAAATATGAAACGAAAAGGAAAGAAAACCCCATAAGAACTGGGCTGCCTCTTTCCCGGATCCTTTGTTTGCAAAAAGTTTCTAACTGGACTCCTTTCTCTAGTCTCGTCTCCTTTAATTCCATCTTTCTCTTGGCTATCAGATATACTCTTTAAAAAATCTGACCAAGTCTCTGTCAAGCTTGCCCATCATTAACAGGGCAGGGTGCCTTGGTCTCCTCCACCCCACAGATTTGGCCATCCAGGGATGCCTGAGCTCACCCTGCCTTTTAACACCAGTTCTAACTGAGCTCACACCAGTGGCACTGCCCAGTATACCCTTTCCTTCCTCCTTCACCTCATTCTTCCTCCTCTTTCAAACACCAGGTTTGGCTGAACCAAACATTGTGAGGGCATTTCAGCACCCCTTCCTCAATTCTCTACATTGTTTTGCAATGATAAGTCCATGTCGGGATCCCTGGGTGGCGCAGCGGTTTAGCGCCTGCTTTTGGCCCAGGGCGCAATCCTGGAGACCTGGGATCGAATCCCACGTTGGGCTCCCAGTGCATGGAGCCTGCTTCTCCCTCTGCCTATGTCTCTGCCTCTGTGTGTGTGTGTGTGTGTGACTATCATAAATAAATAAAAATTAAAAAAAAAGTCCATGTCTGGTCCCCCCTGGACTGAGAGCTTCTCTGGACCTGTAGTGCCTGACAGAGTGCCTGTCACAGAGTTGGCATGCAACAAATCTATGTTCAGCTTACCTGACCTAGAAGACAGACATCCTGGCCACATTTTGCTTGGAAGTGACTCCTTCACATCCAAAACTTGGAGACAGGGCAAGCAGCCTTTTCCCAAGAATGTGAAAAGGCAGTCAGAGAAAGCACTGTGCTGAGAGTCAATGGAGACCAAAGGGAGTGTGGGACGTAGCATTGGGTTGAATCAGAAGGAGGCTGTGGAGGCCGAAATGGCGCAGCTGTGGCATAGCTCCTGGCCAGGATGGGCAAGGTGGTCAGCACAGGACAGCAACCAGCCACATGGCCAAGGAGAGGGCTCCTCGGAGATCTGGAAGCCTGACCAGAGCATGATTTTCCTGAACACAGAGACGTGTCTCCCATAACAGAGAATTTCATTAAATTCAGGAATGTACTGAGGTAATGAAAAGTCACAGCAGCAGCCAAGCAGCAGCAATTAGGTGCACCACTACACACATTTCAAAAGTGACGTGCCCAGGAGCTGGCTTGAGCCAAAAACGGACAACAGTGGAAGAAGACCCGGCTCAGCAAGGATGCACGGCGATAAGCCCAGGAGGGGATTCCATGAAGGAAAACCAGGCTTCCAAGAGTCAGCCAGTTCCTCCCATGCCAGGGTGGTGTCGATGCCACAACTAACTCATCTAGAGTCTCCTCAGAGTTCCCCAGTTTTGTCTGGGTGCTTCTCAGTTTAGATTTCCAAACTTCTGAGTGGCAGCCTCTCCCCTAAGGATCTTTACGATGTAAAAGGAGAAATGATTTAAACTGGAGTGCAATCAGTCATCATCTCAATTTGATTTTCATGCCTTTCCTGTGACTGCTCATGACCATCTCTTCCGGGCTTCCAGGCTCACACAAACTGGTTCCCCATTGGGGCTCTAATCTGGGAGATTCTAAAGATCCAGGCCTTATGTGACCTTGCAAAGACTCAGTGACCTGGCTGCAGCTTGCACTTGATGAAGTCCCCAAGTGTATGTGACTCAGGAAAGTGGTTGTGGAGGGGAGAGGGGCAGGCAATTCAGCCCCTTGATGTTTTAAAAGGGACCTGGGACTCATCTATGTACAAGTATTAAAATCTTCAGGGCCATGACAGCAATCAGGAAGGTCAAGCCTGCTCTCCTTCAAAGACATCGCTCAGATTGCTCCTTCTCCTTGATCGCAGTCCTGGGCATCCCCTGAGAGCTGACTGCTTCATTTGTACAATGACATTCTGGAAAGGAAGGGTCTCCATCTCTCCTCTCCCTCTGGTACCCCAGCTCTGAGGATCTTAACTCTGGACAGGTCACCCACACGTTGTGTGCAATGGGAAGGAGGAGTAGAAAAGAATGCTCGTGTTAATGGAGTACCTATTTTGGGGCAGACACTTCTCATAGACGGTCTCCTTTAGAACAAGGAATAAAAGCAAGTAAGAAAAGAAATAACTCCCAAAAGATCTGCCTGAGGTCCATTTGGATACTTCCATGGTCTATTATTTTCAAAATTCAGGGAGGCTCCCTGTGCAAGCTCTGCCAGGTATCATTGCCTTTGGCTTGGCATCAGAGGAACCAGGGGGGTTTGCCTCTCCCAAGGAGCTTCTGAATGCCAATCTCACACCAAGTCAAGGAGGTGTTGTCCTGTGATCTCCAACTGTGGGAGTTGGGGAGTGCTTTAGTACAGGTCTGCTTTTCAAATGTATTTACATTCCAAGGTAATGGATGGGCAGCATTTGAAAATTCGTCAGGGAAATGTTCATTTTGGTAAATGCCAACCTCCTAACAAAAGCAAAGCTCCTTTTTCTTAGTACCCTTCAATAGCTAGGGAAGACAAGGGGTGAGTGGTGAAGTGAGGGCAGAGAGAAGCATTCCCCGGTTAGTTTCCAACTGGGCTTTGTGCAGTAAGTGGAATAAAAATAAGCAAGGACAAGAGCGCTTAACTAGGAGGAGCTGAAAAAGGAGGTCTTACAAGCAGGCCCATCTTTGGGCCCAGTTTGTGATTCTAGGGTGATTAAAAAGAATCTGGGCACTTGGGTGGCTCCATGGTTGAGTATCTATCTGCCTTCGGCTCAGGGCATGATCCCAGGGTTCTGGGATCAAGTCCTGCATTGGGCTCCCTGCAGGGAGCCTGCTTCTCCCTCTGCCTGTGTCCCTGCCTCTCTCTGTGTCTGTCATTAATAAATAAATAAAATCCTAAAAAAAAAAAAAAAAAGAATCCCTCTGATAAAGCCTCTGAGAAGACCCTTGTATGGAATCCCAACTGCCAAACCTTATGCCCAGTCAGTGAGGATTTGCCGAAGAGCATGTCAGAGGTCTGTCCCCACTTTGGGAGGAAGGATGGACAGACAGAGGGCATGGGAAGCGTCCCCTGGGCAAGGGGTTTGAGGTGTACCTGAGCTTGGCTACCTGCTGAGAGCCTGGAGGGCCTCTGTGCAGGTCTCCTCAGAGGCTCATGGATTCAGAGATCATTAGACCTTAACGATTCCAGCATCTTCGTTTTACAAATAAGGAGCCTGAGGCCTGAAAAAGTGATGTGCCCTGTCTAAAGGTTTGGAACAAGCTGGTGGCTGGCACTTGGTGTGTGGGAGCCTCTTCCCAAATTTAAAGCATCAATGTGGGCTAACCAATTTTCTGATCCTGAGTATGGGGGTTACCATAGGCTACTCTCTCATACCAGAGGCCTGTCAGTGGCCTGTCCCGTCTCCTGTCAAAAGTATCCCAAACAAGCAGAAAGAGACCCATGAGAGAAATACTCAACTTTGACCCTTTTTTTTTTTTCTGGCAGAATGAAAAGAAAAAATAAATAAGTAACCCAGCATCATAGTGACTAACAATTTCTAATGCGGCTGTGTAAAGTATTTGTAGAGAGCCATTAAGAGAACCATTTGGAAAGTTCTGTATTGTTTTCCTAAAGGCCCACGCGCTGCCCTGCCCGGAGCCGACTGTGAGCTTGAAAGGCTTTGCCCTGACACTTTCCACTTCCTGCTCATCCTCCTGTTACCAGGATGCGAATGGGGTGCGGAGGATGACAGAAACTTCCTGCGGCCCCACGGCTAAGACTGAGCTGACCCAAGCTGGAGGAGGCTCTGTCCAGCGGAGCCGGGAGGAGGAAATCTTGTTTCCTCTTCAGTCACCCAAGAGGTGGTACAGAGGGATGTGTAGGAAGTCAGCTAATTGTCGCTGAAGTCACCGTCTGTTTCTTCAACAGAGGATCACAGCTCCAGTTCCCTTAGAGCTGAGACGTGGAAGGAATTCACAAAAGTCTGCCTTAACCACTTGGAGAAGCAGCTCCATTTGTCTCATGAAGGCCACAGGACACTCCCAGCTTTGAAATCCAGAACCGGGCCAGTGAGTGCCTTGCCTTCCTGTAACCAAGAGCTGAGGGAGCCCCACTTGGCTTTATGCACTGCCCAAACCAAGCAGGAATAAAAGCCCGGTTTTGACCACTGCAGCACTATCATTCAAACAGGACCATTCACTGTGCTAGGGAGGGGGCCTAGGGAAGGAAGGCATTTGGGGACCATTGTTAGCTGGAGAGAAAAAAAACACACACTGTAAACATGTATAAATGGTCTGGGTAACTTAGTTGCCCAAGATCCTGTTGAGAACTTTTACTCATTACTCTTGTTATTGTTACTGTCGGAGACATTCCCTCCTACACATCCTTCCTTGCTCCTGGCAGGACACATGTCTTGATCAAAAGCAAAGAACATTCACTCTCTCCTTCCATTTATGAAAGATGGGGCTGGTTGAGGGTGAGGGGGAAGGTACACAATCAGGGCAGTTTTTCATCATTAGCAAGGAATGGGGATTTTGATAGGCATTAGCTGAGCAGAATAACTTAATCCAAACAGTGACTTCTGAAAAGGAGATACAAGGCCCATGATGTGGGAAGCTATGAAGAACCATTTAGGATTATCTTGCAGAAAGGGAACATGGACAACATGCTTTCTAATCAAAGCCACAGAGAGAGGATGCCATACACAGCCAGGAACTGAATATTCTCAGGTAGGAATTTACACTAAAGTCAATATAGACAGGGCACTCTGGAATGGGACTGCATTCCCCCCCTCCATTAAATCAGGGCTTCATCCAACCTTAATTTGCCATCACTGAACCCGTGAGATCAAATGTGGAAGTTCATCCCTCAAAGCCCAGGTCCAAATGCCACATCCTCTTCCAGGCCCTTCCTGGATTCCCTGATTAAAATAACTGTCTTCCTCTGGTGATCCCACAACACCTTCCTCCTCCTCTACAGAGAGAGCTTTACCTGGCACAAAATAAGCACGAAATAAATGCTCACCTGACAGGTTACCAATCCTTACAAATCAGTGAATAAACGAAAGATGTCAGAATCATGGACGTGTCTTTCAAAGTGAAAGTACAGCCTTTATTCTATACATGCTTTGGGAACATTTATCCCCTGGATGTTTGTTTGTTTGTTTGTTTGTTTGTTTGTTTTTTAAATAAAGATTGAGGACGCCTGGGTGGCTCAGTGGTTGAGCATCTGCCTTCAGCTGAGGTCGTAATCCTGGGGTCCCATGATCAAGTCTCACATTGGGCTCCCTGCATGGAGCCTGCTCCTCCCTCTGCCTGTGTCTCTGCCTCTCTCTGTGTCTCTCATAAATAAATACATAAATAAATAAAATCTTTTTAAAAAAATAATAATAAAGATTGTACTCTGCGATTTAAGTTTAAAAATCACACTCAAAGCAAGGAAAGGAACACTTCTAACTTTTTCTTCAAGTAGTGGTAGAAATAACCTCTTTCAGCCCTCAAGCCCAGGGTCCTGGGGAGAAAGAGCGCACAGTATTTCTGCTCTAGTTGCCTCTGAACTGAGGGCTGGAGCCAAGATACTGGAAAATGCTCATCCATCTCACATGCAAGAGAAAAGAATTCTGGGCATTTTGATATTTGCCACGGCCCCTCCACCTCATCCCACCCGCCGTCGTCAGAGCCCCGTTGCTATTATCAGAACCATCCCGCACCGAGTGTTCTCTTGTGTCATTGAAGAAATGGCAAAGGTTTGGAGAGCTGCCTTCCCTTCCTCTGACCCACCTCCCTCTCTGGTGCCAACTCCCAGTCAGAGGAGAGTTACAAAGAATTGTTTGTGCAGGGAGTGGCTCGGCCTTCCCTTTCGGCCCTGTACCACCCCCTCCTGTGAGCTTCACCACCTAATTCCCAGCAGCTGGCTTTGTTGCTGCAACAGATGGCAACTCTTTCTTAATGTGGCACAAAGGTGTCTGTAGGCAGCCAACCATGGCACACCGCTGGCCACAGCTGGCTAAATGTGGTTTCAGAGACTTGTTTGTGCTCCTGTGTGACTAATACTTACCTCCCCACTGGCTGGCATGAGACCTCTCTCCTACTCATCTGGCATTTGGAACACAATCGACTGGCTTCCCGGCCACTGCCAAACTCATTTAGAGCCCAGGCGGAGGGACTGGGTTTGGGTGGAACTGAAGAGCAGGGCCTATAGAGTCCCAGGGACTCAGAGACATCAGTCACGTTCTTCTCATGAAGGCATATGCCCTCTCAGCCCATGGGGAGAACTTACAGATGGTCGAGAGATAGGAAGGCCTTTCACATCTCCTCTGGGTAAACCAGTCTGTCTATTTGCAAAATAAGCTTATATCTTTAAAAAGAAAGCTAGGTTTAAATTAGTCAGGACTTAAGAGTTTTAAGCAGCACCTGACAGGCTTTGGGGTCAAAAGAATTAGTAAATAAATAAATAAATAAATGAGTGAGTGAATAGATGAAGGAATGGACTGATAAGGAAAGAGAAGAACAGGGCAGGCAAACAGTTCTCTGCATTCTAGGAACTTTCCCAACAGACCCCCTCTGTACCTGTAAAATGACTAATGAACAGATTACATAAAATACGGTATGTCTGTGCTCTGGAGTACAACACCATGTGGTTGCTTAAAAAAATAAAACATCTATATACATAAGGATATGAAAAATATCCAAGATCTACTTTGGGTGAAGAAAACAAAAGACAGCCTGGCAAGCAGGCTACCATTTGCATGGACACATTTTTTAAAAATATATATATTTGTAAAGGCATAGGCTATCTCTAGAAGGATACAGCATCGGTAGTAGTAGTGGTTGTGTCTGAAAGGAAAAATAGGTGGCTGAGGACCAGAGATTGATAGAGACTTTCTTCCCACTGTGCACCTTTTATATTTTTTGAACTTACACCCTATCTCATATATTATCTATTTAAAAACATTAGTTTCTTTTTTATTAGTAAAAACTAAAATTAAAATAAGATTCATATCAATAGAAATAAACATACCAATCACATATTTAAAACGAAAAAGGAAGCATTATCAACAATAGCCAAATTATGGAAAGAGCCCAAATGTCCATTGACTGATGAATAAAGAAAATGTGGCGGGCGCACACACACACACACACACACACACGCCACAATATTACTCAGCCATAGAAAAGAATGAAATCTTGTCACTTATAAGGACGTGGATGGAGCTACAGAATATTATACTAAGTGAAATAAGTCCAAGAAAGAGAAATACCATATGATTTCACTCATATGTGGAATTTAAGAAATAAAACAGATGAACTTGGGGTGGGAGAATGTGGGGAAGAGAGGCAAACCAGAAAACAGACTCTAGAGAACAAACAAGGGGGTTGCTGGAAGGGAGGTGCATCGGGGGATGGGCTAGATGAGTGATGGGCATTAAGGAGGGCACTTGTGATGAGCACTGGGTTATATGTAAATAAGTCATTAAATTCTACACCTGAAACTAATGTTACACTGTGTATTAACTAACTGGAATTTAAATAAGAACTTAAAAAAATAAAATGAAAAAAGAAGTCAGACAAAATATATGCAGTATGATACCACTTACAGTTTTAAAAAATACTCTGAGTTTGGGGGCACCTGGAGAGCTCAGTCCCTTAGGTGTCCGACTCTTGATTTGGGCTCAAATCATGATATTGGGGTCATGAGATCAGGCCCCAAGATGGGCTCTGCACTTAGATCCCAGTGTGCCTATCCCTGTCTCTCCCTCTGCCTCTCCCACTGCTCATGCACTCTCTTCCACATGCTTTCTCTCAAAAAAATAAAATCTTCAAAACAAATATACTCTGAGTATATGTGTGTACATATAGATGTGTATGTGAAGACATTAAAAAGTTATGGGAGGGGAATGGAGAAGTTTTCACTTTTTATCCTGTATATTTCTGTATTATTTAAAAACTTTATAACAGGGGCATCTGGTTAAGCATCTGCCTTCGCTCAGGTCATAATCCCAGGGGGATCATCCCAGGCTCTCTGCTCATCAGGGAAGCTGCTTCTGCCTTTCTCTCTGCTTGCTGTACCACCTGCTTGTGCTCTCTGTCAAATAAATAAAATCTTAAAAAAAAAAAATACCCACCCCTCCACTCACACTTGCTCTCCAATAAATAAATAAATAAATAAATAAATAAATAAATAAATAAATAAAGACAGCTTTATATGTTCTGATCAGTTATCCTCTCTAAGATATATTGTTAGGAACAAAATGGTATATATACCATTCAACCATTTGTATAGGGAATTTGTATGTGAATGTACAGAGTCTTTTAAAGGGTATATATGGGATTGGCACCATGCTCCTTCTGGGGAGGGAAAATTGGTGGCTAAGAAACAGATAAATGGGGAATTCACCTTTGCATGGTGTATAATTTGCATATTTTATAATTTTGTGCCATAGGTATATGCTCCCTAGTATTTTAGTCCAATTTTTTTACTACTTTAATTTTTAAACATAGGACTTCCTTATTAGGCTTGATTATATCAATAATAAGATTAAAGCCTAGATGCACCTGGGCACCTCAGTTAAGCATCTAACTCTTGATTTTGGCTCAGGGGGTGACCTCAGGGCAGTGAGATGGAGCCTGCCTTGGGCTCCACCCTGAGCATGGAGCCTGCCTAAGATTCTCTCCCTTGCCCTCTGCCCCTACCCCCTGTCTCTCTCTCTAAAAAACAATTTTTTAAAAATGTTTGTAAAAGATTAAAGCCTAAAAGAACTCGGAAAATCAAGTGGTTTATTTCCTTCAATACCCATACACGATTCTCATCCTAGAGTATTTTGTCTTCTTAGGAGCTGGTGCTCTGAGGCACTCATGAACATACCCCCTCAAAAGGCTGAAGCATCGCTCTAATTCCCTTGGTGGTCAGCATTATCATGCCACTCAGCCTAGAGGCCCCATGCTGCATAAAACAATACTGAGAGAAGACTAAAATCAAATGATCACAACAAATACTGGCTCTAAGCAAATGATTCTAGTCATTAATACTTGTTTGTCAAGTGCCTACTATGTGCAGGGGCTGGAAGCTCACACCCCCATTTCTCTGAAATGTGTCAAGATCACAGACACATTTCTCACTTTAAAAAAATCGGATTAGGGATGCCTTGGTGGGTCAGTGGTTGAGCATCTGCCTTCAGCCCACGGTGTGATCCTGGGGACCCGGGATCGAGTCCCACCTCGGGCTCCCTGCATGGAGCCTGCTTCTCCCTCTGCCTGTGTCTCTGTCTCTCTCTGTGTGTCTCTCATGAATAAATAAATAAAATCTTTTTAAAAATAAATAAATCAGATTAATACAATTTGATGGGATGTTTATTTTAATCCTACTTTCTTCAAACTATGGGTAGCAGGGAGAGTCTACTGTCAACATTTCCAATCTCTAGTCAAAGTCAAAATTTTATATAGAAGTCTACAACTGACCTAGCTATGTAGCTCCTAAGATAATTGCTCTAAAATATCCCTAATATTGGCCCAAATGTTCAGGAGTCCCAGGGGAAGGGCCCTTCTGTTCCTGTTGTGCCCACCCCAAACCAAGCTCTTAGGGGCCCGTAGCTGCTCAGTCACTTCCCTGGGCTCCTCACCCTTCCTAGCTATTCCCTTTTCTTCCCTCTGGGCGCCATGACAGAGTGATTCATGGTTCACTCCAAACAGCTCATGCTTGTGCCTGCATCAGTCCCCTGGGCAGAATGTCTGCCCCTCTCTTCCTGTGTAAGGCCTACTGTCAGGGCCAACCTCAAAGCCCTGGCAACTTTCTTCCTTTAAGCACCAGTCCTAGCCAGCTCTCTTCTCCCACACTACCAGTTCTCCCATGATATTGACTACTGCTTTGGCAATTCATTGTGCACTACCCTGGGACAGATGACTCTTCTCTTATTGTGAATTCCATGACTCGTGTTTGCTGGAAATAATGAGGAGGAGAAGAATATAGGGCCTAGGAGGGGGAAAAAGAAGTGGGCTGGCAGGACAGAAGTGGAACCTGGTCAGATGCCCCAGGGTCTTTTCACCACCTTCTGTGATGGGGACAACCTTAGAGATGAGAGGGAAGGGAGAGAGGTAGAGCAGCTTCGACTCCAGGGATCATTCTGGGCCCGGTCAGCACTCCCCAACCAGAGTGTTGGAGTGGGGTCTAGTGACAGAAATGTCAGTGTTCCAGTGGTGACCCCCTCACCTCCCTCGCTTCCATCTTCACTGTAATGCACTTTAAATCCCAAAGCAGTGCCCTCAGGCTCTTCCCTGGAGGACCACCCTCAGGCTACTAGAATTATTTTTGCCCAACTAATAGAGAACCGGAGGGCCTGGAACTTCTACCCCCAGGGCAGCCCTGCCCAGGAACCCTCCGGTGCTGGGAGAATTCTAAGGCATAGTTTATATTCAGGATTCTTCTGCAGAGGCCAAGCTACCCCCTGAGGAACTTCTGAAACCACACCTTTGCCTGGGGGACCTCTGCTTTCCCATCCTGCTTCTCCTCCGTCACCTGTCCTTCCAGCCACCCTGCCCTTGATAAATCACTTGCCTTCTCTACAGGCTTGCTTCTGGGGAGCTTGACCTAAGACAAGCAAGGTGGGGGCTGGGGGAACGCCCTTTGGCACTCGGAGAAAGGAAGCAACGCAGTTTTGTTTTGTTTTGTTTTTTTAATTTCCTAAAATATCCAAGTTCTTTTGTGGGTTGGGAGTAGTGGCCACACTAGGAGATGCAAGCTAACAGGATGGTGCTTGACTTCTCCTGTCCTTATATCTACTGATGAAAGACTGTGAGCAGCCAAGGTCAAGGGGCAGGTATTAGATTTATTCACTGTCATAACCTCCACTGGACTCTCCCATGTGCCAAGCTCTGTGCTAAGTCTAAGCCCATTCTCTCTCTCTCTTTTTTAATTCCTCAGAACAACCCTACATAACAGTACCCCCATTTGATAGGTTAGACTGTGAGAAATGAAGTCATTGGCCCAAGGTGCCCAGAGGGATCAGACCTGCCTTCTTCTCTTATGTGCCTGGTCACCCATCATTCTTTTTTAAAAGAAGATTTATTTATCCATGAGAGACACAGAGAGAGAGAGAGAGAGGTTGAGAGAGAGAGAGAGAGAGAGAGAGAGAGGCAGAGACACCGGCAGAGGGAGAAGCAGGCTCCATGCAGGGAGCCTGACATGGGACTCGATCCCAGGTCTCCAGGATCATGCCCTGGGCCGAAGGCAGCACTAAGCCGCTGAGTCACCCAGGGATCCCCTCACCCATCATTCTTAAATGTGTCCTTCACATACCACTCTGGAACCTTAAGTTCAAAAGTGCTCAAAATTCTTTACTGATTGCTCAGAATTGCTCGGAGAGCCCTCAAAATAACAAGAAATAGCCCTCAAAACAGCAGACTGCAAAGCGAAATAATTGATCTTACTAAAATCAAAGTAATCAAGCTGGGAAAGAAGGGTTTCAAAACAAGTTTGTTTTAAGATCACAGATTTCCCAAAAAAAGGGGGTGGAGGGTTGCGCCTGGGAGACTCAGTCAGTTAAGCATCTGCCTTCAGCTCAGGTCATGATCCCAGGGTCCTGAGATCAAGCCCCACATCGGGTTCCTGCTCAGCAGGCAGTCTCCTTCTCTCTCTGCCCCTCCTTCTGCTTGTGCTCTCTCGCGCTCACTCTCTCTCTCTCTCTCAAATAAATCAATAAAATCTTTATTAAAAAAATAGACTAAAATGCATCCTTTTGTTTGCTTTGTTAATTGGAGAGTAATTTCATGCACTAGCTTACTAGGTGGTTATTAACATAGTTTAAACAACAGTACTGCAACATTATCAAAAATACTGAGCACTGTTCATCTAAAAGAAAAAAGAAAAGAAGGCTCCTTTTCATGCACCAATCTGCTGCCCCTCTTTTTTTTTTTTTTATGCTACCCCTCTTACACGCCTTTGTTTGGGGCTCAACTTATAGTTCTATCAAATAGGACTGAGGCCCTTCTCTTCCCTGCACAGAAGCAACAGTATGCCCACTGGCTACAGAGCAGCAGAAGCAGGTGGGGGGCGGGGGGCAGGGTTAAAGGGTAAGAAGGCAGTGGTGTGCCCAGGGAGTAGCAGTGACAAGGAAGGGACACTGCCAAGGTGGTGGCATGCCCAGTGGCCAATCTGGAGACAGGAAGGGAAAAATGGCAGACCACAGAAGCAGTTGCCCAAAGAGCTGTTGGAACAGAAAAGAGATTAATGATATACAAGAGGGTTGAACAATAAATTTATGGGGGCCGATAAGAGCCCATTTCTCATTATCAGAGAAGGAATCTACAAACATTGAAAAGGAGAAGACCAAAAAGAAAGCTGAGGTATTGGATTTTAATTAGATGTACCAGTGTGCACTCATTTTATAATACGTGTACAGAAATAGATATGGTATTTGTGTGTATGTGTCTGCATATGAACCAGATCTTAGGTTTCTGAGCACCATCCTCCATTAAAAGGCAACAGAGAGCTCCCCAGAGAAATGGCTGGTTCCTAGACTGAGGCAATAAGCTTGGAACATGTTGTGCCAAAAAGTAAGGAAAAAAAGTTGGGGCGCCTGTGTGGCTTAGTCAGTTGAGAGTCTGACTCTTGATTTTGGCTCAGGTAATGACCTCAGGGTCATGAGATCGAGTCCCATGTTGGGCTCCTTGATGAGCCTGGGGCCTGCCTTAAAGATTCTCTCACTCTCTCCCTCTGCCCCTCCTCCCCACCCCCCAGCTCACACTCTCTGCTCTCTGCTCTCTCTCTCTCTAAAAAAAGAAAAAAGAAAGTAAATAAAAGCTAAAGCAAGAATGATAGAAACATGACAGGAGCCAGTTTGAAAACATTCCCACCGGTCAAATGTCACTTTGAGCATAAAAAATAACTAGTTATAATAACAATAGTCCCTTCAATAATGAGAATCCCTGCATCCCTTCCTATATGTATATATAGCAAATAAATGGAGAAGGGAACAGTCTGCCTACAATGGAATGTCAGTAGTAGGCAGAATTGATGATAAACCCAGAAAACCATTATTCAACAACCATCATAGTGGTGGTTGATTCAGAAGGCAGTCATCCATGCAGACAGGCTGGTGAGAACTGGCTATTGTGGTCTCCTCATAAAATCTTCATCAGTTAAGAAGGGAAAATGAGAATTTATGGTTGAGAAGCCAAGTGATGGAGAATAACATCTCCAATGGTTAGACAGCTGGCAACTTCTTAATGCACAGCATCATTTCTAGAGGATTCCTGCCAAGAATGCATGGCCTGAGTCTGGGCATGAAGAGACATCAGAGAGACCCAGGGGTGGGCCATCCTACAATATGAAAGGCTAGTACTTTTTCCACTTGAGATCTTAGAAGGTAGAAAAAGACCAAAGAACCATTCCAAATCAAAAGAGACTGGAGAGAGTTGGCCACTAACCACCATATAAGACCTTGAATTGTACCCTGGACAAGAAAGAAGCAACATGCTGGGGACAGTTGGCAATATGTAAATGGAGTCTGTGGAGGACATGATAATGTGTAAAAGTGACCTGCATGGTTGTATGGCGTTTATATAGGAGAATGTCCTTGCTTTGGGGAAATACACACCTGAATAATCATGAGTAATGGAGCAGCATGTAAGCAACTTGTTTTCAAGTAGTTCAGAAAAAGACTATGTATTAATTACTTATATGTGTATAATATGTATAACTGCACTATCTGCATGTGGAGAGAGAGAGAGAAGGCAAGAGAAAGAGCCTGAAAATATAAGACATTAATAAGTGGTATTCTGGGTAAAGGGGATATAAGATTTCTTTGTGTTGTTCTTGCAACTTCTACAAGTTTAAAATTATTTTAATTAACTTATTTAAAAATAAAATACGTTATTTAAAAAAATAAAATCCAGGCAAAACTTGAGGTAACCTAGAGAGGAATTAGAATGGCAGGTAAGTGGGGAAGCCAATGAAATGAGAGGTAAAGAGAAGAAAGCAATTAAGCAATTAAGCAATTTATTATCCTCTCCCCCTTGTCCCATTTATTTATTTAAAATAAATGCAATGGAAACTATCTGCAATATAGCTCCAGCTGGTTCCCTCAAATGTCAAACCTGATTCTACATATGAATATTTTGCAGGAGAACCAGCAGGAGCTTTGCCATCAGACAGACCTGGATGCAGATGCTCCTTAGAGCTCTGTGCTTCTGAGACTCAGTTTTCTCAGGTGTAAAATGGGAATAATCACACATTATCTCACAGGTTGTTATGAATTAGGGGAGATCATCTACAAATAACACACAGATCATCTAAGAGTAGACTACGTGGGGTCAGTGGTGGAAGCAAAGTTCTCACAGAGAGCTCACTATTATTTGGGGTTTACGTTGCACATCAGGAATTTTTTGAATACCAAAAGCTTAACTTTCACTCCTGAGTTTGTCACTTAACAGTTTGGCTTTAAACAAAACAAAGCAATCCAAAAACTGTTGCAACTGAGGATCAGAGCTGTTGTATACAGAGAGTGGTATCAACGGGCCCTTGGGCATGCTTATGGTTCTGATACTCAGTGAGACCTCACCATTTAAATAAATTCATAATGTGCAGAATGTCATTTGTTGATTCTGTGCTCGGCAGAAGGTGCACAGCTAAATTGCTGCTATCCACTTCTGAAACTAGTATTCATCAGTCACAGTGCCTCTATTACACACTGAGATTTATTATGTTGTAAATAAAATGTCCCACCTGTGACAGGTGTTCAGTATTGACTGATATTGACTTGTGAGTTTCCTTGACTTGTGAGCCCCCTCAGACCCCATCTCCCATCTTTGTAACCACAGAGATGTAGCCAGTGATGAGTCCAGAATTTCTAGCCAGGAGAAGGTGAGATTAAAAGGGGAGACTTAGGGAACTTGTCTTGAAGGAGTGTTTTTATAGTAAGCACACCCTGGAGACAAGTTTAAGAGCAAGTTTCCTTT
The DNA here is from genome assembly GCF_905146905.1 of Nyctereutes procyonoides. Lineage (NCBI taxonomy): Eukaryota > Metazoa > Chordata > Mammalia > Carnivora > Canidae > Nyctereutes > Nyctereutes procyonoides. Next base: position 38,877,358 of record NW_026575044.1, read on the forward strand.
ATAATTTCATAGGAATTGAAAAATAACAATTGTCCAGATTAACGGACATTATTAAGGTCACTATGATCATGGTTGCTGGCTAGCTTTAGCAGGGCTGATGGAGACAGTGGAGGGGGACAATTGGACATTTTGGCTCAGCCACTGTCCTCAGCCCAGTACCTGGCACATAGCAGGCTCTAATGCTAGCCTACTCCAGTCTCACCACCTGAATTTTAGAAACTTCTAGACTCAGCTCTCAATCAATGACAAGGCAGTCGGTCACTATGCCTTCACTGTGCTATTAGGTGCTACTCTGTATATCCTGAGATTGTTACATGCAAAAGTGAAAGATAAGACAGTGAAAATAAGAGAAATAAAGGCGAATATCATCCAAAGAAGGTATATCACTAATCACAGCTGTATAGTCCAGGGAAGAGCGGGTCACAGGCATGACTGCAGAGATGGGACCAGCTGGGATTAATGGGGAAGTGTGGCATGGGGGGAAGGTCAGTAGACCTCATGTTCATTGTTCTTATGCTCAATTGAAAATAAAGGGAAAGGTACATGTTATTTCAGATCCTCTCACCGAGATAGATGATTAAAGTTGGCCATGAAGAGCCCTCTCAATTTTTTTTTTTTTTGTAATTGATGACACCTCTCCAAGGAGTCTCCATGGCTAAGCCACCCCCAAATTCTCAGGTTCAGCCTTCACTGTTTCCAGGGACTGCTAATAGCCTCAACTTGCCTGTTGAGAAACAGGAAAAGCAGGCTTTTGGAGGTTTTGGCAAGAGGACCTGAGGGCCAGGCCACCCCTGATGGCTACTCTGCATCCACATTTCTGGTCTGGAGTTGCAGGACCAGGTGCCTTGTGGGGGAGTCATGAGCCCTCAGGGATCAGCCTCTCAGGAGCTACAGTTGGTCCTCCGAGGACCTCTGAGTCCATGAACAGACTTCTTGAAAGAACAAAAATGTCTGAGCTCAGATTATTCCCTCCTATCCATAGAAGCCATCGTGCAGATCTGAAACACTTAACTAACTGATCATTAATCATGAGGAACAGGTTTTGTGGGCAGTACTCCCGTACAAACACTCAACTGCCATTAACTTGTATTGCAGATGTCGATATGTGAGAACACTGGTTCTGAATACCAGGAATGTGTCTCTCTCAGATTGGCGGCCGATGAGGTGAAAAGAGAGATTTATGCAATGCAAGCTATCTCTCTCTTCTCTTTCTTCCTTGGATTTTTCTCTATCTTGAGTAAAGTTCGGTTTTCAGAAGATCAATCCTGGTTGTAAACACAGTCTTTAAAACCTTTGCACTGCTTTCCTGCAGAATTTATGATTTGTTTACATTTGAGGCGAGGAGCAGCAAGAGGGGTAATCCTGAAGCCTTTGGTAGCCTACTCGAAAGAAAAAAGGGAATGTGGGAACATGAGTAAAAATATTTCCTTGTTCCAGCCATGATTTGTGGGTGCAGAATTCTCCCAAAGAGAGAGGTCATGCCCTAAGGAAATTGGCCCAACCAGCCCTTGGTAATCATTAAAATAAGCCAATGAGATCTTAAGAGAAATTTCCAGAAATCCACAGATTTCAGGATTTGGAAAATGCACAAGAGAAAATTTAAGGTAGATGCCTCAGTGGTGATTTGAGGGGCTGCCACCATGAATGCCTTCTGGGAACAGTGTGGTGTGGAACTGGCACAGTCACACAGTGGACACCTGGAATGAGAATCTTCCAAACAGAAATCCAGTCATGAATTGTCCTTGTATTGAGGACAAAAGTCAGAGGCCAAAGAGAATGGCTGAGAATCAAATAACCCAAGATTTTTTCAACATATCACAGAAGATTTAAATTCCTCTCTCACAGTTACAGAACTCTTTGTCATCTCAATAACAGAAGTTTTAATATAAATGAATGGATAAAGGAGAGGAATTAAAAGATCTGTTCTAGCAAAAGCTAGAACTCTCTACCTACTCATACCCACTGGGTACATGACCTCCAGCAAAGAAGACACCTGGCCTTGAGTTTCTCACCAGTGATATGGGAACACTAGCACTTGCCACTCAGAGTTAAAATGAGGATAAGATAGTGCATGAAAGATAAGTGAAGAAAATGCTATGAAAACTTAATCCTAGGGCACCTGGGTGGCTCAGTCAGTTAAGCATCTGCCTTCAGCTCAGGTCATGATCCTGGGGTCCTGGGATCAACCCCAAGTTGGACTCCTTCCTTAGTGAAGAGTCTGCTTCTCCTTCTCCCTCTGTCCCCACCCTGCTGGTTCTCTCTCTCTCTCTCAAGTAACTAAATACAATCGTAAAAAAAAAGGGGGGGGATCCCTGGGTGGCTCAGGTGTTTGGTGCCTGCCTTCGGCCCAGGGCATGATCCTGGAGTTCCAGGATCAAGTCCCACATCGGGCTTCCTGCATGGAGCCTGTTTCTCCCTCTGCCTGTGTCTCTGCCTCTCTGTGTGTGTGTCTCTCATGAATAAATAAATAAAATCTTTTAAAAGAAAAAAGAAAAGAAAAGTTAATCCTATAACATAAAATGTTTATTACCAATAATGGTGATAACGGCTGTGATAAATACTTTTGAAATAAACTATCAGGGGACACCTGGGTGGTGCAGTGGGTTAAGCATCCAACTATTGGTTTCAGCTCAGGTCATGATCTCAGTGTCGTGAGATGGAGCCTGTCAGTTGTCAGACTCTGCACTCAGGGTAGCATCTACTTGAGATTCTCGCTCACTCTTGCTACCCCTCCCTCTTGCGCTCTCTCTCAAATAAATAAATGTTTTTTAAAAGGGGGGGGGGGACTGTTCCTACTCTAGAATGAATGGATTTTAGAAAGAGAAATGTTCCCCTCTTCTTAGCAGGACCACAGTGAAGGCACCCAGGAGGGGAACTGCAGCTTCTGCAGGTCAACCTTGACCCACAAGGCTGTCCTTATCTCCAGGAGCACTGTGAGACTTCTTTCTTCAGAAAGAGTATTGAGGTTATAACTAGAAGCAGGCATCACCATGTTAGTGGGGGAGAATCATTGGAGTGGGGTCAGAAAAACTGGGCTGTGTCACATACTACCTCTGAAATTGGGGGTAAATTATTTGTTGCCTCTGGACCTCCAAGTGTTAGGTCTAAAATAAACCAGCACTAAATTCCATTGAGTTTCTATCAGATAATAAGTAGGTAAATTCAAAAATAATAAATAGTTGGGGTGCTTGAGTGGCTCAGTCAGTAGAGCATCTGACTCTTGATCTGAGGGTCATGAGTTCAAGCCCCACACTGGGTATGGAGCCTACTAAAAATAATAATAATAATAAATAGTTGACTGTAGGAATACTTTTTTATTGCAAGTCAACTGTTAAGTAACAAAAGGGATTACACAGATCTATTGTGAATCAACATCAGGCAAGAATTAGCATGGGTTTTGTTGAAAAGATTTTTTTAGTTACTTTATAACTCATCTCTCCACTAGGCTTGTCAGCCGTTCTTACACGCTACACTTTTGGTGTGTTGTTTGAAAGACAAGATTAAAAAATCTTTAATCATTGATTTAAGGAATTTGAGTAATACTGTTTGGCGTTTTACCAGGCATCTTAAATATTTAAGAGAGAATGTGTCAATATTTGGACTAAATGAAAGAAAGATGCAGGAATACATGCACCCTGTTGATTACCGAGATGTTCCCCAAAGCAGGAAAGAAGCAGATTTTGTTGCCAGCATTAGCCCTGGTGTCAAGCAAAAAGAAACAGAGTGGGAAACGATTTGCATTTGCCTATGTTTGATCTTTGTTAAGGCATCTTTGAGTTCGCTAATATGTTATATAAAGTAAATTGGATTAGGTCATGGAGGTGTGGAGGGAACTGGTTGCTTATGAAGTTACAGTGTATCACACCATTCTGAGACACACAGGAGAGTATAAGAAATTGTACACAATGAAGCTATATGATAACAGAGCACTCATTTTGATCTTTGATCTATAGCATGCCAAACTTCTAGACAACTGAAATTTGCAAGCAAACTGAAAAGATCATAAATGACTTCTGAAATGTTTTCAGTACATCAGGTTCAGGATGCATTTTGTCACTGCCTGATTTCTCAGAAGCCACATCATTCATTCACAAATGCATTCATTCATTCATCCTAATAAACCATGTGCTGAGCTGTGCAAGGTCCCTGCTGGGGGACGGGGGCTGGTCACTCCATCCCCCTGACCTTCTCTCAGTACTCCTGTGAATGAGAATTTGTTGGCATGCACTGCTGTTTTAGGAAAGCAGCATGGCAGGTGAATTCTGCACTCCACGCAGATTCTCTCACATGATGGGGAAAATAAGTGAGAGGAGGGCAAACAAGCTGTTGACCTCCCCCTCCAAGAATATGGAAAGTTAGTTAGGGAGGACAGGGAAAGAATGCCAACAATGGAAAATTCTCACTTTCTGGTCCCCAAAGACAACCCTGTGTGTTTCTTTTAGTAAAACACATTCCCCAGAATAGACTGAGGGGTTTTGTCTGCCTTGGCCACTTCTAGAAAAATGTGTCAGATATTCACTTACGAGATGTTCACATTTTGTTGAATATCAGTAAAACACAGCTATTAAAAAAGTAAAATGACACCGTGGTCTTAGAACATGATTTATTAACCAAGGCCTGATCAGATGTTATGGCTACAAATATCTTACAGAGAATGCATTGGAGGCCAAGCTCACTACAGTGACTATAGCAAGAGCACTGACCTGGGAGTCCTGAAACTGAGTCTCTGCCATTCAGCGGAAGGGTCCTCTGTAAACCCCTCCAGAAATGGAGGAGCCAATGCAGTATTTTGATGGGGACTACAAGCTCAGAGTGAATTCAGGATTCACTGTGACTAATTATTGGCCTGGATGTCTCTGAGCCCTAAGTTTCTCATCTGTAGAATGAGGATAATAAGAGTACCTACCACATTGGACTGATGTAAGAAGAAACGAGGGAAGGCATGCGATTCCACTGGCCCTGAGAAAACCAAGAAAAGAAAGACAACTGTCTGCATACAGATATGCTGTACTGTACGTGCAACCCACGCCAGCCCAGGGAACCTTCGTGCCACTTGCATACGGCGAAGCAACGATAACCATCATCAGAAGCCATCGGGTGCAAATGAGAGACACCAGAGCCAATCTCTGGTGATGGTAGGGACCCTCTACTGGGTCCTCACAGCCAATGCCTCTCCCTTTGAGGACAGGAGCCAGGAGGTTGAGGTCTGAGGAGAAGGGACAGTGTCTCAGCTCTCCCTGTTACATAAGCCTGTTGGGGGGGGGGGAATGACCCCAAAAACTGACACACAGGCAAACTGGAGATTAAGAGCATAATGGCAGGATATTCTTAAACTCCAACACTGAAGCAAAAGTTTTACTGGGTAACATAAATTTTATGTAGCATTTTGGAGAGTACAGTTTCATAGGAGGAAGAGTTTTCATTGCACCTGCCTGCAGCAGCTTTAAAAATCTTTATTAGACATTTCTCTGCAACCTTCTCATCTGCCACTCCCCTCCACCATCCCAAGCATTTCTGTATCTGTTTCTAGCCAAAGGAATGCCTGGTCCTGCCTGTCTCCTCTCTGTTAGAGCTTTCCTTTTCCAAATCCCCACATTTAAATTCTTTATGCCCCCAAGTGTAGAGCTGATCAGGCCCACTACTTCATAGTCTAAACCCAGCACATTCCAAAGATGGCGCCAGCAAGATGGTGTCTATTTAATGACATCCAGCATTATTGGAAGGCAGTTGTGCTTACAGATGTTAGGTTATATTTCCTCAAATACAGCCTAACAGGTTGCTTGGATCCATAGTGAATATACATATTGGTCAACCAGCATCCATCTGACCCCTTTTCAACTGAACCCATACTCTTCTTCTAGTATCTACCCTCCTTCATGCAGTCCAATGCTTTCATGGAAGCTGACCTTTTTCCTAGCTCCAGTGGTGAACCCTGAAGAATCTAAACCAATTAGAGTATTCCCATCACCTTTTGCCAAGTTTCTTGATTCGGGGATGGCTGTGTAACTAATTAGGGCCAGTGAGAAGTGACAGGGGACTTTCTGAGTTTCTGAGGATGGAATTTCCTTGCTCTTATGAGCAAGCTATAGGATGCCAGCTCTCTCTCACTGGACATGAATGTGAGCCTTAACCCCGACGGCTACCAACTGCCATCCCACAGCCCAAGATGAAGCAGCCTTGGGTGGGCAAAGGGAAATGACTCACAGAGCCTGGGTCCTAGATAATGTTTTTGAGCTTAAAGCCAGTCCACCTCTGATGTCTGGTTACTTGACCAGCTACTCGGTTAAGCCAGCTCCAGCTGAGGTTTTTGTTTCCTGAAGTCAAAAGCATTCTCACTGAGATAGGCTCCATTGTTTTCTTATGTACTGATCTTAATGTCCAACTAGGCCACAAATTCTTGAAGGACAGAGACTTAGGTTTCTTTTGTATTTCCCGCAGTCCTTGGGACAACACTGCATAGATGGCAGGAGTTTGAGTATTCAACAATGGGTTGGTTTATTATTGTAAGATCCTTGAAGTAAGGGTCTTTGGTTTTTGGGCATTTACTCTGAAGTATGAGAGTTCAGATTCCCATCAATAGACAACTATTAAGGAAAATAATGGCTTTAGATTATCTTGGAATTTTAACCATGTGAGACTCATAAGTATAAATTACAACTCAGCGTGAGGAAATTTGAACATTCTTCTCCATCTCATCCTCCATATTCCTTAGAATTCCACATGCTTCCATGTGTGCAGCATCTGGTCAAACCCCCAAATTTGTAGAATCTCAGTGGTTTTTAATAAACGTGTTGTTGAATTTGGAAGCATAGATTTCACTAAACATATTAATGAACATTGAAGAAATAACCCTTGAAGAGAAATTCGATTGAAAATTCTCCAATGTCTAAGAAAGAAATAAAATTAGCTTAATCAAGCAACCAGTGAGGGGAAGCTCCTATCCCTCAGGGTATATAGACTGTATCATTTCAGGAATTATACAAAAGGCAAAATATTCAGAAGCCACCAAGAACTTTTGCCAAGGGATACCTGAGTGGCTCTGTGGTTGAGTATCTGCCTTTGGTTCAGAGCATGATCCTGGGGTCCTGGAATCGAGTCCCACATTGGGCTCCTTGCATGGAGCCTGCTTCTCCCTCTGCCTGTGTCTCTGCCTCTCTTTCTGTGTCTCTCATGAATAAATACATAAAATCTTTAAGAAAGAACTTTTGCCAAATTAACAGCACACAGCAGTGCTTTATAGTCTGTATTCCAAGGATCAACTCTGATCACATTCAACGTCATATATCTTTTTAGCAAATACATTTTTACTTGCAGAGAAAGCAGACTCAGAAGCCACATACATCCTCTTAAGGCCTTCAGTGAGACTCTACTGCACTAAAGGACCTGGCATTTGTGCTAATTTTAGAAAAAGACATATTTATTAGGATTTCTTTCAACACATTACAATTCTTCTGTGCTAACCCAGAACAGTGTCTTGGTAATTTATGTAACATTTCTTACATATTTCAATGATCAACCTGCAAACCATTCAAAGCTCCAAGTCCTCTCTGCAGCCTCACCCTGTGCCCTACCCCTCATCTAGAACTTCCATGCTATCACTCCGAGGGCTCCTGAAGTCCACTGTCTCTATGAAGCAGTCTCTGATCCCCTGGGAGTCAGGGACATTTTCAGGCACCCTATCAGAAAATGAACTTCACAGAATTCCCCATCACTCAACACCCCACAGGCTGCATTTACCATAATGTAAATACTTTATTCATAATAGATATTTATTTATGTCTTCAATGTGTTTATTTATATCTCCATTGTATTATTGATCATGAGCTTATAAATGTCAAGGATCTTGTCAGATTCACTCAAATTGAACAAGAAAAAACCATAAAGCAAATGGAGCACTCATCATTCACTCTCCTTTGCTCTGGGCATGCTGCTTTTCAGACATCTAGTGCTGTAGAATACCTCTGATCTCAGGTCATCTGCTTTGCCTCCTTCCTTTTGCTTTTCTTTTCTTTTCTCTTTTTAAGATTTTATTTATTTATTCATGAGAGACACAGAGAGAGAGGCAGAGACACAGGCAGAAGGAGAAGCTGGCTCTCTACAGGGAGCCTGATGTGGGACTCAATCTCAGGACCCCAGGATCATGCCCTGAGCCAAAGGCAAACACTCAATCAGTAAGCCACCCAGGCATCCCTCTTTTCACTTTTCAAAATGGATCTGCCCCTTCCTACAGGACCTCAAAGCTCTGCTTTCTGCTAAGTCTTCAAATAAGCTGCATTATAATGAACATGCCTTACTATGTCATCCCATCCAGTTGCCATAAAATCAGGACAACTGATGGATATTTGATGTAACCCAACAAGGAGAGGCCTTTTGGCTCTAGGAGCCAGAGCTGCTCCATCAGGCAGGAATCCATGTTAAAGTGTGCAAGCCAGCCTTGGTAAAGGTCCAGCCATGACACTCTGCAAAAAGCAAAGCATTAATAAGTGTTAATAAGTGCTGTTGGAGTAAGAATCATTTCCTATACATGCTTCTTGTACCGTTTATAAAGCACTTTCACATATATTATTTTGTTAATGATGATGTGATACACAAACACACACACACACATATGAAAATAGACCCTTAGAGTACAAATGCCTCTTTAAGCATGCCACTAGCATGTTATCATACAGGACAATGAAGCTACTTGTAGTTTCTTTTAAGGAAATTTTTGCAAATTTGAGGAAACTACTGTTTTGTTTGTAGGTTCATTCTTCTACTTCCTCTACATAGGCAGAAAGGGATTTGGAGCCATTCTCGACTTATTTTCTATTCTATATCTCTAAACTATGACCATCCCCACACCTTGGAATGCTTCTGGGAGGGAAGGAAAAGCTATTTCTTCCTGCTAAGAAAACTGATCACAAGACAAGCAACATGTCAGGAAGCAGTATTCTTCAGAGGAAACACTTATGACTCTTTGATCCTCAAGGACTAAATAAGGAAGATATCCTTCTTCAACCTCTCCCTCAGGACGCCCCCACCACCACCACCCAATCAGGACCTTACCCATTGAGGGTGGGATGAGAGAAGTGACCTCAGGGAGAGGTACAGGCTGCGGACCCAGGAAATTGGGGTTTGATTTCCCCGGGCATGAACAGCCTGTTAGACCCAACCCAAGAGAGGAGTTTCCAGCCAGGACCTCTACACCTTCACACAAACATAAACACCGCATGCAGGGGTGTGCCTGCCCAACCTCCAGGTGGTACTGCAACTCCTGCCTTCTCCCTAAACACGTACATTCACAACTCCCTGGATTCCAAATGGGAGTAGGAGGTAGAGAGTGGAAAGGCAGGTCAATCAGATACTTAAAGATGAAACATCCCAGGTGTAAGGCCAGAGGCCAGGTGGCTCTGCATGAAAGGAAGGTGGCAGTTTTTGTTTATCTAGAAAATGCAGGAGGGTAGGCCTGGCATTCTCAGATACCTGTTTCTCTATTCTTTTCATCCAAACTGAAAGTTCAGCTCCTCGAATCACTGCAAAAGGATGGGCTTTCACAACATTTTGTGGATTGAACAAATTCTAGCCACTGCTTATCAAAACCTTATTCTTTGCAAAATACCCAGAAAGATATAAAGGCTAATCAGGTTAGGGTTATAGAAGAGGCACCAAATGGAATTCAAGGGCATTGTACAGTTCATTATTTAGTGCTTCCAAAACCTTGCCCCCATGGAATACTTAGGGCTCCACAGTCACACTATACTGGAAAATGCTCCATGTGATTTCCCCCTCATTAGAATTCTCAATGCCTGTGAGTATATTCAGTGCTTTGTGGATGGATGGATGGATGGATGTATAAATTAAAATCTTTATATAAAAAAATACAAGAGATAACAAGTGTTGGTGAGGACAGGGAGGAAAGGGAATCCTTGGTCACCAATATTGGGAATATAAAATGGCACAGCCACTATGGAAGAGTATGAAGGTTCCTCGAAAATTTAAAAATAAAACTATCATATGATCCAGCAATTCCACTTCCGGGTATCTATCTGAAGGAAATAAAATTGCTATCTTGAAGAGATATCTGCACTCCCATGTTTACTGCGACATTATTTACAATAGCTAAGACATGGAAACAACCTAAGTGTCCACTGACTGAATGGATAGAGGAAATAATAAAGAAATATTATCCAGCCATTAAGAAAAAAAAAACACAAGGAAATCCTGCCATTTGTGACAACGTAGATGAACTTTGAGGGCATCATGCTAAGTGACATAAGTAAGACAAAGACAAGTAACATATGATCTCATTTTTACGTGGAGTCTGAAAAAAATAGAACTCACAAAACCCAGTAGTTTCCAGGGGCATGGAATGAGGGACAGGGTGGGTAATGGGAGAAAGTGGTCAAAGGGAACATACTTCCAGTTGGAACATGAACCAGTCCTGGGGATATACCACACAACACTGTGACTATAGTTAACAACACTATATTGTATATTTGAAAGTTGCTTAGGGACAGTAGATTTTTAAAGTTCTCAACACACACACACAAATTATAACTTTGTGGGGCACCTGGGTAGCTCAGTGGTTGAGCATCTGCCTTCTGCCGTGGTCCCGGGGTCCTGGGATCAAGTCCCGCATCAAGCTCCCCGCAGGGAACCTGCTTCTCCCTCTACCAATGCCTCTGCCTCTCTCTCTCTCTCTGTGTCTCTCATGAATAAATAACTAAAATATTTTTTTAATTATAACTGTGAGGTGATGGATGTGTTAGCTAACCTTATTGTGGTGATCATTTTACAATATATACATATATCAAATCACTACAGTTGTACATATTAAACTTATATAATGTTACAGGTCAATTACATCTCAGTAAAGCTGGAAAATAAAATAATAATCTCTAGGTGGTTGCCTCTAGGCGTGCCCCCCGCCGGAACCGTTAGGTTGGCAATAGTTCTCTTTGTGAGCTCTCAGTGTCAACTAGGGCAGCCACCTTGGAGACAACGGTGCTCTTTAATGTTTATAGTCTGCCAACCTAAGACCTCTGGCATGTATTGAAAAGCGTGTGTCTTTTTGACACCTTGTAACCTAAACAGGCCCAGAAGAGCTAAATAACAAATTCAGCACCAGGGATAACAGGCACTTACCTGAAAAGTTACATGTTAGAAACTACTGACAATAAATCTGTTCTGGGGGAGGATGAGATCATTTCAAGAAGAATCCCAGTAAATTCTACTGCCAACAACTTCAAGAAACAACCTCAGGGAGATAGGCATATAGACTTCCCAGTCCTACGAAAGTCTGTTTATTCTCACATCCTTATGACCTTCAGAAGTTGATCTTCTAAACTTCTAGCCTTGTCCATTTCAAGGAATATGCACTCAGATGACTGAGTTCAGTTCCACACTTAATCTAGATGTCTAGAGTAAGATCTGAGTCATGAACCTCTGAATCGTGGCACGTTGCACTTCTAAATGTTCTCTCAACCACTAATTTGCTGACATTTCAAACAAGTGATGTCCACAAAGTGGATCTGAACCCAGGCCTTTACTTCCCAGGACCAAAGAACTGATTGAGCAAATGAAGCCAGTGAAGTGGCTAAAAACAAAGTGGAGAGATGACATGACATAAATATTTGAGTGTCAGCCTCTCGGTTGCTCACAGAACCGTTGGACAATGATTGCCTGGCTCTCCTCCGTATGGCCTCCTTGCACTGGGAGCACTCCTTGCACTGGGCTGTGCCCAGAGCAGAACTCTGAATGCTGCAAACACAGCACCCACACCCAGGCCTTCCCTGGTCCACTCCCCACTTGAAATGACATATTCTGCACAACAGCATGAATGTACATAAGCCACAGATCTGTACACTTAAAAATGATTAAGATGGTAAATTTTATGTCACATATACTTTACCATAATTTTTTAAAGATTTTACTTATTTATTTGATGGACAGAGAGCGTAGAAGCAGGGGAATGGCAGAGGGAGAGGGAGAAGCAGGCTCCCTGTTGAGCAAGGAACCCGATGCAGGACTCGATCCCAGGACCCTGGGATCATGACCTGAGCCGAAGGCAGACGTTTAACTGACTGAGCCATTCAGGCACCCCTTACCACAATTTTTTTAAATGAAAGAAGGAATGTACTCATTACCAATTGAAGAGCAACTTAGCATCTATAACACATTTGAAGAAAAGTTAGCCTTTATGATAAATACAGTTAACCTTTACTAAGCCCTCACTAGGCTTCTCATTTAAAAGCAATCAATCTAGGTAATAACCCTATGTGGTAGAGACTAATATTATCTCCATTTCATAAATGAAGCATAGAGAGATAAAGTCACTTTCCCAAAGTCACACAGTAGTAAGAGTGGATGTACCAAAAGACTCTAAAGACATATGTAGTCCATTCGTGTAATTTAATTAAAAGATAATTTGAATACAAATGGTTTATCTATTAGCAGTCAAAAAAACAAAAACCTAAAAAAAAACAAACAAAAAAACCCGTTCACCTCTGGTAGGGCACCAAAATGTGTATCAAGGGGAGCCCAAATCTCCTGCCAATTCCAATGAGCATTATCAGGGCAGCACCACCTGCAGTATTTCTGGGGCAGTTATAGCATTCCAAAAACGACTTAGTAGTGCCAACTCTCCTTCAACTCACACGTTGGAACATTTCTGTTTAAATGCGTCATGTGGGCTTCACATGGTGTCTAATGGATGCTTTCAGCTGACCGGCTCTCCTTTCCTCCCCCTTCCAGTTCTGTTTCCTGAAAATCCCTGAGGCTGCCATTTCTGGGCTGCAGGTATTGGCTATTTCACCAATACAAAGTCCAATGAGTTCTCCGGAATTTTAACAACACAAGAATTATACCCATGAGATAGGCGATAAGAGGAGATGACGAGGACAAATCACTAAGTACTCATAAAGACAGAAAAAGGATGAGATTGCACCCAAAATTACCATTATTTTCCATATCTGAGAGACAGCATGACCCTAGACAAATGCTGCTCGAACGCTGAGTTTAAATTCTGTTTCAGTAACTTTCACCTTGAATCCCTTCCCCTCTTTTGCTTCCATATTCACCTCTATAAAATACAAGTAGACCTACAATCTACTCCACAAGTTGTTATGGGACTTGAGAGAAATGTATATTAAAGTGCTCATCAAGCTATTAAACAACATGTAAACAGTTATAGGTATCCTTCCTATGCAATTTGTATTTAAAATTCCATAAATTCATAACCATCAACACATTTCAAATCCAAAGACAGATTCTGCATTAGATTGTAGAAACAATCTACTCATCTTTGTTGTTTGAAAACCTGATGTGAAAGGCCCTTGACCACACAGGGTTTTTATTTCCATCCTATTTGTAATTCCCATTTAACTAATGAAAGACCTTAACTAAAATCATCAAGGGAGGCTAGGTTTATACTACTAATATCTTAGAATAAAGTAAAAAAGGATAACTGCTTACCCTTGGTTGATGTCATGGAGAATGGGCGGTCCCAACAAGAGATTCCTATACTTGAAAAATCCTCTATAAAGTTTACCCTCCATTCAGAAATATTAAAACGTAAAAACTGTCAAGAAGTTCCAGTCTCATTGCTCAGTGTCACTGATGGAGTATCTCAGTCATGTTTTTGGGTCACTACCTTGTCTAAGGCCCTGAATTTAACTTGGGACACAAAACACACTATAAAGTGTTGTTCAAGTGGATAGCACCCCCTTTCAAGTGTCTACTTGGCTGTCAGTATCCCCAAGTAGCATAAACCCAGACTCTTCCCAGAACACGTTGGTGAAACCTCAGGATCACCCCGTTCTTGTGAAGACCTTTACCTTACTGGTCTTCCCATTCCATTCATTTCTACCTCTGAGAATGTCTACTCACATCTTCCAATTACTAACACCTTACAATGACAACATTCCGAGTGCCAGCAGCTCTCTCTGTTCTCCATAGTACATGTAGAGGCATGGCCCTTGCCTTGAGGGTTTGTGACATAAGCAGGACAAGAAACAATATTTAGACAAGACATCAGATCGAGAGGCTGATAAGATTCAAATAGGAGTTGTTCTCCCCTCTCCATCCTTCTGAGGGCAGATCTTCCAAAAGGAGCCAGGACAGAAAAGAAGTATCGATCGTTCAGAGGAGACCCCTCTGGGGATGGGTGATAGATGTTCATGGAGTGTCCAAGGGGTGGATTGATGCTGAGGAAAGATGGTTGGAAGAAGGAACATGAGGAGAAGAAGGCAGAAGTATAAGTAGGAAGTGAGGAGGGATAATTTTTTTTTAAGATTTATTTATTTATTCGGCAGGGGGAGGTGCTGAGGGAGAGAGAATCTTAAGCAGACTTCTTGCTAAGCACAGAGCCCAACTCAGGGCCTGATCTCCCGACCCTGAAATCACGACCCTAAGGTTACAACCTGAGTCAAAATCAAGAGTCCAACACTTAATGGCCTGTGCCGTCCAGCCACCCCAAGGAGGGATATTTTAAAGGGACTGAGAAAGTATTTCAGAGAGCAGCACCTATGAGATGGCTCAAGAGCACTGAGCATCCCCTTCCAGCGGGGACAGAAGCAGAAGCCTGGAACCATCCTTCCAGTAACCTTCTTTCAATTGTCACTGCTGCTATTTCCTTAAGGAAATGATTTCAAAGAGGACAAGGTTTCTACACACCAAAATGTTCCTGGCCATTTCAATAACAGAAAAAGTAGAAACAATCAAAATGTCCAAAAGGGATTGGTTAGTACATTGGGGCTATCAGTGTGGTCAAGTATTGTGCAGACACATTGTGAAAATGATCATTATTAAGACAGTATATAAATGTGGAGAACATGCATGGTTAATATCAGGAGAAGACAAGCACAACACTAAATGGGTATATTATAGTGAACTTGCCACCAGTGCCCAACAAACATATATGTGGACAAAGACTAGGAAAACTGCAAATATAAAAAAGGTACTGCAGTCACATTAGGGTAGTAGTGTTATAGGTTTTTTCATTTTTTTCAAACTTTTTTAGCATTCTTTTTACATGCATCTTTTCAGTTTAAAACTTCAATGCTATGGTGGTTTCATTAATGGAAATATCCTTCCAGTGTTAATCCAAGTATCTCAGAGGGAGCAGAATGGGATGAGAGTTGTTCTTTTTAAACAACCACCTACACTGCTTCAGCAGGCAGAGGGGTGCTAATTAGTCATTTCTCACATTTGCTAGTGAATGAGCCACCTGGGAGAGGGGGGCACTACTGAGGTATGGAACACAGGTCACTTGGGGGGCCCAAGTAAGTTATTGGCTTGGGATGGAAGCTGTGAAAGCCAAAGATACTAAACAGCAACTTGGACCATTTGCTGCCAGTTCTGATAACCGGTCTTGTCAGCAACAGCCCAGCTTCCCTGAGGGCATCATGGCTTCACCCAGCTTCCTCACTGCTCAGAGGAGATCTGAGCTAGGCATCCCTCAGCAGAGCAGAGCCGTTTCACTCAGCTTTGTTTTCCTCGCTATTTTGTTTCTTAAAATGTAGCACTATGGCTAAAAATAAGAAAGGCTTAATTAAGTGCTTGGCCACAACAGCTCAGACAAATGGAAAGAAAAAAAAAGTTCTTTTAAAGAATCATTTTGCCTATTGCTTTCTACCCAGATCCTAGATCTCCCAAGAAAGTGTTTTTTGCACAATTGCAAACACACAGGGTTAACTTTCTCCCTCAATAGTTACCAAGAAAAATATCACCTATTTTTGCTGACCCCGTTAGTACTGAAGCAACACAGGAGAGACCCCCAAGGCTTAGGAGGCCAGAAACATCAGGATGGGGAAGAGTCCCAGAACCATGGCCCATGTTACCCATGTCATCTAGTAGCACCGAGTGGACACAATTCACTCCGTTCACTGAATTTCTCTTTCCACATCCCAGAAGATAAGCATATAGCCTCTCTAATGCCATCATTCACCTATCCACTGACATGATGCTATCGTAAGAATCAAATGAGGGCACCTGGGTGGCTCAGTCAGTTAAGCGGCTGCCTTCGGCTCAGGTGATGATCCCAAGGTCCTGGGATTAAGCCCCGACATCAGGCTCCTGCTCCAAGGGGCATCTGCTTCTCCCTCTCTGTCTGCCCCTTCCCTGGCTCTTGTGCTCATTCTCTCTCTCTCCTCTCTCTCCCTTCCTCCCTCCCTCAAATGAATAAATAAAATCTTAAAAAAAAAATCAAATGAGCTACAAGAATGAACAGTTTTAAAAAGCTTTATACATATGCTAAGAATATTATTAAGTAAACAAGCAAAAAAAAAAAAAAAACCCAAGCAAAACACATAAAAGGATGTGTTTCAGGCATGTTAACTGCCCCTAGAAGTTGCCAGTGAGGGCACAGTTTGGGAAGTGGGCTGGAATGTCTGCATGCTGAGATCCAGGGCTGCCTGGTGTCAGCAGAGCCCTTGAAAGAGGCACCGCAGATCACAACCATCTAGGGAAGAAGGGGGAAACAGAGCCCAGAACAACAGAGAGAAGCAAAAGCCAGTGCCTGGCACTTCTGGGCAGGCAAGAGCCCAAGAGCCCAAGGTGGGAGCCTCCAGGCTCTCATGACTGATCAGTACAACCGAAAGGGAACAGCACGTCCCCTGCCCCCTCCCACCAACTCCAAACCAGGGGCTGCTCACTGTCAGCAGTGTGGGTCCCTGAGTCACCCACACGTCAACGCCCTGGGTTTCCCTTGGCTGCTCTCCCACCCGTGTTGCCAGATGATGAGATCATGGCACTTGACAAAACCCTCTCTTTCAAAATCACCTTTTATCCAAATGGATAAAAAAAGAATTTAACAGGCTTTATCTTTCTGGCTGTCCCATCGTTGGCAAGGCCTACAGCTCACATATTCAATTGTGTGTGTGTGTGTGTGTGTGTGTGTGTTTTAAATATATATTTTTAGAGCAGTTTTGGGTTCCCAGCAAAACTGAGTAGAAAGTACAGAGTTCCCATATATCCCTTCTCCCCGCACATGCATATTGTCCCCCACTCTGGACATCCACACTAGAATGACACATTTGTTACAGTCATTGAACTTCCTCATCACCTACAGTCCATGGTTTATAACAGGATTCACTCTTGGTGTTGTGCAGTCTATGATATATTCAGTTTTCAAGGAAGGAAAGAGGCAAGAAGAGAGCAGAAATTCAAAACCAGTCAGTGAGCAAGGAAGGACTTCACTCTTTCATCCTTAGTAGAAGGTTTTCTTTCAACCACTTGATGTGTATTAACATGTGAGATACGTTAAAAAAAAAATCGAGTTGTCTAAACCAGTGCTTCTCAAACTTCCACATGAATATGTAACCCTAAGTGTTTTGTTAAATCCAGATTTTGCTTGGATAGGTCCAGGGTGGGGCCCAAGATGCTCCAACAAGCTCCTAGGTGACGCCCAAGCTGCTGAACACTGGATCCCCCATTGAGAAGTGAAACTGAATTTGAGGTGTGATAGATAAGGGTTGGGAGCTTTCAAGTTCAGTGTATTTGGATTCAGATCATAGCCCTGCCACTTACTGGCTGCCCCAGTATTGGATCTATTGGATCTATAAAAAACAAGACGACCAAATTTCCCTTATAGGTTTCACAAGTTAATAACTGCAAAGTTCAGTTAGAAAGGGCACCCAATGAACTGAACAGTAATTGCCATTATTTGTTTTCATTGCTTTTATTAATGTTATATCTACTTTTTTAAAAAAGATTTTACTTGTTTATTTATTTAGAGAGAACATCCAAGAACAGGGGGAGGGGCAGAGGGAGAAAGAGAATCTCAAGCAGACTCTGTGCTGCACATGAATTCCAACACAGGGCTCAGTCTCAGGACCCTGAGATCATGACCTCAGCTGAAATCAACAGTCAGATGCTTAACTGACTGAGACACCCAGGTGCCCCTGTTATATCAGCTTTTGTTCAGTTTCTCCTTTACCCATCTTTGTATAAAAAGTATATTAATCACTTAAAGGTAAAACCTGTACATTTTTTGGTAAATATTTCACATTTAATCTCACTAAGAACACCTCATAAAACTGGATCAGTACATGAGTTAATACAATTGTGTAACCCAGAATTTTAAACAGATCCCCCCAATTTTTTTCCACTTTTGTGAAAAATCAAAAGGTAGAGTTTTCTCCCTACCCTTCTCCATCAAGGCATTTGTCTGTATATCATCAGCCTTTCACACCTGGCCTCAGATGTATTCATATGAATTACATAATGTTAGATTTGGACAAAATTTTCAGAGGTCTCAGCCCAACTCTTTAATTTTAATAAGAAAACTAAGGCCAAAGAAGATTAGGTTATTTTCCCAAAGTGACAGTTACATTTTCTTAGAACCAGAAGAAATTGGGTTTAAATAGGTTAAATTAATTAAAGGAGGAGGCCATTAGATTGAGGTGATTCCAACACCTTAAGAGCCTATGTAAGCAAACCAAACCCAAAGCCTGTAATGCCTCAAGGTTAAGAAATCCAAACCTGGACAACCAGTCACAACCGGCTAGGCTTTCCAAATAAGGGAACTACTTAATCTTTAGCCAATCAAATAATTTCCTTGCTTTGCTTCTACATCTTCCCTATAAGATTCTTGCCCTAAGACTTTAGGAGTACTCCTAGTCACTTCGGATTTATTGTGACCCAGTTCCAGTAGATTTTTGTGTAAATAAACTCTTAAAATTTTTAACATGCCTCAGTTTATCTTCTAACACTTTCTTTAAGACAGCTTTGCACATAACAAAAGGCAACTCTCCCGTATAGGGGACAGATGGGGGAGAGTGATACGTAAAAGCATACTCTGAAACCATACACAAATATAAAGGCAAGGCTCTAAATTAGTACTTCTCACAATGTGGTATTTCACAGGCCAGAAAAAGGAAAAAGAAATTATAA
This sequence comes from Nyctereutes procyonoides, assembly GCF_905146905.1. NCBI lineage: Eukaryota > Metazoa > Chordata > Mammalia > Carnivora > Canidae > Nyctereutes > Nyctereutes procyonoides. The sequence goes on from NW_026575044.1 coordinate 38,896,231, forward strand.
TTCAGAAGGAACTTTTTTCTGTAGTTATTATCATTCACTATCACCATTATCTCATAAAAGGAAAAAATATTTTAATGCCAACAAAATAGAATGGACATAATCCTAGAATAAAAGGCTTTCTTATAATTTCAGGTTTACAAAAAAATCAATTATAGGGATCCCTGGGTGGCGCAGCGGTTTGGCGCCTGCCTTTGGCCCAGGGCGTGATCCTGGAGATCCAGGATCAAATCCCACGTCGGGCTCCCGGTGCATGGAACCTGCTTCTCCCTCGGGCTCCCAGTGCATGGAGCCTGCTTCTCCCTCTGCCTGTGTCTCTGCCTCTCTCTCTCTCTGTGTGACTATCATAAATAAATAAAAATTTAAAAAAAATCAATTATAGCTCCTATTGTTCTCATTTTATTGTAAATGAGCAATCAGAAGTGATCACTGACTCTTAATCTACTTTGAGTCACACGTGCCTCTGAGAATATGATGAAAAAAATGGACCTTTCCCCAGAAAAATGTACATACCTACATACATATGATATTTTTTAAATAAGTCCAAATATTTGCAGGCCCCGGGTCAAAATCATCTCTTTTAGCTGATAATTTAGTCTCCACCTGACTCACTAGTGACTTCATCCTCTGGTCATCATTAATGGATCTGAGGTTCTCTACCAACTGGAGGAGACTCAGGACAAGATCCCCACCCCCCAGATAAGGCTCTCAGGACTAGCCTTCTGCACAGTGGCCTCAACTTTCATGAGAGGAATAAGAAGGAGTTTCTTCTTTTGCCTGGACCCTGCCCATCAATGATAATGCCAAATCCAAAAAGATCCACCACCACCCCTCAAATAGGCCCCAAAACCAAAAGTTCCTCTGGGTCCAGGGCCAAAAAGCTCCACCTGGTGGTGTAAGGTCATGGGATTCTAGGAAGGAGACTAAAAAAAAAAAAAAAAAAAAAAGGAAAAGTTGCTCTGAATCAAGACCTAGGAATACAGATTTACATCTATCTGGGTCTCACATCCAGATCATTCTCAAAGCCCTGTGGAGGAGGCAGCAGAAGTTAGGACAGCTAAAACTGGTCCAGGTTCAGTCCAGCAGTCAGTGCTATAGGAATGGGGTGTATGTAGAGTACCTAAAAATCCTCGAAGACACCCAGAAAATGATGAAGCATATGAGTGACAAAATCATCACAGCCTGCTTTTGAGTGATGAGCAATGAGAGAAGCTTCTTGACCTGCACTGATGGGTAGACTACTCCATACTATTCAGAATGGCTTCTCAGGAGTGTCTGTTTTAATATGATCAAATCTACCTGCACCATCTATCCACCCAGCTTATAGTTCCTGAGGTTGCCCACACAGAACATACAACAATATCATTCTATAGTATCCCTCTAGAATGGCCCATACAGAACATATGATATCATTCTACAGTATCCCTCTGGAAAAAGCCAGACGAAAGAAAGAAAGAAAGAAAGAAAGAAAGAAAGAAAGAAAGAAAGAAAGATCTTTGTTCCAAGCCTCAACTGTCTGTTAAAAATAAGAAAATCATACTTGCAACCTCCCCTGCCGTTCCCCTACCCTGAAAGAAAGGCATCTGTTTCTTCCTTAAGTCTATAAAATTCCTGCCTCTAACATCTGCAGAATTTAGGAAGAATCAGGTAGCTAAATAGATGTTATTCATAGAAATAGGTCTTCCTAGATGGATTATCAACCTGTTTTCTGCAGATAAAGGTTGGGGGAAATCTTTAACACGGTTGGGGTAAGGGAGAGGCTAATGAGAAGGTTTGGGAAAAGTAGGGAGTCCTTCAAATCATTAAAACCAGTTCTTATCTGGGATGCCTGGCTGGCTCAGTCATAGAACACATGACTTTTCATCTCCAGGTTGTGAGTTTCAGCCCCACTTTGGGTGTTAAAGCTTATTTGAAAAAATAAAAATAAAGCCAATTCTTATCCAGAGAATGTCAAAAGAGGTGACAATTGGCATATTTAAATGTAAATGTATAGTGGATTCAGATACTTGTTACTGGTTATTTAAATGTAGGTAATTGAAAACTTGTTTCTGGAGCAGCACAAGGGATTTAAAAATACCGGTAATGCTCTATTTCTTGTTTTAAAGATTTTATTTATTTATTCATGAGAAACACACACAGAGAGAGAGGCAGAGACATAGGCAGAGGGAGAAGCAAGCTCCATGCAGGGAGCCCGACGTGGGATTCGATCCCGGGTCTCCAGGATCAGGCCCTGGGCTGAAGGCAGCGCTAAACCACTGAGCCACCAGGGCTGCCTAATGCTCTATTTCTTAAGCTGAGTGACGGGACCTAGGTATTTCATTATTATTCTTTAAACTGAATATATGCAGATACATATGCTCTTTGGGTTATCTATTTCATTTTTTTTAAAAGATTTTATTTATGTGAGAGAGAGAACACACACATGACTAGGGGGAGGGGCAGAGGGAGAAGCAGACTCCCCACTACGGGGCTCTATTCCAGGACCTTGAGATCATGACCTGAGCCAAAGGCAGACATTTAACCAACTGAGCCGCGTTGGTTAACATGGTGCCCCTGGGTTATATATTTCATCAAAATAAAAATATTTATTTATTTTTTTAAATAAAAATATTTAAAGTCTTCTCTAGTCCTACTGCCTACTCTACCTACAGTTAAAGGAATGAGCCAATTAGTGAATCAGATCTGAGAGTTTATCTTTTCTTTGTCTCTCTGTGAGGTCTCTCCCTCTGTACTTCTTTCCTCGGTGTGGCTTCCTATTTCCTGACCCTGCTGGAATGTGAGCAGCAAACAGTTAAGAAGAGAACCTGCAAAAAGAACTCAGGCCTCTGTGGTCTTTGTGTGTTCAAGAGTGAGGCTGAGCCACGGGCCCCCTGCCCTCCACTGCCTGGAGGCAGAGGCAGATCAGGCCAGTGGACAGAGGACTCTCTCCTGAGGGCACACCTACCTCAGGTGAGAGCTAAGAAGCTAGTTGTTGGACAGGCCACAAACTCCAGCCTCTTGAAAGAAACTGGTTAATGATAATTAGCAGCAATTTAGTGCTTGAATGAAACCAGGTGGAACTAGACGGTGAATATGTCTTGGTCCAGCACAAATGATGCTGTAAAGAAAATGAAATGGTCAGACCCTTGTGCCCAGCCCTGCCGGACAGCAGCATGACCCAGCCACAGGCTGCAAAGAATCATACCCTCCCCATTTTCTGCAACTGGAAAAGAGCTTTTTTCCAGCAACCCACAGAAGCCTATTTTTAGTTATCATTATTTACCATTATTCCCATTGCTGATGGTATTCTAAGTCTTTTGCTACACAGTAGCAAAATAGAATACCAAAGAATACGAAAAATAGAATACCAAAGATGATATTCTAAGTCTTTTGCTACAAAGTAGCAAAATAGAATACCAAAGAATACGAAAAATAGAATACCAAAGATGATATTCTAAGTGTTTTGCTACAAAGCATTAAACAAATTTATTTTTCAATATATAAGCCCCTTGTGGCCTTGGAAAGATCACGACAGGGATTAAAACCATGACAGGATGAAATAACTCTTAACAGGTCAACTCCAATCCTGGGATGCCCATCTCCGTTCTGACTTCTCCCGAAACTGTTCTCAACTGAATTTCTAGTTTTAATTACTTTCATTGGTAAGGTACTTGAGGAAAAAAAACACAATACAAAACTATTTCCTGTAATGATTAATCACTTCTTCCTAGAATGGAAGTACTGCTGATTCCTAGAGTACAGACTGTCTGTTTTAAAAAAAGCAAAGCACTCCACAACCTAACCCTTCCTTTTCTCATTTGAGACACTCAGATGGTAACCACACCCGGATGTGGGGTGTTGGGTTTTTCTTTTTTTTAAGGCAGATAAATTCTTCTGCATCCTTGAAAGTAAGCCTCTTGCGTCAAACTTACTACTGGCACCATTGGGTGCTCCAGAGCTTCAGAAACAATTGAGGGGAAGAGAAAGGAGCTCATCTTTATTTCAAGTTTCCTCAGTGTCCAGAATGATGCTTGGCAGTTCACATATAGTGTTTCATTTAATTTCACAACAGCCCCAGAAGTTATCCCATTATTCTCACTTTGCAGATGAGTAAACTGAGGCTCAGGGAAGTTAAATATTATGACCACGTTCGCACAGCTGGTAAGTGGAAAAGCAGGGTTTAAGTCGAGATCTATCTTACTCCAAAGCCTTGGTTCTTTCCAGTATATTCTACAGTTCACTAAATATCAAGAAAGCTAATACAGATGGTGAGTCTACCTATCATTACCCTGGAGCTTCTCCTGGGAACATGTCTTTTTAATGAGACATACTCTTTAAAAATATTTTTTAATCTAAAAACACCTCTCAAGCACTGACTAGATGAATGACATCATCACATAACAGTGATAAAAAGACATCCCTTTTCTGGTTAATAAACATGTGATGTCAATTTAAAACTGAAAACATGGAGCCATATCCAAAAAAGTGAAGCAATCACAAGCTGTGAATTCCTAACAAGTCTCTGCAAATCTTGTACCAACACTAGAGGAGCAGAGAAATGCAGTGTTAAAAAGTGAGAAGAAAATGTAAGGTGTATCAAGTCTAAATGTCCACGCTGAAGTCCAGAAGAGCCCAGTGACTGGCCCAGAGTCACACAGCTAGAACACGGCAAGCCAAGGAGTCAACAGCTCCTGCACTTCAGGATAGCACTCCTACGAAACTTCCCCTGCCCAGTAAGAAACCCAAGAGAGTCCCCACCCAGTACTAGTCTAAAAGTTGCTCTGGAGGTATTGTTTAGATGTAATTAATATATAAACAGTAAACTGAGTAAAACAGATTACCCTCCATAATATAGGTGAGTCTAGTCCAATCAATGGGAGGCAAATAGCTAATACCGAGGTTTTCTGAATAAAAAAATCCTTCTCAGGAATGCAACATAGAAATGCTGCCTGAGGGCAGCCCGGGTGGCTAAGCGATTTAGTGCTGCCTTCGGCCCAGGGCCTGATCCTGGAGACCCAGGACCGAGTCCCACGTCAGGCTCCCTGCATGAAGCCTGCTTCTCCCTCTGCCTGTGTCTCTGGCTCTCTCTCTCTCTCTCTCCCTCTCTGTCTCTCATGAATAAATAAATAAAATCTTTAAAAAAAAAAAAAGAAAGAAAGAAAAGAAAGAAAGAAAGAAAGAAAGAAAGAAAAAGAAAGAAAGAAAGAAATGAAAGAAATGCTGCCTGAGTTTCTAGACTACTGCTCTGCCAAACTGGGCAAGGTATCTTTTTTCTTTTCATCTTTTTTTCTTTCCTTTTTTTTCATCTTTAACTCATTTCTTCTATCTCCCACTCCCTCCCTCTGGCAACCACCAATCTCTTGTCTCTATCCATGAGCTTGGGTTTTTTTAGGAAGGCTTTGTTTTTGCTTTAGATTCCATATATAAGAGAGATCATATGGTATTTGTCTTTCTCTGCCTAACTTATTTCACTTAGAATAATGTCCTCAAGGTCCATCCATGTTGTCACAAACAGCAAGATTTCCTTCTTTTTTACGGCTGAATAATATTCACATATGGTTAAAATTAATGTGATATATATGAGGTATATATCATATACATAGTGCATCTTCTTTATCCATCCATTGATGGATACTTAGATTACTTCCGTATCTTGGCTATTGTAAATAATGCTGCAATGAACATGGGAGTGCACATATCATTTAAAGTTAATGTTTTTGTTTTCTCCAGATAAATACCCAGAATGGAATTCTTGGATCACATAGTAGTTCTATTTTTACTTTTTTGAGGAACCTCCATCCTATTTTCCATACTGGCTGCACCAGCTTGCATTCCCACCAACAGTGCACAAGGGTTTCCCTCTCCTCCACAGACTTACCAACACTTGTTATTTCTTATCTTTTTGATAATAACCATTCTGACAAGTGCGAGGTGATAGCTCACTGTGGTTTTGATTTGCATTTCCAGTGCTGTTGAGCACCTTTACATGTACATGTTGGCCACCTGTATATCTTCTTTGGAAAAATGGCTACTCAGATCTGCCCGATTTTTAATTGGACTTTTTGTTTTATTGCTGCTGAGTTGTAGGAGTTCTTCATATATTTTGGATATTAGCCCCTTATCAGATATATAAATTGCAAATATTTTCTTCCATTCAGTAGGTTGGTGTTTCATTTTGTTTGATGGTTTCCTTTGCTGTGCAGAAGCTTCTTAGTTTGATGTATCTTCACTTTTGTTGTCTTTGTTGGTGTTTGACTGAAAAAAATTATGACCAAGACCTACGTCAAAGAGCTTACCACCTATTTTTTCTTTTAGGAGTTACATGGTTTCAGTTCTTACATTTAAATCTTTAATTCATTTTCAGTTAATTTTTGTGCATGGTGTCAGATAGTGGGCTAGTTTTGCTTTTTCTATGTGGCTGTCCAATTTTCCCAATTGAACAAATGTCCAATCATTTATTGAAGAGATTGACCTTTTCCCATGTTTTCAGCCCTTGTTGTAAGTTAATTGACCATATGTGTGTGGTTTATTACTGGGCTCTCTATTCTGCTCCATTGATCTATGTGCTTTTATGCCAATACCATACTGTTTTAATTACCAGAGTTTTGTAATATAGTTTGAAATCAGGGAGCATGATACCTCCGGCTTCCTTCTTTCTCAAGATTGCTTTGGCTATCTGGGTCTTCCATGGTTCCATACAAATTTTAGGATTATTTGTTTTATTTCTGTGAAAAAAAATGCCACTGGAATTTTGATGGAGATTGTACCAAATCAGTAGATTGCTATGGGTAGTATAGACATTTTAACATTGATTCTTCTACTCCATGAGTACAGAATGTCTTTCATTTGTGTCTTCTTCAATTTCATTCATGTCTTGTAGTTTTCAGTATGCAGGTCTTTTACCCTCTCCTTGATTAAATTTATTCCTAGGTATTTTCTTTTGATGCAATTATAAATGGGATTGTTTTCCTATCTCTTCCTGATAGTCTCTTAGCAGTGTATAGAAACACAACAGATTTTTGTGTATTGATTTTGTATCCTGCAACTTTACCGAATTCATTTATTAGTTTTTTGATGGAGTCCTTAGGGTTTTCTATATATGTCATGTCTTCTGCAAATAGTGACAGTTTTACTTCTTCTTTTCCAACCTGGATGGATTTTTTTTTCCTTATAGAATTGCTCTGGATAGGACATCCAATACCATAGTGAATAAAAGTGGTGAGAATGGGCATCCTTGCCTTGTTCCTAACCTTAGAGGAAAAGCTTTCAGCTTTTCACTGTTGAGTATGATGTTAGTTGAGGGCTTATTATGCATGGCCTCTATTTTGTTGAGGTATATTCCTTCTATGCCCACTTTGTTGATAGTTTTTATCATAAATGGGTGTTGATCCAACATTATCTAACTCCAACCATTAGGAGTTACCAGTTTGCCAGCCTGCCCTATGGATTTCAGACTTGCCACCCCTCACAATCACTGCATGAGCCAATTCCTTAAAAGAAGAGAGAAGATATATATACACAGAGATATATAGATATATAGATATATACATGCAAATGCAAATACACATACATGCGTACAAATATATACATACCTACATGTACATATACACATATGGTTCTGTTTCTCTGAAGAACCCTGACTAACAGATGGTAAATGAATGAATGAGTGAGGTTTTTCCAGGTTGCACATGGGAAATAAAAAGCAACTAAATAAGTGAGTGTCTTTCCTCTGCCTATGTGTCTGCCTCTCTCTGTGTGTCTCTCATGAATAAATAAATAAAATCTTTAAAAAAACTCTTAAAATATTAAAAAATAATAAATTAATTAAATAAATTTGTGTCTGTCTCATATGCGCACTAAAAGCATCATGCTCAGAGTTACAAACACTGATCTTCCCTTCACAAAGTTGACTGAGGCTTCAGGGCTGATGACAGGGCTATGAAGTAGTAATCTTATTCTCCTTTTTGAACACTGAACTCTGCATCCTAGAGAGTTTAAGTAAGTTGGTAGGCCACACTGAGAGCTGGTGTGTGGAGCTGGGATTCAAACTCATGATTGCATAACTCCAAAGTCCACAGTCTTTCCACTTCATTGCACTCCTGATTTATTTATAACATCATGAAAAGTCAAAAGGGGAGGTTTCAGCAATAATAGAGTAGGCCACAATGTCAAATGCCTTAGCGAGGTCAAGGAAGGAAGGTTGAATCAAGAAGCAGCTTCCTCCACTGCCCCAATCAAAGATATAGCCACCAACCAAAGGCTTTTTCTAGTCAGTTTCAAAATAAAAGAATCTCTCACTCATTTGGAAAAGAAAGGCGGCATCTTCTGGAATTTCTCCTGGGAGGACTCAACTAGAAATTTCACCAATGAATCTAGTGGTAATAAAATATCAGAAATGTTTGTTGTAGACTCACATATTCAGCAAAATGTAAATGGAAGAACAGAATCAACAAAAAGAAAGTCCTGGTAAGAGTGTTTAAGGAATCATAAATGTGTAAGAAAGAGCAAAGAGTTATAGAAATGTTAAATATTATGCAACCTATGCCAGTATGTTCCCCACAGACCAACTGCCATTCAATATTGGCTTTGCGATAGATAATACACAACAGCTGCTCCCAACATGATCTTCCATGAATAAGATGGCTTGTATTCTCAAAATGTAGGGTGCTCTGAGTTAAATATCCTGGGTTTACAAAGTTAATTTGACTAGAATCATCACTCTCAGCCAACCTAGCTACTGGTCATTGCCCAGCTGATTGGAGCCAGAGATCTTCCCTCTGCCAGATTCAACAAGAAGGTAGCATAAAGAATGCAGTCTCTTATTTATAAGCTGTGAGGCCTACAAAAACTTTTCAGAGTATATCTGACCATTTGGTGATAAGTGATCTCCAGGGGCTCAGAAAGGAAAACTGTTTGGGTTAGCAAGTGTAGGTGTTTGTCCTGAGTTCCTGCTCTCACAATGCTTTCATTTATTCCAGCAAATGCAGCCTGATGATTCACTGAAGACCAATGGTCATTTGTGCTACTCCCTGGAGGTAACTCTGAGCTGGTGTTTGGGGACATATGCAATCTTTGAACAACTCTATTGGCCCAAGTCTCAGTAGCTTGTTAATTTCTAAACTGATTAATGAAGCAATGCTCAGAGTAGTAGAAGTTACTAGCCTCTGCCAAAGGCCAAACTTTTGCTCACAATGTTTAGTTCTCTAGTTTCATTTAGTGACCTCTCAGCCTAGCCCAGAGCCAAGACCACTGAGTCAGGAACCTGGAAACTCATTGTCCACGCTGGCCAGCAGGATTTAATCTCTCACGACTCAGTTTCCTCTGCTGGACCTCGGCAAGATCCCTTCCATTTCTAAAGTTAAATGAATCCATGATTTAAGTGAACAAGTACATTAAGAGGTATTGTATTTCCTTATTTGAACAACACCAAGAGCAAGGTTTCCCACTGACACCCAAGTCACCAGCAGTGCAAACAGAAACTGCATGTCCCCCCAGAAAACACCAGAGAATCAACCAAAAGAAGATAGAAAAATAAAGAATGATTCTGGGAAACAAACTTAATAATACACTTAGCGTATGTAACAAACATTTAGAAAAGCGAGACTAACATCAGAGAGTGTGAAAGATCTAGGGATAAACATAACTGGAAACATGCATAGGATCTAAATGAAAAGTTTAAAATAATTATGAGGGATGCAAAAAAAATCTAAACAAATGAAAAGATATACTTCAAATTGGACTGGAAGACTTAATAAAATATATTAATTCCCCCTAAGTTACCTTAACATTTTAATATTATCCCAATAAAAATACCAATAGGATTTTTTTTAAATGAACAAGTCGATTTTAAAGTTTGTATGGAAAATAAAGTGAAAATAGTGATCAAGGCCTCATTTTTTAAAAAGATTAATGAGAAGGGGTTAGCCCTCTAAATATATTGAATAGTCAAAGCAATTTGGGATCATAGCATGAATAAACCTCATCATTGGTAGAGAAAGGAAAAATCCAGAAATAGAGCCAAATATATATAAAAATTTATATTATATATATATCCACATAAGAATTTATACAAGAATACATATACATATGAGGATCTACATATTTTTTTAATTCCCATTTTGAATCAGTGGGAGGTAAATGGATTATTCAGGAAATGATACTGGGACAATTCGGTTGCCATTTGGAAAAACATAAGGTTAAATATATTCTCTACATATTACAACCACCAAAAACAAAAATTCCAGATGGAAACAAAATGTAAACCTCAAAAGCAAAACCATGAAAGTACTAGAAGAAAACATGGGATTAAAAAATAATCTTAACAGTGGAGAAGGCTTTCCTAAATATTACATAAAACTCCAAAGCCATAAAAAAAGAAGATTGATAAACTGAAATACCTTTTAAAAAGAAAAGATCATCATGATTTTTTAAAATTATAAACAAAGTCAAAAGAAAAACCAAGAATAAATATATCTTTAAAGAGTATCAGACAAAAGGCTAATGTCCTTCATATGCAAAGAGCTTCTCAAATCAATGAAACCAATAACCCAATAGGAAAGAATAGGTAAAGAATATGAACAGAATTGGGTAAAGAGTTCACATAAATGGAACTACACATGGCTCTTAATCATAGGAAAAAAAGTTCAACTTCATTCACAACAAGATAAATGCAAAACAAAATTCAGAGATGTGAAAATGACAAAGATCAGAATGTTTGATAACAAACTTGTTTGGCTAAGGGAAAACATGCACTCTTGTCATTGCCTATGGGAGTGCAAACTGAGCCAACCTCTGTAAGACTAATTCGGCAATACCTCTCAAAATTAAAAGTAGAGACATCCCTTGACTCAGTAATGCCATTTCTAGAAATTCACCTCATAGGTATATTTGCATATGAGTGAAATGACATAGATATGGGATAGTAATTGCAACACTGCTAGAATATCAAAAGACTGGAAACAAATGTTCTTCAATAAGGCACTGATTAAATAATGAACTACCCAGACATACTAAGTGAGAAAAGCAAAATGCAATGTGTATAGTATGCTACCAGGTGAGTAAAAAAAAAAAAAAATTTTTTTTGAGTATATATACTTGTATGTGCTTGTGTGTGCACCAATAGTCAATGCATATAATCAATACAAGAAATAAGAAGTTACATCTGGGAGAAGAACAGAGTGGCTGGGGAATAGGGGTAAGAAGGGCAATTGTTTTTCACTGCATTCCAATTTATAACTTGAATTTTGTACTATTTAAGAAATTTTCATTAATGCAAGGTAAAAAAAATCTACATTCTTCAGCCTTACAGATGACCTGCAGGATCAGATTCTCTGGGGAAAGAGTCAAGGGCCCTGCAATTTTAACAAACACTATGCATGATTCTCATGTAAATAAAAGTCTGAGAACCCCTGACAGAGAGCATTGTTAGTAATGTACACTTATCAAAATAATAATAGCAACAATGATGTAAGCACTAATGAACACTTATTCAAAAAGATAAAGCCTAAGACATCACTGCCAACATCTTGCACAAGTTTTTCTGAAAAAAATTCCTTGGCACAACCAGAGACAGATTTGACACTACAATGAAGCATTCCTTGTTCTCTCGTGTTCAGTTTTAACCACTGTTAATAATTTTGCCAGCTTTTTACACTTTGCAAAATGCTTTACTCTCATCTTTTGTGCCAGGTAAGGGCATAACAAGCCTTACTTGGAGCTCCACGAAAAGAAGACAATTAATTGTTCAAATACGGCACAATCCCTCCAAACTCTACTTTCCAGCTAACAACTATACACTACCTTCTCTGTTCTAAAGAAATCATTGGAAGAAACGTACACATTTACTAGATGTCTTCAATCTAGGAATACCTGTGTTGCAAATCATAATTACCTATTTCTGAGATACTCGGGGAGAGAGGAAGGACTTAGCCTCAAGTCTCAGGCAATTCTGCTCCCTTTCTGCATTCTTCAATCGCTTCCCCTTTAAATCAAGAGGAAAAGACAGTATGACGGAGAGATTAAGAGCATTGCTTTGGAGCCAGACTGCCAGGGCTCAAATGCTAGCTGTGCCACTGTGTAAGTTTGCCACTTGGGCAAGTTTCTTAACTTCTCTGTAGACACATCTGTAAAATGAGGATAGCACCACTTCATTCATTTGGTATGAGGATTACATAAATGTGCGACGCTTTGTATAGAAACTGGTACGTAGTCAGTGCTAGGTAAATATTTGCTATTATTATTTCATACCAGTCTTGGAGTGTTAAAGGAACAGAATTCACAAAAATAGGGGTAAAACCCGGAAAGGGGTGGAGAGACAAGGAGGAAAACTCTTAATGGCTAAAGAGAAGACACAGAAGGCAAACAACAATGAAAAGTTGGTTGTTTCCAAGAAATAAAAAACCAACTACAAGATATTGAAGCAATGGGCCAAGCAAAGCAAAGCTGTTTTTTCCTTGTTCTGTGGACTGCTCAGCTGCCAGACGTTTCCATTTTCCGGTCTGGGTCCGTATCACTGTATAAGTTTTATATCAGGGGCCCCAGACCAAGCAGGTTTGGCATTAGGGAGTGGAGCAGCATCCCTTACAAAGCCCCTATGTTCATGGATGTGATCAGGATTCTCACCCTCTGTGGCCTAAGGCGACAGGAGGACATGCCCTCCATAGATCAAAACCTGAGGTGGTGAAGGAACCAGTAGAGAGCTAGGAGAGCCCAGCTCCAGCTTCTCACAGACGCGCCATCGCCTCTGCATATAATCTACATGTGGACCTGTGGGCAGCAAATGCAGATGGAAGGGACCTCTGAGCAACCAGGCTCGCTGCCTGATTTCTGCATTTTATGGCTGTGTAGAGACTGAGGTCCCGAGAGAGGAAATGACTTGCCCCAAAGTGAAGGGATACCCAGATGATGATCTTACCACAGGGAACCACTGATGATTGAAATATAAGCCCTTCTACTAATTAAAGTATTATTTCATCTCTAATTGCTATACTTTAGCCATTTTTTAAATGTCCATTCCTTAAAAGCAAACAACCCCAAAAAAGCTTTCCAAGCAAGATTATAGAGATGCAGATTACAGAGAGGCCAGCGTGCTCACTGGGAGCACGGTCGCTTGCTCTAACGTCTAACTCAGACGTGTACCTGCCACATCCTAACTTTCCTTTACAAACTATGTGTATCAGCCAGCCATAATTTATTTTATCCAAAGCCCCTGTAAACTTACTTAGGCTTTCCAATCTCCTAATATCTCACATTTGAACCCGTCAACGACACCGTAGGATTCTTTTCCTCTGCAGGTGCTACAGATGGCTACCACCTTGTCCGGGTGCCCCAGCCCCCACCCACCACCAGGGTCCACATCAGAAGGGTCTGCTTTGGTTGCAGTTACAGGTTCAGCCACACAGAATCCATCTCAAAGCCTCAAGTAGCCAGCAGAGCTGTAGATAAATTTTCCCACAGACCCTGTTTTGAAAGATTTGGTCTAGCAAATGTATTGATGTTTCTTATTTAAATTAATCAAATTCATATCTGACTCCCCATTAGAGCTTCCAAACAACAGGGGATCAGTCAGGAGTGTTGCCAAGCTGACATAGTATTTCAACCCAGAAACAAAACACATTTTAATTAGCAAGAGCTGCCTTACCCTGAATGAATGTTTGATCCCTGCTCCCCTACCTTGCCTCGCCTACTACACACACGCTATTATTTCCTTCTCAGAGTCGTAAGATCTGAAGACCCCATGAAAAATGCCAGTACATAGAATTGAATGCGCCAAAGCTACCGCACTACCCAAAATTAAAAGCAGCCTGGAATCTGGCTTAGCCACCAAAGACTTGCTGTATTGCCCGCCCAGCAGCTAATTTATCTATGATCTGAAATTACATCAAATTTCCAAGGACTGGGGAAAACATTTCCCATGAGCAAGAAGTTAATTTATTTGCAGGGGGAAATGAATGGCTCCCTTTGCTTTCCTGGCCCTCCCATAGGCACCAGGAAACATAAAGTGGCCCCAGAGAGAGACCCCAGACAGGAACCTTAGTTATGTAAGGCAGCCTAAAGTCAGCCATAGGCAACAGAGGACAGAAATTCTGCAACCCATGGTAATGGGTCTAAGGACTCTGTAAGGTGAGGTGCACCATCTATTTAAATACACTCCCTTTTGAGAAATGACTTGGTTTTTTATATGTCACACTTTGGAGGAGCAGTGCTGAGATCATATATTTGGAACAAATTATCAAACTTCTTTATGTATAATCACAGGTGAGAAAGTTACCATTGAAAAGGCCTAGTTTAGGAGAGGTCATTGTGTTAAGACAGGCTACCAGAAGCCCTGTTCCCCTTGTTCTTACTCCTTGTAATTTATTTTATGAAAGCTTGATTTCTTTCTCTTTATGTTCTAAAAAGAAGGAGAAGGAGGAGGAGAAGGAGGAGAGCTTTAGCAACCTAATGGTATCTTGGGTTTGAAGGAGTAACATCTGAGACCATCCCCAGAAAAAAGATTATTTGGAAGCCCCAATAAGAAAAACTTATTTTCTAACCAAAGCATTTTAACTCTAACAATTTCCAACCCACCCACCAGAAAGCACTCAAAGTAATGAGAACTGTTAAGAAGAGAAAGGGGAAAAAGTAGTCGGGATAATAATTTTCTTTTGCTGTCAGACCAACCCTGTTCTATTAAACAGTCAGCGGAACTCAGACCGGTGTGTCTCAAGCATGCTCCCTCCCTCCAACTCTGCTGTTCCCTGGGCTAGAGAATCCCTCATTTCACTCATCCTAGCCTTGCTCAAAAAGTGCAAGTGAATCGAGGGACACCAGACCCTCACAGACGATAAACTTCTAAATACGCCACAGGGAATAAGACATTCAAAACACCCACGTGGTAAGAGCTCCTGCTACCCTACACTTCAAAGTCAGCACTTCATGCTTACTATGTGCCAGACACTGCTCTCCGCACTTCATATGGATTATCTCGCATATCCTAAGAGTTATATGTTAATTGGACTTAATTTTACAGATGAGGAAAATGAGAATGGGGTGACTTGTCCAAGGTCAGAGCTCATGCATGCAGAGCAGACTACCTGAAGCCGTGTGGTCTGATGCCACACCCAGACCACTGTTCTAGTCTGTTTGGTATCAGGGTGTACGCAGGCTTCAGCAGCTTCCCCGGATGCACATTCTCCCCAGCTTAGAGTCTCACTTGCAATACAACCCACCACAAGGCAAGACTTCCTCTCTCGGAAGACTCAGGCTGGCCCCCATAGTATGACTATAATCACGAAAAGAAGTAAAAAATGCCTCACACTTAAGGAGCCCAAAATGAAATGCCACCATTGTGCTGTGAAACAGTCTCCCATGTTATCATAGAATAGTGGGTCCTTTTCACTTATAAAAATTGCCCCCAATGTAAATTGAAGGTGACAACTCCATATGCCAATTTCAAATAAACCAAGGTATGAAGCAACACCCAAAGGACAATTTGTTGAAAGGAAAGCCGAAAGGCAATTTGCAAACATCACATGCACTTGTTTTATATGAATATCTCTAGCCACATACAGTATCAAAATGAAACTAAAAGGGAAGGAACTCACTGTACAGAAGACAAAACAATACCCTTTTTATTTTCAAAACTTTGGTGAAATAGGTTTCCATGACATCCCATCTTTAAAAAATTAATGTAAACCAACCTGCCTGTGGGTTAGTCACACTATAGACTTCATCGTAGTGTGTACAGATGCCTAGAATATTTACAAATGTTATTTGTTAGGTAGTAAAGTTTTGTTGCAATTTTTCCAGCACATATTCCACAGTAAAATAAAGAGGGGATATTCGTGTTCTTGTATAAAAATTCTTAACAAATGGATATAGGCAATTTTCCTGAGAGAAGATTTGTTCTTGAAGTATTTTTCTTTTACAATTGGAAATATAGAAATGGGATGCAGTTGTCAAAGAAGCGTAAGAATGTCTAAGTTAACATTTTTTCTTTTAAATTATTTAAGTACCATTAAGTTAAAATGTTTACATTCATTATAAAAAATGTTGTTAAATCTTATGCAAATGATTTAACACTGATTGCTGCAACGCAAATTGCACTTTTTAAAAAAATTATTGTTTACATGGAAGAAAAATATCTTGTTTGCTACCCTGTTTACAAATCCCGACTGACTTCAGGTCAGTCACACAATATGAACTTTGAGAAACGTCAGTCACAGTGTACGTTACAGTTATAACGCAGTCTTGCAAACTGAGTAATATTTTTGACTCAGCCTCCAGAAGTGTGTACCAAACGGCCTCAGATGGTCTTCTCCATGAAAGCATGTGAAATTCAGGTGTGGAAAAAGTACGAAGAAATTCTGGAACAACCAAAACCGATCAGAAGAAGCACATGATTTTGGGCAATACACATAAAACCTTTTTTTAAAAAAATCTCTCTCAATATTCCTTAGCAGGCAAGGCCCCGGTCCTAGTCCCGGTTTCTGGAAGTGGCACAGCGGACATCAGGTCCCCGGCAGACCCAGAGGCAGGCTGGCTGGCAGTGGCCGTGCCGTGGCCAGGGAGGTGGCGACATGCGGTGGGCCGCACCTGCGTTCTGGAAGCTCTCCGTCTTCTCTCTGGCTCTTCAGACAGGGGCAGGGAGGGAAGGCAGAGCAAGCCTCTTGGGAAATACATCTCTTTCAAAATAAAGGCACGGAAGTCACGCATCAGAGGAATGTTCCGTCAGCACTGTCAGCATACTCGCCCTGGCTGGGACGGCTGGACAACCCCCGCAGGCCAGGTGCCCTCCCGCTCCGGCGGCGCGGGCTCAGGCCAGGGCGAGGGCGCACCAGGAATCCTGTCTCACCGAGGCTGGGACTTCGGCCGGGGAGGCCAGGCTGACGCCTATGTACAACCCATCTTGACCTGAGTACTTGAGCTCGCCGCCGCCGGTCTCGGGGTTAGCGCTCTCTCCTGCGCCGGACAGCACTGAGGCGCCCGCCTGGCCGAAGAGAGGGATGGGGGGGGAGAAAGAGAAGGGGAGAGAGGGTTACCGACACATTTGTCAGGCGGCAGTCCCCTGCAAGTTCCACGCGGGGACACCTGCCTGGCGGTGGGGCCGGGCGAGAGCTGCTCCCTGCGCGCGGCGCCCTCGGCCTAACCCTGGCAGCACAAACTCTTAGAAACATTCTCCCGTGAACCTGAGGCCTCATGGCAGCAGCCACCCAGCGAGATGTGCAGCTGCACAGAGGTAGGAGAGGGGAACCGCATGAGGCCTATCTCTAAAGAGTGCCGGGGCAGCCGGGGGGCGCAGCGGTTTAGCGCCGCCTTCGGCCCAGGGTGTGACCCTGAGCGACCCGGGATCGGGTCCCACATCGGGCTCCCCGCACGGAGCCTGCTTCTCCCTCTGCCTGTGTCTGTCTCTCTCTGGTCTCTCATGAATGAATACATAAATAAAAATCTTTTATAAAGAGTGCCAAACTCTCAGCTCTTGGACAGCGAGGCAAACCATACCACCTGGGTGAACAGGTCTTAATGATGCCCACACAATCTAATCATTTCCCAAGAGACAACAAAGTAACACACACACAGCAGAGCCACAACCTTAGCAGTTATGCCAAAGTCTAAAATGGAAAGCTATACACAGCTCAGCAAGGCCTGATAAATGAAATTTTTGAGCACTGACTTCATGGAAAAGTAACCCGTACACAGGCTTTAATATCTACTGCATTTACCTTTAAATTATTTTCAAGGAGAACAGGCCATTTTGAGAGCAGAGCATATTATAAAGTAAATGCTAACATCCTGTGTCTGTCATGGTTGTGGCAATTACCTGAAGCAAAATATCACTGTTCTGTTTCATTCATTCCTTCCATCCAAATGAAAAAGGTAAATAGGAAACATGATATAATTTCATAGAATCAAACCAAAATAACCAAAATCATGTTTAGACTACAGTTTGAGAAAACCATTGCCTTTGGCTTTTTTCTTAAATCTAGCCCTGACTAGCATGACGCCCAAGCTGCTCAGTGTGGCTCCAAGGACAAGGTCAGTGACATGTACATCAGAGAGACAGTGCCCCATCTGCACACAGTGCCCCCAAAAGCTCCGGCATATCAAAAATAACAAGTCTTCTTGCTGCATCCTTTACTAATTTGAGTGCAGGCACATACTATTCTTGGGTGTCAGAACTCAGCCTGTACACATGAATCAGCCACAACTTCAACCTGCAGAACACTCCACTGTTCCTTCCAGCAACATGTGGTGCTGACAGGCAGGTACAGAAAACACGGGGGTATGTCCCTCAGGATTTATATGCATGTTATATTGGTTAAGAAGTTAGAGGATTTAGGGGTGCCTGGGTGGCTCAATCAGTTAAGCATCTGCCTTCGGCTCAGGTCATGATCCCAGGGTCCTAGGATGGAGCCTCACCTCAGGGTCCCTGGTCAGCAGCAATCTGCTTCTCCCTCCCCTTCTGCTCTTGCTCATGCTCTCTTTCTCAAATAAATAAATAAAATCTTCGCAAAAAAAAAAAAAAAAAAAAAAGAAGGTAGTGACAGGATATATAGAAACCTCACAAGTGACATCCAGGTTCCTGAGGGAAAGAGCAGGTGCAGTGACAGCTGATGCAGCTAAGAAGTCTACACATATCAGCCTTCCTTCCACCTGAAAACACCACCCTATCTGCAACACTTGCATTTCCTTCCAAAGAGAAAAGACAGAGGAAAGACCATCACACTCTCTCAACCCTTTTGGAAAAAGAATGGAAGCCTCTGTGGCCACGGAGGAGCCACAGGCCAGTATCCTGTTGACAAGATGTCACATTCTCCCACTGTGATGTGAGCAGGGAAATCACCTCTATGGTCTTCTGCCTGAAAGCCCGGAACCTCGCTTTAAAAGTCAGACAGAGGGATCCCTGGGTGGCGCAGTGGTTTAGCGCCTGCCTTTGGCCCAGGGCGCGATCCTGGAGACCCGGGATCGAATCCCACGTTGGGCTCCCAGTGCATGGAGCCTGCTTCTCCCTCTGCCTGTGTCTCTGCCTCTCTCTCTCTCTCTCTCTCTCTCTCTGTGACTATCATAAAGAAATAAAAATTTAAAAAAAATAAATAAAAGTCAGACAGACCCTAAATGAGGCTCACTGAGAAAAAACTCACAGCTCAGAGCAGGCTCAGAAGAACTGTTCTGCATGAAGGGGGGCCCTTGCCAGGCCAGGCCTGAGATGGATGCCTTGGGGCCAGCGGCAGAGGGGGGCGGTGGGGGAGAGATGGTGCCGAGCCTGCGTCAGTCACAGACCAATGCTGCTTCCATGATTTGGACAAAACATCGTGGAAGCCTGAGAGGCTAGCATCTGGGGAAACTGAGTGAAGGTTGCCACCTCTGCACCTTCTCCATAAACCTAAAATCACTCCAAAGTAAAAAGTTCATTAAAAAAAATCTAGGCATGAGGGAAACCTGGGTGGCTCAGTGGTTGAGCGTCTACCTTTGGCTCAGGGCCTGATCCCAGGGTCCTGGGATCAGGTCCCACATCAGGCTCCTCACAGGGAGTCTGCTTCTCCCTCTATCTCTCTCTCTGTGTCTCTCATGAGTAAATAAATAAAGGCCTAAAAAAAAAATCTAGCCATGAATCCATACTTAAATCATGACTTTTTCCTTCTAAAAAGTTCAGAAATCTGTTATTTCTTCCTACCTTTCAGAGTTTCATCCCGTAAATTACTGGATATTTTCCCCCTGACACAACATCCATTTGTCTGGCTGAGCTGATGTGGCATCTACTTCAGAGAAACTTTGGGCACCACACACAGGCTGAACTGAATGGAAGGTATATGCTGAGCCCCCCTTGGCTCCAACTCAGGGGCCTGGAAGTCAATGTAGTCCTGCTCTTTCTGGAATCAAAAATCTGGTTCTCTCTTTAATCCTCACAATACCTGCATGAGGCTGGGAACAAGGGCTTCAGAAGGTCTGGTCGTAGGACTTCCTATCTGCCCATCCCAACTTCCCAATCCAGCCCCTCGGGGAACCAATCCTTCCTTTCCTGGCAAAAATGAGGGTCTGTAAAAATCCAGTCACAACAGTACCACCACACTCAAACTTTTTTTTTTAAGATTTTATTTATTTATTCATGAGAGAGGCAGAGACAGAGGCAGAGGGAGAAGCAGGCTCCATGCAGGGAGCCCAACGTGGGACTCCATCCCGGGTCTCCAGGATCACGCCCTGGGCCAAAGGTGGCACTAAACCACTGAGCCACCCGGGCTACCCTCAAACTTCTTTTTAAATTAACAGGAGACTTAAACTGAGGGCTTTGGGTGCATAAAAAACATTTTACGAAGTCATTGAGATGTCTAAAACTTAAAACAGATTTTGAAATGGCTCAAAGAATCCTGTCAAACACAAAGCTATGGTTCTAGTTACCCATATAAATATGGTAACCAACTTTAACCATTAATTCCAGAAACTCCACTATGAGCAAATCCAACATGGACTCAGATTTAACACCCAAAGAAATAAACAAAAGTTTATTTTAAACAAAAATTCAATTACACAGAAGGCCTCATTTTAGGAAGGAGCTACCATAAAACTAATAAAAAGAGTGAATGCAATTATAAATGATTTATGTCACATCCAATCTCATAACTCATCTACCTATTCCCAGAAAAAGCACATGTGCATTTATCTGACTAAATCTGAATTCACTACAGCAAGTGTTATTTTCTGAATCAAAAAGGGATACCTGGATTGGCCCAGGATGCAGCCCACCTCACATGGCCAGACATGCTGAGATAGCAGAGGGGTTGGTCACTACCACAAGTCAGCAACGAGAAACATTAGCAAGATGCTTATGAGAGCCAGACACCAGGCCCCAAAGACACGGTTGTTCCCTGGATGAGCTCCCAGGCCACATACACACTGGAAAGTAACAATGATCAACTTCCTATCATGAATGACAAATGAATGGCTGAGATACAGGGTTGGAGCAATAGGTCAAAAAAAGGACACAGAAGGGAAAGGATTCCTGGGGATGGGCCGCACGCAGCCTGCAACAGTGGGGACGGACAAGTGTGGACGGACTTCTGAGTACTATCCTGGTTCGGCCACCTACTGAGTAAGGTCACCCCCCAGGCTCCTCCTGGCAAAACTCGCCTTCACATCAACCCTCAAGCAGGGCTGTGACAGTACAGTGCTTGTGAAAGCATCAGCATGTTGCCTTGCCACGGTAAGCAGACTAGTGAGGAAAGGGTATTGAGCATGGGAGGTGTGCAGGACATACCAGAGACCTACTCTTAAGCAAAGCCAGCAGAAACAGAAGGATAAGCAAAGAAGGCAAGGAGACAATGTGGGAGAGGTAAACTAGAAGGCCTGAACTAAAACCCTGTGTCTCAGGTTCCTCACCTAGAAAACTGAATTTTTTTAGATTTTATTTATTTATTTTAGGGAGAGAGTAGAGGAAGAGGGACAAGCAGACTGCACTGAGCAGAGGCCAATGTGGAGCTCAATTCCAGGCCTCCGAAATAAAGACCTGAGCCAAAATCAAAAGCTAGATGCTTAACCTACAGAGCCACCCAGGCACCCCTAGAAAATGGAAATTTAAAAGAGGCACCTATGTCCTAAGGTTACTGCAAGAATTAAATTCATTAACATACATAAAGTCTTTCCAACAGTATCTGAGACAACAGGAAAGATGACACAAACATATGCTATTAGTATTTTATTATTCTTGTTAAGGAGCATAGACCTAACTTAATCTCCCAATTATTTTTTTCTTAAGATTTTATTTATTCATAAGAGACACAGAGGCAGAGACACAGGCAGAGGGAGAAGCAGGCTCCCCATAGGGAGCCCAATGAGGGACTTGGTCCCAGGACCCCTGGGATCATGACCTGAACTGAAGGCAGACGTTCAACCACTGAACCACCCAGGTGTCCCTGATCTCCCCAGTTCTACCCTTCTCCGGGTGAGTTACTACCATCACCTAATGGGAGCAGCAGTGGAACTCGTTCAGAGCTAAGTGAAAACCACCTATTCACGTCAGCAATGACTTTCTTCTAAGTAAAGAAATTCTAACACCTTGTTCTTCACACTTGAGCAATAATTCCAAAAGCTATCAACTCAAATTATCTTTGTCTTCTTTGTCCAGTCAAAAATGTTAAGCTATACTGCAGACCACCACTCCTATGTCAAAGGGCAGGCAAACTGCAAATTATGTGAGCAACTCATAGCTCATTTGAAATCAAAAGCCACATCCGACTTTCTCAGAAAAAAATGGAAAGAGGTGCTTGTACCAACACTTGAGAAACTTATTTATAAATGGGGATATGGTACTCAAACATGAAATACTGCAGTGGGGCCACCTGGGTGGCTCAGTGGTTGAGTGTCTTTGGCTCAGGTTGTGATTTTGGGGTCCTGGGATCAAGTCCCACATCGGGCTCCTTGTAGGGAGCCTGCTTCTCCCTCTGTATATGTCTCTGCCTCTATGTCTCTCATGAATAAATAGTTTTTTTAAAAAATTAAAAAAGAAATATTGCAATGTACAGCTTTTGTATACCAATCATATCTTAATAAAAAACAAAATTTTTATGTCACAATACATTTGAGATCATAGCGATGTGATCTGTTGAGACCGTGATAACCCCAATCCCCTCATCCATGGCCAGTGGGGCTGTATTCTGGTACATGCCTTAGAAGGCAGTTCGCAAAGCCAACAAGAACTTTATACCCTACTTAGCTCTGTAATTTCACTTCTGGAAATGTATTTATAAGGAAAGAATTCAAAGGAAGGGAAAGGTTCCACAAGGGAAGACAGCCATTGCAGGGTAACTTATAATAGTGGAAACCATGGAAATAATCTTAATGCCTAATAATACGGGTCGTTTTGGAAAAGCAAGTTACATCCGCTCAATGAACTATTATGCAATTATTAAAAATAATAAGATCATGCAGCAAACTGGAAAAAATCCTGTAATGCAATGTTAACTGAAAAACAGCAGGATACAAATTCTAACTATGTCATCATTACAATCCCTGCACATGCAGAAGTATTTCAAGGGAACCAGGTAGAGTTTGGGGACAGAGGACCATCTATTAGTCATCAGTACCTTCCTTTGAATATTTTAACTGAATGGCGTAGTGCAGTGTAACTTTGGGGAAGGTAGAAAACATTAGCACCAGAAATATAACGCACAAGCACTCAAGGACAGGACAAGCCAGCCTGGAAAGAGTCATAAAGTAGCGGGATCAAACAGGGAGGAATCAGAGTGGAGGCACTAAGAGAGAGAAGAGAGGCCCAGAAGGGGATCCCAAGCAACCTGAAGTCACCTACATCCATGCCACCTGCCATTGGCTGGAACCTGGATGATGTGAAACATGGGTCCATGGATGTTAAAATGGTATAATGGGTGCATTAGTGTAACCTGAGCTCTTGCAACAGTATCCTAACTGGGTAAGAAATCTAGAATTGGCACAACTCTCCTTATGAAACCTGGCTTCTCATATCATTGTTTGGAGTGTCTTTCCCTCTTTGGTGATGTTCAAGAGCTACCTATTGAGAATCAGTGCAACCTGGAGGAAAAAAAATTCAGAGAAAATTTATGGCCCTGGATCCTGTACCACACACACAAAATTACAAGCATAAATTTCGATTGGTTAATATGTTTCCCCGCATCTAGTGGAAAAACCTTGAAAGTTCAGATCACGGACATGAGAACACAGCCAAAGCAGACACTTCCCTAACCTAAACCAACCCAACCCCGCCAGGGTTCCTGAACAGAAGCTCTGAGGGGAGGGCTGTGGAATGCCCACAGCTGCACCATCCTTCCCTGTCCTGGTGGGCAGTGCACACAGGCGGAGGTCCTCGCTCTTTCTCTGATCAAAGTGCATTATGAGGGTGGGGCCGAAATCTGTTCTGTGTTTCCATTCATGGCTTATCTGCCCTCCACCCTCCCACAGACAAGTGAAAATGGAGGCACTTCCTGTTGAAAGAATGTGTTATCAGCACCAGACTCAGCCCAGGCTTAGCACTGAACTCAGGCCAGGTTAGGTAGGAGACCTGGCAGGATGGCTGGGCTGGAAATCTCCCTCTTAAAGGAATAAATGACTTCAGGGACAACCCGGGCTTCTGCAGGCTGGGTCATGGAAAATATCTACTAGCCTGCAAAGTAGGCACAATTCATCTTCAGATCACATGGTTGGTTTTTTTTTTTTTCCTGTGAGAACAACTTTTGGACATATATCTAAAAAGTCAAGAATTTCTGATTTGATAAAGTCATAGAGTCAGTGCCCAGTAGTGTCTGGCTCGCAGTGGCCTCACCAACACTGGCAGCTGTCTATCTTTCCCACTACCTCACAGACCCGGTAACAGGCAGGCCCAGAGACAGCTCCTCAGGCAGCTCTGGCTATCAGAGCTCTTATCAGAGCCAAGGAAACCCTTTAAAGGACACAGCCACTCCAGAACAACGTAGGTTCTATAGCTTGTGAATTATAAACATCAATTTCATTTTTGAGGAAGGAAACCGAAAAGGAGTCAGCTGGGGTGTGTTCTGTCCTCTGTGCTGTAATCACTTACTGGAGCCCCGATCTGAAGAAACAAAACACAGCATCCCAGGCAGGTTGAGGGTGAGTGTGTGATCATTCCCAGAGCTTAAGACTTTGATGATGATCACACTGCCTCCTTAGCTCGAATTCAGACTGTCGGCTTCCATGGCCTCTGATCTGTCCTTCCTACACATCTAAGTAAGCTTGTGGTTATGGCTTTCTCTTCTGTGAGGGGAAGCCAGCCATCCCTCACTGCCAACACTCTCTTCTCTGCTTTTGTAACCTCTAGGTTAGGCTCTCCCAGTGTTTTATAGCGGCCTGCCTCAAAAAAACTATGCGTAAATTCCAACAAAGGAGAAACACTTTCAGATAAATAAACTTTCACTCTAAAAACTATACTCATTTCGGTTTGGAGGGAGACATAAAAGCGACTCACTAATAGTTTAGGAAGTGGCACAAACACACAAGCGGTTCTGTCTCCATCAGGACCCGTAAAAATTGTCAATCAAAACAAAGCCCTTTATGTCTCCCATAACAACTCAAAGCAAAAGAACATAAACACCTTCTCTCGCAAGAAGGAAGAGTCATGGTCATTGTAGCCAATGACCTAATTCAGTTTTTAGCAAAATATTTTAGTTATTTAACAAGCAAATTCTGTAATGGAGAGCTCACTGGCTGCCCCCCTTGGGCCCTTTCGCCCCTTGTGGGCCTGAGTAGGCCAGGTTCTATCCATACCCCAGGATGCTGCCCTTTTCAAGGAGGGAAGAGCAATTCTATGCACACGATCTACCCTGGGCAAAGGAGCAGATTGTTTTATACATCTGCACACATTCAAATAGCAGGTTTGTCACAGTGAAGAAAGGCACAGCCCGAAGTCTAAGTGCCCTTGGACTAACAGTAAAATGCTGATTACAGGGGCGCCTGGGTGGCTCAGTGGGTTAAACGTCTGCCTTCAACTCAGGTCATAATCCTAGGGTTCTGGGATCGAGCCCCACATCGGTCTTCCTGCCTAGCAGGGGGAGTCTGTTTCCCCCTCTCCCTCTGCCCTACCCCCTGCTAGTGCTCATGCCCTCTCTGTCTCTACACTTTCTCTCTCAAATAAATAAAATCTTTTTTTTTAATGCTGATTACAAACATAAATGGCGGTGGGATGAGCACTGGGTGTTATACTATGTGTTGGCAAATTGAACTTCAATAAAAACAAATGAAATGAAAACAAATTTTAAAAAATGGCATGGGGGAGTATTTATTTGTCCCACAAACTGAAGTCACTGGCATTCTAAAGAAAAAGTTTATCTTCTAAAATGAATTAAAATGGATGGCTCTATTCTAGTCAAAGTGGTAAAGGATCCCAAGGAAAGATTTAAAACTTGGTGAATTATGATCTTTTGTAACAAAACTTTCAGATGGATAACTTAATCTCACCATCTCAATCAGAGAAAGCAGACCATGATCTGAGAACCAAGCAACATTTACAAGAAAGCATTACGAAAGTACTAAGTGTCACAAGGAGTGAAAATTTGCGGCTCTCAGAAAAATAAAAATATTTAAAACATGGTTACTTTGGGGGTACCTGGGTGGCTCAGTCAGTTAAACAACTGCTTTTGGCTCAGGTCGCAATCTCGAGGTCCTGGGATCGAGCTATACACATTGGGCTCCCTATTCACTGAGGCATCTGCTTCTCCCTCTGCCATCCCCCAACCCCACACACATGCTCTCCCTTTCTCAAATATATAAAATCTTTAAACACACACACACACAAAAAAAAAAAAACACAAAAAACCTACCCATGGTTACTTTGTTAATGCAATAGCTCTACATCTCTTCATTTCCCCCCACCAGGAAAGTAAGGATTTATTTCTAATGTCTTGGAATGGGGAGGGGGGGGTGGGAAATGCCATGTGAATAAAGCACAGCACTATTAACCTCCAAGATTATATTTAAATAGTGCTGTTCTCCTTGAGCTTCAAAGAGGTCTGCAGGCATCTCCCACTTATGCTACACAATGCTCTTAAGGACCAGATGGTAGGAATTACTTTTCTCTTTTAGTAGGAGGAAAACAGAGGCTTTACAAAACCTTGGCAGCTAACTAGAGTCACACATAGAGCTGGAGCTAGTGTCTGGCTGCCTGAATCTGTTTCCTTCCAGCTGCTAATCTGTGAACCCCCAGAAATAAACTTCAGACCATACCAAGGCTTCACCATGAATCAAGCAAATAAGCTTAATCAGAGCTTTAAATTAAAAATATGTGTCCCTTAATAAGATAAAAAATATGATTCCAGAGTGTGCACCCCGGCTCTAGTGAAACCATGCCATGTTAACAACAACGAAAACAGCAGCACAGCAAGTAAATTTAAACATCGTCAGATATTGACTTGGAACTATTTACTCGCAAGACTCCAACAGGACACTGAGATCAATACTTGTCGTTTATTTGTTCAAGTCTTTCTTAAAATCCGAAGTCAATTGGTTGTGCTCATTCCCACAGATTCCAAGTGCTGGGTCTGGTGCACTAGGTTATTGAATTATGAATTATCGCACATGCCAACACCTGTCTTTGGAGATGCTTTTCAAAATTATTAAAATTTCAGGAAAAAAAATAACAGGTAGCTCTCAACATGAACAAAGCTAACAGATTGTATTGAATTCATATCCATTAGATCTTCATATTGCTAGTAACTCTTTTGGCAGACACCCATGAAATGCATAATAAATTACTTTCGTTCCAGTAAAGGAATTCATTTTCTTCGAAGATTCATTTAGCAATAACATTTCAGAGCATTCTAAGCCAGATTTCTTAAATTTGGCCATGTTTCCCGTAACATTATTTCATGTTTTGTGACAATTTGTATATTCTTACAGAGGCAGGGCGGGGTGGGGGGCTGGGGGGGGAGACTACAAAGAATCTGCAATCTACAGAGAAACGTTGTGTTCTAAGACGAAGCCGCCCAACCCGAGGCCGTGAGAAGGCACACGACATTCTACCCACACTTCTTCTTTACCTAGCATTCTGGCTTTCAGATTGTGATAATGAGTCACTTATTAAATAAGCCACAGTCCTGTGATAAATTGGGTGGACTTACATATTATAAACTATTTAAAGAATGATATACTTGTGCTGACCTCTATACACACACACACACACACACACACACACATAAAGGCATTGGGTATTACTGTAGTGCAATGCATTTCTGACTATTCCTCCTTACTATCCTCCCCATAACACACAGGCACGCACGCACAAACACACACATACAAGACAAAAAACGGGAAGTCTAGAAAAGGCCTTGAGATCAAAATGAAAGTATGCAAACTCCACATGCTTCCATGTTCCTTGCCAGGTTGGCGTGTGACTTTCTCAGCAAAGGCCAGTGTGGTCAGACAGGAACGTGAGTTATTAAGAAGGAACTGAAAGAAGAAAGGGAGCCTGGCACATAGGGAGCGTGAAGATAAAATGCCAACAAAATATTTACGTTCATGGCTTGCAGCGAGTGGCAAGTGGGATATTAATAACTGTGATGATTGGTCAGCTCCCTGGGAGTGGTAACTGCCCTGGAACTGAGAGAGGCAGGAGACATCGGTTCCAGTCCCGGCTTCAACACCGGCTGGTTTTGTGACCTTAGGGAGTCACTCTGGATCCTGGCTTATAAATGAGGCAATTATAAAACCTAACTGCAGCACTCTCACAGGCCGCTGTGGGAGACTGATGACTTTCTAACTCTCTTTTTATTCATTTAGGAAAGAGCATCGTGGGCTATAAACTCTGGGGGGGCGGGGAGGGGAGAATGGACACTTGCCTATTAAATGCTTTTTCAATGATTTCATAAAAACCGGAGGCAATTTGAACATTCTGAACAATTCCAACTAATTTAGCACTTACTATGTATCAGAAATCACATCATTTGAAGGATGTTAAGTACTGCCTTTTAATAATTACCTTAGGTACACCAACCACAGCCAATTTCACTATGTGTTATTCTTTTATTATCCAATTGACATAGTCTTAGCACTGTAACACATTTTATTAGAAATACATGAAAATGTGCACAAAATTACAAATATTGCCTTATATATTTGGTTATAAGCAAATCACTTCTCTGGCATAATTTTTGCCATAATGTTTCTGCAGGACTTTTTTTGATGCTCAAATTACTAATGAAAATTAGATTTCTTTCAGAAAATATTTTTCTTTCTGAAGATTTCAATATCACATTTATCATGTCTTAATCTATGCCTTACTGAAATGTTAATTAATTGAAATTTTGAAAAATAAAAGGTTTTTTTTAATTTTTTTAAATTTTATTTATTTATGATAGTCACAGAGAGAGAAAGAGAGAGAGTCAGAGACACAGGCAGAGGGAGAAGCAGGCTCCATGCACCCGGAGCCCGACATGGGATTCGATCCCGAGTCTCCAGGATCGCGCCCTGGGCCAAAGGCAGGCGCCAAACCGCTGCGCCACCCAGGGTTCCCCAAAAATAAAAGGTTTAAAAAAAAAACTCTAGCATGCCACAGGTAACAACTGACTGCTAGACTTGGGTCCAAATCCTGATTCTTAATACATACATAATCTTGAATAAATCTTTAAAAAAATACATACATAACCTTAGGCCCATTACTTTGTTCTGAGTCTCACTGCTCCCCTAAATCAAAAATGGAAATAAAACATAGGTAGAGTGATAATTATGAATAAAAGAGAAAATGTACAAAAAATACATAAAGTACTTGATAGAAGCAGGCTTCTGCTTTTCTATGTCCAGTATCTTGTAAATAATAAATACAGAAAAGGGAGAAATCTTCTCAAAAGCAAGAGGCAATGATAAAATGCAAGACTAACACTAATGCCCTGCTCTCCTGCAACCTAAAGGCTCTCATAAAATATTCAACTTAAGAGATGAGCGGTAATTTTTTGACCCTCTCCAGAAGTCTCATATGAATCAGAACTGCTCTGCAGAATCAAGTTCCTCTGAGTGAAAATAACTCATATTGTATATGAGTCCTTCATGAATGTACCTTTCAGCTACTTAATTATGGTAGTAGTAGTTAATAATAACAGGAATTATTATTTTGTGACCAATCACAATGCCTTAGTAAATACAGTATGATCTAATCCCTTGGAGAAAAAAAGACAGTGGAGTATAAATTTGCTGATAAAGAAGGAATAAGCTGGGGCACCTGGGTAGCTCAGCGGTTAAGCATCTACCTTTGGCTCAGGGCGTGACCCCAGGATCCTGGGATGGAGTTCTGTATCAGGTTCCCCACAGGGAGCCTGCTTCTCCCTCTGCCTATCTCTGCCTCTCTGTGTCTGTCACGAATAAAAAAATGAAATCTTAGAAAAAAAAAGTAATAAGCTACGTGACTAAAGTGGCATTTTCCATTTTTTAGCATAGGATGCAAATATTAGCACATAAAACCTATAAAAAGAACTTTTAAATATTAACCTACGAAGCACCTAAACTTTCTTCAGAAGGCCATCTGAGGACCCACAGATACCCTAACAAGTATCAGTCCCCAGTCACTGCTGTAGCCACAAGCACTAAGGTGCGCATTTATTCTTTCAAACCACTTGGAGCCCCAAGATTTAGCACCATGCAGCTCGGAGGAAGTATTTCTTCTGACAAGGTTTTTGAATGAAGTTACTACCAAGGAGTGACTACAGTTGGGAAACAGCTCTATCTAGGCACAGAGCATCCCAGAAGAATAAATAAGGCAAGAATGAAGATACCTACTTTGTATCAAAATGACCAATCAGCAGGTAAGCGCCCCCGCCCCTCAGCCAAAGGGGCAGAATCAGCCAGCATCAAATCTTAAGTCTGCCTCTCTTCGTGGCAATTGTCTATTACCAGCAATGAACCACAAAAGGTACAGAAAGATTTCCTATCTCCAACACACCATGCCCAATATGTCTCCATTCAGAAAATTCAGCAGGCCACCCCAAACCATCCTGCCCTGAGAAGCCCTGGGGATAGAGAAACCAGAGCCTAGGCCTACATCATAGTGCCATGAGGCCAGTGCATGTCACCAGCTCCGAGGGAATCTTTTCCTTACTAATGATGAGGGGAAACCCTGCTTATAAAATGTACAAGCAGGAGCATGCCAGTATTTGTTTACATCAATTATCAAAATACTCCCTTAAGAATGTTTTAATTGGGGAGCCTGGGTGGCTCAGTCGGTTAAGCATCTGCCTTCGGCTTAGGTCAAGATCCTGGAGTCTCAGGATCGAGCCCTGCATCAGGTTTTCTGTTCAGTGGGGAGTCTGCTTCTCCCTCTCCCTCTTCACTCCACACCCCAGCTCCTGTACTGTCTTGTGTGTACTGTGAGCTCTCTCTCTTGCTCTCTCAAATAAATAAATAAATGTTTTAAAAAGTGCTTTAATTGTTGTATTCTAGCATAGAAAAAGAAACACATTTGTCAACACAGATGGGGGTTTGAGAAAGTCCATCATTTAGAAATGAAGACAACTGGACCCCACTTAAGGTTGACTTTATATTGATGTGAACCAGTTTCAAAAGTGTACCTTCCACTTACTTCACCAGTCTCACCTCCTACCTTTGGCTCCACACCCTATGCTCCAGCAACACTGAACACTAAAGCTATGTCCTCAAAGCATCACAGTTGCCCATGCTCTTCTTTCTGGAGGATGTCATCCTGGTGCTTTCCTTGCCCTGCAAAAATCCTATCCCACTGATTCAAATGCACTCTGTGAAGCCACTTCCAACTCTGAGGTCAGAATTAACCACTCCCTCCTTTCAACTTCTACCCTACCCCGTAGCTCATTTAAGGCACTTCCACACCTGACCAGCAGTGTGGCCCCTACCACTACCACCACATTATAAACAATTCGAGGTCAGGTACCTTGTTTCACTCAATGGTAAACAGGGCCTCTCAGAGCACAATACTTTTTAAATGGAACAACGACTATAAAGCCAGGATTAGTCTGCTAGAGTTCATCTCCAACATTTTATGTTTTATGATGACTTCCACATTATATTTGCAGTTTTAATATAAACTTAAGTGGCTTTTAATTTTTTAAAGTAATTATTTATAGAACTACTTTTAGGCAGGCAATATGTTCAGTGGTATCTTATTCTCAGACATTAAATCTCACTGCTATTTTCACCCCCAAATTAATCCTTCCTGCCACAAAGGAAAAATAAGAGAAATGCCTTTTAACTATAAAATTTGGGGACTGAGCTATAAAACATAAGCTTATATATATGATGTATGAAATGTATGAATGAGTATATATGATGTATAATATGCACACATCATATATACACATCTATTATATTTTTATATATGTAAAGATTTCTCCAGCTTTACTAATTTTTAGTTACAAGTCATAGGAAGGGTAAGAATATTTAGAAATTATGAAATCTTATTTGGAAAAAATAAATCTTATTTGGGAAGTGCTAAAATAGAACACTGTTCCCATATTTCCCTTCTAAATAATAACAAAAAAAACCTAGTGTGATTTAGTCAATAAATGGAATTCAATGAAAGATTTAAATATTCTTACTATCCACCAAGACTATAAATGCTAAAGAGAATCTGTTATATATTTAAGTCAACTAAATACATATTTTTCAGTAAACCTACACGAGAGAAAATTTAGTACATAAGACTTTTCTTGGAAAATGCATCTTTAAGTTCAAAAGGCACAAAGAATAATCAACTGTCTATCAAAATGTAAGTGTGACATATTTCTTAATCACAAAAATCCAAAAAGAACAAGCCAGGGGCTATTTTAATACTAGGCTGCATAGCAGTCAGCCTTCCCAATCTCAGAGAGGAAACACACTGCCCTCCCTGTCTCCGACACATAACACACCACACAGAAAACCTACAAAGAGAAACTGAGTCATCAGGTAGCTGAGTCAGCAACCTGATGACCATTAGAAAGAATGTCTTCTTTTTTCCAAGAGATCTAAGTTAAAACACAAATTAGCAACAAATACATAAAGCTAAGACATTGTAGCTTCATGACAAATAAGGGAAGACATAAGGCCTCAGAGCACCACCAAAATGATTTCTGTGGCCCTGAGACACTTGTCTAGGAAGAATGCCAAATGCTGCATGCTAGGAATCCTGCCCGCACCTTACTGCTGCCCAGGAGGGAGCCCTAGAGCCTTTGCTCTCAGCAGCAGAAAACTACCCTCCCTCCAGAACGTTCAGGTCCTGCCAGGCTAGCTCAGGAACCAGCCATGGGAACCTGTTGCCCCCCCTTCCCCCCCCACAGGAGAGGGAAGGAACAGAAGGATTTAAAAGGAGCCTGCTGGGAACGCCTACTGATCATCTCCTACACTGCTTTTCTGAGGGTGGCGGGATTAAAAAGGAACAGCAGGTGTGCTGTGGACCACTGCAACAATCTGACTTCCTTGCTATTACAACCATTAAGGAAAGATGAGCAAGGCAGCTATGTTGCCACTTACACCTGTGGCCCCCCAGTTCCACTCTTCCACTGGGAGTATGCCTGAGATGACTGTTTTGTAGCTCGGCTGACCCTCTTAAAGTGAAATAACCCTGAACTACTCATTTCCACCACGTCAACCACAGGGCCACACTGGAGATCAGCGGGACATCAAAGGAGGCTTAACCAGGGCGAGCCAACCAGGGTGCTGCGTACTGCATACCAGTGCCGCAACCTTGCCAGGCGGATGCAACATTTTCTTCACCCTACAGCACCTCCCCAAATCCTGTAATCATCCTGGCACAACACCAGCTGCCCTCCAACATCATAAACTGACCAAAATGGGGAAAAGGACACATCTTGTGGGCACAGCCACCTTTCTCAAGTGCTTCCCCCAGTGGCAGGGAGCTCCCTGCTCTCCGCCCCCCAAGGCCCTCCTCAAGGCTCCTCAGGGCACACACCAACCAAGTCTCCACCCAGAGAAGGCCGTGAAGGTACTCAGGGACCATGGGGCACACACACTCCTCCATAGGTAGTCACCTGGGGAGACTAGGGTCTCCCCATTAGGGTCTACAATTATTCTGGGAAGGGACACTTTCCAAAGGCAGCCAGCAGATGGGCTTCTGTCCTGTCGGCCTGGTTCCCCACTACAGCCATGTCACATAGGGGCTGCTAGAGACCTGTGTGGTGGGCTAGCGGACTAGGGAACCCCCAAAGCCCAGGTGCCTGTGGAACCCAGGCCAGAGGGAGGAGTGGGTCCCTGTATATAGGGAGAAGGCAGGCAGTCTGTGCCCCCTGCCCTGGGAAAAGGTGTTGGGAAGCCTTTGAGGCCGCTGGGGCTCTGCAGGCTCACACACTCACTCATACACAAACCCTGCCTGGTCGGCAGCTCACACTGCCGGCTCCCACGCAGGCCGCTGCTTGGGCTAAGGAGTGCTGGGGGCTTATAGCCCAAGACCTCGCCTGGAACTGCTCTCAGACTCCACCAACCTCCAAAGTCCTGCTCGCCCTGCCTCCCGGCCTCCAGCGCAGGACAGAGAGTTCCTTCGAGGGGTGAGGACCGGCCAGCTGCCTCCAGCATGCGAGGCCCCGGGTAGGAGGTGCCCCCAAAGCAGGCGGAGGATGGCCAGCACAGCTCCTGAGACCCCCTCTTCCAGGCAGGCCAGAGCCAGACCCCTCCCCGACTTTCTCCCCAACGCCTGTCCGGTGAGGACAACCGATCAGACTCACAAATAGCCAGTTCTGAAATTTCACAGCACAAAACCATGAAAGCAAAACAAACCCCGAGTCCCCCAAGTCCATTGTTGGGCAAATGCCTGTATTTCGGTGCCATTTATCATTCAAATTTGGCCTTTTCCAGGCTTAAGCCGGCCTTAACAAACAAAAGTGACCCAAAGCTGGCAGTGATTATTTCAGCTACAAGAGACCAACACCAAAGCCAAAAATCCTGACGGCTCCCCCAGTGCTTTCAAAACCAGCACGTTTAGCTACTACCTGCCTCATTTAGCTACTACCTAAGTGCTGCTGAGGACTGAGGACATAAAGAATATTTTTAAAATAATCTTTATCTTTTCATTCCCACACAAGTAGCCACTTTATAGACTCTTGAAATCACAACTAACCCTTTTGTAAAAGATAAATAAATAAACAAAAAAAAATCTTACACCAGAGTCCACCTTTAAAAAGGCTAGAAGCCTTCTTTAACACCTTATCTGCAACAAATGAAAATGACAGAAAGGCTTTTTGCCTTGTGAAACTGAACATACTTCTTGCATCATTAAAGCAAAAGAAAAAGCCAAAAGAATTTGGGATGGAGGAAAGACAGAAATATCAAACTTAAATTTTTTAATGTTTCCCTTTTGCTTGTTTAAGCCATTCAAAATACAATGAAAAGAAACCGGCTCTGTGGTTCCTGAACCCAGGTTAAAGACACCTCGAGGGCAACAGTTTCAATTTCACCTGGGGCGCTTATGCAAAAACACAGCCTTCCAAGCCCCACCCCCAGAGACTCTGACTCAGAAAATCCAGGGTGGGGCCCAGGAATCTGTAGCATTTCAAAGTACCCCAAACAGGGCAAAGCTAAATGTAAAAAACAATTACTAAGTAAATAGGGATTTTAATGCTGGTGTTTTGACTTAAACCAGTCTCAGCATAATCCTTAAAAAAAAAAAAAAAAAGTCCTGCGGCCCAGATCTCGCTCCGGATCACACTGAGGTCCAGGGTAAGGCCCGATCATTAAAAGAGCATTCCAGGTAAATTTGGAAAACAAATTTACGGCGGAATGTGCTCAACACTCAAGGAAAACTGGGTTTCAATCACACCTTTACAGAAACTGTGATCTTCACCAAGCCCAGGCATCCCTATCCTTAGGGGTGTGAATTACTCAAAACACGAATTGCTCCCAGGCTTGTGGCAAGGCTGAAATAAGCCAAGGTACAATGAAGGTGCCTTAGAAGGCAAGGGCCCCCAAGCAGAAGGCCAGTGGGTAAGATCAGTGACTACAGCAGCACAGAACACATTATGATGAGTTTTGCTTTTTGAAATGACTTAAAAAAAAAGAGAGAAGAAAGGCAAAAAGATGGAGTCGCTACGATAAGCAAATTTAAATGCCTTGGGCACCGAGATATATAAAGCCTGAGTTCATAGTGTTCTTGATCTACATCAGAAATACATCTATACAAGCAGCTCGAGACAGAAACCTGGAAATAAAACAACTTCAAGCACTTCACACCAAAACTTCTTGCTTTTACTTGGGTTAATTTAACCATAAAAAATGATATAGATCTTAATTAAGAGGTTTGTAAAGTACTTAGGTTTGTCATTTTGTTGACATTCAAATGTAATCTCCTCTAAAAACTATTCCTAGGTATCAGCTAACTAAACTGAACTGTTGGTTTAGATTATTGTACTACCAGATAAGATAAAACTTGTGATAATATACTAGAGAGCAACCCACTAGCTTAGAAAGTGTCTGTACTGCTTTAACACTTACCCCTGAGGCTGTTGGTTGTGTTGTAGGGGAAGTATTTTTGCTGCAGTCATCTGAGTTAGAAGAGGTGGAAGTTGGAGTCATAGGAACAGAATTATTGCTACTACCTGCAAGAGTCAAAATTAACCTCATAAATACACACATACTCGACCGTTACAGTTGGCCAATACTTTACAATCAAATAGCATTTTATTGTATTTACCAGAGCAAGCCTTTGACTTATTTATGTTCTTAGGTTTTCTTTTCCTGGTTTGAATTCCCTCTTTTTTCATAGCAAGCGGTCGAGGCACCTAAAAAAAAGAATTTCAAACAGGCCTTAAGTTTAATAAATATTATACTGAAGAAAAACTCAACTTTAACTAAAGACTCAACATCAGAACTGAAAGCCCTCATTTAAAAGAAGTTGCCATAAATTTCGGTCAATTTTTATACACACTCAATAGATCCCAACCTATACAAAGACTATACTTTCCCCAGCAAATGCAGATTCCTTCAGAGAAAATGAGGTGACTTGTCAAGGAAAATTTATTCCTTCAACTTACTGTTTATTGTTTTAAACAACTTCAATCACAGAGTAAAACCACTAGGTACATATTTTTATTGCAAAGAGATTGTGTATTCTCTTCCTCCTACACATACAAGGTTAATTTCCTTTTTAAGATTGATGTGTTTATAATATTTCATGGTTTCCTCCAAATGAAGGACAGTGTTGCTAACTATAACTATCAAATATATTATTGCTCCTTGACATAAATGTACTTGATTGCATCAAAAAATTTAAAGTTAAGGTATAAACTAGTTATGCATTTCTGGTTGGTGCCATGCTTTTTTTTTCTTGTAGTATATACATATTTTTTAAAGTTACTACTATGTTATTGATTCTAAAATGCACATTTTTCACATTTTAGCATTTCTAAAACTGAGATGTCTTAAAATGGATGTGTGGCAGTTTAACTGGCAGCATTTCTTTGTTTCTTACTGATATGTAAGATAATGGTTTATAATTAATAACATCCTAAACTCAGTAACGTGCATATAGGAAATCAGATTCTTCACTTTTATCCCCTCTCCTTGGCTGATTTTTTTTTAACTGAAACTATGTACAAATAAGATTCTAAACACGTATACACATGAGCACAATACGTGGCGCACCCCATGGAGTTTCATGTAGAGTCCACAAGCATTGCACACAGGTTCACCCTCCGCATTTCTGCGCCACAAAGTGGTGGTCGTGGTGTGACAGTTGGCACAAGACAATCCAAGCCGCCGGGAGGAAGGCTAAAAAGTAGCAGAAGAAAGTGTACAGATATAAATGACTTTATGTATATGCCATATACATCAACGTATCATTTCCCTGTCATCAGCAAGCATGGATCTTTTGTTTACAATAATTTTAAAATATAGGGAAAAAATTAAAGTCTGATTAGACTGAACTTCTTGAACCAAGAAACTGGAATTTTATGTAGGGTGCTCCATCCCACATTGTTTGATTTGCTCCAGGATATTCTCCCAGCGTATAGAATAACCAGGACAATGTTGGCCAATAACTGCGCTCACTGTTTTCAGGTCTGAATTATAAGAGTCATGAAACACAATCACAAACTGCCTGCCAGTGTCCTAAGTGGCTTTGGGTGGTCTCCACTTGTCATTTGTAATCAAGTCTATTTCTCAGGTATGTGCAGAGGAATAACCCAAAAACTTTAGAAAGGCAGGCAGTCAGGTAGATAGACTGACAGGTATAAAGAAACGGATCTTGTAAAATGTACAAAATTTTTATAAAGAAATATATTGTAATATATATCATAATTTGCAAGGTTGCCTGCTGCCTCTAAGTTTTTGTATTATTCTTTTTACAAAGTATAAGCAAATTTTGTGGCACTGTTTTAATGCTGGCAGTCTTATTTACGGTGATAGGGATATATTTTCTTTGTCCTATCAGTACGGTATTCAACTTCTGTTCATACAAAGATTTAAATGATATTAGAAAAGGCACTGTCATTCCGATTTCCATGTGACCTTTATGCCCATAACATCCTTAAGAGGGAATTTATCTCATCTAAATTATGTGTGAGTGATAAAGAAGGGTTTAAGCTAGTATAAGTTTCTCTCCAAAAGGCCAAAATCTGTATTTGTTTTTAAATTACCTAGAGAGGCAACTAAAACAGTATTATGACTTCAGTAAAGAAGCTGTGAGGGAAAAATCCAAGGACCAAAATAAGTCGAAAATTTTTTCAACAGAATTTGGTAAGTTAGCTACATCAATTAATTTCAGAAAAGAATAGTCTTGTACAACAAAAATACGAACTGGGGGTGTGTTGAATATTCACAGGTTAAAGGACAGATTTACCAAATCCTTTGCTGACATATTTAAAAGATAAAATTGAATTCTGCATTTACAATTCACATCCTATTGATGACTGTAGCATTATTCTTTACAGACAAGCCATAAAAACAAGCAGACACTGGCAAACCCTTAGCACTACAACATTTGTTAAGAAGTCAATGCTAAGAAAAATCGATTTGACTTTTGGTTGAAATGAACATGCTTGGCTGACAGGCAAACCATCTGTGGAACTGTTTTGTTAAAATGATAAAAACAAAACTTTTTGCATGTCGAGATTTGTTTCTTTCCTTTAAAATAATTTCCTAGGAGAGCACTCCTTTTTCTTCATAAACGTGAAATCAGTAAACTAGGGACAAGAAGGTTCATTTTATAAACAGGCCATTTATGACAGTTTCCAGTGGAATTTGAAGCCAATGTGAAGTAAACTTGTTATCAGAATTTACCATTATAACAAAGAACTTTATGACCGTCAACTGCAAATCATAAGTGAAGCCAGTCTCCATAAACATGTGAAATGAAGGTGAATGGGTTATAAAAGTTCCTTGTAACAAGTGATCTCAGTTATATTCATCACTGACAAGGAATTCAAGTTACACCATAAATCTCTTATTTTGCAATATATTACAAGTTCAAATTCACAGTGATTGGTTCTGGACTGCTAGCTAAACAAACTTGGGTTCAACATTCTGAGAACTAAGCTAGATCCATCAAAACCATAAATAAGAAGCCCACAAGAACTAATTGATGAACACACCCTTCAATTGGTATCATTTATAACCCATTTACAAAGCACAATGGCTGACCTTGGTCATGGCCAAGACACCTGCCACACAGAAGGGAAACCAACAAATTGAAGATGTCAAAAACTCTTTTCTGTTAAGTTATTTTTACTGGTAAGTGCACAAAACAAATGGCACTATCTAAATAATGGGTGTTACTAGATCAGATTTAGAATGCAACTAGAACTTAATCA
The DNA here is from genome assembly GCF_905146905.1 of Nyctereutes procyonoides. Lineage (NCBI taxonomy): Eukaryota > Metazoa > Chordata > Mammalia > Carnivora > Canidae > Nyctereutes > Nyctereutes procyonoides. The sequence goes on from NW_026575044.1 coordinate 38,935,416, forward strand.
GCTACTCTTCTACCAGTTTTCCCCTCAATCTCAAGAAAAGGTTATCTTGCTGAACTCAGCTAGTATTCAGCTCAATGTACCTTTCCAAAAAAAAAATCAGTTTCACTGTTGACACACCAAAACGACAAACTTCTTGGGATAGTTTCTGGCCACTACTTTTTAAATATGATGCATAAGAAATGAAAACCATAGGGAGTCAGATGCTGAAGTTAAGGATGCCCTCTGAAGACAATTTCAAGCGGCAGGAGGTTCTAACAAGTTTAAGGCACATACCCACATTAAATTAACCTCAGCCACTTTATTTTAAATGCATTAAAAACAAAACAACCATAAAACTAATTGCTTCTCTTTAAGGTGTCAGACTTCCATTGTGATGCAATTTCACCCTAATCTATTTAACACAAACAACATGTGTAGCATTTGTTCCTGCTAATTACAGTATAACAATTAAATAAATTACTTGGATACTTAAGATGTCTGGCATCTCACTGTAAAATATTTTACTTTAAAAGGTATTAAGAGTATGAGTGCTTGGTTAAACAAATGTTAGCCCTACAGTGGGGCCTGTGAACACTTTCATTTATTTTCTCTAATCACTACAGCAGTAAATGCCCTCTCCTAAAACCACCCCTAACTCTGAAGAGATTTATCCCTGAAAAAAAATCAGAATTCCCATAATTTAAAACACATAGAATACATTTAAAATGTGTTTGGATTGGTGAAAATCCCCAACTTGGGAAGCACATAAGACTGCATTTTTTCCCCCAAGTGCTATGTAGTTTCCTGAACAGCTAGATTTCAAAATAACAAAGGTGAGAGTAAGTTTTGATCAAACTCAAAGACAATCCAAAAGAAGGATGGAATTTGGGGCTACAAGCTCATTCCCAGGAGGAGAGGTAAAAGGGATCCAAAAGTATAAGGAACAGAATCAAAGGAACCCTGAACGAGGGTGTAGGGGAAAGGGAGTGTGGGTTTGTGGTTGTGATACTCTAAGGGGAGAGGGAGGGGGTTCGAGTCTCAAAAATAAAATCCAAACCACACCAAACTGTACATAGTGAAAAACATCCCCTTCCTTCATCTGACCTGGTTTCGGTGTACTCAGTTTTTTCTCCCCAGAGGTTACCGTCATTACTAATTTCTTGTGTCTCCTTCCACAATGACTCTAGTGCATTTAGAAGTACACCTAGAGACATATACACACGGACTTGTTTTAAAAAAAAATGTAGCTCCTACACGTTGCTCCTGCCGCACTGACAGACGTCCTGCCCTAGGTGGAAATGTGGGGAAGGGCGGTCTCCGCTCCCCGGCCTCGGGCGCTCGCGGGCGGGAAGGGCACAGCTGGGTCCCAGCTGGGTCCCCGCCGCACCTGTTCCCGCGGGGGCGCCCGGGCCGCAGCGGAGGGCGGCGCTCGCACTCACCACGCGCTTCTGCGGCTTGATGAGGGGCCGGCTGAGGCCGTTCATCTTGCTGTAGAGGCCGCAGGCGTTGCACAAGTAGTGGCCGGTGCCGTCCCGCCGCCACAGGGGCGTCTGGATGGAGCCGCAGTTCACGCACTCTCGGCTCTCGGGCAGGTCCTCCAGCAGGTCTGCGGCGAGAGCGGGGACGGGAGCCCCGGTGAGGCCGCGCCGCTCGCGCCCCTCCCGGGCTCCCCGGCGCCCTGCAGCCCGGGCCCCAGCTCCCGCCCGCCTCCGCCCGCGCCCTTCCATCCCCGCGGGTCTTTCCCGCTCGGCGGCCGAGCCGGGAGCCGGCCGTCGTCTCTCTATCGATCCGCTGAGCCTGTATCCAATACTTCTGCAGCCCTGGGCGCGCCCAGGAGAACCCCAAGAAAAGTGGCAGGAGATGGTGCTGGAGGCCGAGCCCGAATCATCTCCTCTGCCTGGTCTCCAAGGACCTCGGAATGGAGAGGAGCTGTGGGCAAGCTGGTTTGGGTCCCCTGACCCCCTCCTTTCCGGCTGTTCCCAAGCGTTTCAAAACTGAAATCCATCATAATTACAGTGTACCACCTGCCAAACCCCAACCAGCCATACAATATCGACACTGATCACTGACCCCTGCAACCAAACCCACAAATAACCTGAGATACAGGCCGGCTACCTTATTACTTTTATCCCACGTAATTTTTATTTTAATGTATTTACTGTATCTGTCACCCTTCCTTTTCTCCAATTAAAAAAAAAAGGACAAGTGAAATTAGAAATATGTTCTTAGGCACTTTATCCATTAATTAGAAAATGACTCCGGTCTCCCAAAGGGGGAAAAACGCACCAACATTAACAAGCACCGAGATAAATGTTAAATTTTCTTCTCACGCCACAAGGAGCAAACGCTAAAATATTCTGAGTTCCACTGCTTCCATCTGCAAAATTCCTACGAACGGTTGATATCTTCTTGATTCAGGACATTACTAAAATCGTTTAGTAACACTCAACAAAACTTTCATATTTTCCTACACTGAACTTCAGTTTAGGCAATCTATCTGAATTGCGTTTGTCATTTTGCTTTTGGTTAGTTTTTGGTGTTTACAACTAACCCAAGCCTGTTATTAAGAAAAAAATCTTGAGAGTAAATAGTTGTAATATTTATTACTTCCACTTAAATTTGTTAAATATGAATAAATAAATACTATCTAAAATGAGATGGGTACTTACTAATTTAAAAAGTGCTTTTAAAATAAACTTCATAAAAAATAAAAATATCCTTTTGTTTAGGGTTATTTATAAAGGACTTAAATGTCCAAATGTGGCTTTACCAAGAATTTCTGCATCAATTTTTAAAGTAAATAAATGTTACATTTTAAAGCTTTATTTGAAGATGTGTGCCAGCAAATCTTTATGTTCTTTCTCATTCCCGAGGAGTGTACAGCTTGTTCCTACCATCAACTACTTGTAAAGATATTTAAATATGTTTTGGGCATGAATACTCTCTAAGTCCATTAATGCAATTTACGCTACAAAACAAGTCTCTTTCCTCCTCAAGAAATAAGTTTAAAAGAAACTAGCATCCTACATAACTGGAGTTCAAAGTTGTCACGGGGATACCGCGACTTACAACACATCACAAAGATTTATTCTTCTCCACCCTAAAAGCCACTATTGACTACGGTAATCAGTAAAATGCTCAGGACTTCAAGGACACTGAAGTTAAACAAGGTATTTGTCTTAGTTGTTGACTTTAAAATGTTACCTATCAGAGACCCTCTCGATAGAGGAGTGGGGCATTCCCTGGAGAACCCAGCCCTATGCCTGGCCTCCTTCCCCCAGGCTGGAAACAATAAAAGTTCCCAGGAGAAGACAGTGGGAACTCTCCAGGTAAATCTCTTTAGTCATCTGAAAACCAAAAGCCCCTTTGGATAAATAAAATTTAGGAAGTTTGTTTGTTTCATTAAATCGAATCTAGAGCTCCCAACTTTCTCCCTACCACTTACCAAGCAGCTATAATCCTTCAACGGACTAAAATAAGAAAAACTTTTTTTTTAACAATTAGAAAATCTGATTGCACTGGACTTTCGTTCATCAGTTTCCCCCCTACTCATCATCGTCTCCCAACACAACTGCTTTGGATTCCCCTAGAAAAAAATAATAATAAGAGGCTCCAGGGAGAAGGGTATGGCCAGGGAATGCCATCCCAGGACCCAAAGAATGGAACACAATTCAGCAGGAGGTTAGGAGGGCGCTGGTCTCGGGAACTCAAGCACTCAGCATAATCACCCCAGGATTCCCTACCACCCATCCACCACCAAAATCAGGGAGAGGTGTATGGAGCAGGTAACTGGAGTCCTCCACACTGTGTAGATTGAAAAGGCTCAGTGCTCTCGGGTTTTAGCCCTTCTGCCCAAACAGAAGGCAAAATAGTGCCTTCAACAAAGGTCCGTTTGGGGGGCGCTTTTTTTTAAACCATCAAAGTGGAGAAGGAGAAATCTAGCTAGGAAGCTAGGAGGAGAAAGAGGGGTTGGAGGTCAAGGTTTCCCTCGCAGGAGAACACCTCTGAGGACAACCAAAATTAGATCTTTTGCTCCCCCACTCCCAGCCTGGCTGATTCTCAGTAGCTTCCTGCTTTCTTAAAAGACTCTTTAGGCAAAAGGTGTGTATTCCCAAAACCCTTCCCCTTTTTGGTTGTTTTTAACATATGCTGGATCTATGGAAGATTTTTCTGACTTTGCAATGTCCCATCCAGAAGGTTGAAAAGTTGGTGAAAGAATAAGCTAGGTTTAAAATGAAATTTGTAAGTCGCCTGCAATTGCACGCTTACGGCCCCTGAAAAGATTTTCTATACTAAAGAAGTTGCTTTAAACGTCAGAAGACTCCGATTATGTCCTTTGGGACTACTTCTCTTCCTCAGTCCTGTGAAATGCCAGAAGACTGGAGAAGAGGGGTACGGAGACCAGCCTAAGGTGTGTCCCGAAACAGGTAGAGCTGTAGGATCTCGCCCCTAACCCAACTCTTGTACCCTTTCGGATTCCCCGTTGGATTCTTGGCTGACAAAAGCCTCATCCTAACAACCCCCAACCTCCTTCCCATTCTTTGAAGATTCCTCATCTTCCAGTCCCTCAGCTCCTGCCAGGAAACCAGCCGTGCGTCCCTATGCTGCTCTGCTCTCAAGTCTCTCCTCAGCAGGGCTCTGCACACCCACTCTACACAATGGTGAAGATGTCTCCAGGGCCAGCTTCTCAGAGGAAAGAGCGAATTCTGAGACCAGAATCTTAGGAAGTAGAGAACGAAAGGAAGAACTTGTTACCAAAACGCCTGTTGCACCCTCCCAGTGTTACCAGCAGGGCTGTTCAAGACACATCCTTCACTTTGGGGCCCCTGGCATTTCCAGTATGTCTTTTGAATACAGGGCTGGCGATTCATCACTTTCTCCTACTAGTTAGGGCCCCTAAAAGGCTTGTCCCAAAAACCGAGCACTGAGGCTCCATGAAAAACCCCAATCTGGAGTGTGAAGACACCAGGTAGGATAATTTAGGCTGACGTGCCTCCTGCCTCTTTGTCACCTCTGTGACTCCCACACCTCCCCTCAAACAAACGACAGCCCCTACCCCCCCACCCAAAAGGTTGTCTTAGGAGTCTGTCGGGTTATCAGACAGGTTAAATACAAAGTAAGAGACCTGAGAACGCACCTAGAAGGACCCAGAGTGCTGCAGCTGCCGAGAAAAGAAGCAAGAGGGCCTTGTCAGGCCAGACAATACCGTTTATAACCTCCTCTGCTTGAGCACAAAACGCTTTTCAAAATGGGGGTGCTTCCAGGTATTTTGACCACTGTTTTTTTCCCAGTTCACCCAGCGTTGCCCCCAGACACTGGAATGAAAGTCTGGGTGGCCCGGAAAACTGAAAAGTCGGTGGGCTGAGCTCTGGAGGAAGAAGAGATGTGGGGGCTCCAGGATCCCGGGGCGGCGTTGGGGGGGGGCAGCCTGGCAGGGGCCGGGCAGGAGCAGCAGCAACCCCAGACAGTTCTGCTCAGCTGATGTCAAGCAAAAGGACCCCTCCGCCAGCTTTCCCTCGGGATAGTCAGGAGGCTGACCAGTCCGGGTAGCCTCTCTACTCTCCCTCTCACCTAGGAGGAAGCCGACCGGCTCCTTAGGTTCTTTTCCACTGTGCAGCTCTTAAATACTCTCCTTGAGGGACACACAATTCCTCACCTCTGGGGAGCTGAACTGGGTGAGACCGTATTCGAGGAGGGGTGAATCAACACTTCCTAAACTGACCCCCCCCCCCCGCCCGCCCTCCACAGAGTCCTATTCTCCTGCTTGGGGAAATCAGGGCCTGTGACAAGTCTCAGGCCCTGTCAGTTCCTCCCCGTCCCATTCCCCGTTCACGTCCCCCGAGCTTCTCTGAGGCACTGACACGTCTACGCGCACTGAGTCTCCTTCGTGGCAAGGGACTGAAACAACGATCCGCCCAACTGAAGCCCCTCGCCTAGACTGCCGGGCTCTGGGTGGCCCTGCCAGAGTTCCGCGAGTCCTCCCGGGGCACCCAGAGAGAAAAGCCCCAGGAACAGGGCCCGAGGCGACGGGCTGCTCCTCACCCCGTGCGCCCCAGAGCCCCAGGCCCCCCGCCCCGCCGCGGCGCTCCGCTTACCTGCGCTGGGGCCCCGCGGCACCGGGAGGGGGGCTCCGGCGCGGCTCTGCAGGCTGTGCAGCACCGGGGTCTCGAAGGGTCCCGCGGGCCAGGCGGGAGTAAGCGGTGCACCCACGTAGGGCGAGTAGGGGTTCGGGTGGTGGTGGTGGTGGTGGTGGTACGTCCCGTTCAGCGGCCGCGCGGCCGACAGCGAGCTGTACTGGTGCTCGCGGCCGCCCATGGCCGCCAGGCTGCCGCCGCCGCCGCCGCCGACGCCGCCCGCGCCCCCGCCCCCCGCCGCCGCGTAGCCCCCGGGGTCCCGCGCCGCGCCGTTGGCCACCGGCGGGCTGGGCGAGTAGGGGAAGCGCGCCGAGACGTGCGCGGCGGCCGAGCCGGCGCTCCCGGGCCCCGCGGCCCCGCCGCCCGCCGCGCCGCCCCCGCTGCCGTACGGGGGGCTGTCGGCCGAGGCTTGCGGCCAGCCGGGGTGCGCGCCCGCGCCGCCCGCGTGGTTGGCGGGCCCGCCGCCGGCCCCCTGGAGGTACGGCAGGCCGGGCAGCATGGAGCCCACGCGCGTGGTGGGCACGTAGACCGGGGAGCTGGCCGCGGCGGCGGCGGCGGCGGCGGCGGCTGCAGAGTGCACGAAGCCGCCGGGCGCGCCGTCGTAAGCGGCCGGCCCCTGGCTGGACAGGGCGGCGAGGGTCTGGTACATCTCCTCGGGCTGCTCGGGCGCGAAGGGGCTCAGCTTGGCGCCGCGGCTGGACCACAGCAGCTTGCTGGCGGTCGCGGCCTGGTCGAGGTCAGTGAAGAGCAGGAGGTCCTCCCAGCTCGACAGGGCGCTCCCGGGGCCTGCGACCCCGGGCGCCGAAGGTCCGTGGGGCGCCGCGAAGGGATGCGAGGCGTACGGGCCGAGCAGCAGCGAGCGGGCCGGGGGTCCCGCCGCCGCCTCCGTGTCGAGCTGCGGCGTCCTGCAGTTGCCGGCGCCGCCGGGGCCACGCTCCCCAGCCCGGGAGCAGCAGGAGGAGGACGAGGAGATGGGGGAAGGCGGCGAGGAGCGCTCCCGCGCCGGAAAGGCTCCGGAGTCGCCGGCGTCCGCGGCGGCGGCCCCGAAGCGCTTCGGCAGGCACCAGCCGCCGTCAGTCAAGGCCATCCACGGTCCGGCGCCTCTCCAAGCTGACTCCTAGCTCCTGAGGCTGGGTGAGGGGGGGCAGGGACGGGAGGAGAAATCAAAAAGGGTTACCAAACGCGCAGGCCGCATGGCACCTCGCTCCCACTGCCTCTTCGAGCTGAGGAGACTCCTCCGACATCCCGTCTCCGGCCCGGGCGCGGGCGCGGGGCGGGGCGGGGCGGGTGGGGGGCGTTGGGGAAGGGGAGGGGAGCGGGGCCTGGGTATCCGCCGCGGGGTCCTCCCCCGCCCGGGAAATCCGCCCTGCCCGGCCTGCACCGCCCGGGGCCCCTCGCCCGGCCGCCCACCCCCTCCGCAGCATCCTCCATCTCCGCGCGCCAGTTCCCAGGGGTGACGGGGAGACCCGCCGAGGTTGCCCTTCCGCCCCAAAGTGGCTCTCTCCCGGCCGATGCGCACAAAAGAACTTTTTAAAGTAGTTGTGCTCGTCGGCGCTGCCTTCTCCCGCCTCCCTGCGGGAGTCCCCGCCCGGGACGCCTCAGTGTGCGGTCCGCCCGAGTGACAATCATTAGCGTAAGGAAGGCAACCTGTCCCCGAAAACGAAACCGCCGCGTTCTCCCACACCGGCTTCCCCGGAGCTCCCCGGACCGCCCTGGACGGACGCAACGCGAGCTCCAGACTGAAGTGTACTGCAGCCCAGGGAAGGTGGGGCGCCGGGGCGGAGACCGCAGGCTCCGACCTTCCGGGCCCAGGCACTGCTGGGTGCCCGCGGGGCCGCAGTCTCACGCCCAACCCTCCTCCCCGTGGCGCCGCACACCTTAGGCACGGCTCGCGCCTGCAGCCACCAGCGCGTGCGCTCACGCCGGCGGGGCCACCCCCGCCCACCCCGTGGTCATCCCCAGCCGCGGAGAGGCCGGACCGTTCCGGAATCGGACGTAGCGGGGTGGAGCGGAGCGCTGAGAAAAGGAGGGGGAAATGCGGGGGGGGGGGAGGGGGCTCGAGGCGGGAGCGGGGGGCGTGAGACCGCCCCGGGGCCGAGGCCACCCCAAAGGGGAGAGCAGGAAGAGAGACGGGGAGACGCGGAGGGAGTGGGGAAGGGAGGCGAAATGCAGCCAGGCGGGCCTCCTCCGAGCTGCTTTTCCAGATCGCTTCGGCTCATCGGAGATAACCATACTAAAATTAATGCCCACACGCAGACCCGGTCTAGATAGCAAGAAAGAAGTCTCGCTGCCCGCCTGACTGCCGGCTCCCGCCCCTTTGCGCCAGATAACTCGGAGATAAGGCTGCGCGCAGATAAGCGCTTTAGAGAGAGAGGAAGAGACAGCAGAAGTTGGTCCGCGGTGTCCCGGGAACCTGGGAGCCGCGACAGAAGAAGGGAGACACCCTCCGAGCCGACCGCGGCCCGCAGAGGGCCGGAGAGCCCGGGGCTGAGGGGCCCGCGACGGGTTAGGGGGTAGGGGGGAGGAAAGAGGGGAGCCCGAGCGAGCGAGAAAGCAGCCGAACCTCGGGCGCGCGCTGCGCATGGAGAACGGCTGCGGCGGAGGGTGCTCCCGAGCGCGGAGAGAGGCTGCGGGCGCCGGCAGGCGAGCGCGAGTCCGGGGTCTGCGCGGCACTGCTGGTGAATAAAAAGGAGAGAGGAGGCGCCTCTTACTGCTCTGCCGGAAAACTGCAGCCTGCGCTCCTGATTGGACTCATCCGAGCCCTAAACAAACAGCGCTCGCCGAAGGGTGCCAGGCTGTGGGTCGGAACTGCGCTGTGCGAGCAGCTGGGCGCTGGAGGTGAAGAGGAGGAGGAGGCGGAGGTGGAGGAGGAGGAGGGAGCGAGGGGAGGAGAGAAAAGAGGGTGGGGAGGGGACCTCGGGCGGCTGGGGGAGGGGAGCGCGCCGCCGGGGCAGACAATGAGCGCCGCGCAGCCTGCGGGTGTGGGCCGAGCTGCGAGGACCTTCCTAGGAGTGGGGGCGAGTCCACCGAGGGGGCGCCGCGCCCCGGGACGCACGGGGAGGGGCGGAGGTGGCGGAACGCTTGACCTGGCTGGCGACCCACACCCATCCGGCTGCGCAGCACTTTCCTCCGCCCCCAGTTACACACGCACTTACGGGGGCGGGGGGGGGGGGGTGCGGCACGAGAGGAGTTGGCTGTGCACAGCCCTGCGCGGCCACCGCGGCGTGAGGGACGCGCCAGCTTTCGGGTCAATGGTGCCCCCAGAATGAGGGGGAAAGTGCTTTACTCCGCGGCCCTTCCCCTCTATTTCGTCCACGTTAGAAGAGCTTTTTGCTCTGCCTTTGTATGTGAACTACCTTAAACTCTCCCCGACCTCTCCTCGAGACCTTGGGGCTCGGGTCGTGGTGACCGTCGGGGATTGAGGCTCCAAAGAATATGGAAAAGAAGGAAATCCAGTGCCCAACTCCCTATCTCTGCCAGGCTTTTTAGAAACAGACTAAATTCCTAGGAGGTTTCGGGAAGCTCACGTCGACACTTACCAGCTAACCCTTGGGAACTCTGAATTCGGGGTTGTGGTGTACGTAAAGGCTAGTCCCGGAAGGTGCGCGTGATGAAACGGGCTTCCACCCCAGTCGCACCCCGAGATGCTTTCCAAGTTTTCGTGTCCCCGTTTGCTCTGAGCTTATCCCGGAGAACTGCAGGTAAGTCTCGGATAAGTCGTTGGAAAGAGGGAGGGGGTTCACCTTCCCTGGACCCAGCGGGAAAAACCGCTTCCCCACCCCCCACCCTCACATACACACCCCTTCTTCGCTCCCTCCAAATGGTTATCACAACTGTGTACAAACTGATACGGTCCCGAGCGGGCGAAGGGACTGGAAATGAACGTCGCGGGGTTATCAGCGCGGATCTGTCAGCAGCGAGGCGCGCGGCCGCAGGTTCATCCGCCGCAGGAGCAGTGATATATGTCTCGGTCCCTTTCGCTCACAAAAAGATTTCTTCCGACAGATGTGACCCCAGAAGGCAGCGGACAGAGAATTTGCTTTGGGAGGATGGATTTTTACATTTTTCCCCCCAGGTGAATCGAAGTAAATAATTTTCTAAAGGTCAGTCTCCCTGAAAGCATTTGGGCTCTCTTTCTTCTTCTTCTTCTTCTTCTTCTTCTTCTTCTTCTTCTTCTTCTTCTTCTTCTTCTTCTTCTTCTTCTTCTTCTTCTTTCTTCTCCTCCTCCTTCTCCTCCTCCTTCTCCTCCTCCTCCTCCTCCTCCTCCTCCTCCTCCTTCTCCTTCTTCTATTTTGTGTTTTTCCATTTGGGGAAGGGAGAGGAGCCTAAGCAGAGTTGAACGGGCGTAGCTAGCGGCATTGTAAAATATGATTTTGAGAGATTGTGAGAGCCCCATCGTTAAAAGTATGTTTCCTCTCAATATAATCATGAGCTGTGAACCTGTGTGTCCTACGGCGAAAAGGGGACAGGCCCTGGCAGTGAGGGGAAGAAGCGGAATCGAGGAAGTTGGCGAGAACTCTTGGTTGGGTTTTTTTCCCCATTCCTCGTTGTAGATTGCTGCTAAACACTTCTGAATTCTAAATTGCTATTACGACTGTCCATAAACCGTTCTCATCCAATTTAGTCACTTTTATTACATGCCTCTTTGCTTCCCTCAATCACTGTGGTGGCTCCCAGTTTCAATGTGGCCTCAATTCGGGTCGAGTGAAGGTAGAAAACTCTGGAACAGAGATTGGCCACCGGAGCAGGATTCAGGGCTTTAAAATTTAACCTGAGTTCGATCGAATGGGACTAGCAGAAGAAATGACCTGGAGTCCGCCTTCCGCTTAACACTGGCCAGGGCTTCCAATACCTTTTTTTTGGCGGGGGGGGGGGGGGGGAAGGGGGGTTACGTGAGTTCCGACCAAATTTTTAAGCAGACTGAAGTTTTTTTGAAATCTCATTTGCAAGCAGTTACAGAAACGTTGTGGACATTTGACTTTCTTTTGAGTCCAACTGTTTTGAAATGATTTTCAGGTTTACTCTTAAAAGCAGAGGAGTTTTTTTTTTCCTTAATTCATATCTCAGTGAGGTGATTTCTAATGGAGATGAGTTTTTAAAAATCCTCTGTTAGATTCCAAGCTGTGAACGGCCTCCAAGCCTGAGCCCTGAGGAGACCTAGCCCGGAACCTGATTCCTGTTGAGTGTGTTTCTTTATATCAGCAAGTATGAAGGTGTCTGGGTGAATTTCCTTGGACAATAGCTAAACCCCCAGGGACCTGCTTTTCCCCCCCGCAGCTCCAGCTCGCAGCAGCTGGCTCTGGCACCGATGGAACAGAGGTGAGCAGCCAGGCAGACTCTGACCAACTCTGCCGGCAGCCTATAGTTCCTAAGGGCTCCAGAAGGGACCCGGCATTTTAATATCCAGATTCCCAATCTCTTTTTAAAACTGCCCAAAACAAGGGCGGGAGGTTGTAATTTGCTCCTTTGCACCGTCACAATTTTTTTAGACTGGTTTTCCAACTAAAGGGAGGAATGGATGGTAAAATGTTTTTCTTTTCAGTTAACTTTAAAACAAAACAAAACTGTTTATCCCGCAGAGTTTGTTCAGACAGAAAGGCAGGGATGCCAGACTGACCCATCCAGTTTACCATTTTCCCAATGCATTGGATTTGGCCCTGGGGAAAACATCCCTGGGCGGGAGCGGCACATTTTCAAAGCCACCCCCTAAGGGACCCCAGGTCCCGCGCTCCCGGTTTCCTCTGAGCACTGCAGCTGGTCTAGGTAGGGGGACTCAGTGGGAAAAAATGCTCCCTAAACTAGGGAGGAACCCTAGAGCTGGAGAAGTCCCTTTCTCTTAGAAGTTCTATTTTCTTCAGGGGTCTCCTCCCCCCGCCCCAGGGTTTCTTTTTTCCTTTCCTTTTCCTTCTGCCGGTCTCCTTTTTGGTGAGTTTGGTAATCTGAAACGAAATTATTTCTCTCCCGACTATCTAGACTCAGGGAGTGGCCCCTTCGGAGTGAGCCTTCCGTCCTCGAGCCGCCCTCCTCGTCCTCGGAGAGGTGCTGGCTCTGGGACGCGACCTGTCCCCAGGGCTGATTCATTTGGGTCGCGCCACACTACTATTCGCGATTCAAATCCAGCCAGAGTAAAGCAGCCAATTGGGCAGGGGGCGGAGGCTTTGTTGCCAAAAGCGAAGGGATGTTTGGGGACCCAGGCGCGCCCTGCTTCCAGAGGAGCTTCAAGACCCGGGCGGAGACCCGCAGAAGGACACGCCTTTACCCCTGCAAACTTAAGCTCGTCGTGTTGTCAGCTCACAAAGCTCCTCGCTGCTCCAGCGACGTTTCAGAAAGAAACAGTACAATTTCTGACTTAAAAACATGGTTTTCCATTGAGAGCGTTTAAAAAGCCAGATCTCTGGGGCCTTCTCGTCTATACCGGATTTCTCCCAGTCCCTGGGACGCTTGTGCCGAAGGACAAGGGTCACCCCGGCCCTCCCCCTCCCCCGCCCCAGCCATCCTCCCGGCCCAATAATCGGGTCGGGGCGGCCCGTCTCGCGGCTCAGCGGCTGTCAATCCGATGCAAGCGCGTGCAGAGAGTTCTGATCGCGTTTGAGGTGGGGGCGGGGGGGGGAACGGGTTGTTTTGGGGTTTGGGGGTTGTTGGGGTTTTGGGTTTTTTTTTGCGTTTTTTTTTTTTAATTCTCGAAACCCCGAAAATACTGTTTAGACATGTCAGGTGGTGGCGGCGGGAGCGCGAAAAGTTCGCAGCGGAGGAACCGGGTGGCCCCCACCTCCTGGCGCGGCTCCCCGCCCCCTCTGCCCGCCGCGGGTCACTCGGGGTGAGGAGCTCGCAGCGCGGACGCCGGGCCGGGGCGCGCCGCAGCCCCGCAGCCCCGGGCGCCCCCCGCAGCCCCCGGCGCCCCCGCGCGCCCCCGGCGGCCGCCTGCCCGGCGCGGAGGTGGGCCCGCGGCGGCGGCGCGCGAGAGGTCACCGCGGTGGCATTCCTCCCCGCGCGCTGTTTACGTGACTTAATGTGCTGCCTGCGCCGCGGGTAAGTCAGCGCCGCGATAAGGGGGCGGCCAGAGGAGGGTCGCCGCGAAAGCCGCACGCCGGGCGCCTCCTCGCCCGCCCCTCGTCCATTAACCTTTTTACTTTCTTCTTCCCTCTCTCTTTTAAAGCTTGTTATCTAGGCCACCCATGACCGACGAAAGATCCTCCCTCCCTGCTTCTCCCAAGGCCGCTTTAAACCAAATAAATTTAGCTATTAAGGGCCAAGATGCCTGACAAAAGATCGAAAGGTGTCCATCCGCGATCGCTTAAAGAAGCGAAGGAGAAGCTTGTGGCTCTCTGATCCCGATAAAGACATTCCACTCGGCGCCGGCCGCCCTCGCCGCGGCCTGGCTGCGTCCCGACAGCCTGGCATCTCCGCTCCGCGGGCCAGACCTCCACCGGCCCGGCGCGACCTGCGTCTGCTGCACTGGGAACGTGGAGGTGCCCAGGCCTCGGGGACCCCGGCGCCGTGGAACTCCAGGCTCCAGGGGCCTGGGCTCCCAAAGCAGAGCCCCTGCGCCTGGCAGGAAATGTAAACCCAGCTCAGGAGGGCCTGAGTTACTATCCCGTTTGGATGATTTTCTGATGCTGAATAATAATATGATACTACGGTCACCCCACCCCTGCCTTCCCACTCTCCCCCGACCCCCTGCGGTTTTGCCTAGGGTCGGTGTTCCTCCAAATCTCTGGTCCTAGGGAGCAGAACTTTTGAGTCCTCCGGCCGGTCAGAACCTGGTGGGTGGAACTGGGCATCCAAAGGAGACTGAGGCCGATGGGGAGGGTGGGGACTGCCAGCACGCAGGTGGGAGGCAGAGGTCCCATGATTCAGTCATCGCCAGGTTGGGTTTGGTTATGAAGTGTGATATTTATTATCATTAATTACTGCTGGCATCACTACACAAAGCCTAGGGTTGCCAGCTGGGCAGAGGCCCTGCCCCGAGAGTGCTCCCTTCCCTCTCACTAAAGGTGAAGGGGGCAATATCCACTTTCCTGACCCAGGACTGGGAACTGGTCTTGGGGAGCCAGGTGCCATGTTTTTTTGGGGGGGTTTCTGCAAGTCATTTCTTTTCCCCATAGAGGTAGCTTTCCCCACTCTAGGTTCACCTAAGCCTTTTCTACCTCTTTGCAGTGTGGGTGGATAAGAACCTTGGGGTGGCAGGTTAGAGAGACTGCATTGGCTTCCCTGCAGTGGGGATTCTTTCCATATCTTATGCTGCCCCCCATGTTCTATGGTGAAGTTGGAGACTGGACTCTGAATTCCAAAGGGCAAACCAACATCTTCGGTTTCGTCACCTCATGCTGGGCCCCGGAAGTTAAAGATGCCTCTCTTTTCTCATGGCCCCACTCCAAATAAGGTGAACTCCAAACCCTTCCACCTTATCTAATCCTTCCCCCTCACCCAGCCTCCAGGGATAGGAAAAATCAGGGCATCAGAAGGAAAGGGATCATTTCTGCTCCCCAAAAGGTGGAAGAGTTACATAAATTTCCAACACACTAGACAGACAGGATCTGGGCTTCCCCTGGAGTTTGCTGGTATCACTAGATGTGCAGACAATGCCAGTTCTAGGGTCAGAGTCCAGATGCCACTGCCACAGAGCTGGTCTCAGCCCAGAGACCTTTCTGACTGTTTTACTTTTCTTGGGCCAGGTGGAGGTGGGGGGGGGGGAGTGCTAAGGGGAAGCAGAAAAGGAGGTGATAAGCTTTTAGAGATTTGCTAAGTAACTTGTGCTCCTTTAAGTCAATTAAAGGGGGAAAGTGCCCCCTCAAATAAAAAATTACTGCATTTGCCACCCAGAATTACAACCTCTGCACTCAGTCATGTTGAAAATATGCAGAGAATCAGAACCAAGAGTTGTCTGCCCATATGCAGCCCTCCAGTTTCCTGCACTTGCCCAATAGCACTGCGTATATACTCCACAAAGAAGAAGGGTTAGCAACTAATTTTGAAGTGTTTACAGTCTAGAAGGTTGGCGCTTCTGTAGAGCCGGTTAGGCAAAGTACCACAGACAGCTTCGAAGATGGAGAGGGATGCTTGATCCTTTCTCTGCAAATGTGTCCAGGCTCACATTGTCCTCTAGCCTTCACAGTGAATTTGTAAAGAAGGGAGTCATTCTGGTCCGCAGACTGAAGGAATTACCTCTATTGGAATCCTGACGCCACCGCGTTCTAACTGTGTGACCAGGGCAAATTGCCTCACCCTCTCTGTGCCTCGGTTTTCTCATCTGTGACATGGGGATGATGAAAGTACCTCCCTTTCAGGATTGTTAAGGGGATTGAATGATTTCTTATATGTAAAGTTCTAAGAGTATCTGGCACATAGCAAGCACTCCGTAAGCGTGAACTATTATTACCGATAACTCTTCTGTAATAGACTCACATGTACCACAACAAATTTCAATTTCTTGTGTGACCCAGCTGTTCCCCGGAGCTAAATAATTTGCAGGAAAGAACTTTTTTGAGCACCCATTCAACTTGAAGTCCTGCCATTCATTAAAGGTCTCAGGCTTTTTCTACATACCAGCAGTGAGGATTTTATTTATTGCATTATGATAGGAAGGAATGGGGTGAGACACATATAGATCCTTTCCTTGCTCTTGGTTCCTTTGAAGAAGAAACATTCCTTGTAGTTCTCCCTTACAAATGCCAGCAGCAGACTCCAACATCTTCTGCAGGACAGAGATAGTAAACTCATCCCCTGAGATGAGTTTACTCATCCCCTGAGAAAAGTATCCCAGTCCACAACAGTACCCCCTGTCTAGGAATTTCTTTCTGGTAACAGATGGGAGTGAGTTAAAAGATGAGGCCATGAAGGCGGGCAACTGTGGACTGGCATTAGATAGAAGGGGTGGGAGGCGCTGATTAAATTGATCTGATCATCTGATACTACTCTCAGGCTTTGTACCTTTCAGTTTGGTATCACTGTATTCAGGAGGCTTATTCTACTTTAGTTACATTTTGTTAAGGAATAGAAAAATAAAGATCACTGAGAAACTATGGAACACATAGCTGATAGAGGAAAATCCAGGCCATTCCAGCCATTTTTCAACTGATTTTCCTTCTGAGTTTGGTTTTTCTTTTCTTTCCCGTATAGAGCCCCATCTTCCAAAACAAGATCTAAACTTCAATAATGAAAACGTAAAGAAAGAAATCCGTGGGACAAAACAAAGAATACTGTTCTTTAGATAAAATGACAGGGAAAGAGATTTGTTTTTCAGAAGACACAGTCTGGAGGGAACATAAAAGTCTTCTCCTGCCTGCAGGTTTTCAGCGGGGTTTGTGCCCAGAGCCTGTTTTTCTCTTGTCTCTGACAGTCCTGATCTTCTCTACGTTTGATTTACTGAGTGCTGTCATTTCTCTGCTCTTTACTTTCACAATCACACATTCAAACCTGATAAAGTTCAAGACCCTGAATACTTGAAGCTTTCCCAGATTTACAGTCCTCCTGCCCCCCACCCCGGCCAGCAGCCCTAAGGCTGATTGAATCCTCATGGATGGAAGCCTTGGGGGATCAGCAGAGAGCCAGCCGGTCCAAGAGGGTTGGGTCCGTGGGGACAATGGCCCCCTTGCCAGCTCTGTTAGCCAAAGCAAACCTTGGTCTCTTCCTTCCCCTAGAAAATGATTGTCAACATCCTCTCATTGTAGTTTCAACTTCCAGTTTATAACCTGCCCACGGGCAGGTACAGGAACTATAACTTGGAAAATTTTAAATTGGTGAGAATTAAGTGTAAAATCATGGTCGGCTTGTGTTGGTGCCTGACTTGCCTGGATCTACTAAACAGCTCTGTGATAGAAGACAAGCCACTTAACCCCTTAGTGCCTCAGTTGCTCCATCCATAAAATGGTAGAAATATTACTTTCTATAAACATTAATCACAAACTAATGACTTGGGCCCTCCTCCCTGCATGTAGCTCTGTCGGGGCCACAGGAAAGACTGCTAGCACATATCTGATCTGGCTCTTTGGATTGTGTCAGGTTAAATACAAACCTACAAGTTAATCTAAATACTATACCAATGGGCTAAACAAAAGGAATGATTCATCTCCAGAGACTAAACGGTTAACTTAGGCTCAGGTTTGCAAATCACTGAAATGTCTTTGGATGAAAGATGCTATCTAAATAACCTATTTTTTATCTATAATTATATAATAAGTAAACTTAAATCACAGGACACTGATAAAAAGCAACCACTGATGATGAATATTTTATTTCCAATATGGTTACTATATAGGGACTTTACATTTACTAAATATTTTTACGTGATTTAGCATGTTCATTTATCTTCAGCTCTCAGAATGTTCAGAGTAAGGTAAACATTTTAGGCAACAGTGGTTTAAGTAGGTCTTTAAAAAAAAATCATTGTTCCAAATCCATGAACTAAAAAAGGTGTGATTCTCCCCCCTCCCCGCCCCCCGCCTTTTAAAAAGTCATATTCTAGGGGAGCCTGAGTGGCTCAGTTGGTTAAGGGTCTGCCTTCAGCTCAGGTCATGATCCCAGGGTCCTGAGATGGAGCCCCAAATCTGGGGGACCCTGCTCAGCGGAGAGCCTGCTTCTCTGCCTTTTCCCTGCTTGTGCTCTCTCTCTCTCTGTCAAATAAATAAATTTTAAGAAGCTCATATTCTAGAGAAAGCTAAACTCTTGTAATATCTAAAGGGAAAATTGTACTCACTGGTTAGGGAAGCAAGCAGAATTGTTCCCTACCTTCTTTAGAAGGTTCTTTTGTTATTCTCCCATCCTATCCAGTCAGGAGACACCCATTAGAATATATTACAACGTTGCTTTTTCTGGACCATAATAATATTCACCTCTCCTGAGGTGAATAAAAATAGCAGCTTGACTTAATGGATATCAAATAACGTTTTCTGGCTACTCCTAAACCAGATTACTGCTCTGTTTATAATACCACAAATTAAAGGCATGCAATTATCCAACAAAAACAGTGTGAATATTACACCATTTTTAAAGACTGACTACCACATAGCTGGTGCCCAGCTGACTCCAGCCAAAAACCACAGTGTAGATCCACAAATAAAGCTGTCAACCTTTGCATTTCAAAGGCATCTTTCTGTAAAGAGCTCAGCATGCTCTGGGCCAAAGTGAAAAGCCTTGGTAAGTAAGGAAAAAGAGCCTACCCAGTGGTTGAGCGGTTGAGCTGATGGACCTGAGGCAGACTGTATCCACACTTTAGTGCTGTGGCTGGATTCAGCACCCGTGTGGAGGTTGAGAGCATGGATTTCTGGGTTCAAATCCCAGCTCTTCAACTAGCTCCCTGGTTGTGTGTCCATAAGGATGTTTTAAAGATCTCTACTTCCCACTTTTCTTATCTGTAAAAAGGGGGCAACAATAAGAGTAACCACTCCAAAGAATTGTGAGTTGACTAAGTAAGTTGATTTTTATAAAATGCTTAGAAGAGTACCTGGCTTCATGTGCAGATTTGAATTGTTTGATAAATAAGTATAAATGCAAATTTCTAGTTCAAGCCACCTCTTAAGGGAAAGAGAGATGAGGGGGAAGAGAGAGGGTATCAAGCACTCAAAAAGTTAAGGAGGAAGGCAATCAAAGGCATAAAGAAAACTAAAGATACAGAGAAAAGGCTTTGAGAATATCCGACATTTCCTATTGGGGATCATTTAAGATCATAAACTCACCCTTTTTATATGGCACCTTCCGGTGTGCTGCCCTCACAGTGACAAATGTACCAACATTGTGAATGGAGTCCTAGGATTTTTTTAAGGTTTTATGCATGTATGTACGTATGTATTTATTTATTTGAAAGAAAGCGCATGGGATGAGGGCAGAGGGAAAGGACACGCAGACTCCGCTTTGAGCATGGAGCCCCACATGGAGCTCTATCCCACCACCCTGAAATCATGACCTGAGCTGAAATCAACAGTCAGATACTCAACCAACTGCACCACCGAGGTGCCTAGCATCCTGGGCTTTTACCCACCATAGCATGTTTACATCAGGGGCAAAACTGAAGGTTTCAGAGGCAATGAAACTCTTCCAGGTTGCAAATATTTTAATGTCTAATGAGTATAAAAGAGTCTTCTTTCTGACAGAGCCAATAACCTTTCTCCCTTGGAAAAGCACTGCATGATGGCTAAAATGTGGCCTGGGGTTTCTGTACCTGCTTTGTCCTCATGAGCTCTCCCAGACTGCGTCCACAGTCACAACTGGTGTGTTTCTAATGATTGAAAAACCCACCCCCAAACCAGCAAAGACCATCACAATATGTCTGTACCACAGAGGAGCCCTCTTCTTCCTCCACCCACCCAACCACACTCTCATGATTATGGCTGCCACCTTTATGCCTAGGCAACATTATGGTCATTGTGACACGTAGTGAATCACAGGTGGCTTGTTTTGCATCCCTGTGCTCCTCTAGTCTGTAAGACCTGAAGGGCACAGATCATGTCTCATTCATTTTTGTCTCCCCATTCACTGTGTCTAACACAAAGCACTCACTAAATACTCATTGAATAAACTGTTGAGTGTGACAATATTGAAAATTTCAGATGCAGTGCTCCAAACCAAAGCATAAAATCCAGCATTATCAACACCACATCATTTCACAGTAAAAACAATGATCTCTTTATATCATTTCCTAAAATTCAATTTTTTTCTTCTACTAAATAAACTCCTCAGCCAGAGTATTTGAACATCAACTTTTGCAGGGGAATTTATATTGAATAAAGCTGATTATCAAATGATATCTATGAGTCATTTTCTGACTCAATAATCTTAATACAAACAGATCATGACTGTAGCTTGTGGAAATGTGTACTATTTAAAGAAGCTATTATGAGGCTATTATTGCAGCTGAAGCTTTGTCTTGGTTTTTATGGACTGCATACTTTCACAATATTCTACAACCCCTCAACTTCAGAATACTCTCCACATAATTCCCCCCTAATCCAGCCACTTAAGAATATTATATTGTCTGTATTCAGAATTCTGTATTAGCCAATAATTTATGAAGCCAATTGGAAAGAGCACTTTAAGAGAATTAATGGCTAATTGTTCAAATCAGGAAGAATTTAGTAAACATCAGCAATATCTCCAGCGCCATGAACATGAAGCAAAGATGTCACTTCCTTTTTCCATGCTGGCTGCTTGCTCCTCTTTTGTTTCCAGCATGTCGATATTAAAGGAACAGATTTCAGTCTTAAGAGCAATGCCTTTTGCCATTAGATGTAACACAAAGGAACAGATTTATGACTAACGGGTGCACACCAAAAATAGAATAGGATAAGTTCACACCAAAAAGTGGAGAAGAGTACAAAAGGCACTTCTGAAGAGCTTGTTAAAGTACAATGTCAAGTTCCTTTCATTTTTGCCAAATTCAGTTTAAGAGTACAGTCATTTATGTTTACCACTGCATTGTTCAGGGTAGTCAAAATTTCTTTTCATTGGAGGGGATGTGCCTAGTGTGAGGCCTGGTGTCCTGTTGGAAGAAAACCAGCTATCATTCACACCAAGGGTCCTCCCTTCCCAGAAGCCCTCAAATACATGGGAAATAGGGCACCTGATAAAGAAATTAAAGTCAAACACATTCTCACAGAACACCAAAAAAGGTGGAGGGTGGAGTATCTTACAAGAATGCTATAGATAAAGGTCCTGCCATACAGATTCCTTTTTTAAGGAAATGTCACCATAAAATATCCTACCTAATTAGCTGTACCCCAAATAGATTCATTGCCCACATCAGTTCAACTGCACTTCTTTTGTTCCACAACATCAAGAACCAACATCAGTATCACATTTTCTCTTACTCGCTTCATCTCTCCACTGATACAGGGACTGTGGGCTGGAGACAAGGATGAAGCAAAAGAACTGTCTCTCACTTCCTCCCTCTATGCACCAACTTAGGGGTTCACTGAAGAGGCACTATTTCTGGACGTAATCTAAGTACATCATTTAGGCAAGAGAAGTAGCATATAAAATCAGCCATTCTCTTGCTTACAGAGCAACTGTCAGGCTATAGAACAGGGATCCTGGTGAGACTTCTGTGTAGGAGATCATACAATGGGGAACCAAAGGGCAAAGAATGGGAAAAATGTGGGGGAAAAGGAGCTATACCAATCCACACCCTCTGAGACTTGTGGAGAATGAGATCTATTGACTTCCTGTGAATGAAGATATAGGGAAAGCTCAAGGCAGCAGCTTGAAATAGATCAAATCATCTTTGACCTTTCCTAACTAGTACTGTGTAATCAATAGGGACTCTCATCAGGCTACCCCACAGTCAAGCTTTGTGTCTTCTTCTCTCTCCCACCAACTCACCCCCAAACAAGTGGCCTTCGAGCTGATCTAAGCTATTGTGGTACTGGAAGTCAATGAGCTGATCACCAGCCCATCCAACATAACATATTATTGTTTTACTGGGGACTTGTAGTAGAAGTTCTTTAAAGAGTGATTGGTAGAATTTCCAAATTCTTGGTGGTCTTGTGAAGGAGAGTTGGGGAGGAATTACTAAATGTTACTAAGTAAATTAGTAACATTTATTTTCTACAAGGTAAGCCATCACCTCCCACACCTATAGGTAAAGTAGTTTTCGCCTAATCACAATTCCAGGCATAGATCTGTTTGTTTCAAGGCATTCTCTGTGCTTACTTGTTTTTCAATCTATTATTACTTAAGTGTTTAAGGAAAAATATTTTGAATCATTGTATTTTGGGATTGAAACCATCTAAAGATGGGATACCTGGGTGGCTCAGTGGTTAAGTGTCTGCCTTCTGCTCAGGACATAATCCTGGAGTCCTGGGATTGAGTCCCACATCAAACTCCCTGCATGGAACCTGCTTCTCCCTCTGCCTGTGTCTCTGCCTCTCTCTCTATGTGTCTCTCATGAATAAATAAATAAAATCTTTTTTTAAAAAAAGAACGACATTAAAAAAGAAAAACCATCTAAAGATGGCAAATATCTCTACTCTTAGAAAAGGATCCCTGCTTTGACAAATCCATGGGTTGAGAAGGAGGAAATTACTATTTGCTTTTGCTTAGAAATGTGAGCCTATTTGGATCTCTTAGGTTTCCATAAAACTGACAAATCAAAAAATGATTTTGCTATGGGAAATAAGGTATTCTATGTACAAATATTTAAAGGCAAGAGGTGAGCAGTATGCTAGAATTTCAAAAATGACTAAAATAATGATGGCAAATCTTCAACTGCTGTGAAAACAAACAAGATACAGCTTGCTGAATGGGAAATGCACAATCTTCAAATGCCCTATTATTCAAGAATGCTTGTCCTATTACAGGGTTTCACTTTTACTTACTTGAAATGAACTGGTAACAAAGAATATAGACTATTAAAGCTAGAAGATACCTCAAACTTCAACTAATATGCACCCTGGTGAGAAACCTGAGATCCAGAGGGTCCCTAAAAGTTCACTTGTAAGTCACTTATTGGAGCAGATATTGTCATAGAAATAATGTGATAAGTGATGATTAGAGCCCAAATACTGCCCTTCCCCCTCTTGTTATACAGTATTGTACATACCTGAACAGTATTACTTTCTAGCATTATTCACTACAAGTGTATACCATTTAATCTACATTCTAGATTTTATTTATTTTTTTTATTTTATTTATTTTATTTTTTTATATTTTAAAGATTTTATTTATTTATTCATGAGAGACACAGAGAAAGAGAGAGAGACGCAGAGACACAGGCAGAGGGAGAAGCAGGCTCCATGCAGGGAGCCCAATGTGAGATTCGATTCTGGGACTCCAGGATCATGCCCTGGGCCGAAGGCAGGCACTAAACTGCTGAGCCACCCAGGGATCCCCTACATTCTAGGTTAACATGAGCGATTGACTACCATTCATAACATCATGTCAGAAGGAAGACACTACTGGGGCACTTTGCTGGCTCAGTCAGTAGAGTGTGTGACTCTTGATCTCAGGGTTGTAAGTTTGAGCATGACAGAGATTACTTAAAAATAAAATATTTTATTTTAAAAAGGGGGAGACAGTGTTCCTGGAGATCTCCCTTATGATGCATAGATACAAAGCATCTGCATGCCTCTGTAAAGAGTTAGAATATTTGGGGCTCCAAAACACAGAAAGTCCTCTAACTGAATTGAAAAATGAGGACATTTACATGTTCATGTAACTGGAAGTTCTGAGTGAGACAAGCTTCAGAGTCATTTGAACCCAGGAGCTCCCATTCCATTTCTCTGCACACTCCCTCACAGGAGGCACACTCCCTCCTGTGTGCCTCTCCCATTTGTTGACTTTATCTTTAGGTCACTTCTATCAGGTGGCAAAAGGACTGCAGTGGTCCCTATACTTCCTGAAATAAGAAGGAAAAAGAGAGCACCCTAGTCAGCATTTCAAGCAGGAGTCCCGAGACTCACCTTGATGGGACCCTGTAAGTCATATATCCACACCTAAACGAGTACCCTTAGCCTTGGAAGTGGAATGGGCTGATCGGATTAAGCCAACTAACAGGTGAGGTTGAGATCATCTCACCTCAGAGTACATGGGTGATGATGTAAACTAAATGAAGACATGGTCCATTGAGCTGGGTAAAGAGGAGAAATGGGCAGAATACCAATAATATCCATGAAACTATCTTTCCCCGTTGACCCCAACCCCAGCCACCAAGGGAGGTATTATGTGGCATGGTGGAGCTGAGAAAGCTAGATGAATAGAGGCAGGCATAAAGGTGTGGGGAGCAGAGGATGGAAATGGAAATGTTCTACTTCTGTTCATCCTAGAATACAATTTACCTCCATCCTTTAGGAGGCCCAGACTGTAGATCCTCAGTTTCTGTCTCAAATCCCAGCTACTTAGACCTTCATTCCAGCTTAGAACTTTCAGATCTACCACCGGTAGACAGGAAAATGTTAATAGAAATAGAAAAAAGTATCCTGGGGTGCCTGAGTGGCTCAGTTGGTTAAGTATCAGACTCTTGGTTTTGGCTCAGGTCATGATCTCAGGGTCCTGTGATTGAGCCCTGCATCAGGCTCCACGCTCAGTGGGGAGTCTGCTTGAGATTCTCTCCCTCTCCCCCGCCTATCCTTCTGTCCCTCTGTCCCTCCCTCTGGGGACTCATATGCATATGTTTTCTCTCTCAAATAAATAAGTAAATATTTAGAAAAAAAAGAAAAACATGTCTTTTCTTGCATCACTTAATAGTGGTTACAAGTCTTTCACCTTCCTCTCTGTTCTGCTTCCTTGTTGAAGGGAAACACAAGGGTCCTTGAAATATGATTTATTCTTTGTCTCCTGAGAAAATAGTTTTGGTATTCATTGACTTGCCAGCATGTTTTGGGGCAAAATTGTGGTGGCTTCTAGTCCACTGTTGATGGTCTGTCTTTGGTCAATCATGCACTAGGATTACAAGGTCAACCATGAGACCATCTAAAGAACTGTATAAAGAAAGTGGAGTCAATATTGCTTTCCCAACTACCTCATATTAATAAAAGCACATTACCCAACTCTCTACAAAATATCCTCTTTTTGACTAATGATAGTTACAGTGTTTATTCATGAGCCATTAAGCTGTAAAATGTAATAAGTAAGCTTGTGATTGGAAAATAAGCTGGAATGTGATTCATTACAATCAGTAAAAACACAAAATAAAATAAAGTGTCAATCACTCAGGCTTCTCAGCAAAATTGCCCCACATAAAGACTGATTTCAGTCTCACTCCCATTGTACTCCAAAAATCCCACTTTCTAAAATGGTGGTTTCTCACTGCATGACTGGCTCACAGCCCAGAGCTTGATTTCTAGAGCTTTCCACAGAGTTCCAAGTATTGCAACCTTTGCTTGACTGGAAGCCTGGAAATAGAATTGTCCTTCCAAGGGTTAAATTTTAAACACTTAAACTCTTCTATTGCAATAATAATACTTTACAAATGTTTGTAATGACTCATAGTCGTTTTAAATGATGACTTAATAAAGAGATGCATACATCTTATATTTAGGAGCTAAAGGGTACTTGTAGTAGGAACTGAGCAGAGCTTCCAGTCTTACACCTGGTCTACCAGTCTCTGAGGTAGAATAAGCAGTTGCAGAAAAAGACAAGCACCAGAATGGAATCTTTTTTTTACAATATTAGCAAATAATTTTTGAAAGTTTGGCTTTTATTACATATTATTTTTGAAAATCGGGTTCTTGTTTCAGAGTGAAATGAATCTATTCCTCAGAATGTTAATTTTTATTTTTAAAATTGTATTTATTTATTGAATGTTAATTTTTTGTGAAGTCCTCCTTCCATCTGACTAGTTTCTAGCCCAAATATTTTCTCCTTTTCACTGGCATGATTTTATATTTTGAAAAGAGAAAATAGTTTTTAACTTGAGACATAAATAAAGTGTCAACAATCAGCATATTATTAGTTGTTTTGTGTTATTAATCACTCAATTTGGGGTATTATTGCTTCTTTGCTTTATCCTAAAAGCTTTTTTGTAAAGGACTTATGCTCTCTCTTCAATTTAGGTTGAGGTTTCCAGGCATGTTTTCCAAATTATCCACTCCCCTGTGATTTACTCTACCCTTCACAGGGGCCCAGAATTAAGTCTGCAGGAAAAGGCTAACTCATTCTCATCATGCTGGAAGCTATTTAAAAGCAAAAAGAGTAGTTTCAAAACCCTTGTTTCTCAACGGTCAGCATTTAAAATCTATGGGGCACTAGCAAGTGGACTTAAATGGATATAATCTTTTTGGAAAGTAACTTGATAATCAGCTTTACTAGTTGAAGAGTTTATTGTATAACCTTACAATATTATCTCCAATGGTGGCAAATTGTAAAGAATTTATATGACCTACAACAAGGAAATGATTAAGTATGGCACATCCACACAATGGATCATTCTATTGCCATTAAAAACATGTTTTTGAAGAATATTCAATAAATGGGAAAATGCTCATCTTTATGGCATAATCAGCTTTATGGCTGGTAAGATAAGGAAGAGCTTTATTTTCTGTTTTGAGTGTGTGTGTTTCTCTATTTTACAAGTTTCTATAAAGAGCATGTATTGTTTTTTGAAATCAGAAAAAAAAAATCCCAGGAATTCAGGAAGGCCCAGCCTGGGCCCTCACTCTGGATATAAAGTCTGGCTGTCAGTGGGTCAGTGGATTAGTCAGCAAATATTTATACAGTGCCTACTTTGTACCAGGCACAGAGACAAGCCCTGGGGATACAAATGACTGAAAAATAAAACAAAACAACACCAACCAGGAGGGTTGAGTTTACAGCGGGTCTTGATTGTATGAACAAATGCAGATGCTTGCTGTCCCATTGGTAAATTCTAATTATGGTACCCTAAAGAAAAGAAACTAGTTTAACGATATATTAGTACATTTTTAAAATCTGAGCTAAGCAACCACCCAAAAGTCCACCTAATATAAAATTCTTTCTCTTACATGCTCTTTTTAGAAAAAAAAAAAGATAAATGGCAAGAAAATAAGGTAACATACCCAAGATAATTTTTTTAAATTAGCTTATCTCCTACCTCCTGTTTTAATGGCAGCACTCAGAGTTGCTATTTGTCCTAACATACGATACTGTCTGATTTTAAAGAATACTTGCCTTTCATCTTTGTGCTTGGATAGTTTGAAAGATGATGAGCCGCCTACATAGGGTAACATTCAGTTAACCAGAACCTCTTAACCATTCTGCATTCTGGATAAATGGCAGATTCCATATTTAGAATTTAAGGTCATCATCAGGAATTCAGCTTGAGATGGAAATAGTCAATGAAATTTATATCTGAAAGAAGCTTATGTTTAAATAACTATTATAATTGTTATTTGCAAATAACAGACTGGATTATAATGGTGAACAGTACAAAATACCCAAAAGAATGATAGTCTTATTAATAATAAATTTTTTCCAAAGCAGCATCTTTTCTTGAAAACGTATCATCTTATCCATACACAAATAGAAGGATATACTTTTTATTTATTTATTTATCTTTTAGGATATACTTTTTAGACCAGCCCCAGATAGGAACTAAAAACCTCCAGGGACTAGAAACTAGTTCCAATTGTGCCACTATCTGATCCAGGCAATGGATCTACTTCCTTGGGTTTCATTTTTCTCATCTGCAGAACTGAAGTGGCAATTGCTACTCCTTTATCACTTTACAGTCATGATTCATGGGTACATAGTATATGAAAAAGTGTGTGTGATTCCTTGGGAGAATGAGCTCTAATTAGCTGAGGGAAACTCAGAAAATCAGGAGTTAATGCAGATGCATGAAGATGCTCTGTCATCACTATGCCTTTGGCAGCCCCCTTACATTTTGATGACAGGAACAACACAGAGTGAGCACTAGATAAATATTCTCTTCTTTTACTTTAACGAAAGGATGATCAACGGCTGTATGGGTTAAGGAAATCTATAAAAATTGTCCAAGGAAATTATAACTAACAACAATAAAAAGAATAATGAAAAAAGAAAAATTGGGATCCCTGGGTGGCCCAGTGGTTTAGCACCTGCCTTCAGCCCAGGGTGTGATCCTGGAGTCCCGGTATCGAGTCCACATCAGGATCCTTGCATGGAGCCTGCTTCTCCCTCTGCCTGTGTCTCTGCCTCTCTCTCTCTCTCTCTCTCTCTCTCTCTCTCTCTCTCTGCCTCTCATGAATAAATAAATAAAAATTTTTTTAAAGAAAAATCATCATGTGGAAAATACTTAATTGTATTAATTGATTTGGAGAAGTATCATCAACAAAAGCTAAAATTTGTCAGTGAAAGTATAATGAGAAACAAGATCTTTAAATCTCAGAGTAGGTCCTCACAGTACCTACTAAGGCAAAAATAGTAACTTTATAGTGAAGGAATCTGACAGACACCACCTTAACTAGATGATTAAAGTTAACATGACTTGTAATGGGACAGATCTACATCATGTGCTTCCTCATAAAGGTGCTCTGAGAAGGGCGTGACATCCTTGGTGGTATGAAAAATCCAGGAGGAAATATAAGACCCCAGCTGAGGGTCATTCTATAAAATAGTTGGCCAGTACTTTTCAAAAGTATCAAGGTGTGAAAGAGAAGGATTGAGGAAGTACTCGAGATTGATGTAGACTAAGGAGACATGCAGCTCATACAACCTGTGAATCCCCCATTGGATCTGGATCCAGAAAAAGGGCACAGTAGAGCAATGGGTGCGATCTGAATCGGGTCTGCAGATTTCATGAGTATTGTATCAAAAATACTTTTCCAATTTTGATCATTGTACTGTGGTTAGATAAAATGTTAATGTTGGGGGAATCTGGATGAGAGGTGTTTAAAAATTGTTGGTACTAGTTTTCCATTTTTAAAATTTTGGGATACATCTGGGAGGAAAAACTGTCCAAGTTAGGCAACCAGATAGAAATTTCTTAAAATTATTTTTGTGAAGTGATACTCAGGAAATAAAAGAAATCTGACTTACTTAATGTAACATGTCAGGATATCCCAAAAGGCCCCTTCTTAAAAGTAATTAGAGATGGAGAAGATAATTTGAGAAGTAGTTTTCATTTCCCTTTGCCAAACATAGAATCATAGACTCTCAGCGCTGGAAGGAACCTTAAAGAAAAAATTGATAAGGAAAAAACCAGCCACAACCTTAATATCTGTCAACAAGGAATCATTTATTATGCTTCAGGCACTCTGTGGGCTTACGCAACCATTCAAAGTTATCTTAATAAGAAATCATGTAGCAAAATAGGAACATACGTAGACTATAATTTTATTTCTTTAAAAATCAGTATTCAAATTGTATGTACACTTACTATATCCAACTACCTAAAATATACACACATGAAGAAAGACAAAGGAAATATATGGTGAATTTGGTGTAAATAGAGGAATTGTTGGGGTGCCTGGCTGGCTCAGTCAGTAGAGCATGTGACTCTTAATCTTGGGGTTGTGAGTTTGAGCCTCACATTGGATGTAGAGATTACTTTTTCAAAAAGATAGTGGAATCATGGGGAGATTTTTTTTCTATTTTACGAATTCCCTATGATATTTTAAATTTCAGATGTTTTTACAGAGGAAAAAGTGAAAGTTCTCTTAATTTTGCCTCAAATTTATCCTTCTATATAATAAATCTTAAATCTATTTTCACACAACTGCCTTGCCTATCCACCTGCCCCCTCCACCCAGCCATGGGTACTAGGAACCTCACACACCATGACATTGCCCAACCATTGGGCCACTCTCCCTGGAGGCAAGCAGCTTTCCTGGGTTCCTACCACTCTGTCCTTGATGTAAAATCTTCCACCCACTTAACTCCTGGGTGGAAGCCCCTCCACTGTTCAATTTTTTAGCAGACCCTTTTGAGCAGACTTTGGTCCTTGGCTACAGGGGGTTATTAACCTATCCCCATGGACAAGTTGAGTGTATCTGCCTATCATAAAGAATCTGATTGCCTTATCATAAGAATTTCAAAATTACACGTCAGTAGAAAAAAAGGGAAGTACTGTTTGATTCTCTATAGTCCTACTGTATGTTTTTAAATAGTTGTAAATAGTACTATTGTACATGTTTAAATAATTATAAAAACATTTCCATTTTTTGTCACTTACTTACACAACAAATTTTTTTTTTCCTTGACAGAGATTATTGAGAGTTTCAAGAACTGATTTTTAAAAAGTTTTTGTTAGGGGATGCCTGGATGGCACAGTTTGTTAAATGTCCAACTCTTGGTTTCAGCTCAGCTGGTGATCTCAGAGTCGTGAGATCGAGCCCCACGTCAGGCTACGTGCTCAGTGCAGAGTCTGCATAAGAATCTCTCACCTTCTCTCTCTGCTCCTCACGCTTATGCATGATCTCTCTCTAAAATAAATAGTTTTTTTTTTAAATAAAGCTTTTGTCAGGGACCACATGCAGTAATTTCAAGCATAAAAATGGATATAAAGGGGATCCCTGGGTGGCGCAGCGGTTTAGTGCCTGCCTTTGGCCCAGGGCGCGATCCTGGAGACCCGGGGTCGAATCCCACGTCGGGCTCCCGGTGCATGGAGCCTGCTTCTCCCTCTGCCTGTGTCTCTGCCTCTCTCTCTCTGTGTGTGACTATCATAAATAAATAAAAATTAAAAAAATTAAAAAAAATGAATATAAAAAGGTTATGTTTGTGAAATCAGGGTCAGATTTCCCATTACAAATTTTGAAGAATTTTATCTAGTTATTTTATACAAATGTGAAATTTAATTTTTCCCCATGACCTCTGGCCAAATGGTATATAGTAATGTTCTGATCCTCTCCTTCTAAATATTCATTTTTACATTCTTCAATGGGCTTATACCTCGTTCCTCTACAACATACATGAATCCCCTTCTCCGCTTCGTAGGCATGCTTCTTTTGAAAAGGGCATAAATTTGATTTCATCACTGTGCGTAAGTCTTGAGTCCCATTCACAAGGTTTCAGGGAGATCATGTTTACACCTGGTGTTATAATCCCAAGTTGACTTAGCTTGTTACCTATGCCCTATGTGTTTGTACACAGACATCTAAGGCACCGAGTATTATTTCTGGCCTCCCTCCCAACTGTTTTCTCACGTGAATCACCAAACACCTCCCACTCCCTTATTCTTTCTATGTTATGCCTATTGCTCTTCAGAATAACTGGATTCACAGGTTTACCTGGGTGCTATCCTCCCTTCTCTCATTTATTCTCTTTTTAAGCTCCATGGATAAATTCTTATTTATCCAGTAAACTCCTGGGATAATTATTTCCCAAATTTGTCAAAGGCCCTCCATCCCAAATCAAAAGTCCATAATTTTCATAACATAACTATCCAGAATCAAGATATATAAATCCAAACACAGGAACAACAAAGGCATGTGCATGGCCTGTCACTCATGTCTCCAACCTTTTCCCTTTCAAACTCACAAATGTCAGGAAGATACAAAGAAAACGATAAGCTGGGCTCTCTCAAGTCACTCATTTCCACAGGTGGCAGAGTGGTCATTTCTCAAAATCCTGGGTATTATCTTCAAGCAACCAAACTCTTCTACTCACTTCAGCCAGTCCAATAGCCTGTCAGCTCTTCCTCCCTAAATGCCATTTGGATCTGCCCGATTTCTATCTCTACTACATTTGACTTAATTGAAGCTCTTGTTATATTCTGTTTGAAACATTGCATTGATCTTTTTTACAGGTTTGTCTCTATATTGCCATCAGGATTATTGCTGGATATTAGGACGCCTGAGTGGCTCAGCTGGTTAAGCCTCTGACTCAATTTTGGCTCTGGTCATGATCTCAGGGTCTTGAGATCAAGCTCCTGTGGGGCTTTGTGCTCAGTGGAGAGTCTGCTTGGGATTCTCTCTCCCTCTCTCTCTGCGCCTCCAAATCCTCCCCACCAAAATGAATGAATTATTCAAAATTCATTTATTCATTTATTCAAAATGAATAAATAATTCAAATTATTTTTGAAATAATTGAATAATTGAAATTATTCAAATGAATAAAATCATTTTTTCAAAAAAAGAATTATTGCAAGATTCTTCTCGAAAATTATCTGTAGCTCTCCTTACTATACAGCAAAATTCATCGCCTTTGACAATATGGCCCCAATTTTCTTTTCTGGCCTCATCCTATTTTTAGTGCCAATAATCTTGTGTAATTCCCTGAATGCAGCATGTATGTTCATGCTTTGGGGCCTTTTCCCATTCTCTAATTACTTAGCTATCATCCCATCTTTCAAAGCTCATTCAGAAACCTTTCTTTGGTTCTCCTGCTTCCCCACACCCTGCCGAGGCTAATGTGTCCTCCCACTAGTTCCTCTTGAGCTCCTTGGCTCTATTTCTGTCTCTGTCGCCTGGCAGACAAGGATTGCATCAGAGTTTTTCTCCATCTCCCCCAGTGCTTGACCCAGATGCTGGCACATAATACGTGCTTAAATTATTAAATTTCCAAGAATTTGTGAACTGGTTGGTCTTACATTGGTTGTTTGAAATTATCCATAGTGGCAGTATTTACACCATGGAAAACACTACAATATAAACTTTTTTTCTTGAGCATTTACCAGCACACCACTGACTATTGCAAGTGATACGTGAGTGCAATAAAAATCAATGATCCCCTTTAACAGCCCCCACATACAACTCCAATCTCCTTCCCAGGACTCAGCACACTTGCATGTGTTATGTACTGTAATATTTGCTGAGTTTAAGCCTGCCCATCTGTTGTCTTCTCAGGCTGCTCCTGCCATCACTAGTGTGACTCCTCTGACTTTCTTCAGCACCAACTGCATCATTTCTAAATTTTGTGTGCCTTGTGTTAGTAAGATTTTCAGTTGTTTAGAGAGAGTTATCACACCTGTATTTTCTACAGAACAGTCCCTCGTTAAGTTGAATAAGTTCTAGGGGAGCCTGGGTGGCTCAGTCAATTAAGCAACCAACTCCTGATTTCACCTCAGGTTATGATCTTGGGGTGGTGAGATCAATTCCCAAGTTGGACTCCCGTGCTAAGCAGGGGGATCTGCTTGAAATTCTTTCTCCCCCACCACCCCTGTCCACCCCCTTCCCACTAAAGGAAAAAAAAAGATAAGTAAGTTCTGGGGGTTGAACGTACCTCATGGTGACTGTAGTTAACAATACTGTGTTATATACTTGAAAGTTGCTAAGGGAGTATTTTAAATGTCAACACACACACACACACACACAAACTCACATACACAATGGTAGTTATGTGAGGTATTAGCTAACCTTATTGTAGTCATGATTTTGCAATATATATGTTTATCAAATCACCATGTTGTACCTCTTAAATTTATGGAATGATATATGTCAATCACATCTCAATAAAGGTAGAAAAATCAAAATCAGATTAAAAGAACTGGTCCTTAAAAGTCAATTATTTAATTCCTTAATTCAGAACCTACTGGTGTTGTCTGAATATGCCATTAGACATGGAGGTGTGCAAATAGTAATTAGGATGATTGGAATCTTTCTCTGTTTTTTATATAAAGAACAACTTCGGTTTTCTTGCGGTATTGTAGTGCCATAGGCAGGGAAAAACAATCAGGGAACAATGCTATGTTTGTCTCTGTTAGCATGTCCTTAGGTGAGTGAGGCTTCCATCTCTCCCTGCTCCACTCTGCCAGCCTAGAACCACACAGTATAGGAAGGAACTTTCATGCCTCAGAAAGCAGAGATTCTGTGCTCAGCAGTCTTTCTCTGTGGGAGTGGAGCTGCCCTGTGACAGTAAACATGCTGCTGTGCCCAGCAAGACACTTGATACACCTTGAGGGCCAGAGGGCCAGAGTGAGACCCCCAGCTTGGGTTTAGACACAAATTTCAGCTACAAAGAAGAGGTTGTATCTAATGAGTCCTATGGAGCTGAATTTCTTTATGATCCCCTCCCCCTGCCCCAGCTGCTAGAAGCAGAAAGAGGAGGGGTTCTTCCAGCAACCCCTGCCCACTTTTACCACAGTCCCCCATAATGTGAGACCACCACACCATCCAACTGAAAGACACTAAGAGAAAGGCTGTAGTGTATTTAAACAAATTAAGCAAATGAGGTCAGTCCTTTCCACAAGAACGTGATCCAATTTGAATATCCTCAGCAAGGTGTTAGAGTCATAGCTCATAGTCCCGATGAGTTGTTTTCTAAAGTGTTGAATGAAAAAGTTAAAGCAAATGTGGATATGCATGGAAGTACTTAGTCCTCTTAATTGCTATATGACAAAGGCAATTAAATCTTCCCCAGAGATGAGAAATTGCAGATATGGCCACCCTATACCTGCAATCACTCCAGAGCCATACAGAACGATGAGGAGATGGTGTTCTCCATAGAAGAAGAAATGAATCCTGCACCCTTTTAAAAGTCTTCCTGACATTTCAAGTGTCTTCCTTCACTTCTTTTCAAGTAAGTAAAAAGGGTTCATTCTCTGTCATTCAAAACTTAGCTGTAACAACTTAGGGTCATTATACTACAAGGTTCACTTCTGACAGATTCCAGGAAATGGGAAGCAAGTTATTGCCAGGGGACAGAGGCCCCAAGACCTCATGAAGGCCAGGGGCCCCCAACATGTGTATTACCAATACCAGGGCTGACACAGCAACAAAGCCACCCTGGGAAACTCAATCTTTGAGTCACCAATACACTTTTCATGTAGGATCCCTGACAGCCACCAGCCCTGGTGCCACTTTGCTTTTCTTTCCCAAATGAGCATAGGCCATCACCTCACTAATTTCAAAAAGCACTTTTAGTTTAAAGCTTTAGTGTGGCCATCTTCATATCTTCCAGAACCAGCTGTACATCGTGGACACATCTTACACTGGCTCCCGGGCTTGTTTCTGCTCAGATTCTGCAGAAGATGTGAAAGATATCATGATGGTCACCACACTATCCTTACAACTTTTATGTAGCCTTGAAAGTTTTCAAGAGAAAGGCTTAAGGGGAAAAGGTGAATTAAAAGAGGTCACTAAAATTCTGGCTCACAGTACTGAGGATATTAAGTCTGATTAAGTTAGTCCTTCCCAAAGCACAGCAGTCCTACCAGGATCTAAAAGCCCTTTGACATGCTTAAAAGTGGGGAACCTGGGTGGCTCAGGTGGTTAAGCATCTGCCTTCAGCTTGGGTCATGATCCCAGGGTTCTGGGATTGAGCCCCAAGCTGAGCAGGGAGCCTGCTTCTCCCTCTCCTCCTTCTGCACCACCCCCCAATTCGGGCTCTCTCTAGCTCACTGTCTCAAATAAATAAATAAATAAAATATATTTAAAAAAAGGTAAGAATGTTTAAAGGTGGTTCTATTTGTTTGAGTGTGCCCTGGATGAGGCGGAAGGGATAGTGGGAAGAGGACAGTGGAGTAAAATATCCCAACTTCCAGCAGGGGAGGGAGGTCCCTCTGGAACCTTGGGTCTGCCCAAGGAAAGCTTGAACAAGGACATTGTAAGTGGACTGAGAACCTGAGGTGCAGAGCTCCACCCACCCCACCCCTAGGAGCAGAAGCCCCATACATTGCTCACAGGTGCAGCAGACCCCGCCCCCGAGAAGTGGACACCAGGAATGTCAGCACCGCCCCTACTTCCACAGGGCACCATCGCTCTCCACCATAGGGATCACTTTCTTAGGTTCCAAACCCTCTGCTACAAGGCTGCACCTACTAATCCAAGAGAGTCCAGACCTTCACCCCACTGCAGCCACAGCTCTGATCTGGCCATCAGTACTCCACCGTACTCCTGAACCCCCACTCTGGAGACTGGGAGCACTTGAATTGTTTGGCACTTGAGAAAGTGAGGATTCACAGCATATCTTTGCTCACATTTTAGAAATCTTCAGGACTCAAACTCCTCCTCTTCTCTTTCACATAATGTCCAGTGAGGAACTTGTCTGAGCAACTTGGCTCTGCAGCACCCCCAAGTCCTTCCTCTTGCAGTTACTGAATCATTCCACACCTATGAAAACTGAGTTGTAGATAGGCTAATAAGTGGTAGAGCCAGAATTTGGAACTGGTCTGCCCTTCATATAGTGAAGGGAAAGTGTCTTTCTCCTAAGTGATTTCATTTGAATTGGAATGAGTAAATTATGTTCTAAAATAATGTTGAAAAGTAGGCAAAATTTATCCTCCCAAAAGGGTGGTATATCTGGTCCCTTGAGAAGATACATATGCTATTCTTTTTTCTTGAAGTGATAATATTGTCTAAAAGGGTGAGAGGCCAACAATACTTGCCCTCAGTCCTGTCACATGCTGCAGCCTGGGCTGGGGTGATCCCAGCTGTTCTGCCCCAAAGGCTCTAAGAGGTGTCAATAATGGAATTCAGAACTAGATCATCCCCGCTCCCTCTTCGGCTCTGACATTTCTTCTGTGTCCTCAGTCATTAAACTTCTCTATTCCTTAGCTCCCAACTTACGAAATGACCTTACTTATACTTGTGTTCGTATATTTTGCTAATAATCTGGCGGAGGATTAAAAGCTGGTAATAAATATAAAAGCATTCTAAGACTAAACATAATCATATAGATCTTTAAATGTGTATATAGACATTATAGAAATTGCTATATTAAGGCAAAGCTGTATTAATGTAAAGTGTAAACTCATTTTCTGGTGCACAGCCAGTCATCCAGATGGACATGTGACATGCTAACAGTGAGTGTGTGTGGTTCTGGAAATAGAGGTGTTTGTTTCCCTTACTGTACTTCCCCATATTATGTAGCTCTTTTAAATTTACTTATTTTAATTCTAATGTCAAAAATGGAAAAAATATGTTTCTAAGTACTTACTAAGTGACAAGTGCTGTGCTAGGGATACAAAGACAGATAAGGCGAGATTTTGTTCTCAGAATACAAACTAGCAAGGGAGTCAGATATGTAAACCATCTATGACTAACTAGGAAAGAATGTAAATGGCTTTTATAAAAAATACAAAAAACTTACAAACTGATGACAGTTGTGTCATATAAGTAGACAACTTTTCCATCTCCTGAAGGAAGCTGCCATTGCTCAGAATATTTGGGCTGATTCCAATTTGAGAATTGTATTCAGATTCATAATTTCCCTTTCTATTTTCAATAGCTGAAAATATTCATCCTTTAAGGATAAATTCAATTTAAAACATTTTTTAAAGATTTTATTTGTAAGTAACCTCTATATCCAATGTGGGGCTTGAACTTACTAACCCCCAGATCGAGAGT
This sequence comes from Nyctereutes procyonoides, assembly GCF_905146905.1. Lineage (NCBI taxonomy): Eukaryota > Metazoa > Chordata > Mammalia > Carnivora > Canidae > Nyctereutes > Nyctereutes procyonoides. The sequence continues at coordinate 38,972,137 of NW_026575044.1, forward strand.
CACATGCTCCACTGAGCCAGCCAGGCACCTCTAAAACATTTTTTAAAGGGCCTGAAACATTGTGTCATATCAGAAGAAAAAAAGGTATCAGGAATATTAGGGTCATGTCAAAGACATGAGAACCCATCTGATTGGGCCCCTACTGGCCAAAGATGTGTCCATTTGTACATCAATAAGGGTAACTGCGGACAGTCCCGGTGGCTCAGCGGTTTAGCACCTGCCTTCAGCCTGGGGTGTGATCCTGGAGACCTGGGATCGAGTCCCCTGCCAGGCTCCCTGTGTGGAGCCTGCTTCTCCCTCTGCCTGTGTCTCTGCCTCTCTCCCTCTGTGTGTGTGTGTGTGTGTGTGTGTGTGTCATGAATAAATAAATAAAATCTTTAAAAAAAGTAAGGGTAACTGCATTGGAATAACACACATCAAATCCTTTTAAGTCTTTGAAATCATGATACTAACAAACAAAACTCATTGTTCACCTGTGGAAAATTGCAGAGAACCAAGTCATTATTTTGAAAACTAGTAGACAAAGCCTTTTCTATATAAACTGTATCTCAGGGTAACTAAATAGTTGAGAGAGAATATTCTCTTTATTAAAGTATTCACACTAACAAATGAAGAAGAAATAAGAGAATTCATCACAATTTTTGCAAGTCCAAATGAATTCATTGTCCAGGCAATGACCATCAATGGCTACAAATAGTATATATAAAAAGAGATAATCAGGGATGCCTGGGTGGCTCAGTGGTTAAGCGTCTGCCTTTGGCTCAGAGTGTGATCCTGGAGTCCTGGGATCGAGTCCCACATCGGGCTCCCTGCGTGGAGCCTGCTTTTCCCTCTGCCTATGCCTCTGCCTCTCTCTGTGTCTCTTCTGAATGAATAAATAAAATCTTTAAAAAAGAGAGAGAGAGACAATCAGACATTATGTACTTCCTAAGGGAAGTATATATACTACCTATGAAGCAATCTTGATTTTTTTTAAGTTTTTTTTATTTTAATGTTTTTTTATGATAGTCACACAGGGGGAGAGAGAGAGAGAGAGAGAGGCAGAGACACAGGCAGAGGGAGAAGCAGACTCCATGCACCGGGAGCCTGACGTGGGATTCGATCCCGGGTCTCCAGGATCACGCCCTGGGCCAAAGGCAGGCGCCAAACCGCTGCGCCACCCAGGGATCCCCGAAGCAATCTTGATTTTAAAAAAAATAAATCTATATTTTATCAAGTGTCAGATGCTGACTCAATTTACAGGAAAAATAGAAGATACTTGAACATGTTTTAAAAATATCACAGGAATGTAAGCAGCACAAACCAGGCTGTGGGAACCCTATAGGACTAACAACCACTCTCTTCAATATCATCCACAGCAATAAACCTATGGCGGGAAAGAAATTAAACAGAAAACCATAAATTAAAAGAGACATCTGAGACATATTAATCAATCATAATATATGGACTATTTAGATCTGAATTTAAGGGAAAAAACACACACATTTATGACAATGGGAAAATGTGAATGTTTATTGAGTAATTAATGAAATTAAAGAATTATCTTTTTAGGTATGATTGTGTTATTGTGCTTATGTTTTTATTTATTTTTTTGTGCTTATGTTTTTAAAAAGAGTTCTTATCCTTTATGATGCATACTGAAATATTTACAAATAACTTTTATTTTTAAGACACAACTGGCAACAAAAAGATTTAAAATGATTCTTCCAAATGTATGGTCAATATAAACATTTTTAATGCTAGACAATATTATTTGGGTTAGATAATCTTGTGTAGCTGGTAAATCTATTTTGCAGACAAATGCAAAAGAGGAATTTTCAGCAAACACAATATTTTCAGAATATGTTTTGATCTTTGCAATGAGATGCATTTTTACAAATAAAATTAGCAAAGATTAAAGAAGCAAAAAAATAGTATCAGTGAAATTGTAATGAAGTAAGCACAATCACATATTGCTGGAGTGTGTATTGGAGCAGTCCTTCATTTTTTAAATTTTTTATTTAAATTCAATTTAATTAACATGATGTATTATTAGTTTCAGAGGTAGAATTTAGAAATTAATCAGTTGCATATAACACCCAGTGTTCATTCCATCATGTGCCCCCCCTTAAATACCATCACCCAGTTACCTCATCCCCTCCTCCCCCTCCCCTCCAGCAACCCTCAGTTTGTTTCCTGTAGTTAAGTCTCTTATGGTTTGTCTCCCTCTCTGTTTCCTTCTTATTTTATTTTTCCTTCCCTTCCCCTATGTTCATCAGTTTTGTTTCTTAAATTCCATATATGAGTAAAATCATATATTTGTCTTTCTCTGAATGACTTATTTCACTTAGCATAATATCCTCTAGTTCTGTTGATGTCATTGCAAATGGCAAGATTTCATTATTTTTGATGGCTGATTAATATTCCATTGAAAAAATATATATCTCACCGTCTTTATCCATTCATCTGTTGGTGAATATCTGAGCTTTTTCCATATTTGGCTACTGGGGACATTGCTGCTATAAACATTGGGGTGCTGGTGCCCCTTCAGATCACTACATTTTTATCTTTGTGGTAAATATCCAGGAGTGCAGCTGCTGTGTCATAGGGTAGCTCTATTTTTAACTTCCTGAGGAACCTCCATACTGTTTTCCAGAGTGGCTGCACCACACCAGTTTGCATTCCCACCAACAGTGTAAGAGGGTTCCCCTTTCTCCACATCCTCACCAACATCTTTTCGTTTCCTGACTTGCTCATTTTAGCCATTCTGACTGGTGTGAGGTGGTATCTCATTGTGGTTTTGATTTGTATTTCCCTGATGCGGAGTGATGTAAGCATTTTTTCATGTGTCTGTTGGCCATTTGTAGTTCTTCTTTGGAGGAATGTCTGTTTGTGTCTTCTGCCCATTTCTTGACTGGATTTTTTGGTTTTTGGGTGCTGAGTTTGATAAGTTCTTTTTGGATTTTGGATACTAGCCCTTTATCTGATAAGACGTTTATAAATATCTTCTCCTGTTCCATAGGTTGCCTTTTAGTTTTGTCAACTGTCTCTTTTGCTGTGGAGCAGCCCTTTAAAAGAGCAATTTGATGATATACGTTAAGAGTTAAAAATCTTTATGTTCTATAACCCAGTAATTCCACATCTGCAAATAATATGAACTATAGAAAAAATATGTACCAATATTCATTGTAACATTTTTAATAACATCTCTAAATTTAAAATTATCCAGTCCTACAGAAGGAAAGGGGTTAACAAATCTTGATCCAATAATAGACATCAGAGGTTAGATTTATGGTGAATCTTTAGTAACACCAAATATCCTTTTTTTTTGTTGTTAACTAAGAAAAGTTAGATCTGTTTTTTGCAAGATTTAAAACAATGTAGTTTTACTTATAATTACATTTAATTTTGTTTCACATGTTTACAATCATTAATTATATAAAAGAATATGGTAATTTTGAAATATTGCTTTTTTCCAACTCATTGTAGAGGGAAAAAATTTTAACACTTCACAAACAGCTTGGAAACAGTGTCTTTTTCTTTGTTAAATGATGTTTTATAAAGTGAATCTTTCTTGACATTTATATACACAGAAGAGTATAAAACCATGGATTTATTGCTCAATAAATTTTCTCTAAGTGAGTATAGACATGTACACACCACTCAAAACAAATAATCAAACATTGCCAGCATGCCAAAAGCCCCTTCAGACACCCTCTCAGTCACCACAACACTAAAAATAACCAAATTTGCATCATCATAAAGAAATTTTGCCTAATTTTGAGGTATATAAGTGGGACCATAAATATGTACAGTTGACCCTACAGCAACATGGGTTCGAACTGCGGGTCCACTTATTTGCGGATTTTTTTCATACAGTACAGTACTGTAAATGTATTTTCTTTTCTTTATGTTTTCCTCGTTAACATTTATTTTTCTTAGCTTACTTTGTTGTAAGAATATAATGTATAATGCATACAATATATAAAATATGTGTTAATTGACTATCAACAGTAGGCTATTAGTAGTTAAGTTTTTTGGGAGCCAAAAGTTATAAGTGGATTTTCCACTGCATTTCGGGTCAAAGCTCCTAACCCCTGTGTTGCTCAAGGGTCAACTGTACTTCTGTGTGTCTTTTCTTTTGATTAATTTATGTTTATGGGATTTATCTATATTGCTACATTCAGGAATAATTCTTTCAGATTACTGTGTAGTATTCCCTTACATAAATATAGCATTTTTATTTGTTCTACTGTTGATGGACACTTTGTTCCTTCTAGTTTGGGGCTATTACAAGTGGTGCTACAGTGAGTATGACTTTTGTTGCACAAATGTACACATTTCTACAGGGTATATACCTAGAAGAGGAATTGATGATTGTAGGATATATGTATGTTCATTTTTAGTAAATTCTGACAAAAAGTTTTCCAAAGTATTATGCCAATTTACACTGTGATGAGAAGTGCAGGAGAGTTCCAGTTGCTCTACCTCCTTGCCAACATTTGATACTTCCAGTGATTTTAATCTTCGTCATCCCAGGTGGTATGTAGTGGTATGTTATCATGGTTTTAACTTGCATTTCCCTTATGATTAATGAATTTGGACACTTTTTCATATGTTTCTTAGCCATTTGAATATTTTTTAAGTAACCTCTACACCCAATGTGGGGCTCAAACTCACAGCCCCAAGATCAAGAGTCACATGCTCCACTGACCGAGTCAGTCAGGGGCCCTTTCAATATCTTTTTTAGTGATATGCCCATTCAACATTTTTGCCGATTTTTCTATTGGGTTGTCTTGTTCTTATTACTTTGTAGGAAAATTTTAATAATCTGGATACAAGGATTTTGCCACTTTATTTCAAACATCTTTTCTCAGAAATTTCTGCATGTTGCTTTTTCACTTCTCTATATCATATCTATGTTGAGTTTTTTTTAAAAAATCATTACATGAGGGATCCCTGGGTGGCGCAGCGGTTTGGCGCCTGCCTTTGGCCCAGGGCGCGATCCTGGAGACCCAGGATCGAATCCCACGTCGGGCTCCCGGTGCATGGAGCCTGCTTCTCCCTCTGCCTGTGTCTCTGCCTCTCTCTCTCTCTGTATGACTATCGTAAATAAATTTAAAAAAAATCATTACATGGAAAAAAGAGCATAAATAACCCCAAAATACCATTCTAGATTTTTTCATTGGTTGAAAAATATGTAACATTTTCTTCCTTATTTTTCCTTCTTAATATTTTCCTAAATTTTTATTTCTCATTATGATATAATAAAATTTATTTTTAAAGAGTAATTATATTAGGATCCAATGATGAAATCTTTCAATACTAATGATGATGATAAAGCAGAAGAAAAAAAAAACAGGAAACAAGTGTGATTTTATTATTTGAAATGAAGGTGTTTCTATTCTTATTATTAGAAAATAGAATTAAAATGGAATATTCCTAAAATTCCATTGGAAAGTCCTTAGGAGGTAATGCTGTGAATGGAAGAGAGTGCCTTGAAGGCTGGTTGACATCTAACCCCTTAGATGTGTGCTCCTCATCTTCTTCTTTTTAAAAAAATTTTTTAAAAGATTTTATTTATTTATTCATGAGAGACAACACAGAGAAAGGCAGAGACACAGACAGAAAGAGCAGCAGACTCCATGCAGGGAGCCCAGTGCATGTGGGGACTCAATCCTGGGACTCTAGGATCATGCCCTGAGCCAAAGGCAGATGCTCAACCACTGAGCCACCCAGACGTCCTGTCTTCATCTTCTTCCACTTGACCAAAGGACAAGTGTAGACTGGATTATCACTCACCTGACATGATATGAGAGTTGAGCGCTTTAACAAGCCGGTGAGTTATCATTTGTTTCTTGGGACCAGAGGGATCTAAAACAAGTGGCAATCTAGTGGGTGAGAGCCCTCCTTGACAAACTTTGAAACACCTGTCAAGACACTGGATCAAACCATTATCTTTATCTATCAGATCTTTCGGTCTAACATTGGGACCACGAATTTAAAAGAATATAGATGCAAGTCTATTTTCAATATTCTTTTCTGAAAGTGAATTGATTAGAAGATCCAATTATTGAGGGGGAAACCAGTGGAAATAAAAAGTATTTGGATGTCTGGTGAGCCACACTGTTCCAATGGAAGTGATTTTTAGTAATGTTAACCTTCTTCATTGGGGCTTGGACACAAGCCCCAGCTTCCTTCTTTTGCCATTCTATAGAGTATCTTTACGTCTTCGTTTGAATGAATTTTTTTGTGGGGACATAATCATTTTTGACATTACTTCATGACTCTAGGAACATATCCTTGACCTGGAAAATCCTTCTTTTTTTTTTTTTTTAATATGACATTAAGCATTTTGGAAACTGTCGGTATCTGCTAAGAAATATAGTAATTCTGTTTGGTTCTCTCCCGCCCTACCAGAACTAAACACTCAAAAGACATTCACAGATCTTCTTTTTAATATTTCCCAGCAGTATATATCTATAGAGTTTCCAACTGTAAAATGGACAACATGACACCACTTTGGCCAATGCCTGGAGGTCATATGTTGCCTTCTCTATGCATCTATGATTACAGTAATACATTTCTTAAAACTTTCAGGTTTAAAAGGTTAAAGCAAAGATAAATTTTGTCTCTCAAATATGTGAACTGCTCTTTGCAAGTGTTTGTTTATGACCTTGGGAAGTGTTGGAGAAGGATGCAGGGTACCGGGCAGCTTGAAGAGGTCTGGGGCCTGCCTGGCACAGTTAACCGCAGGAACACCCTCCAGAGCGCTGTACTCGTGTCCTTACACCAGTATCTAGATCTTGCCCCAGCTGCCCAACCCTAGCCTGGGAGGTCTTGTGTGTCCATGCTCCAGCTCTCTTGTGTTTCAATGAGTGCAATGAGCAAGTGCCCCCACCCCTTTCCTCTAATAGCCCCTCCAGCCTGACAAAAACCTTTCCTTCCTACCCAAATACTCACAAAGCACCAGCACAGGTTTCAGAAACTGTGGTGCCTTTGCAACCCTCCTATATTCCTTACTAATGTCCACTCTGAAGTTTGTTTTTGGTTTTATTTATGTTTAACGTTTTCTCCTTTACAACATTTCTATAGTAGTGACAAGATCAAAACTTGTCAATGATCTGCCTCAGCCAGCCTTGGAGCACAGGGTGTGAAAGTGTCTCCCATGTGACTTGATGTCCTACACTTTCTAAATGACGTCAATGCCGGCAGCAATGAACCCAAGCAGTTGGTCTCTTTGGTTTTCCTTTACAGCGTTATCACCCAGACGTCTGTCAGACTGCATACAGTTACTTAGAGGGATGACAATAGATATGTTTTGGAGTGAAGAACACACACTAGAGTCCCAAACCTATCTGAGAGTTTCCCCGAATATTCCATCTGGGATCTATCTTCTCAGGCTGCTCAGAAAAGCAGAGGAGTAAGTCTAACTCTATAGAAGCACAAGTCAAACCCACTGAAAGCTCCACCATCGAGGACACATAAGTTCCTAGCTCCCTCTTCTTCTGATTCTCCAGTCATCCATCCTGAGAGATTCTTTCTCAGTCAGATGCTGTAATCTTCATCACCAGGAGAATCTGCCTCTCTTCTTGGGAACACTCCAGAGTTTGGGGTTGGGGTTTTTTTTCCTTCTTTTTTCTTTTTTGCTAAGTGCAGAGTGACATTCAGGCAATTCCACCTCTGTCACTAAAATGTAAAATGCCTGCTCTTGACTTTCCATTGATGTTTCTGGAAGCAGCTGTGTGGATTGGGGGAAAAGATGGTTTAGAAATGCCAGTACCGCGGACCACGCAGGAGGAACCTCCAGGTGTGGGAAGGGCTGCTCTTGATTTGTCCAAGCATCCTGCATCGGTTTATGTGTCATTGGCATGCACAGTGCCAAGTTCTGCTTCTTATCAACTTCATCTTCCTTACTCAGTGAGTGACAGAGAGGGTGGGTGGATGAGGTGAGATACATTTCTATTTGGGTCAACGCCAATAAATTAATTAAGAGCAAGCAAGGTGCTAGGGATTGGTTTCCAAAAGAAATAATCTGCTAGAATCATTTTTTTCTCTGTTTTCAATTCATCAAAGAAACTATACAATCCTTGAGATTTTGAACTCTCCAGATGATTCTAACCGGCAGCCAGAGTTGAGAACCTCTGGTCTACCCCTCCCGAATAGAAATCAGTCTGTTTATCAAAAGGGATTTTTAAAGAAAATGCATTAAGCCAGGCCATATGCTTTGAGTGTATTCAAGTTGGCCCTCTGGAGTCCACTCCAGATCCTGGAGCCGCTGTTAGAGAAGCAACTGTCCCTGTTGGGGTACTGGGCACCCAGCTCCTTGCTTCCCATGAATATGTTTCTACAGATGAACTCTGCTACAAGTGCAATATAGGCTAAAAGGTAGGAAAGCTGCCTCAGAAAGCCAGAGAAGTCTGGACAAGCACAGGGGCATTTGCTTCCTGCCCCTGATCCCCAAATCAGGGTGCCGATTATTATGGGATGATTCTATGTATATAAGTTGTAGGTCTTTTATAAGGAACCTATTCATTGGAACTCCATAATCTTCCCTGTCTGGGATGCCTCATGGGTAGGGCTTCAAATGCAGAAGGAGAAACCCCGGGATTTCACTCTTCTTTTGCCACTGGAAGGGATATATATATATATCCTGTCCTGCTCCAAGCTTAATGACAAAAGTCCAGCTATCTCTGAGATCTTTAGACCTCAAGGAAGCCAGGTACCACTTATCTCTTAAGGAAATGAGCCACAACATCACACAAAGCCACATGCCCTCTCAGTGCTTCTTTGGTGGAAGCAGTTTCTCCAGTTGGATGCCCAAAGTGCTCTGTCTTGGTGACACAGAGGTGATGCCAGTCACCCCCAGGCACAGGGCCCATCCCAGTGTGGCCAGAACAGGCAGGAAACTGCAAGAATCTGGTCTCCTCACTACTGGGTTTAGCTATCACACCTGCTATCTGTATTGTTTAGATATAGTAGTGGTTTTCCTTCATTCACTCACATAAATCAAGGAGGCCCAAATGTTCCAGATAACTCTAGATAAAATAAGTGTGGCAGCTGTCCATACAAGGTAAGCCACAGCACAGTGTAGGAAATGCTCTCTAGAGAGTAGCCTTGCATCTCAGATATATGGAGAAATTCTCAGTATATTTATAAAGCAGGTGCCTGCACGCATATAATGCTAACCACCATGTTAACCTGGTGTGGGGGCTAATCCTCAGTGTAAATAGAAACAATTTAAAATATACACTTGAAGAGATATCAGTTTGATTTTTAAGACCCCAGACATGTATTTAGAAGTATAACAAAAGAGCCAACCATATTTGTTTATTTAAAAACAGGCTAAGGGACACCTGGCCGGCTTAGGCAGTAGAGTATGTGACCTTTGGTTTTCGGGGTGGTGAGTTCAAGCCCCATGTTGGGCATAGAGCCTCCTTTAAAAAAAAAAAAGCCGAAACTCTACTTTTGTAAAACGGCACTCCTTTTTTTTTTTAAATAATGACACTATGGTTTTTTTAATATTTTAAAAGATTTTATTTATTTTTGAGAGGAAGAGATAAGGAGAGAAAGCATGGAGAGGCAAGAGGGAGAAGCAGGCTCCCCACTGAGCAGGGAGCCAGATCCCAGGATGCTGGGATCAGAATCTGAGCAGAAGGCAGATGCCTAACCGACTAAGCTGCCCAGGGGCCTCTAAAAATGCACTTTTAATATGACAAAATATATATTAAAATGAACAACAAATTAAAGGCTCAGTTCCCTGAGGTTGTAGTCACAACATCATATTGTTCTCTTTCCCTCCCTGGATGGGGCCCATCTCAGCCGTCTATTCTGTAATTCCAGATATACACAATGTGGTTCAGTCAACATTTATTGAGAACCTACATAGGCAATACTTTTATGTCTTGATAACAGTTTAAGGAGTATCCAATTTAGCCCCCATTTGAGGACATTGAGGGCCAGAGAAATGCTTGTGTCCCCATGTCCCCACATATGCCTCACCTAGCCCATGGGTGTGTTGCCCTCTGCCTGGTTAATACAGCCTCAGAGCTGGCAGGCCTGAGTTCAAATCCTGCTCCTCAGCAGCATCTTCACACAAATTACTTAACCTCACTCCACTCAAGTCTTGGACCCCCATCTGTAAAATGGAGATGCGAAAGCCTTCATTTCCAGTAGTTATTAGGCTTACATAAGATCATTTAGAATGCTTGGCATATAAGTGCTAATAATAACTATTCAGGAAATACACATTCCTTACTTTCTTCCTCTACATCATTCTTGTATCCTCATTATCTTTTGGGTTTTTTGCCTAATGGGTTTTTTAAGCCCCTCATAAATACCTTTTTGATGTGCTAAGAGATCTTCATAAAAATAATGACATAAGGAAAAAATAGTGAAATAAGGAAACCAAGTTTTGGCTTATTATGAAATGAGCTATTAGAAAAATTACTTGAAAGCGAGAGTTCTGGCTGCATTTTCTCCTGCTCAAGGACCACACTTAACATGTGGATGAACATAATACTGATCCTGGAGAGTCTTTCTCTGTTTTGTACTGTCTGGGTGACCTTCCCCTTCCCCTTGTCTTAGAGGTATGGAGGTGAACAGCAGCTTCTGACTCAGAAGGGAATTTCTGCTGTCCAATTGTGAAGGATGCCTTGATCCAAATGGAAACTTTCAAGTGCTCATTGAAGTGCTGGCCATGAAGGCATAGGATGAGAAGTGGTCCCACTCCATGATGGGTCCTGACTGCCATCTCCCAAAGCCATAAAAAGACCATCCATTCCATCTCCCTTGATGAAGGCCCCACTGATCCTTCCAATGTGAGGGTTCTTAGGGTGACACCAGGAGAGGGAGCCCCTGGTTTCAATTTGGGGACATACATCTTTCACAAAGGCCACACTCTCGGTGGTTGGGCCTGAGCCATTGCATTACCTCTCCCTGTGGTACAAGTGAGAATCTAAAGTCAGTGAAAGGTCGGATCCTAACAGAACAAGAGCAAGCAAGGAAAGGGCAGGTAAGTCAGGGTCACAAAAAGGAGGAACTCCGCACTGTGGAAGTCATCTGAGTTGGGAACAGGCACATGGTAATGCCTGTTCACCATCCTCTCTAGGATAATTCTTCAGAATAATTCTTCTAGTCTTCCTTCGGGCTTCCTTTTCAGTCCCCAGAGTCCTCTTTATCAACTGCAATACTTTGTTTTGGATGGCATTTCTTAAGCTTTTAAGCGTTTTAGTCATTGCTTAATTTTGATATTTTTGATAAAAGACATTAGAATGATAAGCCAATGAGTTATAAATGGGTTTTATTTTTATTTTTTAACAGTTTTTTAAAATTAAAAACAACAACAAAACCATCACAGTGCTCTGATTATATATAAAGAAGGTGACTTAATAAACATTCAAAATATGGCACAAAACACTGTGAAAATAAGACATCAAACTAAGGCGGCAAGTTGAAAATGTTTTTACCCAGTTTAGATTTTGGAGAGATATATTTATGTTAAACATTTCAGTGAGTCTGGAGAAAGGGTACTTTCTAATGTTATTATTAAAATTTTATTTAACTATTAGAGATGATTTATCTTATTTTTGTCATCTACCCTATCTGCTGATTATTCCTGCTTCTAGTTAACTCATGGTTCTTTGAAATCTCAAAGTGGCATCTGGTTCTTTTGATTACCCTACATTAACCATCACCTTTCACCTTTACTAGAAGTCTATGAGGAAAACATTGTGCCTCTCCTTTTACAGATGAGGAAACAGAGTCTCAGGGAGCTCAAGTAACACATTAATGCCACAGGGTTCATTAATAGAAAAGCCAGGATTTCAATTTACATCTGCCCAACACCAACAGCCATGCCTCTCCCACACCACACCAGCTCCCTCCACCCAACACAGGAACTGAGTTCAAGCTCTCTGATCTTTGAACTTTGAACTGCTGTTGCTCCTTTGAACTATCTCTGAACTTACCTGAGCAGATCCAGAACCTGATGTGATGGCACACTTATACTTTCCCCCGTTTCCTTCCTCTGTTCACTGTGTGATTCCAGTGGTGATGGTGGTGTGGTTGGTGAAAGGCAACATGAGTTGAGGATGACGAAGTAACTTGGCAGAGCCAAAGCAGCTTATGCCCTGGCACCCTGGGGCTTTCCTCTGTCCATTTCATGAGGAAGTGAGATGCCTCAGACAGAGGCAGGTGCATGAAGGAGCAAGCCAACAGCCAGGGCTGTGACTCACCCTTTCCACAGGAACCACACCTGTGGCAACATCCAGCCCAGTGGTCAGTCACCCCAAAGGCCTTCTCCACCATGTGAAGAAGTGAGCAGACCTGCGTCAGATTTACCTACCACCGTGAGATGGGCAAGTTTCCAAGACCAGGTTGAGGGGCTGAATTCCAAGGTTCTGGAAGTTCCACTGACCCAGAGCTAATGATGGATGATGGCAGAAACAGCCTGTAGAACTTGTGATGACCTGTGCAGATTAAATCACACATAAGGAAGGTGGGGTTTGAGGTGGGGGGCCACAGAGGAACAGTGAACAGGAAAAGTCATATTCCCAACAAGCACCTGCCTTACTACTCATGATGGCCTCTCTGATAGGCTACTGCAAAAGCTCAAGCACTTGAAAATGGAAGGAATGTTAAAAAAAACTGGTGTGGAAAGCCAGGAAGAGCCGGCCCTGCCAAGGGGTGAGGATGTTGTTTGTACCCAGATGGGTCCCAGCAGCACCATCTGTTGGTGAGCTCACTTCATGAAGAACATTTCACAGTAGATTAGTCAGGTGTTGTTTAAAAGAAACGAAGAAAGAAAAGCTGTTCAAGGACACTTCCTGTGCAGGTTGATCACATGAGATAGTCACAGGGAGCAATAGAGGCAGGAGCCTCAGCCTCCCTGGGTCCAAGCCAGGAACTGCACGGGCTGTAACTTGACTGAAACTGATGGGCCATCATGGGGAAATCTTTGGAAGTTTGGGCTCTATGAACGTGTCTGGATTATCTTTCCCCATAGCCTACATCACTATTTATTTATTTATTTATTTATTTATTTATTTATTTATTTGATTGATTTGACAGAGAGAGAGCACAAGCAGGGGAAGCAGCAGGCAGAGGGAGAGGGAGAAGCACAGGTCCCCCCTCCCCACCCCACTCCCATACAGGGAGCCAGAGGCAGGGCTGGATCCCAGGACCCCGGGATCATGAACCGAAGACAGACACTTCACTGACTGAGCCATCCAGGTGCCCGCCCCCACATACTTATTTAAGAACATATAAATGCATATGTAATATGTATCTGAAGATTTCGTTCACTGTGGGTGAAGGGGGCTGGGCCAGGATGGTTGGATACCTAAAGGAGCTGTGTCTGCTGTGGCGCTGGGAAGAGAGTGCCAAGGAACGTGTCCTGAGAGACACTCTCAGACAAAGTGTGTTTCCATTAATGAAAGAAATACAGTCATTCAAAAGATTAACAATTACCATCCCGGGGGGCAGAACATTCCACAAAATGAAGCTTCTTTGAGATCTTTCGTCCCTGCAAGGAAGTGTTTTAGACACATACCACATTTTCCCTCAATTTTATCCAAAGAAGAAATAAGCACTGAAATAGAAAAAGCTTAATTTTGCTAATATCCAAGCATAATAATAATAGCAACTCATCCATATTTTCCATTAGAATAACTTTTAACATTGATATAACTTTATAGCTAACATGCTTAGGACATCTTCACTGTGTTTCTTCCAACTCTAAGACCACCTAAGTGATCGTAAGAAGACACCAGAGTGAGGGCACCTGGGTTGCAAGTTGGTTAAGTGCCTGACTCTTTGGGATGCCTGGGTGGCTCAGCGGTTGAGTGCCTGCGTTTGACTCAGGGCGTGATCCTGGGGTCCTGGGATTGAGTCCCACATCGGGCTCCCTACATGGAGCCTGCTTCTCTCTCTGCCTAAGTCTCTGCCTCTCTCTCTCTCTCTCTCTCTCTCTTTCGTCTTTCATGAATAAATGAACAAATTTAAAAACAAAAACAAAGCGCCTGACTCTTGGATTCAGCTCAGGTCATGATCTCAAGGTCTTGAAATCAAGTCCTGAGTAGGCTCAGAGCTCAGTGAGGAGTCTGCTTAGAGTTTCTTTCTCCCTCTCCCTCTGCCTCTCTGTCTCTCTGTCTCTCTGTCTCTCTCTCTCTCTCTCTCTCTCCTTCTCTCCAATAAACTAATTACTTTTTTAAAAGAAAGAAAACACCAGAGTAACTCCTCCTGTGTACAACCCTCAATGGCTCCCCATTGCCTACAGAAAAAAAAGGCCAAGCTCTTTGGCTTGGCCCATACTCCTGCCCCAGCCTAAGTTTCACGTCCTCTTTCCACTGCAAGTGAAATGGGCTCTGTTCTTTCTTCCTTGACCTTTTTTTTTTCTTCCTTGACCTTTAACATACTGTTCCCCATTCCTAGAATTGCCTTTTCTCCCCTATCTATATTCTGATCTCTCATCCTTCAGGATTCTGTTCAAATAGTGCCTGTTTTCCTGATAATTTCTCATTCCCAATGTAACTATTCTCCCATCTGTGCCCCACTTTATAGCTTAGTGTATGCCTCTTAATACACTCAATGATTTGTTTGCCTGTCTCTGACAATATGTGATCTTAACAAACAGGAGCTTGGTGCTCACTAACAGTTACCTCTACAACCTAGCACAAGATATCACAAGTACTGTCTAAGCATCACTGTGCTGCGAAATGGAGGGGGGTGGGTACCACCTCTCAGGATTTCCATGAGGTCAATATCATCTTAAGTAAGAGGTCTAGTTGCTTAGAATGTAGTACCTACCCATTAAAAATATTAATATTACAGGTTAGTTAAATGAATGCTTCAGTCTTTCTTTATCAAATTATATTCACACGGTCAAGCGGAATACTCAGTTGTTTAAATGTGTCCAATGCTGACGTGGTAAGAGAAAGCAGTTTGGAGTCAGAGCCTCAGAATATGTTCTGGAACGCTCAGGCTTCATTTCTGACTCACTTCACCCCTCTTTGCCTCAGCTTCCCATGCTCACAAATTAGCCATGAGCATTAGTCACCGGCCCACGCCACAACGAAGCAGGGCCAGGAGAGCCAGCTGATAACATTTCTGGAGTTCCATCAGCAGCACTGAGGACTTCCTACGAGGTAAGGACATACAAAGATATCAACACTTTCCCAATCTCAAAGAGCCTGGCCACAGTTCACGTGAGAAGCAGAGACATACACTAGAGACAATAACTCAAGACAGAGTTTGGTGAATGTCATAAGAGAGTTACAAGCAAAATAGACACACAGCACAGGAGAGGGAGAGAGGAATCTAACCTGAGGGGATGGGAGGTCAGGGCTCAGGTGGATTCTGTGCCTATCCTGGACCCTGCAATGGCATGCATTATGTCACTGAGTCTTCATTGTATTGTGAGGGAAAGGGGATCTTGGAGATGAGCACAGGAACTCCAGGAACCTAAATAAGCCACAGTGATAATACACAAGGCTTCAAATGTGTAGCTTTCCAATTCTGATACCAACCGTGTATCACACCAGCCTGATCCCTAGCCTAATCCCCAGGTGAGCTGGGAAGGCTTCAGAGAAGCCATAGTGAAGCCGTAGTGAGGGTTCCAGGTAGAAGGGATCATGTAGGAAAAGTTCCAAAGGACAAAGTCTGAAAAAAAGATACAGTGTGTCTGGGTGATTGGGGCACAGCAGGAGGGAATCAGGGCTGGAAAAAAGCTTGGTAGACCAGTAGGCTAGGGCCAGATCACAGAGTACTTTGAGTTGTTCTAAAAAAAATTTTTTAATAATAATACTCCGATAATAATACTACCTTACAATTATTGTAGTGCCTTTCTTGTGAGCAACTTAGAGGTATTTCAAAGCTATGATGTCAAATACCTGCTGCCATTTATCTCATTTTATAGCTTGGGACACTGAGACAACAAGGATTTTAGTAATTTGTGCAAAGCGGTGACATGAGAGGCACCTCAAACACCTAGTCCTTGCCAATCTAAAATACTCCATACAAAACTTACTGACTCAAGAACCTTGAGCCTCCGTTTCCTTATCTGCAAAATGAAGATGCATAACACCTGCAGAATTGTCTTGAAGAGCTTTTCAAACTTCACAAGATGGCAAGGGGTTGGATGTGCAGACAGGGAGATAAGCGAATATTTTCTCTAACTCTGGAAATGTCATTAGGGTGCTCTGGGATAGGGTTCTAATGTTCTGAGAGATTTATCTGGAAGAAAGAAATCTGCAACCCAGCGTGGCTGTGCTGTGAGGGCACTCAGGAGAGGAAACCACCACCTTTGCACATCGCAGCCACTAACAATGACTTTTCTTGCTGAATGTGCTACTTTGCTCCTACTAGTAAAATCTTTCAAACAGGAAACAGGTTTTTAAGGCAACGGGGTCCCTGTGAGTTCAAACTTCTGCTTTCAAATGTTCTTACAAGATGCACAATTGGCACAGACTTACAGGAAATATTTAATTGGAATCGGAAGGCGCTGGCTCCATGGGCCTTGTTTTATATTGTCTGCAGGCTCCTGCCAAAATGACTCTGGTGTGTAAGCATCAGTCACTCATTTTTATATATGCTGATGGGGAGTGGAATGAAGACAGACTCCAAGAGGGACTTGGGGGCACAAGTGCAGTCTCCATGGAGTTACGGAAAGAAAGGGGGAGAGAAAGTGTCACGTGAGAATTACTCTTAGAAAAGAGAAGGGCAAGGACTGAACTCCGAGTGACATATTTATGAGCTCAGTATCGGTTGCTCATGCTGATAAGCATTGGTCATTCAAGGAAGGAAAAGTCACCTTTGTGTATATAAAATATACAAGATTCATAGTCTGAAAGGACTGAACAGGAAAGCATTAGGTAAATAGAGGATATCCCTTAAAGTATAATGTGAACGTTTAATTACTTCAAGAAGGAAGAAGGGAGGTGTTTCTTTCTGAGGCAAATGTTGAGAAAACTAATGACTTCTTAATTTGAAATCAAGGTTAACCAGCTTTCAGAATGGCGTGGCCTAGTTCTAAAACTACAGGAAAAAGAAATCCCTCCTCCCCCCAGATATCCCGTCAGTCCCCCTTTTGTGTGTCCTATGCCTGGTCTCAGTGGGACAGGACAGGTCTTAGAGTCCACTGGATGGGCTAAGGCTCTCAGATGTGTCTGCTCAGATTGCACGAGGATTAGATGAGAAAATGCACTTTAGTTGCCTGCCACAGAGCCCGGCACTTAGCAAACATCCCCATAAAGGTAAGCTACTGTCATCATGATACCACAGACCCCTGGTTTTCCCAGAGGTTTCCAATCTTAGGACACCCCAGAATTTGACGATGATCCCAACTAAGTATTAAGAAATTCTTTCAGTGCCTTCAGAGGAACAGCTTTCATTTTAAGATCAGTGTCTCAGTCCAGAACACTGTGATAAGTGTCGGTTGAGGGTGAGGATAGAAGAAGAGCCTTTCCCGGAAATTCTAGCATGGTTTCATTTTCCAATCCCTAAAGCACCCTGATCCATGGAAATTACCTCTTTCCTTTACCCCCATTGCCTTGATTTTCATTTTTTTCTTTTTTTAGATTCTATTTATTCATGAGACACACAGAGAGAGAAGCACAGACACAGGCAGAGGGAGAAGCAGGCTCCACGCAGGGAGCCCGAAGCAGGACTGGATCCCAGGACCCCAGGACCACACCCTGGGCCAAAGGCGGTGCTGAGCCACCCGGCTGCCCTGCCTTGATTTTCAGAGTGTGCAATAGCTTTTGGATTAGGTCTCCCAAAGTAGATAAAGGTCCTTCCGCCCCACTCCAGCTGCCCCTAAACCTTACTCCATTTCTTATTCCCTACTTCCTCTAGGAACCTCCAAGATTCAGCTCTGATAAGCGTATCTCCATTCAGCAGGCAGGCTCTGCATATCTCAGAACCCACCCTGACCCTTAGAATATTCACTTCCATAATCCACTAACTGATCTATCCCCATTCAGGCACAATTGTAGGTTCCTGTGTGATGATGGTTTGTGACAAAATGTTCTTCCTGCAGGGTGGGTCAGGCAAGATCGTCTCAAGAAGAAAAAAGACAGGAAACAGGCCTTATCTTTGTAGAATTTTCTATCACATAGGAGAACCTCCTTTCGATTTGCATCCACCAGGTATACTCTTGGAAGCCCCCTTTCAGTGTCTCTTGCTTGTCAAGGAGACAACTGCATGGAGTAAAAGACATTCACAAATGCCCATTTCTCAGATCTGATATAAATCCCCTTTGCCCTCCTCATGCCCCTCTCTGTGGTCTCTTCCACAGTAGAAAACGTTTCTAGGGGCACCTGGCTGGCTTAGTCGGTAGAGCATGCGATTCTTGATCTCGGGTTGGTGAGTGGAGTCTGTCTTCATGCAGCAGCCAGAAGGATCCTTCTGAAACTTCTCTGCTCAAAACCCTCCAATGGCTCCCCATCTCATTCTGCATAAATGATGA
This sequence comes from Nyctereutes procyonoides, assembly GCF_905146905.1. Lineage (NCBI taxonomy): Eukaryota > Metazoa > Chordata > Mammalia > Carnivora > Canidae > Nyctereutes > Nyctereutes procyonoides. Next base: position 38,990,582 of record NW_026575044.1, read on the forward strand.
AGTCTCTGTGAGGCCTATAAGGCCCTCGCCACCCAGCCTCCATGTGCCTCTCTCATCTCATCTGCTGTTCCCCACCTTGCTCAATACTTCTGCACCCCTGCTAGTCTCCTCTTCGTTCCTGAAACATACTAAGCATAGCCCCACAAAGACAAGGAATCTTTGCACATTCCATCTGCCTAGACGGTTCTTTCCCTAGGTAGCCACATGGCATACTCCCTCACCTGTTTCAGCTCTTTCTTGAAATCCCATCTGCTTTCCTGACTGCTCTATTTAAAGTTGCAACTCCTGCTCTCATATCTTATATATTCATTTTTTAATTTCTTTTTTTCCATAGCATAAGTCACCACACTGGACCTCACTAAAATGTAAGTTCCAGGAGAGCAGAGGTTTTGTTTGCTTTGGTTTGGTATCTCCAGTGTCTAGAACAATGTCTGGCACACAGTAGGTGCTATAATCATACTCAAGCACAATAAATGAATGAACACAGTGAATGCCCTTCATTAAGCGCCTTGGTTCTTGTGCAGGACTGACAGTCATGCCGGTGAAGATGGGGTCCTCCATCTACTACTAGCTGTATGACCTTGAGCAAGTCATCTAATCTCAAACCTTAGCTTCTCATCAGTAAAATGAGAATAATATTTACCTCACAGCACTGTATGGATGAACAATTTATGGAAAGTGCTTTGTCCGGTACTTCAACAAGTGCTAGAAATATTTGTTGTTATCATTATTCTTTGATGTCACAAACACCCAAAGAAAAGCTTCGGCCACACAGTGAAAGAAAAAGAGCAGAGAATCCCTTTTTAACTAACTTCCAAATGGATGAGTGGCTGCAGCAAAGGAACCTGTTGGGTTTCTCACTAGAAATTGCTGCATTCTCATTATTATAAAGCACACCATCAATAACTTCCTTAGAGAAGCAAAAAAGGGCATGGCAGGAAGTAGAAAAATATTTTCCAACCACTGCAGATTACAAAATAGACTCCCTGCATTAATCAAGTGTTTTCTTCTTCCAGTGGGGTAACCTCAAGTACATGACACAAGATAAACAGAAAGCCATGCTCCATTAAATTTATGAAAGGATGTTGTTTATTTTTATCACATCTATTAGACTTGAAAGATATCCCTTAGTTCTCAAATCAACATCAGCGTCCATGTTTATTTCTGGGTTGCTGAGTGCTTTCACAAATAATAAAAGGCTGATCTCTCTCGCAAGCTAGTCACATGCTGGAGGGCAGAGGCTTTCGGATGGTTAGGGCATGGTGATGCACTGCACGGATGTGCTTGGGTTTTAAAGCAGCTTTTTCTGGAGTTTTATGACAACCTGAAATTCCATACAGTTCAGAAAATGCAAGTTGTCCTACCTGCTAGGGGAAACCATCATCTCTGGGGAGGCTGTTTAGAGCCTTACTTCGGCCTCCCATGAATGATAACCACATTGTCCATAATTCAGAGTAGTTTGGTACCCTGCCACTATCTGTGCTTCGTGCAGCTGACAAATAGCCTCAGTAACCCTCTTCTGGAGGGTTACTGTGCCTCCCCCTAAGCCGTCTCCCCTTCCCTCCCAGTACTACTTCCAGACTGGAGAAGTCTAACGAATGTAAAGGTCACAGCTAGGCCAGTGGAAGGGTGGTCATGCACATATTCCTTCCCAGCACTATGATTCTGTCCAGCGGTGCTAATACACATTCGTGCATGCATTTCCTTGTCCTGGGGTCTTTCTGCCCTATTTCTGAGCTGAACAGGGGATCAAGCAGTTGTTAAGCAGTGAAGATTTCTCTCTTTTACTATCTTCTCACTATCAGAAGTATTAAAATTACTATTAACTCCAAACAAAACTAAAACTAAGATCTCAATTTTATGGGATCCCTGGGTGGCACAGCAGTTTGGCGCCTGCCTTTGGCCCAGGGCACAATCCTGGAGACCCGGGATCGAATCCCACGTCGGGCTCCCGGTGCATGGAGCCTGCTTCTCCCTCTGCCTGTGTCTCTGCCTCTCTCTCTCTCTCACTGTGTGCCTATCATAAATAAATAAAAATTTTAAAAAAAAGATCTCAATTTTATTTTTCTTAAGGAAAAGAATTGGTAGGATTTTCTATGGGAAAGGCTAACGTACCAAAGGAGGGTTCAAAATATTCTCCAAATCCTAAGCAACAGGCATGGTGCGACTACAGTACTGCGGGCCAGTGGGGTGAGCTGTTTGTACTTGGAGATTTTTGTGTCTCACCATCAAAGAACATCTGCTATTAGAGAGGTATTTCCACAAGCTCCACCCCCACTCCACTACTGTTTCCAGTAAATGTCCTTCCCCAGAGATTAAGTCCAGGACCAGGCCAGCAGCCTCACGACCCTCAACACACACATACTCCACCCCCACTAGTGTCATCAAACCTTTCCAACCTACTGCTTATCCAAAAATCAAAATTTCAGGTGTTCACACACAGTGAAGACGGGCACGGTGCCTGGGATCAGTCCCCCCCAGGAAAGCCACTCATCCCAACATAATCAATCAGTGAGTCTCCCTAAAGATACCAGACTGTTCCCAGAAAAGGTCCTGTGCTGGGGTGGGACCGGCTCTCTCGTCTGAAACTGGATTGCCACCACTCCTACAGAGTTCGGGTCATACTAAGTGATGCCCAGAGTCTGAAAACGCGAGTCACCTGCCTTCCTATGAAAAGGCCAAGTCTTTGCATTGCACCTGAAAGAAAAGGTCACTCTAAAGAAGCAAGACACTCTGAAAAATAGACATTCCTTGCTCATGCCTGGGAAGGCTCTTGCCTCTCAGGGAGAGACACTTTATGATTAAAACAATGCTTACGACTGATAAAAGGATGCTTGAAACTTCCTGATCATGCTAAGAACGAAATGACTTGGAGAACCAGGCTGGGCAGAGCTTCTAATTTTTTCTTTTGTTCTTTGATGCTCTTTGGAAACTCCAGCGTTTCGGGGATAAGCCCCTCCCGAGTGCTGCAAGGCCCATTAGACTCATTCAGCCTATCTGGGAATGTTTCTCAATCAGGCCCAGCCTTAGTGTCTGCAGCTGTAAGATGGAGCCACTGGCCTTGATGGGCTTTACGATCCCATCCCACAGATTCTGTGAGAGCAATTCTTTTCCATGTTACACTTTCTGGCTTTCTGTCCCGGAGTGAGGTCATCAGAGTGGTAACCTGTGGCCCCTCCCGGTTCCAAAAGATCTTTTCCAGACTTGCACGTCCACCAGTCTCAGATGCCTGCCCCAGAGGAGTCAGCTCTGCAGGGCCCAGCCAGGGGCCCCAATCCCCAGGGAAGCAGAAGGAGCTTCCTGAGTGTCAGTGCCCCGGCCCAGGGGACACTGTGAGATTACTGCATCATCACCCCTGGTTTATCGATCAGAATCCTGAGGTGGGTCTTCACTTGTCTAACAACCTGGTCATTAAATCACACATCCTTTTTTTTTTTTTAACTACCAAGTTTTTTCCCCCCCGAAACTAAAGGTAAGGAGTAGCTGTGAGTCAGAGGTGCAAGAACAAAGGACACCATCCCCCAGAGAGGAAATACAGAAAGGATTATCCTCTTTCAAAGGTGCAATAATGAAATACTTTCCTTCCCCTGGACGGGCAATTTTATCAGGGTTCACTGCAGGGGGAACAAGATGCTATTGTCTTGATTTAATTGGCATAATATCTCCCCCTCCTCCAAACGAGGGTTCAGACATCTGCTAAATGCTTTCTGCTTGAGGATGAAATCCCTTTCAACTTCGCACACTTCCTCTCGCCCAGGCTTCTCAGGGGGCTCCAGAGGGGACCATCCTTGCTTCTGTCCAGTGGCCACCTCCTGTGCTGCGCCGGTAGGCGCGGGCTCCTGGGGCTCCGCAGGACTCTCTCTGGCCTGTTATCTTCACCCCTCACCTCCCCACAGCGTGGGCACTGGACTAGCCAACAAGTTCCCACAGAAGTTATAGAATTCCAAAGCTGGAGTCCCTTCTGGATCTTTGCTGAGCCTGTGAAGACACAATGAGGGGCGTCCAGGAGGAGAACTCTGCCATGAAATCCTGACCTTTTTGTCCCTTGGAGTGGAAGAAAAGGAAGAGTTGAGTAATCGGCAAAGAGTCCGGCTGGCCAGAGCCTGCATGAGCTGATTGATCCACCTCTGCAGTCCCTCTTCCTTATTGTTCTTTCCAGACCCTGGCCAGCGGTGCCCTCAGCCATCAGAGTCAGGTCGGTGGCACCAGGGCAGGGCTGGCCACTGCTATTACCCCTACACCTTCTGGCTAAGAGAACATGAAGACAAGCTGTCCAGATACCATAGCTGCTGGCCTGCCCCTCTGGCAGCCTTATTTTCGGAGGAATTTGAGAACAGAGAAACTCCAAAGGGGATCAGGTGGTGGGTTGGAAGGTGTAATCTCACAAGGAGAACAATGAGAAGTCCGAATATCAAGCAGATGGATATCGGGAGACACTTGCATACAGAGCCACACTTTGTCCCAACTCTGAGCTGCTTTCTTGATAACTGAATCCATGACTAATGTACCTTCCACCCACCCACCCACAAATCATGCATATTGATGAATGAGACCCTTAGATCTCAGGTTAGAACTTCAACTCAATAACAAGTTAATAAATTCCTAAAGGTCAAATTAAACTTACTCATGGAAACACTATGCATTCTCCACCATTTTTGCCTCTTCCCCATCCTCCACACCCTCCCCATTCTGCATCCAGGGAAAGAAAATTAAAATCTCTATAGAGTTATTTGTTTTTGTTTTTCTTTTTGTTTTAGCAAGAGCTTCTCTAACCCATCTGATCATGACAGCGCTTTGGCACATGCATTTCAACAGCCCCATTCCTGGTGTGCCATGAAACCTATAGAAAAGCCAGGTATGGGCTGCCTAGGGTGGCTCAATTGATTAAGCATCCAACCCTTGATTTCAGCTCAGGCTGTGATCTTAGGGTCGTGAGATTGAGCCCCGTGTTGGGCTCTGTGTTGCTGTGTGGAGCCTACTTAAGATTTTCTCTCTCCCTCTTCCTCTGCCCCTCCCCACCATCTCCCCTAAAAAAGAAAGAAAGAAAGAAAAGAAAGAAAGAAAGAAAGAAAGAAAGAAAGAAAGAAAGAAAGAAAAAGAAAAGTCTCAAATCAGACTATGAAACCCAACATGAATTACCCAAAGGACACAGCAGATTTAAATGTCAAGAAACTAGAGGTTCATAGTTGTTTTCTTCTTGTGGTTTTGGTTTTTTGGAATTAAAGGGAGCTCAGAAAGGCCTCGTCGAAAATATCAATAGGAGTGGAGGAATTCCTAGCATTATTTTCCACTTTTTCCATTGGAGAGCACCTTTCATCAGAACTGGTTTCCACAAAAGATACTTCATACCTCCAGATAAAAAAAGATACAAGAAAATAAACGCCAACTCAAAGAAAGAAGCCTGTTTTACCCCCATTTGGTTGGAAGAATATGATTAACACTTATTTCTTCATTTTAATTCTGGAACCTAAGATTACATACATCATAAGCAGCCCAGGATAAGATCAGTGGTGTCTACCTGTGGATCCGCCCACCACAAGTGATGCAGGTACTTTGGTCTAGATGGATTTTTCCAAAGCTCTAGTGAGTCAAAGAAAGGTTGCATAAGGTCCTGCCTCCCAAAGCTCTTGGACTTCTGATTGGAAAGTAATCTTTTCCATCAAAGCCCTTTCCAGCCTGTGTGAGCAGCTCAGAAAGCAGAGTGATGGTCACCTCATTATATGAAGACCCCTGAGCCAAGAATGACTCAATCCTAAAGAGGCTTCCTTCCACCTTCCACCATGGCGATGTCTAGATCCCATTCACATTCCAACACACAAGCACACGTACTGGCACCACCAGTTGGCAGGAGCTCTGACAAGGAGTGTTGGATTAGAATGGGAATAAATCTGAGCTGTAACATGTAGGTTTGGACTTCCAGTTATAAGATGAAGATGTCCTGGGGATGTAACATAAAGTATGTACAGCAACTGTACAGCAACGGGGACTCTATAGTTAAGAATAGTACATTGGATATCTGAAAGTTGCTAAGAATAGGTCTTAAAAGATCTCATCAGAAGAAAAAGAAAACTGTAACTGTGCATGGTGACGGATGTTATCTAAACAAATTATGGTGATCATTTTGTAATGTTAATCTATATTAAATCATTATGTGGTACACCCCAAATTAATCCGATGTTATATGTCAATTATATATAAGTTTTTTTAAAATGCAGGCTTGGAGCCAAGCTTCATTTCATGAGAACAGTGTGGCCTGCAGAGCCTTTTCCCTCTAGCAAACCAGGGGCAGAGGAGGGGTGAGAGGTGCTAATTTCCTCTAACCAGACCTCACTGAGAGAAGTGTCCACATCCACTCCAGACACGGCTCCGAAATGAAGGGGGCATGTGGGAGGTGTTAGTGCCCTCTTCCGAGTCAGTATTTCACTAAACTGCTCTGATTTTCTTCTCTAATACCTTTTACATTTAACATTTCCCCAGTGGCTTTCATTCAGGCCTCCTCTCCTTAGACCACAAGAGAGCCTAAGGGTAAACCACTGTCTGTTTTGCCCAGAGGGCTGGGCAGTAATCCTCCGACCAGGGGGCTGGGTTCTTCTCCAGCAGCACATCTGCGAAATGAGAAGAAAAACGACAGACAGAAGGGCAGAAGTGAAAGGTTTACCTTCCAAACCAGTATGTAAGATTTTTCTGTATTTTAACCCCCGATTAAAAGTTCCTTTTGCAGCCCTGCTCATAAAGGAATGTTAAATATATATGATATATATGAATGTATACACACACACACACACAGTTATTGGATCTGAGAGCCGAATCCTATTGCAGAATGAGAACTGTAATGTTACCTGGTAATAAAAAGGTAAACAGTGATGAAGTCACCACAAGCCACGTAACTGCTGGTTGCTGCTTAGAATCACGCTGTCTGCCCATGGCTGGGGTGGTCTAGAACAAATCTGCTCCACTGCTGAACAAATGAACAATTCAACCACTCTAGGCAGCTGGTTATCCATAATCTACCAGAGATGAGGATGCCCCTTGAGTCTTTTCCAAAATTTTCAGTTGTTCATATGTATGTATTTTTCTGTTGCTACTTACTTTTCTACCACCAATCAAAACCCCAGATTTTTCTATCTAACTATGAGTATGTGTGCATGCATGCATGCGTGTGTGTGTGTGTGTGTGTGTGTGTGCGCGCGCATGTGTAGGAGAAAGAAAAAGTAGTATTACTTAAAAATGGTATTTCAGAAAAACAATTTCAGCATCAGATTTGTCATTCTTTTCTCTTCTTTTTCTCCCAGTATATTTTTTTCCAGGATGACTGCGCTTTATTCTGCTAGGTCTTCTTTTTTCACAAGCTTTGGCCTTTCTGCTGCCCTGCAGAGAACGGTCACAACTTGCTTCTCCTTTTTCTTTTCCTTATAACAAGAATGTACTAGTTCCCCTTTTGTAGACACCTAGAACTACCACTGACCTCTTTTGTCATGAGGTTAAGACTTTTATTTCCTCAAACTATCTTCCAGAGTTTTGTTTTGTTTTTAAAATACTTCTTAAATCATAGAAAATTGACTGGAATCCTAGACATGCCGTTCCTAGTCTTTATGTGTTGTTTATAAAAAAAAAAAGTGGAGAGGGGACAGGTAGTAAGAGAAGCTTTAAAACTTAAGTATACATTGAGCTTCAGCTGATTTATCTCTTTTGTATCTTATGGATGGTTTTAACATCTTGTTTCCCAAAATGCGTTCTCAGGAGAGGTTGACAGTAAATCGTCAAGTACTTTTGATGCTACTCTTAGTTAGCAAGTTCCCTAGTTAACCAATGTATCAGGAGAGTTTATAGCCAACATTTGTTACTGTCGCTGTTTGGCTATTCAACCTGAGGCAAGGGCTCTGATCTGCAGGCCAGAGAGCTGGGGAAGCAGCAGGAGGCTGGGTCGGCAGCCCTGGTATCAGCTCAGTTTGCTGTGTCAGTATGAGTAATTCACTTAGCTTGCTGGATCTCTGGCTCTTCATGCAAAATGGAATATCTGCCTACCCACAACTCAGGGACCTTGCAAGATTCATAAGAAAGGACTTGCAAAGTTTTCTGCAAGGAAAAAAATAGGAATCATTAAATTGCTCATTCAGTCAGCCTTCTGTGTGGACACAACATGTGTGTCGGGCACCAGTGCAGGCAGAGGGATGAGGAGATGGGGTGGGCCTGGTGTCTCAGACAGTATTACTATGACACCCAGTGTCATACTTACTGTGTCACCCACCCACTCAGGTCAGAGAAAGGTATGGGGACAGCCACAGTGGGGAAGAGATGTGAATATCTCGAGTGACCCCTGCTATGAAAGCAGGAGAAATTCTGCATGTGAGCAATGGCCCTCATTTTTTAAACCCTATGAGCTATTGTCCTTATGAGTGTGCTTATCATTATCAGATGATTACCAAATAGAAAATTATCATTAGCAATTTTAGATTGGGAAATTCCATAGCCGAAGAAACGACTGTTCTGATCTGTTGTGCGCCCAGGCACCCTGGTAAGGCTACTGGATTTAGAACAACTGATGTGGAATCATCCACCAGTTCCTCTTGACAGCCACAATCTACCTATCACATGATATGAAATGTCAAACTACTCACTTCAGAGAAGAATTTGATTTTGAGAAAACACTGTAAAAGCTCATGTAAAGCTGTAATAGATATTCATGGGAAATGCTTTTTTGCATTACGGTGGGATTCTTCAGTTTACTATTTCTAAAAAAGCAGTAAAGGGGGTCCTGGGTGGCTGAGCTGGTTGAGCATCCAACTTTTGATCTCAGCTCAGGTTTTGCTCTCAGGGTGGTGAGTGCAAGCTCTATGTCTGGCTCCGAGCTAGCGTGGAACCTACTTTAAAATACATACATACATACAATATAAATAAATAAATAAATAAATAAATAAATAAATAAATAAATAAATAAATTGGTAAATTCTTTAATCATCTCAACTGGGTGAATTTAAAAATAAATCTAAACCATTAAAAACTCTGGCATTTTTTTTTTAAGATTTAATTTATTTATTTGAGAGAGAGAGAGAATGAGCACAGAGCAGGAAGGGAAGAAGCAGACTTCTCAGAATGTCTGGGTGGTTCAGTGGTTGAGCATCTGCTTTTGGCTCAGGTCATGATCCCAGCGTCCTGGGATGGAGTCCCACATTGGGCTGGCTCCCCATGGGGAGCCTGCTTCTCCCTCTGCCTGTGTCTCTGCCTCTCTCTGTGTGTCTCTCATGAATAAATAAATAAAATCTTTAACAAAAAGGAAGAAAGAAGAAGAAAGAAGAAGAAGAAGACCCCTCATCAAATAGGGAGCCCAATGTGGGGCTGGATCCCAGGACACTGGAGTCATGACCTGAGTGGAAGGCAGGCACTTAACCACCTAAGCCACCCAGGCACCCCAAAAAACTCTGGCATATGTTAGGGTTATCATTCATGTGTATACCTAAAACCATTAAGATTTGTTTAGGTAGAACTTAAATAAAGCATCGACACTGTTTTTCACTGGGGAACCCTGCTGTATACCTCCATGAAAGCATTTCCCTGGCTCATTGAAGGGAATGTGCATCTCTTACCTGCCATATGCAGGATTGAACATATGAAGAGTTGGGGTCACTTTTGTTTGATCAGGTCAGGGGGCTCCAGGCCCCCAAGACCAAAGTAGGATTAAGAGGCTTTCAAAATATCTAACATATTTATTCTGATATTATTTATCTCTGTATCCGTCTCCCCCTACTAGACTACCTCCTCTAGGGTAAATATTTCATTCATTCCTTTATTCATTCACTTACATATACCTCTAGCTTCTAGCTTTGTCCCTGGCATTCGCTAGATGCTCAAAAAGAGTCAGATGGTCCCAGTAGGCTTCCACATCTCTCCTTCTCCTTCCCCTCATTGATGTTGTAAGGAGGGTGCTGTCACCTGTCTACCAAAACTGAACTCCAGGCCATTCCTGTGTCCCTTCCTTGAACACTCCAGCCTCTCACCACAGGACTGGGCTGAGCTACTGGACAAAGCCACCCCCTGTGATTCTCCAGCTCCCATTAGCCTCTGAATGAATGCTAGATGGTGGCATCTAAACAGTGTCCCCCCTTTTCTTTTGGAATAAAGTCCAAGGGCCATAATGAAAAGCCCTATACTTTAAGTCCCCTTGGCAGGGCCAGCTTCAGGGACACACTACCTGTGCCACCTGGTGCTTAGAAGGATGTCATGCTTTGCTCAAGATTCTGCTGTCACTCTCTTGAAACTCTTAATAATTCTAGAGTTATTAATAATTTTCATTTTGCATTGGGTCCTACAAATTGTGTAGCCACCCTGTCTCTCAGGCATGCGGCATCAACAATGAGTAAGTGGAAGGGTGGAATCAGACTAAGCTTATCAAATAATGTCTTTGAAAAGAAATAAGACCCAAGAGTAAGCTTTTATTATTGGCCACCTTGTAAACAGGAAATACCTGTAAATGCAAATTTGGTGGAAATGGGTCCTTCTTAAAGGAAAAGCTGTGAGTACAAGAGAAAACATTCTTTGATGCCTGTGACATTTCTTGGGTTTGACTCAGTTGGCAGGAAGTATAAAGAAATTTAGAAGTTGTAGTGGTAGGGTAATGAAATTAAGGGAAAATTTATTTTACTTTAGATGATTAAAGCCTACCCTAAATTTAGTGGGAAATAAACATTGGGGGGAAAAAATTATAGAATCCAAGGAGAACTTGAATGGAAGGTAATATGAAATGTACTATGGATTTAACCTGAGACTATAGACTCTGTCACATTTTATCCTAGTAGTTCAAAAAAAGAAAAGAAAAGATGATTACGAGATAAGATTCCAGGAAAACATGGCTAGTTATATCTTTAACGCTTATCAAAGAAGTCTTGAAGAGATCTGAAGAAAAACAACTTGAATTTTTTGGAGGGATTTAGTAAGGCATCGTGAATCTGTGTGTGTTTTCCCAGGTTAAATTTCTAAGCTACAGGGAAAAAAATCACAGCCTTCAATATCAAATAAAGGCAGACAAGAGTCAAATTATTAGGTGGCCCATCCAATCAGTTTATTCCTTATACCTGTCCCATGTAATATCTTCTATCAAAGTCACCATAATATTGTTTATTATTGTTTATTACCTTCTATAATGAATTTAACAGTATTCATTTATCTTTAAAAACATTTTTTAAAAATATTTTATCTATTTCAGAGAGAGAAAGCATGAGAGCACAAGCACGAGCAGAGGGAGGAGTAGTGGGAGTAGACCCCTTACTGAGCAGGGGTCTTCATTTATTGCTGAAGATATTGAGCAGGGAGCCAGACGTGGAGCTCAATCCCAGGGCCCTAGGACCACAACCTGACCCGAAGGCAGACGGCCAACTGACTGAGCCACTCAGGACCCCCTAAAAACAATTTTTTAAATAAACTTTCCACTTTAAAATAGTTTTAGGGGCAGCCCGGGCAGCTCAGCAGTTTAGCGCCGCCTTCAGCCCAGGGCATGATCCTGGAGACCCAGGATTGAGTCCCACATCAGGCTCCCTGCATGGAGCCTGCTTCTCCCTCTGCCTGTGTCTCTGCCTCTCTCTCTCTGTGTGTGTCTCTCATGAATAAATAAATAAAATCTTTAAAAATAAAATAAAATGGTTTTAGATTTATAAAAAAAAATTAGTAGTAGCAAAGGTAGTACAGAGAGTTCCCATGTAGCTCTCACCTAGTACCTCCCATTGCTAACATCTTACGCCACCATAGCAGTTTTTCACAAAGAACCCAGTACCGATAAGAGACTATCAACTAAATTTCATGCTTTAAGGGCACCTGAGCGGCTCAGGTGATTAAACATCCAACTCTTGATTTGGGCTCAGGTCATAATCTCAAGTCGTAAGATCAAGCCCCAGGTCAGGCTCTGTGCTCAGCATGGAGTCTACCTGAGATCCTCTCTCTCCTTCTGCCCTTCCCCACACTCATACACATGTGTGCACTCTCTCTGTCTCTCTCAATAAATACATTTTTAAAACTTTTTTTTTAATTTTGTGCTTTATTTTGATTTCATTAGGTTTTCCACTAATACCTGTCTCTGTTCCCAGGATCTCATCCAGGATAGCACATTGCATTTAGTAGCCATGTCTCAGGTCTGTGACAGGTTATCAGACTTTTCTTGTTTGTCAAAGACTTTGACAATTTTAAGGAGCACTGGTTAGGTATCTTGTTGAATGACCCTTAATTTGGATCTATCTGATAATTTTCTTATGGTTAAACTAGGGTTATGGATCAGAGGACAACAGAGATAAGTGCTCTTCTCATGACATCACATCAAGGGTATATGCTGGCAACACAATTTATTGCTGAAGATGTTGACCTTGACCACCAAACCAAGAGAGTATTTGCCAGATTCCTGCCTGGTAAAGGTACACTTCCTCCCCATTCTTGCCATACTCTACCTGCTGGAAGCAAGTCACTAACCACAAAACACAAACTACACTCAAGGTGGGGAGGGGTTAGAGAGGAGCTTAGGTCCACCTCCTGGCAGGAGGAGTATCTAAGGAAATTATTTGGAATTCTGACAAGAAGGATTTTCTTCTTCTCTCCTCATTTATTTGTATCAGTATGGACACATGGGTATTTATTTAATACTTTGGGTTATAACCTTGTACTACATTATTTATTTTGTTGCTCAAATTGTTCTGCTTTGGCTGTTAAGACCTCTTTCAGGTTGGCTCTTGTATCTCTTTGACACCCACCCCCCATCCTTTTGTTTGGGTTGGGTTGGGTTTAGCATTTTCCTACCTTCCAGCACTATGAGGTTCTTCAAGCTTATCCTGCAGTTCCCTGCCCCAGCCGGTGCATCGGCCTCTTCTCCAAGGAGCTCTTGTTCCTTTTCCTCGAGAATGATATTAGATTTGCATGCGGGGGTTACCTATCATTTTCTTCCTATGCCAGTCATCAACCTCAGTTCTTAGCCACTCCTCTACTGAAACATCTTTGTAGCTCTGATTATCTACAGAACATACTCCAGGCTCCTTGGCCTCACATCAAGGCTCTCTCACCATTAGTTCCCAATCCAGCTTCCCCAGGCTTATCTCAACCCCCAGAAGTCTCTTACACCTCAGCCAGATACCTTATACTCCACAGGGTCTTAAACTCTCCTTACCTTCTCCTGCCTTCCCAGCTTTGCTTATCAATTCCTGCCACTTGGCCCATTTTTTCTCTACAATTTCACAGTGTCAAAATCTCTCCCCACAGCACAGGATGCTTTGTCTCCCCCCACCAGCTTTCCAAGTCGCCCCAAAAGAGCATAATGACTTCTTCCTTTAAGATCACAGAGCTACAAGCTTTAGATGTGAAAAGCATGAGTAACCTACAAATTATTTTGAGATCTCTGGCTTCATTTCATTCTCCTACAACTTATTTGCAGGTGGAGAAATCAAAGCTGGAGATGGTAAAGTGACTTTTCCAAAGTTACACAGCTAATAAGAGACCAAAACCAAGATTAGAACCCAAATCTTCTGATTCTAAATCCAATGCTCTTCCTATCAATCCATTTGACATTTCACTATCTTTATTTGGACACCTGAGACCTCTCTTACTTGACCATAGCCTCCATAAGGACGGGGGCTATATCCCACATATTTTTATAGGACTAGGACTCCTAGCACCTAAAAACATGTTTGTTTGTTTGTTTGTTTGTTTGTTTAAAGATTTATTTATTTACTTGAGAGAGTACAAGTGTGTGTGCATGAGGAGGGGGGAGGGCAAGGGAGAGGGAGAGAATTTCCAGCAGACTCTAGCTGAGAAAAGAGCCCCAGTGTGGGGCTCAATCCCACAACCCTGAGATCATGACCTGAGCCAAAACCAAGAGTCAGGTGCTCAACCAACTGATCCAGCCAGGCGCCCTCCAAAAATATGTTTCAGTATAGTAGGAACTTGATAATTATTGACTAATAAATGAATAAACAAAATCTCTCTAAAACAAAAAGAATATATCAATCTACTTTTCCACAAGGAATTTTGTGATCCTGACCTCTCTCTTGCCTACCTGATCAATACCACTAGCATTACACTTTCTGTATTTTGTTTTGTTTTTATTTATCTTTGCCAACTTTACAGGCAAAAACAAGGTCATGTTGTTGTCTTAATTTTTTTTTAAGATTTTATTTTTAAGTAATCTCTACACTCAATGTGGGGCTTGAACTCACTACCCTAAAATCCAGAGTCACATGCTCTACTGACTGAGCCAGCCAGGCACCCCTAATTCATGCCTCTTGATTACCAGTGGCTTTGAACATTTTTCATGTATTTACTGGTACTAGATAATTCTTCTATTTCATTTCTCTGTCCATTTTTCCATTAAGGCAATAGTGATTTTCATAATGATTGAAAAGAGCTCTTTATATATTAAGAACATCGATCCTTTGTAACTTTTTTTGCAAATATTTTCTTCTTCATAGTTTAACAACTCTTAATTTTACTTACATGTATTTTTACATTTTTAAAAGTTTATTTATTTTTCAATAATCTCTACACCCAACATGGGGCTCAAACTCACAAACCCTGAGATCAAGAGTCACAACAAGCCCTTCTACTGAGCCAGCCAGACATTCCAATTATATTTACATTTTTAGATGTACCAGCTTCAAAATTTATGAGACAAATGTTGATTGCAGTATAATTATAAGAAAAAAACTGGAAACAGTATAAACATCCAATAAAGAATAACCAAAATGCAGTGTATTCATGCAGCTAGAATGTTATTCACTGATTTTAAAAACAAGCTTTTTTTAATAAAAGTGAGATACTTTTATACTTTCTACCAAATATTAGATGAAAAAGTATATAACAGGGGCACCTGGGTGGCTGAGACGGTTAAGTATCCAACTCTTGGTTTTGGCTCAGGTCATGATCTCATGGGTGGTGGGATTGATCCCCACTTTGGGTTCCATTCTTGGCGGGGAGTCTGCTTGAAGATTCTCTCTGTCTGCTCTTCCCCCTACTTACACGCACTTGTGCTCTTTCTCTCTCACACAAATAAATAAATCTTTTTTTAAAAAAAAACTGTATAACTATAGTATGGCCCTAATTTAAAATATATACTCCATTAGAAAAAAAATAGCTGAAGGTAAATTCAGAAAATGATTAGCACTGGTTACCTTTGGGTTATGGAAGTGTAGGTAATCTTTAATTTCTTCCCTAAATATTTTTTTTCCAAAGCTTCTATGATGAATACGTATTTATGAAGAAGGAAAAAATATGTTACTGAACACCATCAAAAAGTGTGCATTTAAGGGGCATGTTGAGGGTGGCAGGGTTCTTAGGAAGTGCCTATAACTTCCATTTGCCAAAGAGAGAAAAATGTTCTGCCCAGAGCCCAGAACATCTTTCCCAAGGTGACCCACAAGTGTAAACTCTATAGCTCTCCATTTCCAGAGAGTTGCTTGGCAACCCGTGCCCCCCCCCATAACCTCTCAATAAATATATTCTCACACATCACACACAGGACACATCTAGATAAGAAAGCAGGCAGCATCTGTAACTCTGTGAGAGAGCAATCAAATAAAAGATTCAGAACAGACCACAAATTCCCAGAATCAATGGTGTCCTCATACCCCAAATGTCACCATAAGCCAGCATTTACCATAAGAAGCCAAACAGTTGTGCCTCCTAGTTATCAAGGCATGTCACATTTCTCAGTGACCCCGGCGGGGAGGGGGGAGGGATTCATAACCTGCTACTCTCAGCCAGAGCATTCTTGGAAATGCCACCTGCCTAAGCCAGCCCTTCTGAGAACAGAGGCATGTATCACAGTCATTGGTGAAGGAGCTCCAGAAGTTATTGAGGGATGAGTGTGTCTGTGAGAACACTGGTCCTGGTGAGCTTCCCCCAGAGGAGTGTGGCTCTGTCTGCACTTAGCACAGGCGTGCTAGAACTTCATACCACTGTTTTTCCAGTACCCTGGACTTCCCTGGTCCTGCAGCTTTCTGGTTTTCAGAGAAGAAAGTCCCAAAGCAGGCTCCTAGACACTGGGGAACCAGAGAATCTTCTGGTTCTCCCCTGCTTTGCTTTAAATCCTAAGGGCAGAGAAAGAGTGGTTGACGCCTGCAGGCTGTTTCCCAGGATCTGTGTCTCCTGGCTTCTGGGTTCAGCAATGGGCAACGAGGGCTTCTTGTAGGAGATGAGGAGGAGGGAGGGCATTTCTCTCCCTCCCTTCTCTCTGCAAGTAGAGCATGCGTCTCCTCCAGTCCAGCTCCTGCACCTCCTCCACCTCCTCCAGTCCAGCTCCAGCACCTCCTCCAGTCCGGCTCCCGCACCTCCTCCAGTCCCGCTCCTGCACCTCCTCCAGTCCGGCTCCTGCACCTCCTCCAGTCCCGCTCCTGCCCCTCCTCCAGTCCGGCTCCTGCACCTCCTCCAATCCAGCCCTGCTGAGGTTTCTGCTTCTGCCAGATGACCCCAGCCCCTACTTGCAAGTAATGTCACCTCCTTCTTTTGTCCCTCCAGCCGGAGGTGGTGACGGCCTCCTGCTGTAGCTTCCCTTCGGGGCCTTGCTGTCCAGCTAACCCTCGGTTGGCTTCTCAGCCACTGGGTGACCTGCGTGACCGATTCTTGGGATTGACATCCCTCTGTCGGGAACACTCGGGGCGGTGCCGTGTTCCCGGGTGCACACTGGCCTGGCAGGCACGGCGGTGCCCACCTGCTTTCCGTTCACAGATCCAAGAGTGGCCAGAAACGGGACTGAAAGAAACCGGGCTTTATGGACAGGAAGGCTCACGTGTGCAGCTCTGAAAACCCGCACAAGGCTGCGCATACCCCGCAGCAAACCGCCTCACAAGCAGAGACATTTTGGTTTTGTTTCTGCTTTTGAAGATTTTATGTACTTATTTGTTGGTTTGTTTAAGAGGGGGAGCAGCGAGGGAGATAGGCAGACCCCTTGCGGGGCTCCATCTCACACACACACCCGGGATCGCGACCTGAGCCGAAATCCAGAGGCGTCACGATCGCGTCTGCACCACCCAGGAGCCCCCCAGAGATGTCTCGTAACCTCCTGGCGAGGCCTGGGCGAGTCACGGGGGCTAAACATGGGTGTGAAAGCCTGTCAAGATTTTTCTTCCAACCCCTGGGAAGATCAGCGCTGGGGCGGGCGGCTTGGAGCCTTTGGCCTGACTTGGGCCACCGCACAGCCACCCCTGACGAATTTCCCCTCGGGGAAGCACCTTTGGCACCTGGCCAGGCAGGGGGCAGAGGTCCATCAGCAAAGGTTCACTGTGACCTCATGGAGCAGGAAGGAAGGCAGCGGGGTCAGGGCACCATTCCTGACGGCCAAGTACACTCCAGAGCCTCTGGAGGCCCGAGCCAGGGGCAGCCTCCACTGCCTCCGGCACCTGCAGGCCTAAGGGCGGCACTGAGGGAAGCGGTGGCCCCTGGGCCGTGCAGCCAGGACACCAGGGGACACCTCTTCCGTGACCGCGGCTCGCCTGGGCCGGGGGCGCAGCACGAGCAGGATCAAATGAGTTTCACCTCCGCCAAAGTGCTCTGCTGACTGAAGACGTTTGAAGCCAAGGCCCAGAGGGCACATTTGTCAAGCTCTCAAAAAATAGAAACCAGGATCAAAGCAGAAGCACTTTCCAAATATAAACATTTGTCACCTACATTCACTTTTGATGTGCCCCATTTTGAATACATTTCTCCTTTATAAGGACAGCTTAATCTTTCCGTACACACACTGGGGTCCTTCACATGGAGCCCAGGGACAATTTGGGGTGGTGGGGGGAGGTGAGAAAGGAAGTTCCAGCCAGGCAAAATAAAAGAGAAGAGGAGAAGAATCCTCCAGAAGAACGCCACAGGAAGGAAAAAAGGGACATTAGCATTTATGGGGCCCCTGGCATTTTATACATTACTTCATATTTTCCTGCAGATTAACTCTGTAAAGAGGACATCATCATTCCCATTTTGTAAAGAGTTTAAGTCACATACCCAAAATGGTTCGAGCTTGCAAGAGTAGAGTTGGAATTTCTTCCTAGCTATGTCTCACCTTGTGGTCTGTGTTGTCACCTGTAATAAGTGGCCTCAGTCAAGAATGGTAAGTGACTTCAGTCAGCAGAACAGATGATGCTGGACACTTAGTGCCCACACAAACCCATGTCACTGGAAAGGATCTGCCTTTCAGACCTTTCAGACCTGCAAAAGCTCTTCTACGGTCCCCTTATCCAGCTTCTAGCCAAGAACTGCTGCCCAGTTCCAGAAGAACTGCACCACTGTTCTACATTTCAAGCCACCTAGCTCTGCTACATGTTTCTACACAATAGCGCCAAAAATCTACATCTATAAAAGAAGCAGATGCCTGCCTTCCACCGATGGCATGACATTGCCCTCGTCTAGAACACATGCTCTTGGCCCATCCAAACCCTCCTTGCTCTTGAAGGCCCAGCTCAAAGATCAACACTTGCCACAAAGCCTTGCAAACCAGTGCAGCATCCATGGACCACCCACTCTCCTTTCAAATGTTCCCGTTTTCCATTTGTTCTCAAATGGTTTTTATGAATTAGCTCTTATCCTTGAACTGGATTATAAGAGCCCTCAAGCAAGTGGAGCAAAGGGAACACAATTTAGCCAGGGATGTAGGCCTTTCCCTTCTCAAAGCCAGGCTTTGTGACCGTGAACTGCTGGGAGCCGCTGCTAAATGAACAGAATAAACAAAAGCAGAGGTTAACTGGGGAGGGGACTGGCCTCACTGAGAGTTCAGTGAAGTCATTGCCACGACGGGCTTCTCCAACTGGCCTTGGCAAAGGAAAAAGAGAAACTCATTTTCTCTATCATAAATCATGAACCTTGAGAGCCTCAATCTCTAAAAGAAAAAGAGACAAGGAATTAGGATCTAGAAAGAGGAAGATGGGGCGGAGGTCAGGAGGAAGATTCTTCCAACCTGTCTTTCTGACTGGGCACTGGTTCTGGTTTCAGCCTTCCCCAGATGAGAAGCCTTCCTCTCTTTGCTTCCCCCAAACTGGGAACCAGCCTGCAGGCTCATTGAAAAGCCAACCCAGAGAGCTTGACCCTCCCCTCGCTGATCTATTCCTCTTGATGAAATTGTCAGTGATACAGTTATAACAAGGGATCAGGTTTAATTTAGGAAATTTGGTCACTGTTGAGCGTGATAAATCATCTTTAAGGCAAACACACTTGCAGTCTTAGAGATAAACTTCATTCCCCGGTGATGAGGCTGTTTCATGGAATGCTACTAGGTCTTGGGCACAGTTTCAAAGCCGTTAAGTTACCCTAGGTGAGACAGAGCTGCTGGGGTTTATGGGAATGTTGGCACCCAGGGGACACGTTGGATAATCTTTAACAGAGGAAGTCTGGTGCCCGCTCAGTGTTCCAACCCCACTTTCATATTTGAGAACCCTTGTGATACACTTGCTATTCACAGCTGCATTTTGGACGGTCACGAGCACGGGCTGGCGTTGGATGCTGAGCAAATAAAGCGTTCCCCCGCCTGAGTCTCCGTCCCTGAAAACAGACAAAACAAGGGCAGAATTTGCTCTCCACCCTGTGATATTTTGCAGAAGCAGAGGAGTGCATTTTACAAAACACATTTTATATAATTTGCTTATTTTCTTGGGCAAAATATGATATATTGGGGGGTTCAGAACACATTTTGCAAGTTCAGCTGCTGGTGGCACACAATGTATCTTTTGTAGAGGGCAGTTTCTCCAGGAGGACATAAACCCTCATCCTGACAATTTCTCGAAGATTGTTAGTAGAGAAGGGTGCAGGAGATAAGTCAGTGTCTTCACAACCAGTAGAAGACCCTGGAAAAGAGTGAGATGCCAAGTGATGTTATTTGAAAGCTTTGAGTCATTCTCTCTGCTGCAGGAAGATATCCTTTGAGATACGCAGAGACTGAATGGGTAGTAAAACTATGGATGGCTAGACCAATCATTACATTCCACCTACGTGTTACCAAATGCTAACTGAACTCTATCAATGGCGACAACAACATCTAAGATGACTTAGAAGCCACTGATTCTCTCCTAGTGCCCTTCTGGTGAAGATGAGGGTCTAGTCCCCATCATTGGGCCACTGGTGAGCACATTTTGATTGAGATACTCAGTTCTGTTTGTAATATTAGTTACCTGGAAGTCCTTTGAGAGCAAGGACTGCATTTCACACTACTCTGGCACCCCTCTACTATAGGCTCAGCAGCTCCTTACTTAATAATTAATTGAAATGAATGGTGTATTTGTATGGTTTTGGGTTTTGGGCTTTGGTTTTCACAGACTTGAATGGCCACTTAACATCACTTCTTGCACAACATCTATTAAGTGCCTGCCCTGCGTTACAACCAGGGATACAGAGACGAATGAGACCCAGTCACTGTGGGGCAGGGCTCTATGGGGACTCTATGGGGGCAGGCAGGCTGGGGAGCAGCTATAAAAGACTCACAGGAAGTCCAGGCAAGGAGTAGAGAGGGTACCCTGCAGGGAGAATATAGCCAAACTGGGTTCTGGGCCTGAGGGGGCTCATTCTTCTCACAGATGGTGGACCCCCCCCCCGCCTCCCCAGACAGCATTAACAAAGGTTGAGGTCCAAGCTAGTACCGGTGGATGAAGCCAAATGGGGCAGGAGGAGTCAGCTGTCACACTGCATGTGTGCACCCACAGACCTGCACCCTGAGCATGAGAAAGCCAGCACCATCCACACTGCCCCAGGGGCCCCACAATGCTCCCCAGTGGGGGCAAGAGAGACTTTGGGCATCTAGGAGGCAGGGAGCCAAACCTAAAGGGACAGACACCCCTGTATCAGCAATACAATGAGAGCCAGCACAGCACAAACTCAACAAACATTAAACTAGATGGCTGGGAGCGAGGTGCAGAATAACTTCCCCAAACGGCAAACTTTCTATTAGCAAGTGACTTTGCTATCAAAGAGAATAGAGGCCATTTGGAGGTAATTGAAGGATTTCTTTCCTGGAAATGGGGGCGGGGGGCAGATTAATTACACCAGCAGTTTGATTTTTTTTTTAAGTGTACTTCTTCATATCATGACATAGGTGAGTCCTGAAATCTCCCAAAATGAGGCTTTGTGCTTCCTCACACTGTGCACCTGCTGGGCTCAGTACCCTTATGCGTCAAATGAAGGATTGAACTGGGTGATCTCTGAGGTCTCCCTCTCAATCTATTAGCTTCTCTGCCCTAACAAATCATTTCCCCAAAACCCTCTATCAGCAAAGCCCAACACTGGCTTTTCATTCAACCCACTATTTGTCTTCATCACGAAAGGCTTTTCTCAAAGACAAAGAAAACTTATAGGGAAGAAAAAGTAAGGAAAAAGGAAAAAAGAACCAATAATCTCCTTACTCAGATATTTCTCCATCATGGTGTTTTATGTAAAGAGTGATTTTCCTGTTATATTTAGATTACAATCAAACTGTAAAAGAACTGTTATCTCTCTGTTCCTGCTTTTTTATTTTAAACTCTGAGACCTTTGTCCCCCTGTATTAGAGAAGCCGTAAATACTACAAGAGAATGTTTACATTTTCAAAATCCATTTTCCTTGATCATTTGTAGAAGGAAGAAAAAAAAATCTTTGGACTAACACACTAATTCCTCTTGACTTTGTAAAAACTGTTTCCCACAGAAATGAGGTTTTGCACAGTCACCTGAAGGCTGCCCTCCCATTCGGCAGCATTTCATTTCTCCTGGAGGCTGCCTTTCTCACAGTGCTTTTTCCTTTCTCTCAGTTCTGGTCATAGGTTTGCTACATCTCTCTCCCAGTCTTCAGCTCTCTTGTCCTTGACAAGCCCTAGTGGAACTGAAAGCACTCTAGAGTCGGGAAGCAGAAAGGCAGCACATGGGACAGACCTTGGGACAGATGTGGAGCTTGCAAGTTTATTGTGTTCCAAATGTGTAATGAATGTTAGCGTGGGATTTATTTCCAGTATTGGGGAAAAACGGGTTTGGTAGTCTTCACTAAAAATTTTAAAACTCCCAGTTTAATTAAGAAACCAAACAGCAGCTCTCACTCGGGTCCCTGGAAAAGCAAAACATCCTGCCAGAGAAGCCTTCAATGGCTAGCAAAAGATGAAGCGAAAGACAAGCAGAGGGAATCCAAGGGAGGTAGGTGTTTGGCAAGAGCGTTCTAGTGAATTTTGACCGTCCCAGGAATAGATTGGTGAAGCTTTGTACTTAACACCCTACCCGTGTGTGGGCTCATGGTGCAAACACTCCAGTCATTTAGCTCAGAATGTCTGCTGACAAGGAGCCTCGACCCTGGCAGGGAATAGCCATGTGCAAATCACATGAAGTGAACAGAGGGAGTTGAGGCAGGATAGCATTGAAGTCATCACTATTATCAGTTGCCAATTATTCAGGTCCTCCTTCATTGCCAAGGAAGTGTCTCTGGAGAAGGCATTTCTTACGCATTAAAAACACTGTTGGAAGAATTTGGAGGGTGACGCTACGTGATGAGCCCTAAATGGGAAATTTTTCATTCTAAAAGTCACCTCCATAGATAATAGGTTAAGTAGATTCCTTTATCCAGAAGAAAATTTGTGCCCAATTCACATTGAGAATATTGTTAACAAGATTCAATTCCATCAACTATATCGTTATACCTGACCCCACACCATTATACCTGACCCCACATCATTACACCTGACCCCACATCATTACTCCTGACCCCATGAGGAGTTGGGGACATCTAGATGTTTGTGGACCTTGGTGCTAATCCCAAGTATTGAAGGCATTCTTCTCTTTGGACAGATCACTTTCCTGTTGTCTAGGACAGGAAACAATCACATCATTACACCTGACCCCACATCATTACACCTGACTCCATGTTCTTTTTTTTTTTAATTTTTTTACTTATTTATGATAGTCACACATACACACACACACACACACAGAGAGAGAGAGAGAGAGAGAGAGAGAGGCAGAGACATAGGCAGAGGGAGAAGTAGGCTCCATGCACCAGGAGCCCGACGTGGGATTCGATCCCGGGTCTCCAGGATCGCGCCCTGGGCCAAAGGCAGGCGCTAAATCACTGCGCCACCCAGGGATCCCATGACTCCATGTTCTTAGAAAGGGGCCAGAGGAGAGAGGGAAAAGTGACAAAATTCAGCCACAGCCCTCAAGAAGATATAACAAAAATATCATAACGGAGTATAGAACGAGACCATGGATAAATGAATCTGGCACATATTTGGTGTTCAATAAATATTTATAGAACGAATGAGGGATTAAATGGTAAGAAAATAAGTATGTTAGAAACACAGAAGAGAAAGGGATTGTTTCTGGCTGGGGACACCCAGGGGCTAACATTTGAATTAGACTTTGAAGAGTGGGTAGGATTTTCTATGATAACATGAAATCCATCCAAGGTCAGGGAAGACTGCAAGGAAAGAGTCAGGAATAAAGAACATGCACATTGATAGCAGAGCAACTAGTGGTCTGCTGCGGTGGAATATTTAAAGAAGAGCAGTGGAAACTGGCTAGAGTTATAACAGGCAGTTTTGAGTTTGAAAAAGGAAGCTTCAGGTGCCAAAGCAACTGGGCCTTGAGGGGACTTTTTTTTTTTTTTAAGGATAAAGTGTATGAGTTCATCAACTGATCAATCTATTTGGAAAACAGTGTTCGGTTCACTGCTGTAGTACCTTCACATATGTTGGCCAAGTACATTCCAAGGCCCTCAAAACAATCCTGTAAAGTAATGTTTGAACCAGACTGGGCTTACTGCAATCAATGTGACCCACATCATGAAGGGTGAACTATCAGAACAAAATAAAAAAGGGTGCAGCCCCTTGGCCCAGAATGGACGGGGAAGGGAAGATCTAATTCCCTGACAATCTGTGGGAACCTAAAAGCAGCTGAAGTTTCCACTAAATTCAATTTATATAAATGTTATTAAAAACTTACAATGCTTAGGGTATTCTGGTCTATTTTACTGAGGGCCTCCAGAAGCAGATAGTCCACCCGTCACAAATAATCATAATGAGCTATCATGCGAATGGTCCAGAGTACCCTCCAGGGTCACATGAGAGGACCATCTGGATTTGCTGTCTCGGGGACGAAGTTACGAAGTAAGCAACATCTTGTAGGCAGGAATCTGGGCAGAGCAGAGAGGACCCTCCATCAGGAAGACCAGCAAGGGTCTAGGGTAGTGGTTCTCAACACAGGCTACACATTGGAATCACCCTGGAAAGTTTTCAAAATTACTCATACCCAACCAAGCCCATCCCAGAAATTCTTATTCAAACGATGTAGGGCAGGTCCTGGGCTTCTGTATTTCTTAAAAGCCTGATGATTATAGGGTATAGCCAGGGTTGATAACTACTTGCACAGAGCAAGAGAAACAGGCTGTGGGACTTTTGGGGAGAAGAGAGCTACACTGTTTGGAGAGGCTGATTGAGCACAGGAGGTGAGCCGGGTGGGATGGAACCTGCAGAGTTGGGGATATCTGGGTGTTTGCAGGCCTTGGTCCTAACCCCAGGTATAGAAGACATTCTTCTCCTCAGATGAATCATTTCTCATTGTCAAGGACAGAAAACAAAAGAAGAAGCTGTTGTATACATCACAAACCTAGAGAGAATCCTAAGTCAGTACTTGTGCAACATATTCCACCACTGGTCCTAATGGATCCTTCCAGTAAGCCCTCATAAATAGCAAAGAGAGTAGACAGAGAATGGAGAAAGAGATTTCATTTTATCTTAGCAAAAGGAGAAATAGCATGCATTAGAGGAGCTCTAAAGAGATGAGAGATGAGTAGCCCCCCAAAGTGTTCTTTCTTCTCTCACTCCCCTCTCCACCACCAGATAATACATAACAGCTCTCCCAGGAGCGACTACTGTTCCTTGATATGCTAGTGTGACATGAGCAAGGCAGGACCAACCATTCAAAGTGGAGCAGGCTTCATTTAGGAGCCACAGACTACAAATCAGGTAAGTCTTCATTCACTGAATATACTAGACATCTGTTCCATGCCCCAGGCTCTCTGTTTTAGGGGCTTAAAGACACTCAGCGAGTCTTGATCCTCCTCTTGAGGAGCTTGTCACCTGGTGGAGGTGACAGACCTGCGAACCAACACTGGGGTAGCACTGGATCTTACCGGGGTATACAGGGTACACACCCCAGCCAGGCCAGGGAGACCAAGTAGTCGGAAAAAGACTGGGGGTGAGTATGTATTCATTCCATTCTAGGCAGAGGAAGCCATGGGAACTAAGGCATATGGAACCTGTCGGAGGACAGAGGATGCCCATTACAGAAACTAGGAACAACTCAGTCAAATTTACCAAACTCAGAATTCCAGGGCAGAATTTTTTCTTAAACGTGAGACTAGAGAGAGAAGCAGAGTGAAGATCTTGGGCAGTAGGAAGTCAGCAAAGATTTCGAAGTAGGGAAATGATATGGTCAAGGTTTGTGTTTTGAATCCTAACTCTGTGGTTTGGAGAATGGAGGATGGACATGGGTGGGGAGGGGAGCTACCGGGGGAACGAACCTGCAGCATCTGGGCAGATCCCATCACCTCACTCCTCATCAAGTGGTAAAACCCACCGGGCTTACTTTCAGTGAGGCTCCATCTTGGGAAGGAATTATTCTTAAAATATGAAACAAATGATCCACACATATTTGCAATTATGATAAACATTGGGAGGGAGAGGTACAGCGTGCCAAGAAAAACATATAACCAAGGGGCCCCAGCTGGTGTGGGGTATCAAGAAGAGGCTTCCTGAGGAAGTGATATTTAAACCGAGACTGGAAGTTGGTTTGGCAAAGGTAAGGAGGGGAGCGATGGAGTGGAAGGGCGTGGGGGCTGCTGGGGGAGGAGGGGGAGTGCAAAAGGAAGCACATGTGCCAAGGGCCCAGCAAAAGAGCCCCCTTTCCCCACAGGGGCCCAGCAAGCTGAGCCCAGGGCATGAGGGCCGAGTGGGCACAGTGAAGACTGAAAGGTGGTCAAAGAGTCTGATGGGCCAGACCTCTTGGCCATGTTGAGTGGACTCTGGTCTTTATCCGAAGAGCAAAAGGTGAATTAGATTGAGCAGAGGAAGGCACAGTCTGATCTGAAAATGACTGGGGCTGCTAGGCGAAGAGAAATCAGTGGATTTGGGAAGTTTTGTGGGGGGTTTAAAAAATATTTTATTTTTAAGTAATCTCTATGCCCAACGTGGGACTCAAACTCACAACCCTGAGATCAACAGTTGCATGCTCCACCTGTGGAGCCAGCCAGGCCCCCCTGGTTTGAGGGATATGAAGGAATGAGTTAGTGAAGCAGCAGCTTGAGGGAAGGCAGAGAACTAGGAGGGAGTGAGATCCAGAAGCTGGAGGGATAATGTGCATTGGGAGGCCAGGCAAGGTAGAGACAGAAAAGTATCTGCCGGATTTTGCCCCAAGCAAGCTGTGGGTAGGTGACCTTGGCCTGAGCAGTTCCCCATGGAGTGGTGAGTCCAGACCAGATTCCAGGGCTCTGAGGTGTAAATGGTGGTGAGGAAGCAGAGAGCAAGTGTAAACAACTCTTGCCTGAAGCAGGGTGATAGGGAGTGGGCAGATAGCTTGATGCTCCTTGGGAGGGTCAACAGGGATAAAGCTGGGAAGGGCTGCCCTGGGGCTCTGTAACAGACGTGCTCATTATTATTAGAGCAGGAAGTGGTGTCCAAATCCACACTGCCAGGAGCTCTCTTCCCTGAGTGCCAGGTAGGGACCATGGGTCCACTTTACAGATGACAACACTGAGGCCCAAGAGGCACTTGCCCTCTCCCTGACCACATTAGAGTTGGGACTTAACCAAGAGGTGTCCGCCTATGAGATCTGTGCTTTTTCCATTAGGAGGCCTCTTAACACGCCTGCTGCCTCTGAGAGCCCCTCAGCACCCGTGTGACTGGAGTTCACTTGCTGTCTACCCCCCTAGGCCGTGTCACGGTAACAGGCACAGAGTTTGGATTCTGTCAGACCCTAGGTTCGAATCCTACTTTATCATTATCTAGGAGCTTTATTTTCATGTCAGGTAAAAGAAAAAGAAAAAATGAGAAGCCTGGGTGGCTCAGAGGTTGAGCATCTGCCTTTGACTCAGGTGGTGATCCCAGGGTCCTGGGATCGAGTGCCGCATCAGGATCTCCACAGGGAGCCTGCTTCTTCTGCCTGTGTCTCTGCCTCTCTCTGTGTGTCTTTCATGAATAAATAAATAAAATCTTAAAAAAAAGAAGTGCTCAGGATTAATAAATGTGAATTAATAAATGATAGCTATTAGTATTTATATTGCTCTTCCCCAGCACATCCCTACGCATGAGCCTGAACTCAGACTCACTCTCCGACCCCGTAACTGACCAGAACAAGGTGCTGCTCCCAGGTCCACCATACCTCAGATGTGAGCTGTGTCGGCTCCGACCCACCTTGGCCCCTCATGGATCACTTCAGGGAAGTCCCCTGACCAAAAGGATCTTCTTCACCATCACCATCTCCCCTGGCAGACCTTGGCCTTGGTTCTTGGAAAACCCTCCCCATCTTCCAGAATCCCAATCGAAATGCCATGAAGGCAGGACAGTAACCTCTGACAGATAAGAAATAGGCAGGAAGCAGAGAAAAATCAATTGTGCCAATGCTAATCATGCCGGAGCTTAAGGTCATGTACTCCAATCCTACAGCGTCCCACGAGACCCAGGTAATTCAGTGCTCAAGCCACTCCAAAAACTATCATGGAAAATGGACAATTCCCCGTGCTCTTCTCTGTGTCCCATTCCCAGAAATAGACATAGGTTTCACTTGGTATGTGTCCTCCCAGACCATTTTCTATACATGCAAAATATTACCCTCAGATATGTGAGGATGACACCATTAAATTTTTCACCAACTTACTTCTTCACCCAGTACCGCAGACATCCCACCATGTTGGAAATACAGATCTACTCCCTTTGAATTAATAGTCCCATCATTTACTGTGATACACATTTCTTTGAGTCGTCAGCTCCAATATTTTGTTCTCAAAAATGGCATTTTCATGAGACCTTAGAATCCTGGAAGAAGAATATTTTTGGGTCAAACTCATTTTTAAAAGCTGTTATTTCAAGAGTGTTCCCTGAAAATGTTTTGCTTTCCTTTTCCAGGTCTGAAGTCCTCGTACTTTCTCTTCACGAATCCTAGGAACAATCTCTTCAGGAAAAAACAGACCAACCCAAAATAGTCAAATGTTGTCAAGAACATTAATGGTTATCAAGAACACTTCCTGTAATATATGCAGGGAAGATCCCTATTTAAAATGACTGAGCAAAATTATTGAGCACCTGTATTTGCCACCTCTGTAAGGTGCTGGGGATAGAAAGCCAGAAGGCACCATGTCTGTCTTCGCTTGTACAGTCTGGAAGGGAGGACAGACCTGGTCATGGTCGAAAAGTCATGAAGGGGCTGCAGGAGAGCATTTAAGACAGTCAGACACCTGGAGCAGAACCAGCTTGAAGAGCTGGTTTGTGATGGGGTAGGATGAGGAAGGAGGGAAGGAGAAAGATGCCAGATCCTTAAGCCCAACTGGATGCCATATAAGGACTTTTTACCTTTTCTCAAAAACTCTAGGAAACAATTAGAACCTTTAAAACCGGGAATGATATGCAGATTTTTATTTTAGAAAGTTCACTCTGTCCACACAGGGTGACATATGGTTTGAAGTGAGGCCCAGCTGGAGATGAAACGGGCTCCAGTGTCAAAGGGTTCTGAACATAGGGACCCAATAAGGGACGCTTCAGCCAAATTAGAGAGCTTTCGAGGCAGAAGAGTGGTGTGGATTTTGTGCTTCATTCAGCTGGGAGGTTGGGGGCCAGGGGTCAGGATTCAAGGGATACTTTCCCAAGAGGGTCTGTGTCAGGTCACCAGGGACTATCCGGACTTTACTAATGCTGTGCATTGCCCTTGAGGAAGCCCGGTCAGCAGCGAGCTGTAGTAGAGCCTGCCCTCTGCCGAAAGAAGGGCGGGTAAGACTGTGATGGGGAGTACACCTTAGGCAGAGCCCAGGGGGAGGACGGTCCTCAGAAGAAAGTGGGAGGAGACTCCAGCCCTGGCCACGGGGGCCTTACCTCCTGATCTAGCTGATGGCTTCCCTTTACTAGGTTTGTAATCCCTTTAAGCAGAACAAAGGGGCTGAAAGAAGGGGTGGGAGGGGAATGGGGGAGGACAAAACAATAGCCAAACACTTGCTGAAGTTTTTCCACAAAAGAGACCTTTGCTAGGATTAAAGTGACTTTGGAGAAAGATGTGTTTCAGCCCCTCAAATTTCACTGTCATGTATGTTTTGGATGAGCCCTTGGACACCCAGTTTTCCCGAGACCCAACTCTGAGAAACATTACCCTCAGCTCACTGCAAGGAGACAATAGGCCTCTCAACAGATCCAATGCCTGAAGTTTTCCCTGTGCCCCAAACCTAGTCAGAAACCTGTTTTCAGAGGCCCAGGAATGAGCTCACCCTCCAACGGTATAATTCAGTATCACATCAACCAAGAGGATCACAGGACACCCTCAAGCTTTGGCCAAACACTCCCAACACGCTCCAGAGACTAACAGAGACCAGCATTGTAGTTCCCATCCCCCCCAGAAGAATCAATAGGAGTCAGTGGCGTAAACAGATCCTCCTCTGCTCCGATGAAGCCACACAGGAGCATCTAAAGAAGCATTAACAACGCGGCTTTGTGAGGCTGCTGGCATGGCGCCATCTTGCTTCTCACTCCCAAGAGGCAGCGCACAGTGCCGACTGCATATTTGTATGTAGGCCTCCCTACACATTTGGGAAATGTCCACAAGCTATTTGAGTAGTTCACTTGGGCCTGCAGGTTAACCCCAGGCAGAGGCCAAAACCCCACATCATGGCACAAGTGGGGTTAATTCTCCTCTCTACAGGGACCACTTTTTTATGCAACAGACCTGTGTCTGGTCTCCTTTTGAATGAAGTGACCCAAAAATAGATGAGCTGAAGCAGGGGCATAGGGACCAGCATCCTGTGTCTTTTTCCTCCCTACAAGTCTTGAGCCTTATACAAAGACGTTCCTTTAGGCAACCAGTCTGTGCCAAGTCGGTTCTGTTTTCACACCTCTGTTTAGCGATAAGAGGTAATGCTTGGGAATCACATAACCCAATTGCGAAATGAACCCAATCAGCTAAAATTGACCATTTTAGATGCCAACGTGGGAGCTAGGTTGGTAGGTCCTCAATGGGGCCCCTGTTTTCCTTCCTTCTCACCTAAGAACAGCCCATTTCTATCAGCCTCTGGTTGGCAAGCCCCTTGGCTGCACTTAGCAGTCTGCAGAACGTAGGCCTTGTGCTCACTCAAGTGCACTGACGTTCACTCACTGCCTTTTGGAGAGCACTAAGGTTAGCTGACACCAGGAAGCCTGCTTCTGGCCCTCCCAGCAATGCAGGCAATAGCCCCGTTGGCAGATAACACCTGCCAGGAGCTCAGTTACCCAAACTTTAGATTTTTAGGGCACAAAGGCTGGAAGTTGAAGGGCACGTGGATCTCTGGCTTGCTGAGTACTACCTGCTAGGACACCCACAGCTCAGAAAAGCATTATGTGTGAGAATCTTACACTCAGGACTCACTCTTAATCCATTCTTGATCCACTTCCTGAAACAGGTTGGGAGGAAGCCCTTATCCAGGTGTGTAAGCAGAAGCTGTAGGGGCGTGCACCCCTGGGAGAGAGCAGTGTCTCGGGCTAATGCTGCTCAGACCACTTCTTTGAATCTAGTCCTGGTTACAGACTCACTTCCTCCTGACACCACAGCTGCCTCCCACCCAACTGGGCTTAGGAGTCTTCCAACCACCATGCCAAACACTGCCTAATTCAGCATCGAAGCTGTAATAGTGTCAGAATCAGCACCCACACTACTATCATTGAGCTGATATCACAATGTTTAGGGCATCATCAACTTCATGGACCTTGGGCTCGGAAGTAGAGGTCCCGGTGGCCCCAGAATACTTTGCACAAACATCATTTGTTGAATGAATGAATGAATGAATGAATGAGGAAAATGGGTGGATAAAGAAAGTCTTTCCTATCATCAGAATTGTATGAATTAAATGCCATCTCCGGCACAGAGTTATCTTCAATGTGGTCCCCTGGGCTGGGATGCGGGTGGGGACAGGAATAGGGAGTTGGATTCAGGCTCCTTAGCTTGTCCTTGCAAACACAGTACTGCTCAAGCATCAACAGGTTGATACTACGAATGCCAAATTTGGGTACAGAGTCTGATGGAGACTCCGAATATCTTCCTAAGGTTGGCTGCAACTGGCAACTCACTCAAAGATAAATCAGAAATGAATGGCAGGACAACTGTGCCTCACTTTTCCTTTCTTCTAGATTCCACGGTCTTGACTGTGACACTTCCCTGGGTCAAAGGTGCCTCTACAAGCCTTACCCACTCTTCTGTATCCTTTTTCCCTCTTACTTGGCAGAACTGGATTCTCCCCTCAATTATTCAACAAACTACTTAGAACAGAAGACCTAAATCTTTGCTCACCCACTACCTCTTATTATTATTATAATTCCATAGATTCCATGCACTGAAGATCCTGACTACCATACACACTGCTTTTATTAAATGACATGTTTGCAATCAGTGTAGATAACCAGTATCACTATGTTGGGCAGATGCAATTCTAACCCACAACAAAAAAAACCCCTAAGTTTCTTTAGCCTGTACATCTCCTCTGGGGTCAATACTTTGATTTTTTTGGCCATTCCTAATATTAAAATGAATTCAAGAACTTCTCCTGCCCACCCCCCACCCAGTTCTACCTAAAGATTCCAAATTAGAACTAAAGACAGTAAGTCGAGCTCCTCTTAAGGGAGTAAGGTTTTTAGAGCTTGCAGAATGGGAAGAATTCTTTTCTTCTGATTTTCTGGGATAAGAAAAACTAGTAGACTCAGAGACAGATCTTGTGGAAAACCGGCCTCTCAACTCCTCAGCCTTGAGATTGACCAAGCAAGTTATTTATATATTAGGCTTCCTCTCTTCTCATTCATTTAGGGCCAAGCACCAGCCTGCAGAAGGGGTTCCCAAAGAATTGAGCTCACTTCACTCCTGTGGGCCCCCAAATGGCCCCCCTTGGCCCTCTTCTTGTAAGAAGAATTTGTGTGCCTCAGGGGGGGTAGTTATAGTAGCAGAGACATTAGCAACACTGAAGGCCCTCTTATCTGGCTCCAATCTACTTTCCAGAGGAGCTTATCTCTCCCCCAACCCCCACTACTTATTTTACAATCAATGGTCTAAGGGAAAATCTGGGGGAGGGGGAGGTATCGCTTAAGAAGCAAAGTTAGTATGATAAATTTCATATGTGGAAAATGAGAAGAAATGCCTCTTGCTGTTCCAATATAAATTACAGAAAGAAAAGCTCAATAAAATGTTGGCCAATGGAGATCCACAGGAGATAACCAGAGGAGAGCCCAATTTGAAGTAGATCAATATCTTTAGGTGTGGGGGTTGGGGAAGGGCACAGGATTCTTCTATTTATCCAAAGGAGGTATGGGCTGAACAGGTCTTCTTTCTGTAGCCATGGGGTCTACTCCCAGTCCCGAGGCGAACCCTGCAATATTCTTGCCTCCAGCGTTTACTGCTTCTTCACTTCCCTCCAGCCCTCCACCCTTGCTACCAGCCCACAGGCTACCCCAGCTCCCATCAGCTCTCAGACACCTTAGCCCTCTTCTCAACACTGTGCTGGCTGGCCCTCAGCACGTGTTTGCTGCCTGGCATCATAGGTATTGTTGAGCACTGTTGTGTATGTGTTCATGGTTGGTCTCTCCAGCTTGGCTCTTAAATTAGTCGCCATCTTCAACATCTCTAAAGTTCTAACAACATGCCCCCAGAATAAGTTCTGAACTTTTTAAATAATCTCATAGGACTCTATCCCTTTTACTTTGTAGCACCAATTTTGATCATTAAATTTTCCCATATACTTATTTAAGATCATTTTTTCCACCAGACTACAGAGACTTCCTTTGCTTCCATCATCAGTATAGCAGAGTTTAATAGTTAACTGTTTACTTGCTATATTTACTCTGGGTCAAGTACTGTATAAAAGCAGCTTTGTATACATTCTTCACATCAACCCTATGAATTAGATATTGCTTCTATATTGCAGCCTAAGAAATTTAATCTTCAGGAGGTCACTCAAGGCCGCTTAGCAAATGCATATGGAACCAGGATTGGATTCCATCTCCCAGAGCCTTTGCATTTTCCCCTATACTCCCTACCTCTTATACCCTTGGCCATGAATATGAATGAATGAACGAACGACATGAAATTTAACAACCTACCATCCACTTTTCCAGTATGGACCAGATCACTTCCAGATTTTGTTTTTCTCTTCTCTTTTTTATTAATTTTTTTTCTGATTCTCATTCCCAATCTCTTCCCCCTTCTTAGGCTTTTAAGCATATGTATCTCTGTAAAATATTTTGTGCTTATTTGTGTACATATTTTTAATCTACCTTAATGTTAGTGACCAGAGACTTTGTTCTATTTCTTACTGTTTCCTCTTTTTAAAGATTTTATTTAATTGGAGAGAGAAAATAAGCAAGAAAAGAG
Organism: Nyctereutes procyonoides; assembly: GCF_905146905.1. Taxonomy (NCBI): domain Eukaryota; kingdom Metazoa; phylum Chordata; class Mammalia; order Carnivora; family Canidae; genus Nyctereutes; species Nyctereutes procyonoides. Next base: position 39,024,109 of record NW_026575044.1, read on the forward strand.
AGCACAAGCAAGGAGAGAGGCCGAGGGAGAAGCAGACTCTCTGCTCAGCCCCATGTTGGTAGGGCTTGATCCCAGCTCCTAGGATCATGACTGGAGCCAAAGGCAGATGCCTAACCAATTGAGTCACCCAGGAGCCAGTGTTTCTTACTGTTTCAACAACACTATGCTTTTAAAATACATGCTGGTACATGTACATCAAATTCTTCTAAATGCTGGACAGAATTCCATAGTTTATATCCACTAACGTTGACTTCCCTTCTTCCTTAGTGTTTGATATTTGCTTCTACTCTCACCACACACATATCCAAGTGCTCTTTCGGTTCTATTTGAGGCAGGCTTCATTCTTCCATGAGCATGTCAGGCAGGCTGCATCTGGGGATGTGGGGCTGCCCTCTACCCTCTGACTTGGACTGTGACAGGCAGGATAAGAAGTGGTCTGCTAATCCCTTTTGACTTTGTGCCCTCAGAATCTGAGTCTCCAAGGACACCTACAGAAATAATTTTTGACTACAAGGTACGACTTTTTCTTTCTTATGCATATGAAGCTATCCTATATGCTACTAAAAGTCACTATAACTTAGTGGTTATGTGGGCAGATTCTGGAGACACATGACCTAGGTTCCAGTTCCAATTTCACCACTTGCCAGCTGTATTCAGTTTCTCCATGTCTCATTTTTCTCATCTGTAAAATGGGGATGGCAATAATAGTACCCACCTCACAGGGTTGTCACATTTACAAGAGTGCTTGGCAATAGTGAATATTTAATAGATTTTGGACTTTGTTGTTCAAAATACATGTAGATTCTAAGACATAAAACCGTATAGATAGTTTCTAATACTGTCAGAATAGAAAAATGAAAGCATTGAAAAGAAAATAAAGAGAAACAGATGATGTATCTGACTACACCAAAGTAGTTCTCTCTGTAATCTCTAATGGCAAGGCCTGTATAGGCCCATTTTGGTCTTCTAAGACCAAACACTTACATATAAACAGCAGAACCCCAAAGAAATCTGCTCCTTCTCTCTGACTCTGAGAAATTTACAAGTTCTGGCTTCCAGGAGGACCCTTTCCTCCTAGTGTGTGAGATGTTCTTGGCTATCACAAGTGGTTTTTATTTTACTTCTTTGTCACTTGCTGATGCTGGAACCCTTGAGAAATCTGGATTCAAGAGAGACAGGATCAGTTCCTGGGAACTTGGCTGCCCCTGGCTATAGAGAGTTCTTCCTCTTTCTTGTCTTGTGCCTTGAGAGTGACTCAATCCTCACAGCCTGGGTTTGAGCCACAGTTAGAAGGGGGCTCTGCTGGGGCTCAAGCCTGAAATTTATGGCTTGCTTATCCTGGACCCATGCAATATTTTTTCTCGCCTTGAAGATGAAAGGGCTGCTATTCCCCACATTTCCCCACCTCCTGCATTTTGTAACACATAGGCTTCTGCAGTGACCCTCTTATTTATCTGGAGAATTAACTTCTAAAGGATATGCTCATCTCCTTAACCAGCCATAGCTGAGGGCCTTGAAATATAAGACCCTAAATGGACCACGAATGGCTTTCTGAAAAAGGTCTTCACATTCACTCTGGTTCTTCCCAACCCTCCAACTATTATTTGTATGATAAACTCCATGGAAATACCTTTGAGTGGACAAAGAAAAGCCAAGCCTTCCACAAAGTTATAAATTCCTCGAGAGAAGGGTTTGCCTCTTGGATTTCTTTGATCCCCTATAGCGCCTAGCACAGTGTCTTGTACGTAGTAGATACTCAAATATTTGTTGATTGATAAGACTCCAAGGCTTAGATCAGAGTGACTGGACAACATTTGTCTAAAGAAAAATGAATGGTTTCATACACAAAACCTCTTGATACTCCTTATCATAAGTCGTCAAAATTCTAATTTACACTAAAAGTAAATGCAAAAATTGTGATATCCGTAAAATATCTTATAGGTTTTAGAAACTGCCTCATAAGGTGAATTTGTTTGTTTGCTTGTTTGTTTGTTTCTTGACAGACATTTATCAAGTTCCCATATGTGTCAGACCTTACTCTCACATTAGGATGGAAACATTTCCTGCCCTAAATTCACAGAGTTGAGGCTGGCAGGCCAGCAGCAATTAAAATATTATAAAGTAAGCACTCTGATGAGGGCATCAGTAGAAGAAAGTGGAGTTGAAATTCTGAGACTCAGGAGCTGATTCAGAGTTGACCTGATATCATGAGGAGTCAGAACGCCTCAGTGTCTCCCATGAACAGGGACTGAGGCCTGATGTTCATCGTGGACCACTGAGCAGTCTCAAACCTTGGGGAAGCCACTGAAACTACAAATTGCAATTTACTCATTTGAAAATCGTGATGACAACACCAAAATTTACTGAGAGAGAATTAAAATTGTGGTTTGACAAAATAGAAAGCAGAAATGGGTTCATAAATACAGAGAACAAACTGATAGTTGCCCGGGAAGGGGGGGCGGTGGGTGATGGGCAAAATGGGTGAAGGGGAGTGGAAGGCATCGACTTCCAGTTATGGAATGAATAAGTCATGCAGATAAAAGTGGCAGCATGGGGAATAGAGTCAATGATATTGTGAGAGCGTTGTATGGTAAGAGACGGGAGCTACCCTTGTGGTGAGCATAGTATAAGGTAGAGAGTTGTTGAATCACCACGGTGTACACTTTGTTAAGGTAACATTGAATGTCAACTATACTTCAATTAAAAAAAATTGTAGTTTGAAAATTGTAAAGAGTTTACAAATAAGTTATCTGAAAAAAAGAAGTTTGCTAACAGGACCTGCCCAGAGAACTGTTACAGAGATACATTTGTTTTGTGCATGCAAGGCTGCTTAAACCCCTCGAAGAACCACACAAATGTTTGTGTCATTTTAAAATCAGTTCATGTCCTATCTCCAAGGTTAAAGCTGAAAGTCAAAGATGAAAAGCTGGGCATGATTTCTTTTCACTGCTTTATTTTTGCACAGGACAATGTGGCCCAGGGTTTGGTCAAACCTCAGGGAGGAGGCTTGACATTGGAAAAATGACAAATTGGCATATGAACTTGTCACAGCGCTGACCAGATGGAGTGGAATTTCATTTGACAGCCTGATTATTCAGAATGTGCAGTTATCCACAAAAATAAAACAAGAAAGTGAAGCAGAATACTGGTTTAGATTCTAAACTCGCAGTACAACATAAGTCAAAGCAGTCTCAGTCCTTTTTCCAGATAGAGGCTAGAGGAGTACTTGAGTACTTGTGTCTTTTCTTAACCTACGTTGCTTTTGTTTGGCTATCAACACAGGCTATTCCCAAAGAGATTCTTTATTCTTGTTCCTTTGGTATCAGAACTGAGGGGATGAGCATCATAAAAGCAGATCAGATACTACCCAGCTCGGAATAGAGAAAAGTAAATGCAGGCAGGGAAGCCAGTGACTTGTCTGTGCTCTATACCCTATTGGGTTAAAAACCAGCAAAGGACGAAGGGGAAATGGCTTTAAATTAAATGAAATGGGTTTGCTAACATGCCCCCATTTTCTCCATTTCCTAATCCTTTTATAAATTCCAATGAGATGGGATTTGCTTTTAGACTGATTATGTGGCTTAAAAATCAGCATAATTACAAGATATCTGTTGAAGGAAATTCCTCATTTTGGCTGTTTGGTTTCCTTTCCAGTATGGAGTGGTGGATGATGTAGCTGGAACCAGTTCCATCTAGGACCTTCCACAAGCATCTCAGAGGTAAAGAAGTCCTTGAGGATACTCTCACCGTGTTTAAATGAGGAAACCAGGACCTAGAAAATCCAGATGATTTTCCCAGCAGCTCAGTGGCAAGGCCAAGAATGGGACTGTGTGTGTGAGACAGTTCATTTATTAACACTAATTATTGTTCATGTAAAGCTAGAAAATGAGATCTGGAAAAAACTAAGTTTTTTTGTGATATTTCAACAGTAACATAAACCAGGTATTAATAGCTCCCTTTGATCAAGAATGGGGCTCTTGACCAAAGAATTTTTTTGGATGTGGAAAGCACAGGCTTCCCCCATACCTCTGCTTCCCTTTTGGCCTCAGAATGGATCTTCTGGAATTCTGGGCCAGGATTCTTTCTTGTTTTTTCTTTGGTCCTCCAAAAAATTTGAGAATTTCTAGCATCAATCATCATTATATTATCAACAACTATCACTTGCTGATTATCATAAATGACCTTTGCCGAGGCCTAAAAGAGGAGTGAGATAAAGTCCCTGCTTTCACAGAGCTTCAGTCTGCATAACACGATCTGGGATTAGGGAAAACATTTCAGATAATAGTAATAAATTTTATTAAGCCAAGTGTTAACTGTTTTACTTGTCTCTTCTAACCCTCACATTAGACCCCATACCCATTTCAGAGATGAGGAAACTGAGACCTGCTCAAAGGTCACAGAGTGGATCTCAGTCCAAAGTCCATGCCCTTAAATGCTAAATGATACCGTCTCCTATGAGAGAATGGAAGTGGGCAAGGGGGAATGCCTGAGAAAAAGAAACATGGACTCTGCCCTTAAAGAGGGCCCTAAGATATTTTACATACTATTTCCATACATATTATATATTTTACAGGCTCCTGAGTCCAGGCTTTAACCTCCATACCATGTGTCCCACATGCTGCCTGGGAAAAGGGAGAGGCTAACTCTCACCTACAGGGAAGCAAACTACTTGCTTTGCAGAGTTGTCTGGCATTGTGAGAGTGTGTCCAAGTGGTGCACGGTCTCATCTTACACCCCAGGAAACAATTTTTCTTAACAAGAACATTGGCTAGGAAACAAAGCCCCTCTTCACAAGACACCTTCACATTGATTGGATATTTTAATGTATTAATGTTCCCTTTGTATGCACAGATCCATCAAAAAGTCTTTTTAAAATGTCTTCATTGGAGTGCCTGGGTGGCTCAGTCAGTTAAAACGTCAAACTCTAGGTTTTGGCTCAAGTCATGATCTCGGGGTCCTGGAATGGACCCCATGTCTTGCTTCACGCTCAGCATGGAGTCCGCTTGAGATTCTCTCTCTCCCTCTCCCTCTGCGTTCCTTCACTTGTCTCCAAGAAAATAAAAAGGTTTCTTTTTCTTAATTAATTTATTGAATATGCATAACATTTCTGCATGCCAACAAGCACACTTCTAATCATTCAATCCTCATCATAACCCAAAGAGGGAAGTATTGTTATTATTCTTCCCGTTTCACAGATGAAGAAACTGAGACACAGAGAGGTTAGGGAACTTGCCCAAAGTAACACAGCTTATAAGTCATGACCACAGGTTCAAATCCAGACAGTCAGGCTCCTGAGTCCAGGCTTTAACCACCACACTGGCATGCCCACACACACCATACAGCTGCCTGGGGAAAGGGCGACACTAATTCTTGCTTGCAGGGAAGAAGCTGCTTGCTTTGCAGAGTTGTGTGGCATTGTGAGAGAGTGTGTCCAAGTGGCACACAAGGACAGCTCCCTGGTTGTTCTCACGCCTGTTGCCTTCTCCACAGCCCCTTACAGGGTGTGGGTTCTTAATAAAAAGAAGCTGAACTGAATGAGCCAAAATGTTTGTGAAGGTCACTGTTGAAAGAGGTGCCCTTCAGTGTTTCCTTTTGCATGTTTCTTCTGAAAGTAAACAGACATTTGGATCACAAAAAGCAGCAGGGAATGTGAAGCAAGGACAGTCAGGGTGCACAGAAAACTCAGCAGTATTATTGAGGCTTTTTTGGGGATTTGGGGATTTCTTTTCTTTTTCTTCTTCTTCTTCTTCTTCTTCTTCTTCTTCTTTTGTGAGGGAGGGGGGATGGAAATTGCAAAATAGCATAATGTATAGTCAAATGGGACTTTTTTTGTTATTCCCTTATAAGGCCCCAAACTTCTCAGTTGATTTCTAAAGGTTTGAAATCATTTCATCTGTATGAAAGACGATTTTCTTATAAACAGTTTTAATTATCATGACTCATTTATTTGGATGCCTTCAGAAAATAGCTTCACTAACAATTGGTTGCATGAGTGATTTTGTAATTACCAGAATATGCGTGAAAGGTAGAAGCAACGTCTGAATACAACATTTTATCCACATTTTAACTCAAACAGGAGAGGCGGTGGGGACTCAGGGATGGCTGGTTTGATTTCTAACTAAGCCCCAGCCTCGGCAGTATGTCAGGGGTAATAATTCTTACCTACTTCCAACTTTATTCCCAGGATGCTGGAAATGACTGAGACATCAAGACAGTAAAATATAATACCCAGGAAGTTAAACAGTGACTTGTGTGTTTAGACTTAGGAAAAATAGACAGGAGCACCTGAGAGAATTTACTACAGCAAGGCCTCACCTTTTTATTAGCTTTTCGGGGGAAAGGTGTGGAGTGGGAAGAGAAACAAGAGGGGTTTTGGCTTTAAGTGGATGCCTGAATATTCTTAAGCTAGGCAACCAGTGTAGGGAATTGAATAATGAGGTGAGGTGGAAGAGGCTCAGAGAATAGTACAGGTTAATTAACATGAGGAATAAGAATATTTTGCACAACGTGTAGAATTGGGAGGGGACAGATGTGCTGGGAACATTATGTGCAAGACTGTGGTTGTGGGGATGCCTGGGTGGCTCAGTGGTTGAGCATCTGCCTTTGGCTCAGGTTGTGATCCCAGGGTCCTAGGATGGAGTCCTGTATCGGGCTCCCTGCAGGGAGCCTGCTTCTCCCTCTGCCTATGTCTCTGCCTCTCTGTGTGTCTCTCATGAATAAATAAATAAAATCTTAAAAAGAAAAAGACTGCGGTTGTGGTCAATGATTTGCAAAAATGGCTGAGACTATTCCCCTGTCCCTTCATACACACATACTTGCTAATCCTCCCTGTTGAGCCATGAAGGGTATTTCCCTGCCCCTTGAATCTGGGCCAGCCTCGTGACTTGCTTTGACCAATAGAATGTAGCAGAAATGATACGGTCTGACTTCTGGTCCTATTCTTGGTGATGCCCTAGAGTTCCCGCTCTTGCCTTCCCACAATAGCACCCCTGGAAAGAAACCCAGACTAGCCTCTTGGAGGATGAGAGACCATGTGGATGCAGAGAGAGGCCCAGGGGCTAGCTGACACCAATCCCAGGCATGTGAATGAGGCCCTACGATGGGCCAGTCCCCAGCCTTCCCACCTGCTAATGCAGTCATGTGAGTGACCCCAGGTGAGCCTGATAAAAAACTGCCCAGCTGAGTCCAGCCTAAATTTCTAGCCCATAGAATTGTGAGCAGATAGTAATCATTTAAAGCCACCATACTTGGGGGAGCTTTGTTATGCGGTAATAAACAACGGACACAAAAGTTGTACTAGAAGTGAGGAGATGCAATGAATCACCTAAAATTAGTGGCACTGGCTTTAGGACCCGTGGGAGGGCAGAGGCAAGAAAGGTAATGAGGAAGCTGTTTGTGAACTACTGACACTAGAAACACAGTAAGAAAACTCCCAGCAGAGACTGGAAAAAAGGCCATCAACTTTATGTAATGACAGTACGGTTAGCCAAGGGGTGCCTGCAGTAACTTGGAAGGGAGAAAATGTACCTAATGAGCTGGGGATCTGAGTAAGGAGCTTCTCTCTCGGCAAAAGAAATTAGCTCAAGGAGGAGCCATTCAGCGATGCTGGGTGGCTCGATGGTTGAACATCTGCCTTCGGCTCTGGGAGTGATCCCCGGGTTCTGGGATCAAGTCCCCGCATGGGGCTCCCTACAGGAAGCCTGCTACTCCCTCTGCCTGTGTCTCTGCCTCTCTCTCTCTCTCTCTCTCTCTCTCTCTCTCATAAATAAATAAATAAATAAATAAATAAATAAATAAATAAATAGGAGGAGCCATTCAGTTTGCAAGCAGAAATTAGAGGGAATTTGGAAGGCCAGCTATGGGCTTGATTGAAAAAAGAAAATCCTTTCCCCCCCAGTCTTCCATTTGGCTAAAGAGTCTCAGAAATGCCTTCAGGAAATGATGAAACCAAAAGAATAGCTTAATACCTTCTATTGATCCCTCAGAAAACTCAGCAGTCTCTCAACTGGACAAAAGAACTCTCCAAATCGTAGAAGCATTTTCCTCCAGCTGCTTGACATGTGGCCCCAAGTGGGGACAGCCCTTCTGCTGGAGCAGACTTCAGGCTGACACACCAGGAAGCCACCCAGTTACAGGAGGCATCCCCTATCAGCCTGAAAGGGACGCAGTTGGTTCAAAATGAAAAGAGTGTTCCAGGCCCCCAAGTCAACTGAGAACACTGCTCTGCTGAGAGCCTGAACAATTCTTGGAGGAAAGGAAGTAACATCTGAGAAGGTAGGGCCAGGAGCCCAGAGGGGAGAGCCAGGAGTCGAGAGGAACCTGAACTAGGAGACTGACTCCCCCAGGGGGTAAAACCCGGTCCTGATGGGGCAAATCCCTGCCCTGATGTCAGCGGGGCCTGAAAACACGCGTCCAGCTGTGTCTCAGAATTGTCATGGACTTGCGACCTTGCTGTGCCTCTAGGCTTTCCCATTCATTTTTTGCTTTTTTAAAAAGATTATTTTATTATTTGACAGAGAAACAGAGGGAGAGAGAGAGAGAGAGAGAGAGAGAGAGAGAGAGAGAGAGAAAGGGAGCGCAAGCAGGGGGAGCAGCAGAGGAAGAAGCAGACTCCCTGCCGAGCTGGGAGCCCCATGCAGGGCTCGAGCCCAGGACAAAGCAGACACCCACTGAGCCACCAACACACCCCTAGTTTGTCCCATTCTGAGTGGGGATATCTATAGTGTTGTCTGTGCCTCTCTTGCCATAGTATATTTAGGGGCAGAACGGTGCAGAGAACTTGTATTTTTAGTTTACAGAAATCTGTACTGTTCTGCCCCGAAATACGCTGTGATACTCTGTGTGATGTTCCAGAGGGGCCTCATCCAGCTCTGGCCCTATTTTTTAATGTCTACCTCTCAGACCTCAAGCCATTGGGATGAGCCTTTTGGGGACAAGTGTTTTTTATGGAGAAGGCATGTGATTGATTATGGCCATAGGTGGACTTCAGTAGATTATTTGCAGAAATGGACACAACCATTCCTCCAAATCCCCGTATGCACATCCCTCTGCAGCAGGACAGGGCTGTAGTTCCCATCAAAAACCTATTTACCACATTCTGAATCCACAAAGGCAGGTTGTGGCAGAGGTGTGACATTCAAGTCTAGGCTCTCAAGAGGCTTTGCAGCTTCTGTTCTTGCCTTCTTGGAATGCTGCCACCTTGTGAGGAGGCCAGGCTAGCCCCCTTGAGGATGAGAGAGCCCGTGAAGAGTCCCACCAACTGTCATATGTGTGAGTGAAGACATTTGACACCCCCTCGTCCCAGCCGACCCACCAGTGGACCCAGGGAAGACCAGAACTGTCCTGCTGAGCCCAACCCCAATTGTTGACCCACAGAGTCATGAGTGAATACAAATAGTTGCTTTTGCCCATTTGGGTTGGTTTGTTACACGGTAGCAGATGAGTGATATAAGGGTAAATGTCTATCACAACAGTGACTTTCTCACCTTCCTTCCAACTAGTTCCTGGTGTTCTATGCAGTGGGCAAAATCAGGAGAGGCTGGGTCCCGGGTAGCAGGCAGTCCCATGTGGTTCCAGTTTCTCTGACTCTCTCTGGAGGAGGGAGGACTACGTTAATGAATTAACCTCTTTTGAGACTCAAGACTTCCTCAATGATGGGTAATAACAAGCTGAGCACTTATTAGTGTCAGACACAGTGCCAAGCGTTTTCCTTGGATCATCTCGTCTAACAACAGGTCCTATTGTACCTACTTTTGATTGAGGTAACAGGCTGAGAGAGGTCGTTTTGCTGGAATTCAAGTCTAGCCTCACCCCAGAGCCTTAACCACTGTGCTGAAGCCCCCGCTGCTGGCACACAGACCCAGGTGGAGTGGCAGATAGGAAATAATGGCGTGGGGTTCAGAGGTGCTCAAGGTTGCATATAGCAAAAATGTTCAGATGGTTCCTAACTTCAGACAGTCTTCTCTTTTCTCCAGACTCCCGCACTCCCAACCTGGTTACTTTATCAGTTTTCTGCAGCTGCGACATCTTTTGCAACAGAACGCAGGTCGGCCCAGATTGTGGAAGGAACACAACTGCTCGTTTCTTTCTCCAACTCAACCTCCTCACCAACTCCTTGTCACGCTCTTGTACTTTTGCTCCCAGCAACTCACCAACAACTAGGAAGACAGCCTCCTCCATTTGATGAGTGGCGATTAAAATCACAACGCAAATTCAGAATTCAGAACAAAAGCAGAGGCTTGGGCACATGCGCCACAGCGAACTCCACAAGGCTGTCTGTCGTGCTGGCAAGCTTTATTTTAAAGAAACATGATATAGAGTACAACTGATGCTTCTGGCTGTGCTCTGGGTCAAGTTCAAGTTCTCTGATGTCCAGCTCCCAGGGAGAGGAGCAAGAAAGAAATGGGAGGAGGGAGGAAGTTTGGTAGAATTAGGAGAAATAGAAATAAAAATTAGGAAATGAAGAAGAAGGGATAGTGGGAGAAAAGTTACAGGAAGTGGGAGCATAAAGGATTTATTTAAAGAAAACAGTGAAATAAAGAAACGAGAGAAAATATGGAACACTGGAAGATAGAGGATGGGAGCTGAATGAAAACTTGGGCCTTAGTAATGTGGCAATTAAAAATAATATTAAAAAATAAGTCCTAAGAATGTAATGCACAGCACTGTGACTATAGTTAACAATACTGTATTTTGAAAGTTGCTGAGAGTAGACCTTAACACTTCCCATCACAAGAAAAAAGATATTTTTGTAACTATACGTGGTGATGGATGTTAACTAGACTTACTGTGATGATCATTTTACAATATATACAAATAACAAATCATTATGTTGTACATCTGAAACTAATATAGTGTTATATATCAATTATAGTTCAATTAAAAAAATTTTTAAATTCTGTTCTCCACATGTCTCCCTCCCACCACAAGGCACAAAGCTAACCAGAAATATAGATCTCTGCAGAAATAGCATTCTCCACTATGAACACACACAAGCACCCCCATATGCAACACCCAACACAACCCTATGCACAACACATACACACACTGTACGTACAAGACACATACCACACACACAACACACATGCTACACACAAAGAAACACATACCACACACACACACCACACACATACCACACATACGACACAAACACATACATCAAACACCATACACACCACACAACATATACCACATACAACGGAAACAACACAGGCACACAGTGATAGGAAGGCGCCAGGGAGCCTATTCTATGCAGGCATATTTTGTGGTCTGTCGTTCCCTGGCATCTCCTTCCCTCTCCAAAAGACCCAGAGCCTTCCAGGTCTCCTTAGCGAAAGGCAGACACACTAGGCTCTGCTGAGCCCTGTGATGTTGTCATCTCCCAAACATTTTCATAAGATAGCAAGTTAGGGACCAGTGTGTTCAAAGGCAGGATTTAGTCTATTTACAGATTCATATCAGTGGGTGGCCAACTTGGTTTGAATCTTGATAGAGGACAGGAAAACAAGAAGGCTGGCTTGCTCAAGCAAAGGTTTCAAGTCTCCGTTTGGAAAAGACATGCAGGATTTTCAGATTATTTCCATTCCAAATCCCACAAGACCCACAATTAACACCGTGTACACTTCAGATTTTACTTTTAGCCTTCGAACAAATAAGAGAAGATCCTACGATAGCTACAAAGGACCTTTATTAAATGTTTTGCGTAGTTTAAGGAGCTATTTTTGTCTTTTCCCCTTTAAAAAAATATGTTTTCCTAAAAGAAATGAAAAAGAAATACAAAGCGTTATACACCAAATGAGGGAGCTAAATACCACTGTCCTCACCGTCCAACGTTCAATGTCGGCAAAGCTTGCATATTTCCCTAGAAAGTTCTGAGACACCCAAGTTACACACACTGTTTAAACTTTCCAAATGTCCAGAAAACACAGCAAACAAAATAAGAAATGCCAGCACAAAGCAAGAAATGATCCTGGTGACTTTATTTCCTGCATCACACCACCATGTTCCGCCCAGCTCCATCCCCAATCCTGGCCTCACTGTACGGACACAGAGGGGTCTGGATGTGGAATGAGATTCTGCTTTATAACAGAGCAAACAGAGAAACACCACCACCATCTGGGTTCTACCCGGAGTCATAACTGAGGTGCTTGTGTGATGTCCAGGTTCCCATTGGCCTCAGCAAACACTGCCTTATTCATCACCATGCCCGTGTGAGCAAAGGGAGCAGAACCGTTAGGATCCTCTGTTCCACGGGTGGAAAAACAAACAGAGTGTCAAGGAGCGGTGGCAAAGCTCACATCCACAGTTGGAAGCCCAAACTAGTGGCAGTGGTACAGACTGTTATGGAGTCCCGGGCACATCCAGTATCTTTGCTGTGAACATCTTTGCCATGAGCATTTTCATATCAAACCCTTCTGCCACATGATTAATTGGCTATAAGGCAGTTTAGCTGTAAACGATAAAAATCATGAAAACTGAAAGAGGGACATTCATTAAAAAGAACATCATGAAACATGAAAGAAGAATAACAAAATTAAAAAGACTTTATTGCAAAATACAAAAGATTTGAATACATTTAAAATGTGTGTAGATTCATGGCAATGCCTCTCAGATAACCAATTTTATTTTGTGGATGGTACCCAAGCCCTTGTCTTCAATGTCTTTCGTTCACAGTATTACATATTATTTTTCTTGCTGATTCATCTCTTTGTTAGGCATCACATTTTTTTTCACTGAGATTTCTTCCCTCATTAAGAGAACTATCAGTTTCCAATATGAGGATGCATATTTGTAACTGAGCTTTGTACAGTGTTGTAAAAGCCTTGTACACTGTTGTTTGTTCTTGGTATATTGTCACACATTCATTGGTGGACGATACAAAATTCTATGGGAAATGTGCATTCAAGACTCTGCCACCAGAGAGATCATTATGATGGCTAAGATTTATATAAAAATGGAAGTATCGAGCCAATGAAGAAATGAAACCAAACTGTTTCCCAGCTGATGAAACCAACAAACTGTCAGACTATAAACCGGTTATGTTTTTCTACCTTTTATGGCAAAATTGCATTATGGCCAATTAGTTACGTGGTAAAAATGCTTACAGCAAAGATGCTTATGGCGAAATCCCTTGAACCAAGTCCAGAACCCCAGGTCACCTGGAACTGAAATGAGCAGCTGCTAGCAGCATGAAGCTCTGCTGTTACCTTCCAGTCCACACCTTGGGCCTCCTTGCCTGCTCCATTTCCTCAATGATAAGGCAATACAACTTCAGAGTGTCCATTAACTCAAAGTACAGAAAGAAGAGAGGGAGGGAGGCAGGGACCCTGGCATTTTTCTGCAAGGCTTTTGAATTTTCCCATGCCATGCGAAGCAAATGCTTTGTGTAATTTTCCAGTTGCCTTGATTAAACATGTTATGTAATTCAATATAACTATAGCTTGAAGAAATTAAAGGCCACGCCAGTCTTATCAAATGTTTGGTCCCAGCTAGAGATCCAGAATCATTAAGTACTTAAGACGTGCCCAGCTCATTTCTGTGAAGTCTGTTCCTTCAGAGTCTCCTCTCCTTTGCTTAGTACGCAAGGCCTTTTATAATCTGTCCCTGATCTACTTTTCTCACTGTCCCTACCACTTCCTACTTGCCCGTATTGTTCACTCCAGCCAGCCTTCTGGTACAAGCCAACAGGACTTCTATGTAGCCTTCCTGCCCCATTTCCAGCTCCCTCTCACATTCTCTGCTTATCTGAATTTGGTTCCTTCTTCAGAATCCAGTAGACACACTCCGTCTTGAAAAACACTTCCTTCACCACCTCAGTCCTCTGAACTCCAAACATTTGTTCCAGTCCAGGTGAGTCCCATGGTATGGGAAAACATCTGGCCAGCACCCTTTGCCAGTCAGTAACTTGTGTGTGTCCTTGACCTGTCTGAGACCCTTCCTTTTTAACATGAAATCACAATATTCTCCTCAATGAACTTTTGTGAAGATGAAATGAGGCAGTCCTCGAAGGTGCCCAGCACAGTGTCTGGAACATTGGTGGGTCCTCATGAATACACTGGCCCATCCCCTGTGCCAGGCACAGCACTAGGCACAGAGAAAGTGTGTGCCTGACATCGCACATGGGCAATGAGTGGACTTGTGTAAAGTTGAGCAAGTTTTAAAATTTCTCTGTGCCTCACTTTCTTCATCTTGAAAATGGGGTTGTTGATAGTATTTCCATTATAGCCTATATTATAAGCGTAAAGGAGTTAATATCCAAAAAGGCTCAGAATGTTGCTTGGGACATAGTAAAGGTTCAGGAAGTCTTAGCCACATGCAGATGTGGGCAGAGGGGATATCACCGTGAGCAAGATAGATATGGGTTCTATCTTCATAGAGCAAGTAGAAGATAAGACACAAATACATTTGCACTACAATACAGCTCATTTGGTAGTTGACATGTGTTATCTTGAGTTGTTAGTTATCTATTTACATGTATGTCTTGTCCCCATCAAGATGGTAAATTTATTGAGGGAGGAGGGCCTGGATCCAATTCTGCTGCTTCCCCTACACTGTCTAGAGTGCAGTGTATATGGCAGGCATTCAATAATATTTATTGCTAATTACCTAAAAGATTGATTTTTTCTTCTGTCATAAAAACTTTATTATGAAGATCCTATTCATCAGTGAGGAGCTCTGGCTTTCTCTCTTGGTGTGTTCAAAGCACTGTGTGAAAAATTAACACATCACCAGTGTCCTGGGGACCGCAGGATCTCCGAGGCTTTCCCATCTATAAATTCATTATCATCTGGTTCACACACACAGAGCTCAGACACCATCAGCCTACAGTGGAAGTTGGCCACTGGTCCCCCAAGTGGCATTTTTCCAGGAAGTAACAACAACACATTGTCCCATTTAATCCCGACAATACCCTAGGAGGCAGGGACTGTTACCCTCCGCATTTTATAGGCGGGGAAATGGAGGCTTACAGAGCCAATGTTATTTGCCCAAAGCCACACATGAATGGGGGAGCTGTGATCTGAACCCAGGCAGGCTGGCCTTGGTGTGGGGGTCGGGGGAGGAAGGGGCTCCAACCCTATGCCAGACTGCCTGGGCTGGTGACAAAGCAGCTGCTTGGCCTTCTCTTTCAAGAAGCAAGGACATAGGGGCACCTGAGTGACTCAGTGGTTGAGTGTCTGCCTTCAGCTCAGGGCATGATCCCAGGGTCCTGGGATCGAGTCCCACATCAGGCTCCCTGCAGAGAGCCGGCTTCTCCCTCTGCCTACGTCTCTGCCTCTCTGTGTTTCTCATGAATAAATAAATTAAAAAAAAAAAAGGAAGCAGCTGGGCCATATAAGTACCAATGGCAAGCCCCCAAGGGAAGATCTGTACAGCAGAGACTTCTTTCCTCACATGGCTCATAGCAACTGGGCTGCTCCTGCTTGTCTGGGAACCCTGACTCAGCCCCTTGCCCTGGGTCCCCACACCAAGCCCTCAGCCAGGGTCCCCACCAAGGCCTCCCACCTAGGACCCCCTCACCACGGGCCCCACCTAGAGTTCCCCACCCACAGCCCCCCACTCAGGGTCCTCTGGAACAGAAACACTGACCGACTCTTTCCTTCCTTCCCCCTTGTACTGTCTCTTCTTGGTAATTTTTCTTTTTTTTTTTTTTTTTAATTTATGATTTTCAGCCCAGCCGGTTGTTAGCCTGCTGTGTTTGGAAATGGTAGATGATTAAACCTCCCAGCCAGGTGTAAATGCAACCTTTGTCATCTGGAGGCTGGGAGAATTGCCTTGTTGGGCTGCTACCTCCCCCTGGCTCCGAACTATCTGCTCCAGCAGACCCTCTTATGGGCCAAGGTCTGCAAGCCTTACGTCTCTCAACTGATTTCCCTGCGCCGAGCCCAGCCCAGCCCAGAAGCCAGACCTCGCAGATAAGACACATGGCCACAGAAACGCTGAACAGAGCCTAAAGCTCAGAGAAAACATCAATACTCTCTCTCTCTCTGTCTCTCTTTTTAGGAAACTTTTACCAGCTAAATAATAAAAATATGTAATCATTGACTAGGCCTTTAAACCTGACCGAAGATACGTTTGCATTTCTGTTACCAATAAATATTCCCACCAGTCCCTGAGTCTCAGTAGCCACCCTGTAGCCCTCAGAGTCCCCTTGTCCACTCAGTTGTGGCCTCTGAGTCCCAGGGAGCTACGGCCAGAGGGAGAGGCCAGAACCAGCCCCAAAGCAGCAGATGAAGGAAGCCACTTCTAGAAGCTGGGCTTCTGAGCTCCCCTGCTCCAGCCCGGCTGTGGCCCAAGGAGAGGGAGAGTCCCAGCCAGGATTCCCGCTGCTTTTGTGCTCTTGCTAAACCCAGGACAGGAAGTTCTGGATCTGCGTGAAGGGCAGCCACAGCCCCGGTGCTCCTGCAGAATCAGCCAGGAGCCCTGTGTTGACTTTTTCAGGCCGAGTTCTCACCAACAGACATGTGCTTCAGGAAAGTTATTGCTGAGCAAATAGCACGGGGCAAGCGTGCTCTCCGCGCCCCTTCCCAGCCGCTGGGCTTGGCTACTGCTCAAGGTGAGCCCCAGGCAGCGAAACCTGTTCGGGCCCCACGTCCTTTGTGAAAGGCCTCCTCCAGGCGCCCGGTGGCTGTCGCTGGCTTTCAGTGTCTCGGGCAGAGACGTAAAACTCTACTTGGGAGCTCTCCGTGGGCAGTAAATAAATGTTTGTCAAAGACGGAATGACTAAGTCAATAAATCAATTAACGTGTGTTTAGCGAGCGTCACCCCGAGGCTGCCCGGAGTAGCCCTCGCGGGAAGAGTCACCCACCCCCGCAGCGCCCCGCGCGGCTGCAGGACCAAGCTCGCACCCATGGGACCCCTGGACACCACGCGCCGCGGGGCTCCCCCCGCACGTGGAAATGTGCTTTGACTTTGTTCCAGTTTGGTCTTTGCAATTCACGGGATGGGTGGCGCAGCTCTATACCTTTTGCAAAGGCTTTGGGTTGAAGACAGTCGCATGTTAACCAGCAGGAGGACGGCGACCTCGGGCAGTGGGGCAGGCGCGTGCCAGGTGCGAGCAGGAGGTTAGAGGATGGGCCGCAGGGCCCGGGTGGGGGGCTCCTGAGCCTGGGGACAGCCCCCCCCCCCACCGCAGTGTGGCCTTCTCCCCGCTGGAAGAGGAGGCTCGCAGGCTAATGGCTCTTTCACTGTGGAAGGGCGCGCGGAGATGTGCGTTGGGGTCACAGGAGCGCGGCCACAGGCCGATGGGCTCGCGGGGGATGGGAAGTGATGGGGGTGGAAGAGAAAGGGCCAATCTTACAGATATTTTGAAGAAGTAAAGCCAGAATGGTGACAGGCAGGACTTAGGGAGGAGGATGACACATTGATTCTGTCCGGAGGGGGTCGCAGAAGGGGAGGTGGGTGCCGAGATGGGGTGACTGGGTGACCACACTAAGGAGGGAGGGCGCCTGGCGGGATGAGCACTGGGTGTTATACTCTATGTTGGCAAGTTGAATTCAAATAGATTAAAAAAAAAAGAAGAAGAAGAAGAAACACAAGGACAGATAATCCCAACAACATTAACTGTCCTGTAAAAAAAGGTACAGTAATAAGGTACGGATTCTTCCCGGTGAAGTGGGAAAATTCCAGGGATGAGGAGACATTTGAACACGATCAAGGAAGGTAACAGCATGCACGTGTGTGTGCCTACGTGCACACGCCCAAATACCACAAACACATACATATGCAAGTGCATAAACATGTACATACATGCGTACATACACACATAAACACATAACGAAGATACACACAAAAACATGCATATGCACACAAACCCCAAACCCACACATGTATATACACACACAAAGGCACACACGTGCACACACAACAACAAAGATGCATGCAGAACCCAGCAGGTCAAGGGTACTTGGAAGCACATTGTAGGCCATAGGCTTGGTATACACAAAAGCAGGACTGTGTGGCAGGGGCCGTGGTGTTCTCAGAGAATTCATAAAAGTTCTGAGAGGCTGGAATGTGGGGCATGAGGGGAGAGAGCTGGGGAGGAGCCTGGAAGTCCTGTGATGCCATTAACTGACACGGGGTACACAGGGGAAGCAAACTGGTGGGGGTCAGGAGGCAGTGGCAAATTAATAAATCTTGTTGGGGATACACTTTTCTATCTCCATCTGTCTCTCCACCCTCTTCCCAAAGCAGCCTGAGAGAGCCCCCCAAAGCTTTGTCATTTGAACTACCATATTTTCCAGAACGCAAAACAGACAACTGAGCACGAAACAGGATTATTCTCACCAGAGAGTTTCAGATGCCAGCAGTTTGATTTACAGCCATCCTCCACTTTGGAAAAGGATTCCAAAGTGGCCAGGATTCAATATGTGACACTCCTAAGTCTTAACTTTAAAATTATCAGGACTACTTTGGCAAAGGGACAAGATGACATTCTAATACATGCTATAAATTTGACACGTGATAGTGGATCCTAAACAAATGTTTATCAAATGAATGACTGTAATGACTTCGTGCCAGCCCCTGTGCAATATGCTGCAAATGAAGCAGAGTCCCTGCCCTCAAGCACTTCGCAGTCTAGTGAGGAGGACAGGTGTGTAAACAAATTGTTACAGTGAGATTGCTGTCATCTAGGAGAAAAAGCAGAAACCTAATAAGAGCTCTTTATTGCTAAGGTACAAGGGGCAAAGGGACATGTGGCTCAAGCCTACGGCAGGGACCGGAGTGCCACGTTGAAGAGTCTGATCTTTATCAGGGAGGCAACAAGGAGCCACAAAAGGAGCTCTAAGCTGAGGAGTGACATTATCAAGACTGCATTCTGGACCAATCGCTTTGCAGCTGTGCTGGCAATGGCTTGGCTAAAGAAGACTGGGGAGAGGATGGGCCAGCTGGGAGGACATTTCAAATGTGCAGATGATAGATGTTGACTTTTTGAACCAAGGGAGCACCGGGAAGGGACAAAAAGGCAGGCACACATTTAGGAGGTGTCCAGAAGAGAGGTGCGATGGACCTCAGTGACGGATCTGGTACAGGAGGTAAAGGGGAGAGCATACCGAGGGGCCCCCCCTGGTTTCCTGTTTGGGTAACAAAGTGGTTGTCAAAATGCTAACAAGATAGGAGACCCAAGGGGAGGTGGATGGGGAGATGGGATAACTGGGTGATGGGCACTAAGGAGGGCACTTGATGGGATGAGTATTAGGTGTTATACTATATGTTGGCAAATTGAATTTAAATAAAAAAATTTTTAAAAAGGCATGTTAGGGTACCTGGGTGGCTCAGTAGTTGAGCATCTGCCTTTGGCTCAGGTCATTGTCCCAGGGTCCTGGGATCAAGTCCTGTGTCAGACTCCCTGCAGGGAGACTGCTTCTCCCTCTGCTTATGTCTCTGCCTCTCTCTGTGTGTCTCTCATGAATAAAGAAATAAATAAAATCTTTAAAAAAAAGAAGATAAATTAAAACAATTTTAAGGCATGTTAAATAGGAAAAGAAAAGAGAGAGAGAAGAGATCCAAGATGAAATGCAGTTTGAAGTGGGGAGGTGGAGGGCAGAAGGGAGAAGAAAGGATTCCACATTGAATATAGTAAATTTGAGGAGCTGAGAGCCATGGAAGTAGGGGGGCCAAGGAAGAAGCTGGATGTTGAAGATATCAGGAAACAAAACAGGGCCAGTGGGACGCGCTCTCAACGACCCTGAGTCTCAGAGTCTATATTTGAACAATGAAGGAGCACCCTTGTATGTGACTCCAGGGAGCCCGGAAAGTGTGTCCTTGGGGTGCCAGTGGATGCTTGCGAATGAGCGCTCCTTCACATTGGAAGGAGGGTCCCACACCCAACAAATCTGTCTCGTGCTGTGCCGCAGAGAAGAGTGTTCCCAACCATATCTTTCATGAGAAAGAGCCTCAAATGTCTGTTCCCAGGCCCCCAAAGCAGCCCTGATGCCGGCACTGGATTTCATGTTGGCCTGGCCTGAACCCAAACATTGTTCGTTCTCAGGTGCTATTTCTAATGAACCCCCAAAAGATGTTCTGTGTAGGAGTCCTTCCTCTCAGTATCTTCGAGGTAACATCCTTTAGCAAGAGGAACAGTGGGTGGGCTCAGGCTGACCTCTGTGGAGCCACAGCCATTCAGCAGCCACTTCCAGGGCTCACCCCCCTGGACTTGGCACAAATAATTCACATCTTTAGTGAATTATTAAGTATTCATGTTTCAACAAATAGAGCTGACACAATTGAATATCCATAAGCAAAAAACCACCTCAACCGATATCAACACATTCCTTACATCATATACATAAATTAACTTGAAAAGAATCATAAACCTAGGCATAAGACCTTAAACTATAAAATTTATAACAAAAAAAAAAAAAACAGAAGAAAATCTTTGTGACTTTGGGTTAGGCCAAAATTTCTTAGGTAAGACATGACAAACACTAGTCATTTTTAAAAATTTCATCAGTTAAAAAAAAAATTCATCAGTTGAACCCTACCAAAATTTAAAATGTCTTTTCTTACAAAGATGTGATTAAGAAAATTAAAGATAAGTCACAGACTGGAAGAAAGTATTTGCAAAAGACATAGCTGATAAAAGACATAGGATTATCACAATTCAATAATAAGAAAACCTGATTTAAGAATGAGCAAAATATGTGAACAGAGAAGATATATGGATGGCAAATAAACACATTAAAAGATGTTCAAAATCAGTATCTAGGGAAAATCAGTATCAAAATCAGTCACTAGAGAAATGCAAAGTAAGGGATCCCTGGGTGGCGCAGCGGTTTGGCGCCTGCCTTTGGCCCAGGGCGCGATCCTGGAGACCCGGGATCGAATCCCATATCGGGCTCCCGGTGCATGGAGCCTGCTTCTCACTCTGCCTGTGTCTCTGCCTCTCTCTCTCTCTCTGTGACTATCATAAAATAAAAATAAAATTAAAAAAAAAAAGAAATGCAAAGTAAAACCACATGAGATACGACTGCACACCTTTTCAAATGGTGATACCAAAAAGAGAGAAAGAGAAAGAAAGGAAAGAAAAAGAATGGGAAAAAAAGGAAGAAGGCAGGAATAAAGGAGGGAGTACACAATTCTAGGTGTGTACCCAAGATTAATGAAAATGTGTTCACACAAAAACATGTACAGGAATATAGCAACTTTATTCACAATAGTAAAAAGCTAGAAACAATTTATTCAACTAGTGAATGGGTAAAAACAAACAAAAAAACCGGTGGTGTATCTGTGCTTACTTCCAGACTCCTTCCTTCCATACTGCTTAGCAATAAAGAGGAACAAACTATGGACGCATGCAGCAAGATGATGAATCACAGATGCATTATAATGCACACACTGCAAGATTCCATCTATGAACTACACGGAAAAGATAAAATTACAGGACAGAACACAGATCAGTAGTTGGCAGGGCCTGGGGGTGGGGGCTTGATGACAAAAGACACAAAGGAACTTCTAAGACTGAAAGCAATGTCCCATGTCCTGACCATGGCGGTGGTGACACAAGTGTGTATATATATATCACACTTTACGGAACCACTTCAAAAATGGATGGATTTTACTGTACGTAAAATAGATCACAATAAAACTGACTTAAAGAGGAAAAATATGACAAAAGTACTTTTATGGGATTTCCCCATTTATTTCCAAGATAATATGTTTATGTACACTGTTCGCCAAACTGCTCACATCATTTGGAACAGAGTTTTATGCTTTTCTTTGTACAACAGGAAGGACAAACTGAGAATGGAAGTCTAATAACCATAACTACAAAGAACCTATCATAGCTCATTCCCATGGGTTTGTGTTTCACCTCAGCCAAACATTTTATGAAACCTCAGGTTTGTGTGTGTACATACACACACACACCACGGGGATTTGGGCTCAACATTCAACAGCTGTCGTCACGGCTCCTCTTGCGTGCTGCTGTTGGAAATGTAAATGGATATAGGCTTTGTGGAGGGCAACTTGCATTAAAAGTCTAAAAATGCTCTTTTTTTTTTTCATCCTGAAGTTCCACTTTATCCTAGGGAATTAATGAGATTAACAAGTATACAGGAAATAATAGTAATAGTTGTAAAAATGGTAACTTACAAGGGTGATCCTTCATAAAGTTATCAAAATGCCTAAAAGCACAGACTCAAGGTAAACTGGCTGGTTTGAACGCAACTGTACAACTCACTAGCTGTGTGACCTTGAGGTAAGTTACTAAATCTGTGTCACAGTTTCATTATCTGTGAAATGGGGGTAATAATACTATGTATATTTTAGGGTTGTTGAGGGATTAAATGAGACGACGTATGTAAAGGCCGATAGTAAGCTTTCTAAAAACATTAGCTACTGTTATGAGCTGAATTGCGCCCCTCAAAATTCATACATTGAAGTCCTAACTCCCAGAACCTCAGAATGTGACTGCATTAGGAGATAGGGTCTTTAAAGAAGTAGTTAAGTTAAAATGAGGTCATTAAGGCAGGCCCAACTACAATGACTCCTCGCAAGAAGAAGAAATTTGGACACACCCAGGTACAGAGGGAAGACCCTGTGAAGACGCAGGGAGAAGGTGGCCATCTACAAGCCATGGAGAGAGATCTCAGGAGAAAGCAACCCTGCAGACATCTTCATCTCTGGACTTCTAGCCTCCAGAATTATGAAGAAATAAATTCCTGCTGTTTAAGCCACCCAGTCTGTGGCACTTTGTCACAGCAACCTTAGTAAATAAATGTAGGGATTAAATCACCAAGTAGAGGGACTGGTTAAGTGCATTTATAATGTCATACAATGATATGCCATGCAGCCACTAAAGACAATGCTCTCGGTATACATTTACTGACCTATAATAAAATATTACTAAGGTGAGGGGATACTGGCTATATAATAGTATGAATAGAATAACACTCTTGTGTATGTGTGTATGTACATAAATAAGATATGGAAAGCATGATTATTTTTGAGAGGGAAAATCTTATGGGATTTCTCTTCTTTTTGCTTATTTGACGTTTTGAATTTTTGTATCATGAACAGAGATTGATCATGCATTCCAAGAAAAAGTGTAGGTGCTTTTGGAGCCAAACACCCTGAGGTTGGCCACAGCTGACATCACTCAACAGGGATCCCCGGACAGCAGCTGGAGGAAGACAGGGATCAACGGGTCCATGTCTGACTTCGGGATAGAAGGGTGTGGGCAGGTCATCCCCATTTGAAAAACCCAAATTAATCAATTCTGGAGAATTCATTTCTGACCAAAGATTCCAGCACAGATTCAAAATAGAGCCCCCCTCATTCTCTCTTTCACTGCCACCAGCGCCTCCCTCCTCCATGCCTGTCTTTCTGGAAAGCCCACAGGTTATAAACACAGTGTGCCAGGCTCCAGGGGCCAGGAGCAGCCTGCAAGACATTTAGATTTGCCCCTAGGATTAATGACTTCAAGAAGCATTTGCCAGGAACTCTTCAAAGCTGAAAACAGAAGCCCTGGAGCATTAAATATAAATAAATACTTAGTCGATTGGTTTCTTCCTTGCTTTTCAAAGGGCAATTTACTTCCTGGATTACCATTACAGTAGTCTGCTCTCCGGAAACCAAGATTATTCAAGGGCCACAGCTCAGGGTTGGGGCAAAAGAAAAAAAAAATCTAAAGATCACCTTGATATAGATCCACTGTGAGCTGTATTTCCTTGTAGTTAGCTTGCATCTGGAAAGGCAGAAGCAAAAGCGTTATTGTTGTGTGGGCCCCATCTAAGGCATGTTGTTTCTGACTGCAGACTTGTACTTTTCGCCCTTCGAGGTATACTAATTCCATTTGGGGGATGGAATGGTGGACAAGGAAGCCCAGTTTCTCTATGTTAACAAGAAAGCAGGTGTCCGTCACTGTAGTTCAGGCAGAGATTCAATTCAACAAACATTTAATGAACTTCTAGAATGTGCCAGAAACTGTAATGAGGCCAGGGAGAATGCTACAATTTGAGACCTGGTGCCCACTGTCAGAAAACAGGCACTTCATTGGGTTCACATGAGCAAAATAAGGCTAAAGAGATAGTTATCACAACAGCATAGGTTTTTAACCAAGGCCAACAAATGGGTCCCTGGTCTGTGCCTTGCAGACACTGGGTCCCTGGTCTGTGCCTTGCAGACACTGCTGGCAAAGTGTGCATGTGTGTGCCTAGAGACCTACCCTAGAGGAGAGGGCCAGATGGTCCTTGGGACCCTCAAGGCAAGAGACTCTTGGAATAAAGGAGGGGAGATGCATTCTGATATCTTCCCTTGTGCCCTGCAGCATTACTTAGGGTGAAGTGGTGACACCTGAGACAGGAGTGTGGGGAGTGTGGTTATTTAATTCCATTTCAGGAAGAGTTTTTTCATGTTCTGATAGAGTCCCTCCCACGATCAACTCCCCATGGGCAGTCTTGGAGCTGAGGACATTAGGTCTTGTCCTCCAGGAAGAGCACCCATATTCATGTTAGAAGACTTTGAGAGAGTCTTTCAAAGTGTTCCAGACTTTGCTGGCAATGTCACTGCTGCCACTGTGAAAGGCTCCCATTGCCTATCTTGTAATTGGTATTTCTCATGCAGTTTTAACCCACATGAAAAACATATTCCCAGAATCACAGAAAGTCTGTCCATAATTTAAAGGACATTTTTCTTACCCTAAAGAGTCTCAATAAACTTTGGAAAGTGATACCAGAATTCCCCTAGGAGCACCTGGGTGGCTCAGTGGGTTAAGCGTCAGACCCTTGGTTTTGGCTCAGATCATAATCTCAGGGTCATGGGATCAAGCCCTGCATCAGGCTCCATGTTCAGCAAGGAGTCTCTTTCTCTCCCTTTCCCTCTGCCCCTCCCCCCATGCATGCTCACTTTCTCTCTATCTCAAATAAATACATCTTTAAAAAAAAAAAAAGAATTAACCACCTCACAGATCCACTTTCCCAACCCCATGGGGCATATGCTGGTGACAGGTTCATTTTGTGATCTAATTGGCTAGAACAGGAGACAAATCACCTCCACGGGAATGTTCATTTGGGCACTTTACATACAAAGAAGAATTCTTGACCTTCAAGGTGTTGAAAAAACTGGTCTTCCCATCTTATCAACTCTGTTTTTCATTTTCCTTCCAGCAACCAAATACTTTTCTTTTAGAGATTTTCCATATGCTATTTCATATGCTATTTCATTTCAGAATGCCTGTTCTTCTCTTTTTGATGACCTGTCAGCCATGTTTCCTTCAAAATCTGACTTAGAATGTTCACTCTTCGCCAACACTTCAGTCAAACCCACCCACTCCCAATCACTCCATTGCCTACATTCCTTAAAGGCTTCCTAGCTCCAAGTCCACTATAGGTAGGGATCCAGGATGCCATTGATGTGATGCATGCTTATCTAGCTCACTTCATGGGCCACACACTGAAATGAGGAACTTCAATTAAATTCTACATAATCTTGACAGGTAGGGTTATTGTTACTGTTTGACAGACGAGGCAACAGAAACACATAGAGGGTAGAAAAACTAAGTCCAGATGCAGAGGTATGAATTCAAAGCCACCCACATCTAGCTGTAAAAGTAATTGACCTTGTAGAGCACTCAGTATGTGCCAGGCACCGCTCAAGTGTTTCACTTGTTCTTTTTTACATTTTTACAAAATCTCTAGGAGAGAAGTACTATTATTATCCCCACTTTACAGACAAGTAAACTGAGGCAGAAAGGTGAAATACTCAAAACCACAAAGCAAATACCAGTAGAACTGCAATATCAACTCAGGCTATCTGACCAATGTTCCTGCTCTTCACCACTGCAGACTTTGAAGGTACAACGTCAAGGTTACCCTTATTCCTCTAAACCACAATATTAATTTATACTCCACTTGTTGTTTTGTGAGGTGATCAGGTCCTTTTAACACACATTTGCTTTGTTTCAATGACAGAGTCACAAACTCATTCATTTCTCCATGTCTTGAACAGGTGTTATTGAAAGTCCACGGTTGTCTGGGCATCTGGGGAGGCTCACAGCTGTTTGCTGAAGGCTTATATCACCCCTCTACATTGGGGACCGCCCATGAAATGCAGAGAGATTTGGAGTTTGATTAGCCCTTAGAAAAAGTTGTAACTGGATCTAGGCTGATGATTGTAGAAAATTTTACTGGATAAATAGAACTGATCAAAGTACTGGTTATTCCAAAATGGAGTATAATCCAGTCCTCTTTAGAGAATTGCTTTCTTTTTCTTGATAGATTGCTCCTCCTGAAACACAATTTTCATTGTGTCTGTCTAGGGAAACAAACAAACAGTGTCTTGAGCTGTATTTGTACAAACTTTCATGCCAGATCAGGAGCTTCCACACTTGGACACTGCTCTTGTGCAGCTTCATGTTCTATGACCCCTGGGTGTGGACCATGAGTTTGTTCATTCATTTGTTTATTCATTCATTCATTCATTCATTCATTCAACAAATATTTACAGGGGGCTTACTTTGTGCCAGGCACAGTTCTAAGCACTAGAGATACAGCAGTGAACAAAACAGATAAAGTTCTTATCTTTATGGGATTTATATTGTAGCTGAGGGAAACAGACGATAATCACATAAATACTATATATAAAGTGCTGGCAAGTGCTATGAAGATAAATGAAACCAAGAGAAGGTGAGAAATGGGTGCTGGGGACAAAGTGACTGTTTTGCATAGTGTCATCAGAGCTTCCTGTCTGAGAAGGCAATATTTAAGCAGAGATCCAAAAAAGGATGAGGCAGTAAGATGTGCAAATCTAAAAAAAAAAAAAAAGACATGCAAATCTGCAGGGAGGTCATTCAGGTGCCAGATATAGCAGTTTCAATGACCCTAAGGCATGAGAGTGTTTGGCTGGTTTAAGGAACATTTAGGAAGGATGTGTGGCTGTCACAGAAGAGGTCAATGGGAACAGACTCTGTGGAGCCTGGCAGGCCACTATTCCTTGGCTTTACTTTGAGTGAGATGAGAAGCCTTTAGAAGAGTCCAAGTAGCCTGCCCCTGCTGGTCCCTGCATCCCACCTTCCGGGCCTTGTGTTCATCTAGCCCATTCCCTCACCCCACTCCCAGCCTGCCAAGCTAAGGGATCAGCAATTGGTTACCTGTCCAAATAGGAACCATCATTATTGTCTTTCTAGATCATGTTAATCTTAGCTTTTCCCGAGCTCCTATTGGGCAGACCACATGGCAGTCTTTGAAAGTTGCTATAGTCTTCTTCTTCTTCTTCTTCTTCTTCTTCTTCTTCTTCTTCTTCTTCTTCTTCTTCCTCTTCTTCTTCTTCCTCTTCTTCTTCTTCTTCTTCGAGTATTGTTGACACACAGTGTTACCATCTGTTTCAGGTGGCATCCCTCTTCATACATGTAACCTTCCTGGTAAGCTGATTAACATCCACATCCAAGTCCCCAGGCTACACCCATCTCCAGGGCCCAGTGGACCCTCTCATCAGGACTCATTGGTCCAGACTCCTCATCACATCCAATGTCAGACTCATCAAGCTCTTCCTGAAATGTGCTTCCCTACTCCCCTTGATCTTTATCTTGGTAAGAGGCTTCACCCAGTCACCCCCTGGTTTGGAGGGCAGCCTCTGCAGCTCCACACCTACTCCCTTCCAGTCCCCACATACCCTCTGCCCAGCACTTCCCTCCACTCTCACCTCTGCCACCTTGGCTAAGACCCTAACTCCTCTCCTTTTGACAGTGAGCTAGCCTCCCTCCTTTGTATTGTGCTCCTCTCTAACCAATCTTGCCCCCTTGCTCCTCGGGAGATGTTTCTGGAAGGTAAATCTGCCCTCATGATTCCTCTGCTCAAAATCCTTCAGTCGTCCCCTATGGCTCTCAGAATAATGTCCAGACTCCTTTGTTTGGCAAAATTTAAAAAATAGAATAAGGTCTCTAGGACCCAACAACTCTGTTTATTCAGAATTGAGATTCAGCATTTCCACAGAGTAGAAGCATGGAATTAAACTAAAAAAGGAAACTATCAGGGAAAAAGATTCACAAGTGTGCTGTGTTAAGGTTGAAAAAAATATAAGCTTAAGTGGAACAGAATAAAGATAACTTGGCTTAATAGCTATTTCCTGAAAAACAAGTACTCTAGGGTTTCTGACAACTGTAAATTCAATATGTGACAATAGCATGCTGTCACTATCAGCAGAAATGCCACTCCCAGGTCCTGCTCTGTGGATGACACATTTTAAGTGGAATATTGGCATCCTGGAGTTTCCCCAGAGGATGATGGCTAAGACAGTGAGATTCTGCAGACCTAGCCAGGTAGAGAAGTTTTCACTTGTTTGACTTTCATTCAACCCAGTTGAAATATGTCCTTGAACATTATATACCATGTTTGAAATTACAAAAGTATGTTATGAAACTTAAGATAGCTTCCAGATCACCCCCTACCTTAGGACTCTAGATCCCCCTCACCCTGCTTCACCTTTCCCCCATTTTCCAAGCACTTATCTCCTTCTGATATACTATATACTTTCCTTATTTGTTATGTATATTATTGCCTATCTCCCCTGCTAACTTATAACCTCCAAGAAGGCAGGGATCTTGGTTGCCTTTAATCAGGGAGGATCCCAATTGCCTGCAACAGTATCTGGCATATAGCAGGTACTCAATATATACAGAATAGAGACATAGAGATAGTGTGCATACATACACACTGTATACATATATAATTTTACATATATGCAGTATATAAATGATAGTCTAGTGGAGGCTGACACAAAATTCTACCCATCAATATTACTATCTCTCCCTTTCAGCACAATTGGAAAATGTGTCTTCTATATTTTCACCAAAATTACTAATCTAATGTGCCTTCTATATTTTCATCCAAGTTGTTGGAAAGTGTAGGGCTATAGGTATGCTGATGTATGTGCTCCAAGAGTATGTACAAGGATATCCATGGTCACAGGATCAGATGTAGCAGATTATATGCACTTGTCAATCTACAGAGGTCTGGTATGCTCATGTGATAGACTATCATGAGTCTTTTTTTTTTTTTTAGTGATCTGCAGGTAGCGGTTTATCAGATCTATAATTATTGATTTAACCAGATTTCCAAGATATATTATTACATTAAAAAATGGATTTCCTTCTTTTCTTATGGCTGATTGAATCCTGCCTTTTAAGACAATATAGCTGGACTTGAGAACATTATGCTAAGTGAAATAAGTCAGGCAGAGAAAAACAAATCTTGTATGCTATCACTTATTTGTAGACTCCAAAAAAGTCAGACTCATAGAAACGGGAAATAGAATGATAGTTACCAGGGGTTGAAGGAAGGAGGAAACCGGAAGATGGTGGTCAAAAGGTACAAACTTCCAGTTATGAAGTGAATAGGTTCTGGAGATCTGATGCACAGCATGGTGACTGTATAGTTAGTAATACTTTAATACTCTATTACATATTTTAAAGCGGCTAAGAGAGTGGATCTTAAATACTCTCACCCCACACCCACATGCGAAGGTAATTATGTGAGGTGATAAAGATGTTAACTATCCTTACTGAGATAATCATTTCGCGATATATACCTGTGTCAAATCATCACGTTGTATCCCATAAATCTGTACGGTGTTGTATATCAATTATATCTCAAGAAGCCTTGGGGGATGTGGAAAGTGCATAATGTCATTTATTATCCTCCTATGTTTGTTTGTTTTTTACAATGGGGGCTTGAACTCACAACCCTGAAATCAAGACCTGAGCTAAGATCAAATGTCAGATGCTCAACCAACTGAGCTCCCAGGTGCCCCCTGCATTTTTTTTTTAATCCCAAGAAATGACTGCATCAGGCTTGCCCCTGCTTTTGCTTTGGTTTCTTTGCTTAAATGTTTGTGGTTGCATTAGTATTTATTTAATGGGTCTGTTTAGGAATAATTGAACAACCAAACATTAACCAAGCCCCTGTTGAGTGGGGCGTGGGACCTTTAAATATGTTATTTCCTTTAATCCTAGGACACAGTGGTCACTATTCCTATTTCAAAGTTGAAAAAATTGAAACTCGGGGGCTTGCCTGGAATCACACAACTCCTGAATTCTACTGGACCTTACCCTTCCATTCCCACAGCTCTGTCAGGGCAGTCTGCGCGGGCATCTGTCTGCATCGCCTCCCAGCACCTGGACTACGCCGTGAGCCACTTTACTGGAGCACAGGCCTTCCAGGCACTCTGTCCTCCTGGCTTGGAGGGGCCATGCCGGCTTATCCCCTCTCCCCTGCAGAGATGTGGAATGAGGAGGTATTGTGACAGCTTTGTCAGAGAGCAGCTTTGTCTCTCACCTGCCCAGGAAACAGAAACCTTGCAGACACACATGTCTGCCCAGGCAGGAGAACAGCCACCAGCCCCACGATGACATGCAGGACACCTGGTGCCAGGTTGTCCCACTGGCCTCCCTACTAGCATTTGAGTTTCCTCTCTTACTTCAGGGCTACAGGGAAGACAGAAGCATCATCCCATCAGGGCAGCCTCAATATCAGGACGAGCTCTGTTATGTCTAAGGCAGAAGGCTGGAATTTAGTTAATTTTATCAGTTTAGGTAATTCAACTGTTTTAATGAAAAGAGGTGACCTTGGGGCTTATGGCGTCACAGATAAGGAGTGTGGACAGCAGCAACAGATGGGTGACCTTGTTCTGCCTATTAACTGCTTTCCTTCCCGTCTGCTTTTCCACACCCCACTCCCTGATTTCATTTTCTAGTCCAAGGTTTTAACACCAGGAGGGGAAGGAATAATTAGCACAGCCAAGCCTTGGGAAAATGCTGTTTCAGGGCAATCCGCATGTGCTTCTCTGGATCCACAGCCTTCCAGCAGCAGCGGACGCCCACAGGAGGAGCAAGGCAGCCAGCCCGGCTCCCGGGGGCAGGGGGTAAGGTGTCTGCAGGGCCAGGCCTGCTGTCTGGGCTGAGGCCCTCGGGGTCGCGTGAACCCAGGTGGCCGAGGAAGTGAGGGAGCTCTGCTAATTCTCAGCTGTGCTAATTCAATCCCATTCGACAAACATTTATTGAGCGTTTATTAATGCTAGGATTCAAAGTCAGAAGCTGAGGATTGGAAGAGAAGTGGTGATATTTGTCCCCACCACCCACCAAAGAACCAGTCTGTTGGTTTGGGTTGACAGAGCCCAACGGGTGACCTGCCTAGGTGTCCTGCCTGGGGATCAGAAGGAAATTCCTGGAATAAACTAAAGCGAGAAATGGGCCCAAGAACTGAAAACTGGAGGGACCACTTGGCCCCGGGAAACTGGCTCAGAAAATGAGAAGGAGCCACAGCAGGCGAGGACAGGGAGAGGCTTGGAGGACCCGATGTTGTTCCTTATTATAAATATTCCATCCCATTACCACCTTAAGGATGTCTGCAGTTCTCATCTTGTAGGTGCTAATTTGTGGCTTGAAAATATGTTTTCCTGAGATAAATGTCATGTGGTAGGGGGTGTGTGAGTGTGTGTGTGTTTGTGTGTGTGTGGTTACTGTGCTTGAACAGCTACTGCCTCTAACCAGTTCCATCTTTGACTTACACCTTGAGTTTATTCACCACACACTTCTATTAATTCTATGCATCGAACTGGAAACCCACTGTGTAGAGTTTTGACGTATTTCAGACATGAGACAACTTCACTGGCTTATTTATGAGGAGTGTGATCATACGATGTACCCTACAGGTATTGCTCTAAAAATAATCTATCTCATATGTAAATTACTTTCCAAGTCAACGCTGCAGTAAATCCCTGGAAATTTTCAAACAAGGGAGTTTCATTTATTTGGCATTATTAGTTTACAATCTGTTCCACACAAGCGCCTGCACAAAACCTTTGTTTTAGATAAAATGTGCTTTCAAAAATAGAGTGTGCTGTCTCCTCTCTGCCTTCTAAAATAGAGTGTGCTGAACATTTTCTCCATGACTCACGGTATCATTAATTATATAATGATAGCACTTCAACATTGTACAAAACAGTGCCTCCAAGTGCTATTGAAGTGCACTGAGCTGTTTCCCTTTACACTGACACTGAATTTATTATTTTTTAAATTTAAGCTTATATTTTTTAATAATTTTTTTCTTCTTTCCCCCAATGTTAAACTGTAACTTTTAAAAATTGCTTTTAGCATTCCAAATTTATCGCATCCACTTTGCTGCTGACACTGATAACGATGACAACAATACTAATATTAATAGCTATTTATTAGGCAGTTACCATGTTACCTGGCACCGTGCTAAGCACTTCAGGAATATTTCTTCATTTAATCCTTGTAAGATCCCTATGAAGCAGATACTATTATTACTGTACATTGACAGATGAGGACACAGGTTTAGAGAGATAAATTAACTTGCCCTTCTTCACACAGCTGGAGGCAGGAGAGGAAGTTACACTGTCCAAATTCAGAGTTCATGCTGTTTACCACTCTGCTGTACTGACTCCTACTGTGGCCTGGCCTACAAGCCAATTAAAACCAGTTACAAGTATTTCCAAACTAAGAGTTCCTAGGCTCCAACTGAGGATCTATGATGTTCTCCAGTTTGTAAAGTCCCTGAGCTTTCATGGATGTCCTTTCTTTTCTATCATCTTTGTCCCCAGCATACTTGAAATAGCTAAGATTGCTGATAAAGTGAAGCTGGCTACCTAAGGTGCTTTGTTTTATTTTTCTGGAAAAACACCTTGCTTTTATATAGCACTAATCCTAGAATTTGTTCAGAAACATACATATTGAGCACCTTATTTATCTTCACAACATCTCTGACATATACTTTTGTTAACAGGCATTATTATGGCAGCTTTACAACTTTTTTAAAAGATTTTATTTATTTATTTATTATTTATTTATTTATTTATTTATTTATTCATGAGAGACGTAGGAAGAGGGAGAAGCAGGCTCCCTGTAAGGACCCTGATGAGGGACTCTATCCCGGTCCCCAGGATCATGCCCTGAGCCAAAGGCAGACGCTCAAGCACTGAGCCACCCAGGTGTCCCAGCTTTACAGCTTTTAAAATGAAGTTAGGAACACCAAACACTGAAATGAGAATTCTCTGGGCACCTGGGTGGTTCAGTCAGTTAAGCATCTGCCTTTGGTTCAGATCATGATCTCAGGGTCCTGGGATTGAGCCCTGTGTCAGGCTCCCGGCTCAGTGGGGAGTCTGCTTCTTCCTCTCCCTCCCCCTGCTCATTGTCTCTCTCTCAAATAAATAAATAAAATCTGGAACACCTGAGTGACTCAGTGGTTGAGTGTCTGCCTTCGGCTCAGGTCATGATCCCAGAATCCTGGGATCGAGTCCTTCATTAGGCTTCCCATGGGGACCCTGCTTCTCCCTCTGCCTATGTCTCTGCCTGTCTCTCATGAATAAATAAAACCTTTAAAAATTGTTTTAATTTTAAAAATCTTTTTAAAAATTAAATAAATAAAAATCCATAAGAAGCATGGATGTGCATGCTGATCCCAACATTTCCTTGACCCATTGTCCCAACTGTAGGACCACTTGGCCCTCAGAAGCCCAAGACCTACTCAGATACCATTAGGCAAATATTTGCTCTCCTTTTCTGTTCTTTTTCACGGTTTTCCACTGCTTCCACACTGCTTGCTGACGTAGGAGGACCCATGCCAGGTGCCAGAGGCAGCTTTCTTCCCTCCCATTCCTTCATGCATCTAGCTGCTGTAGAATCAGAAGGGGATGCAGACTTGGTGCATCAGATGGCCTTATCTCTTCACCTTCTCAGCAAATGGCTATCCCATCCTTCCAGTCCTCAGGCTAAGCCCTTAAAGTCATTCCTGACTCCTCTCTTTCTCATATGCCACATCCAATCCATCAGAAAATCCTGTCAACCCTACCCCTCAAAATAAGTCCAGAATCTGATTCCCCCTCTCCATGCCCCTGCTCACTACCTGATTCAGGCCACCGTCACCCTCTTGGTTATGGCAATGCCCTCCCAGGTAGCTCCCCACTCCCAACCATGCCTCCTCATTCTACGCTCCAGACAGTAGCCAGAGCAACTCTGCTGCAAGCGAAGGCAGATTGTGTCACTCGTCCACTCAAAACCTTCCCATGGCCCCAGCTAAGCAGAACTACTGCCACAGGCCTTTTGAAGGCCTGCATGTCCCTCACCTGGTCTCCTCCATCCACTCTGTCACCCTGCCCTCTCCTGTCACATGGCCTTCTCTAGTAAGAGTGGTGTGTATGTCCTTCCAGAATTCAGGTTTTGGTTTTGTTGAATCTCAAGCTTTTGACCTGAAAAGGAACACTACAGTGCAGTACAAAGAGCTGCCCAGCGGGCCTCGGAGGCCTTGGCGGTGTTTGGCTTTCCTCCCACAGCCGGCAAAGGGGCCTAAGCAGCCCCACCCTGGGCACTGGACGGTTCCCTCCATCAAGCAGGTGTGCTCCACCCGCCAGCGCCTGCCCCTCCCCTGCAGGCCACAGCAAACACTGGTGGCGACAGTCAGGACACACTTTCTTTTCCTGTTTGCTGTAGGTGGCAGCATGCCCAGGGCTGGCCCAGCACTGGCATTTCAGGGAGAAATTCCTGGCTGAAGAGACACCTAGAGAAAAAAAGGAGGCATGGAAATCCCTACAGGTTTCAACAGTTATCCTCCAAGGCCCACTGGAAAGAGGGCAGGTTAACAGGAAGGCTTGAGGGCTAGCTCAAGCCCCAGCAAAGCCCAAGTCAGACAGCTGGGCGTCAGGAGGCGGGAGTCCTCTGTAGGCCAGCCCCCCGCTAGGGGTCAACATCTGGGTGCCCAGGCAGCCAAGGCCAAGTTCTTTCCCTTGCCTCACCACTTCTCAGTGTCCAGGGTCAAGGAAGGGTCAGCCAGCTGGCAGATCAGGGCTCCTCCAGTTTTCTATCAGCCACATCCCACAGCACCTACACACAGTAGACGTCCCAAGCATGCTTGCCTGGGAGAGGAGTGTGTCAGAGCCAGCCCTCTTCCTGGCCCCCTGCTCTGACCCCCTTTCCCTTTGATTAGGAACCCAGACCCCACTCCCAGGTATTCTTCAAACCCATTCCTCCCAGTATACAAATGACTACTTCCCCTCTGCCTTCCGTCCTTTTGGAGGGACAAAAGGGCCCTGCACCCAGAAAAGCTGTCTCCTGGAGTCAAGAGAATTCCTGGAATGGGCAGGGACCTCGCCTGAGAAAGAGAAAGGAGAAGTGTAGGTAAAGGCAGAGGGGAGCAAGGGGAAGATCAAAGAGAGCCTGGACAGGGTCAGGAGGAGGGAGTGCTGGCAGGGAGACAAATGAGGCTCCCCAAGGGGTCAGCCGAGGGACAGGCGTGCCTCGGCTCAAATGCACAGTGTTGGTGCAGAAGCGCTTGGGGAAGACGGGTCACCGCAGAGACAATAGATGGAAAAGATAAGAGAAGGTGTAAATTAATGGAGAAAAGGGCTGGCCAGAGATAAGGATATCTCCCTCTAATTAAAAACGTACAACCTCTCCATCTCCAAGGTTGGTGGTGTCCCAGACTGTCCTGAATCTGAGCTGGGGTGGGAGCTGAGGCCCAGAAGGGGCAGAAATTGGGCCAGTTAATGATTAGCTCCTCACTGACTCAGCTTCACCCTCAGACAAGAGGAGTTACCTGAGAGGAAGCAAGTGGCTCACCTAACTCAGGAAGAGCTGTTGGGAACTTCTTGCTTTTCACGGCATCCTCACTGCTGAGGTTGGCCGGGATAGGTCCTTTCCTGATGTCTCAGGTTTTTGTTGTTTGTTGGTTGTTTTTGTTTCTGGTCCTAATATTCTAAGCTCCGCCTCAAACTCTGATTGTACTTGAACTTGATCTTGCCGGTTCCACATCCAAAAAAGGGTGCCCGGTTCGCAATTTCTGGCCAGACTCATCTGCCTGCAGTCAGAGCTAGTTAACTCACAGAATGGGAGAGACAGTAGATTCTAGAGCCAGGCTGCCCGGGGCCATGTCCTGCCTTGTCCACTCACTACCCGTGTGACTTAGTACAAGATACTTGACTTCTCAGGACACCTGGGTGGCTTAGTGGCTGAGCATCTGCCTTCGGCTCAGGTTGTGGTCTTGGGGCCCTGGGATCAAGTCCCGCGTCAGGCTGCTTCTCCCTCTGCCTATGTCTGCCTCTCTCTGTGTGTCTCTCATGAATAAATAAATAAAATCTTAAAAAAAAATGATACTTGACTTCTCACAGGCTGTCGTGTGTGCCAAGCACATTGTAAGCACTCAATAAATGCTAAGCTATCCTCATCACCATCATTGTCAATTCAATCAGTAACATTTTATCCCCTCCATGGGAGCCACAGGCCCATTTCCTGACTGAGCATGTCAGAGCCCTCTCATTCCCTCAGCACTGATGCCTGTGGACATACCCTAGGATGGACGTTTCAGAGGATGAGACAAAGGAACAAATAGTTCAGTTGTAAGTTGTGGGGGCAGGAGGAGGTAACTCCAGACACCCATGAATACTGTCTGGAAATTCCTGAATCCTCTCTCCCTCCTCACATCCAGTCCTTCACCAATCCTGTCTGGTGTACCTCCAGAATAAACCCTGCCTCCATTCACTTTCTTCCACCTCCCTGCTGCCCCCTCCAGTCAAGGCCACCATGATTTCCTCCACTTAGACTGCTACACTAGCCCTCTGACTGCCCCCCCACTTCAACTCCTACCTGCATCCCTAATCTGTTGTTCATGCAGAATGCACAGTGATATTTGAAAAGCTATGACTACAGAAACTACATCATTCTCTTGCTAGAGTCCCCTCCCCTCCCCCAGCCCTCAATGGCTTTTCCCTGCACTTCAGATAAAATCTCAAGTTCTTAGCTTCGTTAAAAGACCCTGTATGACTGGCCCCTGCCCACCTGTACAATCTCACCCAGAGCCACGCTCCTCCTTGTCTACCACACTCCAGCTTCGCTGGCTTCCTTTCGGTTCTTCAAACACCCTTTCCTCCTCTTCAAAGGCCCAACTCCTTTTCAAGTCTTAGCGTCAATGGCATGTCTTCAGAAAAGCCTTCTCTGGTCACCCTCTCTAAATAACTCCCCAACTCCTCCCTTTGACTCTGCTTCACAGCATCATATTCATTTTGTCCACTGTGTTTATTTTTATAACTAGATATTTACTTGTTTTTTCTTTTTGTCTCTGTCATGATGCTGCACTAATGTGAAAAAAGAGGCTTTTGTGAAGGATGAAAAACTGAGGAACATGAATAATTTATATCTCTAGTATTGGGGATTCTGGGAAGAAAGAAGGAAAAGGAAGGAGACAGGAAGAGAAAGCCATCAATTCCAAAACCGTTATTCAAGATGGCAGAGTGAAGATATCTCCATTTGCTTCTCTTCTCAAAATATTTTTT
The DNA here is from genome assembly GCF_905146905.1 of Nyctereutes procyonoides. Taxonomy (NCBI): domain Eukaryota; kingdom Metazoa; phylum Chordata; class Mammalia; order Carnivora; family Canidae; genus Nyctereutes; species Nyctereutes procyonoides. The sequence continues at coordinate 39,061,381 of NW_026575044.1, forward strand.
AATTCAAAAACACTGAAAACAAGAAACGAACACAAAATTAGAAATCCAATGCAAGTAAAAGATATTTAACTTCAGACAAAAATAAAAGAAGGACAAAATTGATGGAAGATCAGTTAATATAGAGGATAGGAATAAAAGGGCAAACAGAGGGTTTGTTTGAAAATTTGTGTAAGAAGCAGTCACTTCCCTACCTCTACATTCCAGTCAGGCAACTACTTCTCACCATAGCCATCTCCATAATGAAACTAAAAAGTCATTCTCTGGAGAAGTTAAACAGAACATTCTACTTTCAAATACAAGGAATTTCAGAAATATATAAAAAAGAGAGGGAAGTGTTACGGGCTGAATTGTGCCCCTTCAGAATCCATATGTTGAAGTCCCAACCCCCAGTATTTCAAAATGAGGCCATGAGGGTGGGACCAATATGACTGGTGTTCTTTTTTTTAAATTTTTATTTATTTATGATAGTCACAGAGAGAGAGAGAGAGAGACGCAGAGACATAGGCAGAGGGAGAAGCAGGCTCCATGCACCGGGAGCCCGACGTGGGATTCGATCCCGGGTCTCCAGGATCGCGCCCTGGGCCAAAGGCAGGCACTCAGAGTTCCCATGACTGGTGTTCTTATAAGAAAAAAAAGAGACAGCAAGGATGTACATGCACAGAGGAAAGATCATGTGAGGACACTGGGAGAAGGCAGCCATCTGCAAGTCAAAGAGAGAAGCCTCAGAAAAAAACAAACTTACCAGTGCCTTGATCTTGAACTTCTAGCCCTCAGAACTGTGAGAAAATAAATTTTTATTGTTTAAGCCATCCAGCCTGTGTTATTTTCTTATGGCAGCTCTAGTAAACTAATACAGGGAGGGAGGAAATTATCCAAAAATTGATAATATAAGAAAACTTGAGGAGCATCTGGTTGGCTCAGTAGATAGGACGTGCAACTCTTGATCCCAGGGTCATGAGTTCAAGCCCCATGTTGGGCATAGAGCTTAAAAAACAAAGAACTAATGAACAAATGAATGAAAGAAAGAAAGAAAAGAGAGAGAAAAGAGAGAGAGAAGAAGGAAGGAAGGGAGATAAAGACAACTTGAAGGACAAACTAAGTCTCTGGATCCGAGCACAAAGAATGAAGACAAAAACACAGCATCACTAAATTTTACAAATAAATGAATAGAAGATTCTAAAAGCTTCCAGAAAGGAACTATAGGTCATACTTAAGGGGTCATGTGTAAGAATGGAACGAAACTTTTTGACACCATCATTGAATGCTAGAGGATAATGAGATAAGGTCCTCAAAATTCTAAGTACAAATTATTTTCTACTTGGAATTTTTATACCCAGTCAAGTAGCAATCAAATGTGAGAGTAAAATAAAAACATATTTTAGATGTTAAAGAGAATGGGGGGGGAATGTACCCCCTACACACTCTTTCTCAAGAAGATACTAGGGAATATGTTCCACAAAAATGAAGTAAGTCAAAAGAGTAAAACCTGATCCAGCAAGGAAAGAATCCAGCAGAAAAGAGAAGGAATGTAATCCCTAACATGACAGTGAAGGGGAGTTGCATGACACTAGCTGTATAACTGCAGATCAACCTGAGCAACCATTTCAGATTGAAACAGAAAGTCAAAGACTCCAGTGGAAAATGTCAACAAGCACTTAGATTTAAAAGTAAAGGAGCTACTGATGAATGAGGGAAACTTACCCACTTAAAGAAAACTAAGTAGATAAAATAAATCAACCATGATTATCTCCAGGAAAAACAAAATTTGAACAGGAAAGGAAATGTAATCAGAATGCAGAATTTGGTTTAGCCATAAATAGGATTTATAAATCCATAATAATTAAAATCTGAATATGAATGCAATTAGAATTGGGATATAATTATATTCTGAGAATAAAAGAAGGAGAGAGGAATTTAAATGAGTTATTATTTCATAAAAGGAAGCCAGTGGTTGCTGTCTAGAACAGATTAATCAAGTATATCCGTATTTTTTTAAAGATTTTATTTATTTATTCATGAGAGACACAGAGCGGGGGGCAGAAACATAGGCAGAGGGAGACGCAGGCTCCATGCAGGGAGTCCGATATGGGACTCGATCCCAGAACTCCAGGATCATGCCCTGGGCCAAAGGCAGGCACCAAACCGCTGAGCCACCCATGGAGCCCTCAAGTATATCCATATTATTTAGAAATATGAATATAGGAGACAACCTTCTATTTCACCATAATTGAATAATAAGTTTTTTTTTAATTTTTTTATTTATTTATGATAGGCACACAGTGAGAGAGAGGGAGAGGCAGAGACATAGGCAGAGGGTGAAGCAGGCTCCATGCACTGGGAGCCCGACATGGGATTCGATCCTGGGTCTCCAGGATCGCGCCCTGGGCCAAAGGCAGGCGCTAAACCGCTGCGCCACCCAGGGATCCCGAATAATAAGTTTTGGACTTAGTTTACAAACTTAAACAGCTATAACACTAAAGAAAATATATGAAGCAACTTTTTTAGGCATTGGACAATAGCATAAGGTCCTTGAGAGAGAGGAAATACACAAAGTGAGCTCCACATTCATCCCAGTTTTCTTATGGGAGTACTTCCTAAACCAAGGCAAAGGGAAATAGAGCCAAATAGAAAGGAACAGTCTTTCTGAGACTCTATAAATAGCTGCTCTAGCTTAAGAATAAGGGCTTAGCCAAACCTACTGTAACAAAGACTTAAACTAAGCTTTAATATAATCCAACAGGAAAGTAACTGCCTTCCAGAACAAAATCCAATGCATTTTAAAAGAAAACAACAAATCTAGAGTGTCATAGAGTGTATCATGTCCAGTAAACCATCATAAAATATCAGACATGTGTAGAAGCAGGAAAGTATGACACATAATCTGGGGGAAATCTATAGAAACAAACTCAGAGATGACACAGATGTTGGAATTGGCAGGCAAGCCCCTGAAAACCATTATTATAAATATTTTTAAACATTATAAATCCAAAGATGGATACAATGAGAGAGCAGATGGCAGGAATCAGAGCAGAAAAAAAGAAAATTATGAAAAATAACCAATCAAAACTTATAGAACTGAAAAGAAATTAATATCATTTTCAAAATGGAAACCACCAGATGAGCTTAACAGTACATTGGAAATTATTGAATATAGCATTAGTGAACTTGAAGATAGGTCAATAGAAACTATCAATACAGAACAGAGAGTGGGGGAAAAAAGACTAAAAAACTGGATAAAGCTTCAATGACCAGTAGGATAAATATTAAGTGATCTTACATACAAGTAATTGGAATCTCAGCTGTAGGAGAGAGAGAGAGAAACTTTTGATATGAAATGGCCAAAAATTCCTAAATTTAATGAAAATGTCAACCAACATATTGAAGAATCTTTACAAGCCCCAGCTGGGATAAAAACAAAAAAACCCATGCCTAAGCACATCATGATTAACCTGTGGCAAGCTAAAGATAAAAAGAAAATCTTAGGGGTACCTGGATGATGCAGTCAGTTAAGCACTTGACTCTTGGTTTTGGCTCAGGTTGCGATCTCAGGGTTGTGATCTCAGGGCCATGATCTCAGGGTCAAGAGATCAAGCCCCACATCAGGCTCCATGATCAGCACAGAGTCTGCTTAAGACTCTTTTTCCCTCTCCCTCTGCCCCTCTCTCCTATCTCTCTCTAATATAAATAAATAAAATCTTTACAAAAGAGAGAAAATCTTAAAGTCAGCTGGGGAGTAGGGTAGAATGATACATGATAAACAAGGGAACAATTTATCATAAGAAAAAGGTGAGGGGGGGTAGAAAAAAAAAATGAGCCAGGAAACAATAAAATGGCATAAAGTACTAAAAGACAAAACCTGACAATCCAGAATTTCATATCCAGTGAAAATATCCTTTTAAAGTATAGGTAAAATAAAGACATTTTCAGACAAACAAAAGCTGAGAAAATTCATGACCAGCAGACTTACACTACAAGAAACATAAAATCTTCAGGATGAAGGGAAATGATACCAGATAGAAATAGATTTAGACTGAGAAATGAAGAGCTCTGAAAATAGTAAATATAAAAGATTTTTATGTAGATAAACATAAAATACTTTCTTCCTAGCTTTTAAATTTCTTTAAAAGATAATTGGCCATTTAGTGCAAAAATAATGACAATGTTCTGTGAATATATAGCATGTGTAAAAGTAAATGCATGCTATTTTGTGTAGCAAATGTATGATAAAGAGCAAAGGATAGGAGGAATGTATGGAAGTTTATTACTATTCTAAGATTCTTACATTATAAATAAGGTGGGAAAATATTAATAAAGGTATGTATAAATTAATGTTGCATAGTAACCATTTAAAAATAAAGACATAAAAAAATAAAGACATAGCTAAAAATCCAATGGAGGAGACAAAAATGGGATTTTAAAATATGGATGGATAAGAATAACAAAGAATAAATGGAACAGTGGAAAACAAATAGCATACTATTAGGTTTAAATCCAACCAAATCAATAATTACATTAAATGTAACTAGGCTAACACTCCAATTAAAAGGCAGAGATTAACATACTGGATAGAAAAATCAAGATGAACTACATGCTGTTTACAAAATAGACAAAACATAGAAATATGATGTAAGTAGCAAAAGAAAGAGAATAAAAAGTAGAAAGTAATTCCTCTGAGAAGGGAAAAGGGAAAAGAAAAAAACTATTCGTTTTTATTTGGCTTTTTTCTTTAAGATTTATTTATTTGTTTGTTTGTTTGTTTATTTGAGAGAAAGAGAATGAACAGGAGGGAGGGGCAGAGGTAGAGGGAGAAACAGACTCCTGGCTGAGCAGGAAACCCTACATGGGACTCCTGGGATCATGACATGAGTTGAAATCAAGAATTGGTATCTTAACCCACTAAGCCACCCAGGTGTGCCCCAAAACCATTGGTTTTTAATATAAATCCTTTTAACACTATGAGTGCTCTCAAAACATTTTCTTTGTAATGCCTTGAAAAATGGTTTTAGCAACTGAAGAAATTGTTCTGAAAGCACTTTACAAGTTGGATCTTATTCTTTATGATTTCTTTTTTTTTTCCTTTATGACTTCTGGGGGCATTTTGAAATTGCAGTGAGGTACAAAAAGAGAATATGAAAACCATTCTACCCAGAAAGGCAGATGGATCATGATTATGATGCTATTTTGTGCAAGACCCTGGGTTAAGCATTACATTATATTATAAAAATATAAGACATAAGTTAAAGATACCCACTCTTTTCCCTTTTCCCTCAGTGACAGAGTACAATAAATTATTTTTCTGATCATTAAACAATGCAATAGATTGTTATATTAATGGCCCCCAAAGAATCATGTATCCCTGTATTTATATCCTTGTATGAGCTCCTTCTACATTGATTCTGTGCTTGGATATGTGGTTTGCTTTGGCCAATGGGACGTTAGCAAACATAAACAGGGGCTTGAGTGGTGCTTGTGCATTGAAACTTGAACTCTCCTTCTTGCTGCTTTTGGAACACGGTAGCTTATAAAGAAGCTCTAGATAGCCTGCTGGAGATACACAACCCAACCGACAACCACTACTAACCAGCAGACATAAGAGTGAAGCAGTTTTAAACAATCTAGCTTCAGCCAAGCTGGTGGTGAGTCAACCTAAGTGAGACCAGCAGCAGAACTGTCCTACTGGGCCCACCAAAAATTGCTGCTGCACAAGATCATGAGTAAATAAAACAGTGGCTGTGTTGTGTGAATAAATTTGGCAGGTTGGTTATGCCACAATGGTTAACTGATACAGCTGTGATGATCTGGCTGTCATAGGAGCATAACAGTATGCCTTGATGCCCCATCTTTTCTTTTAAAAGATGCTAAAGATTTCCCAGGCAGTTTGGAATCCAGACTATTTTCCTTCAACACCTAACATGATCTGAATAGTAGGATTCAGTCTGTGACTTAAATTTGTATTTTAAAATTTTATTTAACTTTTGAATAGGTAATGCATAAACATGTTGAAAAATCTAATAATTCTACATTAATTCAGACAAAGAAACAAAACCATTAGGACACTCACACACACACACACACACACACACAGGCTTTTTATATCCAATTGCAGGTGCCAGTTAAGTAATTGCTGTAAGCTATTGTCTTCACATCTGTTGCTACAGTTTGAAGTCCACGGGCAGATGAATGTAAAGTGGGGAGAGCAGGGATAACCATGAACCCAAGGATGTGCTAGAACCCATGAAGATGGACAGAATTACATATCAATTCTCACTGCCTCTGATGTTTATGTCCTGCAGGAAAGGCCAGTGCCCTCATCATACAACTAAACTCAGAATTCAGAGTTGGCCCAGAAGTCAGAAAACCTGAAAAAGGACCCATGGAAAGGTAAGCCATTGCAAACCTCAATGCTGCTTCACACCCCTAAGGGCAGCCACAGGTAAGCAACCCTATACTGAGCTACAAAATATCTTCTACTTCACTTCCACCCTCCAAAGTTCACATGGTAATCTCTTTGGGGGCCTCCTTGTACTGGACCATACAAAAAGAAAATTCTGGAAGATATATTTTTCTTCCTGAAATATTCTATGCATCTAAATTCACACATATATCTAGTACTTGGTGTATTTTACACAAAAGGTCACATACTATGCACATTGATCAGCATCTTCCTTTTTTCTTTTTTTTTTTTTTAGCTAAACAAAATATCTTGGAAAATTTTCCATATCAACATAGGAATATTTGCCCTTTTTTGCTTTAATAATTGCATAATATAATACAGTGTGGATGTACCATGATCTGTTTAACTAGACCCTTATCAATGGGCATCCAGATTTTTTTTTAATTTTTCTATTTTAGATATTCCTACAAAGCCTCACACGTGTATGAATATTCTTTTTTTTGAATATTCTTATAATTAATGTTCATTGTCAATCTGGTATGGTATCAACCCAAACAGGCCAAGATGAGAGACTAATGGAGCCAGGCAGTGTACCGGAGCTGCAGTTGCAATGAAATGCCTTTCAGATACCCAATCCACTTTAATGTCCACCATTTGTAAATAGATTTTACACCTTTTGTGCATTTGTGACTTTTTCTATCTCGGTTCTTGGTCACTGGCTGTGTCTAAGACCATTCTGTAAAGTAAGCTAACCAGCAATTTAGTATTTATGAGATTACCCTCTAAAATGCTCATCACTGAAAATATTCTTCATGATATAAATGTAATCATCAAAAACAAAGTAACAAGGGACATCTAGATATCTCAGTCAGTTAAGCATTTGACTTTTTTTTATTTTTTTTAAAATTTATTTATTTATGATAGTCAGAGAGAGAGAGAGAGAGAGAGAGACAGAGAGAGAGAGAGAGACAGAGGGAGAAGCAGGCTCCATGCAACGGGAGCCCGATATGGGATTTGATCCCGGGTCTCCAGGATCGCGCCCTGGGCCAAAGGCAGGCGCCAAACCACTGCGCCACCCAAGGATCCCAGCATTTGACTCTTGATCTCAGCTCAGGTCTTCATCTCAGGATCATGAGTTCAGTCCCACATCAGGCTCCACATTGCACATGGAGCCTACTCACACACACACACACACACACACACACACACACACCACAAAGTAACATGAAAATCTATTGACAGATAAAACAAGTGGTTGACAGAGCCATGAAATCATTTCTTGTTCCACCATCTTAAAGTTCCATTTTTCAATGGCAGACCTTGCAACTGCCAGGTGGAAGACAAGCTGTTTGAGCAAAGAAATGTGAGACCCACAGAGAAAGAGAGATTGGCCAGTTTCTTTTTCTAAGAACACTTTCATTGATTTTTTTCCATTATTGAGTGTTTGCTTAAAGGCCCTTTCACCCTTCATCCCCAAGGGTTTTATAAATATCACATTTGTTTCATTCATACTTTAAAGATCTGGCCTTTTCTGGAGAAGAAATATTTTTCTTTTAGGAGCCATTGTTTTAAAGCATAAGCATAGAATCTCTTCACTCATAGCATAATGGTGGGCAGGGGGGATAAGACACATACACAAAAGAAAAATATTGAGCCACTTGGAATAGTACATCTCAGAGTGGTTTGTTATATTGTCCTAAGAAAACCCCTCAAAAAAGTGAGACACTGAAGAGGACAACCTCTCTGTCCTGCAGCACTCCACCTAACCACCTTGAGCCTTTCCTGATCCTCCGGATTCTTTCTGTTTCCAACAGCCTGTGTCTCTAGGAGGCATTCACTGGACAGCATGGCAGAAGATTCACATTACAGAGTCGAGATTTTGCATCAGAAAGGAGAGAAGTCTCAAGAAATAGTGTGAAGTCCCTTTGGCCAGGACAAAATATAGACACATGAAAATAGCTATCTTGAGAGAACCTGATTAAAGTTGGATTGGAGAATCCCTGAAATGCCAGATTTGCAAGAAGAGTGTGAAGGTATCTGTGCAAGCATAGGCCCCCCAAAGTGGTTCATTTGGAAAATGCCTAATCAGGAAATAATGTTAACAGCCATTTTATAAATGGATACACTCCAATCTGGATGAGGAATATTAGAATTAGTTCTTGAGAGTGGCTGAGTTCCAGATCTGTGCTTAAGTGATCTAGTGAGCCGAGCTACTTAACAGAGCTCAAAAGATTTACAAACACATTTGGAGCTCAGCAGAGCCAAAAACCAGCGGTGCTCCCCAGTCCCAGGCTCGGGCTCCTTCATGGAAAGGCTGGAGCAAAACTGAACCCTTGGCCCCTGGCCATGTAATGAATCAACTAGAATGAAAATGCCTCATGAGCTGAGTCCAAACAAGCTCCCATTGGGGCCTCTAGACCGGCTCCTAATTAATAGGCTCTTGGCCCACAAGCAAGAGTAAAAATATTTGCAACAATAAAAGGAAGACAGTGATCACAATGGAGGAGGGGGCTAACAAAGAGAGAAAAAGGGAAAATTATGATGGGAAGATGGATCCAGGTCTAAAGTTAGCTGGCTGAGCAGTAACTCAAACCTTTATTTATTTGTTTAAGTCAGATGTGAATAACTACATAAATTTGATTCCCAGTTTGGAAATTCAGTCTATACAGCAGAATATGAGAAAACAACAATGTTGACAGGATTGAAAATTACAGACAAAGACCCATCAATTAATAGTTTGGGATTGTCAGCTTAATGCACTACTGGTGTAGGGATTGGAAGAATCCACACAGAGAAGGGAGACACCAGGCTGAGAACTCTTGCCCCGAGAAGATGGCTCCTGAGCCCCAAAACTCTAAGATTTCCAAAGCTCAGAAGTCTTCTCTTTGCTTTTAGAGGATGTAGGACCACAGACCAAACAGGGCTTCAATGGAGCTGTGGTCCAAAGGGCTGGCAGATTAGAAGTGGTGAAGCCAAGAGCACAGAAAACAAGAGACTAACTTAAAATAATCAGGAATAAGACTTCGGAAAGTTTAGAATCTTCCATTCATTTTTATAGTTGATATGTTTTCCTGTTGCCCATCTTTTAGAATAAATTTTAGCATACTCCGGCCTGATAAGGCCCTCATGTTCCAGAAAAATTTGTAATAAAGAACGTTAGTCTTCAGAGACAGCAGTACAGTCAGTACAGACAGCAATTCAGACTTCTATCAACAATTGGCTGGTGTTCTAAAAATGTGTAAGTTGATTTTTTGAAATCTATAACACTTCTTATAATAGAAATGGTGTTACAAATGGAAATTAGGTCCTTGCACTAGCTCATAAAGCCTATTTAATAAAGTTCCTAAATATCATGTGTTCATTTACAATGAAAAATATGTAATACTGGAAAAGACTTTTTGGCAGATGATGATGTTTTAACTATGGGTTATGCTTGAAGTAAAATTACTAGGCTACCCTGGGAGATTAACTTGCGAAAGTGTTTTCAAGGCAAAAGGTGTTCTGAATTCCATCTTACAACTTGGAACTTGGGGGAAAGCTATACACATAAACACACACACGCCATGTGTGCTGCCACAGAACACACCCACTCAGGGAATACTTCTTGTTCTGGGGGATTCTAGTGAGAAAAAAAGCTGGTGGTTCTCATATGTAGGATATTTCCATGTTTGGGTTTTTCAATTTGAAAAAAGCCTATTTAACTTTTTAAATGGTAAATTCATATCTTTTTTTACATTTCCTCTAAATTGTATATTATTGGCATGCCAACTAGGCTAATCTTTCCATCAGGAAGGATGCTGGGAATTGTGCCTCTCAAGGTGCTAGGTCCTACTCCCAACTTAGTTCCTTACCAGCCATTTGACTTTGGATGGGCACTCTCACTTCCCTGGACCTTAATTCACTCAAATTTAAAAAATGAAAACAGCAACATCTGAAACATCATCCCTGTGGAGCTACAGTGAGCACCAAATGAAATGAAAATACTACCCTGTTTTTGTGTAATATCTTGAGTTTTTAAAATGTGTTCACGTGTTTTACTCTCTTGCCAACTCTGGAAGAAAATGAACTCTTTAGACTTTAACATCCTCCATGAAGCCAAAATAGAAAAAAATATATATAATAGTCCCAAGATAACTTGGCAACTTACACAGCCAACCACCACACCTCAGGCTGTTCCCACTGTTTATTGCCCTAACACAAGCTGGTATCAGGGAAAACACTATTTTTTGTTTCTTCTTCATCCCTAGTGAAAGTTCATAAAGGAGACCAAATTTTTTTTTTTTTTTGTGGAGAGCCTTATGCAGCATATTATCCTCACTCAAACACCTTTACAAATAAGTCTCCCTACATCTCCAGTGACACCCACAGGCTGTAACCCAGTTATACCCATTCAGGTATTATACATGTTTAATGCATTCCTATCAAAGAGCCCCTCTCCCTTTTGCCTGGTGACAACCTACAGGGCTGCCCTATGTCCATGATACATTAATTTTTTGCCTGACTTTCTCTGTGGTCACTCTCAACTCACACTTCAATGGAGACACACCAACTACACAAAGAAGCCATGACTCAAACAGCAGTCAGTGAGACCACACTCATCAGTGTAGCCACTTAGTTAATCATAAATCATCTTTATTCTCTCTTAGTCCTTAAGACCAGAGTTCGCCCTTCCCAAAGAAAGTCCACGTCCTCCCTTTGAGTAATGGGTTTGACAACCTCAACTCAAACACAAGCCTGCCCGTGCACAGACTTATCAGGGCTGCTTGGAATGGACAAGGGAAGGTGCAGAGGCAGAGAACAATGGCGCCCTGACTGGACAGGCAGGCGTTATCAGCCTGCCATCGGAACAGGGCCAGCACTTGTTTTTCTTTCTGTTGAGTGTGCGAGCTGGTTCCAGTGTACAGTACCAGGTAGTGTAAAAGGCTGCTGCTGGGCCCCTCTGTTTGTGAGGGCTGTTGACATAAGGTGGGGTACAAGTGATGTAGGTTGATTTCTGCCCTATTTTTCTGATAGCCATAAATGAAACTCTCTTGGGCAGGCCCCTTTGCCCAGAGCTTGGCAGTTCTATCTTTTTTGGAGATGAAGGTATTGTGCATGTTAAGCAGAACTTTGTGCTCCTCTCCAGTGGAATGATGTGCAAGGTCACCGGACAGAGCACGTTACAAAGAAAAGGTGCTTTAGTGAAACATCACATACGACTGGTATCAAGGACAAAAGGAAGTCAGAACTTAAAAATGGCCACAAAACTCGAGCTTATGGCTCTTCAGCCAAATTGTCTTCTCATCATGAATCCTACTAGACAAAGGGCCTGACACCCTCCCTAGACTTTGGCTTTAAGGCTAAATTGTGCCTTAAAATATTCCTCATCCCCTATAGTAATTCACATGACCAGGGGATTTGTAAGGGTTCTTACTGGAAGCAGTTTGGATTTTTCTGCCTATATCCCCCTGGGAGTAATAAATATTCCAATGCATGAAAGATACTTTACAGCCCACCTCACCCAATTCAGGGCCTCTTGGGATACATTTTAGCAACAAACCTTATTCCTAGCCTAAAATTATTTTTCCTACCTCAACTTCCCATTCTATTACAGTTCAGTATTTGTCACTTACTTGAAATTCTTATTGAAAGGGGGTGAATCTTAAGACAAAAATAAAATACTTCTAGAAAGGAGCTTTAGTGTCTTTCTGGAAACAGATTTCAGACAATCTTAGGGGACGTTTTTTCAAACTGAAGACATGATAGAGGGATTTGGAAATGGAACCAGGTTTTAGCAACATTGTGAGATCAAGAGGGGTGTGATTTCTTTGAAACACAAATACAAATCCCAAATCCAGGCCTTTTCTGAGTTAACCTGGGCTTTGGTCTCAGGCTGAAATCCCAGCTCCTTCACTTACAAGTAGTTAAACTGGACAGGCGACTCCAACTTTCTGAGTTTTCATGTACCACCTGTGAATATGTACCTCATAGGCACAAAGATCCACGAGCATCAGTGGGTTCATGCTTGTGACTGCAACCAGCCGAGCGCACAGGTGTTCCTCTCCTGTTTCCTCCTCTGCCTTCAGACTACTCTTTTCCTTATCCTACAGCAATGCATTTTCCTCAAAATTTAAGTCTCTCCTGCTGTTGGAAAGTTCATGTTTTGTCACTTTGCTCTCATGAAAGATCTGCATTAGTACCTGTTATTACGAACCAAAAGAAGTCCAGAAGGTTTTCACTTTTACAAAAGGCAAAGCCAAAATAGGGTTCAGGGTTTATTTTGCAGGAAGCCATTATAAAGGTGGTGAACACCCCGAGTCATGAGCTCGCAGCAAGAGCAGCCCCGCCAGGCTTTCCCCAAACTACACTCAGCCTCTCAGGATCCAGCTGCCATAGCTTTGAACCGTGTCTAGGAACATCTGTGCCTTATCTCCATTTATTGCATGCATCCATTAGCAAGATGTGTCCTAAGGTATCAGAAAAGCTTTAGAGAGGTTATTTTTTGGTTCTGAGGGCACCTCCAATTTTTTCCATATAAATGAGTGGCAATTGTTTCTTCACTTTATGCCATTTTAGCTTACAAAAGTTTTCATAGGAACACTCTACATTTGGGGATCCAGGGAAACCAATATATCAGAGAATCAGACCAGGAAACAAGTAGCACGTATGTTGTCACCAAATGGAAAGAACATTTCTTTGTGTGCTGCTATTTTAACATGGCAGCTAAAGCAGTGGCTAAGGGAAGAATTTATGCAGCCAGTCAGTCTGTGTTCAAATTCCAGCTCCATTTACAAGCTCTGGGCCTTGGGCCAATTACTAATCTCCCTACACCGTAGTTTCTTTATCTACAAACTGGGGGTAGTCCTATGCCCATCGTATATATTTGAAAAATCAAATGAGATAATGCCTTGATGCTTGACACATGACAAGCACTCAATTAATGTTAGCTATGGCTGATATTTATCACATTGTCATTATGGTGGTGGTGATTATTGTTGACTTTATTGTTGTTATCATCACCATTATCCAGACTGATATCAACAAGAAATTTATTCAACTTCTTAAATCTCAAACTTACAATCTTCCTATTTATTAATAGTAGTATTAATAATGACCTTCCCCTTTCTGCCTCTTGCAGGTCATCACTGTGATGAAAGTATGTATTATTACTGAATTAAGAAGAAACCTGTGCTAGGCAATTTCCATGTGTGGATTCATTGAATCCTCATAACAACTTATGAACTCAGGTACTTTTATTTTTCCAATTCATAGCCATAAAGAAAAGGCATAGTGAGAAGAGATCATTTAACCTGGTCACACTGTAAGTGGCACCCATGAGAAATCCTGAATCTAGCTAGCTGGGCCTCAGGGACAAAAATGATCAGAACAACGATGATCCCCCAAATGATCCTTTCCAGCTCCAACATCAATTTTCTAAAGTGATCACAATTTTGCTTTATTACCACCTGCTGTATAAGTGAATATATTATATTGGATCTAGCCTAATGTGACTTGGATCAAAGCTGTTGTCACTTTCATAAAAGTTTTTGCTCTAGCAAATTCTGTGTAAAGACACTCATTGTCGCTTATGTCTCTCCTCTTTTTGCTCCCACAGCCTTGAAAAAAATGCTTCTCCACCTCAGGTTCCTCACCGTTTCTCTATCCTTTCCACCTTGTCAACTTCTGCCTCCTGCCCACAGTCCTCAACCGCTCCTCCCCCTCCCCGTACCTTTCCCAGGACTGCCTTATTCTACCTGCCACCAGATCCTAAAGGCTATTACTCTGAATGTTATCAAGAGCCAATTCCAACCAGCAACACTGCTCTGAGACAGTCACTTCAAAAAAGGCTACAAATCAAGAATGCATCAATTGCTGCTCTTATCCTCCCCAAATAGATCCATACACTTGATTATTCCTTCTTTGAGAACAGAGATTCCTGAATTTTAACATGCACAGGAATTATCTGGAAATCTTGTTAAATGCAGATCTGATTCAGGGCTCCAGGTTGGGGCCTGAGATTCTGCATTTCTACAAGCTCCCGGGGATGTTGCAGGTCCCTGCTGGTCCCTGACCACACACCTTATCTTGATTATGCCTCTCAACAACCCTTCAACGAAAGCATGGTGCTCACATTTTACAGATGAGAAATGGGCTAAGAGAGGTTAAGAGACAGACCCAAGGCCCTGAGCCAGTGAGTAATGAGAGAGGGATCTGAAATTTGTCAGACCTCTCTGACTCCATAAACAACAAAAAAAGAAAAAAGAAAAAGAAATGTGTATACATACATAGAGGTATGTGTGTGTGTATGTGTGTATAATGAAATTGAAGATATGTAATTGTCCATCTCATTTCATTATTTTTCCCCATCTCATTTCAATAGCATGGAATGCTCATCGGTGACAAGAGAAAACTTTCAGTCCTGCACATTGCCAGTGCTTAATAAATATTAAATCGATAGGTGTGAGTCGGAATGTATAGCGACCTATTACACAGGAAGCCTACTCCTTTCATTAGAAGCAGGCCCCATGGAGGCCTTTCCAGAAGTTTTTCCTGGAGAACCTACACTTTGCTTATGTTACTGATTAAACTTATTGGCTCTAATACCTTATTTTCCTCTAGCAACGCAACCCCATAGAGAACCTCGCAAAGACGGGCATTTCATAATTAATTTGAATTATGAGAATAAGAGTGTGAATAATAGGGATCATTCATGGTGAGTCACCGCCATCTCACAGAGTGGAGCAGGATGTTGTGAAGTCAGCAAGAAAGGATGGAGCCTTTGCTTCTCCAAAGGGAAAAACCCCTGTGCAGCAGCCATAAGCTGGTCCAAAGTGGACACCCAAAAGCCTATGGCAGCCAAAAGGCTTTGGGGCACTGTAATCTAGTTGGAATATGTGTGTAGGGTGGGAGGGACCCCTGCCCAGGAGACAGAGTAGAGAAATGGGGGTGGGGAGTCCCTGCCAGATGGCAGGCTGATGACCTTGGGGCCAGAGAGTGGTAGTCACACAGTAGGCACACACACGACTTAGAAGAGGCAGCAGGCAGAGAAATTAGTAGTAAACAGAGCATCTCCAGTCAGGAAAAGTGGCGTTGAACCCCTAGATTCACCATTTAACAGGTAAAAAAGGGGGGGAAGAATCACAGCTGTTTGAGCCTTGGGACTTTCTGTAACTTGGGCATAATAATTGTCTTTTGTAGTATTCGTTCTGTAAGCCCCAATTTAAAATAATAATAATAAATAAAAGAACTAGATGAAGGGGAAGCTAATGGCACAGAGGGGTGGGATGATGGGCAGCTGGGCACCTGCCAGGCTCGGAAGCACTAGCCATTTTCAACGTGGTGATTCACATCCTGGTCCCAAGGTTGGTCCAAGGGACACTCAGGCAGCTATCCCACATCCAGTATATCCCCAAGGGGTAAGGCGGAGAGAGGAGATACAATAATCTAGAACTTTTGTAGGGGGTGGCAACCTCTCCAGTGACAACCTTGTCCCAGGGCCTCCCTGGTGACCAGCCTGGAATTAGGGAGAAAGGAACCAAGTGAAAACAGACCCAAAGAGGCAGAGATGTCAGCACCTCTCCGCAGGCACCCAGCCATCACTCCCTGCCCAGGGCATTCCAGTAGGGACATGGAGGAAGAAGTACAGACAGAGGGACCAGCTCCTATGGGGCAGGACACTTCTTCTCTTCGTGGGACATGAGCCAGGGGTCCAAGGGAAGGATATTCAGTTTGTCTTTTTTGCTGACAGATTCGATGAACAAACAGCACAAGGCCTCCCAGAACAATAAGCCTAAAACATGGCCAGGCCAAAAAGGATGTGAGCCCAGTGCTTCTGCTCCTGCTCCTGAGTACAAGGACCAAAGGCCACTTGGGTGAAAGGTCTGTTGCCTAGCTGAGAGTGACCTTCTGGGGCCCAGTCCTTGCTCCTTCAGGGTGGATTTCAAAGACTGCTGCAGGTTTCAGGCTCAGGCCTTCAAAGATTCATTATTCAGTTAGAAGTCAGATTGTTTAGAAAACAAACATTTCCTGCATCTCCATCCAAGTGGGATACGTTTGCATAATGACCCTACTTATCATCACAACAACCCTGTCATTTAGGTATTTTTAATCCCTATTTTACAAATAAAGACATTAAGGCCCAGAGAATTTGTTCTCAGTTCCAGGATTCTATCCCCACTTTCCCTCCTGCCCTGCCCACCATTTTTTCTAAGAAGCCACAATCAAAGCTTTCTTGCTTCCCTTTTTTTTCATAGCCACAGGCAACATCTAGGAACTTGTACAGACTTGTCCCTTCCTGCTGGGTTTGCCCTTCAAGACACACACCTAGAATTACCTCTTCCAACTGTTCCCAGGCTATTCCCAAGGAGAAATATTACTGCTAATAGGAATATTGGTACACGACCACCACCTAATAAAAATGGCTTTCATGTATTGAGCATCTACTGTGTGCTCAGTGCATGAGATTAGGTATATAATCTCACTGAATTCTTCAATTATACCTAGTTTATAGATTAAGATATCGAAACACGGAAAGATAATCCTACTTACCCAAGCTCACAGGAGTAGCAAGTAGTGAAAGTGGGATTTCAACCCATGAACTTTGAATCCAGACACGCACTACTAAGCACAGCCCGAACTGTTCTCTCTGTTTCCTGTCTTCATCATAAATGACAGAATGACATTTTGGAAACGATCAAAGCAGGGAATAAACATATGACAAACTTGTCCCTGGGCCTTTCCATGGGAACTGGTATCATCATCTGCCCAGTTGCACCAGTCAGGTATCTGAGTCATTTTGATTCAGTATATCTTTACATATCAGCATATTTTCTGATAACTGTGAAACAGGCAGTGTCTCATTTAAACTAACCTGTGATTATTCTATGCAAAAGAATTTGAATCCATTAAAATGGTGATTATTTTTCCTGAGCTGTAGACATTAGTCTCTATTCAGGCTTTAGCCATGAAACATGTCGCACCAAATCTAATTCTCCGCTGACAAGCGTCCCTTCTCTGAACAAGTGAACTATCCAGCCTAAATAAATAGAAACTTTTATGACTGGCCACATTGTTTTCACTTCTAAACAAACCTACAGGAAAGAACGCCCATTACCAATATATTTGTCAATTGTAAATTGCCATCATTAAAACCAACAAAGTTTAAACCTTTCAAGTGTTTGGAGTTAAGAATTTGGGGAGTTGGGATGGGGGCTGGGAGAGGAGGTAGCAATTTTTAAAAGAGTACGGAAGGAAACTCCATCTAATATAAGAAAAAAAAATCTTGATCTTTAAAGGACCCATGTATACCTCGCTGAGAACAGAAGGATGCAAAATAAAATTGTTATTCTGAAATTTATCGGCATGATGTTTTTCATAGAGGGTAGGGGAAAGGAAAAGAAACTGATCACCAGCTCAGAGGCCCCCATTTGGCAATGGGGAGTGCGCACCTCATCTAAGTGATCCTCGCAGTGTGGCTCAAAGCCAGGAGTGTCCCTCACTGTCTTAGCCCCTCTCATGTCCCCAAGACTCACCCTCCGCGCCCTCTGCAAAATGCACAGATTGATAAAAAGACACTGTCTGACCCTCCAGCCCTCTCCCGCCAGCCTCACCTTGTTTACTTTTATCCATATTGCAAATATTCCCTTTACTTAGCTGAGACCTTTCATTTTAAAGTGTTTGAAGCCAGGCAGCCTTCCGGTGTCAAAGACCTGAAGTGCTAGAAGAAGCTACCGGCGTGGTCATGGTTTGACTTTGAAGAAGTTCTTTGGCTCATAGTTTAAGAAGCCCTCCAAGCCTAGGAGAATGGAGTCGCCAAATAGACTAAGAACAGGGACTGTTCTGTGCTGAGTGTGACAGCACTGTTTGCTCTGTGGTTCCCTGTGTCCGTGAAATGGTTGATACCCACCTCCTAGAGCAACAAAAGTAGCCGACCCGAAAGTCTGCACAAAACCAAGCTGCTCAGGAAATACATAAAGCCCTTTTCTCTGAAAGCAGGGTTTTAAAATACTCACCAAATACTCTTACAGATTTTTTTTAACTTTTCATGCTACGGAGATGTCACGACCATGTGAGAGGGCATTGCACTCTCTAAGAGGCTGCTCCACTAAGTCTCTTACAAAATACTTAGTTATAACTTTATTTTGAGGAAGTACAAGGGGCAAGCTCCAAAACCAATAGCCATCTTAAAAAATAAATAAGTAAAGATGACAAGCCTTTGGTCCACAAATAATCAGATCAGGAGGTTTTACAGATATTAACATTTCTATCCTTTCCTTAATGCTTGTTTATTTAGCTGAAGGCCTGTATGTGTGTTCATTAGCATATCAGAAGAGCCTTGTTTTTTAACTTGCACAGTGATGAATTCTATATTTTCATTATTTTGGGTGGAGGGATGGTGGTGTTCAAGTATGATATGGTGGAAAGAGGAAGCGTTTCAAAAACAGAAGGACCTGTCAACTTCATTCAAATTCTGATCTGACCATTTCGGTCTTCTTGGTCTGCGCAGATTAATCTCACCCCTCTGGACCACAGTCTATTTTTCTGCAAATTTGATGTAACAGGGTTGTAGTGGTGATAAAATAGCATATGTCAGGGCCTGCAGTGCAACAAGAGCCCCATACCTTTCCCAACCCTTCCTGCGGTAAGCATCCCTAAGAAGTGGTCACACCTGGTTTTGGAGTCTCCCAGCACCCGCAAGAATCTGGTTCACGTGAGAGGCCTGATCACTCAGGGTGGTGCGGCCAGGCCCAGCATTGCAGAGATTCCTTCTATTATTCCCAAATTCTTCTCATTTTTTTACCATTCTCTGTCCTTTTCCCCAGGTCAACGGAAAGGGTATGGTCTCCACAATAAAAAAAAGTCTTATTTTTTTTCCATGGGCCTGTTGAATACTCCCTAATTGCCCCTCTGCATCCCCCAGAAATGATGTAAGCACTCCTAAGGAATTCCTCACCAGCGTTCTTATCTTTCCTTGCTGAAACCGGGTTGGTCAGGACAACTATTTTTGCGGGATTGATAAAAACAAGATGTGAAAACAAACAAATGTCTATGTGTTTGTGCTGTCTTTGGATTGTTACGGTCAAATTAGAGACCGTTGGTTTTAAGTTACATATTCCTTGTATCCTATCCTCTGAGTGCCAGCATTGATAATCTGTGGACGATGTGGTCTGGCCTGGCGCCCTGGGCCCCGATGTGCCCACGGTCAATCCGGAAGGGCCACCCTTCCCCCTGGCTTTGCAATCAGGACGTTGACAACCACCCAGCCAGCTACCCGTCAAAATCCCCGTTGGTGACTCTCTCCCCCAGTGAGCTGCCTCCCTTCCCCCACTTTCCCAAATATCTCGGGCATCTCAAACAAACCAATTACACTCAGGTTGTTTAAACAAACAGCAGCACAATCCCCTGGCCCAGAGCCCCAGCCCAGGGATTCCCTCGGGTCCACTCTCACCACCTCCCACCCCCCACCCCAAACCTCTTTCAGGCGAGCGTAGCCTCAGCAGAGACAATGACTCTGCGTTAACGGTGGGCACTTTTGCGCGTCCAAATGTTTGCAGACACTTGGTAAAGTGTCCCAGGCCAAGTTTCCGAAGGACAATACCTCCACGCTGCGTTTGTTTAAGCAGGCAATCCCAGATAAGAGGGGGTTGCCTCCCCTCTCCAAAAGCCAAGAATGCGAGACAGAGCCTGGAGGCAATACTGTGGGAGGTTGGGGCAAATTCCACTGGAACAGGGAATACATGAGTCTCTCTCTCCACTCCCACTCTCCCTGCAAAGAATAGACTTATCTACAGAGAATGGGAAACCTGGGCATTGGGGGCGATTTTTTTTTCTTTTTTTAAGTATTTCCCAAATAAGACAACTGGGACAGGAAAGGTACAATTTTCAATTCTCCAGCTAGGCTGGACCATGGAGGTACAGAGATCCCTGAAGAAGGACTGACTAGACTTTCCCCATTGGGCAGCCCACAGCATGTGAAATCCCAGTCAATGCCCTACACCACACAGCTCCTGTTGGCCTGCTGAAAAGATAAAGAACCTATATAATCTCCCAGCCTTTCCCTGCCAAACCTGTAGGGACCAAGTGGCATTGTCTACCAAATGGGTATTGTCTACAATTCGTTTACTGACTCCACAAATATTTATAGATTATCTACTTAGACCAAATCCACAATAGTACAGAAGTCAGGAACAAAGGAGAAGACTAGATTCACATATCATAGAAAGTGCCATGCATCTCAAGAGAGGAGCAAACAAAGATGCTCAAAGTTCAGAGAAGAGATGACTTCTGGCTGAGAAGAAGCAAGCTGAACAGAGAAAGCTTTTCAAGGAAGGTACTACCGGACTCAATCCTTGAGTAGCTGCCATCGATGGAGATGGGAGCCAGCTCAGTGATCTGGCTGTGAACAGGCTCTTCCCCACATATTTCTAAGTCTTACTACTTCTCCTTGGCCCTTTATCCATTAAAATAAAACTTCTTATATTTCTGAGTCACAGACCTAGAAACTCTCAACTCCCTCCAGGAAAAGGAACATGTACCAAATATAGCACACAATTTCAGAGGATGCCCAGATTTATCCAGAAGCTTCAGATTAAGAATTCCAACAATTGAATGTTGGTGTTGGCAGACGCATTTTTGATAGGAGGCTTGAGAGGAAACAAAATCTCCATCTATCTACCCTTTACATTGTCACTCATTTTTTTTTAGTGACATAATATATGTGATCTACAAAACTCTAAAGGAAAAAAAAGAAGGGCTTCTTCACTTCCCATATCATTTGAAAAGCCCATTGATCTGAAAACAACACCTTGGGCGGAACCAGAGAGTCGCCTGGAAATGAAGCTGTTATACTTCATGTACAAAAGCCTGTCTGACCTTTTGTATTTTCTTTGCAAATTCTGAAGTAGGTTTTTCAAAAGACCAGAAACCTACACTCTGAAAGTGTCTTTCACAAAAGAATCTATATCAAACTTCCACATTTCTCTTCTAAAAATCTGAGAGCCATGAATCTAGGTGCAGAGATCGTGACTTAATGGCATTTCCTCAAAATAGGACAGTGAGCGGCTCCTAGCCTTGTTCAGGTCCGCACACGATACATACTGTGTGCATGAAAAGAAAATCAATAATTGAGGAGTAGTTGAGAGGCTTTATGATGGAACAAATAGGACATTTTATACTACAGTTCATTCCAGAACACTATGCATAATTAAAATAGATGTTTTAAAGATTAATTTGATTCACTACTTAAAATATACACACCAGGCAAGCTCATAATTTAAATATATTCAATTCCAAATCCCGATAACACTGAAAAATACTTTTTTTTAAAGATTTTATTTATTTATTCATGAGAAACAGAGAGAGAGGTAGAGACACAGGCAGAGGGAGAAGCAGGCTCCATGCAGGGAGCCTGATGTGGGGACTCTATCCCAGGTCTCCAGGATCATGCCTTGGGCTGAAGGTGGCGCTAAAACGCTGAGCCACCCAGGCTGCCGAGAAAAATACTTTTAATTGAACTTTTACGTTGTACATTCACATCCAGTTGTAAGACGTTGCAGAGAGATCCTGTGGATCTACCCAATTTCCCTGACTGGTAATATCTTGCAAAACCATGGCACAATCTCATGACCTGGATATCGACATTACTACAGTGAAGAAACAGAACGGGTCTATCACCAGGATCACTCCTGTCACTCCTGTAGAGCTACATGTATTTGTCTTCCATCTCACCACCTCCTAAATGCCTGGTAATTATTCATCTGTTCTTCATTTCAATAATTTTGTCATTTCAGGAATGTTATATAAATGGAATCCTACAGTATACAACCTGTTGGCTTTTTGGCTCTCTTTTCCCATTCAAATAATGCCCTTGAGATATCTCCAAGCTGTTACGTGTATCAATCATCTATTTCTTTTTATTGCTAAATTATATTCCTTGGTATGGATGTGCCACAGTTTGTTTAATCATTCACATGTTGAAGGACATCTGAGTTGAGTTGTTTCCAGTTTGGTGCTATTAGAAGTAAAGCCATTATGATCATCCACAAAAAGGTTTTTGTGTAGATACCAGTTTTCATTTCTCTGAGATAAATGCCCAGGAATGTAATTGAATGTAATTTCAATTTCACTGAAATGCCCATTTTCTAATTGGATTGTTTGATGTTCTTACTGTTGAGTTTTGAGCATTCTTTATATATATTAGATACTAGTCCTTGGTCAGATATGTACCTTGCAAATATCTTATCCCAGCCCCTAGTTTATTTCTTTAATCTCTTCACGTGGTCTGTCACAGAGTAAGTTTTCAATTTTAATGAAGTACACTCTATCATTTTTTTAATAGATCGTGTTTTTGGTATTAACTCAAGTCTTTATCTAGCCCTAGATCTTGAAGATTTTCTTCTATGTTTTTGCCTAAAATTTGTATTTTGTGTAGTCTATGATCAATTTTGACTTAATTTTGTGTAATGTGTGAGACTTGGGTTGAGGTTCATTTTTTTGCCTATGGAGTAGGCAAAACTTTAGACTTCTTATTAGATAAGGCTATTTTTCAAAGCAGCAACTGAATCTTGGATTTGAAAGTCTTTTTCATCTGCTGTGTTGAAACAAAAAATGCCATCGGTTCTAAACTAATTGTTTAATGTTATATCTTCCTGAACCAGTGAGACTGTCCTCCAAATGAGAAAGAATTAGTAGCTAAACAGAGCAATCCATGGGAAGGTAAGGGTCTTTACTTTGCCAAATATCAATTAAGGAGGGCCCTAATCCATACCCCCTACTTTCACCTATCAATCTTAAAGAGCTAAGTGCAAGAAAAAACAAAGTTTAGCATCTTCTCCAAAATAGTCCCCAGTTGGTAAAGATGGTAAAATTGTGGAAATATTTTCCAGGAAACCTGGTAAGATCCAGAAGAGGGATAGGGACAGGAAGAGTTTTCCTTTCCTTCAATTGGGTCCCCAATTTTGATGACCACAATTTTTGTAACAGTGATCTATTAACTCACAGTGGGTTCTGAAAATTCCTTGATTGATTCTGCAGCGCAGGTGAGCTAGCTCTGCACATCCTGTGATCTGTATTTCCAAAAAAACTGTTCATTAACTCCAATAAAACACAGAAGCCTGTGTCTCTACCCTTTACTGGATTACTCAGAGTGAGATGGGTGCTGATTCACTTCCAGAGGCTCTGATGAGCAGGCCAGGGATGTTTTCCCAGTGGAGACCCACCCCTCTGCCCCCAGCCCCTCCTGCTCTTCCCCTCCCAGGATAAACACAAAGCAGAGACCAAGCTCCCAGTGGGATGACCTATAAGTGACCCTTGGACTGACCTAACACTCTGGTCACTCTCACCGACAGATTTGTTTATCTTGGAACCTTGGAGCCTCTGCACCCAAAAGCTTCAGCTCTAGACTCCAAGTCCTCCCAGGCGAGTTGTCATTCACAGTTTAAGAGCGTGTGGGACAGTTGCATGATAGCCTGAGTTTATTTACCAAAATCAGATGTTTATGCTGCCCAGCAATGAGTAGGAGCCATGGGCTGCTGAACTTAGTAATTGAAGAGCCAGCTAAACTCCTTCATCAGGCATTACATTAGTTCTTACACTAGAGAATTATCAGTGGATCCTGACAGCACATCTCCTTCTTGGAGATTAAAGGTTCCAGGGTAATCCGAATTTGGCATCTCTAGAGGAGGGGTATGTGGTTAGGCCATTCTGCTAGAGCTTATTTCACTGAAACAATAAGGAGCACAGCCACAACTGGGGCTAGGGAGAAGTTTGGGATTCTAACCACGGTGGCTCACACTGTGACTTGTCTGACAGGACTACAGGCAAAGTTTACACGAGATAGTGATATCGTGATATTTACCTAAAGAAAAGATACAGATGCTGTCTCTAGTTTGAGCACTGGATGGAGTGATCAATAAACCCAAACTCAAAGATAGGTGGAAAAATTTTACTAAATCACTTTTTAATAAATATTATTTTCCCAGATATGATCATTCACAGAACCCTAACTGACATGCAGAATCTGTACTCCTGGTCATATTTCAGTGGTAATCCCAATGGGATTAAACCTTTTCAGAGGATTGAACTCATTCTTACTCAAGCCCATCCCTACAGTTTCTTTTGGGATATTGTTTTCCAAGGACTGAGTAAGGCAAACATGTGAGACCAAACCAAGAAAGACAACAAAGTTGATTACAGAAATGGGCTTTTTTCCCCCTCCCAGCAGAAAATTTCATTTAGATCTGGATCTTCAAGGAATGCTTTTATTTGGAAAACCAGATGAGGAGAGGGAGAACTATTCCTTCCGAGGGCAGTGCAGAAGGAGGGCTCGCCTCCCCTTTTATCCCATTAAGTCCTGCTGGTCAGTGACTGAGAAGGCCCCTCTATTATCAGCCTTGGCTTAAATAAACCTTCTGCCTCTGCACCCAGCCGCCTCCCTCCATGCTGCAGGCCCATCCATCACTGTCACCTTTGCAGAGTGGCTGCCATGACAGTTCATGATCATTAACCAGCCCTGGTGTGCTTTGTGTTAAAGTTAAGACACATCAAACGCAGAAAAGCCACAGTTCCTTAAAGTTACAGGAGACACGGATGCTCTAGGCAGACGTCTGCCAAACTTGACACACAGCTTTGACAAAAGGTGAAAATGAGCCCTGAGTAAAAATGCCTCAGTATCCCTTCTCACCCCCTGCCCCCACCCACTCTGGGAGTTGGAAGGGTCAGGGACCTGGGAAAAGGAGCAGTGTGCCAATAGGGTGCTAGAGCCCTGATAAAGAGAACGTGAGCAAAAGACACAGAAACTCGGCTTTCTAAATCATCATCACCCCAACTGCCGGGCAAAGGGGCCCCTTCTGTGCCAGGGCCCCCCTACCCCCACAACAGAAAGCCCACTCCCAGAGAGAATACTCACAGGAAATTATCTCCCTGCTATCCTTGGCATACTCATCTTCTGAACCATTTCATAAGCTTCTTACCCATAGGCCAAGTGTCTGAAAGGAATGTCTCTATTTCTCAAAGATGTATAATATGTAAATAACAGGGTGCATGAAAGACTTGTGTGTATTTGGGTGATCCTGCTTACATTTCATTATTTCTCTCTGGGCCCACTGTTTAATTAAGACATTTGCTTTTCTTATCATGACTTTTCTGCAACAAGGCCCAGCTTAGGGAAATGACCTTGAGAGGCAGTTTGAGAAAGCAAAGGAGTTGGCTCTGCCAGCCAGTAT
The DNA here is from genome assembly GCF_905146905.1 of Nyctereutes procyonoides. NCBI lineage: Eukaryota > Metazoa > Chordata > Mammalia > Carnivora > Canidae > Nyctereutes > Nyctereutes procyonoides. Next base: position 39,086,974 of record NW_026575044.1, read on the forward strand.
TTCAAAATTAAATAACAAAGAGAAATAAACAAGCAGTCCATAACCACCCTGCCACCAATATGAAGGAATATGCATGCAACTTTTCATTCAAATGGCACTTATTCAGTCCCTCCCATGTGTCCCAGGGTTATAAAGAGCAAAAAAAGAGGCTTATAGCTCTTAAGACAGACAAATATAATATTTACAATGGAGATAGGTACTGAGGAAGCAGAGAATGAAGAGGGTATCAGGACAGGATGCATCAAGGACTTCCAGCAGGTGTGGCCAACTGGCTGGGTCTTGAGGTATGAGCAAAAGTTCAACAGAGAAGGGGGAGGTACACAAAACAGCACAAAAAAGGTACAAAATTAATGATTGCTAGCATTTACTAAGCCTGTACTAAAGTCCAGGCAGTATGCCCCGCTTGTTATAGATCTGCACGGCAGCCATTGGCCACAGGTGGTATTGAACACTAGAAATGAGGTCGGTCTGAATTGAGATATACACATCTGTATAAAATAATAGACAATTTCTTTTTATATATATAATAAATTTATTTTGTATTGGTGTTCAATTTACCAACATACAGAATAACACCCAGTGCTCATCCCGTCAAGTGCCCCCCTCAGTGCCCATCACCCATCCACCCCCACCCCCTGCCCTCCTCCCCTACCGCCACCCCTAGTTCATTTCCCAGAGTTAGGAGTCTTTATGTTCAATAACAGACAATTTCAATAATAAAGTACAAAGAAAAGAATGTAGCATATCTCAGTAATAATTTTATATTGATCACATGTTGAAATAATATATTAGATATAACAGGTTAAATAAGATACATTATTAAAGTTAATTTCCCCTGTTTTTGTTTTTTCAAGTGGTTACTAAAAAAAAAAAAAAAAAAACACAAACATGGCTCATATTTGTGGCTCCTGCTCTATTTCTGTTGTTGTACAGACTGTCTTTAATCTTCCCAACAACCATATGAGTTTTGTGTCTTCACTTTTCAGATGAGAGAATGAAGGCCTGGGGACGTTCACTACCATGCCCCTTGCTGGTAGGCAGCAGGAAAGAGGTTTTCAAAGGTTCAGCTCCTGTGGGCAGTTCTCAGTGGGAAGCACGTAGACCTGGAAGTGGAGGAGAGGGGAGGGAGGATGAACTGACAGAGCAAAGCAATTTCATTTGCTGTATTTGTGTGTTTGTGTAGTTTAAAACTTCAAACAATATAAAGGAACAAAGTGGCACACAAGGGTCCCTCAACCCCAACCCATTTGCCATGGTTTTCTTGGTTTCCCTGGGCGGTGCTCAAGGTGTAACAATTATATATATTTGTACTATATGCATATATATGTCATACAACATATATATGTATGCATTATACACATAACAAGTGTATTTATATATTGATTTTGTGTGTGTGTGTACAAAATCTTCTGTCTTGTACAAATGGTGTGGCTCCTCTTTTAGCTATTTGTATATGGAACTAATGAAATTTTGCTTAAGAAAGGGTTCTTTTGCTTTAAAAACCCTTTTTTTTTAAAAAAAAAAAAGGTTTTATTTCTTTATTTTGAGAGAGAGACTGCAGGGGGAGAGGCAGAGGGGGAGGGAGACAGAGAGAATCCAAGCAGACTTCTCACTCTGAGCAGAGCCTGAGGCAGGGTTTCATCTCACAACCCTGAGATCATGACCCAAGCCAAAATCAAGAGTCGAATGCTTAACTACCTGAGCCGCCCAGTCACCCCTAAAACCCTTTTGAAGCTATTTATATAGTCTCTGAGGCCTCTCTGAGTGCAAAAATCCTTTGACTTTGGAGCATAACTTTATTGTTTGGTCTTGCTCTTCCACCATATTTTGGTCATTGGTTTGATTTATTTGGTGTGAAATTCTCTGCCAAGAATAAGGCCCTTCACTGCAGTGTTGCTCCTATGGGAAAATAAGATTTAGTTTATAATAAGTGACTCTCAAATATAGAGTTGTTCCTTCGAACAGAAAATGTTCAGTTGCATAGCATTCTTCCCAAATGTATTTATGAGTACACTGGAAATTGAAACACATTTTTTTTCACTTAAAAAGAAGAAGCAGGCTTCTGCTTTATCCTGTGTATCAATATGTTCAAATCCTAGCCCCTACTTTTTAATAGTGCAGTGGCCCTAGGTGCATTGTTTAACTTCTCTCTGTTAGTTTTCTCAAGGAAAACATAAGATAATATCTACCTCACAGGATTAGGAAAAATAAATGAATAGTACGTCTAAAGGTGCTTAGTTTAGCTCCCTAAATATAATAAACACTAAATAAATCTGATTTATTATCACTATTATTACTGTACTTCTATTTATTTATTTTTTTAAATTATTTATTTATTTATTCATAGAGACACACACACAGAGAGAGAGAGAGAGGCGCAGAGACACAGGCAGAGGGAGAAGCAGGCTCCACGCAGGGAGCCCAATGTGGGACTCGATCCCAGGTCTCCAGGATCACGCCTTAGGCTGCAGGCGGCGCTAAACCGCTGGGCCACCAGGGCTGCCCTGTACTTCTATTTATTGACCCTTACTAGGTACATGACATGTAATATGAGTAAATTTTATTATCCATCTCATAGTACTATTTTATGGATTAAATAAAAAAAAACATATTAAACCTTTCTAGTATGGGGCATTGTAAGCATTTAGTGTTCTACTATATCCTTAAAACTTGTATCTTGTAAACTATGACCTTTAAATTATGATAGCATGATGTTATAGCTGTATACTTGAAAGTGTAAAAATTAATCACATTATCAAGCTTAAATTCTTAATGTTATTCTAAATGGTTGCTACTCTATGGGAGCATTCAAGCATCATGTTCAGCTTTTTTTTTCTTTTAATAAGGATTTTTAAAAGACTTTATTTATTTATTTATTTATTTATTTATTTATTTATTTATTTATTCATGAGTGACACAGAGAGAGAGAGAGGCAGAGACCAGAGGGAGAAGTTGGCTCCCTGTGAGGAGCCCGATGCAAGACTTCATCTCAGAACGCCAGGATCAATCATGCCTTGAACCAAAGGCAGACAGATGCTTAACCACTGAGCCACCCAGGTGTCCCTCATGTTTGGCTTTCAAGCTTATAAAGGTGATACTTAATATATCAAATCAATACTTAATACACCAAAGAGTATACATGGCTTTTCCATGTCTCTCAAAGTCCTCATGCGTAGCATCTCCTTAATTAAAACCTTCATCATACCTAAGACCAGATCAATTCTGGATACTGTTTCACAGCTAGAGAAACTTCAATGCTACATCATCTATGGACATAATTTAAATCTTCAACAAGCTCCTCACCTAGACTTAGGAAAATCGTCCTCAAAACCTGGCTCTGGTTTGTAACTATGTCTAAAAAGCCTGCCTGTGGCTCATGGTGATCCAGAGCAGAAATGGAGTACTTCAGGAACAATAGGCCAATGGTCCCAGCAGGCCCTGAGGAGCCACTGCACGGCTCAGTGGCCTGTATGTCACTCTTGCTAAGGGTCATGTGGTGCAAAGTGGCTTACATAACTACTTCCTGACTTTGGGTATTATTATATTTTTATTTACCAACAGGGAAACGAATTACTGTATTTTCTACTGACTGTATTTTGAAAGGATAAACCTAGAGGCAAGAATCAACGGGCCGGGGTTGGAGACTCCTAAGATAAAGGGTCATTGGGCCAGTGCTGCCCCTGTTTTTACACCTGGCTGTGCCAAGAGATTGGGTCCAGGAGGGGGCTACTGGACTGTGGTTAGACAGCACTGAGGGTATTGGCCCAAAATCTTAATAAAATATTACCCTAAGGGAGACATAACTCTGTGGAAAGCATGACAAATGGACCTTGATGAAACCCTAAAAGGTGGAACAAGGGGAAAGATTCTTTTCTTTTCTGCTCTTATACTGCAAACACAGCCAAATGTGAACTTCAGGTGTCTTGAAAACAAACCCTGAGAAGCCTGTATCCAAAAGGAGAGACATCAAGTTCCTGAATGAGTGATAAGGCTTTTACTGACATTACGACATTCCCTTCTGGGGTCTCCCCCAGTGCCATTGTGGACTTACTGTGTTTGTACCTTTCGTCCCAAAGGGATTCTCACAAGTCCTAACAGCATCCCCCTGAGGCAGGTGAGGAGAAGTGCTCACAGTTTCCCAGCGTAAAGGCTCTGCTGGAGACCACAGGGCGAGTAAGAAGGCAAAGGGGAGACACTGCCCCTACTGTTGCCAAAGGGAATCACCAAGCCTCTGCCCAATACCAACCTGACCAGAGGGGAGAGGTTAACAGTCCGGAGGCAAGCCTTACCTCTGGGTGGTGGGCCCTCCTCTCAGAGCCATTCCTCCCACTGGACAGGCTCAGAGGAAACAAAGAAAGCCACTAAACATGTTGCTTCAGCACCTAGCCAATCACACCCACCATTACACACTTTTGATGAACCTAGAAATGGATATAACCATTTTGGAGGAAATTTGGCAGTGGCTACCAAAATGTGAACAGGTGTTTCTTTTGACTCGGCAATTCTAGAAATGCCCTCTTCCAGCATACTTACCAGAGGGTATAAGAATATCCCCTACAGCATTTATATTTACTGTCGCTTCTTTTTGTAAAAGCAAAACAACTAAAAACAATCTAAATGCTTATCAATAAAAGGATAAGCTTAAATAAATCATGATGCATATAAATCTATGCAGTTGTTAAAAGGATTGAAATTAATCTATACAGAAAGACAGGGGAAGATAGTTGAGATTGTTCTAAAAACAAATTCAAGACTAATAAATCATGCTTTGCCGCTCCTGCAGTTACACTATTTGCATGATAATAGAAGCCAAGGGTGCCTGGAGCAAAAAGAAGTGAGTCTTGGTGAATGGAATTTGCAGATATCCTGAAGCTACAATCAAGGCCTTGGCAGGGACAGACATTCCCACGGGAGACAGAAGTCACCCTGTGGAGGGAGCCACTGTTCTGCTGACCCTAAGTGAGGCTTCTTTGGTTTCTTGGGGGGTGAGGGACCAAGGCGGCCTCCGGAGAATAGGATCAGATTATGAGCAAAGCCTGATTGTGGTTCATAACACTTCATTGTCTCCTGTACCTGCTGTTATTTGGTTATTTTTAAGAGGGTAATTAGCACCCTCAAACCCACCATCCAAAATCAAAGCAAGTCACTGGATCATAACCCTCATCAATTCAGATGACCCCATCCTAGCCCTCTTTTTCCCCACCTGCACTCCTATTCACCATGCCCTCACTCTCCTAACTATATTGACTATATATAGGTTTTCTTTTAAATTTTTTTATTTATTTATTCATGAGAGACACACAGAGAGAGGCAGAAACATAAGCAGAGGGAGAAGCAGGCTCCCTGCAGGGAGCCCAATCAGGGACTCCATCCCAGCACCAGGGATCACGACCTGAGCCAAAGGCAGACCCTCAACCACTGAGCCACCCAGGCATCCTGACTATTTATGTTTTAAAGTATATACTTTTATTTTAGCTTTTGATTATAAAAATGGAGTGTTATGCTGTTTGTAATCTTTTGGAATTTATCACTTCACTTAATATAGCTAAGCTTCATTCACATTGCTGTATGTGGTTCATACATTTGACTGCTGTATAATATTTATTCATCTATTCTCATGGTGTTTCCAGTTCTTTGCTGTTGTGAATAGCACTGCTTGAACAGACTTGTGCATTACTATTACTGTTATTATATTATGCAAGGATTGTTTTTTGGCATATATCATGGAGTAGAATTGCTTGGTCATAAAGTTTATAAATGTTCCACATTAGTAAACAATGCCAAGCAGATTTTCAAAGTGGTTGTACCAATTTACACTCCCACTGCCCATGTGTTAGAGATCCTTTTTTGAGATTACCATCCTCTCCAACATTCGATTTTGTGAGACTTCCTAATTTTTGCCAATTGAAAGGATGTGAAATGTTGTCACAGTGGACTTGTTTTGCATTTTGCTGACCACTGAGAATACTGGTTATCTCTGTGTATGTATGTTGGCCACGTGTATCTTCTCTGTGAAACTCCCACTTGTGTCTTTTGCATCGAAAGTCTTTTATTAGATTGTTTGTGGCCTAAGTAAATCCTGTTGCTGTCTGACATGGAAATTCCAGGGAAACTTTTTTTAAAAGATCTATTTATTTGGGGTGGGGGTATGCAGAGGGAGAGACTCTCCAGCAGACTCCCTGCTGGGCGCAGAGCCCATGCAGGGCTCTGTCTCATGACCCTGAGATCCTGACCTGAACCAAAACCAAGAGTTGAAAGCTCAACCGACTGAGCCACCCAGTCATCCCCACTGCCAGGGGAAACATTTGTAAATACAACTCATTTTCACCTGCCAGGAGACAGAGCCCGAGGGATGCACAAAATTGTAAGAAGTTGGTCTTGATAGAGTTCAGCTGAAGTCTGAGCATGACATTCTGAGCAGCCAGGGACACGGGAGCTGAGTGGGGCTGGCAGATTAGGCCAGCTACACAAATTCTTCCCCTTTCCTGCCTCACTACCTACAGCGGCGGCAAATCCCCGGCGCCCTGTGCCAGGTGCTTCCCTGCACTTTCCACAGCACCCTGCCAGGAGCCCTCAGCACCTCAATGTTTAGTGACAGCAGAATAGCAAGTTCAGATTTCTATCCAAGTCATTTGGCAACCAAAGCAATAGCTTCAGCGCTGCTCTCCAGCCATTAGGAGAGGAATTTCCAGAGGTTTCTAAGTAGTGAGGGAAGAACAACACACAGAGACACAAATTTTCCTAGTCAGACACAGGAAACTGCTGGTCAAGTTCTTTTAAGAAAATAGATTGAAATTCAAGAGATAAGAAAATAGGAAGCATGGAGCACATCCCAGCTCTGCTCTGGACCACACCATTTTAAGCATCCCAAATCACCCTGACAGCCATTCAGCCTTTGCAGCTCATCCACACTTCCAGGAGCCCCACAGGGCCTCCTACACAGAGGCCCTCATTCGGATCTGAAGGGGTCACTTCCTGTTCTTCCCCACATCTCCTGTCCCAGTCTTGTCTACCAGCTGTCATCTTTCTTTAACTATCATTTAATTTCCTCCTAACAACCACATAGGTCTGGCTCCCCATCCCAGTCCTGCAGACTCCCATTCTCATTCCTCCCTGTTTTGCCAACACTTGACATCAGCCTGTCTTCTCTGGCCATAAGCGAGGGGAGGTCAGGGTAACCTGCCCTTGACTTAGTTCCTGTGCACTGTGTCAAAGGAACTCAAATGTTCTCACACACACACACACACACACACACACACACACAACCCAGAAAAAACAACAAAAAAAAGTTACTATGTGAGGTGATAGTGGGAGTCCTTTCACACTAACAAATCATCACACTGTACACTTTCTTTCTTCATTAATTCACTTATTTATTTTTAAAGATTTTATTTTTGAGTAATCCCTGACACAAACATGGGGCCCAAACCCACAACCCAGAGATCAAGAGTTGCATGCTCTACTGACCGAACCAGCCAGGTGCCCCACATTGCACACTTTAAATATATTACAATTTCATTTGTCAATCATACCTCAGTAAAGCTGAAAAAATTTTAAAAACAAAACAACGGCAGCCTCAGAGGGGACATGAGTCACTGAAAGGCAAAGGTAATGCTCAAATTTATGATGAAGTCTTTGGTTTTCTTAACTTTAAGTAGAAATTATAAAAGAAAATGCCTTGGAAGGGTGCTTGGGTGGATCAGTCAATGAAGTGTCTGCTTTCGGCTCTGGTCAAGATCCCAGGGTTCTGGGATTGAGCCCTGCATTGGGCTCCCTGCTTAGCAGGGAGTATGCATCTCCTTCTTCTGCTGCTTCTCCTCCTGCTTGTGCTCTCTCTCACTCACTCTCTTGCCCCCTCTCTCAAATAAATAGATAAAATCTTTTAAAAAGAAAGAAAGAAAGAAGAAAGAAAAGGAAAGGAAAGGAAGAAAGAAAGAAAGAAAGAAAGAAAGAAAGAAAGAAAGAAAGAAAGAAAAGAAAGGAAGGAAGAAGAAAGAAAGAGAAAGAAGAAAGGAAAGGAAAGGAAAAGAAAGGAAAGGAAAGGAAAGGAAAGGAAAGGAAAGGAAAGGAAAGGAAAGAAAGAAAGAAAGAAAGAAAGAAAGAAAGAAAAGAAAGAAAGAGAAAGAAAGGAAGGAAGGAAGGAAGGAAGAAGAAGAAGAAGAAGAAGAAAGAGAAAGAAGAAAAGAAAGAAAGAAAGAAAGAAAGAAAGAAAGAAAGAAAGAAAGAAAGAAGAAAATGCTTTGAGTAGTGGTGTGTGCGTGTGCCCACATGTGCTTTTTTATTGTAGTAAAATATACATAACATATAATTTACCATTTAATCATTTGTAAGTGTACAATTTAGTGGCATTAAGTACATTCACACTATTGTGCAACCATCACCACCATGCACCTCCAGAACTTTTTCATCATCCCTAACTGAAATTCTGTCCCCATGAAACACTAACTAACACTCTATTCTCACCTGCCCCAGCCCCGGGCAGCCACCATTTCCCTTTCTGTCTATGGATCTGACTCATCTATGGACTTCATGTAAGGGATTCAGACAATATCTGTGTCCTTTTGTGTCTGGCTCCTTTCACTTAACGAAATCTTTCCCAGATTCATTTATGTTGTAGCATGTATCAGAATTCCATTCCTTTTTAAAGCTGAATGATAATTCATTGTGCCTATCTACCATAACTTGTTTATCCATTCATCTATTGATGGACATTTGAGTTGTTTACATGTTTGTCTATTATGAGCAATACTGCTATGAACATGGTGTATAAGTATCTGTTTGATGAGTAGTGTTTTTAAACATTTAAAATTATGTTTTCCTCTAATGTACAAACTACTTAGTACCTATGAAAAGATAGTAAGAACTGTCCAACAGGTTAAGTCATCCCATTGCCATGAGGTCAGTTTTAGGATAGGAGCCAAGAACTATGCACTCTCTGGGTTCTGCACAGCTCCCATGGTGCTTGGCATCAGAAGACACATCCAATCAATGAGGACTGCTGGGGATGCAGGTGACACATTATGTGGGTGCCTGCCGAAGCTAGATTTCACAAAGAGCCAGTGAGACTCAGGTTATCAGTTCTTGTCATGGCCTGGCCTTGTCAAAGGGTTATTTAGCCCTTATTTTGATTAGTCAAGTACTTTATAATCCATTTACTAATAAATCTTTTTCATCATCAACAGCCATCACCACTTTGTGGAAATATAGTATTTAGGGAGGGAACCAATTGTATGTGGGGTTTATAAGCAAATATGGGTGCAGTGACAAAGACCAAACCTGCTTTGCTCTTGGGAAATAATGTTTCAATTTAGCCGGGCATAAATATCAAATTTGCTGTTCTGTTAGTGAAGCTATAGCACTGAGGCTGGCATGCAGCCCACTGTACCTGGTCATGGTATTAAGAACCCACCATCTAAAAGAATGGCATTAAAAGCCATGAGTCTGCTTTGACTCCTCTCTACACCCTCCCCCCAAATCCTTAGAGTTTAGAGCAAGGAGGTAGGAGGGCACTGGAGTAAGGAGTGCAACCATAACAGCTGATCCCCATTTGCTGAGCAACCTGCCCCAGCAACTCATAATACTGTCAAATAATGCCAGATATGGGGCTTTCAAATCCCCCTACAAACTGCAATTTTCCCAACCTTTTACAGCTCCTTGGCATATATGATTATACAGAACTTTAAATCCATTTTCTGAAATGAGCATCTATTATATTTTAAATGAAACAAATGTAATAACATTTTATCTGAATCCTTTTTAACATATAAAAATGACTTACATTAGTGATCCAATTAATTTCTATGCCACATATATTACATTATGCATTTTATAAGCTATTTCACAAATTTAAGAATCACTGTGCATACATTAGCTATACTTACATTGTTATTTTTCTTTTTTTTGCTACAATATTCCCATTACACATTTCCATATCATACATGGAACTAGTGAATTTTCTTATCAATTTTATTTATATATTTCTGACCTAAAAATTGGGCACCAGAGGTAGCAAGCGTCTGCCAGAAAGTTCACTTATACAAAAATTATGACCCATTCTTCCATTACCTGAATGGAAACTAAAAAAACAATAAAAGAGAACAAAGAACAGTAACAGAGAATCTGTACCTTGCAGATGATGAATAGCCAAATCTTAATGACCTTATTCAATACACTTATTTGTTCATTAAGCATTTATTCATGACTTTTTCAGCATGAGGCAAGTTACCAAGATGAGTAAGAACCTTGTCCCAAGGAACCTCACCATCCAGTGACTCTATATACCAGCAGTTAGCAAACTGGCCCATGGCCAAATCCACCTCACATCTTGTTTTTGTAAATTAAGTTTTACTGGAACACAGCCACATTCATTAGTTTATGTATTATTTGTGATAGTGTTCATGCTACAACAGCAAGGTAGAGTAGCTGCAACAAAGACCATATGGCCCTTAAATATAAAATAATTACTATTTAGCCCTTTACAAAAAAAGCTTGCAAATTCTTGTTCTTGAGGAAAGAGCTACCCTTAAATTTTTTAAAGTTCTGAGAAGACTTGGTCCCATTCCCAAATGCTCTGAAAATTCAGAGAAAATGTTCTTGCTACTCAAAGTGCCATCCACAGATCCACACCATCAGCATCAGGCAGGTACTTAGAAATGCAGAATTCCAGGTCCCATCCCAGGCCCTACTGAATCAGAGTCTGTGATTGAACAGAATTTCCAGGAGATTCATATATACATTAGAGCTTGAGAAGCACTGTTGTGTTAGCGTTCTCCAGAGAAACAGTACCAATAGGAGGTGTGTGTGTGTATATATATATAGAGAGAGATTTATTTCAAGAAATTGCATCACTTGATAGTGGGGGCTGGCAAGTCTGAAATCTGTAGAGCAGCAGGCAACCTAGAGATTCCAGCAGGAGTTGATGTTGCAGTCTTGAGTGGAAGGCAGTCTGGAAACAAGATTCTTTCTTTTTCTGGGGACCTCAATCTTTTCTCTTTAGGCCTTCAACTGATTGGATGAGGCCCACCCACATTATGGAGGGAAATCTGCTTTACTCAGAGTCTACTTACTCAACCATTAGTCACATCTAAAGAATATCTTCACAGTGATACTTGGACTGGTGTTTCACCAAACAACTAGGCACCATAGTCTAGCCGAGTTGATACATAAAATTAACCATCATACTTTTCTGGGTAGAAAACAGAGAATTTGAATCCTTATACCATTATAGATGGAAAACCTAGAGGTCAAGAGGACTAGGGATAGACCTGTGACCCCTATGTGAATTTGGAGAAAGTAGGTTCTCCATACCATCAAAATCCCCTCTTAGAATCTACCTCAGGCATGCATATTTCCTCCTATGCCCCATACCAAGTATTTCACATGTTAGAAAGAGATTAACACTGGATCCATATACACAAAGTCTTCAGGAAGTAACTAGAGTTAAATGAGATCATATGGATGGGATCCTGATTTGATAGGACTAGTGTCCTTGTAAGAAGAGGAAGAGACAACTAGGGATGTAGGTCCACAGGGAAAAGGCAATGTGAGGACATCATAGAGAGAAGATAGCTATCTACAAGCTGAGGAGCAAGTTCCTACCAGAAACCAAATCTTGCCAACATCTGGATCTTGGGTTTCTAGTCTCCAGAAACTGAGAGAAAATAAATTTGTTATTTAGGCTACTCAGTCTGTGATATTTTGTTATGGCAACCCTAATAGATTAATGTTCTACTGAAAGCGTGGTTCATGAGCCAGCAGCATTAGGATTGCCCGATAACTTGCTGGAAATACAGAATCTCAGACTCCATCCCCAATCATTGGAACCAGAATCTGAATTTTTACAAGGTCCCCAGGTGCTATGAGGAGCTCTCTTTTAGAGCACAGGCCAACTTTCAAGAGGATGGAGCACATTTGTCAGGTATTGATAAGAAAAATGGGGGAAGGGAAAAAGAGAGGAGTATGGTGGGGTGGAGAAGTTAAGAGGCTTTGCCTGGGGGCCTCTATCTCCTCAGGGAGGTCACACATCAATAGCTGGGGCACCTGGGTAGCTCAGTGGTTGAGCGTCTGCCTTTGGCTCAGGTCATGATCCTGGGGTCCTGGGATCAAGTCTTGCATCAAATTCCCTGCAGGGAGCCTGTTTTTCCCTCTGTTTATGTCTCTGCCTATGTCTCTGCCTCTCTCTGTGTGTGTCTCTCATGAGTAAATAAATAAAATCTTTTAAAAAATCAATAGCTAATGCCAGAGAGAGCCCTAGAATTCAAATAGTCAGCCCCAGAGGGCTTTTCTCTTTCTGATCCTAATGATTAGAATCACTGCTTTTCAGGACTGCAGGTGATCCTTCAGAAAATAGGTAGCTCACATCCTTGAGAGAGACACTATCCTTGACAGCCACTCAGTGGGGATAACAGGGCTTCCTCACTCCTAATCTAAAGCCCTATGCTATACTGTTTAATTCATCATAAATTCTAGCAAATAGTTACAATTCCAACAGTCCCATGAGTGGAGGGGTGTGTGTGTGTGTGTGTGTGTGTGTGTGTGTGTGTGAGGGTGTGTGTGTTTTTGTTTTTGTTTTTGTTTCTAAATGCAGAGAAGCCAGTCCTGAATAGGTCTTGGGAAAGGAGAGAAATCCGTCTGGGTCCCACGGACTGGAGGGGTGAACACACGCTCTAATATCAACCACATGTTCTTTGCACGTCTGATAGGGATCCTGCACTTCTCACTGCAAGTTTTCTACTAAAGGTTACCATATGCCATAGGAATGTTTCACCACCACGAATTGGCCATATAAGCGGAGAGCTTTAAATTACTGCATGGTCAGAGTGAGTTAATCTATGCCTTGATTATCTGTGTGTCTGGCTATCTAAAGACGTCCCTGGCATGGAACTGTAACTCATGACTGATTTGCTAATTTGAAATATAGATGTGTGCCTCCCTTCCTATCCCCCTCCTTGCACACACACACACACACACTCACACACTTCGATGTACATTACAGTGGAATTTGCAAATGGATTGAATATATTCTCAAATCTGTCCTCCTTTAATCCCTATAGATATATTGCTGCCTGGAAGTTGGGGAATTACCATGCAGCTGGAAGTCACAGAGAGGAAGCTTACAGAAGGAAAAAGGGGTTGGAGAAGATGGTGGAGAAGGGCAGATGAGAAGTAGGTGAAAATTAAGTAGCTGTTGCTTCAGTTGAAAACTCATGCTGCCTGGGAGCTGGACTGAAAAAAGGTTCTCAAATGGGCTATTCTATAGTCAAGTCTCAGCTTTGCCTCCCGGTGAGTGAGAGAACTGAGGCAAGTCATTTAATCTCTGGGTCTCAGTTTACTCACCTGCGAACATGGGAGCAATGACTTTCTTGAAGAATTCTTTCAAGAATTAAATGAAAAGATACAGAAAATGCACATGGTAAGCTTTTGGTCAATGGTGATTTTCTTTCTTTCCTTCCAACCTTCTTCTGAAACTGAGTTGATTTCCACACACGATGTTGGTGGGATGAGGTTCTTTTTGCCCTCCCAGTGGGAGAGACTCTGCATGGACTCATGAGATGTCTTCAGGGACACTGATTGTTTTTGCTTTGATTGTTCTCTTGAGCTACTTGGCATTTTTTTACAGTTATCAGAAAGCAGAATTACCACAAGTGATAAACAATGAAGATCAGTTAATAAAAAATAAAACCAAACAACAATAATATGACTGTTGCTAGTAAACTGAAAATGTAGGTGATCTTTGTAGCTGAATGTTTCATATACTTTGAACAGACATCCCAAGGTCTGGCTATTCCTGTTGACATACATTTAGAAGATAGCACTTGCAGACACCTTCAGAATCAGTAGGAGATTTTTTTTAATCCCAACAATATATTTTTAGAGGAGCCTTGGCAAATAGGGCCTCTCCAAGTAGAGCATGTTAAAATTTGCTCTATTATTTCAGGTGTCAAAGACACTTAGATGAGAAATAAAGTCCCTCCTTGCATAAAGATTCATGCTGGCTCTTGGTCAGCTTTGTGGCTCTCTGAGTGGAGGGGTGGTCTAACTGAACCAAGCTGGAGAAGAACGTGAGCCTGTTAGCCCATCCCTGGACTTCAGGACTTGGAAATCCAGAGCCTCTCTCATAAAGGAGCTGGAGTCAACAAAGAACCCAACGGAAATACACATGTGCCTCTTTCATCTACTTCTGCCAACTTGTTCCCTCAATCACCAGAACATAAAAGTAATACTATTCCTTGGACCCCTAACTACATGCCAGAAATATGTGTTAACTCATTCAACCCTCAACCCAGTCCTATGAGGTAGGAAATATTGTGTTTGTTACACAGGTTAAAAATTGAGACTCAGAGAAGTTAATAAACTTGCCCAAGCTCAGCCTGCAGTAAATGATGGCCTGGGAGTCAAATTCAAGTTTAGCAAGATGCCGCTGTTCCCCAGATCAGAGAGTTTTAGTTTATAACTGTTTTACAAATTTATTGTATTTTCCTGATCTTTCTTTTTCCTTCAGATAGGATGACATCTAGGATTCTTTCACCTAACTCAGAAGTGGCCTTTACTTAAATCAGAAGTATCAACGCCTTCACCTAAATCAGAAATGGCTACCCACTTTATGCTAAGGAGCTTTGGTGATCTTATTCCATTTTGTAAACATTCTTGCTTTTTTTTTTAATATCTACATTTCATCTTCTTGCTTTCACTTCCCCAATCTCACAAAGCTGCTGCTGTTGGTCACCGTCTGCTACAAATTCATTCATTTGTTTGAATGTCCACTGAGGGTCTGCTCTGAGTCAAGCACTGTGTTCTTCCCTGGAAAGACAAATATTAATCAGTTCCCATTCTCAAGGTGCTTCCAACCTGGTGAGGATGGCAGGCATGTAAACGGACTATTTCTATGGAGTTTTATACTCTCATGGCCACTATTATACACTTTTTAAAAAGATTTTTATTTATTTGTTTGAGAGAGAGACAGAGCCAGAGAGAGAAAGAGCACAAGCAGGGGGAGCAGTAGGGATTGAGGAAGCCCGAAGTGGGGTTCAATCCCAGGACCATGGAATCGTGACTCAAGCCAAAGGCAGATGCTTAACTGACTGAGCCACCTAAGTGCCCTATTATACACTTATATACACTCTTATACAGTTATGGTCAAAGCTAAAGAAACATAGAAGATCCAGAAATGACATCAGCTTGGAAGCATTGGTGAGTAGTTGGTTCATAATGGTCAAAAAAGTGATGCTCAGGTATCAAGGTAGGAGGCAAACATTTCAGTAGAAGGCATGATGAGAAGGCATGATAGGGCCTGGAGTATTTCAGGGATTAACTCTGTGACTTTGGGACATGGGGTGTAGAGGTACGCAGGTGAGGGGAGAAGTGTTGTCCAGGCCAAGTATGGAAGGTTCAGCTCTACACTGTGGGCAAGGAGGTGCCACAGGCTTTACAAGGGGAACACCATGATGAGTTTCTCCTCCTCCTCCCCCTCCCCCTCCCCCTTCTTCTTCTTCTTCTTCTTCTTCTTCTTCTTCTTCTTCTTCTTCTTCTTCTTCTTTTCTTCTTCTTTTAAATAGACTCCATGCCCAGCATGGAGCCCAATGTGGGGCTTGAAATCATGACCTC
This sequence comes from Nyctereutes procyonoides, assembly GCF_905146905.1. Classification (NCBI taxonomy): domain Eukaryota; kingdom Metazoa; phylum Chordata; class Mammalia; order Carnivora; family Canidae; genus Nyctereutes; species Nyctereutes procyonoides. The sequence goes on from NW_026575044.1 coordinate 39,102,577, forward strand.
GAGATCAAGACCTGAGCTAAGATCAAGAGTTAGATACTTAACCAAATGAACTACCCAGGTGCCCTGAAATTCTTTTAGGAATATCCCCAGGTAGCCCTGAGAGCTCTTGCCAAGACAGGGAGGGATGAGAGAGAAATTGAAGACATGGCCATGCATTCATCCAGACACTGGATGGGCTTGCTTAGAGGGGATAAAGGTGGGGGACCGCATATGAAGACATTTCTAGTTAGCATTGGCAGGATGGACAGTGCCCTGAATGTGAAGGATTCAGGAGCTGTAAGGCCAATTCTGACATGTCTTACTTGGGAGTCTGGTGGATTGTGACAATATTGAATGAAATAAGGCATCTATAGGAAGAGTAGGTTTGGATGATTAGGGAATGGGGTAAAGATTGTGACATAGAAAAGAAAAAAAAAAGTAAGTACTGATGCCTGGGTTCTACTCACAGAGATCTTGGTATAATTTGTCTGGAGGATAGCCTGGACATTGGGATATTTTATTTAATCTTTTTAGGTGATTCTAATGAGAAACTGAGTTGAGAAGTACTATTATGAAAATTGAAAAAGAGAAAATGGAATTCTCAGAAACACCACAACTTAAAAGGCAAGAAGGATAGCCTACCTGTCCATTTAGAGGGTACTGATCAAATTAACTATGTGATTCAAAACTCAGCCCCAGGTTCCAGGTAAGGTGGATTAAGCACACTTATCCTGTCCCTCCCACTGAACGCAGTTGTAAATCCAGGGAGAATGCATGGCCAGCAGTTTGAGGTCTCTGTAAGGTAAATAGTAGCAGATGGATTGGACAGGAAGACCAGACGTCAAAGTACCTCTGAATCTATGCTGAGTTTACCTTACTATTAGCTTTGGTGTTGCCCAGTCTAGACTTAAGGTATCCTGAAACTGGAAGTGTACTCCAAGAAACTCTCTGGTTCTGGCTTAAGGAACAGAAAAGTGGTATTTTAATGTTCAAAGAGAATGGGAGAAAGTCTCAACACTTTCTGGGTTTTCTTGTGGCTGGAGGAGTAAAAAGGGTACCCCAGGAATCAGAAAGTACTGGGGACATTGTAGAGAAGGAAGAGTTTGGGGAAGTGACCTGATCAAGTTATTTATAAATCCATGGGTTCACCCCTAAGTGTATGAATCTGACTGTAAACAGTATACCAAAAGCTTCTAGATGGAACTATAAACGGAGATAGACCACCAACCCACATCCCACACTGGCCACCAGGTGGCACACATGCAGGACAGATCTAAAGAGCACTGCAGACTTTAAAAGTGGAGCTCACTGGGGAAACTACAGTTCACAGAAGGCTGATTGAAACTTACAGCCTGACCCCAGCCAGGTCAATTGCTTATTAAAGTAAAAAATCACTATTTTTCATTCGATGTAAATAAGACCCAGGGCTCATAATATTAAAAAGTGCCCAGAATCCAGAACAGAATTACTTGACATATAAAGAACCAGAAAAATCTCAACTTGCATGCTGATGATGTTGATGTTGGAATTTCCTGAAAAAGACTTTAAAGCAGCTATTATAATATGATCTAACAAGTAGGGACAAATCTCCTTTAAACAAATGGAAGATAGGCAGTCCCAGCAAAGAACAGGAAAATATAAATAAAATCAAATAGAAGTTTTAGAACTAAAGAATATTATAACTGAAACTTTTTAATAAGATTTTAAGTAATCTCTACACCTATCACAGGGCTCAAATCTACAACCCCAAGATCAAGAGTTTCTGTTCTCCCAATTGAGTCCGTAATAACTAAAATTTTAAAACTCACTGATGGGTTCAATGGCAGAATGGAGATGACATAAGAGTCAGTGAACGTAAAGACAGATTGGAGTCTGCTCAAAGATTTTATCTCTCTATATATATTCAACTGCCCCTTCTACTGCTCATACACACTTTCTTCCTGTATAAAAAATAAATAGATAAATCGCTAAAAAAAAAAAAAAACAGGAATCTCGGTGACAATATCAAAAAGCCTAACACTTGTGTCATTAGAATCCTAAAAATAGAAAAAGTACAATGTAGAAAACAATTTTTTTTAAAAGAAACACTGATTAAAAACTCCCCAGGATGCCTGGGTAGCTCAGCAGTTGAGCATCTGCCTTCAGCTCAGGGTGTGATCCTGGGGTCCCGGAACCGAGTCCCACAATTGGGCTCCCCAGAGGGAGACTGCTTCTCCCTCTGCCTGTGTCTATGCCCCTCTCTCTCTGTGGCCTCTCATGAATAAATAAATAAAATCTTGAAAAAAAAAACTCCCCAAATTTGGCAAAACATGTAAAACCTGCAGATTGGAGAAGCTCAGGAAATCATAAACAGGATAAACCTAAAAAAAAAAACAAACAACCAAAAACCCATGCCCAGAAACATAATCAAACTACTAAAAACTCGAGACAAAAATGAAATCTATGCAGGCAACTAGAAAGAAACAACATATCACTTATAAGGAGCAATGAAGCAATGACCCCAATAATTGCAGGCATCTCTTTCAGAAATGGAAGCCAAAAGAAAGGGGGAGAGCATTTTAACAACACTGAAAGGAAACAATGGTCAACCCACAATTCTATATCCAGTAAAAATATACTTCAGAAATGCAGGTACAATAAAGGTCTTAGAGCTAAGAAAGAATTTGTTGCCTACAGATCTCTAAAAGTATACTCTTCAAGCAGAACGGCAACGATACCAGGTGGAAACTTAGAATATCAGGAATGAAGGAAGAGTAACAGATATGGTGAATGCATGAGTAAATATAAGATACTTTTTTCTCTCAAGTTTTTCTTTTTTAAACAAGGATTTTATTTTACTTTATTTTTTTTTAATTTTTATTTATTTATGATAGTCACACAGAGAGAGAGAGAGGCAGAGACACAGGCAGAGGGAGAAGCAGGCTCCATGCACCGGGAGCCCGACGTGGGATTCGATCCCGGGTCTCCAGTATCGCGCCCTGGGCCAAAGGCAGGCGCCAAACCACTGCGCCACCCAGGGATCCCTCTCTCAAGTTTTTAAAACTCGGGAAGCCCAGGTGGCTCAGCGGTTTAGTGCCGCCTTCAGTCCTGAAGTGTCTGTGTGTCTGTCATGAATAAATAAATAAAATATTTTTTAAAAAAGTTTTTAAAACTCTACTTGATGGTTGAAAACCAAAGATATGACACGGGTACAATGTATATAGGTATAATACCGAAAACAACTATAAAATGAAGTCAGGAGAGTATAGGCACAATATGGTAAAGTTTCTACATTCCATTTGAAGTGGTAAAATACCATGAAAAGGTAAGGATGTATTTTGTAATTCCTAGAGCAATCACAAAAAAAAATTACACAAAGAAATATAGTAACACACACACACAGTCACATAGGCATACTAAAAAAATGAACTAGACTACTAAAAATATTCAAATAACCCAAAAGAAAACATGAGATGGAAAACAGAAGAACAAAAAACAGGGGAAAAAAAGCAGGCAATACATGGTAGGCTTAAATCCAAACATAAATAGTCTAAGCAAATCAATTGAAAGAGATTGGTAGGATGGATTTTTTTTTTAAATGATCCAATTATGTGCTGTTTTATTTTTTTAATATTTTATTTATTTATTCATGAGAGACACAGAGAGAGAGAGGCAGAGACACAGGCAGAGGGAGAAGCAGGCTTCATGCAGGGAGCCCGATGTGGGACTCCATCCCGGGTCCCCAGAATCACGTCCTGTGCCAAAGGGAGGTGCTCAACTGCTGAGCCACCCTGGCATCCCTAATTATGTGCTGTTTTAAAAGAAGATCACTTAGGAGGACGCCTGGGTGGCCCAGTGGTTGAGCGTCTATCTTCGGCTCACGGATGGAGTCCCACATCAGGCTCTCTGCAGGAAGCCTGTTTCTCCCTCTGACTGTGTCTCTGCCTCTCTCTCTCTCTCTGTCTCTCATGAATAAATAAATGAAACCTTAAAAAAAGAAACAAGAAAGAAAGTTACTTAGCATCTATCCCAGAAATATGAAAACTTAAGTCCACACAAAAACCTGTATGTTAATGATTATAGCAGTGTTGTTTACAATAGCTCCAAACTAGAAACAACTCCAAGGTCCTTCAGCCAGTGAATGGTTTAAAAACTCTGGTACATCCATCCATACCTTGGACTACTACTCAGCAAAGAAATGAGCTGCTGATACATACAAATTGGATAGGTCTTAAGGGAATTATGCTGAGTGAATAAAGCCCATCTCTAAAGGTTACATACTATATAATCATATTTATATAGCCCTCTTGAAATGACAATTGTAGAGATGGAGAGAGACTAATAGGAGCCAAGGGTTGGGGAGTAGGATGGGAAGGAGATGGCTATAGCATAAAGGGCCTTTGTGATGGAGCAGTTTTGTGTATTAACTGTGGTGGTGGTCACATGCATCTATATATGATAAAATTCCACAGAACTAAACACACACACACACACACACACACACACACACACACACACACCATTGCACATAAAACTGGTGAATCTGAAAAAAAGATCAGTGGATGGGGCAGCCCGGGTGGCTCAGTGGTTTAGCGCCGACTTCAGCCCAGGGTGTGATCCTGGAGACCCAGGATTGAGTCCCACATCGGGCTCCCAGCATGGAGCCTGCTTCTCCCTCTGCCTGTGTCTCTGCTTCTCTCTCTCTCTCTCTCTGTGTGTGTGTGTGTGTCTCATGAATAAATAAATAAAATATTTTTTAAAAAAAGATCAGTGGATGATATTGAAGTCAATTTTCTGGTTGTGTTATGTAAGATTGCAAGATGTTACCATTGGATGGAACTGGGTTAAGTCTATTAGTTTGCTAGGCTGCTGTAACTTTGTGGCTTAAATAATAGAAATTTATGGTGGCTTAAATAATAGAAATTTATGGTTTCCAAGCTCTGAAGACTAGAATCCAAAATCAAGTTGTCAACAAGGTTGGTTTCTTCTGAGGGCTGTGAGGGAGAATCAGTTCCAGGTCTCTTACAGATGTTGTCTTCTGTGTCTTCATATCGTTTTGCCTGTATGCGTGTCTCTGTGTTTACATTTTCCCCATTTATGAGGACACCAGTCATACTGGGTTAAGGACCACTCTAATGACCTCAGTTTAACTTGATTACTTCTACAAAGACCCAGTCTGGAGACATGTTCTGATGTCCTGCAGGGTCAACATATGAATTTTGTAGGGGACACAGCTCAAACTGTTAGAGGTATATGGATCTTTCTGTACTATTTCTTACAACTTGCCTGAATTTACAATTATTTTAAAATAAAAAGGGCTTAAAGAATAAAAAAAATAGGGGAAAGAGGAAAAAGATGAGAAGAATTGAAGTCCTATGAAACATTCTCTGAACATAATGGAATTAGACTGGAAATCAATAAGAGAAAAATGTCCAAATACTTTGAAATTAAGCAGCTTACTTCTACATAAACCTTTGGTGAAGGAAGAAGTCTCAGGAAAAATCAAAAAGATATATTGAGCTGCAAGATAATAAAAAAAACATACCATGTCAAAATTCATAAGATACAACTAAAGCAATGCTTAGAGAGAAATGTATAGCATTAAATGCTTATATTAAATAAACTATGCTATATATAAGCTGTGGCATATCATAGATATTAAAATATTGAAGCTATGGAGAGAATGTTAGTATGTATTATTGGATGTAAAACAGTAAAAATTATATAGACAGTTCTACCTTTGATGGGAAAGAGAAATAAAAGTGGAATAACTCACATCTGATTGTTTCTACATAAAGAACCACTGGTAGGATATGCAATGAACTAATTAAAGTAGCTATCTGTATGGGTAGAGGGAAACAGAGCAGAAAGGGCAGAGGTAGGAGTAAGATTTTTGAATGTATACTTTGTTTATTGCTTTCCATATTTTAAAAAATGGAGAGGAAATTCACATAAAATAAAATCAACCATTTTAAAGTGCAGAACTCAGTGGCATTTAGTACCTTCACAATATCATCCAATACCACCTTTACCAAGTTGCAAAACATTTCATCACCCCCAAAAGAAAACCTAGTACCCATTAAACAGTCATTCCTCATTCTCTTTTCCCTAGACCCTGGTAACCATCAACCTGCTTCCATTCCATCTCCAATATTCTGTATAAATGGAATCATACAATATTTGTTTTTTGTATGTATCTAGCTTCTTTCATTTAGCATGTTTTCAAGGTTCATCCACATGGTAGCATGCATCAATACTTAATTCCTTTCTATAATGGAATAGTATTCCATTGTACGTAAGTACCACATTTTGTTCATCCATTTCTCTGTTGATGGATCTTTTGGATACTGTGAATAATGCTGCTATGAACATTCTTGTACAAGTTTCTGTTAGAGTCCCTGCTCTCAATTATTTGGGATATATACATCTAGGAGAGTAGTTGCTGGATAATATGGCAATTCTATGTTTAACTTTTTGAGGAACCACCAAACCATTGTTTTCCACAGTGGCTGTACCATTCTACATCCTCATAGCATTATACTAGGGTTCCAATTTCTCTACACCCTTACCAAGATTTGTTATTTTCTGTATTTTTTGTCACAGCCATCCTAGTGGATATAAAGTGGCATCTCTTGGTTTTGATTTGTATTTCCCTAATAACTAATAATGTTGAGCATTTTCTCATGAGCCTATTGGTCATCTGGATATCTCCTTTGATATTCTTTTCTTTTTGTGAACTCTATGAAATATACTACCTATTAGAAACAAAAAGTAAATCAATTTTTAAAAGGCAAAAAGGTAAAAGGCAGAAGAGAAGGAGAAAATAGACCACTGTGGTAGAAAGAATTACAGTCCCCAAAGATGTCCACCTTCTAATTCTTGAAACTTGTAAATGTGTCACCTTACCTGGCAAAAAGGACTCTGCAGATGTGATTAGGTTAAGGATCGTATAATGGGAAGATAATCCTGGATTCTTGGGGTGAGATGATGTAATCACAATTGACCTCATAAGGGATAAGGCAGAAGGTCAGAGTCAGAAAAGGAGACATGATGATGCAAGCAGAGGTCAGAGAGAGACAGAGACAGAGGGACTCGAAGATGGAGGAAGGGGGTCACAAGCCAAGAAATACAGGTGGCTTCTAGAAGTGAAAAAAACAAAGACACGGGTTCTTCCCTGGAGCCTCCAGAAGGAATGCAGCCTGCTGATACATAAGATTTAAGACTTCTAACTTCCAGAATTATAAGGTAATGTATTTGTGTTGTTTTAAGGCACTGAGTTTGTGGTAATTTGTTACCACAGCCAGAGAAAACTAATACAACCATGAATGTCCTGCTCCCTCCAGAACAAAGCATCGCCTGAGCCTCCTCATCAATGCTTCCCTCTCAGGAAACACAGCTGAGTCTCACATGTCTTCTGAATCCTTGAAGGAAACAATGAACCACAGATGGCCAAGTTGCATTGTCCTACAAGATGTGAAAGATGTCGATAACAAAGCAACCCAAGATCTGTCTCCTACACATCTCCAGAGGGAACGGTGAGCTCTAGGTCTTGTTGGATAAATGTATATGACAGAAAGGACCCAAAAGTCTTGTAAGGACCATAAGAAATCATTACCCTCATGGAGATTGAGCAAGATCTGCGGAAACCAAAGCCAGTGAACTTCTTTTTTTATGCCCACTGGCCATGTTATCACCCTCAGGTGGCAACTGCAAGGCCAAGAAGTTTAAGAGCTGCCCTCCGTTTCATTCCATCTCTCTACCCTTTTGCCAGAGTTCAGCTGTAAATGGCAGCTCCTGCCCATCCACAGGTCATTCATCAGCAGATATGTCTGCATGTGGTTTTGTTTCACGTTCTTCTTCTTTCAAAGCCTTGAATATGCTTCACATCTAATGCAGGTAATATGTTCATTTCATGGAGTTGGCCCATGGAGGGTAACTCCACGTGATAAAAGACACACCAGGCTGGGTGGTGGGTCCAAATAGCTGATGGCCTATAAATTTTTTCCAGCTCTTTCTATCTCAGATGGATGAGGATATCACCATCACTATCACCACCTTCACAGAAAAGATAGCTTTGGATCTAGGCCAGCTCTGACATAAAAATCCACTTAGAACTTACTGAAGAAACACTTGAAGAATGTGAATCTATGACCAGGGGATAGGCCTGAATAAAACAATGTAATATTTCTTAGAACCCAAAAGATAATGGTTACTATTTACCCAGGTTGGGTTGTGGGGAGTACTCTGTATCTGCCCTAAGGAAACATTCTCTAGAATGTGGAATGTGGTTATTTTATAGGAACAGTAACAATATTTATTGGGCACCTGCTGCAGTACTCCTGTGATTCTCTCAGCAGCATGACTTCCTCTTCCAGACATGAAGTTTGGGCGGGATTTACTCACCCTCAGCTCAAGTTGTGAGCCCTCATTGGTTAGAGCCAATACCTCATTTCCTCCCCCTCGCAGTGATTGATTCAGGGATAAGCACCAATGCGGACCTCAGCCAATCGACATTTGGCATTTCATAGCACGGGCTTAAGGTGTGACAGCACATAAACAAAGGTAGCTTTATTAGTAGTAAGCTCAGAATTTTTGATCTGCAGTTGAGAGAGAAGCATTCCTTCTTTCTAGGATGAGGAAGCATACAATCCCATCCAGTGAGGGCATCCATCTTGCAAGAAGGGTGGAAGCAGTCTAGGATCAAGCCAATATTTTAAAGGGCCTTGGCAATAGGATGGGGCAGCTGGATTGAAACAACCCTGAAGGCTGCCATCTGAGTTTTCAATGACATAAAGCCATACACTCCTTTTTATTTAGGCCTGTGTGTGTTAGGGTTCTTTTTCTGCTTCCAGCTGACCCCATCTTAACTAACGCACTGTGTGTCAGGCACTGAGGGAGGGGCTTTCACACAATCTGTCTCAATTCTTCTTCACCATGGTGCAGTGATGGAGATTTTATCATCCTCTTTTTCCAGATGTCAGGTGTTCTCTCCAACTTCAAACTGTTGATGAGGGTGAAGTCACCATTTGGTCTCAGGTCTGCCCACCTCTCAGACCTCTGCTTTCTATCATGTTTTCTTGGCTTCTACTGTAATACCTATGGGCACAGTGTTTCAGGGTGACTCCCCAGTACCACTCTACAAAAATTCTACAGGTAAGTCCCAGGAGCGATTGTTTCTATCATCATAGAAGCTGCTGTATTCATATTTGGCATCTTGTTTCAGTAGATGGATATTGCTCATAAGTGTTGATGAATCACTATAAAAATAGCAAGTAATAAATCCCTTATTACAGAGGCACTGCAGGAAGATTGCAAAGCATTCTTGTTGGCATTTTAGTCAGCAGAACCTAACTCCAAGATCCCAAAGTACACCTCTGTCTAATTTGAATATAACTAACTTCATTTTTTTTAAGATTTTATTTTTAAGTAATCTCTCCACCCAGCGTGAGGCTCAAACTTACAACCTCAAGATCAAGAGTCACATGCTCTACCAACTGAGCCACGCAGGCTCCCCTACCTAACTCTAAATATAAACCTGCTACATAAGAAGTCATTTAAAATTGTTTTCCGGGATCCCTGGGTGGCACAGGGGTTTGGCGCCTGCCTTTGGCCCAGGGCACAATCCTGGAGACCCGGGATCGAATCCCACGTCGGGCTCCCGGTGCATGGAGCCTGCTTCTCCCTCTGCCTATGTCTCTGACTCTCTCTCTCTCTGTGTGTGACTATCATAAATAAAAAATTAAAAAAAAATAAAATAAAATTGTTTTCCCATTTGAATATTGGGAGTTCATGACATGAATATACTTAAATTTGGAGAAAATCTGTGAGTAGGATGAGACTTGGAGGAAAAATAACTTGAATAAAAGCTAAGGGCTCCGTTCTTTGCAACATGGGACCCTGCAATCAGACCACACTAGTGATGAAAACAGAGCTTTGTATAATGGGGGCTGATCCTGTCCTTGGATCATTTAGTCACAGTTCCTAATAGGAAAACAAATAAACAAAAAAAATCCCACTCTAAAATGCACACATGTACATATAATTCCTTGAACAACATCCAAGGAGTTTTTCAGCTTGCTCAGAAAGAAAATGGCTTCAGAGGACATTGATCCAAACCAAAAATCAGCTGTAAAGTACTCTTCAACAGCCCACTCCCAGCTTCCACTTGGCATCGCCACTGATAATTGTGCCTCATTTCATGATGCCTAACCCTATTTCAGACATTTTTATCTGATCCAAAGTGTCTTGTAGGTTGAATCCAAATCTGTATCTCCCCAAGAAATAGGCACGGAAGTTAGACAGACCTGAGTTCAAATGACTGTTCTAACAATACCTCCTGGGTGACCTTGGGCATTTCTCAAATTCCAGGTTCCCTCGATATAAAAATGTAGATGGTGGGACACCTGAGTGGCTCAGTGGTTGAGCCTCTGCCTTTGGTTCCGGTCATGATCCTGAGGTCCTGGGATCAAGTCCTGCATCAGACTCCCTGCGGGGAGCCTGCTTCTCCCTCTGCCTATGTCTCTGCCTCTCTCTCTGTGTCTCTCATAAATAGATAAAATACTTTTAAAAATGGAGGTAGTAATTCCTACCTCTGACCATTAACAGAAGGTTTAAAAGAGATAATACACATAAAATGCATGACAGCTATTCCTGATGCAATGAGCCTCAACAAGTGATAGCAATTATCAGCGATCATGGAGCACTCTCTTGAGGTTGAGGAGGGTTGCCAGAGGTAGTAAATAAAAATACAGAACACCCAATGAAATTTGAATTTCAGATAAATAACCAATAATTTTTAATGTAATTATGTTTCATGTAATATTTGGAGCATACTTACAGTAAAATATTACCCATTGTTTATCTGAAATTCCAGTTTCACTTTGCATCTGGTATTTTATCTGGTAACCCTGCTTTTGAGCCAGTGGGACCACCAAAGTTAAAGCAGGGGTGGGACAATGAGAGAACGAATCACAAATCATGAGGTCAGAGAGGGGAGACTATAAAGGAACAGAGATATGGCTGCAAACCCACAAACCATGTGCAAAGGCTTTCACCTCAGGGTACCTGTTGCCTACTGTGGAACCAGCCCCAGGGGCTTAAATGGATATTGAGCTGTATGGAGAAGTCCACAATTCACAATGGTTCATTGCCTTTCCCTTCAAAGATTTTTCCTCCTGGGGAAAAAAAAATCAATCTTAATGATCACTGCTTAAGTTGGATCACCATATAATTTACTATTTAGAACTCTTAATTAACTAAGGAAACTCCAGCACAAAAACTTATCAAGTGTCTGCTTTTTCCAGACTTTCATTCAACTTTTGAAATATTTATCAGGCACATGTATTGTCTCAGCTATAGTAATCATGGTGGAAAACATAAACTGAGGACAAAACAGGACCCCGCCTTCAAGGACTCAAGTCATTGTCTGGTGCAATGGTCTCCAACATTTTAAAAACTTATTCACCCCCTCAGTTAATAAAAACTGAGCAGATACCCCCAGTTTGTGCAAATGTATTTATATTTATCATTATGTGATTATTTATAGTAATCATATATAATCATATATATCCTATTATATAATAGTACATGATCTATTATATTTGTGCATATATGTAAGTACACAAAATATATAATAAAACACATTTACTTATTTATATTTATATACTTAAAAGAATACATTTTTTTTAAGAATACATTCTTGTATAAATAAAACATACATATAAGGGCACCTGGGTGGTTCGGTGATTTTGCTTCTGCCTTTGGCTCAGTCGTGATCCCAGGGTCCTGGGATCAAGTCCTGTATGGGGCTCCCTTCAGGGAACCTGCTTCTCCCTCTGCCTATGTCTCTGCCTCTCGCTGTATCTCTCAGGAATAAATAAAATATTAAACAAAACAAAACATATATATAAATAAACGTGAAAAGGAGATGATAAACAATATAAGTGTAAGTTATAGTATTTTCTTCCCTCTCCCCACCATCAACTCTTTTGCTTACCCACTGGCATGTTCCAGTCCCAATTTGGAAGACACTGGGCTAGTGGATAAGAAACACCTGTAAGCAAAGAATTTCCATACAGGGTGATAAGTCCCATAGTCGGGACATTAAAAGAAAACAAAAGAAGGAGTAATGGCGGCTATCAATGCACAGTAACCTCTTGGTGAGATGAAAGATACACAAAGCTTTGCCCACAGATGTGGAAGGCAGGGGGTGATATCCAGGCAAAGAAAACAGCCTTCTCAAAAATATGAAGGAGGGTAATATACCCAGAGAACCAGGAACCACTGGGTATGGTTTAAGGATATAGCATAGTTGGTAAAAGAAGAGTCAAATGCCATAAGAAGAGTAGGGTCCCGAGTATGCAATACAGATGTGGTCTAGCAAATGCTGTGAACCTGAACTGTGAAATGATTTGCTCACATTTATATACTGGAAAGACTACTCTGATAAATGAAATCTTAGAAAGTTGAATTAAAGCAATATATCACATAATAGATTATTACGTTCAATGAGCATTTATCCTAGGATTACCCAGGTGGTTTCATATTTAAAAATCTATTAACATGGAAACATTTTTAATAAAAAATATTCATCCCAATAGTTGCAAAAATCTATTCAATAGATTTCCAACTTGAAATACTAACACACTCTTTTTTTTTTTTTTTTAGAGAGAGTGAGAGAGCAGGGGAGGGGCAGAAGAAGGAGAGAGAGAATCCTAAACCAGCTCCATGCTCAGCAGCATGGAGCCTGACATGGGGCTCAAGCTCACAACCCAAAGATCATGATCCCAGCTGAAACCAAAAGCTAGATGCCTACCTGACTGCCACTTAGCCACCACCGCGCCCCACACACACTTTTTTTTTTAAAGATTTACTTATTTACTTGAGAGAGAGAGAGAACAGGAGGATGGGAAGGGACAGAGGGAGAGAGAGAATCCTGAGCAAACTCTCTGCTGAGCATGGAGCCCAACACAGGGCTCTATCCCCAGACCCCGAGATCAAGACCCCAGCCAAAACCAAGATTAGATGCTCAACTGACTGAGCCACCCAGATATCTCATCTTTTTTTTTTGAAGTATAATCAATCTACAATATTATATTTACGATAATCTTAAACAATAAAGACCATGTATCTTAAATACATAGCCAATATTTATTAAAAGTATATCCAGGGCCCCTGGGTGACTCAGTCCACTGAGTGACCAACTCTTGATTTCACCTCAGGTCATAATCTCAGTATCATGAGATTAAGCCCCGAGTTGGGCTCTGCACTCATAGAGGAATCTGCTTTTCTCTCTCTCTCTCTTTGCTCCTCTCCCTTGCCCCTCCTCACGTCTGGCATGACCCCCACCTCACCCAGTCTCTGAGGCCCTGTCTCCTAGGCCCCAACTCCCAGGCCCTGTCTGGTCTACGTCCCACTCATTCCTGGTTCACCCTGACTCCCTATTTGAAATCATCCCTTGTTGTGGCCATGGTTTGGAGTTTCAGGAACAATCTGTAGAAATGATTTCTATTCTCTCCTGGTCCCTGATCCTGAGGTTGTGAAGACCTTTGGAATTCTAATACTTACAGACACCTGGCCCATATGCCCCTGAGCAGGATTTCTGCATGTGCGATAGCAACAAGATGCATGTTAAAAGAGGCTGTTACTCCAGAAAAATACCATCTCCTCCCCTTCAGTAGCCATTCTTCACCTCAGCTAGGACACCTTGACATTTGGGGTGGAGGAAGTGGGATGACAGGAGGCAGATTGGGGAGCAGGTAACAGAGGCTAGAGGCGACTGGAGAAGGGGACTTATCTGTGATTTTCCCCAGGTGATTAGGTGTGGGCCTGCTCTGTAGGTGTGGTTGTCAGATCTCAGTGCCAGGCTCTCCTCTGGGATAATAATGAGCTGACACCTTGGGCTAAGGGGACAGCTCTTCAGAGGAAGTGGGGGAGGCAGCCCACTTCCCCAAGGAAGGAGCCTGAGTGACAGACACTTTTCAGAGAACTACCAACACCAATGTGCTCTCACAACCATCTTTCCCAGAGAAGGCCTCGAACTCTGGAATTGGGAGTCTGGAGAGAGGTGGGAAACCCAAGGCCTCTCATGAATTATGACCCGGAAAGGCTTGCCACTCTCCAGCCTTTCCCCCTCAGACACTGGCCTCATTGTTGACGAGGAATTTGGCAGTTACTCTAAAGTGGCTAAAATTTGGCACATCCGCCAAGGCCTTTCCTGGTCAGATCAGGTGACTGTTGCGGTGAGCTCCATCGAGAAAGAAAGGATTACGGGCCACCTCCCCACCCCTTGGAGGCAGGTGAGAGAAAATCCATTTAACTGACCAGCCACTGTCAGTTTACAAATAAAACATAAACTATAAAAGCTGTCTTTGTTCAACTGAGGCAGCCATCCTGGCGGGGAGGTCAGATTAGCAATTTGTCCTTTGTTTGAGGATTAGCAGAGCTTCATTGTTTTGATGTTTATTTACAATTTGCATCTTCTAGCAGTTTCCACCCAACTCAAGGCCCCAACTCCCCTGTGTCCCTGCTCATTTTACCTCTGCTGCCAAGGGGCTAACAAAGCTGGGTAAGAGCCTGCCCCACAGGAAACTCCTGCAAACCCCTCTTCCCTTTCCTTCTGCTCAGGCTCAAACTCCTTGGCCTGCTCTTGGCTGCAGAGTGAAAATTAAAGTCCTGGTGGAGGAGAAAAGACGGTTCATCCAGACAAAGGGACTCTTCTCCTCACCTGTAAATGTGCCATCTGTAACACAGAACTTCGAGGTCTCAATACTGTGAAATTCAGAGTGCTGTGGAATTCAGAGGCCAGTCGGTCCTCAGATGGTTGGGCAGGGCTCACCTCATTCTGCAGGACACGGTTTGAAACTTCTGGATTAAAATAAGGGGAGTCTTTATGCTTTCCGCTGGCTTTCCCAAATCAGGCTTTTCCTTTTCCTTATCCATCTTCCCAACGTGCCTTGTGTCCCACCAGATACTAACTCTGGCCCTCCTTCTATCCCCTTCCTTATTTTCTAAGCACCACCAGACATTCTGGAAAGACTTTTTAAATTTTTCATCGTGTTGTCTCACCACCTTTGGTAAGTCCTTGACAACTTGGCCTTCATTCAGTATTTTAGTTTTATTCTTCACTGACCTCCAGACAAAACTTTCAGCTCCTGTTAGCCTTAACTGCTTACTATCCTTAAGCAAGACTTGACAAGACCTACCTCCTTGTCCTGGTGCAGGCTGACCTTCACACTGAGGACACCAGCTTATCCACTGCAGCCAGCCCTAGGTCCACTTCAGCCTTTAGAGTCCAAAGCACCAAGTCTTCAAACTTGGCTATTCTGTGGCATCTTCCACAGACACTGTGTACACTGATGCTGGTGTGTGTGTGTGTGTGTGTGTGTGTGTGTGTGTGTGTGTGTTCGGGATTTACAGTTGTGAGCTCCTATTCTATAGGGCTTTGCCTGTTGAATCTTGGGCAGCCTAGGCTGACTGTATATCTCTCAAGATCCATGTTCCCTTGGCTTCTACCATGTACCCCAGGGGTAATATCATTGAAGCACTGTTTTCCCATTAGTCAGTTGGCTTGGGTGGGGTTATTCCTGGACCACGTTGGTACCATGAGTTTAAACCCCAACCACTTACGAGGCACCTATTGTTACATATTTTATTTCACCTCATTCCAAGCCAAGTTTCTCCTTGTCTTACTTTGCTGGAGGGCTATTTTCCCTTCTTGATTCAATCATTTCACTGGGAGTGTGGCCCCCTGGGTGTCCCAGAATTAGGCAGGTCTCAGATCCCCTCTGACTCGTGGGTAATAAAAGTCATGCCTCTAGGTTAGGGAGACCAGCACTCCTGTCCCAGGAGAGCCCCAACATTAACTTGAATGTCTAACATGTTGTTTTTCAGTTTCCTCTGTTTTCTTGTCTGTTTGTTTGTAACTTGGAGGTTTCCTTTACATTTTTATGAGCTCACTTATGCAATTTAAAATATTTGGGTTTTTTATCCAGAATTTTCAAGTGTTTTGTAGTGAGAAGGGGGCAGAGTTCAGACTCTTGTTTGCAATACATGTGTGATTATTTCTTCAATCACAGTATACATTCCCACATACGTTTCTTTGTATTACACAATCACCTCTAAAACTATGCCAAGCTCCTACCAAATGATCAACAAAAATTTGACAAATGAATGAAGAAATGAATGGCATTTATGCTATCTCCAGGAAGAAGGCCCTGCTTTAGAGTTCTGAGAATCCATCCTGACTTTCCCACTAACCAGCTCTATGACTTTGGACAAATCACTTCTCTGGACCTGATTTTCTCATGTGCAAATTGGAGATGCTCCTCCATCATAATAATGGGAGGATTCTTATGTATTTCGTGCAGTAACCTGGCTAGCTCTCAATTATCATGCAGGTCTGGAGGAGACACACTGAATGTTTTCTACTTAGTGATAAAGGCTAAGTTTGATCATTTAAAAAACCTCTTCTGTTATTAGTTAGAAAAGTCTTGCCAACACTTGCAGTTCTAGATTGGAACCAAAGAAACAAATACTTAGGAGTGCCTACTAAAGCTATCACATGCTTTTTAGTTCCCTCAAAAACCTGATCAATCGAGTGTCTTCTTTTCAGAGAACTTCAGAGAAATTAAACAACTTTCTAGGTTTTCCTAGTAAGGCAGAAAGAAGCATTTAAGCCTCGATCTATCTGACTTGTGTCAGATACCATAAGCTAATTACATGGTAGAAGGGCAAGTATCACGTACATCTGTAGCCTTAACTCCAGACAACTTGATTAAGTGATCATAGGAGCATGTATTTGAAGTAAAGACCAAAGTCTAACCCCCCAGTCTCCTCTGCCATCCCAAATCCCCACCAACCCCAGGCAGCCTAGTGTTCACAAATGCGCAGCTCCTTGAGCCATCCAGCAGTCCTGAAGACCTCCAAAGCTGTAATTGAGATGTTGTCCCAGCTTCCACTTTTTTTCGAGATGTTGTCAAGGATTTTGCCACCTATGACAGGAGACAAGAGGTCACTGAAGATGAGAAAAATAACAGGGGTCCATATATGCCCAAGTCCAGATTAAAAAGAAATCTACCTGAACTAACGTACCATATATTAGCCACATTCGCATGAGAAGATGTATTAGTAAACTGGGTAAGGGCAAGGCTTCAGATGCAGGCAGCCCTGGATTTTAATTCTGGCTCCACCACTTATTAGCAGAATGATCCAAATGAGTTACAGAGCCTTAGTTTCCTTACCTATAAAATGGGTATAAGGATATTCATCTCACAAGGTCACCGTAAGGAATAAAATAACATTTAAGTAAAATAACATGTGAGATGCTCTTACTACCACCTGACACTTAGTAAGCATTTAATAAATGGTAGCTATACTACCAATAATAATAGAAATTTTAAGAACTTTGCATAGATTTGTTCATAATTCTCAACATTCCTATGAAATAGAAACCATTATTTTGGTTTTACAAATGGAAAACTGAGGCACAGAGAGGTCAGGCAACTTGCCCAAGTTCCACATCTCATAAGCAGCAGAGATAGAATGTAAACAAATGTAGACAGTCCACACCTGCAGAATCCATACCATTGCTACACCACCTCTCTGTTCTCTTGTTGCCATTATCTTTATCATCATGTGTCAATACCATTAAACAATGGTGAAACTGAGGGAGGCAGAGAGAGATATAGACAGGAGAAGAAAACTAGAGCTCCATGTTCATCTGCTAGAGGGTCCTCAGATTAAGACAAGAGACCATAAGGTGGGGGTGAAAATCTGAGCACACCCAACCAAGCTTCCCAGAGTTCTGAGCCTCTAAAGCTAGGATGCCTACCTGTCCACAAATGAGATCTACACTCCAAAACAGATGAAACAGTCTACAGCCCTGAACAGGTTCATTCTTTGATCTCAGAAGCTAAGCAGGAGAGCACCTGGTTGGCTCAGTGATTGAGCATGTGCCTTTGGCTCAGGGTGTGATCCCAGGGTCCTGGGATGAGTCCTACATCGGGCTCCCCACAGGGAGCCTGCTTCTCCCTCTGCCTCTGTCTCTGCCTCTCTCTGTGGATCTCTCATGAATAAATAAATAAAATTAAAAAAAAAAAAGCTAAGCAGGGTGAGCCTTGGTTAGTACTTGGATGGGAGACAACCTAGTAATACTAGGTGCTATAGGCTTTAAAATAATAATAATAATAATAATAATAATAATAATAATAATAATAAAACAAGGACAGCCCGGGTGGCTCAGCAGTTTAGCGCCGCCTTCAGCCCAGGGCATGATCCTGGAGACTCAGGATCTAGTCCCACGTCGGGCTCCCTGCATGGAGCCTGCTTCTCCCTCTGCCTCTGTCTCTGCCTCTCTCTGTGTGTCTCTCATGAGTAAATAAATAAAATCCTTTAAATAAATAAAATAAAAAATAATAAAACCGTTCCATTAGGAAATAGTCCCCAAGTATGTGTGAGCAAATGTATCTTAGGTATTATATTAAGCACCACGTGAGGTTTCCAAAGATGTTTACCTAGGAGCTTCAACCTTAGAGGGGGAACATACCATCATCCATTAAAGCTAGTGCTTTAGAAAACGTCTTGGTGAAGACAGGATTCAGCTGGCCTTAAAAATGGGATGATCGATTGTGGACAAGTAAGAAATGTTCAGGTGGCACTTGGCAGGTTCCTTTTGTGCTCCCATCTCGCAGGCCTTATTTAAAAACACACACACACACATACACACACACATAAAACCAAAAAAACAACCTTTGGTTTACAGAATGGCCTGCTCAAGGCAGCTGTGGCAGGAGAATGACCCGAAGCCCATCCTAGGTCAGTCAAGTCACCTGGTCTGAAACAAAACAAATTTCTCACTTCCTTAAGAACATCACTGGGAAACACTAGGGTGAAAGGTTGATTTGGAAATAACTAGGTTTCTGGCCCTGGAATTTTTCTGACAAGATGGATTCAGGAAAAATAAATTAATCTGTGCAGCAGGGTCAGCTGTGGAATTGTGAAAGAATGCTGGCCTTCACTGCAGGAAGGGAAAGTGCTCCCAGGCCCTTCAATGAGGGCTCAGGGCTCCAGGAAACGCTGTGTCTTGGCCTCTGCCCCACCCCCTGGGCGCTGTGTCCTTTAACCGGGAGGGGGTGGGAAGGAGGGGACCCTCCCCACCCCCTCCCAGGTCTCCTGTGTCGCCCCAGACAGTGAATTCTCCTGTTTACTCTCACGGTGAAATCTTGGTCTTCTCTTAAGGTAGAAAGAATTAAGGTTGGAAATATTTTGTTTCAATAGATCTGAATGCAGATGCATCTTGGGAAATTCTAAAATTCAGCTTGAAGAAAATGGATTAAAATTATGCTTGATTAAAGCAAGAAAGTTGGACACTTTGAGAACCCCTCCTCCAGTGGTCATTCAATTTGTAAATATGTAATCACTTTATATTTCCTATGAACATCTATGTGTAATCAGTATCTTTACCTTCCCTGCAAAATGGTAAGAATTTTAGCACTCTCACCAATTCTTGCAGTACATTGATAACAGAAAAGATTTTGCTGATAGACCGCTTAGTATTTTATATTATGCAACACAGTAAAATCTTTCTTGAATTTTTTTTAACGTATTTTATTTATCTGAGAGAGAGTGAGAGAGATTGGGCACAAGCTGGGTGGGGAGCGAGAAGCAGATATTCCGCTGGGCAGAGAGCTGCTCCCAGTTCCATCCCAGGACCTGAGCCCAAGGCAGACTGAGCCACCCAGGCGCCCCTCTTTCTTGAATTAATTAAGAACTTTACTTCTTTGCTTACTAGCATTTTCTGTATCATGAGGTACAATAATACAGAAGTGTCAAATATACAATGACACATGAGTAGTTTTTTCTTTAGATTCATTTTTAATTTTCTTGCAGTACTTCCTTGGATTTTTTTTTTTCCTTTTCAAAATGGGCTTATGGGGAGTAAATAGGATTGGCATTGTCTTAGACCTCCTGTTAAGTTTTAATTATTTTAAAAATAAACTTTACTTTTTAGAACAGTTTTAGGTTTACAAAAAATCATGAGTATATTAGTTTCCATATATCCTGTGCCCACTTTCCCCTATTATTAACATCTAATATTAATGTTAACATTTGTTATAATTAATGAATCAATATTGATATATTATTAATAACTAAACTCTGTTTATATTCAGATTTCCTTAGTTTTAACTGATGTCTCCCCCCAAAAAAAGGCAAGGAAATTAAATTTAAAAAGTAGTAATTTAGAGTCTAAGAACTAGACTCCCCTTTCATTTTAATTCAGAAAGAGCCTCGGAAATGTGCAAAATGTTCATGTTTAACCATGTTTAAAATTCTATTTTTATTTATTTAGTACTGATTTCTTAACACCCAGTCTATTCAAGTCTAGCACCAGAAAACGGAAACTATATTTAAGGAAAATGAAAATCAACTACTTGCTCTGGAATGAAGATGCCCTCAGAACCATTCACTAAGCCCAACAGCCAGGCTGCTGTGAGGAGGATAATCACAATTCCTGAAGCAAAACCCAGGACCAGTCATCTGGCAGTGTGGCAGGAGAAGGGAACAATGAGTAATTCTCCTACCAGTTGCATCTACATTTACCCCTGGAATCTTCAGTAGAGACCAGAAGCCCCAGAGAAAAGAAAGGAAACCCAGAAAGAACAATAAGGATTTGGAGAAGCTAACTCATTTCCGTTGGAAAAGTCATTAGTGTGCAAGATAGAAAGTGTAATCCCTAAAATGCATCTGAATGACTAATTTAGTGAGATTAAAGAAAAAAAAAGATAGCCTATTGATTTATCTTTCAAATTTAGTAAATTACCCATCAGATTATTCAACACACTCCTGAACTGAAGAGTGAGGGTTAGTGGACACAAAGTTGGAAAGGAATACGTGGGCCCCTGTGGAAAGGTTCTCTCAGCTGGCTGAATGCACTGCTCCCCCAGGGAAGAAGGGACTGGAAGCCACAGCTACCTTACAACCCCAGATTCTCCAGATACTACAGCACAGCTCAGTGTGAATGCCAGAGTGGAACTGACAAAAAGCTGAAATTGGACAGATATATCTCACTGGGTAGTTTTTTTTTTTTTTTTCCTCATTGGTTCTTATATTTAAACAAGGATCTTTTTTTTTCATGGAGATAAAATTTGCATACACTAAAATTGACCCTTCTTCATGCACAGTTCTGTGACTTTTGCCAAATGTATCATGTAATCAGATTTCAATCAAAATAAAGAACAGCTCCATCAACCCAAAATCCTTCCCTAGACCCTTTCGTACACCAACACTCCTCCCTCTCCCCAGCTGTGGCAGCCACTGATCTGTTTTCTGTCCATACAATTTTACCTTTTCCAGAAAGTCATAAAAATGAGATCATATGGTCTATAGCTTTTAATGGTGGCTTTTTAAACTTAGCATCATGCCCTTGAGATTCAACAATGTTAGTGTCTATATCAGAAGTTAGTTTCTTTTTTCTTTCTCCTCCTCCTCCTCCTCCCCTCCTCCTCCTCCTCCTCCTTCTCCTCCTCTTCTCCTTCTTCTTCTTCTTCTTCTTCTTCTTCTGAGTCTACCAAGTCTGAATAATCTTTCACTAGTTGAGGAAATTTTGGGATTTTTTTTCCAGTTGGGGGCCAACGTTTACATAAAGGTTTTTGTGCGAATATAAGCTTTCACTTCACATGGTAAATACCTAGAAGTGTGATTGCTGAGATGTATGGTGAACCTTAAGTTTCACTTGGTGAGAAACTTCAGACTTGTGTTCCCCTCTGGTTGTACCAGTGTGCATTTCCCTCAACAGGGCATAGAAGTTTCAGTTGCTTCATCCTCATCAGCAGTTAGTAGTCAGGGAGGTTTGTTTTGGTCTCTAATGTGAGCCCTTCTAATAGCTGTGATACCTCTTTGTGGCTTTAACTTCCATTTCCCTGATGATAACTAATGATGATGAACATCTTTTCATGTGCTCATTTGCCAACATATATCTTCTTTAATAAAGTGTCTGAATCTTTTGCTCATTGTTTACTCAGTTTGTTCATTTTCTTATCATTGAGTTTTGAGACTCCTTTGCATATTCTGGATACAAATCCTTTACCACGCATGTGATTTGCAAATATTTTTCTCAGTCTGTAGCTTGTCCTCTCATTCCCTTAGCTGTGTGAAACAAGGATCTTTTTACTTCAAATCACACTAGGTTATGAAACAGAGCGAACAATTAGTCATAAAAGGGTGTGTAGTTTGTGTTTGCTTTACTACATTCATGATAGAGACCAGGAAAGTCGGTCAGCATGAATGGCCCTGGTTGTTCTTCTCTTTCCAGGGCAGCATCTTGCTCCCATTATGTCCAAGGATGCAGCACATGCACAAGCCCTGGTAGCTAGTGGACGCCCACTGGAGACTGTTGAGTGAATGAATGATGAATGAAGGGTGGGGCAACCAGGAGAGTACAATGGCCGATATAGGTGGAGAGAAAGGCAGGAGCCAGAACTTAACTACCAGGCTAAGAATTTTAAACCATATCCTGTGGCAATGGGAAGTGCCAAAGGATTTCAAGTAATGGAATAGAATTAGCATTTTTGGAAATGTCCTACTGAAAGTAGCATAGAGAATGGACAGATGGACAGGAAGAGGAGTGACACAAGCAGTGAGATTAATGAGAAGACCATTGAAATCTTCCGAGCATGAGGCGATAAATGGTTAAGATACAGATATAGCAGCAGGGGCCGAAAGCAAGGGGTAGATACAAAAGATATTAAGTTGACAGGATATCATTTTGTTCCCACATCATGTGTATTTGAAAACCTCTGACCAAGAATGAGAAAGAATGTTATGAGAAAGAATGCAACAATTTGGGTGGGTGGGGGGAGGGAACCCAATGTGTGTCATACAATTTTCCTCCTAGATCCCAAGCAAACTTAAACACATCTTCTCTTAAGTAGCCCCCCACTTGTCTTCACAGCTAAGTCTCTTTCCTTAAAAAAAAAAAATCCATTTGCTTTTTGTTTCCTCATCTCCATTTTATGCCTTTTGAGCTTGACATGTGAATGAATCACAATTAACTTTGAATTGGAAGCCCAAGTACATTCTACTAGGATAACAGCATTATCGAAATTAAGAAGGTAATTCAGTGATTCACATAGGATAGATTCAACAGGAATGTATGAAACAAGTAATCCCCTTTTTATGCTGCCTAATCAAATCCCGTAAGTCACTCTCCCCGCCCTTAACTGTTCAGTCAACAACTGCCCAAATACACACAAACATTGATATTTGAAGTATCAGGACTCAGAGTGTATATAGTCGGGATGTTGCCTTGCAGACATCTACTTTCAGTGGACTCTCCAAGAAAACAACAGAAAGTGTCAAGAGGTGGCTATTGCCCATAAGTAATCATATAATCATTTGCTACGACAGTAGGAAATCTTTAGGGAGACAATTATTATATTTCTAATTTAAGTGCCTTTGAGACAATGCCTTTGGCACCAGTCTTTTTCTGCCACCTATTGTTGATGGCCTGGTTCACTATCAAGATAACAACAGCTGGGAGGTTCTAGTCCTGGCACTGCTATTCATAACTCTGAAAAGTTACTTAATACCCCACCCCCACTGTCTCCATCTACAGATGAGATTGACCTAGAGCTGGATCATCTTTAAGGTTCCTGATTAAACAAGATTTTGGTTATAAACCTAACTTCGGAGGAAACCTCTTCATTTATTACCATTGATCTTAGTGAATTAGGGCAATAAATGTCTTTCTAAAGATTTAAAAGAGTGAATGCTCCTTTATTGTGCCAATGGGGCAAATCAATACTTTTGTTGATCCTTTACTATAATTAATCATCAGGAACAAAGAAAAAAATCTGGTGTCTGTTAACAAAGTCCCCTTTTTAAAAGAAATATCAGATGTATATTTGCATGCCAACCACAAATAAATATTTTGCTACCTAAAAGTCAAACAAAAGAACTCTATAATCATTCTTAAAATCTCTTCAGCCATCATTCCACCTCCATTACTTACTGAAGGAAATTTCCAAAGTCCCATCTAGAAGAAACTACAGCACACATGCACACACACACACACATACACACAAACTCAGAATAGTATGAACAATGTAACTTTTTTCCTCACAATACTCTCCAATTAAGAATTATTTTATAGGGTCTGTTCAATTTCCAGACTATAGAGATGTGATTTCAAGAGACATGATCATTAGACCAAAATCCCATTACAACTCTATTAAATACAGTTATATAGATACAGATAAATAGTTAGGTATAGTGATATTCAGATGTAGTTATATAGACTTTATAATAAGATTTCACCAGTACTTACCAGACAAAATCCAGGACCTGAATATTTATTTGACCTTAAGATGACATGTAGAAAAAATTTTAGAGTTATCCATGTCATATGGAGACACAAAACATTAAAAATTTTTATAGATTTATCTGTTCACTTTTTCCCCCTCTTATTATTTTCAGGTTTCCAACATTTCTTTAATAATTTTTCCCAACTCTAAAACTATATAAGTATTCTAAATTTTCTCCTAATATTTTTGTTTACATTTAAATCATTGTATCAGGAGCTTCTTTCTGCACATGATGTAACAAAGGAATAACACTTTTTGTCTTATGTGGAAATTGCTAGTTATGCAGTATTATTTATTACATAAATCATCTTGGGCATCCAGCTGCCTCAATAGGTGGAGCATGCAACTCTTGATCTCTGGGTTCTGAGTTTGAGCCCTATATTGGGTGTAGAGATTACTTAAGTAAAATCATTAGGGTGGCTCAGTGGTTCAGCGTATGCCTTCGGCTCAGGGTGTGATCTCAGGTCATGGGATTGACTCCTGCTTTGGGCTTCATGCAGGGAGCCTACTTCTCCCTCTGCCTATGACTCTGTCTCTCTCTCTACATCTCTCATGAATAAATAAATAAAATCTTTAAGAAAAAAAATGAAAAGAGTGAATTAATTTATAAATATCTGGACAGATAGCCATAAAGACTATGGTTTCTTTTGAAAAAAAAAAAAAACAAGTTGAGAATAATGATTTGATGGATAGAAACTTCTATAACAATATATTTGGGGGAAAATGTTTACATCAATGATTTTAGAGGTTAATGATAGGAGAGGAAGAATATTAACTTTATAGGTGCCTAAATTGCTTCATTTGCTGAAATAAGCAAATGTAAACTTTATGTATGTACATATGTATCATAAATAAAATATTATATTTTATTTTAAATAAAATGATGACAGATAAATTTATTTTTCATGCATCACCAAAGAGGTTGACAGCAATAGCCCACACTGTCCCATGTTAGAATAGCAACATGGGGGCAGCACTAATGTCCTGTTGGAATGAGGTACTGGTAAAAACGGATCTGGACTGACCCCATGGCTAGGATACTACCAACTGGTTTTACCCAGTGCCGCTTGTTTCTAAGAATTTAAAGAATAATTCTTGAAGCAGAGTTGCCTGGTGGAGATCATTCCTGGAAAAGGAACAATCAACAGTGGTTTTATGGTGCCTGGAGTTCTCTGCTCTGGAGTTTATTATTCCCCTCTCCCTAATACTTACAAAGAAGGACTTGTCCCAAGGTCTGGCCTTCATCCTTTACACCAAACACAATGCCAGAAAGAGCAGCTGTTATTCTCAGGTGAACACAAACTCATAAGCACAAATAAACAGATACCTGAGAAGAATTTCCTTAATTGACAAACAGTAAGCTAAACAATGCATACTAGGTAAAGCAGAATTGAAAAAAAAAATAGACCATTTAAAATGTGCATTGCATCTATACATAAGGAAATAATGGATTATATTAGAGCAATAAAGTAAGAATTAAATATCATAAGAAAAAAGTAGAAAAGTTAAATATAAAATGCATAAAAATTAAAAGAAGGAACACAATAGATTAAAAAAAATAACAGAGGAAAGAATCAGCAAAACTAGGTAGAAGAACTTTCTCAATAGGCAACAGGAAAAGATAAATACTACAAAAAAAGTTAAGAGATTTAAAAGATAGAATACATGTGAATATCTAATAAGAATATCAGAAGGAGAGAAATTGTTTTAATGAAAAGCAGGAAGAATGTCAAGAAATGATGAAGATAAATATACTAGAAATTTTAAAAAACCTAATTCACCAATCAAAAGATAGAGAATCTAGAAGTGGATTTTTAAAATAAAATTTAAATATATGTTGGCTACAAGAGAGCTACTTAAAACAAAAAGACACTGAAATATTAAAAAAAATAAAAAATAGATAAACCCATACTAAGAAAGTATGAACCAAGAAAAAATTGATGTAGCTATCTTAGCACTGAGAAAATAAAATTTAAGGGCAAAAAAAAAATCAGAAAAAGAAGGACAACATATACTGAAAAGGGGGAAATGAAAAGGAGATAAAGCCATCCAAAATGTAGGCACATAATAATACAATCTCAAAACAAATAAAGTAATAACTGACAGAATGATAAGGAAAAATACAGAAATTAACCATTATATATTGGAAATTTTAACACATCACTCTCAGGAATTAATAGGTAAAACAAAAAGAATATAAGATATATTGAAGATCAGAACAATATAGTTAACAACCACAAACTTTGATATATATATAACTCCACATTCAACAAACAGAAAACACATTCTTTTCATGTACATGTGGAACATTTGCAAAACCAGACTATTAGTTAGACCATTAGAGTGGCTTCAATAAATTCTGTCTCCAAATATAATATAATAAAATTACAAATGTGTTTCCTTAAAAGTAATATATATATTGAAACCAAAAAGCATAAGATAATGTTATGTTTTGCAATTAAATAACATTTTGAGCAACATTTCATTTAAGAGAAAATAAATATTTAGAATTAAATAATAATGAAGCATTATATGCCAAATTTTAGAGGACACAACTAAAGCAATACTAGAAGGAAATTTATATTTTTAAATACATTTATCAGAAAACAAGAAAGATTATAAGCACGTGAGATAGGAGTGCAACTCAAAAAACTGGAGAAAGTATAACAGAACAAATTCAAAGAATCAAGAAGAAAATGTAACCTTGATTCCAATATCAGATAAGGATATGATAAGGAAAGAAAAATTAGGAGTTCCTGGGTAGCTAAGTCAGTTAAGCCTCTGACTCTTGGTTTTGGCTTAGGTCATGATCTCAGGATCTTGAGATTAAGCCCCATGTCAGGCTCTATGCTCAGTGAGGAGTCTACTTGTCCTTCTCTCTCTGCTCCTCCCCAACCTCGAATAAGTAAATTTTTAAAATCTAAGAATGAAAAGAAAAGCAAAATTATAGGCCTCTCTCTTATGAACATAGTTGTAAAAATTTTTCTTATGAAAAATTATGAAGAACTATGTTCTCTTATGAACATAGTCGTAAAAAATTTTTTAAAGATTTTATTTATTTATTCATTTTAGAGAGAGTGTAAGCAGGGGAAGAAGCAGAGGGAGAGGAAGAAAGAATCTGAAGCAGACTCTGCACTAAGCACAGAGTGCTCGATCTCACAACTGGGAGATCATGACCTGAGCTGAAACCAAGAGTCAGATGCATAACTTTATAAATCCTCTCTGGAAGGTTTAAACTCTAATAAAGGAAGTACAAAAGGATCTGAATTAATAGGAAGATATTCCTTGCTCTTGGATGAATTTCCTGAATTCTCCTCCAAATTAATCTAAGCACTCAGTGCAATTCCAATTGGACTTTTTTTTAGGAATTCAATAAGCTTATTCAAAAATTTATATAGAAGTAGTCACTAAAATGGCTAACTGGCTTTATAAGAGATTGGAGAGAGGGACTTAGTCTAACTTATATTAAGAT
Organism: Nyctereutes procyonoides; assembly: GCF_905146905.1. Lineage (NCBI taxonomy): Eukaryota > Metazoa > Chordata > Mammalia > Carnivora > Canidae > Nyctereutes > Nyctereutes procyonoides. The sequence continues at coordinate 39,130,366 of NW_026575044.1, forward strand.
ATACTGAAATTCCATTATAATAAATGCAGTGTAATATATTTATGAACAGACAAACTGACTAATGGGACAGAATTAGAGACTTCAGAGATAGACCCACACATACGTGGAAACTTAACATTTGATAAAGTTGGCGCCACAAATCAATGGTGGAAGGTCTGGATGTTCAGTAGATGCCTGGGGAAGACTTGCTGACTATAAGGAGAAAAAAGAAAATTCAATTCTCACCTAACACCAGAAACAAATGTGGACTCAAAATGATTACAAACCTAGGTATGAAAGGTAAAACTATAAAGTAGACAGAAGAAAATATAGGAGGAAATCTTTGTGACCCAGAGACAGATAGCTCCTTAAACAAAACTTCAAAAACATGAGCTATCAGGCAACTACAGAAAAATCAAACTTAATTACATCAAAATTAGGGATTTCTATTTATTTTTTTTAATTTTTATTTATTTATGATAGTCACAGAGAGAGAGAGAGAGAGAGAGAGAGAGAGGGAGGGAGAGACACAGGCAGAGGGAGAAGCAGACTCCATGCACCGGGAGCCTGATGTGGGATTCGATCCCGGGTCTCCAGGATCGCGCCCTGAGTCAAAGGCAGGCGCCAAACCGCTGCACCACCCAGGGATCCCTGGGATTTCTATTTAATAAAAGGTACTATAGACAAAATTAAAAGGAAGATGAAATGGGAAAAGATACTTGCAATGTCTAAAACCAACAAAGGATAAGTGTCTGTATATATGCATGAGATGATAGAAGTGAGGAATGTGGATGAAAGGAAGAATCAGATAATAAGAAATAGGACTGCCACAAACCTCTAGTGAAAATATGACATGATCTGAGAGTCATGGTTAACCTCATTCTGCATCTGAAATCCATGGGAAAAAAATACAGTTCACCAAATCTGAGACACTTTTTAATTGTAAGATGTCCCATTATTTTATGTTACTGAGGAAGAAAAATTACCAATTAAATGATAACACAATGCTTTCTTATCATGTAAATTTTAATATTATACTTTTACAAGTGCTTTTAAACCTAGTTGAAAAGATTTTTAAAATATTATCCTTGACATCTATAAAAAGAAAGGAAATATAAATGAAATAAATTGTTAAGGGTATTTCTAAAGCTCCTTTCCATATACTCAGAATCCAACTTTTTGAGTTACTTTTTAATTCAGACTCATCACTGCCTATGCCAAGCAGTTCCATTCTCATCCAGAGTGTTCACGATGTAACTTTTCTTAGAAGAGCCCATGAAATTGCTGACACTTGTGACTAAAAAGTGATGATTTCTTATGGTTCAACCTGATAAAAATGGTTCTTAATTACTTTTGGAAGCATCAAGAGATTGCAGTTGTCCTGTCATGCCACCAAGAATGCTACCCAAAGTCATTCATGTACAGGCAAGGAAAACACTCGTTGCAACTACCTGCTGGCCAAGAGCAACTGAAAGACAACCTGTGGATGATGAGTGGGGTTGTAATTTTGGAGGTGTTAAATGGGGGAAGGGAGTCTCTCTTAGAATCAATGAATACAGTAAAATGTTAATAATAAGTTGAAATAATCAATATAAATAATTTAAAAATAACATGAATAAGGAGGAATCATATTGTGGTTTGGAAGCATTCAGTAGAAGTTTCAAGTGTGGCAGATGCTGTCAGTGCCTCACCCATTACTCCCTGCACTCTGCTTTCCAGCATGTGTCTCCTACTATGTTCTGTATTCAGTCTGCTCCTGCTCACAGGGGAGGCCAAACTGTGGGGACCTAACACACCCCAGCTACAGGGAGTAGCTGTCAGTCAACAATGGATGGCAGTTAGGGAACAAGTATCTCAGCTTCCTCGACCTTCAAGGGAGTAACCCTGCAGCTGGTTCTTCATCTTCTCTGAGTTCCCCAGGGTGGTTGAGGTCCACTTGCCCCCACGAGTAGCTGGTTCAGACACATCCTAGAGTGACTTCCTTCTCTTCCCTTTGCTCCTTCTCCACATTCTGACTTGGCTTCCTGCACTCTCCTCCCAAATAAACCACTTGGACTCAAGTCCTTGTTTGAGGGTCTGTTTCTGGGGAGGTATAACCTAAGACAGTAAGCAAATCTCCAGGAACCTTGTAGCATTTGGCCATCACTTGACACAAAAAGATCATGAGCTTCCCTCTCCTACCCTCCCCAAGAGAACATCTTCTTCTTGCAAGCCTCCCATCCTCTCCATATAATCTATGCCCACTCCTCTCTTTGACTTCTCAGCTTCCGCCTCTCCTTCCCATTCTACCTCCCCCACCTTCCTATCCCTCCTCATATAAACTTGACTTTGCTTCTTTTCCCTCTAGAGCCTCTAAGATCTGCATTGTGGGATGCAGTGAGCAAAAAAAAAAAATCTCTATAAAGAGTTTCACCTCGGATGATAGAGAAGAGATGTGTTCACAAATTGTTTAAAAATCATTACATTTAATTAAATAACATTAAATGAACAAGCCATTCTATCCCTAAGGCACTCATGCTTAGTGGTCAACATACATCAGAGATGTTCAGACTGGGTCAGAATATAGGCAATGCCTGCGTGTAGCCTGCTGGCCAACAGCTCTCCTTAGGTGGTCAGGTAAAATTATCAGAAGGTACAGAGCTATGAAGATGTCAAAAGGCAACAGTGAGATATACAAATGGCCCACAAGCATATGAAAAGATGCTCAACATCATTAATCATTAAGGAAATGCAAATTAAAACCACAATGCCGCATGAGCTTAGTCACCTCCCCCTAGCATAGCAAAATATTACAGACTGGGTGGCTTATCAACAACAAATATTCATTTCACACTGTTCTAGAGGCTGGAAGGCCAAGAATCAGGGTGCCAGCAAGGCAGGTTTTGTTAAGGGTGCTTGTCTAGGCTGCGGACAGCTGATTTCTCGGTGTATCCATACAGGGTAGAAAGAGCAAGCTAGGTTTCTGGACTCCTTATAAGAATAAGGACACAGACCCCAAAACAAGGGCTTCACCCTCATAGCCCGATTACCTCTCAAAGGGCCCATCACACTGGGATTGTGGTTTCCACATTCGAATCAGCAGGGTGGACAAATAACTCAATAGCAGGTATCCTTTCACATCTATTAGGATGGTTACTTAAAAGAAACACACACACACAGAAAATAAGGAAGTGTTGTAAGGATGTAGAGAAATAAAAACAACAGTGCACTGTTGGTAAAGTTGTAAAATGGTGCAGTTGCTATAGAAAACACTGTGTTGGTTCCTCAAAAAACTAAAAAAAGAATGATAGTATGATCTAGCAGTCCCACTTCTGGGTACCCAAAATAATTGAAAACAGGGACTAGAACAGATATTTTGTACACTTGTGTTCGCAGCATTATTCACCATAGCTAAAACATGGAAGCAACACAAATACCCATCAATGAATGAATGGATAAATGAAATATGGCGTGTTCATACAATGAAATATTATCCAGCCTTAAAAAGAATGGAAATCCTATCACATGCTGCAACATGGATGATGGCCATTGAGACATTATGCTGAATGAAATAACCCAGTCATTGAAGGACAAACACTGCATGACACCACTTATGTGAGGAATCTAAAGTAGTCAAACTCATTGAAACAGAGTAAAATATTGCTTATCAGGGGCTGGAGGGGAGGGAGAAATCAGGAACTGTTGGTTAATGGATCTAGAGTTTCAGATTTGCAAAATGAAAAATTCTGGAGACAGGTGTGATATACTTAACAGTGTGATATACTTAACATTACTGAGCTGTATACTTAAAAATGGCTGAGGTGGTAAATGTTATGCGATGTGTATTTTACTGCAATTTAAAATAAAAATAAGGGGTGCCTGAGTGGCTGAGTGGTTGAGCGTCTGCCTTTGGTTCAGGGTGTGATCCCAGGGTCCTGGGATTGAGTCCAACATCAGGCTCCCCGGAGGGAGCCTGCTTCTCCCTCTGCCTATGTTTCTGCCTCTCTCTGTGTGCCTCTTATGAATAAATAAGTAAAATCTTTTTAATGAATAAAATAAAATAAAAATAAAAAACTAAGGTACCTTTTGAACTGGGAGTGTGGGGACAAGCAAGGGGCGAGGGTCAGCAGAAAAGTTAAAAACTTTTTTTTAAAGACTTTATTTATTTATTCATGAGAGACACAGAGACAGAGGCAGAGACACAGGTAGAGGGAGAAGCAGGCACCCTGTGAGGAGCCCAATGTGGGACTTGATCCCAGGACCCCGGATCACCACCTGAGCCAAAGGCAAATGCTCAACCACTGAGCCACCGAGGCACCCTTTAAAAACATTTCTTATCCTCTATTCTGCAATTCTTTCTTAGTATTAATAAATAGAAAAATAAATGAACCCCTGAGTTACTCCAGGCACAAGCTCTGGACAAGGTCTCAGCATAAAGCAATAACGAACACAGTACAAAAGCTCTTGTGAGCAGGGATGATTTCTTATGCTTGTTTTCTGCTCCCCAAAGCTCTAATTATCTAGTGCATAAAGGTAATATGGGCTAGTTTGCTTTTTTCCTCTCTTCCTAACAGAAGAGAAAAAACTCATAGAAAGGGAGATTATGTCAAACATATTTGGTTGGAAATCTCTTATTAAAAAAAAACCCACTAAAACAAATATCTTTTTTGTTATAATGATCTAGTAATATAAAAGGACACAAAATTAAAAGCACACAATGGCTTATTGCTGCACCTGAACCAAAGGTAATGTTTATCAAATTATTAAAGAAGCACTTATGATAACCTACGATATTAGAGATAGTGTTGTGTCTATGAAGCTTAATGTGTTGGTCTCAGGGGTACTGCCACAGAGACTCACCCTCACCCCCTCTTTGCTGGCACAAATGGATTTGACTACACAGATGAGCTTGTCCACAAGTGCCATATTTAACAAAAGAACAATATGTATTTATTCCCAAAATTTTGATTAAAAAATAAAATAAAACAAACATCTTTGCATTTCCATCCCACCAGGGAATAGAGTTTTAATGAACACACGAAGCAACTAGGTGACATCTTTATCAGCCCTCATAAACCTTGATTGAACACACAGCGATAAGGCCTGTTTAAACTATCCTCCTGATAACAGGCCTGGAGTCAGCACTGGCCTTAGCAACCAGCCCAGCAAAGAGGCCTCTCCAAAACCCAGAGTTCAGGCCCACTAGGGCCTAGGGAAGCTGCAAAAATCCTAAGCTCCAGGCAGCTGGTTTATTTGGGGGTGACAGCAAGGTGGTGGGTAGGTGGGTGCGGGCCAGTCACCCTGGCTTTCTTGGAAGGAGACTCTCTCCAACCAGTTTTGGCACCTGGGGGTGAGGAGCCTGGAGAGAAAAGGGTGTTTTAAGCCCTAGTGACCTTTAGCATTTACATCTGCAAACACAGAGGACTACAGAGCGGTGATTTTAAAGGATTTGGGAATGGCCAGCTCTGGTTTTCTTTCCACCAGCGTCATAAATGAATGAAAGGTACAGACATCTGAAAAGAGCTGGGAGCCATGGGACCTTTCTAATAAGCTGTGAGTCTCATTCCTGCAGCCCTTTCCTTTTATGCTCTAGCACCTCTGATCACTCACTTGCTACTTGGAATCCCAGCCCCATACCTCCTAGCCTTCGCAGTCCAGAACCCACAGCGTCCCCCACAGGCTGCAGCAGCCAGCACTGGTGGTGGGGTGGGGTGGGGGGGTGGTGGTGGTGGGGTTGGGGGGGGGAGGTGGGGAGGTGGGGAGGTCTTCTTGTGAACCATTGAAGACTTTGTCCAAGCAGCCTCACCCAGAGGATGTCACCCCCTCACCCTCGGAAGCAGGCTGAAGACCACCCTCACAGGCAGCAGCAGGAAGTGCTCTGGATCTCAGGAGCTGTCGCCCCTGGGCTGGCCCCAGCCCATTCCTACCAACTGGCCCTCTTTGGGTACAGCTTGTAACTTCCCTGGGTCTCGCTTTCTTCAACTGAAAGAAGAGATAGTTGGACTGAAAAGTCTTTCAGAAATCTTCCAGGCCTACAATTAAATGGGAAGCATTTGCCATTTTCCCCTAAACGCCCTCTCCCTCAATTTTTTGATAACATTTAATCACCAGAGTGGATTATCTTATAGGTCAGGATGAAGTATACACTAGGTCATTTCCTACATCACCAAGATTATCAGTTTTCGTAATAAGCTCCAACACATGGATGACAATAAAATTTCCCCTATTCCCCCTCTTTCCCCCTCATTAGACTTGCCCCCAATAAGGGCAAAGATGGGCCCCCAAAGATGCCTTCCTGAAAGTCAGTAACTATAGTTTTGGCAGAACAGTAGTGAAAGGAAGCTGTACCAGCTGGTAAATTCCACTGTGTCCTATGGAAAACACCTGGCCTGTATGTGTTCGAGGACTTGCATCTTCAGAGGAGGTTGCAAAGGAACTCAAGTTCTTTTGACCCAGGAGGCAAATAGGAAGATCATCTCTAGGGAAACTAGATTTGATACGCTATCTTTTGAGCTGTACCTGCCCATGTTCCTGGCCAGCAATTTCTCTTGAACATTTACATGGGATTTTATATTTAAAAAGAGGTTTCCCATCACTTTGCTGTAAATCTACATCCCCACAACGATAGTATGGTTAATATTATTTGTGATTTTTTCCCTATAAAGAAGGGATTTTTGCAATAAGGAGAGAGAAAAGGCAAGCAAAATGACAAACTAACAAACACTGAGGCAAATATTTTGGTTTTATTTTTTTTTAAAAGATTTTATTTATTTATTCATGAGAGACACACAGAGAGAGAGAGGCAGAGACACAGGCAGAGGGAGAAGCAGGCTCCATGCAGGGAGCCCGACGTGGGACTCGATCCCAGGTCTCCAGGATCAGGCCCTGGACTGAAGGCGGCACCAAACCGCTGAGCCACCCGGGCTGCCCAATATTTTGGTTTTATAGGTAATAATCTTACACACAGAAGTATACTGCATGTATTTTCCAAACCCATAAGTAGCACATGAGATGTGATGACCATGAATGTGCTTTTGAGGGGATGAGGCAAGAGAGCTGAAACCTCAACTGTCTGGAGCAACTTCATGTAGTCAACAAACCTATAGGAGGTCCTGGGATCCATTCCATAGAGTAGAGAAGCAGGGGCAATCAGCACGCTCATATACTGAACCATCATAATATTCGTGCATCAAAAGGGAAAAGAAGTAGACCTCAGTGGAGTACCAATTAATCTATACTATTTCCTTATATACCTCCTTGCATTCAGAGAGCCTACCTTTTTTTTTTCCTTAACCATTTCTAGATTTAGGGTGATGATATAATTTATCATCCAAACCAGAAAGTTGAAAAAAGGACCATATTAATAACTACAATTGGTATCTACTAGGTCTGGCCAAGGCAAGTAGGACCTCTGGTTGCTCTATGGCCACACCTGGGACATGATCCCTCTCCCTGAGATGCCATGGTTCCCACAACTCAACCTAGATTATTTTATCAGATTTTCCTTTTGTCTATCAAAGTGTAATATGTCCAGGTCTGGACTATTATAATTTTTATTTATTCCTTCCTTCAACAACTATTACTGATCTACCATGTGGGAGGCAATGTGGTATCTGCTGGTCCCCTACAGGAGCTGATAGTAGAGTCAGGCATAGGTCAGGATTAGAGTGCTGGCTTCTCCTTACATACAGTGCCTAGCTTTTCTGAGCTTCAGGTGCCCTGCTCCATCAAATGGTGATAATAATGTAACGACTACATAGGATCATCATGAGAGTTAAATGAGTCCATGTATGTTAAGTGCTTGGCACAGAGGAAGTACTATGTAGGGTTACTATAGTCAACAACAGCCAACTATTTCTGACTTAACCACTTCATTCATAGCGAATTTTCTCACTACAGATGTAGCTAAGAACACAAAACACTCATTCATTCAGCTCACTAAATGGCCACCAGATGAGGACACTAGGAAAGACACAAAGCGTAAACAATGTAAATCCATGCATCTTGGGAATTCCTAATTAGAAATGAAAAGGACTACATGAGTACTTTTAAAAACTTGTGCCTAGTAACTCTGACTATACATTAGAATTGTATGAAAAGCCTTTTTTTAATTTTTATTTATTTATTTGAGAGAGAGAGACAGACAGAGGGAGAAGCAGGCTCTATGCAGGGAGCCCGATGTGGGACTGGATCCTAGGTCTCCAGGATCACGCCCTGGGGTGAAGGTGGCACTAAACCGCTGAGCCACTCAGGCTGCCCTAAAACGCTTTTAAGAAAAAGCAGGGACTCTATCACTTAACAACCAAATGAGATCCTCTAGGAGTAAAGCAAATAACGCCGAACATTAATAAAAGTAGTGTTTCACCTGTCAGTGAATTGTCCGTGATTAAGCTGTGAGGTCTTTGCAAAAGCCAGTAACAAACTATCGGTTAAGATCTTTTTGAGCGTTTACTATGTGCCAGGTACTGTACCAAGAGCTCCATGGGTTGGTTTGGTCCACGACGGCCTTGTGGAGGAAGAGTTTGGGCTGGGGCTGTGAACGATTGAAAGGAAGAAGTAGGGCTGTTTGTGATGCAAAGGAGAGAGAGAGAGAGAGTCTCAGCCCTGCAGGTGGAGTGTGCATTTTTGGATTGAGGACAGATAGAAGAATGAACAAATTTCAAAGTAAAGAAAGTACTTTTATTTCATGTGTAGTTCACATGTCCTCTGTAGATATTACTGAAAAAGAACATTCACCCAAAAATCTTAAACTGTGAAATGTATGGCTTCAATAAGCATTAAGTAGAGGCCAACCTATATTCTGTCTTCATGGGGCTTTGTGTAACTGACTATATTCATAACATAGCTACAGTGAGACTCCATGGAAAATAAAACAAGAGTAGATCTGAGTAAATTCCTTCCACTTTGCCCTTCCTATCTCCTGACCTCTGCTCTGTTCCCTACAAAACCAGCAGTAAGTTCTCAGGGATCAGCCTGGAAGCACAATTTGGAATCTTACATTTGACTTTTGGATAAACAAGAATAAAAGAATCAACAATCAGAGAGAGACAGAGAGACAGAGAGAGACAGATGATTAGATTTTAAGTTATAAAGATAAAATTAAAGCATGGCCTCATGCAGTGCAGCCTCTCTCTCTAAGAGGAGTTATATGAACTAGGGTATTAGTTAGAAATGGAACAACTGTGAGAAAGCCAAGATTACGCAGGAAGGAAATAGACCCATCATGTCACACCATAGGATTTTTTTTTAAAGATTTTTATTTATTTATTCATGAGAGACACAGAGAGAGGGAGAGAGGCAGAGACACAGGCAGAGGGAGAAGCAGGCTCCACGTAGGGAGCCTGAAGTGGGACTTGGTCCCAGGTCTCCAGGATCACGCCCTGAGCCCAAGGCGGCACTAAACTGCTGAGCCACCGGGGCTGCCACACCACAGGATTTTTAAGATCAAAATTTTTTATTCAGCCTTATTCCAGAAAAACCCAAACCTTCTCCCCAACTCCACCCCCCCATCCCTTCCACACAAGGCTGGATTAGACAGGCCTTTCTTGATTTGTTAGGCAACAGACTTTGCAGGCTCCTACAATGTGTAAGACCCCATTCAAGGCAAAGGGTGGAGGAGAGACTTTTGGCCCCCTGGGAGACATTCTTTTAATTAAGGATTTGAATTTCTTCTACCACCTTTGGCTGTGGCAGCAATCTGCCTTTTTTTTTCTATCACCTCTCTTTGATTAAAGTATTGGGGTAATCTTCTGACAGTACAATCCTTCATTTATTGTGCAAAGTCTGTGCTAGTTCATAGATCATCTTGACGCCACTATTAATAAAGAACACTGGAATTTCACATCATAGACTATAATGTGTCTACATGATCCTCCCTTAAGCAACTTTATGGATTAACCATTACCAGCATCCCCATTTTACCTATAAGAAGACTAAGGGTCAGAGTTTAAGTGGATAACTGAAGGCCACTGGTAAATGTGGTACAAAGTTTCAATTCTAAATCCCATTTTTTACTCTATGCTCTTTGAGGGAGTATTCAATTTTTTCAACTCATGTTGAGGTGAGCAGGATGCAGAGAGAAGCCACATTTCAGAAAGTTCATTCTGTTACCATCTGTTGGTATCTTCTTAAATCTCTTAACACCAGCACTCACAACTCAGAAGCATCTAAAAACTCTGTGTGTTCATGCTTTCCTTCTGTCCCTTCCTAGCATGGAGAACTGTGTTGGCTCTGCTTGCTAATCTCTAATACTCAATCTGCCCAGGGTAGACCCTGCAGAGGTGAGGAATCACCTCTCCCCACACAATGATGAATTATCCCAGCCATGTAATGGGACTTCAAGAGCCAAAAGAATAAAATCCAACAAATTTAGTAATCCTGTAACAATAACCAAAAAAGCAAACTCCAAGGATTATCAAGGGTCAGGCCCAAGCATGGAGACACTCCAGACTCTTTGGTGTCTTGGGATTCCCATGGAGACCTTCAGCTGTCCTTGCTGACTTTTCAGTCTGTAATGTCTTACAGATTTCAGGGCTGGCCTCTGACAGCTCTGACATATCTGAACTAAGGCTAACCTCAGCTCGTTACTTGAAAGCCTGATAAGTTATACTGTACCTGTCAAAGCCTTTCTCCTCCGAGACTCTTTCCCCTCTCCGATGGGGCAACAACAATAACAAAAAAAAAAAAAGGAGAAGAAGAGGAAAATGTATCTTCTTCATTTGACTGGCATAACCTCCTGTGCATAAATTGCTATTATGTTATTCTAAATCTTAATTCATAACCAAAAGAAAATACAGACCACTTAGTCGGGGAGAAAACATTATCAACTCAATTTCCTCCAATTTATAAGAGCTGTTGGCCTCTCTTGGAATATAAATTCTGTCTTGGGTAGGAGAGAGCAGAAACAAGGTCCGCGTCGTCAGGAAATAAAGACATATCAATTTGCCCCTCCAAAACATCAACAAATTTCTCTCTAATGTCCCCCAGAGTGGAAGTCACTCCTGCATATTGTCACTCTCTGTCATCCATGAGAGAGAAACTTGAACGCTCACCCCAGTCCCAAAGGCCATTTTCGTGATTTTGCCCATTGTTAGCTTGGGTCAGTGTCCCATAAGGAACCCAGATGGCATCGTGCGGAATCTTCCTGAGAGGGCCCTGGAAGAAAGAAAGAACCCACTTCTCCACTCATCTGTCCCCAGTTCTGACCAGTGAGGAGATCTTACTTTAGATTACAGAACAGGAAGGAATTTGAGGACTTAGCCAGATCCAGTCAGCACTGCAACAAGAATCCATTAGTTAGATCAGCAAAGACTTAGAAAAAGAATACCTCAAACAGTTTCTACTCATTGCTGTCTGCTGCCATAAGGCCTTGGAAAGATACTTTGTTTTTTTGTCACAATTCTTTACCTACAAAAAAAAGGGGGGAGCTTATACCTTTCTTTCAAGAGTACAGAAACAGGAAGGAATTTTAAACATGATCACAATGTAAGAACTACATAAATGTCACATGACAAATGATAACTGCAAATGATTTATTTCTCAGCAAATAAAATTACTTCAACTAGGCAAAGGCAATTACTAAAAGAAACTTGTAAGGAGTGCTGCCAGGTTAGGTCGGCAGAAGTATATGGACATGCCAGGGACATGGGGCTTCAGATGACACCCCTGCCCTCTACTCAAGAGACCTCACTTTCAGAATATTTTATGTTTCTTATCTGAATATAGTCTCATTTTAAAATTTAAACACAAAGCTTTTTAAAGCACCCCTTTTGCTCTCTACTACCCCTATTTCCATCTCTAGTCCCCACCAGCCCTATCTCTCTTCCAAAATGTAACTTCTATTAGCTATTTGCTGTGTGTCCTGCTGGGCCACGTTCAGGGCATTTACATACATGTGTGTATATAGTACCAGACTTTTAAATATACAGTTTATTACTCAAGGATTAAGGTATTTGACCTGAGGCACTTAAATATTAATGTGAACCTCTGGATAAAAATTTAATCTCTGCAGCTGGCTAGTGCCCTTTACACAGTAGAAGCTAACTCCAGGGTAATTACAAAAGAAATCAGTACTAGAGTTAACTCTCAATTATCTGGGGACTCATTTTCAAGACTGGGAACTCCTGAGGCCTCCCTGCTTTTGCAAGCCTACTTGGGGACCCACATCTTGGCTATTTTACCTCTTATCAGCATCTCACCCAGAAAGCAAACTGGTTAGATTCAAAAGACTCCAACTATAAATTGTCTTTACTTGTTATCTCTTTCATTGTTGCATTCAAAAGCAGAGAATTCGGAAATTATTTTTTCTCTGATGATCTAAAATAAGATTTAGGTTTATCTGCAAATTTTACTTACTCACACCCCACAGCGCCTTCCTCTGCTGCCCGCAAACACCACAGATAATCAAGATTTGGCTTTGGCTGAGATTTATAAGGGAACGTATCTGGATTTCCCTCTCTGCCCTGGTCTGCTAATGTCCAGTTGGCTGATGTTCAGGGCAAGATGCCAGGCCTATATTTTGGGGAAGGATCATCCAGAGAGATAGGGGCGGATGTGATTTGGCAGCTCTGTGAGATCTGGCATGTGATTTTACGTGCTGTGGTGTTATGTTTCTTAAACTCAGTACATGCACTTAGAAGGCTGTTCATCATCATCACAGAATATCCAGGCAGCACCTACTTGGCACCAGAGGCACTCCGAATGACTTTTTAAAATAATATTTTAACAAGAGGCCCAGGAAATGCATAATAGAGTGGCACTGCTTGGTACTACTAGGTTATGCTGATACTGGCATTTTTATTGGAAATTAGGATATTTTCCTGTTTCTACAGTTAGATGGAATTCTAGAAAAAACAAAAGATACATTTTATTTTTTATAAATATTTTTATTTATTTGTTCATGAGAGACACACAGAGAGAGGCAGAGACATAGGCAGAGGGAGAAGCAGGCTCCCTGGAGGCATCCTGATGTGGGACTCAATCCCATGACCCCGGGATCACCACCTAAGCCGAAGGCAGACACTCAACCACTAAGCCACCCAGGTGCCCAGCTAAAATACATTTATAATTGTTTTTAATTTATTCAGTGAAGACTATGGCAAGCACATATTTTGAAATAAAACAATATTTCTTGAGCTAATAAAAATCAAGATGAAAAAAGAAATTAATATTAGAACATTGTTTTTGGTCTTTTTGCACTTCTCATTTTCTTGTATAATTCACATATGAAGAAGAACAATTTCTTTTTTCTTTTTTTTTTTTTTTTGAGAGAGAGAGAGTGGGGAGGAAGAGGGACAAAAGGAGAGGGAGAGAGAGAATCTTAAGCAGGCTCCATGCCCAGCACAGAGCCTGATGTGGGGCTCAACCCCACGACCCTGAGATCATGACCTGAGCCGAAATCAAGAGTCAGCCGCTTAACTGACTGAGCCACCCAGGCGTCCTAAGGAAGAAGTTTTTACCTTCTCTTCCGAACAAAGCTGTCTTGCCTGCCCCTTACAAACCTTTCCAGGAATATTGATTGTCCACTTGAGATTGGGATTTCTGATTTGTGACGATAGGTTCTGGCAGCAGGTTTTGGGAAGAGGTATCTCCATACCATATGGTGAAACCCTAGTGCTTCATATAGCCAAATATGTTATTGTGTTGCTGTCATCGGAACAGATGCCCATGAATCACTCAAGAGAATGGGGTCCCACATATTTTTAAAAGGATCTAACTGGAGTCAGTTTTGTCAAAAGAAGTCAGTAAATATAGAGCAAATGTGGCTCCTTGCCCCTTAAAAATCATCAGGTAGCTTACAAGGCTCAAGATACATCGATGGAGTATATGGTTCATCTTCTGATTTTGGACAAGAAGTTTGGTTAAGAAAAGTAAAAAGTAACACTGAGCTGTCGGGAAATCGCCTTGCAGGGGGCTGAATTTCCTCCCGTGTCAAAAGAAGGGGGAAGGCAGATGACCTCAAAGGCCTCTTCAGTACAAGAATTCTCAGGCTGCCAGCAGGGTTTTCCCTACTTGGCCTTTTTCCCAGCAATAAAGTTATTAGAAGATTAGGAGGGGAGAAGGGCGAGTGAAATGAGAGGTCAGCATGGTTGGGAGAAAATGATTCGCTTTACTCAGTATCTTGTCCCCACACCGAGCCCAGCGTCGCTCCCAGGAGTCGCTTTGAGGAAACAGAAGCAAGGCTGGCATGAGCCTCTCTGGGTGTGGGTCTGTAGCATTTTGACTAACTGGTAACTATTTTCCCTTCTTCGTCACTATTTAAGTTCCTAAGAAAATAATTTCTTTGACTAAAAAATAAATAATAATAGGTATCTCCCACACTGTTGTGGGATTAAACGCAATATTCATATTTGCTAAACCCGTAATAGGGTGATTGGCTATAGGAAATGATAAATGTTGCTTAGTCTTTGGGTTGCATTAGTGACTGACAGCTCCCTTTTTGTATATTCTCTTTAATTTATGAAGCAATTTCACTTAACCGAATCTTTCAACACATATTTAATGAGTGCTTGCTATCATGTGCCAGACACTTTTCTGAACACTAAGAATCCATTGGTGACTGGGAGAGTCAAAGGCCCTACCCTCAGAATTCATGTTCTAGTTGGGGGAGAAAAGTAATAAACAAGAAAATAGGATAGGGTAGGGGACGAGGGTAGGTAAGGATGGGGATCTGTTATACAATATAGGGTCATCTGGAAAGGCCTCTCTAGTCAGGAGACAATTGAACAGACACCTAAAAGAAGTGGGGGAGACGGGGTGAGCCCTGTGAATATTCATGAGAAGGGCATTCTAGAGGGAGGGAACAGCAAATGCTAAAGGCCCTGGGGTAGAAAGGTGTTCGGAACATTCAAAAAAGAGAAAGGAGCCCATGTGCCGCAGCCAGGGGACGGGAATGGAATTAGTGATGAGAAGGAGGATGCATTAGGCCTGGAGCATGGAAGAATTGTTGTTGTTATTGTTGTTGTTGTTTTGTCAGAGTGTGATGCAAAGCTTTTGGAGGGTCCTAAGCACAGTCACTAATGCAACCCGAAGGCTAAGTAACATTTATCATTTCCTATAGCCAATCACCCTATTACTCATATTAGCAAATATGAGTATCATGTTTAATCCCACAACAGTGTGGGAGATACCTATTATTATTTATTTTTTAGTCAGACATTTAGTCTGATTTACACATTAGAAAGCTCACTTTAGCAGTAATGTGAAGAATAGGCTGAAAGGGGACAGCAAGCAGCAGAGGCCAGACAGGTAAGACTATTGTCATAATCCGACAAGAGGGCGTGGCTTTGTCCAGGTAGCAGGAGAAGCAGGAAGAAGCAGTCAGATTCGATTTTCAAGGTACAGCCAACAGGATTTGCTGACAGGTTGGAGTTAAGGAAAGAGAAAAGGAAAAAAAAATCAATCAAAAGACGATGAACACTGAGCTTTTGGATCTGGCAATGAGAAGGTAGAGTTGCCTTTTATCGAGATGGCAAAGACATTAACTCACAACTTCTCTGTCAGGCAGATATCGTGAATATTCCCATTTTACAGATGAGGAAGATGAGACACAGAGAGATTACCCAGATAAAGGGATCCTTATTCATTTAAGACATAGATAAGAACCCAGCAAATGGCAAAGCCTCATAAGCTCAGATCTTAAATTGAGTTAGTAGAGTAAAAGATTTTAAGTTTCATAAAAATCAGATAATGCTACTCTATTTCTGAAGTTACTTGTTGGTGTTAGATGCCCACCCAGTGCCAGGAGAGAAGATAACTTTCTGGAAGTCTTGGCACTTCCAGCTCTCTGGACAGGACTACTCATCAATCATGGAAAAGGAATAGGAATAAACAGAGCTCCTTCCTAAAAATACCAAACCTGCTACTGAATCCCCACACAAGTTCCATCATTAGGCTAAGAGAGAAGAAAGTTTAGAAGCTCCATAGCTTGGGATAGGGGTAAATTTAGACAGTGCAGGGATTTATCTGGACAAGGACATCTACAGGGACAGGATTTTTTTTAATTGTAGTTGTTGTACAATATATTACTTTCAGGTGTACAACACAGTGATTCAATATTTATACACACTAAAAAACCACCCCAAGTCTAGTTACCATGTGTCACCATACAAAGTTATTACAGTGTTACTGAATAATATTCCCTATGCTGTACTTTTCATGCCCACAATTTATTTATTTTAGAACTAAAAGTTTGTACCTCTTAATCTCCTTCGCCTATTTTGTCTATCCCTTTTACTCCTCTCTCCTCTGGCAACCACCAGTTTGTTCTCTGTATTTTTTAGTCTGTTTCTGTTTTGTTTTATTTTTTCATTTGTTTCAGCTTTTTGGATTCCACATCTAAGTGAAATCATATGGTATATGTCTTTCTCTGTCCTACTTCACTTAGCATAATACCCCCTAGTTTCATCCATGTTATCCAAATGGCAAGGTCTCATTCTCTTTTTACAGCTAAGTAACATTCCTTGTATATATGTACCACATCTTCTTTATCCATTCATCTGTCAATGGACACTTGGGTTGCTTTTATATCTTGGCTATTGTAAGTAATGCTGCAATGGACATGGGAGTGAGCATCCTTTCAAATTGGTGTTTTCATTTTCTTCTTATCAATATTCCAAAGGTATGTTTGATATATTTATCAGAAGATTGCTAGATCCTATAGTAGGTCTATTTTTTTTAAAGATCTTATTTATGTATTTGAGAGAAAGAGTGCACACACAAACGGGGTAGGAGGGGCAGAGGGAGAGGGAGACGCAGGCTCTCCACTGAGCAGGGAGCCAGATGCAGGGCTCCATCCTAGAACCCCGAGATCACGACCTGAGTCAAAAGTAGGCACTTAACTGTGTGGTCCCTGTAGGTCTATTTTTAATTTTTAGAGGAATCTCCATACTGTTCTCCATAGTGGCTGCACCAATTTACAGGACAGGATTTGGGAGACAGAGAAGAGAACCTGCACAGAGAAAACTGAATTCCAGCAATCACCCAGAATCCTTGCATATATAAATTCCACAGCCTTTTGATGTCATGCATTCTGTGAACACTCCATGTCCAGAGGAGGAGAGAGAGGCCAGGGGTAGGGGTGGGGGATCTTGACTAAGGGCTCCCACAGCCTGTGAGGGCAGTGCCAGCACTGAACCCAGGTCAGGGGGAGACTTGAATCTGCTTTTCCTACTTTTCTCTATTGCCTCCCAGGACAGAAACAGGAGAAGTGAAGGGCAGAAGTGCCAACATGTAGCATGACCACCTGCATCATGGGGTTCTGAGTTGGGTCCGAGTCCCAGTGCCCTCACACCTGGCTACCTCACAAAGTAAGACATTGGGGATGGGAGTGGGGGGTCAGTAGCTAGATTTGGACTACCATCTTGTCAAAAGTCAAATTTTCTAACTAGTTTACTGGAGAAGAAAAGTTTCTTCAAATATCGAGCTGCAGAGTATCTAAGAGCCCATTAGCAAAGTCCAGGGGGGTGGGGGTGGGGCTCCATTTGAATTCTTCAGAAGATAATTCTACCTTCTCCACCCACTTAGGGAGTCTCCGGGCCAGCTCAGGGGAAGCTGCCAAGAGATTTGGTCCTCAGAAAGGAGACAGAACTGCATCAATCAAATTAGTATTTATTCAGTGCTGACGTGCCCAGAGCTGTGATAGGCCAGCAAGAAACCCTGGTCCCTGTCACCAATTTGTTTATAATCTCACTAAACAGAGACGGACTCACATAAAATGCTTTGTAAGCAATCCACTAAGATTTAACTGAAGGCCAGCCCAGAATGGGTACTTAACAAATATTTGTTGCGGGAATTGTTTGTGAAAATGTGTAGGAGTTCAGAGAGGAGAGAGCCCTGGGCCTTGGGGCTGCTGGGAAGGCTTCGTGGCTCAGGGTCGGAATGTGGGATGTGTGCTGGATAGAGAAGGTTGTAAGCCAAGGGAAAAGTATGAACAAAGCTTTTATCACTATTGAGTCTTGGGAAAAGTGGATAATTGACACAAGAAGGCGGTATAATCTTAAGTCCCAGTTGCACACTCACTTCTGTTGTGCTATGGATGCCCCCGGTCCTTCTTACTGATACAAAGACCCATGCTCCCGGCCACTCGAAAATACACTTTGTCCAAAGCAGAGATGGCAATTTTAGGAGGTGTAGAGGAACCCTGTGACTTGCCTGACTAGCACCAGAGGGATCCTGTCACAGAATGAAGGTGTTCTTGCCAGCGGTGGGCTTCGATCGTTTCTCTGCTGTGTGCTGCGACCAGTCAGTCTGGCTGGGGTGGGGCTGAGTTCCCTAAGGATATGTACAGAGGGATATACCTTAAAACCAAAGAAGCTTACGCTGCAGGGCTCTCATTATACCGGCCCCGTCCAATGCCTGGAAAGAGTCCAACAGTGTGTTCATTCGGTCATGGTGTTTGTAAAATAGGCAAATAGTATGTATTTTTGCTGCAATCAGGTAAGATTGCTTTCTGTTGCCATTTCTGCTTTTCTTCCACTTCTCTGTGTCAGGTGGCCATGGGGTAGCCACTCCATTTTTGAGATGACATAGATGAGGATATATTAAAGACACATTTACTTGGCATTTAGTTGGATACGTTGATGAGGCTTGCAGTTATCTCTGCGTATACTTAAGTTATCACAAAGCTATCCTAGCATAGACATGGCTTCCAGGAACATTCCCATCTCTCTTGCTCCTGGTGTTGTGGTGTAATGGAGCAGGGCCAAGGCAGTATCGCAATAGGCTTGTGTCTCGTGGTGCCCGGCACTTGCAGGACACTGGGTGTACACGAGAAAATGGCCTGAAATGAATGCAGCCAGAAACTAGCTTGTGACAAATTCCTCCAGTCGTCCACAGAAATGGAAAGCCAAAGATTGGGTTCTCATTAACAATAGTCAAAATGGACATTCTCTTCTGCCAAGATGTGAGGGGAGAGCATTAGATGTATCAGGCAGTTCTGTTAGGAAATATGCCTTTCACCCTAAATTTGGAGATGTTTGTGGTCTTTTTTCTAATTATGATTTGTTGTGATTTATTCTCTCATTCTAACTAAAACCTTACTTTCATGTCTACATTTTTATTTATAACTCTCATTGTTTTTCTAAAGAGGGTGTCCTAAATTATAGGAGCTCCCAGTCTCTACAAGATCTTGAGCCACTTCTTCAATGTCTGTATTAGCTTATACACCTGAAAATTTCTCTTGCAGAACCATGGAAGACACAGATTCCTGTTTCTCTGGCAGAGAGGCAGGATGTTACAATGACTACAGGCAGAGACACAGGCCAGACCGCCAGGGTTCAAATGCCACATAAAGCATAAACCACAGTGCTTTCAAAGGCACTTATGAAGTGTTAAACATATTATTGCTTTAGACATGTCATCTCTTGTTCTAAATACTTATTCAGATACTAGAATTACAAGATATAGAATTTTTAAAAATACTTTGTAATCATATTTTATAATTAGTATATATTTTAGCAATTAAATTTTTTTTATTTTAGCAATTTTTAACCAAAACATCACTAAACTAATAGTAGAGAATTGAGCCTTTGTGCTCACTGCATTTGTTTCACACCTGGTAGCATGAGGATAGAGTTCAGGTGTCAAGCAAACTCAATATGGAAAAAGAAGCATGATAGAGAAGAGACTATATGAAGGTCAGAGGTCCCTTCAGTAATGGAATGATCCTTACTGTCCAGCTGCCAACCCCTGGAGTGGTTTAACCAGGAAGGAATGGGTCTTTAATTCATTAAGAGGATTTTACTGACCTCTTGTGGGAGAGAGAGGTTGGTGCATCTGATGGAGATCCCGGTTTGGGGAACTTGTTTTCCTACAATTCTTCAGGGGAAAATTCAAGGAGTAGAAAGGTGAAGTAAGTTACTAACTGCCCAGGTTCTTCCCATTCAACTTGAAATTCTCATTTCCAGTTCCTTCTCACATCAGTTTTTTTTCTGACACACTTCAGAGCTTTCATCAAATGCAGGAGGTATTGCTGTCAGAAATATGGCCCTTTGGTTGTTTTAAAAAAGGAAGGTAGGAAGAAAGGAAGGAAAGGAGGGAGGAAGGAAAGATAAAAAGAAAACCAATTTTGGATCCTAACACAGCTACTACCTAAATTAAAGAGTGTGAGCAATGTTTTTAATCTTTCTGAGCTCCCCATCCTCATAGGTAAAATGAAACTCATAGTGCTAGTGATTGAATCAGATGTGTATCAAGTGCCTGTGCTTGCACACAGTAGGCGATAAATGAATGTTTGTTGCTATCATTAAACAGAATGATGTCATATTTACTCATTACCTTGATGCTTGTAGACAGTTCCTTCACACTCCTGCATAGAACATGCCTTTAAAGGGTGCCTGGTAGTTCAGTGGGTTAAGCTTCTGCCTTCAGCTCAGGTCATGGTCCCAGGGTCTTGGGATTGGCCTTGCATGGAGCTCTCTGCTCACTGGGGAGAATGCTTCTCCTCCCTCTGCCTTCTCCTCTGCCTACCTGTGTACTCTCTGTCAAATAAATAAATAGCATCTTTAAAAAAACATATTTTTAAAAAGAAAAAATGGGATCTTCTCTTCCAAGAACAATTCTCTTAGTTGAAGCCAGGTTTGACACAGTCTCTGACAATACACAGATAAAGAACACTTTTTATCCAGGATGCTTTGTTTCCCTGGTGCAAGCAAAATTCTCCAGGAGGGATGGGGTTGGAGGGGCACAGAGAACCCCACCACCCTCCTCCCCAGGGGAGCCAGCAGGACAGTCCTGGGCTCTGGTGTGTTTCTTCATTTCTCTTCCCATAGAAATGCGGAAGATCCCACTCAGGAGTAAGTGCTCTTTGTTATAACTGGAAGGAAACAATCCTTATTTTCTCAACCTGCAGTTTGAGGTGAAGAAGAAGAAGAAGGGAGAAGAAGAAGGGAGAAGGAGAAGGGAGAAGGAGGAGGAGGAGGAGGAGGAGGAGGAGGAGAAGGAGGAGAAGGAGGAGAAGGAGGAGAAGGAGGAGAAGGAGGAGAAGGAGAAGGAGGAGAAGGAGGAGAAGGAGGAGAAGGAGGAGAAGGAGGAGAAGGAGGAGA
This sequence comes from Nyctereutes procyonoides, assembly GCF_905146905.1. Lineage (NCBI taxonomy): Eukaryota > Metazoa > Chordata > Mammalia > Carnivora > Canidae > Nyctereutes > Nyctereutes procyonoides. Next base: position 39,151,365 of record NW_026575044.1, read on the forward strand.
AGGAGAAGAAGAAGAAGAAGAAGAAGAAGAAGCCCTTAGCATTTTTAGGGGGATGGGTTCTCCCAAGCCTGGAGGTAACAAGATAGAGAGAAGGAGCTTTAAATAAGCGCATAAGCTGACTGCTTTTACCCTACAGATGGTACCGAGGGCTGGGCAATACCTCTTCACTCTTCTGTCCTTTTCTTCCCTGGAGGACGGGAGATGGGGGTTAACGGATAACAGGAACAATTAAACTGGAGAGACTGGGCTAGAGGGAACCAACCAGCCTGGCTTTGAATAATTTGGTCAGACCCCTGGAATGATTCTCATAACTTTCCAGGCAACCTTGACCTTCCAACTCATTAAGTAGCCCAGAACTCTGGGTAGCCCAGAATCATGACTTTATAGACCACCATCCCACCAAAGTGCCTAAGTTCTGCAATAATAACCTCCCCTAACTTTCCCTTTGTGTCTCTCTACAGAGCAATAGGGGGAAAAAGTTCTATAAAATATTATTAAAATGTGAGAGGTTAGGTGGAGCCTTCATGCATAGTCAGCACATTTGTGTTTTATTTTTTAAAAGATTTTACTTATGAGAGAGAGAGCACACACACAAGCAGGGGAGGGGCAGAAGGAGAGGGAGAAACAGACACCCCACTGAGCAGGGAGCCCACCAAGGGGCTCAATCCAAGGACCCTGGGATCATGACCCAGGCTGAAGGCAGCCACTTAACCAACTGAGCCACCTACTCACTCCGGCATATTTGTGTTTTAAAAAAGAAATGGGGTATCAATATATTCATGTGTGTATTTCCTAATATTAAGATAAAAATAATGGAGAATAAGCCGTATTATTTATATGGGGAATGGAGGGCTGATGGGACAGGGATGGAAGGCCGACTTCTTTGAATATATTTTCATAGAACTCACTTTGGAACAAGGTATACATTTTACATAATTTAAAATGAAATTCAATAAATGAATATTTATTCATTAGAAGCAATTCTAATATCCAAAAGCAAAAGTAAACCTGTATACCCACTTGGGAGCATAACTACACATAAAGAGTTATTTTAGGAGACTTAAAACACAGTAATTTGACAAAATATCCCCAGTGAGATATACTCTAACTACAAAAAATTTTTTTTGATGTTTTCAGAAACTGTTGTTGTTACCATTGTCTTTGTGTAACAAAGAAAACACATTTTTTCATGATTGACTAGAGATATAGATATAAGATCAGTGAGCTTAAATAGCCAGTAGTCTTGAATTTGAATTAGAAATTTCAGCTTGAACTCATCACGTATTTTTCCTCAAAAATGTTCCTGGGGCGACTGGATAGCTCAGTCAGTTGAGTGCCTGACTCTTGATTTCACCTCATGATCTCAGGGTGGTAAGAGACCGCCACAGCAGGCTCCACAACCAGCGTGACATCTGCTTGACATTTTCTCTCTCCATCTCCCTCTGCACCTCCCCCTACTCACTCTGTCTCTGAACAAATCTTAAAATCCTAGCCCTTTCCATTGAAAAGGGCAAGAAACAATGCTTTTGCCAATATCACAGTGCCTTGATTACTCTTGAAGTCGAGTGTTTGTTCTAGGACTTTGTTCTTCCTCAGTATAGTGTTGGCTATTCTGGGTCTTTTGCCTTGCCATATAAGCTTCAGGATCAGTTTATAGCAAGGTCACAAGATATAAAGTTAATATACAAAAGTTAACTGCTTCTGTATGTACGAACAATGAAAAATTAAACACAGTATCATTTACATTAGCACCAAAACCTCTAAAATCTTCGGGTATAAATATAAGAAAATATGTACAAGAACTATATGAGGGAAAGTATAAGACTCTCAGGAGAGAAAAAATCTAAATAGAGAAATATTCCATGTTCATAAAGACTCAATATTGTTAAGATTTCACTTCATCCCAACTGATCTTAAGTCTCAATCAAAATTCTAGCAAATTATTTTATGGGTATCAACACTCATTAGTTCCGCAAGTTTTGTCAATTCTTTGGAAATTTCTACATAAACAATCATGTCATCTGCAAATATAGTTTCAATTTTTCCTTTCCAATCTGCATACCTTTTATTTCCTTATTCTTGCCTTCGCCAGGACTTTAGTACAACACTGACCAGGAGTGGTAAAGAGTGGAAATCCTTGCTTCATTCCCAACTTTTTTTTTTTCGTGAGAGACATTAGGCAGAGAGAGAAGCAGGATTACGACCAGAGCCGAAGACAGAAGCTTGACCACTGAGCCACAATAGGTGCCCCCTCATTCCCAACTTTAAGGGGAAAGCATCTAATTTCTCACCATTACATTTGATGTCGGCCGTAGGATTTTTATAGAAGTTCTTCATCAAATTTTCTTCTATTTTGAGAATTTTCATCATTAATAATAAGTTTTCCTTTGTATCATAAATGGGGATTTTGTCCAATGGTTTTTCTCATTCTATTGATTTGGTCATAATTTTTCTTTATCATGTTGAAGTGACGGATTACATTAATTTTTGAATGTTGAACCAAATCAGTATATCTGGAATAAATCCCACTTGGTATACTGGTGTATAATTCTTTTTATTTATATACTACTGGATTCAATTTGCTAACATTTTGTTGCAAATTTTTAAATATATGTTCATGAGAGATATTGGCCTATAGTTTTCCTTTCTTGTAATGTCTTTGTCTGATTTGATAGTTAATTAAGGAAATGTTGGCTTCTACTTTCTGGAAGAGACTGTAGAGTTGGTATAATTTCTCTCCTCAATGTTTGTGCTAAAATTCACCAGTGAATCCATCTGGGCCTGCTGCTTTTGGTTTTGAAAGGCAATTAATTAATTATTCAATTTCTCTTTTTTTTTAAGATTCGTGAGAGACGGGGGGGGGGGGGGGGGGGGCAGAGACATGGGCAGAGGGAGAAGCAGACTCCATCCCGGGTCTCCAGGATCAGGCCCTGGGGGCTGAAGGTGGCACTGAACCGCTGAGTCACCCGGGCTGCCCTGATTAAATTTATTTTTATTATTATTATTTTTTTAATAATAATTTTTTGTTGGTGTTCAATTTGCCAATATACAGAATAACATCCAGTACTCATCCCGTCAAGTACCCCCCTCAGTGCCCGTCACCCATTCACCCCACCCCCCACCCTCCTCCCCTTCCACCATCCCTAGTTCCTTTCCCAGAGTTAGGAGTCTTTATGTTTTGTCTCCCTTTCTGATCAATTTGTTTAATAGATACAGGTATATTCAGATTATTTCACCTTGTGTGTGTTTTGGTATATATTGTCTTTTAAGGAATTGGTCAATTTCATCTAAGTTATCAAGTTTGTGGGCTAGAGTTGTTTACTGTCCTGTTAATATCCATGAGTCTAGTAATTTGAGTCCTTTTTTTTGTTAGATAACCTGCCTAGAGGTTTATCAATTTTATTGATCTTTTCAAAGAATCAGCTTTTGGTTTCCTTGATTTTTCTGTTGAACTCCTGTCTTCAATTTCACTGATTTTTGCTGTTTTATTATTTCTTTTCTTCCGGTTACTTTGGATTTAGTTTACTCTTCTTTTTCTAGTTTCCTAAGGTGGAAGCTTAGATTAACCATTTATAATTCTTTTCCTAATGTTTCTATTCAATGTTATAAATTGCCTTCTGAGCTGCTTTCATTGCATCCCACAAATTTTGACAATTGTATTTTCAAAACATTTTCATTATTTAGTTCAAAACATTTTTATAATTTCTCTTAAGACTTCTTTGACCCATGTTATTTGGAAATGTGTTGTTTGAACCCCCAAGAATTTTGGGGTTTTCTGACTAGCTTTCTGTCAGATCTCTGGCCTCCAGAGCCATAAGATCATAAGCTTCTGTTGTTTTAAGCCACTACATTCATGGTAATTTTTATGGCTGCAATAGGAAACCACTACAATACTCTTGTGCTATACATACATACTGAGAGCATATAATCTTTTTGAACCTCAGTATTTCTTCCGTATGGCTTGGCCATGGTCAGGGTTCTCTGATTTGGTTGCTTCCCTAGTTCCCTGTTAAATCAGGGTTAGTTAGCATCACCCGTAAAAGCTTTTTCCAATCTGTAGGTCAATGTTCCACTTAAGATGTTAATTGTTCTGTAGAAAGGAAGAAGAGAGAAGGGAGGGTAATACTCTTAAATATATATGAAAAGTAAAGAATATTTGACTCGAAAAATCAGCCTTTCAGAAAGCTGCCATATCTGAGAATGCAAGAACCTGATATAAAGAGGAACCTAAAGCATGAACACATTACATTTGATTAGAGCATTAGTGCAAAGGCAGCGTTACCTAACAGTTTCATTGCTATGTCACCTATTCAGTGATCAATGGGCTCTGTTCTGGATCTGTCCTATCCTTTCATAATATTGTCCTTATAAGGTTTATTTCTGTGAGTTTACCAACTAGTTTTGTTTTAAAGGGGAAAAAAAAAACTATTTGTCAAATGATCATTCTTCAGCAATTACCTGAAAATAATTTTTGGTGTCCTACTTTAATCCATGCCTTCATTCTATCTTATAAACTGTCACTACTCTGTAATGCACCATTTAAACGTTTTCACTGTCCGTAAATTTGGGAAATACTACACTATAAGACTAACAAATAATTTGAACTTCTGTGAAGGATGAATAAAAAATATGATCAGATTTTGATAAAAAATATAAATCAGACGTTCTGAAATGTCTTTATTTTAAAAACCTATACAGTTTCAATTTAATAAAAAATATTGCCATGAAACATCTAATTATACAGCAACAGAAATACAGTTAGAGGTTATCCAAAAATAAATTCACAATTTTAAAGTTGGAATACATATGCTTTTTTCAAATAAACAATTAAAATATTTTGTTTCAGATGGTTTTCCTTCTTAAACATTCCAGATACACATACTGAATCTTTTGAACTAGAACCAGACAACCTCTCAATGAGAAATAATTGCTTCTATTAACTTGAAAAAAATAACTCCAAACCATTCAATTACTGATTTAGTCACAAAACACTAAAAAAGCCAAAGAAATCATTGCTTTAAAATGTTTATCTTTTGAAAATGAAATCTACATCTGAATTATGAAGAGGAATAAACTTTATATAGAAAAATTGAGTCTTCCTAACTGGTTGACTGATTTTCTATCAAATTTATCCTATGGAGACTACTTTCACAATATCCTGTGAGTGTTAAAATATGAAAAGGTTCTTTGGCCCTTTAGATAGAGGTACCTTAAATGTAAACAACTGTAATGACAGCCTTCTAGATGTGGGCACCTATGTCTTATGTTGAGTTGAAGATGTATGTCCTTGTTTTTCAAAGACATGGTAATTTCCTTTCCGATAATAGGTTTGATATATTGAGATATGTTTTCAATACCTTAAAAATCAAAATTCATATGAATACTTTCAAAAGATCAGAGAAAAGCACTATATAATATTACAGTGTAAGTTTTATTAATGGTAAATGTTTGCACTTATTTTTAAAAGCTTAGCTCTTGCTAAGTGTTTTTTTTAACAAAAGCTAAATAAGCAAGAATCATTTGCCATACAGAAACTATATTCACGAGCAAGACTTTAATCAAGTGGGAGCTAAAAAACACTGGAAAAAATACAAAGCAAAACATTCCTATGAGTCATTTAAACTGCTTTCTATCACACTGAATATACTGTATTTAGGATGACAAGCATACTGAAATTAACAGAACAATTTTGTGGATTCAGGCTAAATAAGACTAGCATTACGAAGAACATGCAATCCATGATTTCCTTAAAAAAAAAATTTTTAAACCAAATCACTTAATAAAAGATCTTTTGTTCATGAGAGGAAGACAATCTGTGTTTACCAAACAGACTCTCCTTTCATATTAAAATAGCAAACTGTATGAACCCTAGCTCTTCTTCCCAGGTGCTACCTATACATGACTTTGCATAATGACTTATAGAATTACTTTTCTGGTAACAGTGTCATGGCCATAAATAATCAGTTTAAAAAAAAACAAATATCAAGTGCAAATCTAGAAAACTTCCTTTAAAGAATTACCCAAACCCAGCACACATGCAGTATTGCTATTAACACAAGCTAAGCAATACATCTTATAAACGTGTGTGTGATGATGCACCCACACTAAAGACAGTCTTCTAAAAAGTTTTAGTAGTGTTGCCAAGTTAATAATTCTTTCAAGGCACTGAAGAATTATGTAGATGGATTTTCCAAAATATAATTAACAATTGCTTAAACTGTTACAAAGCCCTGAGTCAGAACTTCCAATAGCTTCCTGAAATTATAGATTTCAGACAAAATGGCCTGTTTATTTTATAGAAAATTACATGACCATTTTGCATTTTGGAGGAAAGAAGTCACGTTTATGAAACAAAGTCATGTAGACTGTACAGGAAAAGCAAAAATATTCAGCAATATTACCTTTCTTACACATTTTGTAGATGTCAGTCATAACCTGTAGTTATGGATTTACACGCAAAATTGATGTGGCAAGTCACCCTTCCTGTACCTACTGCTTAAATCCTCAAAAACATAAAAATTCCAATTTGAACCTTGGGTTCTCATCTCTTCCTTAGTCACAAAAAAGAGTAAAAGCTGGAAAAGTAATACTCTGACAGAAAAGGAGGTAGAAAATGCCAATGTAGCAACTTATGATTTTAATTCATCAGCTCCACTAACTCGTTCATATTTTCACACTCTAGTTTCATCCTCTACTAACCATTTATTAGTAAACTGAGTCTCAATCTAAAGGGTTTTCCCCCTCACTATAGCAAAGCAATGTACACGAGACAGCATTAAATAGTTTTTCCTCAAATTTAATGTTTTAAAGAAGTACAACTGTGATTATTAATACTGCTATAGTTTTTTATATATGTGTGTATATATAAATGTTAAAGTTCCAAGGCTATTATATAATTATCAAGTAATATCAGTAAGCATTCCTATCATAATATTCAAGCAAATAAAATTAGGTTGTGTTTTTGAGAGGAAAAAAATATTTTGAGACTGTTTCAAGGAGACTTAAAGACAACTGACATTTTTAACAAGGCACACAGTCTGTGAAAATCTATTACCTTCCCAATTCACTACAAATTTAAAACTGATTCTAATGTCTAAAATGTGTTCCCCCCTCCTCTGGCTCCAAACGAAGTAACAAACCCTTCCAATTAACAGACATTTAATACCAACTCAAATTATGATTAATAACAGCTGGGAGGAAGGGAATAAATTCTGTCATCCCTCAATCTTAGGAACTTAAGGTTGACCATGACTTTAAATCTTGCAAACACAATTAAGATAATTCAAGTTGTTTCTTGATTTACATTTAATGAAAACTCTATTCAACTGGGGGGAGGAGAGTTAACGGGTATGGAATTCTGCAAGGTGAGAAAGTTCTAGATAGCTGTTTAACAACATGAATATACTTAACACTATTGACCTATATACTTAAAGATAGTGAAGATGGTAAATTTCATGTTGCATCTCTACCACAATAAAAAAATACAAAAAATTCTATTCCAAAATCTCAATTTTTACACAAACTATTTTACTATATCATTTTAGACACTCTGACAGGATAGGTGCTTTTTCCTTTGGACTTTTTTAAAGCCAGACATATTAAACCATATAGTTTACAAAGCAACTGTCAATTAAATGACATTAAAAACTGGTTGAAAGACCTGTTTTATTATTCAATCAAGTATACTCTCTCTGCTTACTGCTTTGATGAAATCTACATGATTTTCTCAAATCCCTTTTTTCTCTAAATTCAAACACTGACAGCAACTCCTTACTCTCTATCCTACCCCATCACTAAGTCTCTTAGTTTGTAAGTGTAAATAATTCCTAGCTGAAAAGGGTTCAAAATTTATAACAAACAAGAACATGACCCAGCAAGCTTTGAAATTCGAATTGGACAAATCTTAAAGCAGCATGCATTTCAATATGCTAAAATGCTCTTACAGGCTAAAGCCATCAAAGATACAAATTTAAGAATGGTATTTTCAACGTCATTAATTAATTATATGTCTCAGTAACCAGCTGGTCAATTTGCAATGTATAAAATTACAAACATCTTGTCCAATTATGATTTGGCCAGCTAAGCTAAACATTTGTCTAATATACTATTCTTACACTAATACAAAATGATCTCTTGAAAAGCCTTTTTGCTCCCAACAAAATTAAATACATATATAGTATAAGCAGTATGAATGTTAAACTATGTGAACAAAAACGATTAGAATAGCACCATCTGGTTAAGTTGTGTATGTGTTTCAGGCAACAAAGCTGATAGTCTTAGAGTAGAGGAGAAAATGTGGTAGGACTGAAGGGGCAAAGAGGGAATCCAAATGCTACTTAATGACAACTCTTCTGAAACATTGGGAAGAAATGTTATCAGTACCTTTGGATCCCTTCTTGACTACAGATTTCTTCAAATGTACAACTGCTGCACTATAGATTCTGTGTGTGCTAAGATCCTGATCATTTTTCAATGTTGTGTATCTAGCCTCTGAGGCCCAATAAATACTTTTTCGAATGAATGAATGCTATGTTTTTTGTTTTTTTTTTTTTTGTTTTTTTAATGAGTCTAGGAAAAGTAAAAGCTCTTCTGAGGCACATGATAATGAGCTGATGAGAAGGAAACATACCTAACTGGGAAAGTGCTGCTGAGAGACATATAAGAGGTAGCATTTTCATAGTTAGAAGAAAGTCACTTAACTCAGTTCTTATCTTAATCTCACTCAAAAACACAAAATAAATTTAAAATAATTTTTCAGATACTTGAAACACAAATAGACATCTATTCATTAAACAAATTTCAAAGTGGTACAAATATAGAAAATTCACAAGTACACAGCATTGCAATCATAGTGACCTTATGATTTTTTGTAATAGTTTATGTTATTGTATTTTTAATGTCGAAGATACAAACTAGTCTGGAAAAGGAAATTACCTTTTAGGGATGTAAGTTTAAGCACTGCAAGCTCCTAAGACAAAAAGGACTTAAGTAAAGTAGAGCTCTAGACCATAAAATTCACTTGATGGCCGAACCATGCATGAGTCAGCCAGGTGTTCCCTCCTCTCCAACTGATCTAGTGGAAAAGAGATGGGCTGCCTATGGCATGGAAGAAGAAAAAAAAAATCCTGACTTTTGCTATTTTCAAATCTAAAAGAAAATAGTCTGTTTCTTTAAGTGAACATCATGTCAGATGTTCTATCTTTCTATAACTTTAAAATATGGCTTAAAAAATAGCCTCAGTGGCCCTTTATTAGATAACTGAATCCATATAAGTTTTCAAATTTAAAATTTATAAAAATTTTACTGTTGTAAATTCTAAGTTATTCAGCTAAACACAGATATGGAATTACCAAGACTATAAAATGAGTTAGCAAAAGCTCACCACTGTTTTCATCAGGACTTGCAAAGGCAGCAGTCATTAAATTGCCAGGAATATTCTTAAATTGAGTTGTTGTAAAAAAACAAAACAAAACCAACCAAACAAAAAAAGAAAAAAAAAAAGAACCAGAATCAAAGAACGGAAAAATAAACAAGATAACTACATCCTTACGAATAAGCTTATACATAGTATATAGTAGACACCACTGTAAACAGGTGATATTTTTATAATCTAGCAGCAATGACCCCAAAACACTTATTTATATGTAGATTCATCCTAGATAAAGTAAGACTACTCATTCAGAGGGAAAAGATCCGATGCTCTAGAATCGGTTTGAGTTAAAAAAAAAAAAAAACAACAACAAACTACAGATAATCAGACATATTTCTGTTAATGTCCTGGTCACTCTAAAGTAAGTATTTATTATTAGGTTACTTACTATGTCTTGGATACTACTGGCAATTTAACTAACATCCTCAATATGTAGGTAGGTATAAGGAGAGTGTTTTCTTTACAAGCCTTAGCAACTGAAAGAAAATAGAAGTAGGGCTTATGATGAAGGTAGAACCAGTAACACTGTCAGAATGAACAGATAAGGACAAGAAAAAGATTGCTTCCTTGGGACAATGCATTATCCTTCTCAGATCACTGTGGGTACTATTCAGTACATGAGAGAAGTTACATGGGAACCTCAGAGACCCAAATAGGGCAACATTATTTCACTGGTCAGATCAAGCCTGGATAAGGAACCACAGGGAAAACTGAGGTATACTTTTCACAGACTTTTTTTTAAAGGCTGGGAAACAGAACAGTGTATAAATTAATATGTATGAAAGGCAACTTTTAATGGTCAGTTAATAGGTACTCGTTTACTGGCCACTTCCCCCACCTCAGTTCCCCAGTATGACTGCTTATTTTTCCTTTTCATGTCAATAATCTTGAAACTGGCGATTTGATTCAAGTTAAACAATTTTCCTTTTAAGTCTAGAAATTAGGCTAAATGCAAAGTCACTACTCTCATTTCATGCTTTCATTCAAAGAATTCAGAATCAGTCATTTGCAGAACTTTTTTCTTAAAAAGATAATCCTCTCTTCAATATTAACCATGTAAAACCTGTATTATAATTTGTCACATGATACATGTGACCTAATGGTTTGCCTTGCCCCATTCATTTGATGTATGACTGCTTTGAGTACCTATGTCAACCCACTGTGTAAAATCATGATTATTGAAGGATAGCTGATCATAAGGAACTACATTTGTTGAGGCCTAACAAATTTATAAACTAGAAGAAAAAATGCAACAAAAACCAAAAAACAGGAGATCCTTAAAGGATTTTTCCCTTAGAAGTGACAAGTAAATTGCCTATGAATTACATGGATTTGATGTTTCAAATTAAAAGAACCAAAAACAAAAAACACAACTTCAAACACTGTTTTATAGAGGTTTTTTGTTCTGGCACATTTACAGTCTAATTACACTCTAGAAAAAAACTATGGTATTAAAAATCAATTCATTAGACCCTCCAACTAGCTTAATAGATTACTAAGAGCTCGTGACCAAATACTTCAGCTATGAAAACACACTGAGGTTCTTAATACAAAAGAATCCTTCGTTCAATAGCCTTGCGACAAATAGGACATTCACTCATTCGGTCTCCGCAGAGCTGGCATGTTCCATGGCCACATAGGAAAATCATATTCTTCAGCCGATCCAAACACACAGGGCACATGGTCTGGAATGTGAGATAACAAAGTAATAAACGCTGAAACATTTCATATTTTGAAACTGTGACATGTAACAACTTTGTAACATTTTCTTTTGTTGTTTCAATCTTTTGTCAGTCTAAAGTTTTAAAACTTTTTTAATTAAAAAAATTTTAAATAGTTACAATGTCATCCCTATAAAATAGAAATATTGGTTGTACTGTCAGGACTATATCAAAGGCACTACAAATAAATACTATATAAAACAAAAAATGCCAATGCCAAAATCTACTAGGAAATGGATAAAAACAGCCACTTGCAGCCTAAGTCAGATTCCCCAACTCTGGGTACTATGCTATTCTTGTATGAAACTATGACCGTATTATCAGGACTATTGGAGAGAGAGGGAGCAATGTAGAGATGTCCGTAAAACCACAGGACACACACTATGATACGATCTCAGCCCTATTGTCATTCCTACTTTAAAAACAAGGAAACTGGGACGCCTGGGTGGCTCCGCGGCTGGGCACCTGCTTTCAGTTCAGGTCCTGATCCCAGGATCCAGGATTGAGTCCTGCATGGGGCTCCCTACAAGGAGCGTGTTTCTCCCTCTGCCTATGTCTCTGCCTCTCTCTCTCAGTCTGTGTCTCTCATGAATAAATAAATAAATCTTAAAACAACAACAACAACAACAAAAAACATGAAACTGAGACTTCATGGGGCTAATAAACCCTTCCCCACAGCAGGCCACAATGTGAACTGGGGTCCTATGCCTCAGGGCTCTCACTCCAAAACATGCTTCACTGGATAATTTTCAATGTAGAACCCCCTTATGTTAAAAACCATAAGTCTTGGTTACATATTAATAAATGTAACCTCATGAACTCAGAAAAATTAGAAGAATGTTAGGTATACTTTTGTAAAAACACCCTAAGAAAAAGCTCATATATTCATTCACAAAAGAACATTTTATGCTTTATAAAAATATTTTACCTTAATATATCACAATACTTTGTTCTAAATTATACTTTTCCCCAAATAACACAGAAATGAAATAATTTAAAAAGGAGGTCTAGATTAATAAACTAGGCCTAAAGCCTACAAGAAAATGTAATGATCAACTTCAACAAAACCGGAGATCACTGTGGTGGGCAGGGGGAAAGAACTGTAATCTTTATTGTTAACCCCAGCCTTCTAGTGCATGTGCTGCTGAAGCGAGCACAAACCCCAGCCTTCTAAATTTTCACACTTATCTAAAAGTTTGAGAAACAAAGCTGTAGAATATTACATATTTTTTTATTTTAAAAAAGCCAAACGAAGCACTGGGTGTTATGCTATTATGTTGGCATATTTAACTCCAATAAAAAATACATACAAAATAAGTAAATAAATAAATATTCTGGGGGGAAAAAAGCCAAACGTGCCTTCTAGTGCCATTTAAATAGTTTCTTTTGCATTAAATTTTCACGAGTTATATACAGTTAATTAATAGCTCTTATTTCCAAAAGTAAACATATCTATGCAGCCTAGGTTAAGTTTCTTTGAGATTAATATATACTTATTACTATGTGAAATTACACTGGAGTAATAAAAAGATTGGAGATTTAAATTTTAAAAAGGATTATTTAGCTGCTTTGTCTTGGTAACCTTGAAGGATTCCCTGTAAGAAATCCCATCAATCCTCAGAAAATGAATCTTCTTGTGACTGTTTAAATATTTTAGTAATGAAATATGGTCATGACGATTATTTACAGAAGACACTTCTTTGGAGTGCTAAACTTGGATAAAGGTAGAGCTGAATTTTTCAGGATCCATAGTAAGGCTCAGAAGCTGTCACTGTTCACTTTAAGAACAATTTTAATTCACAATTAGGGGATGAAATGGTTTTTTTTTTGCAGAAGATATATTCAAAAATCAGTTTTACCTTCCAATAAGTATCTTAGTGAAAAAGAAATGAGTTTCTAAGGAGCTTCAAGATTTTTGAAATGTTCTAATTTTATATTAGAATGAGCTAAATATGTTCCTATTTTTATGTTCCTACATAAGAACTGGAAAATCCATGTTTATCTTTACTTATTCATTACACAGTAAGTTTTACTGGTGCGAGATTTCAAAAGAAACCTAGCTCAGTCACAGAGTTGTCATCTTTTCAGATGAGTGTTTAAATTCCTAGTAAATATACATGTCTAATTCTAAATTACTGTATCTACCCATATTACTTATATCACAAGGGTCATTAGTTATCCTGACTCATTATTATGTCACTTTCTTATAAATTCAGTACAAAGACAAGAGAGATGATTAACAACTGTATGGCAACACTGATGTGATACCCAAACTATAGAAATAATACCCTGTGCTTCTCAATTCTTTGGATCTGATTTAATTGCTGGGACTAATGGTAAAGTGGGGACGAGGAGGCGGGGGACAGACTTTCTTACTATATATGTAAAAAGTTTTAACTAACTTCTTTATTTTACTGTTGCTGCTATTAAATATTGAGTAGATAAAAGCGCACATCTGTTGGCATGTATAAGTATGAAGAACAAGTTTAAAGGATAGAATGCTACCCTTTCTTTTGAAGCCCCTCCATATATCCTGTCGAATCTTTTCCATCTACCCCTCACTGATACCCACTATTCTAAATATTGCATTCTTCTTTCCTTTGCTTTTCTTTATGGGGTGGTGTGTGTGTGTGTGTGTGTGTGTGTGTGTGAGAGAGAGAGAGAGAGAGAGAGAGAGAGAGAGAGAGAATATATTTTCCTTTCTACTGAAGTATCACATCTATACAGAAATGTGCACAAATCATAAACGTACAGCTTGATAACAGTTCACAAACTGATCAGATGTATGTAATCAGCACTTTATGTACCTCTCTATAAAAAAACTTCCTCGTGCTCCCTTCCAGCCATCCCAGCCAAGAAAACTACTACGCTTGATTAAACACATCTGTACTTTTTTTTTTACAAGTTTGCATCCCAAAACAATATCTTACTTACTTATACTATCTATTATAATGACAAACTTTTCCAAAGTATTTTTAGTAATTTATATTCCCATCAGCAGTGTGTGAGTTATGCTGCTATGTATTCTAACACTTTGTATTGACAATTTCTAACGCTGAGTTTTCCATGCTGTCAGGTAGGTGAGAAAAGGCACCTCACTGTAGTTTTAGTTTTCATTTCTTCTTCTTTTTTAATGTAAGTTCTATGCCCAAAATGGGGCCTGGACTCACGACCCCAAGAGTCCTAACTGCTCTACTAAATGAGTCAGCCAGGTGCCCCAATTTTCATTTCTTGATTACTAATATGGTTGAATACTTTTCATGTTTATTGGTCACCTGTGTATTTCTTCTTTTAGAAAGTGCCTGATTAAATAAATCTTCAAATCATAATACTTTTTGCAAATATTCAAATATATAACTGACATCCTAATATGAACCTCACTTACTACATAAACGTTAGTTTTACAGGAAAATATTAAATCTCATTCTTTGAATCATCATTTACCATAAAGAAATCATTATTACCTGCTCTTTAATGTCCTGTAACTGCTGCTGCAGCTTTTGCACATCAGCATTGACATTGGTATTATCCTTGTCCTTTTGTAACACTGGAATATTTCCACTTGCTACAATATGAGTAAAATATTTTAATGTTATGACTTTTTTGACACATCAATGAATTTTTTATTTCTAAAATTATTACCACTTTATTAGAAACACAAGACTATTAATAAAATCCTCCTTAAAAATTTTTCTCATTCATGAACAATAAGATACATACACATTATACTCCTTCATTTATAGTCTTCAGAAAGAAATAAATTTGCACATTATTCTCTATTTATATTTAATTCAGCTAGACAACAATCAACACACAGATGTTTGGGTTTTCCAAGGCTCTACTTGGTTCCTTTAGCAAGCTCACAAATACATTTTATGCTTGTTTTCTCTGTTCTCATGTTGTACACAAACCCAAGGATGGAGGCAGCACAGCATTTTTAAGCTAGTTTTGGCAGCAGTAATTATAAAGTCTGTTAGGTGACATTTATGAGAACACACAAAAACCTAGGCTTCTTCCTTTATGCCCAACCCTCCTTGCTATTGATTGGAGAAGAGGAACTCCATGCAAGGAAAGCTGTGACCATCAGTGGGTCTGCTAAATGGAGGGAAATTTTTTTTTCCAACTTTTTTTTTGTTTTTTGTTTTGTTTTGTTTTGATTTTTTGTTTCCAACTTTTATTACTCTCTAGATTTTTACTTTTTTAACTCTAGTTAATTTGTCCCTGGGATTTTTATTCAACTCTACTGGTGATAAAGACCAAAAGCCCTGAGCAAAAGTGGTTACACTAAAGTTATTCCTCATGTGTACACAGAAAAAGAAATCAAAGATACAACCCAAGCTTGTATCTAGAGCAAAGATGAAAAATACTTTTATACAGCTATTGTATTAAAAAGGTTGAAAGTAAATAATTTACTTTTCACCTTTCTACTTCTTGAGTTATACTTCAGTATATGTACAGTTACTCTGTCCCAAATAAATACTATTCTATAGAATACTGACATGCACTAGGTAAAACCTGCTACACAAAGGAATGATGTGTTAATACTTGTGTAACTGAAAAAAAAATTGTAATATGCTGTTCTGCCAAGATACACTAAATTTAATCTTAAAAGAGCATATTTTCTTTAAGCAAGAATACAATGATTTTCTTTATATCATACATGGAAAGTTTCTTAAAAAATAAATGCTTATAGTTCTATGATCATAATGCAAGCTAGAAAAATGTAATTTCAAGTTTCCTGTAACAAGAGCAAAACCCCACCCATTCCTCTGTAGATTCAGGTCACATACCTTGTGCTTTACAAGGCAAAGGTGTACTACACGTAAGACAAATGTTCATGGAAGTTCCAAAGAGAAGGAAGTAAGAAAAAGCTCAAGAGAATACACTTACAGATGTCATCACTGGCATCTTCTGAACTTTTCCCTCCACAACACATAATGAAAGGCACTCTTCGTTCAACTACTGCCCGACACTGCACACACTTTTTCATCAGGCTAGCACAGTCTGGAAAATAACAATAGGATACTTCTTATAAGAGACAAAACAAATAAGAGGGTTGCCTTTCTCTGCTCATTTTTGTAACTCAAATTTCACACTGAGATAAACATTAAACAAATTCTATGCATACACGATTCTACCTTTGTAAAATGTTATCAACCTATGAATGTATATTCTCCACAGGCAACCTCTAGAAGAGAGAAGCCCACTGTTATGAAAATAATTTCATTTTCTAATACATTAGAATAAATTGTTAAAGAGATTTTTGTGTTTTCTTAAATAAAATACTTCAAGATCTTAAGGTTGAATATAAAGGAGGGAGATAATTTTCTTAGGTTTAGCTAATAAAGAACTATAAAATTGCTCACATTATTTTCTAAACATACTTTCTATTATGAATAGCTTGTCTCTAAAACTCCTAAAACATGTTGAAGAATTCTCTTCCTTCTCTATCAAGTTGATGTAATCTAATAAGGAAATGGTTTAATAATTACTTTTTTAATGTAGCAATCAAGAACATATAAAAAATGTGTCAAAATGGACTTTCTGATATTTATATATCAGAGGAATGCTCTCTCATTCCAAAAAAGAAATACCTAGGCACAATTACAGGTTGTGGACTGTTAATTCTACATCTAAAGTTGCTAATTACAAAATAACATATAGTGCTTCAATATATCCTTTCCCATTAGCATTTACTATAGAAGTATACTCCTTAGTCTATGTACCAAGTGTTTTTATCATTTAAAAAACATGGAAAATATATGACAACTGTGACAGGTATCTAGGGATAATTTATGAACAAACACTAAACTTTAATAAGGCACAAAACCACTGACATGGACAAGATAAGGCATATACTCCTACTAGTGTTTAGGACAGACAAGGAATATCAAGGTTGATCTCATGTCAAGGACTAAACAGAGATGGGTCTGATGCTGGCTTATGCATGATGCACTAGGTAGGAGTAGAAATCTCATTTGAGATTTGTCTTCAATCTGAAGGCAGATTTTTTTCTTAAATTTAAAGGATTAATTTAAATGCCTCAATACATAATCACAAATATCTCAAATTCTTTTAAGTTAGGTTGTTATATTTCTTCTATAAAATGTTTCTTCCTTCTGTCCAAAACAAATACAACCTCTCCTTCCTCTGTCCTGTCAAGGACATTTTATACTCTTCAAGGTTCCAATATTCTGCTTAACATTATTGGGATGGAAGTAATGGACTAAGTGCTTCACTGTACATTCCTAGAAAGAGGGGCATTTTCCACCTCAATTTTATCTTCCCAAGCAAATAAATGTTTAACAATGTGTCTGTACAATGGAGAAAACAATCTACTTCTTACAGTTTTTCTGAAGATCAATGAGGAAACACTAAAAGAGATTAAAATATCTGGTACAAGGGATGCCTGGGTGGCTTAGTCGGTTAAGGGTCTGACTCTTGATTTCGGCTCAGGTGATGATCTCAGGGTGATGAGATCGAGCCCCACACTGGGATCCGTGCTGGGTGTGGAGCCTGCTTAAGATTCTCTCTCTCCTTCTGCCCCTCCCTTGACAGTCATGCTCTCTTAAAAAAAAAAAAAAGTGTCTAGAGGCGCCTGGGTGGCTCAGGCAGTTAAGTATCTGCTTTTATCTCAGGTCATGATCCCAGGGTTCTAGATTGAGACCCACATCAAGCCCTCTGATCAGTGGGGAGCCTTTCTCCCTCCCCTGCTCCCCCTGCTTATTCACTTTCTTTCTGTCAAACAAATAAATAAAATCTTTATTTAAAAATGTCTGGTAAGAGTTCAGAACTTAATAAAAGCTGCTACTCTTGTTACATGTAAATACAAAGACAATGTAAAATCTTTGGGAAACTTCCCGGGAAAGTACTGCAGTAAGGCTTGAAAATATTATCAACTACTCATTATAACTAGCTTTTTAATTCTCTGTAGGTCTCAGTTAGGTCCATGACAAGGGCCAGCAAACTATAGCCTACAAACCAAACCCAATCAGGTGCTTGTTTTTGCTCATTTTTTTTTTCAGGAGGCTCCACACCCAAAGTACAGCCCTAGGCACAGGGGCTTGAACTTACAACCCTGAGATCGAGACCTGAACTGATATTAAGAGTCAGATGCTTACATGATTAACAGACTGAGCCATCCAGGCACCCCTACCCCATGCCTGTTTTGTAAGTAAAGTTTTAATGAAAAGCAGTCCCGCCTTTCATTGACATGTTGTCTATGGTTGTCTTTGCACTGTGACAGCAGAGTTAAATAACAGGAAAGAGTTAAGTGGGGTGCCTAAGTGGCTCAGTGGTTGAGCTTCTGCCTTTGGCTCAGGGTGTGATCCCAGAGCTCAGGATGGAGTCACGCATCAAGCCCCCCACAGAGAGCCTGCTTCTCTCTCTGCCTACGTCTCTGCCTCTGTGTGTCTCTCATGAATAAAATCTTAAAACAAAAACAAAAACAAAAAAAGACAAAGAAAGAGGCAAATGTTGAACAGTACATGAATTTGAAAAGAACAAGGGGAGATATAAAAAGCAAAGGCCTAAGAGATATTTTAAAACATCACTTGAACTTTAATATATTCTCCCAAAGAGACCTATCAGCTCTTCTGACATAAAGACGAAGAAAGGTTAACAAGGCCAGACATTATAGCCCCAAATAGTTGCTATAGGTGATTCAGTAGGAGGGGGAAGTTGCAGAAGAGGCGATATCACGGTGAAGATAAATGAAGATGTGCTACTTTATATGTGAAAAGGGCTAGACTAAAGGTTTCAAAATTCATTTTTGGAAATAAATTTCTATTGTGTTTGAGAAGAGATCATCTTGTGCTGATTCATATGAAATCAAAATGTGAATCGGTAGAACAAGGAGAGACATAGGTGACATTATACGTATAGTACAGAGGAAGACACAGAAAGTACTGGAGAGGCCCACCAATGTTTTATATTCATAGGTTATTAAAAAAAAAAAACCTCCAAGTTATAATTTGTTTCATTTTCTATTTTTATAAAAACACTGAGTAAGTTTTGTTTAGGCTACTTACTCTCACAAGCACACATGTGTCCACAGGGTTGAAAAAGAACAGCTGCTTTCTTGTCAGAGCATACCACACATTCTTCAATCTACAAAAAAGACATTATACCACAAGTGTGAACATCTACAGATAAATCTCATAACTCTAACAGTGCATTTTGTATCCAAGTGTATTTCCTCTATAAGGCAGCAGTCTCAGCACAGGAAGCAATATGCATTCCTCCTCTGTCCTCTACTCTCTTGGTTACTCATGTTTCCACCTTTATATACCCTGGCCCTTCACAGGTCCTATGTCAATGTTGATCTCGCTCTGTCCCAAAGAATGATAAAGAAAACTTCATTTCCTTTGTGGTGAGAAAGACCAGAAAAGACTTTAATTAAAAAAAAAAAAAACAAAAAACACTATTTCGACATAAAATTAAAAAAAGTATAAAAATAAGATAAGCTAGATTTCTAATATTAATAAAAAACCCAGCCAGATTCACAGAATGCTAGATCCCAAGTGGTATTTTTCTGTCTATCTACATCTGAGGAACTTTTCCGGGACTTGGTCAGTTCCCCCATGCTGGTGGGAGATCATGGCTTTAGGCTGCTCTTTCTACCTAATCTCTAAAGCCACAAGTCTTACACAACCTGTTCAGAATTTCCCTCAATTTTACCTCCTCTTCATCTCCACTTCATCTGAGTGTTGAGTGCATAGCTATTTCTTAACATTGGCTCTTGGCTTTTCTCACCCCCATCCTGTCCCACTGCCCTTGCTTCACATCCATCTGTCACCTGTTCTCCTTCTTTCTGATACACACTGACATTTACATTCACCCATATCTTGCGCCATTTAATATTACTGTACAAAAAGGATCACTCACCTATCATTTCACTTAAGTATTGCATACATGCTCTCTCTATGGGCTTTCCTAACTTATACCTTGCATGTACATAGAATTTCTGTAGCTGAGTAACAGGAGAAAACCGTTAAGACGTGGCTGGTCGAGATCTTTGTATTCCTGGATTCAAATTGCAGCTCCAATAATAACAAATTATCTAAAATATTGTTGGGCCACAGCTCTTTTTATCTGAATGATAAAGAATAACCTTTCTTCATGGGGTAGTAAAGGATAAATGAGATATTATGTGTGGAGTGTTTATTTCAAAATCAAACATAAAATCAGTGTCCAATGCATGATAATTCTCTTCTCCTCTCTATATAATGATGTGCTATTTCTTTAAAAGATTTCCTTTTTTTTCTTTAAAAGATTTCCAATGCAATTGTTTATACATCTCAATTGTAAATAAAGAGTTTAAAATAATCTAGCAAATTGATTTAAACAGTCATTTACTTACCAAATCCCCTAATATATATGAAGAAAATCTTTGTAGCCTTAGCTTTTTTCCCCTTTGAATTTTTTCCTCAGGTTATTTTTTTCCCCCCTCAGATTATATTCCCAGGAATGGAATTACTAAGTAAAGCATGTTTATTATAACGGCTCATAAATTTTTTTTTTATATAAATTAATTTTTATTGGTGTTCAATTTACCAACATACAGAATAACACCCAGTGCTCATCCCATCAAGTGTACCCCTCAGTGCCCGTCACCCATTCACCCCCACCCCCCGCCCTCCTCCCCCTCCACCACCCCTAGTTCATTTCCCAGAGTTAGAAGTCTTTATGTTCTGTCTCCCTTTCTGATATTTCTCACACATTTCTTCTCCCTTCCCTTATATTCCCTTTCACTATTATTCATATTCCCCAAATGAATGAGAACATACACTGTTTGTCCTTCTCCGGTTACTGTGGCCAAGTTCAAAAAGGGTGTTGCCTGAGTTCTCCTCTGGGATTTTCATGGAATCTTGTCTCACATTTAGATCTTTCATCTATTTTGAGTTTATCTTTGTGTATGGTGCAAGAGAGTGGTCCAGTTTCATTCTTCTGCATGTGGATGTCCAATTTTCCCAGCACCATTTATTGAAGAGACTGTCTTTCTTCCAGTGGATCGTCTTTCCTCCTTTATCGTATATTAGTTGACCATAAAGTTCAGGGTCCACTTCTGGGTTCTCTGTTCTGTTCCATTGATCTATATGTCTGTTTTTGTGCCAGTACCACACTGTCTTGATGACCACAGCTTTGTAGTACAACCTGAAATCTGGCATTGTGATGCCCCCAGATATGGTTTTCTTTTTTAAAATTCCCCTGGCTGTTTGGGGTCTTTTCTGATTCCACACAAATCTTAAAATAATTTGTTCTAAGTCTCTGAAGAAAGTCCATGGTATTTTGATAGGGATTGCATTATACGTGTAAATTGCCCTGGGTAACATTGACATTTTCACAATATTAATTCTGCCAATCCATGAGCATGGAATATTTTTCCATCTCTTTGTGTCTTCCTCAATTTCTTTCAGAAGTGTTCTATAGTTTTTAGGGTATATTTTGAGAACCATTTGAATGGTAAATGGTTCTCCACCCTTTTATTTTCAGGTTGTAGGTGTCCTTCCGTCTAAAATGAGTCTCTTGTAGACAGCAAATAGATGGGTCCTGCTTTTTTATCCAGTCTGAAACCCTGCGCCTTTTGATGGGGTCATTAAGCCCGTTCACGTTCAGAGTTACTATTGACAGATATGAGTTTTAGTGTCATCATGATATCTATTTAGTCCTTGTTTTTGTGGATTGTTCCACTGAACTTCTTCTTAAAGGGGAATTTTAAGAGTCCCCCTTAAAATTTCTTGCAGAGCTGGTTTGGAGGTCACATATTCTTTCAGTTCCTGCCTGTCTTGGAAGCTCTTTATCTCTCCTTCCATTTTGAATGAGAGCCTTGCTGGATAAAGTATTCTTGGTTGCATGTTCTTCTCATTTAGGACCCTGAATATATCCTGCCAGCCCTTTCTGGCCTGCCAGGTCTCTGTGGAGA
Organism: Nyctereutes procyonoides; assembly: GCF_905146905.1. Lineage (NCBI taxonomy): Eukaryota > Metazoa > Chordata > Mammalia > Carnivora > Canidae > Nyctereutes > Nyctereutes procyonoides. Next base: position 39,173,440 of record NW_026575044.1, read on the forward strand.
GGTCTGCTGTTACCCTAATATTCCTCCCCATGAAAGTCAGGGACTTCTTGTCTCTTGCTGCTTTAAGGATCTTCTCTTTATCTTTGGAATTTGCAAGCTTCACTATTAAATGTCGAGGTGTTGAACGGTTTTTATTGATTTTAGGGGGGGGATCTCTCTATTTCCTGGATCTGAATGCCTGTTTCCCTTCCCAGATTGGGAAAGTTTTCAGCTAGGATTTGTTCAAATACATATTCTGGCCCTCTGGCCCTTTCGGCGCCCTCGGGAACCCCAATTAAACGTAGGTTTTTCTTCCTTAGGCTGTCATTTATTTCCCTTAATCTGTCTTCATGGTCCCTTAATTGTTTGTCTCTTTTTTCCTCAGTTTCCCTCTTTGCCATTAACTTGTCTTCTATGTCACTCACTCGTTCTTCCACCTCGTTAACCCTCGTCGTTAGGACTTCTAGTTTGGATTGCATCTCATTCAATTGATTTTTAATTTCTGCCTGATTGGATCTAAATTCTGCAGTCATGAAGTCTCGTGAGTCCTTAATGCTTTTTTCTAGAGCCACCAGTAGCTGTATAATAGTGCTTCTGAATTGGCTTTCTGACATTAAAGTGTAATCCAGATTTTGTAACTCTGTGGGAGAGAGGGCTGTTTCTGATTCTTTCTTTTGAGGTGAGGTTTTCCTTCTAGTCATTTTGCTCAGTGCAGAGTGGCCAAAAACAAGTTGTATTGGAACACGGGGCAGTATCACTGGTCCGTCCAGCTGGTCTTCTGGGGGAGGGGCCTGCTGTGCTGATTTTCAGGTGTTAGCACTTCGGGGAGCTGCTCTGCCCCTGCCTGCTGCAGGGCTCAGCGGGGGTTGTTTACCCCGTGAGGCCCCAGGAGGAACAGCCGCAGTTGCTATGGCAACTCTGGAAGCCTGGATTCAGCCTCCCCAGGAACTACAGGGCTCGGGGCTCGGGGCTCGGGGCTCTCGGCTCTCCGTCCGCAGGGCCTGGAGGCTCCGGGGCGGGGCCGCTGATCTGCTCAGCTCGGGGCAGGAGCATCCTCGCTGTCCTGGGCCCTCCCGGCCTCTGCCTGTCCCGGGGGGGAAGCGGGATCCTGGGCTGTGTCCCGGCGCCCTGTGCTCCGGGGCCTGCGCTGTTGGATTCGCGCTACCGCCCCGCAGCCCCCTCCGCGGAGCCGCCGCCCGAGCCCCCCCCCCCCCCCCCCCCCCGAGCTGCTCCGTGCGCGCTGCAGCCCTTAGGGAGCTCGGCGCACTCTCCGGGGGCGCAGGTGTCTGTTAGTGTCCCTGGGAGCCCGAGGGCATCCCCGCCCTCCTGGGTCCTGCTCTAACTCCCTGCGAGCCCCTTTCCCGCCCGGGAAGGTTGGTGCAGCTCCTGCTTCTCCGGGACGGGGCTCTCCTGTCCTGGGGACACTCGCCCCGGCCTCAGCCCGGCTCCTCGCGGGGCCCCTCCCCCTCGGAGGCCTTTTGTGTCTTTATTTCTTTTTCCCCGTCTTCCTACCTTGATAGAAGCGCGAACTCTTCTCACTGTAGCGTTCCAGCTGGTCTCTCTTTACATCTCAGGCCGAATTCGTAGATTTTCAGGATGATTTGAAGGTTATCTAGGTAATTTGGTGGGGACAGGAGATTTGGGGACCCTGCTCTTCCGCCATCTTGCCCCTCCTCCGGTTAATGGTAATTCATAATTTTTTATTTATATTTCTTTAATTTCTAAAGTGATGAGGCTTGTTTATTCCCCCTTCCTCTCTAAATACTAGTTTTGTAATTTGTTTCATCTTTAATGAAGATGTTCATTATCCTTTAACCACTTGGGGTCACTATTTCTTTATATTCAAAGGCTCTGCAGCTAGCCTGTCAGATCTATTTGGTGGGTATATTACTTTTTCTACTTTTCTCCAGGTTTGAAAATTTCATAATTTGAAAGTCAATGTGACAGCCCCCTAATTCTTGGAATTCAGAAGTGGTCTAAAAAGGAATGACAGCATATTCCTCCCTCTAGCTCTCTGTTGCATCAATCTTCCTTCTGTAGACACTTCTAAATTATGTCTGTGTATCATCACACAGGGGAAAGAAAAGGACTTAAGAATCAAGAGACCTGGGCAGCCCTGGTGGTGCAGCGGTTTAGCGCCGCCTGCAGCCCGGGGTGTGATCCTGGAGACCCGGGATAGTGTCCCACATCGGGTTCCCTGCATGGGGCCTGCTTCTCCCTCTGCCTGTGTCTCTTGCCACTCTCTCTCTCTTTCTATGTCTCTATGACTAAATAAATTTTTTAAAAATCTAAAAAGAAAAAAAAAAAAGAATCAAGAGACCTGCATTTAATATTCTGGGTATGCTTCTCTGAGCTTCAGTTTTTTCAACTGTGAATCCTAGAGCTGGACTAGATGACCAGTAAGGAGTTATTCTGTATCTAAGACTTTGCTGCTGGCAGGCAATGTGGGGCTCTCAACTCATTTTACATCTCTCTTAAAGCACCTACAACATCCTATATGGCAGAGTAGCTTTTAATCTAAGTCATAGTTTACCAGCAGATTACATATTTTTAAGAAGGGAATTATATACACTTCACTCTTGACTATAAAGCAAGTGCTCAATAAAGATTTGTTGAAATAATGCTTAATCTACACAAAAAGTTTCAAATCCAACAGCAGATTATACAGATCAATCGAAAAATAAGAGAATGGCTGAAATTCTTTCTGATGCAGTCCTAAACTGTTGTTTAGTGAGCAGGTAACTAAATCAAATTATAAGTACCAAGTAGAATGATCTTCATCAATTAAGTACAGATGACACAGATATAACACATATAAAATGCCAACAGAGTACCTGCAGACAGTTAAGTGTGAGTTCACCCTTCCCACCTTGACAAAGGGACTCAGCAGCTATGTGCCTAATGCTGCTACTCCAGGATCTCCTATCCAAAAATAACTTCCCTGTACTTTTTCTTGTGCCAAAAATTCTTCTTCTGGATCATAGAAAACATCCAGTCTTAGAAGGTTCCCTATGAAAATGTAAAAAGTCCTGGCAACATAACACCTTTTAAGTTACTGTCAGCTAATTCATTATAAGAATTAATGCTAGCTCCTTTCTAATTAATGAAGGTAAATGAATAGCTTAAGAAACATCAGGGGAAAATAAAGCAAATAAAAAGAAAGGAATAAAAAAAAGAGTACAAACTTCATAAGTGAAACCAAAAAAAACCAAACATATCTTCTGGTTTAAACTACTCACCTTAAAAGAAATCATTTGTAAGAAACTTGAATCTCATTTTACCCACACATACGAAAAAACTAAAAGGAAAATCAATTATTTCAGTACAAACCAAATGGGTAAGATGGTACAGTTATGATAAAGCACTAAGTTACACAGAAAAAGAATGAAACCGGAAACCCAGAAAATACTACTTCTCAAAAAGCAGAGTCAGACAAGATAAAAAGTTCAGAGTGGATACAGAATTGGCTTTAACAACAGGATGATCAGACTTTATTTGCCTCTTGGTAGGACACAATACAAAGTGAGTAGCATCATCTGTGAGAATTTCTTGCCAAAAATGTTTAAGCTGACTCTAAACAAGACATTAGATCTAACTTCCAATTTACAGGAAACACAGAGAATAAAGAAACAAACAACACCGTGATAAAACAAATCCAAAATGTGTGACATTTTCCCAAATGACGACAACAAAACAACTGGTCAAATATGAGTCCATGTACTCAAAAAAACAATAAAAAATGGAATTAAGTACATCTTTAGGTTATAAGAGCCTTTGACAGCAAAAGAGTAGATCAATTTTATTTTTAACTTCTATAGTTTACACTTAAATAAGGAAACTCAAAACTGTTCTCTTGATAAATATATAAATTATACATTCTTGTATTTAAATCATTCTTAGAAAGACTGAAATTTAATATATGGCATCATATAATCTTATTTATTATTTATAGTCTCAAAGAACTTCATAAAATGATAAATTATTGTATTAAAAATATATTACCTTTGTCCTGGACTGAACTTGTTCTTTACAGATGAGGCATTTCTTGACTCGTGGAGAACATAAAGAACAGGTAGCAATATGTCCACATGGGCCAAAAAGAGTATCTCTCTTCATATCTGAACACACCATGCACTCTTCCAAAGTTTCAGAATCATTACTAATCATAGAAGGACTTCGAGAACCCACCTGGCCACTAATAAAAGAAAATATTTATAATCAATCCTATCAGAATATTTATATTAATTAAAATGCTTTTAAAAAAATCGACGGCATCATTAGTATACATAAAACAGCTTTAGTTATGTTAAAAAAATTAAGCTGTAACATCCATATAAGAAATAGTATATGCTATAGTTTTCTATTTATATACACCTCTGCATCTTTATGTACTTCTAATACTATTCAGATTTCAAACTGAATAGCTCACCCAATGGAAAAGGGTGAATCTTCTTCTAACAGAGAAATCAAAAACATTACTCACAAAAAAATTAACATAAACACAGTTTCACTCAGAATCTGTTTTATCTATAACAGACCCAGCAGAGAAGGGCAGAGAAATAAAACAAAAATTCTACCTAGAGCCCACATTAGTTTCCCTAACTACAGGCAGAATGAAGCATCATCAAAGTCCATAACTGACATGGCACTGTGGAAAACATGCCATTGCAGCTGCTGTTCAGACATTTCTCTAAATGTATCCTTGGGGAGCAGAAAACTTTACTATGGAAAGACAGAACTCATCTATAAATAAATAGATACAGGGATCCCTGGGTGGCGCAGCGATTTAGCGCCTGCCTTTGGCCCAGGGCGCGATCCTGGAGACCCGGGATCGAATCCCACGTCGGGCTCCTGGTGCATGGAGCCTGCTTCTCCCTCTGCCTATGTCTCTGCCTCTCTCTCTCTCTCTCTGTGTGTGTGTGACTATCATAAATAAATAAAAATTTAAAAAAAATAGATACAAGACACAGAAGTACATATATAAGACCAACTACAGCTATAAAAAGAGGATACGATTTTACGATTTCTACCACAATCTTCAGAAACTCACGAATACCCATGCATGCACACCCAAAGGGACTTTATCTTATACACCGGTGTTAGTTATTACTGCAGAAATTATAGTGCATTCTATATTTTTTGATGCACACTGTCATTTTGAATAGGATTTTATGTTCCTTAAGGATACACTTAGAGAAATACATATACCTCATTATGTTAATTTCCCCATTAACACAGCTCTATGTATGGATTCCAAAGAGAAGCCATTTATCACTATACCCAAATTATAAAAGAGGCAAGAGAACACAAGATTAAAGGACAACTACTGAAATGTTCAGTGACAAGAACCAAGTATAAAGGGCAATAATAGATACACAGTACCATTTAGATTAAAAAAAAAATGTAACGAAATATACATCTTTGTATGTCTACAGTATCTCATAAGAAAATCAGTTGCATTATAAATAACTAAAATCACTGATATATTTTACTTTTAGAAAAGACAAGTATGAAATCATTTTTAGAGACAACTCTATCAGGAATTGGTTCTTTCTTTCTTTTTTTTAAATTCCTTTTTATTGAGTTCAATTTGCCAACATATAGCATTACACCCAGTGCTCATCCCATCAAGTGCCCCCCTCAGGAATTGGTTCTTTCATGTGTTCATTCTTTCAAATTCTTTCAATCCTTCAGTGATACTTAAGTGAATACCTGTCAGGCAATGTGCAGAGTGCTAGAATTACTAAATTATCACAGGGTTTTTGTAAGATACACCTTACTGGTGAGCATGTAAAAAAGTCTATTAAAAGTTTTAAATACATCTAACATTAATCACAGCAACTTCACTAGTAAGGCTTTTTCTTATAAATTCCTCTAATATGTAGGAGTACTGGAAGATCAAACTGGTTTAGAAAAGTTTCTTAGCATTTATTATGCATAAAGCATCATATTCAGTAATGTAGAAAATACCACATAAGAGACATAGTGCCTGTAGGAAAATTTTTAAGGAAGAAAGGGTCAACACAAAGATGATGAGCAAAGACAAAGACATTTTCAAGTAATCAAGTCCTCCATTATGAAACCACATGGTACTTTATACAGAGAGAATATTTTTATGATAATAAATGATACAAACCTGACTTTTTCCTTATGACACTTTGCCAGTGCTTTGCAGAGACTTGGATCAGGACAGAGATCAAGCGGCGATTGACCTTTCTTATTTCGAATGCTAAGATCAGCACCATTGGCAGCCAAAAAACAGGCAATAGACGCTGCACTCTTCTTCTCTGCCCCCTGGGTACCAAGTCCCATTATTAACTGAAATCAAATGAAAAGTCATGATTTTCTCCTTGAGAATCAATTCTCACCACCAAATATGTGTGTGCATGTATTATACAAAATAGACACATTATTATACAAAAATACATGTCTGGAAAGAACTAATGGCTTACACAGATATGGTGGGCCTTTATGAGTTGCAGTCCTAATATCTATTCCCCTCTTCACTCCAGTTTTCTCAGGTATATAGCTTGAGAACTCTCTAGTTTTACAGGTGGACCAAAGAAGGCTAAGGTCAGTCAGATATCCACCTCATCTATGTGATTAGTTCAGGGATGACAAAATCACGTCAATTAGGCCAATAAAACCCTAGAACAGGACTTCTGATTAACATATTGAGGAAATAGTAGTCCCTTCTCTATTTATTTATTCATTCATGAGACACACACACACACACACAGAGGCAGAGACATAGGCAGAGGGAGGAGTAGGCTTCCTGCAAGGAGCCCAATGTGGAACTTGATCCCAGGACCCCAGGATCATATCCTGAGCTGAAGGCAGATGCTCAACTGCTGAGCCACCCAGGCATCCCAGTAGTCCCTTCTCTACTCAATTTAGCTCTGGAGGTGCTAATAACGAACATGAAATAGTAAGATGAGAGATGAGAGAGAGATGAGGCTCAGTTTCTTGGTTCCAATACCAAGGAACTGAGCCAAAAAATGGAAGAGGAAATAAATCAGGTTCTGATGTCATATGAGCTACTGATTCAAACATGTTCTCAAACATCCATAGAGCATCTACAATGGACCAACTACTACTTTTAGCACTTTCCATGAATTCACTCATTTAATCTTTATAATAACTATATGGAGGTAATTATTCCACTCCTTTATAAAATGAGAAAGGAAGCACACAGGAGTTAAGAGAATTTACCAATGGTTATATAGAAAGGCAGCAATTCTCAAACACCTTGGTCTCAGAACCCCTTCACATTCTTAAAAATGATTCTAAAATTCACATGGAAAGGTGAAAGACTTAGAATACTCAAACGACTTTGAAAAAGGAGAAAAAAGTTGGAGGACTTTTACCTGAATTGAATGATTATTGTAAAGCTAAAGTAATAAAGACAGAGGGTTGGTATCACATAGTTAAAGACACAGATTAAAAGAAGAGAATACAGGATCCAGAAAGGCTCACATATATGGTTAACTGATTTGTAATAAAAGCACAACAGGCAACTCAGTAGAAAAGGTCTCTTCAACAAATGGTGGTCAAATAACTGGAACATCCATAAGACAAAAAATGAACTCGTATTCATACTTCATACCATATATAAAAATTAACTGAGGGACGCCTGGGTGGCTCAGTGGTTTAGTGTCTGACTTTGGCTTAAGGCGTGATCCTGGGGTCCTGGAATCAAGTCCCACATCGGGTTTCCTGCATGGAGCCTGCTTCTCCCTCTGCCTGTGTCTCTACCTCTCTCTCTCTTTCATGAGTAAATGAAATAAAATAAAAATTAACTCCAAATGAAACACAGTCTGATGTAAGACCTAAATGTGAGACAGAATCCAACAAAATCCTAGAGAACACAGGTAGCAAACTCTTTGATTTCGGCCACAGCAACTTCTTGCTAGACATGTCTCCAGAGTCAAGGGAAACAAAAACAAAAATGAACTACTAGGACTTCATGAGGACAAAAAGCTTTTGCACAGCAAGGGAAACCATCAACAAAACTAAACGGCAATCTACCAAATGGGAGAAGATACTTGCAAATGACAAAGGGCTAGAATCCAAAATCTATAAAGAATTCATCAAATTCAACATTCAAAAAATAAAAAATCCAGTTAAGAAATGAGTAGAAGACATGAACAGACATTTCTCTGAAGAAGACAAATGGCCAACAGACACATGAAAAAAAGGCTCAAATCAGGCATTATCAGGGAAATACAAATCAAAACCACAATGAGATACTACCTCACACCAGTCAGAATGGCTAAAATTAACAAGTCAAGAGACAAGAGTTGTTGGTGAGGATGTGGATAAAGACAGAACTCTCTTACACTGCTGGGGGGAATGCAAACTGGTACAGCCACTCTGGAAAAACAGTAGGAGGTTCCTCAAAAAGTTAAAAATACAACTACCCTATGACCCAGCAAGTGCACAACTAGATATCTATCCAAAGGATGCAAACATAGTGCAAAGGGGCACCTATACCCCAATATTTATAACAGCAATGTCCATAATAGCCAAGCTATGGAAAAAGCCCAGATGTCCATCGATGGAAAAATGGATAAAGATGATGCAGTGTGTATACAAACACAAACACACACACACACACACACACACACACACACACACACACACACACACGTAATATTACTCAGCCATCAATAAGAATGAAATCTTGCCACTTGAAATGGCCTGGCTAGAACTAGAGGGTATTATGCTAAGTGAAGTCAGTCAGTCAGAGAAAGACAAGTACTGTATGATTTCACTTATATGTAGAATTTAAAAAACAAAACTGATGAACACAGGTGAAAGGTAGGAAAAATAAAATAGGTTAAAAACAGAGAGAGACAAACCATAGGAGACTCTGAACTATTATAGAGAACAAACTGTGGATTGCTGGAGGGGAAAAGGGTAGAAGGATGGAATAAACTGGGTGATGGGCATTAAGGAGGGCACTTGATGTAAGGAGCACAGGTGTTATAGAAGACTGACAAATCACTAAATTCTACCCTGAAATTAATGATATACGATATGTTAACTTGATTTCAAAAGGAAAAAAAAAAGAATCATAGTTCTAAATGTAACAGCTAAAACTTAATAAACTTCTAGTACAAAAGAGGAGAAAACCTTAGTGAACCTGGGTTTAGCAAAGATTTTTCAGAAAGGACACAAAACACAAACAATGAAAGAAAAATTTATAAATCAGACTTCATCAAAATTAAGAATTTCTGGGGATACCTAGGTGGCTCAGCGGTTAAGTGCCTGCTTCAGCTCAGGGCGTGATCCTGAAGTTCCGGGACCGAGTCTACATCAGGCTCCCTGTATGGAGCCTGCTTCTCCCTCTGCCTATTCTCTGCCACCCGCCCTGTGTCTCTCATGAATAAATAAAATCTTAAAAAAAAAAAAATTAAGAATTTCTGCTCTTCCAAAAACACTATTGTAAGAATGAAAAGACAAGCCAGATGATGAGAAAGTATGTGCAAATCCCGTATCTGATACAGAATTTGAATTCAGACTCTTAAAACTCAATAGTAAGAAAACAGTTCAACAATGCACAAAAAATGTGAACAGATACCTCATCGAATACATACGACTGACAAGCAAGTGAAAAGATGTTCAATATCAATGACTGCTGAGTCATTAGGGAAATGTAAATCAAAACCCCAACATACCACTACACACCCATATAAATGGCTAAAGTTAAAAAAATAACCCAACAACTTTCAATAGAATTAGAAACAATATAGCCAGAATTAACTATTACTTAGTCCATAAACTAAGTTTCTACATATGCAGTTCTAATAAAATATTTTATCAGAAACAGATTAAATTAACCACAAATATAGATCTTGCATTAAAAGATACTTCCAGTAGTACAGAATTAAAGATTAATTTACTCACTGTGTTTTTGGATGGCTCCCATGCAGCATCTACCTTCCCCACATCTTGCATATCTTGGAGCTGACGCAGCTGAGACAAGGTATGATGCCTCAGAGCTTCATGCAAAGGAGTATCCCCATCCTTATCCTGAATATCTAATTTGGCACCTGCACGGACCAAAAGCTAAAAGAGAAAGACATCTTATTTTGCTAAGGTCTCTCTGGCTGATAAGAAATTACTACATATTTAAAGTAACAGAGACAAAATCAGAGAGGGAGACAAACCATAAGAGGCTCTTAACTATAGGAAATGAACTGAGGGTTACTGGAGGGGGAGGGGTTAGGGGATGGGGTGATGGATATTAAGGTGGACACTTGATGGAATGAGCACTGGGTGTTATATACAACTGATAAATCATTGAACTCCACCTCTGAAACTAATAATACACTATATGTTATTTAATTGAATTTAAATAAAATAAATTTTGATAAATAAAGTAACACTGACAGATCCCTGGCCCTACCTGAAGGTAGTGATCTCAGAGTCGTGGGTCTACTTAGAATTCATTCTCCCTCTCCCTGGACCCCTCCTTCCCCTGCTCGCTCTAGCTCTCTCTCTCAAAGGAATAAATAAAATTTGTAATAATAAATACATCTTTAAAAATTAAAAAGATTTTGTCAAGTAATTTCTACACCCAATGTGGGGCTCAAATCCACAACCCCAAAATCAAGAGTTTCATGCTCTACTGACTGAGCCAGCCATTATCCCCCCTTTTTCTCCTTTTAATTGCAGATATGTGAATTGGGATATTTTAAGTACTTCCAATAGGACCAAATCATAAATGTTCACAATTCTACTACTACTTAAAGATATTAACTTATTTCAAGCAAGTTATTTATTCTATTCTCTTTGTGGTTAATTTTCTCCAAATGTACAGTCATAAGGAAAGTCCAAAAATCACAGATAAATGAAAATATTTTTAGCAAGAGGAATTTTAGGTAACAATGTGAAGTGTGTGCTAAACTACTGAGGTATTGATATAACTCAAAAATATCTTAATAAATATAACTTTATATTTAAGACTTTACTTATAGTGCTTTATTGATTTTCCTAATCCTTTCTACAAATGCTGTCAGGGTTTTAAAAAAACACAACAGAAGACAATCTCAAGCATATGGTCTTACCTGTCTTGGCAAATTATCATTTGTTGGTGGTTTTCCTTTTTTTTACTTTGTTCCCAAAAGTTTACATAAAATGTCACTCTAGGACAGTGTTTCTCAAATTTGAACATGCATGAGAATTACCTGGAGGACTTGTTAAACCACAGATTGCTAGTTCCCACCCCTGGAGGTTCTGATTTGGTCGGTCTGAGGTGGGGCCCAAGAATTTTCTACCAAGGTCCCAGGTGATGCTGATGCTGCTGGTTCAGCTTCTAAACTTTAAGAATCACTGCTCTACAAAAAAATTTTAAACCGATAATCTTTCAAATATTTTCCCTGGAATATCAGATTAGTCAAATAAAAATATATATTTCAGTTTTTTTGGAATCTGTGCAGTAAACGTCCAACCTAAGCTTTTAATTATAGTTCACTCTCAATTACACAAATTAAGAGGAAATGTACTTTTTAAAAGCCAGTTTATATGTTACCATGAAATTCTCTGATTTAATATTTTGGGAAGTCGCAAGTCTGGCAACAAAATTATACAACAGACCTTGAATATCAGTTTTAAGATTTTTTTCCCCTATTATAAATTAAAAACTCTTTACCCAACTAATGCAAAATATTAGCCTAAAATCATAATTTTTACAACCAACTATGCTTTTTGAAAGATCTAACCATGTATAATTTTCAAGACCTTCTAGAAATCTATCTAAAAACATAATTATCAGGTAAGATTCTTCTTAGTAAATACTTTACCCTCACAATCTGGGTGTGCTGTCGTTCAACAGCAAGGTGTAGGGCAGTCTGTTGGTTCACATTCTGGATATCCAGATTAGCATTACCCTGAAAAAGAAGAATGAAGTTTACATACTCAAAATTTGACAACCCTGGACACTAAAACTGTAACTCTTCATTAGGAATAAACAACACAGAACACTGTTGACCACTCTCCTCCCTTCTAGCTACAGCAACATTGTTCTCATAACAGTAGCTGGCGATACAGCAAGAATTAGATGGGGCAATAAACTTTCTGAGACAGGACAGCAAGTTTACAATAATTACTTATTATGGTGACTCCATCTAGGAACAGTTAAAAAAACAAAGTTCAGTACAGAGCTCAAACACAGCTCCCTCTCAATCTCCATTATATAGCAACAGAGGTAATTACCTCCTTTTAATTGTAAATAATATTTCCTGAAGTTCTATTAGTGAGTCTTCATATTGGATTTAGATTTACTTTAATGACCTAATAAGGTCACCTCCTCTTGCTGCATGACTGAGCTCTTATTCAGTGAAAAGGAACTTCGCTGGAGGGTGAGAAGACAATGCTTAATTAGTACATAAAAATACTTACTAAAGGGAAAGCACAATGTCCTACCAGGGTCCTGGGATAGTCAAAGCACTATTTGAGAACAGTTGATGCCAAGGACAGAGGAAAGGAACTGAAAAGCAAAAGTCCTAAACTTATATAATGGCACAAGGGGACCTAGAGCTTCTAGAACTTAAGAGGCATTCTGCTATTTCACAATCATTTCCTCGGCTCTAACACAGTCATAGTGCAACTTATTTCACAGGGTCAATATGATGATGGGATTAAGGGTGGGCTGCCTCAAAATAATGCCACTTTGGCATATTGATTATTTTGAATTAAAGTTACTTAAGAAATAGCCAGAGCAAGGACACTCTGACCTTCCTTCGTTCCCCTGAAAGCAGAAAATAAATTCCCCATGTGAAGGCTATCCCTTCCTGCATCTGGAGGGTAGAGGGCATCCTTATTGCCAGATATAAGAAATTAAGGACCAAGAATTACTATCTAAACTTTGTTACTTCATTTATTTATTTTCTACCCCAAGTGCAAACCCCTTTGTGTATTCTCCACAAATTATTATTTGTTTAAAAGGTATAAAAAGTTGCCTCACTTTGGAGAGTCTCATATTTTTCTGAGCTCCCACGTATACAAAATTAAATGTGTTTTTCTCCTATTGTTATGTCTCATGTCAATTTAATTATTAGACCAGCCAAAGAACCTAGAACGGAAGAAAAAAATTTCCTCCTCTCCAGTAAAGATTCAGAAAAAAAGCATGTAAAACCACCCTATATACAATGTCTTGTGTAATAATTTTAAAAATTAAATTAAGAAAAGGGCTACAGATCCGTAAGATAAACTTTATCATTCTGTTTACATCTTAGAACCATTCATGCCCTCTGAATACAACTCTGAAACCCCACCTGTGCCCTTGCTTGGGGTATTAGGTAGAGTTGAAACTCCAATAATGCTATGACATATTCTGGAAGATTGGAGTTTCTGATTTGTTTTTATTATTTATATTTCTCTGGGTGTCATCAGGAAGAACTTGATCTCAGCTTGTTTTCTTACCATGCCTGTTCTCATTAAATGCACAAAGTGAGAGATTTTCTTTTTTAAGTTCCTGAACTTTTCCATCATTAGATTTTCCAAAGTAGTATTCACTGTACGGAGGTACTATAATTCCTTTATCTAGAGAGTAGTTCATGAACATCGGGCCCACTTCCAGTTTGAGGTTATTACACGTAAAGCTGCTAAAAATATTGTGCACTAAAGTATTTGTGAGGAAATATGTCCTCAGTTCTCTTGAGTACATACCTAGAAGGGGGGCTACCAGATTGCATAGTAAATACATGCATAATTTTATTAAAAACTGCCAAAACTTTCAAACTTTCAAAGTGGCTGCTCTAAAAAATACTAGCAATGTCTGAATTCTAATTGCTCCACATCCCAACCAACATTTGGTTAATCTTAGTCATTTTCATTGATAGTTAGTAGTAGTACTAGAAGCAGATTAGTATTATTTCACTGTGGTTGTAATTTCTAATATGTGATTATTGAAGCAAAATCACAGGAAATATGGTCAACATCAAAAAATAACTATTTCCATTTATTTGTAATATACAATTAGAAACTGAAAATTCAAACAATACAATTTACAACAGCATGAAAGAAACGAGTTAAGATAAATTTGGGGGGAAAAAAGGTTCAATCTAAAATGTGCAGTGCAACCAGAATGTCAAGACTTTTTAATGGAAACTAGTAATCCGATTCTAAAATTTATAGGGACATTCAAAAATCTAAAATATTGAAGTAACTCTCAGAAAAAAGAACAAAGAACAAAGTTGGAAGAGTTACTTTAACGGATCTCAAGACCTAACTAAAAACAATAATCAAGACAGTGTGACACTGGCATATCGTCAGTTATCTGTATTTTGCATTGAAAAGGAAATTATCACAATTAACAATACTTTAAGAATAGTAACCTTAATAATAAAGGCTTATTAGTCAATGGTACTGGTGACAGATGATAGCTACACTTGGGGTGAGCAGAGCATAATGAATAGCATCCCAATGGTCAAATCACTATGCTGCTGTACACCTGAAACTAATGAAACACTGTGTGTCAGCTATACTTCAATGTGATGCTAATTACACATAATGAACAATTTATTAAATGTTCCTGCTATTTCATCTTCTTAACTAGACTAAGTTCTGTGAATCAGAGATCACAGATAATTCTTTGGTAACTTCAGTGCTTCTATATGGCATATGCTTCATTGAAGTATTTAAAAACTAAAACATCATAGAACTATAGTAAATAAATTCCCCCAAAATCCAATCTCATAAAAATGTGGTGTCCTCTTATCTCAAAGATGAATCAAATGACTGAAGTGAACCTGCTGCTATCCAGTCACAGATTCCTGGAGTCCAGCAGTAGGCATGAACTGAATCCCCAAGTCCTGGCTGTAGCCTGGTGTTATCTGACAGCAACTGGCCACACTAGCTTAGATACCAACATAATGGTTCTTGGCCTTATGGCTGATGGATACTTCTAACAACAGTGGTAGCGATTCTGGAAAATCACTTATGCCTATTTCATGGAACCAATCTAGGAACACTGTAGAAGGGAATAAAATCGGGCTACACACACACAGACCACTACCCTCCATTTAAGAGTGTTAGGCAGAAGAATGAAGTGCACCATATCTGAATTTCCATAATCATGGGATTTTACTGTAACCTATCAATAGGTAGTTGATGAAGTAATAAACGAATGGCAACAGTCCAAAATTGTTAAAAATTATGGCACAGCTTTTCCTACCTGATGTACCAACAGTTCAGCCACTTCTACATGATTGTTAAGTGCAGCCAGATGTAAGGCAGTATAACCATCATCTTTCTTCTCATCCACAATCCATGGTCTTGGTAATTTAGACAGTAAAACACGCATTGCACTGAAAGTCAAGTTTACATGATTTTGAGATTTACATAATTTGATATTTAAATATTTCACTATTTTCTTTAGAAAAAATGTTCAAAGAAAACTTTTTTTTTCAAAGAAAACTTCTGAAATCAAATAAAAACATTCTTCTTTAAAGAAAATTATGCACTGAGAGAAACATGAATTGTATTTTTTTCTAAATCTCTAATGTGCAGCTTTTTGATGCTTTAGGAGGTAAAAAAACTATCACCATTTAGGGAATAGAATCAAACTAGAATAGGAGTGTTACAAAAGGAAAAACCTAATGAGAGAAAAAAAAAAAAAAACAAAGGAGAAAGAAATAGATCCAAACATGGACAATTTATGGTCTTGTGGAAACTCTTAGGTTCAACTTGAATATTATCTATTAATGAAAGAGTAAATAAAGAAAAGCCAGGTTAACAACAACAAAGTAGGAATAATAGTGATAAAAAGACAAATTTCACTTTTTAACTGGTAACTGGTAGATTATCATGAACTGTAGTTAAAAATCTGATATATATCATTTAGCAATGCTAAATCCAGTTGGTATCAAAACACACAAAATGGTAATTACATTATTTAAAATTTTGGGATCAATAACAACATATTTCCAGAGCAAGAAAGTTATTCTAAAGAACATCAAAAAGTAAAGCATAAAAGAGGAGGAGAAGTCATTATCAGAAGTGATGCTTCTTCAAAAAATAAACTATTGGGACTACATCAAAATAAACTTTGCACAGCAAAGGAAACTATCAACAAAACAAAAAGGCAACCTCCTCAATGGGAGAAGATATATGCAAATGATATATCTGAGAAGAGATTAATATCCAAAATATGTGAAGAATTTACACAACACCAAAAAAACCAATTTGATCAAAAAAATGGGCAGAGGACCTGAACATTTTTCCAAAGTCATACAGATGGCCAACAGACATATGAAAAGATGTTCAACATTACTAATCATCAGGGAAATGTAAATGAAAACCACAATGAGACATCACTTTATACCCGTCAGAATGGCTAAAATCAGAGACAAGAAATAACGTGTTGGTGAGGAGGTAGAGAAAAAGGAACCCTCTAGTGTACTGCTGGTGGGAATATAAATTTGTACGGCCAGTGTGGAAAAAAATATGTTCTTCAAAAAATTAAAAATAAAAGCATCATATGATCCAGTAAGTACACTCCTGTTTACTGCAACATTACTTACAAGAGCCAAGATATGGAAGCAATCCAAGTGTCCACTGACAGACAAAATGGATAAAGAAGATGTGGTATATATACACAATGGAATATTACCCAGCCATAAAAGAAAAAAAAGGATGAGGTCTTACCATCTGTGACAACAAGGATGGACCTAAAGGATATTATGCTAAGGGAAATGAGTCAGGTAGAGAATACTACATGATTTAACTTACATGTCAAATCTAAAAAACAAATGAATACACAAACAGCAGAATCAGACTTATAAATACAGAGAATAAACTGATGGTTGCCAGAAGGGAGGGGAGTAGTTAGAGAGGGGGAGATACGGGCTTCCAGTTACTGGATGAATGAGTCACAAGGGTCAAGGGTACAGCACAGAGAATATAGTCAATGATATTTAATAGCACTGTATGGGGACAGATGGCAGCTACACTTGCAGTGAGCACAGCATAACATATATAGATGTTCAACACTATGCTGCACATGTGAAGTACATCATATGTCAACTACACTCAACTAAAAAAAATTATTTTTAAAGAAATACCTAGCCCACTCCCAAAAAAGAAAAGTAAAATTAAAAGCAACTTTTCTTACCATATACCAGTAACTGCTTAACAGAAAGATTTTATGCAGAAAACTCCTAACTTCGAAAAATCCTCCCTTAATATATGTATCCACTATTTTGTTTAAGACTGAGAAAATGACTACTCCTATAAAGAGTGTTGGACTTGGCATGGACCTGATATACACATATTAGACATTAGGGGTTTTCCCACTCCTAACAAAAGACATAAAAACTGAAACACTTTTAAATTTGTGCCAACAAGGGGGTGGAGGGGAGCAAGCATAATTACAAGTATTAAGCTTTACATCCAAAAATTATTAAAAAGCCTTTCTCTGCCGTATTCAATTAATGTTTATGATAAATAAAATATAAAGGAACATGAAAAAATTATAATAAATAAAATTGTGCCAACAGAGTATTAAAAGACAAGAAATGATAATAAGACACATATTGGGATAGTTTTTTAGGTGATACATATGAAAGATAAATTTTGAAATAGAGAAATGTTACAAACATATGGAGAAATAGGCTGAAGATGTAGAATAAGAGTGTATAAATGAAACTGTAGGCCTATAAAATGAGAATAAGGCCTAACAAGACCCAGAACATATTTCTTTAACATAATGGTCTATGAATCCCATATAGGAAGCCCAAGAAATCTCAAAACAGTCTCTGGAAGATCCAAGTACTTTTTTTTTTTTTAATGATTTTATTTATTTATTCATGAGAGACACACACACACAAAAAGAGAGAGAGAGAGAGAGAGAGAGAGAGAGAGAGAGAGAGAAACAGAGACAGGCAGCGGGAGAAGCAGGCTCCATGCAGGGAGCCCGACACAGGACTCGATCCTGGGTCTCCAGGATCACATCCTGGGCTGAAGGCGGCACTAAACCGCTAAGCCACCCGGGCTGCCCAGATCCAAGAACTTCTAAAACTGTATTCAAATTTGGAAGTTTACAGCTTTTATCAGATTTTAAAATAGGTCTGTAACCCAAAGTATACAGAGAATCACAACTTAAACACAGCTTTTAGTGGTTGTTACTAAAGTCATAATCACTGCTTTGTGGTGACAAAATTATTTCAAAACCTATGGAAAAGTATGGACATATTTATATGTCCCAGAGAAATGCACATATCTATAGCTCTGCCTACAATTTTGAAAGAGTCTACAAACCCTTAAATCCCATTTGTGGATCTCACAGAAAGCTCAGGTTTCCTATTTTAGTTCGTTTACAGTAATTGTGAGTATTCTGATCTTCCTCCTTAGGTAGACTAAAATAAGATACTAGATATTGGGGTGCCTAGCTGGCTCAGTGGTAGACTATGTGACTCTTAATCTCAGGGTTGTAAGTTGGAGCCCCACATTGGGTGATTACTTAAAAATAAAATCTTTAAAAAACGAGAGATACTAGATACTATGTAACTTTGACTCAGATTCTTAACAGGGAAAAAAAACTGGTACCACATTGTACTACTGGATGTTTGGATTTGGCATAATCATGGTGCCAAAACATTATCAAGAACTCTACACATATGTATGTAAGAAATGACCATGTAAGAAATGAATTTATAAGGCTTTTATGATTCTTTTGGAGAGTTTAGAAGATATAAGCAATAAATCACGCAGAAAAAAACTTTTATTAAAAATAAAGTGAATTCATAAGATAGTAATGTAAACACTTATTGATTTAAACAAAAACTGATAGGATTATGTTGAGAGAAATGGTGTAAGAGACAATGTCAATAGTTTTAAAACTTCATTTCTCATGACATGACATCAGTAGATATTATCTACAATTGATAAATTAGGAAAACTGCAGGATAAGCTGGAAGTTACTGAATAGGGAGGGTATTGGGGGAAGCAAAGGGATGAAGAGGGATAAAGCAGAACACATTTTTTCATTATAAGCTTTGTAGTAGTATTTGACTTAGCTATGTATATATGTATCAGATTTTTAAAATTTAAGTCAAAACACTAGAATAATATTTAGGCTTACTATATTAACATCTTTTAACTTGCTACTTTAGTTCTTATAGCCAAACTATACAAATATGACGTAAGTTTTACATTATAAAGTGTGGTTCATGCTACTTTCACGAAGTTTTTTTTTTTTTTTTTAGTCACATTACTGAATATCCTTGAGAAGATGGTTCTTGTGAAACCATGTTTCCCACTATCTTCCATTCCTGTTTCAGAAGTACCTTCCCATATTATGCTGCCAATAACTCAGAGAAAAGAAAGAGAAAGAGGAGCAGTTTCCTTCTCTGAGCCTAAGCTATCCACTGACATGTGGATGTCCAAGCCATCATAACTTGTCCTTCTGGGCTTGTATTTCCTAAGTGAACAAGTGAGAGAAAGCTGAAGTCTCTCAGAAAGAAGAGCCATGGCTCAGAAGGTTAGTAAGGCATTTAAACAGAAATAGAGACTTATTTTTGAAAACCTACTCTCTCTACTATCTCATATCTCACTACCTTATGTCTTCTTGCCTTTTCCTCTCAGTACAAAATGTGTAAATGAACTGTCAGGGCAAAAGAAAGATGGTAATTCCAAGCTACTGTTACAAGTAACAAAAATGATCCCAGTCCCTTCTATATTACATTCTATAAAGTAAATCAAATCCTTATACTAAAATGCAAAATTCAGATTTTCAGAGATCATGTTTTCACTTCAGAACCAATCCATTCTGTTAATTAGTCCTACTTCTGTAGGGTGGACAGTCTGAGAAACCCATAATCCAACCAGGAAAGCCACTGTCAGCTAGCCCCTGCAGTGCTGTAGTTCCTGAAGAGGAGACTTATGCTACAAGCACTCAAGTCCACAGAGTTGCTGAGATCAGGGTGTGACCAGTTCGACGCATCAATAATTTGATTAAGTCAAAACTCTCACCTGTGGAGCACAGTGTATGAGATTTGGAGGTATTTTTCCTAATGCCCATACACTCTTCTTTATTTCTCAATCTAGTTGTTTTCCAAGAGGTTAAGGACATGGATGGTTTAAAGGTAAGATCTTACTACCAGTTAAGCAGGCATTTGTGAACAGTGCCAAAGAAGCATTAAGTTCCGGAACAACTAATAGTGGTGCCTAGCATAATCCCTGGCACATGGTAATACTCAAAACGTTTGCTGAATGATGAACAAATGAGTTCTAAGTTGAGGGGACAAGCAGCTGTCTACATTGGTATGTAGCAGTCAAATGGCACTGGGTCCATTTTTAGGGCCTGCCATGTTTTACAATCTTTCTTCAGAGACAGGCAATGTTTTCCAAATGAATCCAAGTAGCTGAAGTGTGGAGGCCTTACTATTAGAATTACTTAATGTAAAAACACATTAGAATCGCTGAATAGCACATATTAAGTGTTCAATAAATGCTTGCTAAATAAATTAATGAAACAATCCCTTAAATAATAAAGCCAGAATTCATAAAGGAATCTACTAAAAGTTGATCAATCCCAAGCAGAAGTTCTTTAGGGCATACTAAATGCAAACCAGTATGTGATATTCTACACATATTTTTGTTCGATACCCACCCCTATCTGAATGGATGCAGACAAGAAACCTGAGAGGATGTATACTCAAAATCTATCCATGGTAATCACTTTAATAAATGAATATGGCTGTTTTTTATTTTCTTTCACCTACTTTTAACTAGTGAATAGATGTTTTTAATTTTTTTAATGTGCTCCCCCCTCAACTTTTTTTGACAGTACCACAATTAAAAAGCTCATTAATGGGCAGCCCAGGTGGCGCAGCGGTTTAGTGCCGCCTGCAGCCCGGGGCGTGATCCTGGAGACCCTGGATCGAGCTGGATCGAGTCCCACGTCAGGCTCCCTGAATGGAACCTGCTTCTCCCTCTGCCTGTGTCTCTGCGCCTCTCTCTCTCTCTATGAATAAATAAAATCTTAAAAAAAAACTCATTAATTTAGCTTAATTTCATTAAGTGGAAATTTAGTAATGTAGCAGAATTTAGCTCAAAATGAAAAAGAGATATACAACAATTCAAGCTGCAGAAGAGTTGAATAGCTGAATACTCAAGTATTCTGATACTAAAGACAACCAAAATTATCTCTTAAATGACCAGTCAGTTCCTATTTCTCCTTCTATGTTATAGGCCAGGGTCCCATTTTAATTATCTTTATATCCCCTTTGTATGCCTAGTAAAAGGAGCTCAAAGTTCTGTTAACTGGAACGAAAGAAGAAACAATCATTTTTCTGAATATAATGGAGGCATTAGCAGCCTATTACATTTTTGGTATACTCTCAAGCCCCCAAGAATGGTAGGTAATTCCCTAACTGGTTTGTTTCATTATTAAAAACAAGAGCAGCAGCATACTGTTGTGGTAAAGAGCTTACAGTCTGAAGCCAAACTATTTGGGTTCAAATTCTGGCATTAGCAAACTAAATGGCTGGTGACTTGAGTAGGTTACTTAACTGTGATGCCTCGGTTTCTTCATCTATAAAACATGAGAAGAATCATAGATCTTATCTCAAAGAAGTTACTATGAAAATTGAAAAGGGCTTAGAAGAGTGCCCAGCACTTCATGTGTTTGCTTTAAAAACAAAACAACAACCTTTCACTGCTACAAAATGGTTTTAGGAAATAATGAGGTGATTTAGAAACCTGAAAATTAACCTATCTTAATCTGAGACATGTATCATCTCACAATATGTGTAAAAGTATTCCAATATCTAGTAAAGCTGGCTTTTCAAAACTGCCAAATGTCTACAGAAGCACTGCTTTAAAATAGCCATCCAAAATAATTCACCTGCTATGGTATTAAATGCTAAAGACAAAAAGAATGTCAAGGACAAACTTCCCTCATAGGAGAATGAACTTAAAAAACTGGTAACAGTTTTTCTTAATTTTTAACTGAATCAGTACTTACCAGAATACTGTATTTGAATTAAGAACAAGAACAAGGTATAGGTTTAGTTTAGGAAAGAAACCTGTTTGTTTGTTCTTGGGCATTTTTAGGTTTGTAAAATCCTAAAACTGTATCTCCATAAGTACGTTAGATTTGATGTAATAATATTCTTTTCTCCTTAGTTAAAAAAAAAAAAGCAAATTTCAACATTACACTTTATTGTGAATATGCTATAAAAATTTAGAGCAAAAGCATTTTTCCTTTGAAGCATATACTATTATGTGGCAACATTACAGATTAGATTAATGACTAATTTCAGTCTCTGGTAAAGTAGAAAGGATCATGCCTAAATGTTATTTCAGAAAATTTAAAAGGAATGGCAATGTCAAAGGAAGGAAAAAAATACTTCACATTTAAAAATGAAATAGAATTAATAAAAGTGCATTTTAATAGCTCTGTATGTAAATAGTTTCAATATAAAAGTACATGATTACTTAAAAGCATTTTAGACCGTTTCTCATCTAAGCACTACAAAAAATTAACTGAAACTGACACTGAATTAAAAGTTTTAAGTAGCATTTTTCCAAGATTTCATTTACATACTACTCTTTTCTTCCTTAATGATTTCTTTCCATCTTTAATACACAGGTTCCATTTACCATTTCTACATATTTTCCATTCAAATATTATTTCTTAAATTTAAAAAGCATGTTTAGCAACAACTAGCTCTAAAGATAACCCTGCAAAATCTCTTCAGGCCTTTAGTTATGTAAAATACCATCATTCATAATATATTTACCAACAAAAATTAGGTTATGAAATATATTTTGGCAACAGAAGGATTTTACTTGTTCCAGGTCTGTCTAAAGACTGTCTTGCAACTAGCCAGGGTAATATTTTTCCTCTTCTTTTTTTCTCTGCAGTGCTTCTAAGTATAGTGACAGCTGCATCAGGCTTTCCTAGTCTCAGCGCAAGCTCAGTGAAAATCTGGGAAATGCAAGTGGAAACATGAGAGACCGCTTTATTTGGCAGTGCTTTAAAAAAAAAAAAGGCAGAACAAATGGCAAAGCAGTGTTGTGGACCGCAGGATGAACAATCAATAGGCAGAAAGCAAGATAGAGGCTTCCTCAGCTTTTGGATCGACAATCGACAGCTGAGAGACTATTTTTTGCTATGGTTGACTAAATATGGTCAGGGAAGAGAGAGGCACAAGAGAGCCTGTTTGCCTGGGAGTGCATGTTTCAAATGCTTAGCTGCCTATAAAGCTGTAACAGTTTAGCCTGTGGCCACTGAGAGAAGAATATAAGTTAAACCTCTGTAGTGACCATGTGGAAGTCCTGACCTTGCTTGCAGACTTGACCTCTGGATATGACAAGGTGGCTTCAATACAGATCTACCAATTAATCCTGGAAACTAAAAACCAAAAACCAAAAAAATCAAAAAAACAACTTCACAGCAAGAAAGATACAGAATATTTCCTGAGAAGTCAGAAGAACCCAATGTATTCTGGTGGGCAAAGGAAAATAGGGTGAATGTTTACCGTTACTTGGGGGGAGTGAGGTGTGTTTTGGTTTTTGTCTGTCTTTTTTGGATTATAAAATTAACTTCCTCTACAACTTTCTCCCCTCTTCTGAAGCATTTCATCTGAAAAATAAGTGAGGTTCATTTTCTTGGCCATTATACCAACCCTCCTTGGTGGTTTAACTTTCTGTACAGCAGATACAAGGTACTCGTATCTGTGCAATACTGGTAATAGGATCTTCCAAATCAAATAGCCAAATTTCATTCAATTTTATTTTTTTAAGGTGAAGGGAAGGGAGAGGAAAAAGATGGCTTATTTGTTTTTGTTTGTTCATTTGTTTTTCAAATGTATCTTAAAAGGTGAGGTTCTGTATTCACTGATACGGTCCCCTTGCTTCCCTCAGCTCATGGAAAGAAGTGCTGAATCAGCGAATAGAGTGAAGGAACAATCAAGAGGAGATGGCTGCTGCTGATGTGACTATCTAGGTCATTATCTTTCTTCCTCCTGCAAATGCTGCATGGCACTAAGCTTACAGGTAATAGAGCACCACAAGGCCTGCACTTTTAAGGATGCTTATGACTTTCTGCATGCTTACCAATTACTGATGTGATAAATGCTTTTATTGTTAAAGTCTATCTGGGCATTACCTAATTTCATAGTTCAAGTAAACAGCTTATATAGCGTAAAAAGGAATGTTATTCAAGTATCTTGGCAGATAATTCTTGATCTCAAAAATGCATAAATCCATTATTGTCAATGACATCATTAAGGAGTTAGTCTTTCTTGTTTCAGATTAAATGATGATTTTGCATCCTTAGTAAATCACACTCTGCTCCCAAAGTATGCTACCTTTTAAAAACTATTAACTATTTCAAGATTTAGTCAACCAAGAGACTTGGCAGATTACAAAATAATTTTTAAAGCTAACTTTAAGTTGGTCACAAAATAAATTAGAATGTGCATGGTAAGTTACCCTAATGCTGCATTGCTGAAACTGCTGTAGTGCTGGGCCTTCTACTGCTACGTTCTGATTTGCTCTCTATGAACTGCACTAACTTTTTATTACAGGCTGCAGAAATTCTACTTTCCTTGCGGTTGTGTTTTCTCCTTTCCTAAATATGAACATTTCTTACGGTGTTCTTTTAAATTAACCTCTTAATACCACAAATGTTAAAGGCAACTCACCAACTATAATGTCTTATCAAGCTAAATGATCAAGCTCAAACCCCCGTGCTCATAGGCTAACACCTTTCAGTTCTTTTCAGTGAGACTTTAGAAAAGTTGACTATCTTGGTAGTTATCCTTTATATTAAAAAATAATAATCAAAAGAACCCAACTCCCCCAAATTACATATTTATCCAACTATTCGAATGTGTATTCAACCCAAACAAAAGCACCAAAATGCAAAGTTCAGTTAAGTAACTAATTAAGACAAAGGAAGGACAAAGAAGTTTTCAAAATAATCATGAATTCCTTATCGATGACCTTTAAAAAAAATAATTCATCATCTTTAAAAATTCAGTTTACTCACACTCTAAAAAGATCTAGTTTTTCTCCTTGTTCTTTCAACTTTACTTTTTTTTTTCTTTCAACTTTAGACACAATATCAGAATAAGTACTAATTGGTTAATTGGTTAAGTTTTGGTAAGATATATAGTCTGTAAAAAGAATGTGCACTGAGTTCATTACTATCTACTTGTAGGATCTAGAAGCAAACTACAAAATAAGAAGAAATTCGCTCTGAAGACTATGAAGAAACACTAGGCTGATCTTACAAGTTTCTGAAATATATTCTGTAAAAACTCCACTGATTTTATGAATCTCTGGCAAAAACAACCAGACCAGGACAAAGTTCAACAGATAACTGGTTAGTGTTTAGAAGTGTCTATG
The DNA here is from genome assembly GCF_905146905.1 of Nyctereutes procyonoides. NCBI lineage: Eukaryota > Metazoa > Chordata > Mammalia > Carnivora > Canidae > Nyctereutes > Nyctereutes procyonoides. The sequence continues at coordinate 39,198,784 of NW_026575044.1, forward strand.
TCCACCAAGAACAAGGAGCCACAAATGGCACTAATGCCATGCTTCAGGTAAATCTGTTATAGTTTAGTCTTTGATAGTCTCTGCAAATGATCTACCACTGTTCTGTATCAGTAAGCTGTATGTTTTACTAACAAATGGGAAAAATAAAATATTTCATGTTTCTACAGCTAACAACTTAGTAAAACCTACTCAGAGTACATACTTCTTTATGTACCCATATGAACATACAATGCTATGGAATGTAAAGAAGTATGTATTTTTGGTAGGCAATAAACTGCCAGGAGGGAACTACACTGCAGCTAAAATAAGCCTTTGCTTCTTTCTATGTGAATGACTATCATACGGTAAATTAACCTAATATCTAAGAAATGACCTTTGGCGATACACCACAAAAATGTACCTCCTACTTTTAGATGGAAACTAAATGCTGCAAAGATTTCTACTTTGTGAAGAGAAAAAAGTTTAACTAAGGAGATTAAATATCAAAATTATCATGAAACTCTTTTTAAATCTTTTAAGTTTAAAATATACTATTGTTTTACATTTTTAAATTAAGTACTTACATGACTACAATTTGAATACAGAAAAGAAGCTAGTATTACCAGAACAAAAGAGGAAGGGATACACATGACCTATTTTCTGTCTCTACAATTGGATCTTAATTGAAATATATCATATTAGTAGGATCAACTGATTTGTTAAGATTAAAATATAACAAAAACTGATATCATTACATTTTAACAATTGTTCTTCATAGTTTAATAAATTTATAGTCTGCTAACAGAAGAATTTCTGAAGCAAGTTTTGTTTGTTGTTTTAGGCTTTCTGTTTTGAAAGCTATCATAGTTGTAATTCGAAAAGACTATCTTTTAAGTAACATTCTACTCTTCAAAAATAAAAAGTGGTGTTGTCTTCAAGTTAAATAGGTCCTTAGCCCAGTCTTTGTTTTAAATGCTGTTAGTACTTAAAGATTTATGCATGAAAAATGACAAAATTCTGGGCCTCAGTTGTAGGTTAACAGGGCACATTGCTAACAGATTGCCAAATATTTAAAAGAAATTAGTTTATTATATTATCCTTGAATTTGCTTTCTCCAAAGCAGTACATAAAATGAAAATGCTATAGTTAAGAAATCAATTTACACAGAATAATCATCTTTCACTGGTACTGGGCAACAGCAATTCAATTTTGACAAACATGATAGGCCCACCCACTATTTGTAGTGTGTTGGAGATACCAAAATACTTTTTTTATATCTTACACAAAATTTATTTTGTATAATATATACTTAATAAAACTCATAAATAATAAAGCTACTGGCAATACTTTACAAGCAGTACCTGTTTCAAGCTACTATGACAGATTCAGAAAAAAAGAAATACTAATATTCATATACTCTAATCATTCCTTATTACAAGTATTATTTCAACTGTAATATTCAGACATGTATAAAGAGCATAATGATATTTGAAAATTTTTATGTGTCCCAAGTTGAAGAGAATGTCCATAAGGTTAACAACTATGGTTATCACTGAAAATATGTATCTCAAAATTACAGGTTCCCCTACAAAACAACTCAAAAGGCATTACTATACTCATGTTTTATAACATTATAAAATTATAGAACATTGTAAAATTGTAGAACAATTATATTCATTATTTTATAGGCACAATAAAAATGTTTAATAATTACTTTAAAACATCCTGGTGACAAAGAATCTCACTGCTATAATGTTAAGAGTACATAATCCTCAGAAAATGAAATGACAACATCTGTTATTCATTTTAAGAGGCAAAATTATATACTGATTCTAGTGCCTACAAGTTAAATGAACATATCTAAGTATTTTCAATCATTCTAAAATGTCACATCCATCACTTAGATCAGCTGTTCATTTTTAACTGAGTACATAGTAAACTCTGGGCATCTGCTGACACTGGTGTAACTCAAACATTTCAACTGTCTCTCTGACAGGGATAACAGATGCTGACATTATCAAATGCTGTACTATTTTTTTTCCATGGCCTCTCCTTGCCCCGATATGGCCAGTATATGAAACTGAACTGTCATCCAAAAGCACACTTGAGCAACTGGATCTGCTAAACAGCTCCCATATAACTAGTAAAAATAGAAGCCAGTTTTATTGCTATCTTCAGCACTTAAGTCCAGGCAATTTAACACCTGTTTCATTTCTATTAGAATAAATGGAAAGAATTGTAGTTACATTAATTTCACCAGCAGCATACTTACCAACCAACAGATGCAGAATATACTTAATATGAGAACTGTCTGAATATTGCCTAAATTACTGTTGAGCTTCTCCTCATTTACTTCAAAACAATAACTTGTTTCTTTATTTTTCAAAGTTCTTACTTTATAGGCAAACTGTAATATCTCAAACTTTTATTTTTGCAAAATATCTTTATATTTCAAAAGATATCCCTTCCCTGATACTGAAACACAACACTAAAACCACATTATAACAAAAATTTGCTGTACTTACTTTTAAAATATTACTCATGTAGATTTTAATACTCAAATTCACTGATTATAGCTATGCACCACAAGTCCATGCATTATTAAGCTGATAATAGAAGGGACTGGGCAATCTGTACCCAAAATGATGGAGAATTCAGTCAGGGAAATAGACCTTAAAAAAAGGTTAATATACTAACCTATGATTAGTAACACTACATTAGCAAAAACAAAGAAAAAAGCTGGTATGTGTGGTAGTTCCTTTCAACAGAAGTCCAAGCAATACACCAAATATACATGTGATCTATTTATAAACCAAAGGGCAAAGGTACTTTCTTAAGGCCACTCATATTCCTCCACCCCCTCCCTGTCAGCAGTTTGCTATCAGTCCTCAAATATAATACTAAATAAAGGAGCAGTGGGAAGAAAGGTAGCACTACCAGTAAGTACTCTTCCCTAACCTATTAGCATACTTGCTTGGTTCACCACCTAACGATAAATACAAAATAGTACATAGAAATACATTAAGGTCTGTTTGTTCCTTTAAATGCTGGTTTTAAAACAGATTATTATCTACATTTAAAAATTATGCAAAGGTATACATTGATAATTCCTTAATGCGACAACAAAATGTTAATGTGCACAGACTTCTACTCTGTTCAAGTGGGAAATAGTAGGAAAAGTGTCTCAAAATAGAAAAGTTTATATGTAATGACTAAAGAGTACTGTCTCTAATATTTGTAGAAAATCCATAACCATAACTGTACAAATAAAGAGCATTTCAATTCTTTTGTATCCCAAACTAGCAGCACTGCAATGCTTTGCTAGAGCTGGTAAAATGGAACCAAATCGCCTCTTCAATGGATTTGGTCCCCTTCAACCAGCTGTAGCTATGCATTGATTACTACAGGACAGCCAACGTTTCCATTTATGAATTTCATCACATGTTGACTAATTTCAGTTTATTTAAATTATTCAGGCTGTGGTTTAAATCAAATAATTTGTTACTGTTAAGTCTCCTTGGGAGAACCATAGTGGTTAACAATGTTTATAAAAGGTTTTATGAAAAATGTGTAGATGACTTAAGGATTGCAAATAAAATATTTTTACTTATTTACAGTCTCGGTATTACATTTTTTTATCCTTCAAAAAAGAAATGGTAATGAAATGTAGCCTATGCTGCATAATAAAAAAAACAAACAAACACATTTCCTTCAAAGGAAGAAAATATTTGGGAAGGTCGCCCAAAACCTACGTGAAACCATAAAGGGAACACCACAGTGTGGTTCAGTTCACATGGACATGTACAGATTTTAAATTAAAGAAAAATATAACATTAAATATAATACTCTAGAAATGTTGGGTCATGATCCTAGGATTAGCATTTAATTTTACTGCTATTTACCTGAATATTGATAGATAAGGTGAAAAAGGAAATGAATGATTCTACAGAATATCTTATGGAGAGACTGAAACAGTTTCTAGTTCTTCCAACCCCAAAACAAAAATTTTTACCCTTCAGAAAAGAAAGGAAACGCTAAGTATCACTGCTTTTTACGATGTAGGTATTCCACCTCTCCATACTTGTTTCCTTATTTGTAAGATGAAGACCTCTTCTAATAATAACATCCTGTGACTCTCCTCATTGTCTTCTTTGTCCTTTGCAAATATATATATATGCACATAAGCCTCCTCTCTCAGTGGAGAGAAAAAAAATGACAAGGTATCCAACATTCTTCTATTTTTCTTACTGCCTGCAATACAACTACAGGTGATATAATGTTCTTTAACACATGGAAACAAGCATTTCAGTAATTAATGGGGAGTTACTGCCACCAAGTAGTAGTTTAAAAATACAATGTTCAAATAATCTTCAATAGAGCACTCCTCTACTTCAAAGTGAAGATCACCCCTTAAAAGGACGTAGGCAAAGGAAAGTATATATAGAAATAAATCTTATCACTTCATTCAAGTTATTAAGCCTTCATGCTCATATTAATCACATTTCAATTAATCACATTAAATATATTTATGTATTATAAAGCACATCATGTTTGAAGAGTGGATGCATGGCACATATAAGAGAAACTGGACACACTATAAGTATAGTAACATTTAATACACTCAGCTATGGCCTGGATTATCAAATCTTCATATATTCAACATAGTCTCATTTACCACGCCTTATTTCAGAATTTAAAAAGTTAAAGGTATCATACATTCTAAATGGAAAATTATGAGTTGTTCTCATATTCAGTGAGATTTAGTATGTCCTTTTGTGGGAATAAGCACATAAAAAATGCCTGTGAAGTTATCTTAGCACTAACCTAAAAACACAAGTATATCACATCATGTGGTTCACTCATATTTTCCTGTTACTTTTACTTTTCGTAAAAGTAAAATTTATATTAAAGAAAAACTTATATTAATATGTTTTACTTTAATGAGAAGTTTATATTTATATGAAAGAAAATTTATATTAAAGAAAAATTTGTGAATAACACTACATGAGGTTACATTATAATACTGTTAACAATACCTCCAAAATATCTATCTGATATCAGTATCTCCAAAATACTTGGCTGGTTTTTGGCCAGTTCTGCAGAGAATACCACTAATTTATTTTCATGCCTCTAAAGGAGATCTAAAAACTTAAGGACAGGGATCCCTGGGTGGCGCAGCGGTTTGGCGCCTGCCTTTGGCCCAGGGTGCGATCCTGGATACCCGGGATCGAATCCCACGTCGGACTCCCGGTGCATGGAGCCTGCTTCTCCCTCTGCCTGTGTCTCTGCCTCTCTCTCTCTCTCTCTCTCTCTCTGTGTGACTATCATAAATAAAAAAAAAATAAAATAAAATAAAAAATAAAAACTTAAGGACAGTCAAAAATGCAATATCCTCACAGAAAGTATCTAAGTAATGTGCCAATTAATGCTAATCCAACAAAATTAATTTTCATTTTCAACAACAGAAATGCTTCCTGCTCTTCATTTAAAACTGAAATTTCACCTGTTACAAAAAAGGTGAAATTTCACATATTACAAAAAAAGGTAATATAGGGGGATCCCTGGGTGGCTCAGCGGTTTGGCGCCCGGCCCAGGGTGTGATTCTGGGGTCTCAGGATCGGGTCCCGCATTGGGTTCACTGCACAGAGCCTGCTTCTCCCTCTGCCTGTGTCTTTGCCTCTCTCACTCTCTCTCTCTCTGTGTCTCTCATGAATAAATAAATTAAATCTTTTTTTTTTAAAAAAAGGCAATATAACTAAAGCCTAGGGAAAGTATCTCTAAATACTAAAAATAAGAAAAAGCATAGTCCTTGGTTAAGATTTCTGAAATAAAAAAAAAAACTATATTAAGATATATTGTAACTGCTATTCTAAATGCTCCAAATTTTATAAACCATGATACTAACATACTCAGTGTCTCAGAATGAAAAGCTTACATTGTCTCCCAGAATTCTGAAAGAAAAGAAATGGCTTTATAACTCTCTTAATGTCTGTATTTCATTTACTGTTATACCATGAGGAAACATTAAGATCAGCTTTGAAATCCAGAATCTGCATTGATTTGAGATTTTGAAATCTAGATTTCAAAGTATATTCTTCAAAAATACTGGACATCTAGACATATTTTTGAAAACCAGGGAAATTATATTTTCTTTTTAAAAAGTACAACCAATAAATAACTACTGTATTAACTTATTACTGAAAAATTATTACTGCTTACTAATGGCAAAGCTAAGAAATAGAATGCTACTTGAGTTCCACGTGTATACACATGTACATATAAATTTTGGAAACTTTTCCATATTGCAAACCATAATAATTTGAAATAATTGTAAGTAAATGTGCTGATATTAAGTTACATTCACAATGATGTAAATGATTTTCTGTAGAAATAATATGTGTATTCTAATAAAAGAAAAACCTCAAAATTAGCTAAAAATTACACTAACTGAAGTACCATGAATTGAAATTAAAATGGACTATACATGAAGTTCAACAATTAAGCCAAGTATACTAAGGAAGTATAACTGTAGTTTAAAACAAAGATTACAAAGAACAAATTAAAATGTCACAATCCAAGTTAACAGATTAAGTTATATGAGTTTTTAAAAAAGTTATATGAATTAAAAAGTGCTTATAAAGGGGAAAATGTTGGCACATATTAATCATATCTAATATTTTTTCAAAAATGTTAGTTTTATCAGGTTCCAGAAATAATAAATGAACTATATCTGGTTTTCTCAAATAAGTGTTAAGGCCAAGACTTTCTAAAAAAATTCTGAGTAGACCAAAAATGATTCTTTCTGTTTTTTGACAACACTGATCAGTACAAAGAAAGAAAAGCATATTTTGAGAAAAAAAATTATCTGATATGAAAAAAAGAACTCAAAACGATCTTAATTTGCAATTTCAATTGATATATAAGTTGTATTATCTTCTGGTACTCTTTCGTGTCCAATTAAAATCACACTCTTTACCTGGTAATCTAACATTACAACTGCATAAAATGTCTTAAGGAAATAGAAATAAAAAACAGTTATGTAGCTTTAACTAAACCACCACTTTGCTGCAGAATAAAAATGGCTTTTTTCCCTTTTTTTAATGCTACCTGACACCAATTATTTAATTGAAAGAATCACCATTATAAATTTTCAGAGGAATTCTCAAGATATATGCAAGAATTGAAGAAATGTAACTAGTATCCTCTCTCCTCTTTGTATAGTTTTATTAGCATTATTAAATATACTACCCCTATTCCCAGTAAAGTGAAATAATTCAAAATATTTAAAAGTTACTCATTTCCTAAACTCTTCAATTTTCAGTTTATCTTAAACTTTATGATTTAATATAAGCTAAATTCCCTCAATAAAATCTCTCTCTTTTAAAAAAAGATTTCATTTACTTATTTGAGGGTGGGGAGAGGGCACGAGCAGGAGGAGGGGCAGAGGGAGAGGAAGAAGCAGACTCCTTATTGAGCAGGGAGCCTGACATGGGGCTTGATCCCAGGACCCTGAGATCATGACCCAAGCTGAAGGCAGACACTTAACCGTCTGAGCCACCCAGGCGTCCAAATAAAATCTCTTTTGACTATTCTAATTTGAAATAATTGCTGTTTGAACGCCTAACAGTTTCTCTACAGAATCTGTAACTAGTCATATAACATCTTATATCTAGCACTGTCTTGACTGTCAAATTAAGACTAACATTTAACAAATCCGTATCACAAAGCATTGTGGGAGATACAGATGAATAGGAGCGCCCACAATTTTAACAGAAAGAAACACAGAAATACCACAGATACCACAGATAGAAAGTGCAGCAAAATAAGAAAAAAGAAGTATAGGGCAAATAGAAAATGATTCCATTGATGAGATCTAGGAGCTCTGAAAAAAAGACAGTCAAAATCAAGAAGAAAAGAGGATTAAGAGCATCCTGACAAAAGAAAATGCTTAAATAAAAGAAGAAAACAGACAAAATATTTTAGAAAAGGGGAACAGCATATAGCTAAAGAGCAAAGTAAGAAGAGGGAATTTAATTAATGGGAGATAAAGTTAGAAAGACAGGCTTAAGACACACCACAAGTAAGTATGAAAGCCAAGTTCAAGGTGTACAAATTTTATTCTATGTACAACAGGAAGCAACTAAAGATTTGGGAATAGGGGAGAGGAGCCATTATACCTATGCCTTTAGAATGTAAGTTGGTAACTGTATGAAAGTTAAATCAGAGATAAGACTAAAATCAGAAAGAACAATTAGAAAGATACTATAATAGTTTTAGTAAAAGTGGTGAGTAATTAGATTAGCAACAATGGGAATAGGAAGCATAGAATAGACTGGAAAAAGGCTAGTAGAATAAATGGAATTTGATAACTAACTATAAGTTAAGAATTAGTGAGAGAGTAGTCAAAGATAATCCTAAACTAAGAGGCAGCAAGGGGAATGATGGATATACATTCTTAATTAAATCATTCATTGTCCATGTGTTTGTCTTGAAACCGTAATACAGACCATAGTTCAGAAAAAATAATACAAGAAAGTTAAGAGCTATTATTCTTTTTTCTTTTTTAAGTAGGCTCCATGCCCAGTGTGCAGTTCCACACAAAGTTGAACTCACGACCCTGAGATCAAGACGTGAACAGAGATCAAGAGTCAGACACTTAACCAACTAAGCCACCCAGGTGCCCCCTAAGAGCTATTATTAAGTCAGATTCTTGGGGCGCCTGTGTGGCTCAGCGGTTGAGCGCCTCCCTCTGGCCCAGGACGTGATTCTGGAGTCACGGGATCCGCACAGGGAGCCTGCTTCTCTCATGAATAAAAAAAAAGATTTTATTTATTTATTCATGAAAGACACAGAGAGAGAGGCAGAGACACAGGCAAAGAGAGAAGTAAAGTAGGCTCCCTGCGGGAAGCCCGATGTGGGACTCAATCCCGGGACCCCAACCTGAGCCAAAGGCAGATGCTCAACCACTGAGCCATCCAGGTGCCCCTAAATAAATAAAATCTTAAAAAAAGGGATCCCTGGGTGGCGCAGCGGTTTAGCGCTTGCCTTTGGCCTAGGGCACGATCCTGGAGACCCGGGATCGAATCCCACGTCGGGCTCCCGGTGTATGGAGCCTGCTTCTCCCTCTGCCTGTGTCTCTGCCTCTCTTTCTCTCTCTGTGTGACTATCATAAATAATTAAAAATTTAAGAAAAAAAATCTTAAAAAAAAAAACCGTCAGATTCTTGCTCAACTTCTAGCTGCTTCATAAGTCAGCTATGTGATCTTGAATAAGTAAATTCATCTCTTTATAAGCTTCATATTCTTTTCTATAAAAAGAGGATATTAACACCTGCCTCAAAAAGCTGTTGAAAGGATTAAAGGAGATAATGCATGCAAACCACTTAGCAGAGGCCTTGCCTGGGTAAGTGCTATCTATCATCATCGTCTATCTGAGAGGCAGGAAACATATAATACTATTTTGTCACCTTCACAATGCCAAAAAGTATGAAGTGTTCAAATATTTATAATTTGGAAAACAAATCAAGACACAATCTAAAATATGGTCATTTATTTCCTCCCACATTATGTACCCATTTTTAGGGGCATCAACAAGCAATAGCAGGAAAATCCTTTTGTTCTCTGTGCTCACCCTCTAGTGGTGATCCTAAGAAGCTAAAAAATAGCAAAAACTACAATACACGATATAAAAATGCAATATGGAACCAGAAGACAAGAATATATGGGGATGTAATATAGTTAATATTGTATTGTATATTTCAAAGTTGGTAAGTGAGTAAATCTTATAAGTTCTTATCACAAAAAAAATTATTTGTAATCATATGTGGTGAAGGATGTTAACCAATCATTTCATAACATATTCATGTATCAAATCATTATATTATGCAATTGAAACTAACAATATCATATGTCAATTATATCTCACTTTTAAAAAAAGAATTCAGGATAGATTAAACTAAGTAAACTTCAGAGTGAACTGCTAGCTCCCTCAGTCAAGATACACAGACTTAATTCAACTATAAACAAAAGACATCTAATACAGAATTTTCTAAAATGCTTCTCAAGAGTTAAGCATTTATTATTCACAGAAAGCTCTAGATTAAAAAAAACTAAGTTTTCTTGTTCTGTGAGACTTTGCAGATCCTTAAAGTTCTTTGATTTCCCAGAAGCTTTTCTCAAACTATACTCAGCAGATACTGCTTTTTAGTGTACTAACACTATTGTTAACAGCTGGGGAATTACTACACTAGAAGATTATATAATTATATTATTAATAAGGAATTAGGTACTTAATTATTTAGCCACAAGTTAAAAAAAATAATAGGGTGGCTGGGGAGGGCCCAGTCGGTAAGTGCCTGACTCTTCACTTCAACTCAGGTCTTGATCTCAGGGTCTTGAGGTCAAGCCCCAAGTTGGGCACCACACTGGACACAGAGCCTACTTCAAAAACAAAACAAAACATGTAAATGGATAACATAAGATGAAAGGACACAGTGAGAATGATCTTTAAGAAACATAAACCTCAGGGATCCCTGGGTGGCTCAGCGGTTTAGCGCCTGTCTTTGGCCCAGGGCGCGATCCTGGAGTCCCGGGATTGAGTCCCACGTCAGGCTCCCAGCATGGAGCCTGCTTCTCCCTCCTCCTGTGTCTCTGGCTCTCTCTCTCTCTCTCTCTCTCTCTCTCTCTCTCTCTCTCTCTCTCTGTCTATCACAAATAAATAAATCTTTAAAAAAAAGAAAAGAAAAAGAAACATAAAACCTCAGGGATCCCTGTATGGCTCAGGGGTTTAGCCCCTGCCTTTGGCCCAGGGCATGATCCTAGAGTCCCAGGGTCAAGTCCCACATCAGGCTCCCTACATGGAGCCTGCTTCTCCATCTGCCTGTGTCTCTGCCCACCCCCCACCCACAGTGTGTCTCTCATGAATAAATAAAGTCTTTAAAAAAAAAAGGAAAGAAACTTCAAAATGGAATGTATTTTAATTAAATCTTTAAATATAAGTATTCTTGATACTTTATAACCATATTTAATATATTTCAAAGTCACCTCATAATACTTGTATTAATTTAATAAAAAATAAATAAAACTAATCTATTTGGTGAAGACATAACTTTCACAGCCTTTAAAATGATTTATAAAATACTAAAATAAGCCATTATTTCCTCATCAGTATCAGAAAGAGAACCAGTACTAGGAAACTATTTTTAAACTGCATATAAAATAGTAAAAGATGTGATCTTTACCTGGGATTTCCTCTTAGCGCAGCATGGTGTAGAGCATTAAATCCATTATTGTTTGTAATGGTAACATCTGCTCCAGCTTCTAGAAGAACTGCCAGAATGTCATCACGTTTCTTACTTATTGCATCATGAAGAGGAGTATCCCCTTCAGAATCCTTTTTTTAATTTGAAGAGACATTCATTAGTTCTTGCACCAAACATCACATGCAATATTAATATATATATATATATAATATATATATATATATACTTAACTACTAAACAGAAGATATATACTTAACTACTAAACAGAAGCCATATCCAAAAACCTTCAATAAAACATCCCGTCTTAAATTGTAAGATGCAGGCAAGAAATGTTAGCCTCATTATAGTAAATAAACTCATACTCAGTCTAGAACACAATAAACATGTAGCCTACCAAAGAAAAGGAAAAATAAAATTCAAAACGTGCTCAAATATGATTTAGCTAATTACAAAAATTAATGAAGTGAAAAAAGCTGCCCCCAAAATTCATTCCTACTACACCATATTCCTATTAGAACTGTTATGCCCTAAAATTTCAAAACAAAACTATACCAGTCTTGGGGCCATAGAGCAATGAATTAAAAATCAATAGTTTTCAACCTTGGCTGCACATTTAGAATCTGTAGGGGATGGGGCACCTGGGTGGCTCAGTTAAGCATCTGCCTTTGGTTCGAGTCATGATTCCAGGGCCCTCATAACAAATTCCTAACCCAAATTCAATCCAATCAGGCACTCTCAAGTCTGTCTAATGTCACTAAAAATTCAGTCTTCAACTTGAGATAGGCTCTTAATATGGCTGGAATAAGCTTCTATAAGCCCTGATCTGTCCTTCCTTCTTGTCCCCACGGTAGCTATTCCAAACATTTATCACTCTTCTTAATGATCTTTTGTAGACTTACTACTCCACATTCACTCTGAACAAATGACTATTTCCCATTTCAGACCAAAAACAATCAACAGGTATAAATTCTCTCTCCTTCAACAGATTAACACCCTCTAATTCCTCCTCCACCCTCCAATTCTATAATCCACTTAGAGGCTTTAAATTCTAAACCATGCCAGTTCCAAAATGCTGTACCTCAGAAATATCAATCTCCGATAACCATCTAGCTGAACAAAATCTCCAATTCTTTCAGTTCTCAAATCCTCAGTCCTATTGCTCCTATTTTATTTCTTCATTGCTTCTCTGATACCAATCCAATCTAATTCATCTGGTTGCTAAGACTGTGGATAGGAATTATCTCTTAGATGACTCTCGCCTCAAAAATTAGGTATTACTAGAGGAGTCCAAGAAGGTGGAGGAGTCCAAGACAGGAGAGGAATAGGAGACCTTAGCTTCCTCAGGTTCCAGGAATTCAGATAGACACCTATCAAATTATTCTGAACACTTGCCAACTCAACCAGAGATCTAAGAAAAGAATAGCTGCAACTCTACAAATAGTAAATCGACCACTTTCTTCAAGGTAGGAGGTAAATCCAAGGCGATATATGGGAAGACATATATCGCTTATATATAGACCTCGGTGGTCTATCTTGGCAGCCAGCATCGGAAAGTGATATAACAGCACAAAATGAGAACATCTAGATGTCTGCTCCAGTGAGGGATGTCCTGGCCTGAAAGGTGTTTAGGTGGCAAAGGATGGAATCCTAGGTGGGACACTGTGGTCTCAGGATCATCAGGGTCACAGGAAGACTGGAGGTGCCTGAGTGCAGAAGAGTTTCCCAGGCATCAGAGCGGAGAAGCCAGCTGACATCAGAGACCCCAGGAGTCAGATCTTAGCTCGGGGATGCCATAAACCACGAACCACAGAACAGTCAGGCAACCATTTCCTGAGGAGGGACCCAGCAAGCAGCAGAACCTCCATGAGAACCTCCTACAGAAGTCTGCAGGGTTTGGAGACTCAAAACAGGGTCATATGCCTGAGATAGAAACTCTCAGTCACAGGCTGGGTGAACAGTTTGGCCAGAGACCAAACAGACAGGAGTGATTGGCTGCTTTTCCTTGAGGGCACAATGAGGAGTGGGGCTGGGAGCTCTGGGCTCCAAGGCTGGAGACTGGAAGGCCCATTTTCATTCTTATCTTCTAAAGTGATGGGGAGGGGATCCCTGGGTGGCTCAGTGGCTCAGCGGTTTAGTGCCTGCCTTTGGCCCAGGGCGCAATCCTGGAGTCCTGGGACCGAGTCCCACGTTGGGCTCCCGGCATGGAGCCTGCTTCTCCCTCTGCCTGTGTCTCTGCCTCTCTCTATATATATCCAGGTCTATCATAAATAAATAAATAAATAAATCTTTAAAAAAAAAAATAAAGTGATGGGGAAAGCCTTCAGGGTACAAAAGCCACCTAGAGCAATCAGAGCACATAACTTAGCCTGGATCCCTATCAAGGGCAATACAACTGCACTAGGGTGGGGGTGAGGATGGGGGGTGGGAGACAAACACAGGATGAATGGGATGGACAGAAACAGAATCGGTACAGAATTTGAGAGATAAGTGATACCATAAACCAACATAACATTAGAATAATTGGGATCCCAAAAGAAGAGGAAAGGGGAGGCAGAAGGTATACTGAAGCAAATTATAGTGGAGAAGTTCCCTAATCTGAGGAAGGAAAGAGGCATTCAAGTCCAGGAGGCACAGAGAACCTCCTTTAAAATCAATAAAAATAGGTCAACAACCATAGTGAAACTTGCAAATCTCAGAAATAAAGAGAAAATCCTGAAAGCAGTTCAAGACAAGAGGTCCATAACCTACAAGGATAGAAACATTAGACTGGCAGAAGACTTATCCACAGAGACTTGGCAGGCCAGAAAAGACTGGCATGATATATTCGGGTGCTAAATGAAAAAACATGTAGCCAAGAATACTTTATCCAGCTAGGATATCATTCAAAATAGGAGAGATAAAAAGCTTTTGGGACAAACAGCAACTAAAAAAATTTGTGATCACTAAACCAGCCCTGCAAGATATATTAAAAGGGATCCTTTAAACGAAGAGAGCCCTCAAAAGTAACAAAGACCAGAAAGCAACAGAGACAATATACAGAAGCAGTGACTTTACAGGTAATACGATGGCCCTAAATGATTTCATCTCTTTCAATAATTACTCTGAATATAAATGGAGTAAACGCCTCAATCAAAAGGCACAGGCCATAAGATTGGATTAAAAAGCAAGACCCATAGATATGCTATCTGCAAGAGACTTATTTTAGATCCAAAGACATCTCCAGATTGAAAGTGAGGAAGCAGAAAACCATTTATCATGCTAATAGACATAAAAAAAAAAACTGTGGTGGCAATTGTTAAATCAGAAAAATGAGATTTTAAACCAAAGACTAATAAGAGATAAGGACATCGTTAAAGGGTTTATCTAACAAGAAGATCTAACAATTGTAAATATTTATGTCCCTCACATGGGAGCAGCCAATTATATAAACCAATTAATAACAAAACTAAAGAAACACATTGATAATAATACAACAATAGTATGAGACTTTAACACCCCATTCACTGCAGTGGACAGATCATCTAAACAGAAATTCAACAAGGAAACAAGGGCTTTGAATGACACACTGGACTAGATGAAGTTCAGAGATATATTCAGAGCATTTCATCCTAAAGCAGAATACACATCCTTCCCGAGTGCACATGGAACACTTTCCAGAATAGATCACATCCTAGATCACAAGTCAGGTCTCAACCAGTAACAAAAGACTGGGATCATTTCCTGCATATTTTCATATCATAAGGCTTTGAAACTGGAACTCAATCACAAGAGGAAATTTAGAAAGAACTCAAATACATGGAAACTAAAGAACATCCTACTGAAGAATGAATGGGTCAACCAGGAAATTAAAGAATTTTTTAAATTCATAGAAACAAATGAAAATGAAAACAGAACTGTTCAAAACCTTTGAGATCCAGCAAAGATGGTCCTAAGAGGAAAGTATACATTAATACAAGCCTCTCTCAAGAAAAAAAGAAAGGTTTCATATACACAACCTAACCTTACACCTAAAGGAGCTGGGGAAAGAACAGCAAACAAAGCATAAACTCAGCAAGAGAAGAGAATTAAAGATTAGAGCAGAACTCAATGAAATAGAAACTGACAGAACAGTAGAACAGATAAACGAAACTAGGAACTGGTTCTCTGAAAGAATAAGATCAATAAAACACTGGCCAGACTTACCAAAAAGAAAAGAGAAAGGATCCAAATAAATAAAATCATGAATGAAAGAGATCACAACCAACACCAAAGAAATACAAACAATTATAAGAACGTATTATGAGCAACGGTACGCCAACAAATTTGGCAATCTGGAAGAAATGGATGCATCCTAGAGACCTATAAACTGCCAAAACTGGAACAGGAAGAAATAGAAAACCTGAACTGACCCATAATCAGGAAGGAAGTTGATGCAGTAATCAAAAATCTCCCAACAAACAAGAGTCTAGGGCCGGATGGCTTCCCAGGGGAATTCTACCAAACATTAAAGAATTGTTATGTTTCTGAAGCTGTTTCAAAAAATAGAAATGGATGGAAAACTTCCAAACTCTTTCTATGAGGCCAGCATTACTTGATCCCAAAACCAGATAAAGATCTCACCAAAAAGAATTACAGACCAATATTCCTGATGAACATGGATGCAAAAATTCTCCCCAAAATACTAGCCAATAGGATCTAACGGTACATTAAAAAGATTATTCACCATGACCAAATGGGATTTATTCCTTAGCTGCAAGGGTGGCTTAAAATCCACAAATAAATCAATGTGATACACTTTTTTTAATAAAAGAAAGAATAAGAACCATATGATCTTCTCAATAGCTGCAGAAAAAGCATGTGACGAAGTACAGCATCCTTTCTTGGTTAAAACTCTTCACAGTGAAGAGACAGAGGGAACATATCTCGGTATCATAAAAGCCATATATGAAAAGCCCATAGTGAACATTATTCTCAATGGGGAAAAACTGAGAGCTGTTCCCCTAAGGTCAGGAACATAAAAGGGATGTCCATTATTACCACTGCCGTTCAACATAGTACTAGAAGTCCTAGCCTCAGCAACCAGACAACAAAAAGGAATAAAAGACATGTCAACTGGCAAAGAAAAAGTCAAACTCACACTCTTCACAGATGACATAATATTCTATGGGGAAAACCCAAAAGACTCCACCTCAAAATTGCTAGAACTCATGCAGAAATTCAGCAAAGTTGCAGGTTACAAAATCAATGCACAGAAATCAGTTCCATTTCTATACAGTAATGATGAGACAGAAGAAAGAGAAGTTAAGGAGCCAATTCCATTTGCAATTGCACCCCAAACCATAAGATACCTAGGAATAACCTAACCAAAGAAGCAAATAATCTATACTCAGAAAACTATAGAACATACATGAAATAAACTGAGGAATACACAAAGAAATGGAAAAACATTCCACACTCATGGACTGGAAGAACAAATATTGTTAAAATGTCTATGTTACCTGGAGCAACCTATACATTCAATGCAATTCCTATCAAAATACCAATTTTTTTCACAGAGCTTGAACAAATAACCCTAAAATTTGTATGGAACCAGAAAAGAACCCAAATAGCCAAAGGAGTATTGAAAACTAAAACTAGTGACATCACAATGCCAGACTTGAAGCTCTACTACAAAGCTGAAATCATCAAGACAGCAAGGTATTGGCACAAAAATAGACATAGATCAATGAAACAGAATGGAGAACCCGGAAATGGACCCTCAACTCTATGGTCAATTCATCTTCGACAAAGCAGGAAAGAACAGCCAATGGAAAAAAAACAAAACAAAACAAGTCTCTTCAACAAACGGTGTTGAGAAAATTGGACAGTCACATGCAGAAGAATGACACTGGACCATTTCCTCAAACCATACACAAAAATAGACTCAAAATAGATGAAAGATATAAATGTGAGACAGGAACCCATCAAAATTCTAGAGGAAAACACAGGCAGCAACCTCTGTGACCTTCATCACAGCAACTTCTAGCTAGACAAGTTCCAAAGATAAGGGAAACAAAGGTAAGAATGAACTATTAGGACTTCATCAAGATAAAAAGCTTTTGAACAGCAAAGGAAACAGTAGACAAAACCAAAAGACAATCGAGAGAATAGAAGATATTTATTAATGTCTTATCAGAAAAGGGCTAGTATCCAAAATCTATAAAGAACTCATCAAACTCAACATCCAAAAAACAATTTTAATCAGAAATGGGCAGAAGACATGAACAGATTTCTCCAAAGAAGACATACAAATACCAAAGGACACATGAAAAAATGCTCAACATCACCCAGCATCAGGAAAATACAAATCAAAACCACAATGAGATGCCACCCCACACCAGTCGACTAAAATGAACAAGTCAGGAAACAACAGTTGTTGGCAAGGATGCAGAGAAAGGGGAAGCCTCTTACACTACTGGTAGAAATGCAAGTTGGTGCAGCCACTCTGGAAAACAGTATGGAGGTTCCTCAAAAAGTTGAAAATAGAGCTACACTATGACCCAGCAAGTGCACTACTAGGTATCTATCCAAAGAATGCAAACATAGTGATCCAAAGGGGCACCTATACCCAACGTTTTTTAACAGCAATGTCTATAATAGCCAAACTATGGAAATAGCTAGGAGTCAATCAACAGATGAATAAAGAAGATGTAATACACACACACACACACACACACACACAAAATATGGAATATTACTCAACCATCAAAAAGAATGATATCTTGCCACTCGAAACAACCTGAATAGAACTAGAGGGTATTATGCTAAGTGAAAACATCAATCAGGTAAGACAATTATCATATAAACTTTTTCACATGTGGAATTTACAAAATAAAGTATCATATAGAAAGAGAAGAAAAAATAAAACAAGATGAAATCAGACAGGAAGACAAACCATAAGAGATTCCTAATCATAGGAAACAAACTGAGGGTTAAAAAGGGATGGGGTAACTAGGTGATGGACCTTAAGGAGGGTATGTGATGTAAAGAGCACTGGTTATTACATAAGACTGATAAATCACTGACCTCCACCTCTGAAATTAAGAATAGATAATATGTTAATTAATTGAACTTAAATTTTTAAAAAAATTTTAAAAATAGGTCCTACTGAAAATCAACTCTTCAATCCTATATATTTTCCAAAACAGAAAATCTTCCTAATGACTAGATCAAGACTCTAAGATAAATTAGGCTACAATTAAAATAATTTAGATAATTATAAAATAACTATCATGAAATGCAGCCCATTATACTTCCTTAAGCTGCTGAAGCTCACTGTCATGATCAGTAAAGTTGAATCAAATTAATTCAAGCTGGTATTTCTGCAAGGAAGTCTCTATCCCCACCCTCCAGTATAAAACCAATCCACTCACATTTTCCTTAAAAAGGCTTTTTTTTTTTTTTTAAAGGCTTTTCTAAGAAGAATAGCTGCCAATTTTATCACAGTCTATGCCTTTGGTATCATTTACAATGGCTAATCAAACAAAAACATGTGGATAACAAAGGAATGCTTACCATAGAACTCAATATTTCCCTTTAACAGAATCCTAGCAACACCAGCAGAATATACGTCATTTTACCTGGAGACTAGGATGACAGCCAAAGTCCAATAAAGTCTTCACAACCTGAAGATGGCCTTTATTGACAGCAATATGAAGTGGCGTCTGTCGCCGCTTGTTGCGAGCATTCAAGTCAGCACTGCCCCGGTGCAGTACTTCTATAACAGCACCTTCATCTCCAAAAGCTGCATGGTGAACGGCTCTATCTCCATCTTTATCCTAAACATCAGCATTTAAATATGAATTAGTGAGTGAATAAGAAAGAAAAATAAGACCTGAAGCTATAATTCATCAAGAACCAAATTAATGTGAGAAGAGAAAACACAATATGGAGCCCACTAGAAATTCACTTGAATAGTGATTAACTCCAAAGATAAATGATGAACCTGGAACAATACACTATGTCACATATATACTGGACCAATACTTATATCAGAAGTAGTCTGATCTTTCATTACTCCTAATTTACCAGGAATGATGGTAAGTCAATGCTAGGAAAACGTTAAATTATGACGCAACTATATATATTTTTATATTTGAACAATTTTACAAAGGCTTTCTAATGACATAAAAATTATATAAACATTAGTTGAATGACTACAAAAAAAAAAAGAAAGGATGCCAACTATGATCTCAATGAACTTTGAGAGAAATATAACATATTAACATTGGTGATATCTAGCTGGTGAGCATATACTTTTCTGTATATTCAAGAACAAAAAAAATTAAGTATACCTTAAAAGCTAAAAATGAAACACAAATCAGCATAACTTCATATATCTGAAATTCCAAAACTATTTCAGAAGAATCCAGCAAGTATGAGAATCCAGCAAGTATGCCTTACCTTTTATAATAGGTCTATTTTTGGAGATGAGAAGTAAAGAAAGACTCAATTGCTTAAAGTTTTTTAAAGTGTAAGAAACTTTTTTTTTTTTTTTAAGAGTGTATGTGTGTGAGCAGGGGCAAAGGATGCAGAAGGGGGAGAGAGAATCCCAAGTTGACTCTGCAGAGCCCAGTGTAGGGCTTAATCTCACAACCCTGAGATATGACCTGGGCTGAAATCAAGAGTCCAATGCTTAACTAAGCCATACAGGCACCCCTGTAGGAAACTACTTTTTAAAGGGAGATATAAAATGCCTGTAGTGCACCATGAAGATAATATATGTAGTGCACATCAAAAAAAAAAAAGTCCCATTACTTTGCTAGATACAGAGATGGATATTATAAGGATACTATATTCCAAACTACATCTCAAATTTTAACACCAGAAGTAAGCATGTTTTAAGCCTTTCTCTAGAACACTGGTTCCCAACCCACAGTCCTACCCCTTGTGGACTCTAGTTTTAGCAAGTGGTTTGAAATCCGTATAGTACTCAGGATTATGTGAACTACTTTTCACAGATGTAAATTAAAAACAAAACAACAGTTCATTCAAAACTGCTGAATTCAAAATATTTTCTCAGACAGATAGTTAAAGTAAAACCGCTCTTCTAGGAGTCCACAGCAATTTGACAACCATCCTTGAAAAGGTAGGAAACTGGGGATCCCTGGCTGGCTCAGTGGTTTAGCGCCTGCCATCAGCCCAGGGCGTGATCCTGGAGTCCCGGAATTGAGTCCCGAGTCCCGCATCTGGCTCTCTGCATGGAGCCTGCTTCTCCCTCTGCCTGTGTCTCTGCCTCTCTCTGTCTCTTTCATGAATAAGTAAATAAAATCTTAAAAAAAAAAAAAAAAAAAAAAAAAAGGAAAGAAAGAAAAGGTAGGAAACTATGACTCAGCAGTACTTCTTCCTAATAACCTAGCTAAGCCAAAGCAGGAGGTTTTGTTACCTGTCAACTTGAGCATCAAGGGAACTGGCACACTACGACATCAAAGATTTAAGATTCAACTCATGTGCCTTTGAGTAGCACTGTATTTAAACAACCCAGAGAAACAAGTTTTTTTACAAAAGAAAATTCTATGTTTATATGTACATGTGTGTGAGAGACAGATCAATCTCTCCAGTAGTATGTTTCAGAATCTTAGATTTAAGCTCTTCCTACCCTTCAATTTAGATGTTTTGTTACAATTTTTAAGCCAATCTAAGTGGTTCTTCTGTTAAAAGGAACATCAACTCCACTAACACTGAATAAAAACAGGAACTATTTATGAAATGTACCACATATTTATAGCTGTTAGAAAACTTACTGAAACACTGTTATGCAGGTCCTATTCAACAAATTATGTGGGGAAAAAAAACTAAGAAAAACCTCTAATATATATGTGTGTGTGTGTGTGTGTGTGTGTGTGTCAAAAAGATATACATGAGAAATAAAGAATTTGGAACATATATACACTAGAAAATAACAAATTTATTTCATTTTTCTTCCAAATATAAAACCTCAGCTGCACAAGGATCTTAATAGGTTTTGTTGCTTAGTTCTGAATCCATCTTAAGTATTTCAAATAAAACTAATTTTAAAAGTTCATTGTTATGACTCTGATGCTGGCACCAAATGAGAGTTGAGGGACAATATTACAGCTGACCTCAATAAAGTTATCTGATTTGTGCAGGGGCCTCAAATTAAATCTAAAACTGATCTTGGTTCTTTCTACCCTCTTATCCCCTTTTCTGTGAACTCTGCAAAATCTGCTCTCATTCTAATCCTCCCTAGCTCAGCTGATAGAACCACAGACCATATCAAAATCCTATCTGTAAGTCATACTCACCTACTTCTGTTCCTGAGCCACAATACATAAAAGAACCAAATTCTATGGCTGTTACTACTGAATTTAAGATCAGATCTCCTCTCTCTTCTCCGGTTCTACCACTCATTTAGGCCTTGATTCTCACTCACCTAGCTTATTGCCATTGCTTACCTCTGCCTCCACTTTATCTTACCCCAACCTATTCTTCACTCACACACACACACACACACACACACACACACACACACACACACACACACTTTTTAGTTTAGTTTAAAACTCTTTAATGTAACTCTACTATATACAGAACAAACTTCATTTAAATAAAGCCTACTTCTGTAGACCACATCTGCTGCCATTGTGGTCTCACATATAAAACCCTACCTTACCAACTTATTTGAAACCCTATGTTCATGCACAATTTATTTGACCTCGGACTTCAATGCTCTTATTCATCACCTTGTTGGCTTAGAATAGACATCCTTTATAATTCAGCTCAGGCAACTCCTCTCCTATGAACCCTCCCCTCTCACAAAATTAACTTATCTCTCTTATTATCACACAGTAGTATAATTATTTGTTTCCAAGCACATTCATCTTCAATATCTTTATTCCCAGAATGCACTATAGTACCTACGAGCTAGTAGGAACCAAAATGGGTATTGAGTTCAATTTTTTTTAAAGATTTATTTATTTATGATAGACATAGAGAGAGACAGAGAGAGAAAAAGAGAGAGAGAGAGAGAGAGAGAGAGAGAGAGAGAGGCAGACACAGGAGGAGGGAGAAGCAGGCTCCATGCCGGGAGCCCGATGTGGGACTCGACCCCGGGACTCCAGGACCACGCCCTGGGCCAAAGGCAGACGCCAAACCACTGGCCACCCAGGGATCCCCGTGAGTTCATTTTTTAATATGCCTTAGTTACAATCATGTTTTTAAAACGATTTTTTATTGTGGCAAAATACAAGTAACATACAATTTACCATCTTAACCATTTTTAAGTATAAAGTGATTATTAACCACTTTAATTATAAAGTGCTTATATTAAACACATTCATATTGTTATGCACCCATCACCAACATCCATCTCTAGAACTCTTCATTTTACAAAACTGAAACTATACATTTTACACAGTATTTCTCCATTGCCCTTCTCCCCAACCCCTAGAAACCATCATTCTACTTTCTATCTCTATGATTTTTGAATGCTCTAGGTACTTCACATAAATGGAAGCATACAGTACTTGCATTTTTGCAATTGGCATCATGTCCTCAAGATTCATCTACATTGTAACATGAGTCAGAATTTCCTTCCTTTCTAAAACTAAATAATATTCCATTGTATGTATACATCACATTTTGTTTGGCCATTCACACATTATGGACACTTGGGTTGTTTCCAGGCTTTAGCTATTGTAAATAATGCTATGAATATGGGTATACAATATTTCTTGGAGGCCCTACTTTCAACTCCTCTGGGTATATAACTCAGAAATAGAATTGCTGGATCATATAGTAATTCTATTTTTTAACATACCACAATACTGCTTTTCACAGCAGCTACTTTACATTCCCACCAACAGCCCAGAAGGGTTCGAATTTCTCTACATCCTCACCAAGTTATTTTGTTTTTTTTTTTTTTTTAATAGTAGCCATCTGACTAGGTGTGAGGTGATATTTCATTATGGTTTTGATTTGCATTTCCCTAATGATTTGTGATATTTAGCATCTTTTCATATGCTTATGAGCCATCTATATATATTCTTTGAGAAATGTCTACTCAAGTCCTTTGCTCAGTTGTGTATCAGGTTTTTGTAGTTGCTGAGTTTTAAGAATTCTCTGTATATTCTGAACATCAACCCATTATCAGACATACAATTTGCCAGTATTGTCTCACATTCTGTAAGTAGTCTTTTCATGGTTGATACTGTCCTTTGGTGCACAGTTTTTAATTTTCAGGAAATCCAATTTGTCTATTTCTTTTTTTGATGCCTGTGCCTTCAGTGTCATATCCAACAAATCATTGCCAAATCCAAATTTAGAAGCTTTGCCTTACGTTTTCTTCGAAGAATTTTATACTTTTGGCTTTTAAATTTAGGTCTTTGACCTACTGAGTTAATTTCCGTAGACAATGTTAGGTAAGGGTCCAACTTCATTCTTTTGTACATAGATAATCTTTTTTCCCAGCACCATTTATTGAAAAGACTGCCCTTTCATCCCCACTGAAGGTCTTGGCACCCCTGTCAAAAATTATTTGACCATGTATGCAAGGATATGTTACTGGACTCTTAATTCCATTCTGTGGGTTTATATATCTGTGTTTATTTTACGCCAGTACCAAACTGTTTTTATTGTTGTAGCTTTGCAGTAAGTTTTATGAGTTTTCTAAATTGGTTACTCTTTTTCAACATGGGTTTGGCTACCTGGAGGTACCTTGATAGGACATACTGAATTGTAAGGTGGATTTTTTCATTTCTGCAAAAAATATCACTGAGATTTTGACAAGGTTTGCACTGAATCTGTATATCAGTTTGGACAGTATTAATGTAACAACACAAATTCTTCCAATCCATGAACATGAAATATGTTTCCAGTTACTTATGTCTTCTTTAATTTCCTTCAGCAGTGTTTTATAGTTTTCACTGTACAAATCTTTCACCGCTTTGGTTAAATTAATTCCTAAGGTTTTATTGTTTTGTTTTGTTACTATTTTTGATGCTATTGTAAATGGAGTTGTTTTCTTAATATTCTCTATTGATTGTTGATGGTTAATGTACTGAAATGCAACTAGCTTTTGATTGACTTTCTACGTTGCTTTGCTGAGTATCTTAATTAGTTCTAAAAGTCTTGTAAGGAACTTTATGGTTTTCTACATATAGGATCATATAATCTGCAGAGATAATTTTATTTCTTCCTTTCCAATGTGAATGCCTTTTATTTCTTTATCTTGCCTAATTACTCTGGCTAGGACTTCCAGTACCATGTTGAATAGGAGTAGAAAAATGAGCATCCTTATCTTTTTCCTGATCCTAAAGAATAAGTTTTCAGTTTTTCATATATGACTTTTATTATGTAAAGATACTTCTATTCCTAGTTTGCTCTTTTTTGTTTATCATCATAAAAGGGCATTAAATTTAATCAAATGCTTTTTCTTCATCAACTGAGATGGTCACATAATTTTTCCCTTTTAGTTTGTTAGTGTGGTATATCACATTAATCCATTGTTTATGTATACTAAACCATCCTCCATTCCAGGAATAAATTTAAATTAATCATGGTGTATAATCCTTTAAATATGTAGAATTTGGTTAGTATTTTATTGAGGAATCTTACATCAGTATTCATAAAGGATATTGGTTTGCAGTTTTCTTATAGTATCTTTGGCTGTAATATTAGGGTAATGGTGGCTTCACAGACTGTTTCTCTTTCTTTGATATTTTGGAAAATTTTGAGAACAAATGTTGTTACTTCTTCTTTAAATGGTAAAATATATCAGTGAATCAATCAAGTCCAGGGCTTTTGTCAGGTGATTTTTTATTACTGATTCAATTTTCTTACTAGTTATAGGTATATTCAAATTTCTTATATTTTCATTTCAATCTTAGTAGGTTTTGTGTTTCTAGGTATTTGTCCAGTTCATGTAGGTTATGCTATTTGTTGGCATACAACTGTTTACAGTGCTCTCTTATAAACCTTTCTATTTCTGTAGTATTGGTATGTCCCCACTTTCATTTCTCAGTTTTAGTAATTTGAGTCTTTTTAAGTTGAGTCTTTTTTCTTAAACAGTCTAGCCAAATAAATGTTTATCAGTTCTGTTAATCAAAGAACCAACTTGTGGTTTCACTGATTTTCTCTATTGCTTTTCTATTCTCCATTTAACTCTGCTCAGATATTTATTATTTCATTCCTTCTGCTATCTTTGAATTTAATTTTTTTCTAGTTCCTTAAGTTGTCAAGTTAGGTTTATGATTTGCAATCAATTCTTTAAACGTAACCATTTATAGTTATAAATTTCCCCTTTGGCACTACTTTCACTATATCCCACAGGTTTGTTTGTTTTTAAGATCTTAATTGAGAGAGTGAGCATGATGGGGATGGAGGGTCAACAGGAGAAGGAGAAGCAGATTCCCCAGTGAGCAGGGAGCCTGACGCGGAGCTCAATCCCAGGGACCCGGGATCATGACCTGAGCCAAAGGCAGATGCTTGACTGAGTCACCCAGGTGCCCCCTCACAGATTTTGGTATCTTCTGCTTTTGTTTTCATCTCTAAGTATTGTCTCATTTCCCTCACAATTTCTTTGATCCATTCATTGCTTAAAAGTATGTTATTTCATTTCCACAAATGTGTGATTTTTCCAGTTTTTCTTGCATTATTGATTTCTAACTTGATTACACTGTGGTCAAAGAAAATACTTTGTAAGGCATCTACCTTTTTAAATCTAGTGAGATTTAATTTGTGACTTAATATACAGTCTACTGCAAAGAATATATCAGATACACTTGAGAAGAATGAATAAATGAATATGCTATTGTTAGGTATTGAGAGTAGGATACAAATTATGTAGAAGTCTCAAACTATTATTGTAAAAATGTCTTTTTTTCTTTGTCAATTTTTTTCATATATTTGTATGGTCTATTTTTAAGTATATAAATATTTATAATTGCTGTATCTTCCTGCTGTATTAACTTTTTATTAATATACAATGTCCTCCTTTGTCTCTTACAATCTTCATGATTTAACATCTGTTTTGTCTAGAATTGGTATAGCTATCCCTGCCCTCTTTTGGTTACTATATGCATTAATATCTTTTTCTATCCTTGCACTTTAAACCTATTTGTATCTATACATCTAAAGTGAGTCTCCTATACACAAATTATATTAGATCAATTTTTAATCCATTCTGCCAGTCTCTTATAGTTTAATCCACCTATATTTAAAGTAATTATTGATAAAGAGGGGTGCCTGGGTGGCTCAGTCAGTTAAGCATTTGCCTTCAATTTAGGTCATGATCTCAGGGTCCTGGGATCAAGCCCCACCTCTCCATTGGGCTCCTTGCTCAATGAAGAGTCTGCTTCTCCCTCTCCCTACGGCTCCCACTACTGATACTCTCTCTCAAATAAATAAAATCTTTAAAAATAACTACTGATAAGGAATAACTTACTTTTGTCATTTTTCTGTAAGTTTTCTTGATGCTGTATAGCTACTATTGCCTCATTTCCTACATTATTGTCATATTTAGTTGATATTTTGAAGTAAAAAAAAAAAACATTTTACTTAGCTTTAATAACACATAAAAACTCATTTACAGCTCCATCTGCAATCCTTTCAATTATTGTTATAAAATTACAACTTTGTACATTGTGTACTCAGAAACAAATAATTTTTTAAATCCATCAGTTCCAATCAATCAAACAATAAATCCATCAGTTCCTTAAACTATGTAGAAAACAAAATGTGGATTTACAAGCCAAAGCTACAATCCTGCTAATTTTAGACTAATAACTTTTTAAATATATTAGTCTCTTAAATCATGTGGGAAACAGAGGAATTATAAACCACTGTTAAAATAATGCTATCTTCTAAAACTGCCTACATATTTTACTTTTACTGACATTTTACTTCCTCATATGGCTTCAAGTTACTAGCTAATGTTCCTTCTTTCTTTAAAGATTTTATTTATTTATTTATTTATTTATTTATTTATTTATTTATTTGAGAGAGAGAGAGAGAGAGAGAGAGAGAGAGAGAGAGAGAGAGAGAGAGAGAGAAAGAGAGCACACCAGGGAGAGAGGGAGAAGCAGGCTTCTCATTGAGCAGGGAGCCCCATACAGATGCAGAGCTCAATCCCAGGACTCTCTGAGATCATGACCTGAACCAAAGGCAGATGCTTAACTGACTGACCCATCGAGGCACCCTGATCTAATATTCTTTCATTTCAACCTGCAGCCTCCCTTTGAGATTTCTTGCAAGACAGGTCTAGTGGTAACAAATTCCTTGAGTTTGGGGGAATGTTTTAACTTCTCTATCACTTTTGAAGGAGAGTTTCGCTAGATACAGGATTCTTAGTTGACAGGTTGTTTTTTTCTTTTTAAGCACTTTGAATACATCAGTTTGCCACAATCTTCTGGCCTCCAAAGTTTCTGCTGAAAATCTTACAAGGATCCCTTGTAAGTAACAAGTCACCTTTCTTGTTGCTTTCAACATTTTCTGCTCATGGCTTTTAGAAGATTATAATGTGCCCCAGTATGGGTCTGAGTTCACCCTACTTGGAATTCACTGTGCTTCTTGGATGTTTATAGTCAAGTCTTTCATCAAATTTGGGAAGTTTTTGGTCATAGTTCCTTTGAATAATCTGCCACTTCCCCTCTCCCCGACTCCACCCCACACAATCCTGTCTCCTTCTCAAACTGCCACAATGCATACAATGGTCCACATGATAGTGTCCCACATGTTTCCTAAGGTTCTATTCATTTTTTTTCCAATCTTTTTTCCTTCTATTCTCCAGACTCCATTAATTTTTATTGCCTTATCATACAGCTCACTGGTTCTTTCTTCTGTCTGGTTAAATCTGCCTTTGAATTCCTCCATGAATTTTTTTTTAAGATTTTATTTATTTATTCATGAGAGACACAGAGAGAGAAGCAGAGACATAGGCAGAAGGAGAAGCAGGCTCCCTGCAAGGAGCCCAATGTGGGACTCGATCCTGGAGCCCGGGATCATGCCCTGAGCCAAAGGCAGACAGACATTCAACCACTGAGCCACCCAGGCATCCCTCCTCCATGAATTTTTGATTTCAGGCTCTTGTACTTTCCAGCTTTAGAATTTCTTTTTGGTTTGTTCTTTAGTTATCTATGTCTTCATTGATTTTTCCATTTTGTTCATATATCATTTTCTTGGTTTCTTCTCTTTAGTTAGTTCTTGGGGCATCTTTAAGATAACTGTTTTACAGTCTTTGTCTTACAAGTCTACATCTGGTTTCTTTCCTCAAGTAGTTTCTGTTGGCTTATTTTTCTTCCTTTAAATGGATTATACTTTCCTATTTCTTTGTATGCCTTGTGATTTTTTTTTGTTGAAAGTTGGACATTTGATTCTAATAACATGGTAACTCTGGAAATTAGATTCTTCTCCTTTTGCAAGGTCTGCTGTTTGTTTTTGTTTTGTTTTTTATTATATTAGGCTGTCTTTGTGCTTACAGCCTGAGGTGTAAACTTAAGGTCTTTGCAATGACTAATTTCTCATATATGTGGTGGTTTCTGAATATCCTTAGTCTAATGCCAGGCTCCCACAAGGAGAAAAAGAAAAAAATGGGGGGGTGTAGATGTGGTACCAATTCTCAAACCTTCTGAAGTCACTTCAGCCAAGGGGAAATGGCTTACAACAATGGGAGGATACAACAATGGCTGCCCACCTCTGTATCTGCACCTTCATGATTAGAAGCAGCAATCAGTGATCAGAACACAGATCCCAGCATTGTAAAAAAAAAAAAAAGGGGGGGGGGGTCTGTTGCCCATTCTGGCCCTGCAAGCTGATCTGGGAACATAAACACAGCTGCCTGTCACTGGGCTAGAGAGTAAGGTATAGGTAGTTCCTGCTGAACTAAGAGCTAAAATTCACAAAAAAAAATTAACCACAATTAACCTCTAAGTCTTCCTTTGGACATAGGAAACTTCAATAGAATCCAGAGTTCTGACATAGTTCCATCAGAAAGAATTCTGTCAGGAATGCCTGAGTAGTTCAGTCAATTAAAGCATCTGCCTTCGGCTCTGGTCATGATCCCAGGATCCTGGGATCGAATCTCACATCGGGCTCCCTGCTCAGTGGGGAACCTGCTTCTTCCTCTCCCTCTTCTGCTCCCCTGCTTGTGCTCTCTCACTCTCTTGCTCATTCTTTCAAATAAGTAAATAGAGCAGCCCTTGTGGCCCAGGGGTTTAGCACCGCCTTCAGCCCGGGGTGTGATCCTGGAGACCTGGGATCAAGTCCATGTCGAGCTCCCTGCATGGAGCCTGCTTCTCCCTCTGTCTGTGTCTCTCCCTCTCCCTCCCTCCCTCTCTCTCTCTGTGTCTGTCATGAATAAATAAATCTTTAAAAAATAAATAAACAAATAAATAAATAAAATTTTTTGAAAAAAATCTTCAAAAGAAAGAATTCTGCCAGTCATTTTTTATTATCTAGGTAAGGAGATGAATTTCTATTTCATATGCTATATATTTCCAGAATCTTCTCAGTAACCACCATGATTTTTCACATCAATGGAATTAAACATTTCCTGAATATACTGACACTTTCAATAAATTTTATTTACTGACACTTTCAACTATTTTATTACTCCTAGATATAATAAATAATATTGTATTTCCTCTTCTTTTTCCTAAACCTCATGCAATTCATCAAGATCCTAAGTATTCTGAGCACACTAAAACTTCAATACCATTGTTTCGAAGTGGTGTATTCTGCTTGATTCATTCAATACATTCTGCTTGAGTGCCTACTACAAGCTCAGTATTGTTCTGGACAGTGAGGATATAGCAGTGGGCAAGTTAAAGTTCCTACTCTCATACAGTTTATATTCTAGTTGGGGAGACAGAACATTATAAACAAAATAAGTAAATAAAACGTAAATGCTAGGTAGTAAAAAGCCCAAAGAAAAAATATCACAGGTAAGAAGGATTAGATAGGACAGAACAGCGAAAGGATGGCCTCCCAGGATAGGTCTGATTTATTAACATGAATCCTCAGATGTACTACGTACATCAATTCCTAGAGCTATTTTGGAGGTTACTATCCTGATTCTTGTTTTTAAGAGAAGAATTTCCTTAAACTGACTAGTCTTGAAGCCTACTTGCCCTTTCCTTCTTAGTTTTACATTTACATAAAATATTCTACAGTTTTGCTTCCATCACTAGGTAAGAATCAGCAGAATGAATATGTTTCTTAAGAAATCATATTCTCTGCCTTCTGCCACTTGGAAAGAAACAATCAAACAAAAGCAGTAAGAACACCATAGATTCCCTTGGTGGTGTTGTATACTATAAATAGTATCTTAATTACTTACCATACTCCACACTCCAACCTTTTAAGTTATTATCATATATAAGGAAACTGAAGCTTACACCTATTAAACTTTTTGCCCAGTATCACTTTAGACAGCAACAATACCATTAAAACTTGGGTTTTCTCACAAAATTCAGTATTGTTCTCTACTATTAGTCCTCTTCTTCAAAACAGTTTTCATTAACCTTAAATGATAAAACTGCTCCAAGTTTCCTGACAACTGCAGTATATATTTGTACTGCATTTGAAAACTTATTGTTAAAGGACATACTTTTTTAAACTGATCTTCTATTCAATCTTCCACACTTTTTTTAATTATACTTCATCAGTGGGGGTGAGGGTGAATACTGAGTCCTTGCAGGATCCAAAATTAGCTCAACTATAAAAACATATGTAAGATCTCACAGTCCTATTAGCTCACCTATAAAAACATAGGTAAGATCTCACAGGTGCCTTTACCTATATAAGGAGGAAACAGAATGTGGGACGCCTACGTGGCTCAACAGCTGAGTGTCTGCCTTTGGCGTGGGGCATGATCCTCCACATCGGGCTTCCTGCATGGAGCCTGCTTCTCCCTCTGCCTGTGTCTCTGCCTCTCTGTGTGTCTTTCATGATTAATAAATAAAATCTTTATTTTTTTTTAATTTTTTAATTACTTATGATAGTCACACAGAGAGAGAGAGAGAGAGAGAGAGAGAGAGAGAGGCAGAGACACAGGCAGAAGGAGAAGCAGGCTCCATGCACCGGGAGCCCGATATGGGATTCGATCCCGGGTCTCCAGGATCGCGCCCTGGGCCAAAGGCAGGCGCCAAACCGCTGCGCCACCCAGGGATCCCTAAATAAAATCTTTAAAAAGAAAAAAAAAAGGAAACAATGTAATGTAATATAATCCTACATTATTTAGTAGGTCATACATGGAGATAACTTTCCAAAATAGCGGAGATCTCCCTAAGAAAAAGAAGTAGGAAAAAAAGATGTAATCTGGTATATTAGATATAATATACACCAATAATTTAGTTTAATAACAGCTTAAATCAACTAAAAAAAATGCAATAGTCATCTATAATAGGGGCAAGTAACCTTTTCTGTGAAGGACCAGAAAGTATTTTAGGTTTTACAAATCACACAGTCTTGTCACAGCTATTCAATTCTGCAGTTGTAACATGAAAGCAGCCATACACAATAAATAAATGACTGTGTTTTATTCCAATAATACTTGACAATATAAAATAGTTTTCAACCCCTAATCTATACTATCTTAAGCTTGCCTCCTAAAGCAGATGAAGAAATCTCATTACAGAATGAAATAACTAGAGAACAAAATGTATTATTCTCTTTATTCTTCAGCTAACCTCAAAACTTTTAATACAATTAGATTTTTTAAAATCACTGTTAATTATCATTGCTTTTATGTCTGGTAAAGCTATAATGAAGTTTAAGAAAAATAGCACTTATCTTTTAGGATATATACTAAAATATTTACAGATGAAATAAGGTATCTAATCTGCTTCAGTATAATTCAGTAGAGGGAATAGAGAGGGAGGAAGGTACAAATAAGCCAAAATTGGCCATGAAAATAACTGAAGTGGGGTGATGAATACAGGATTCATTATACTATTCTACTTTTATAAATATTTAAAACTTCCAATAATAAATTAATGATGACAAATCACTTTATAAAAAAGCCAGCAAATGATGAATCACAAATTTAAGTGCATTTTGTAAAAGGAAATATTTCCTCTATCTTTTAAACCAGGGTTTCTCAACTTTGGCACTATTTACAGTTTGGGCCAGATAGTTCTTTGTTGTGGGAGCTCTCCAGTGCACTATGAGATGTTTAGTAGCATCCTTCATTTCTACACCATAGATGTCAATAGTATTCCCACCACCACGCTCCCCACCAGTCGTGACAATTAAAAATTTCCAGACATTTCCTAATGTCCCCCTGTGGGACAAAAATGCTCCCAGTTGAGAACTACTATTCTAAAAAAACTATATTGCTATTTCTAATAAATTCTTAAAA
Organism: Nyctereutes procyonoides; assembly: GCF_905146905.1. Classification (NCBI taxonomy): domain Eukaryota; kingdom Metazoa; phylum Chordata; class Mammalia; order Carnivora; family Canidae; genus Nyctereutes; species Nyctereutes procyonoides. The sequence goes on from NW_026575044.1 coordinate 39,231,357, forward strand.
TCCAGAAAAATGATACTTAGATGATTTTTTTGTTTTAGCAATTAGGCTGTGAATTGTACTTATATTTTAACCTAATTTTTAAATGTAGTTTTTTTCTTTGCCAATTAGGAAGCTGTGTTATTTACTTAACCTGATGTATAAATATCCCTTTCTCACACTATTTCTACAAATTACATCTACAATGGTTTTTAATTTATTTTTTTAAATTTTTTATTTAAATCAATTTAGTTAGCATATACTATATTATTAACTTCGAGGGCAGAATTCAGTGATTCAACAGCTGCATAACACCCAGTGTAGTTTTTTCCTTTATAGATGTTATTTATTTAGTCATGAGAGACACACAGAGAGAGAGGCAAAGACACAGAGGGAGAAGCAGGCCCCTCAGAGGTAGCCTGATGTGGGACTCAATCCCAAGACTCCAGACTCAGGACCACACCCTGAGTCAAAGGGCAGAGGCACAACCCGAGCCATCCAGGCGTCCCACACCCAGTGTACTTTACATCAAGTGCCCATTATCCAATTAACCTATCTCACAACCTATGAGAAAAAAAAAACCTATTTTTTTTTTTAATCTTCACAAACCCAAGCTTTATTGACAGTCACAGGCCACCAGGACAAGCTCTGAGGTGCAGGGCCCCTGCCCTTTACCCACTTTCCTGGCTGGGGCAGCAAGGTGAGGCCACTCCCATGGTGCTGAGACAAGGGAGCAGGGCCTTTCTGGCAGCACCGGGATGGGGGGGCGGTGGCGACCTCAGGCCCTGAACAGAACTGACCCAGAGCCTGCACTCCGCAAGTCCTACATGAATATACTGCATGAGTGTAGTCCCTTTGACTACAATGGTTTTTAAAACCGAAAATGCACAAAATGGAAATCTGAATGAGGAGGTATGGATAAAGTCCAAATGTATCCCGCTGATCTAGTAACAGATCTAGTTTTCAAACTTTCTAAAAGAAATTTGCAAACACTTAGCTTACTGAGCCACACTTCACCTCCAATCTTAACAGATTTATAATAATCACTAACCATTTGTTTTGTATTTGAGTTCAGTAAAGGAACAGTGCCAACTTTGTCCCCAACACCACAGCTGCACCGCCATTGTGCACAACCTCTCATGTGAACAAAAGTCTTTAGAAACACAAATGGGCTAGAGTCTCATGTTGTCAGTTTTATCAATTAAATTCTGAATCAGAAAACATACTTTATAAAAAATCAGGCCAAAAATTTTGATTTTTGGCCTCTTGTGTTATTAGCTATAATCAATCAGAAGAGCTTTGGTATTTTAGGAGTTGTTGCTATTGTAGTTTCCAGATGCATTAAATAAAGAAATGAGATATCTGGGGTGTCTGGATGCTTAGTTAGTTTAGTATCTGCCTTCAGTTCCAGTCATGATCCCAGGGTCCTGAGACTGAGCCCCAGGTTGGGCTACCTGCTCAGCAGGAAGTCTGCTTCTCCCTCTCCCTCTACCCCTCCTCCCTGCTTATGCTTTCTCTGTCTCTCAAATAAATAAAAACTTAAAAAAAAAGGGCGAGGTGGAATTCAACTTAGGGAATTTCATTCCATTTCCCTAAGCCAGACTAAAATAACACAATAAAGTAATTTTCTTCTATTTACAATATACTATATTTAAATTAAGTCTTTCTTTCATTACCAAAAAAAATCTTGTAACATACACTGGTGTTTCTAAAATCATAACCAAGAAATATGTGACTTAAAAATTACTACTGTGAAAACAAAATCAAATCATAAAATTCATTCATAAAGACATTACAGTAATTAAACTATCATAGTTTATAGATATCTACCTACTAATTTAAAAATTCAAGTATTTTTAAGACAATAGAAAATTCCATCAAAAATTACTTATTTACAACCACAACACCAAAGATTATTTAGTAGCTATCCAACAAATCAAAATACATTCAATCTGAGAAAAAAAGCAAAAATAATAGAAGGCTTCTCTTTTCAAATATGTATCTTTAAAATTTTTTAATGAATAAAAACAGGCTGGTCCACTAATTTAGCCCTCAGAAATTCAAGTCCTTTAAGCTTCCTCAGATGGGAGTATCATTTGGACAAAATGACAACTTTCTATCTGGTCTAAATTTGATAGGATTTGACTTATTTCTAAATAATCTTCCACTTGACTACAACAAATGTGATTTTAATACATTTTTTCAATAATGAGGTTATAATTTACTATAATAAAGGAAGACATCCTTCACAACACACATAGAGATCCTCAACTGAAATTCCAATGACAGTAAAAAATATTCATTTCCCTTTTAAAAGACTATACTCTAAGGAGCACCTGGGTGGCTCAGCTGGTTGACCATCTGTCTGCCTTCAGCTCAGGTCATGATCCCAGTGTCAAGCCCCACATTGGAGCTCCTTGCTCAGCAGGGAGCTTGCCTCTCACTTTCCTTCTGCATATCACTGCCCCTGCTTGTGCTCTTTCTCTGTGTCAAATAAATAAAATCTTAAAAAAAAAAAAAAAGAATATACTCTAAATTAAATTAAGCATATATAGGGGTGCCTGGGTGGCTCAGTTGGTTAAGTGTCTGCTTATGATTCAGGTCATGATCCCAGAATCCTGGGATTGAGCCCCGCCATGTCTGACCCTGCTTCTCCCTCTCTCTCCTGCTCATGCTCTCTCTTGCTCACTACCTCTCTCTGTCAAATTAAAAATTAGTTAATAATTAAGCATATATACACACACATAATGATAAATACGTCCTGTAAAATTTTCAAAGATCTACATTTAGGTCAAGCAACAATAAGACTAAACAAATTCTAATTTACTGATTCCCTTATTAGAGGGAAAACAAAAAACAAAAAAAGGCCTCTGAGTGCCACTGATCAGTGAAAATCTTGACCTATATGATCTATATATTCCCCTTCCCTCAACTTCTTCAGAATGATTCTTGGATGAACACAACTGGGCTCCTAGCAGCAGGATGGTCCAACCATAGTAAAGGAAAACTCAACTCCTATCTTCTCTTAGGATTATGTCTACAATATTGAGAGATCAGAGAAAAACAAGAAATACTTCAAGTTACCTCTTGTCAAATTTTTCTTTTCAGTCAGAAGAGCCTTAGGTGATTATTAAATTTTAGGAATGAAACCAATTCATCTTATAATAAAGAAGTATTTCTAGGACATTGATTTTTACTTAAGTATTTCTCAAGCTTAATTTAATTACCTCCGCTTCTACATCCACGTTTTGCTTCAAAAGTAATTTCAAAATGTCAACATGTCCATTCTGACTAGCAGCTTGCATAGCTGTGTGACCAGCACATTGTCCATTTACCTAAATGAGAAGAAAGGATGAAGGATTGTCACAAATCACAAGAAGCCAATACAGTATAGGTTTAAATCCAGCACATTGAAAAAATAAATAAATCTAGCACACTGTATGATTCTTAGAAAATAATTTAGGTTGGTGTGCCGTATATCCTAGTATACAGATCACCAGAAACTTTTCTGTAATTTAGAGAAGGGAAACAGACATTTTTTCTTTTTTTTAAGATGAAAGTTCCATTGTTCAAAGAGCTATGAAACAACTGTTTTAGCCAATCTGCACAGCTGAAAAAAAAGAAAGGAACTGAGGGAGAAAAGTAAATTCTATTAGTTTTGTATATTTACTTCTATTTGAATTATTAAAGCTCAGAGTCTGTATTTCAATGAGAAAAAAGCAATGAAGTGAATGGAAAACTTTTGGAAAAGATATTGTCCACTATTTAAATAAATTCAATTCAACAAATATATTGAATATTGTCAGTAAATTATCATGAGGAATACATACATGAATTAGCAGGGTAGCTATACTTAACTATGACATTCTAAAGTAATAATTTCCAACCTTTTCTTCACTTCAGATGTTGTGTAAATGCATAATTTCCCCATGACATACTTAAGGCTAAGTATAATTCATTAAAGCCACCCCATTCACTCCCATCCATAAGACTGTAACAAGATGGGGGTACCTAGGCAGCTCAGTTGGTTAAGCAGCTGACATCGTCTTAGGTTATGATCTCAAGGTCCTGGGATACAACCCCGCATTGGGCTCCATGTTCAGTGGGCAGTCTACTTCTCCCTCTACCTCTGCCCCTCTACCCCACTGCTCACACGCATGCACTCGCTTTTAAGTAAGAAAGGGAAAGCTAACATTAGAAAACAATAAAAACACATGTCTGAAAAGGACAAAGCAGACTGACTTTATAGAGAAAAGGAATACAAAACCTGGGAACCTCACACGCAGTCAAAGCCTGCAAAAGCAAGTACATCAGAGGGTTAACATAAGAAAAACCCCAAACAGAAGTCTAATGTGAAATGGCCACACTCTAGGGCACTCTTCTCAAACTCAAGGACAGGACGTTGGCTGCCATGCTCCTAGTCCATAGACAGAAAAATGCCTTCCTCTCTTGAACAACTGAATAGTCATGGAGAAGAACAGACCTCTACATGACAGCATTTAAAGACCCCAAAAGCTCCACCACATGCAAGCACCATAATGCAAAGTCAGTCACTAAGTCCTATCCAAGCAAAAAGAACTACCAGTAAGCTTTTTAAGGTCTTATTCAGATATGAATGGTCAACCAAAGATCAGAGATTTGAGGAAGACCTCAAAAATTTTTAAAAACCACACACAAAACAACTCAAAAAAAGAAAAAAAAAAAGACACTGAAGAAACAAATGAGAGAAAAAAAGAAAACTTTTGAGAAACTTCAGTTAGAGATATTCAAGAATCCTTTTTATCTAAAAATCAAGAGGATGCTATGAAAAACAAGAAGCTAAAGGTAAAAAAAAATCCCATTAGAAGAGCCTGAAGTTGGGATCCCTGGGTGGCGCAGCGGTTTGGCGCCTGCCTTTGGCCCAGGGCGCGATCCTGGAGACCCGGGATCGAATCCCACGTCGGGCTCCCGGTGCATGGAGCCTGCTTCTCCCTCTGCCTGTGTCTCTGCCTCTCTCTCTCTCTGTGACTATCATAAATAAATAAAAAATTAAAAAAAATTAAAAAAAAAAAAAAAAGAAGAGCCTGAAGTTGAGCAAATATATAAGCAGGAGAACAGCTTTTCAGTATTGTGAGACTTAAAGACCATATCCTTTTTTTTTTAAAGACCATATCCTTATGTATTTATTTTCAGTACAATTATACCTCAATAAAACTTGTTTTAAAAAGTATATTCTTTTAAGTGTGTTTTAATTAAAGGTTGGATGAATACTTGTGTTCATTACCTTTCAACATTTTGCTAAAACAAGAGTAAAGTTTTATTTTCCTTGAAGCCTCAAACCACAAAGATAATTAGAACTAGAAAAACAACACACCCACACCCGGGTGCAAGCACCTATACAGGAAGCTAAAATGCAGCCCCTAAACCTCCTATGCGAAAAACCTAGAAGCAACCCTTCTACCAAGGAAGGTAGGTATTATGCTATCAAAAAGCTCAGGTACTGACTGGATACCTCTTGATACGGGGATAATGTGGTGGTTAGTGCTAAACACAAAAATATTGGCTGATAGTTTGTTTAAAAAGCATTTAGATCCCTGGATTCCCTTACTCTGCTCAGCTGAGCTAGTGGTCCACTCTGATGCTAGCAGAAGCCTTAAAGTTTATTCTCTGGAAAGAGTAAAATATTTCTAGCCTACAGAAACCAAGCACTGTTATCAGTGGGGCAAAGTACTAAAATCAGAAGTTTTATGTAAATATTTACATGCTGAATGCTGAGAATCCAGTCCCTCTTCCCTTATTCACTATTCCTGAGGTTGGCAGCCAGGTTTACACCTTCTCTGCAGGAGAATTAAGACCTTTCTGGGGAGTCAGACCAGACCAAGAAAAAAGACCTAATGGCCAATGCCAGAAGTAATCCAAGGAAAATCTAGACACAAACTGTATATATACCCTTCATAAAAATTAACCCAACACAAATCACAGACTTAAATGTAAAATACAAAACTATCACTCCTACAAAATCACAGATCGTATCTTTGATGTTGCATCTAAAAAGTCATCACCATATCCAAAGTCACTTATGTTTTCTCCTATGTTATCATCTTTCAGAAGTAGAAATGAACACATACACGACATGCCTGAATGTCTTGGAGATTAGACAACTATAGAAATTTTCAGAAGAATTAGTTATAGCAATATGGATTACAAACAAATAAGAAACCTTATGTCTGAAGTTAAGAGGGACTGATTAAGGAAAAACTACAAGTGAACTTCCTGGAATAAAGGAAATGTTCTACACCTAGTAGCGGTGTGAATTACGTGGATGTATGCATTTGTCAAAACTGACTGATCCATGTATTTCATTATATGTAAATTACACATCAATATTTTTAAGTAAAAGAACAATTATGAACATGAAGGAAGCAAATAGTTATATAGAAAAATACAACCTAGCACCATCCACTGGTCAGATATGAATGTCATTTAAGTAATAATATGCACAATTAATTTTAATCTTAACAAAGTTACCATACAACCTAACCACATTAAGAAGCTGAGAGAGGAATGTGTGTGTGCATGGAGGGAATGGGCTGGAAGTAGAAAAGAAAGCTGAATTCTCATCTTCACAGTTAAATTACCAAAAGATTACTCCTAAAACATAAAAATCAAGAAGAAAACAATATAACTATGTTATTGGAAGATGTGGAGGTAAACATTTGAAGAAAATCAAGTGAAAGAGGTGAAAATAGTTGCCCCTAAAGGATGAGTCAACAGAACTGAGATAGGAATGTTTTTCATAATGAACCTTGTATAATTATTTTTTGCCTTTAAATTCCCTTTAAAACTACATTTTAAATTTTAGTTTTAAAAAAACTAATTAAATGAAGAAAAAATTAAGTATAATAAAATGTAAATCTGCTTGAATATAAAAAATATTTAGTACTTTGATATCTGAAACAAATTATTTGTTTATTTGTTTGATTTGTTGATATATCTCACAATCATGAAACCACTGTGTTACGCTGCCACAAATGACATCTCCCTAATAACTGAAATGCCACATGAGCTCCTTGGAATATGATGTTGTGCCACTCCAATTACAATCTCTGGGCCAGCACTGAACATCCTATTGGTGCCAGTATGGTAGCAATAACAAAGCCAATGAATGACTAACTAGAACTAAAATGGCCCACCTAAAATATGGCTTGTGTGAATGATAAAATAAACTATTAAGATTTACAAAATGCATAACCTCTAGTTTATCTGCATTATAAACTAAAAATAGTCAACTTTCACTGGAAAAGGTTTAGATTAAATGTTTTGAGAAGAGGTATAGAACACTGCTTATAAAACTTATTAAAAGATATTTAAAAGACATGGTATGAGGACATTTCCATGAGAAATGGGAAAGGACAATGATCACTCAAAAACTTAAGTGTAAAAAAAAATAAAAATTTAAATGAAAAAAAACTTAAATGTAAATTTTGTCAATTATAAATTCAAAAGGTCACAGTGTTAAAATAAGAAAATCTCATTATCTTTTAGAAAAGTACTTGAAGAATGATGTCCAGTGTTGTCTTTAAAATACCTGAGAAAAACAAAGGAGGACTACATGAAGCACATGTGGAAAAATCCCAATAATTATTGAACTGTGTAATGTTCATTATACTATGCGATTTTTGTGTAGGCTTCAAATAATTTTTAAAATGCTCACATCCACATCTGGTCTTTTTAGCAAATCTTCCACTTTAGCAACATCCCCATTGGCAGCAGCTTTAACTAATTCTTCATTGAGGTCACCAGATTCTTGGGTTTCAAATAATTTCTTCAAGAGTTGAGAGAGTCTTTCTGTAAAACATCAGATAAAGTGGCTAATATAGGGAGAATCTCAAACCTTAATTACTAACAGACAAGCATTACTCACATATCTGTAATATATACTTTTCCTTTTTTATTATTGCTATCATTAACGTTATTTTTGTACTATACTACAGATATTACTCATGAAAGTTTTAATTACCATATAAACCTGCATTAAATTCTAACCTGTAGCATTCCCAGTTTTCTCCAATTAATGTATTTCAAGTTATAATTTCAGAAAAAGTAGAGCATTACATACAAATAACAATTCAAGATTTAGCAGTCATACCAAAGATAATCACAAATGAACACTCTTCCATGGGAGTATCAGAACAATACAAACTTCCTTTCAGGTTTTAACATACCATATTGATTCTTGGAGCTCAATGCTATAGACCATAGAAGAAATCAATAAATCAATGATTATGATTCAAAAGCAATGTAATCCCTATAATATGTGGGGAAATGTCTTAGGGACAAATCAACTTTCTGTTGAAAATGGTCATCTAAATGTTAACATACTTCAACAGGTGTCACCTGATTCGTACTGACTAAAACAAAAAAAGAACTAGGGATATATTTACACAGACTCTTTCATAAGATTTTTTTTTCTAAGTAGCATTAATCAGTAGAGAAACTACCCAGCAGTTCTATTCCTTAATTCTTGGATCTACTTAGTGGAAAGCAATCACAAAGTGAGGCAGAGGACCAACACCAAGTCCACATTATTTGATCAGGATATTAACTATGTCTCATTCTTTGAATTTGTAGGTAGTCAGCCCACTATGATGTCATCTAACCTCAAGGTAAGAAATAAATACCACCTGATTTAAATTTTAAGCACACTAGCAAATTACATCAGGAAAGAAGAGACAGCAACAGAGTAGTAGAAAGCAGTATAAAATTAGGTTGGCAGTCACCCAATGTTCTCCTTTTACTTTCTTAAAATTTAGTTATAGCTCTACTTTCTTTTCTGAATGACAATACACAGTAACTTATAATTTGTTCTAGTATGAATTGAGGCTCTGTATATAAAGCTGGAGCACAGGGAGAGAACACTGTCATGAGTCTACCCAATCGTCCACCTTATTTACATTTCAAAATGATTTTCTACTTATTATACATTTCTATATGTATAATAATTAGTACTAAATACTAAGAAAAAAATATGGCTGGTATATAAAAATATCCAGGAAGAAAGCCTTCTGCTAGCAATAATGTTGAAAATAAAAAGAGAAAAAAGCAGTCTAAGAAAGTCATGTTTCTTGGCAGAAGTTCCAACTAAAAAGTACAACACTGAATTTCAGTTATCTCAGATTTGATGTGGAAAGCCCTTGATATGGCACCCAAGAAAAAGTACCTATTTATGGAAATTTTCCAGAGTATACCTCAGCCAGAACAAAAACTATTCATTATATGAAAAAAAAAAAAAATCTTTAGCGAAAGTGTAAATGTTAGTGAACATTCAAGTGAGGTCATGTGATTTGGGAGAAAACTAAGAACACACATCATTAGCTGTACATGATAATCAAGGAATTAATGAAAGTTCTAATGTAAACCATATTACTTTTAGAGACCCAACAATACGAGATGCCTAGGTGGCTCAGTGGTTGAGCATCTTTGGCTCAGGGTGTGATCCTGGAGTCCCGGGATCAAGTACTGCATCGGGCTCCCTGCGGGGAACCTGCCTCTCTCTCTCTGTCTCTCATGAATAAATAAATAAAATCTTAAAAATAAATAAATACCCAACAACACAAACATACCACCAGATGCATTGCTAATGGCTGATCCTGCAGATGCCACCTTGGAAACTGCTGCTGGATTATATGTCCAAGATGTTCCACAAACTTCCACCTTTAAATCACTGTCTGAATAAATCTGTTGTACTCGGCCAACTTTACCTAAAGTCTTTCAAAAGAAAAAAAAAAAAAATCAGTTCATGTTCCCAAGTCTAAAGTACATACCATAAAGAAATCAATCATCAGTTCTTACATGTTTAAAGTATTAATTTTCCTTTGCTCCTAATGAAGAAATTGTTAAAGGACAACATATTCAAATGGGTTATTTGTTAGTTGCAAACTTTAAAGAGTATCTTTAAAAAATATTTTCATCAACAAAGCCACTATACTTCCACAAGAATATAAAATCAAAAATAAATAAATGAAAAACAAATGAGTCTATCATTCATAAGAAGTCACAATATTTTGCTTTTTGATAACCTTTTAACCTTTTAACCTCTAACCTTTTAACTCCATAATATCTTACACCTTGAGAATTTGTAAATCAAGTAGTCCAAAAGTCATCATCGATCTAGCCTAAAAAAATAAAATCTGATTTCTAAAACAAACTATACTTTAACCAAAAAGGGAATCAATATTCATTCCAAGACAAAAGAATATAGTACCATTATGTATGGGAAAAGAGGAAGCCTGGGTGGCTTACTTGGTTAAGCATCCAACTTGATTTCAACTCAGATCATGATCTCAGGGTTGTGGGATGGAGCCTTGCGTGGGGGCTCCGTGCTCAGCAGGGAGTCTGCTTGAGATTCTCTCCTTCTCCCTCTGTCCCTTCTCCCCATGCACTCTCTCTCTAAAATAAATAAATAGGGGATCCTTGGGTGGCTTAGTGGTTTAGCGCCTGCCTTCAGCCCCGGGCGTGATCCTGGAGTCCCAGGATCGACTCCCAGGATCAAGGCCCATGTCGAGCTCCCTGCATGGAGCCTGCTTCTCCCTCTGCCTTTGTCTCTGCCTCTCTCTCTGTCTGTGCCTCTCATGAATGAATGAATGAATGAATGAATGAATGAATGAATAAATAAATAAATAAATAAATAAATAAATAAATAAATACCTAATAAATAAATAAAACAAAATAAAATAGATTTTTTAAAAAATGTATTTATATTCTTGAGGGCAATTGGGTCCAGAACACAATCAACAGCAACTCTTAAAAACAAAACAAAAAAAACAGCAACTCTTACCATGTGGCAGGTACTGTTCTAAGAGCTTTAAACGAATTAACTCACCTAACATACATAACCCAGAGAGTAAAGTGCTTATCATTAGCCCCAATTTCAAATTCCAGTCTAAAACCCATTCTCTTAAGCACAACAGGAGAGCAAATCACAACACTAGAAAACTGGTAAAGAACAGTGATAAGATCTTACTTCCTAACACAAAGTAGACTGCCCCTCAGTGTTTTATCCTTTACCCTCTCCACAGCATTTGACCCCAAATACTTGAAACTATTCCCTTGATTTCCAGATGACAGTCTAACCTTTCTGCCTGTTCCTTCTCTTTCTCTACTCCCTGGCTTCTTGTCCTCTTTCAGATTCCTAAATCTATTCACTCACCCAAATTTTATTCCTTAGTTTTTTACTCTTCTTCCTTAAAAGTTTAATCCACTTTGACAACTATCACCTTATTTTGAAAAACTCCAAAATATACATATCTAACTTTATTTATCCCTCTCCCTGCCCTCTTACATCAATTTTAACTTCTAATTAGACATTTTCTCTTGAAATTTTCCATCATCTCAAACTCTGAGGCTGCATTCTTTGTTTTTTTCCCCTTAAATGCTTTTTGGGGTTTTTTTAAGATTTTATTTATTTATTCATGACAGACACAGAGAGAGAGAGAGAGAGAGAGAGAGAGAGACAGAGACAGAGACAGAGACAGAGACACAGGCAGAGGGAGAAGCAGGCTCCATGCAGGGAGCCCGACGTGGGACTCGATCCCGGGCCTCCAGGATCACACCCCGGGCTGAAGGTGGCACTAAACCGCTGAGCCAGAGGGGCTGCCCTCCCCTTAAATGTCTAATTGTGGAAAGTCTAAAACATACAAAAGTACACAATAGTATTTTGAATCTGTACCCATCAACTATTTTTAACAATTTTCAGCTCATGGCCAATCTTGTTTTCCCCTACCTATTCTCCCTTCCTGTATTATTAATCATGCAAACATTTTTTAAAAAACAAAACTACAATACTACTACCAACCCTTCCCAAATTATCAATTAATTCTGTTGATATCATAAAATACCAGCATTCAAATTTCCAATTGCCTCATAAATGGTAAATTTTTTCAGTCTGCTTAAATGAAGTTTCAAATAAAGTTTATACATATATTTTTCTTTCCCAGTTATTTGTTGAAGAAACAGGGTTATCTGTCCTATGAAGTTTCTTACAATCTCAATTTTGCTATTGGTATAATTAATAAGTTCATCTGTCTCTGCATTTGTTTGATAAGGAGCACTCCAAGTTGGCTGCTGGATCCTTTTAACATGATCTAGAAATCTTTAATAGCTTCATTGCTATCTGTTCTGAGGCTCATCTTGTTCACTTCCTGACAAAGAGCTAGAATTAGCCACTTCTCCAAGACTGTTTCTTTACAGAGGGAAAGGCTATTTCAAGACTGTAATCTGGGCACGAAGGCTGGTTACTGTTACTAGAATGGTTATTGTTTCTAGGTCTTTTCATGGGCAGAGCTAGGAAATAGTGATGGGAGGGTGTTTTGTCTTAAAGATAAAATAAATCATAAGTAAAAACACTTTTCCAATTCAAACTCAAGACTACAGGGTTTTTTGTAGCCTCTTTTATGTTACATATGTATCTCCTTTTCCTACTCTGATCATTCTGGCTCTCAAGGTCACCAGGGATAACAGAATTAAAATTACCATATAACTACTCACTTGTTTTTTTGTCATCTCACACATACAACAATCTCAGGATAATAATACTATCACAAACAATAAGATCTCTAAAAATTGTTAAAAATTGCTTTTTATATGCAGTTCTTTAGAGTTTTCTTAAAAAGACACAAAGATAAATTACTGTGTTTCAAAATCACTTGTACTTTTCTCTCTGTATGGTTATGCCAATAAGATACACATTTAGGTTTACTTACTTCATTTTACTTTCCACTTTAAGGAATTTAATTTTGCTTTATAATTACGTAAAATATTTATGTGGCTTCAAATAAAATCTATAAAACAAGACATATTCAAAGACATTTTCCTTCTACCTTTATTCCCTATACTACATTCCTTTTTAAGATATGAAACACAGTTTAAAAAAAAAAAACACGTTTTTTAACTTAATGGTTAATCCTTCCACCATTTGCTTTCTTTCCACATAAACTCTGCATTGTCCTAAATAGTTATATTTATAATAATATTAATATATAATTTATATACATATAAAACTTTATCCCTCTAAAAAAAAAAGAGTCAGAGTGATTGAGTGAGTCAACTCATTCCCCAGTATGTACAATACTGAAATTAGTCACTCATGGTCTTACCCTTACCTTCTTTCTCCTTCAAGATTTTGATTTAAAATAATAGTATTTAGTTCCAGTGAATAACTAAAAGGCAATCAGCTTACTAAACTTTCCATATGCTCCCTTCATTCCCACTCCATTTTTTGACAGTTGTACTTAATCTGTGTTGACAGAGCATATAACCATTATATAGACCCTACCCCTTCAACTATCATTTAATCTTAGTTCAACGAATACATACATATTTAATGATCACTATCAGCCCCTTCAGTTGATCTCTCTCCCGACATCTTGGCTGCCTGAGACATTTTCTAATAGATTAATCAGAAAAAGCTAATGGGAACAAGATTCTCTGAATTCTTAATTGTTCATATCAATTTGTAGGCTTTATACTTTATTTTTTTGGCTTTTTTTTTTTTGGCTTTATACTTTAAAGTCAGCTTGGTTATATATAAAACTCTTAGCTTTCAGTTTTGTTCCTTGAATACCTTAAATGTTATTTCATTTGAAATCATAAAGCACTGAGACCAGATTTTCTTTCCTTTATAAGTAAAACTTGACCTTTTTTCCTAGATATCAAAGAATTTTTTTCTTTTCCTGAAGATTCAGTTATTTTATCAGAATATGGTTCAGTGTTTTGTGTTCTCAGTTTTCCCAGGTATGCAATGGGTCCTTTTCATATTTAGCTTTAAATCTTTTAATTTGGGGACATTTTTTCTGGAATCATAAATTACTGCAGTTGTTTAATTCCTTTGCTTTGGCTTTTGTCTTTCCTTTTCCACAAGGACTCCTAATATACATCTATTAGATGCTCTATATCTGTCACTTTACCTGAAATACTTTCATCTTTTTTATTTTAAGTTTTTTCCCCCTTTTTACCTTTTGTTCTTCTTAGGGCATTACCTGTCATATTTATTTGATCTGTGTTGTGTCAAGCTTACTCATTTTTCTGAAATTATCTTCCTTTTCTTTTTAATTCTTTCCTAAGTTCTATTACCTCATTTCTAATCATGATCCATTTTCTTCATTCATCTTTTATCATTCTGTTAGCTCATTTTGAGTCATAAGATTTTAGTTTTTTGTGCATATCTTTCTAGTGTACTTCCATTTGTCTATAAAGAAGTTATGCTATTCCTTACTGTCTTTTTTTCAGTAATAACTGTGTATTGGGATCTGATTATGATCCCTTCCAACTTTTATCTTTCCTTTGCCCCGACTGTCTCTATCCTAAAAATTTAGTTTCTACTCTCAGCACTCTCTACTTAATGGAGGGCTCTACCCAGGAAGAGCACTATGGCTGGTTAGTTTTGAGTGTTTACAGACCCAGGTTGCTCCAACTCCTTCAAACTTTAGCATGGACCTATTACCCTCACCCCAAAATGTAGTTTGCAAGAACCCTCCCCGGGTCAGCTATCATTTCCACATAGTCTACCTACACTAGCTAATGAATACTTGTTAACTATGCTGGAGCACCCCTGTTCTCAGGGCCAGCCAATGCTCCATTCTCTCTGTTGCCAGACAAACAGCTGTTGACTTAGGAGCAGTGTTTTGTCACTAATCATTCATATTTTAGGGTTCGACAGGCTACTCTGTTACCTGGTTTTGATATAGATGTTTGTGGCTTTCTTTTTTTTTGGGTATGCTAATCTAGTTGTTGACTATTTTTCTCAGAATGATTTGGGAATATTAAAATTCTATGCCACCACCACTGGAATCCCAGAATTCTCCTCTAGATATAATCTACAGGTTTTGCTTATAGAGCAGCCTACTATGGGAGATAGATGACTTAGGCTTAGAAGTAAAACAGGGGATCCCTGGGTGGCTCAGCGGTTTGGCGCCTGCCTTTAGCCCAGGGCGCGATCCTGCAGTCCCGGGATCGAGTCCCGCGTCGAGCTCCCGGCATGGAGCCTGTTCTCCCTCTGCCTGTGTCTCTCTCTCTCCCTCTCTCTCTCTGTGTCCATCATAAATAAATAAATAAATAAATAAATAAATAAATAAATAAATAGATAGATAGATAGATAGATAGATAAATAAATAAATCTTTTAAAAAAAAAACAAAAAGAAGTAAAACAGATTTGGGTTCCAATTTCAGCTCAGAATCTTAGCTCTGATTTCCTCATCCTTAAAACAAAGAGGTCATACCACCACCTGTTTATAATATTCCTAGGACAAATAGTCTGCATATGTATATATGTGTGTACACATGTATATGTGTGTGCATGTATGTATATATTCATCATTTAGCACAGTTCTTACAATAACTGGGCACTCCAAACACATAAGCTGCTATATATATAAGATGTCACTGCTAAGGGGAAAAAACAAAAACACCTTGACCTAAAAAAAAAAAAAAAAAAAAAAAAAAAACCTTAAAATAGTGTATATAGCTCCTATGAAAGTACATCAAAAGATTACATTTAGGTAACACTATACTATAGTGAGGCTTAAAGACAATCAATACTTTTTTTTAACCAACTTTGATATCAAAAGCAAAAAAGATCATATACAAATTAATTTTTAGACAAAAATAAAGATTCTAAAATACAGCTCCTGTAAAACATACAGCTATCACTTAGTCGCTAACTAAAGCAAAAAAAATGTCAGCAGCATCTGCAAACTATGAAATGTCTTCAAATGAAAGCACCATAACAATAGATTTCTTTTTGTTTCATTCACTATTACATCCTTGAAGCCTAATAGCCACATTGTTTGTATGAAAATATCTGCTGAAGGAGTAAGGCATACATGAAGGAAGGGAGGGGGCACTGGAAAGGATGAGAGGGGGCAGAGGGTTAGATGAGCCAGGAGATGGGGCTAAACAGGAAGAGGAGCTGCTAACCAGGACAGAGCACTAGACAACACAGCAGGGTTGGTGGGATGAGACATGAAGATGGATGGGAGGGGAGGTATTTGGTACAAGGAGGAGGCAGTGAATGGGATGGGACTAGAGGAACAGGAGAGGACAAGTTCTGTGACTGGATGAGACAGAAGCAGGGGTAGCAAAGTGGAGGATTAAATAGGAGGACACAGCAAAGTGAGAGGAAATGGGATATAGGGCAAGTAAGTATGGGAGGACAGCAGGAAGAACAGAAGAGCAAGGTATAGATGGAGAAAGAGGATGGATGCAAAGTGGGAAGAACAAATTTTTCTCTTGTTGCTGAAGATTTGGTGAAAAATGTATTGAATAAATTACATATTAAACTGTAACTCTTTGGGAGCAAAGCCACCTCAGAAGGCACACATTCAGAGTTGTTCTTTCACTCTCTGAGTTTTAGAGAGGCAGACCGCCAAGTGAGGAAAGCAGCAGTGGTCTAGCACTGCTAGTAACTGGATGAGCACGCACCTCTCATTCTGGGGTTAAGTATCAGGAAAGTCTCCGTTGCCTTCTACCTACATTTCAATCTCCACTAACAAGTCTTGCAAAAACTATTAACTGTAGCCATATTTGGACCTTCCTGGGCTAATTTAACTGGAATAAATTAGAAAATAAAAGGCATTAAGTATGCCTAGCTGCCAGTGAAGAATTCTCCAAGGAGTATGCTAATTTAGTTTCCAAAATTAAGGTATTTTTTTAAAAACTACTAAAGCGGGATCCCTGGGTGGCGCAGCGGTTTGGCGCCTGCCTTTGGCCCAGGGCGCGATTCTGGAGACCCCGGATCGAATCCCATGTTGGGCTCCCAGTGCATGGAGCCTGCTTCTCCCTCTGCCTATGTCTCTGCCTCTCTCTCTCTCTCTCTCTGTGACTATCATAAAATAAATTAAAAAAAATTTAAAAACTACTAAAGCATAATATAATTCCTAGTCTAAAACTATATTATTCCGAGTCTTAAACTATTTTAGATATACTTACTGGGAGCATAGCTTCAGCCCATTCTCCATGTCCTCTCTGTAGAAGTTTGATTCTTTCCAGATCATAACAAACTTGTACAAGATCACCCACTTGAAACTGTGAGGTACCTCCTTCTGCACCCTGAGCAGCATCTCCACTTCGGACAATGTTTGCTTTAGTGAGAACAGCAGGATTGAAGGTCCACCTAAAAATCAAGCCAAAACTCAAAATGGGTAAGTTTACTTAATTTTAATACAACCTTCTTAAATACTGAAGGGAAAAAAATCCTGTAACACATCAACAGAGTAAAGCAATCCTTTGCAATGACATCCTGAATTGTATGTATTTCTTTTTATAATTTTATTATCTGAATTTAAGAAAAGGCTTAGCTGCAATAAAATGATATACTTCTGTCTAGTTTAACTTGCATGTTTTAAAAATTGTTATAAGGGTGCTTGGGTGGCTCAGGTAAGCATCTGCCTTCAACTCAGGTCATGATCTCAGGGTCCTGCAATCAAGCCTGCACCGGGCTCCCTACTCATCGAGGGGTCTGCTTCTCCCTCTCCTTCTGGCCCTCAACTCCCAAACCTCCCTGCTGCTCCTGCTCTGTCTCACTCTCTCTCAAATAAATACAAATATTTTTAAAAATTGTTATACAATACACACTCATTGTTAAATACTAAAACATTTCAGAAACATAAAGTGAAAGTGAAATTTCTACTTCATACAAACAGACCTGGATCAGCATTCCCTATCCCACTACTAACCACTATTAATATCATCGTGGTGCCAACCACACTTCAATTAAAAAAAAAAAGTCTAATGAAATCAGGACAAAAATATCCCACTGTGGGGATCCCTGGATGGCGCAGCGGTTTGGCGCCTGCCTTTGGCCCAGGGCGCGATCCTGGAGACCCAGGGTCGAATCCCACATCGGGCTCCTGGTGCATGGAGCCTGCTTCTCCCTCTGCCTGTGTCTCTGCCCCTCTCTCTCTCTCTATGACTATCATAAATAAAATAATAAAAAAAAAATCCCACTGTGTATCCCTGAGATTTTCTTTTAGTGAGCTAATATTTATAATGTAGACAGACAGTTGTTTCCTTTTTCACAAACAAGAGATTTTATAAGTATCTCTTCTTCAGTGTCGTAGATATAAATCAACTTTTTTCAATTCAGTGGCTACAGTAGTCCATTGCAACGTTATACACTAATGCATTTAGCCATTCTCCTACTATCATTTAGTATTTTCAAGGAATGCCTAGGTGGTTTAGCGGTCGCACAGCTGCCTTCAGCTCAGGTCGTGATCCCAGGATCCAGGATCGAGTCCCACATCGGGCTCCTAAGAAGAGCCTGCTTCTCCCTCTGCCTATGTCTCTGCCTCTCTCTCTCTCATGAATAAATAAATAAATCTTTTAAAAAATAAATAAATAGGGGATCCCTGGGTGGCTCAGTGGTTTGGCGCCTGCCTTTGGCCCAGGGCGCGATCCTGGAGTCCCGGGATCGAGTCCCACGTTGGGCTCCCAGCATGGAGCCTGCTTCTCCCTCCTCCTGTGTCTCTGTCTCTCTATGTCTATCATAAGTAAGTAAGTAAGTAAGTAAGTAAGTAAGTAAATAAATAAATAAATAAATAAATAGTCAATAAATAAATAACAAATAAATAATAAAGTATTTTCACTATTACAAACAATACTTTAAAGAACATCCCTATATGTACATCTTTGTGCACATGGGGTCAGTGTTTCATTAGTGATTCTTAAAAAGCCACCGGATCACAGTATGCATTTGTTTATAATTTCGATAGAGCCAAATTGCCCTAGAGAGTGACCATTTCACCATACCATTAATAATCTCAAGGGTAAAAACTGTATCTAGTTTTAACTGGTCACACATGGGCATTTCACATAATTGTAATCACCGTCTCAAAACAAATCTGAATTCTGATTTCTTCTTTGCTGCACATAAGCATTTTTCTATGTTGCTACCATCTTTATAACCATCATTTTATGGACTACTTAATATTTTATAAAATAGACGTACCACAACATATAACACATTTCCCCCAGTCTTATTATGTCACTCCATAGAAGAAAGGTTCCCCAAATAAGCTTTTACGATATGGCATATTATTCCTCCTCCCCTTAATTCAAATGGTCATTAGCATATAAATAACTCTGAGAGATTATAACATATAAAAACTTATTAAGTTCCCATAATCAAGTAAACTTTTATTTCTAAAGCAACCACAAAGAGAAAGAAGTGCCTCTACCAGTTAAGAATAAAAATCAGATATGCCAGGCGCCTGAGTGGTTTAGTCAGTTAAGCACCTGCCTTCGGCTCAGGTCATGATCCCAGAGTCCTGGGATCAAGCAGCGGGTTGGGCTCCCTGCTCAGTGGGGAGCCTGCTTCTCTCTCTCTCCCTCTGCCCCTTCCCCTGCTCACATTCTCTCACACTCTGCTCTCTTTTTCAAATAAATAAAATCCTTAAAAAATATATCAGATATGCAAACATTCCTTTTTAGCCTTACAATCACAGAGCTTTTTCCCCTGTTCCCAATACTCCAACATTTATTAGACCTATTACAGCCTGAACACACCACTACTTCTTCCAGTCCTTCCCTCTGTCTACGGTGCTTCCCTCCCTGATGGACATGGACTCCATCTTTTAAACTTGCTCCAAAGGTAACTTTCTCTCACTGAAGTTTCTTTTGATTTGCCTCACTGAAATTAGCACTCTTCTTTTGCACCTTCAGAATACCCCGAATACTCATCTATCATGACTACTCACAACATTTTAATGCAGTTATTTCTGGTTTTGTCTACCCAAACCAAAAGGGAAACCCCTTCAAAGCAGGGGACCACAGGGTGGGTGCCTGAATGAGTCAGTCAGTTTAGCGCCTGACTTCAGCTCAGGCTCATGATCTTGGGGTCCTGGGATTGAGCCCCATGTCAGGCTCCCTACTCAGAGGGGAGCCTGTTTCTCCCTGTCCTCCCCACTCATGCTCTTGGTCATACCTCTTTGTGTATCTCTCTCAGGTAAATATCTTTAAGAAGAAAAAAGCAACAAAAAAAAATTATTTTCTAGAATTCAAATATCAAGTCACTATTAACACTATTAACACATTGCCTGAGAAAGAATTTTGACCAAGAATTTGGCAAGTAATAATCCCAATTTAACATTTCCAAACAACAAACAAGGTAACACAAAATGTTAGTAAAAAGTAACACTAAATGTTTACACACTAATCTGAATTTAAGATTGTTTCCTTCCCTATTTATTAACAGCTTTGAGATCTAATTCCTATACCATGCAATTCACTAATTTAAAGTGTTAAACTCAGGGGTTTTAGTATATTCAGTCTTGTACACCCGAGTATTATCTAATTTCATTTTCATCACCACAAAGACACTCCAAAACATTAGTTGTTGATCCACATTTACCCCTCACCGCAGCCCTTAACTAGTAATATATTTCATTTCTACATTTTTGTCTATTCTGGATATTTTATATAAATCACATAATCCGTGACCTTTTTTGACTGGCTTCTTTCAGTAAGCATAATACTTTCAAGATTTATCTATGTTGCAGCACATGTCAGTATTCCATTCTTTTTTATAGCTGAATAATAGTCCATTATATTGATACATATTTTGTTTATCCATTCATCAGTTAATTGACATGTGGGTTGTTCCATATTTTGGCTGTTATGAATAATGCTTTTATAAACATTCACATATAGGTTTTTGTGTGGACACATGTTTTCAGTTATCTTGAGTATAAACCTAAGTGTGGACCAGCTGGATCATATGCTAACTCTAACATTTTGAGGATCTACCAAACTGTTTTCCAAAGCATCAAGACCACTTCACATTCCTACTATCAATGTATAAGGATATGGTTCTAATTTCTCCACACCCTCACCAACACTTTAATTATATACTTTTTTTAATTCTAGCCATTCTAGTTTGTGAAGTGGTATTTCATTGTGGTTTTAAATTACATTTCCCCAGTAACTAATAATGTTGAGCATATTTTTATAGGTGTTAACTCCTACCTCCTACTGTGACTGTATTAAGAAATTGGACCTTTAAGGAAATAATTAAGATTAAATGAGGTCATAAAGGTGGGGCACTAATCCACCAGGACTGAGGTCTTTGTAACAAGAGGAACAGATGTGGGAAATGTCTTTCTCTGAGCATGTACAGAGAAGAGGCCATGTGAGGACATAGTAGGAAGGCAACCTACTACAAGCCAGGAAGTAGTCTCAACAGAAACCAACCCTGATGGAACTTTGAACTTGGACTTCCAGCCTCCAGAATGGTAAGAAAATTAATTTCTGTTGTTTAAGCCACTCAATCTGTAGTATTTTGTTACAGCAACTTTAGCAAACTAACACAATGCACTTAATGGTCATCTCCATATTTTTTTTTCATCTCCATATTTTCTTTGGAAAAATGTCTATTCAAATCCTTTGCCCATTTTTTAAATGAGTTGTTTTTTATTGATAAATTATAAGAGTTCTTTATATATTCTAGATACAATTTCCAAATCGGACACATGATTTGCAAATATTTTTTTCCTATTCCATGGTGGTCTTTTCACTTTCTTGATAGTTTCCTTCAAACACAAAATTTCCAATTTTGATGATATCTAATTTACTCACTTTTTCTTTGATTGTTTTGCTTTGGAGGTCACATGTGAGAAACTATCATCTAATCCAAGGTCACATAGATTTATACTTATGTTTTGTTCTAGAAATTTTATAGTTTTAGTTCTTACATTTAGGCCTGTGATTCATTTTTTATGTCCTATTTCTATATGGTGTGTAGCAGGGGTCCAATTTCATGCTTTCCATGTTGATAACTAACTGACTCAACACCGTTTTCTTTTCATTGCAGCTTTATTTATTTATTTGAGGTATAACTGACATACAACATTATATTAGTATAAGGTGTACAACATAATGATCAGATAGATATTTGTATGAATTTAAGGTGTACAACATAATGATCAGATATTTGTATGAGTATACCTCATTTTATTGCACTGCATAGATACGATGTTTTTATAAATCAAAGGTTTGTGGCAACCTTGTGGGAGCAAGGCTATTGATGCCATTATTCCAACAGCATTTGTTCAATCCCTATCTATCACATTTTAGTAATTCTCAGTTTTCAAAATTTTTCATTATATTTGTTATGATGATCTGTGACCAGTGATCTTTGTTTTTGTTTGTTCTTTTGTTGTGATCAGTGATCTTCAATATTACTGCCATTGACTCGGGGAACCACAAACCATACCCATATATTACAGAGAAGTTAACCTATAAATGTTTGTGTTTGCCTGCTACAAAAACCAGAAGTTTATCATCTTTCTCTCTCCTCCAGTCTCCCTATTGTCTGAGAACAATACTGAAATTAGGCCAATTAATTACCCTACGATGGCCTCTAAGTGTTCACATGCAATGAAGAAAGTCTTATTGCTGAAACGGAGAAAGTTTGAGTAGTTTGGATAGAAGATCAAACCAGCCGCAATATCCCGTTAAGGTAAAGCCTAACCTGAGCAAAACCCTGATTCTCTAATTCTGTGAAGGCTGAGAGAGGAAGCTGCAGGAGAAAAGTCTAAAGCTAGCAAAGTGTGGTTCATGAGGTTTAAGGAAAGAAGCCATCTCCATGAGATCAAAATGCAAGGTGAAGCTGCAAGTACTGTTACAGAAGTAGCAGCAAGAGGGGCACCTGGATGGCTCAGTGGTTGAGCGTCTGCCTTCAGCTCTGGTCGTGATCCTAGGATCCTGGATCGAGTCCTGCACAGGCTCCTCACAGGAGCCTCCCCTGGAGCCTGCCTCTCCCCCTGCCTATATCTCTGCCTCTCTTTTTCTGTGTCTCTCATGAATAAACCTATAAAATCTTTAAAAAGAAAAAAAAAAGTTGCAGTAAGTGATCCAGAAGATCTTGGTAAGGTAATTCATGCTAAACAACAGATTTTCAATATAGACAAAACAGCCTTCTATTGGAAGAAGATGCTATCCAGACTTCTCACAGCTAAAGAGAAGTACCAATGCTTCAAAGCTTTTAAGGACACACTGACTTTCTTGTTAGGGGCTAATGCAGCTGGTGGCGTTAGCTGAAGCCAATGTCATTGACCATTCTGAAAATTTGGGCCCTGAAGAATTATGCTAAATCTACTCTGCCTGTGCTCTATAAAAGGAATAATAAAAAAAATAAATTTTAAAAAAATTTTAAAAAAGGAATACTAAAGCCTGGATGATTGCATGTTTGTTTACAATATGGCTGACTGAATATTGTAAGCCCACTGATGAAACCTACTACTCAGGGGAAAAAAAAAATCCCTTAGAAATTTTATTGCACTGACAATGCATATGGCCAACCCCATTGTAATGGAGATGTACAAGGAGATGAATGCTGTTTTCATGCCTGCTAATATAATGTCCATCCTGCAGACCATGGATTAAGGAATACTTTTGGCTTTCAAATCTTAGAATTTAAAAAATACATTTTGGGGGGCACCTAGGTGGCTCATTTGGTTAAGTGTCCAACTCTTGATTTTGCCTCAAATCATGATCCCAGGGTTGTAAGACTGAGGCCTACATTGGGCACCCTGCCAACATGGAGTCTATTTGGATTCTCTGTCTCCCTGTGCCCCTGTCCCCTCCCCTCATCCTCTCTCCCTCTAAAATAAGTAAATCTTCAAAAATAAAATATAAATAAAAATTAAATGAAAAATAAATAAAAATAAAAGTACATTTTTGTAAGGCTGTATCTATCATAGTGATTCCTCCAATGGAATTTGGCAAAGTAAATCAAAAATCTTTGGGAAAGGATCTGCCATTCTAAATGCCATTAAGAACATTCGTGATTCATGCAAAGAGGTCAAAATATCAATTGTAGTAACAGGAATTTGGAGGAAGTGGAGTCAAACCCTCATGGATGATTTTGAGGGGTTCAAGACTTCTCTTGAGGTATGGAAGGAAGTCACTAGAGATGTGGTGGAAATAGCAAGAGAACTAGAATTAGAAGTGGAACCTGAAGATGTGACTGCATTGCTGCAATCTCATGATAAAACTTTCACAAATGAGGAGTTGTTTCTTATGGATGAGCAAAGAAAGTGGCTTCTTGAGAAGGAATTAATTCCTGGTAAAGATGATGTGAAGACTGTTGAAATGACAACAAAGGATTTAGAAATTACATAAATTTGGTTTACAGGGCAAAAGCAGGCTTTGGGAAGACTAATTCCAACTCTGAAAGAAGTTCTACTGTGGGTCAAACAGCACTGCATGCCACAGAGTCAATCAGTGCAGCAAACGTCATTGCTGTCATAAGAAACTGCCAAAGCCACAGCAATCTTCAGCAACTACCACCCTGATCAGGCAGCAGCCATAGACGTTAACGTGAGCACCAAAAGATTACAACTCACAGAAAGCTCAGATCCTAATTAGACTTTTTTAGCAATTAAGTATTTAAAGTATAATCGCACATTTAATAGACTACAGTATTGTAAAAATAAATTTTAAATGTTAAATGTAAATGTTATTGTATAAACATAACTTTTATACACATGGGGAAACCAAAACTTCATTTGACTTGTCTTGTTACCGTGGTCTAGAACGGAATCTACAATATCTGCAAGCTATGCCTGCATATATTGTCAGCATCATTTACTGAAGAGACTATTCTTTCCCATTGAATTGAGTTGGACCCTTGTCAAAAAAATCAAATGATTTTTTTTTAAATATTTTATTTATTGGGATCCCTGGGTGGCACAGCGGTTTGGCACCTGCCTTTGGCCCAGGGCACGATCCTAGAGACCCGGGATCGAATCCCACGTCGGGCTCCCGGTGCATGGAGCCTGCTTCTCCCTCTGCCTGTGTCTCTGCCTCTCTGTGTAACTATCATGAATAAATAAATAAAATCTTAAAAAAAAAATTTTTTTTATTTATTTACACGAAAGACACACAGAGAGAGGCAGAGACATAGGCAGAGGGAGAAGCAGGCTCCCGGCGGGGAACCCAATGCACCACTTAATCCCAGGACCCCGGGATCACGCCCTGAGCCAAAGGCAGACACTCAACTACTAAGCCACCCAGGTGCCCTACGTGTCTATCTTATGTCAGTAATATACTGTCTTGGTTACTGTAGCTTTATCATAAATTTTGAAATTAGGAAGTGTGAGTCCTCCAATTTTGTTTTTCTTAAAATTTTTTTGGCTATTCTGGGTCATTTGAATTTCCATATGAAATAGAGAATTGGGATGCCAATTTCTATAAAAATAGGCACTAGGGTTTTGATACGAGCTGCCTTAAATTTGACTAGTTTGAGAAAAACTGCCATGTGTTATAGGCTGAAGTATGTCCTCCAAAAAGATATATTGAAATCCTAATCCCCAATACCTCTGAATGTGACGTTATTTAAAACAGGGTCTTTGCAGATATAATCAAGTTAAAAGGAAGTCATGCTTGATTAGGGTGGGCCATAAATCCAATGAGTGGTATCCTGATAAGTCATGTGAAATCAGCTTTGGTCATTTTCTATGTAAAAGATTTTAGAATTCTCATGAATTCAGCTAACTTCTTTCTATGTCTCTCCAGGGTTCTTTCCTCATGGATGGTTAAGCTACAAATATTGACTTGCCCGAAATAAAATAGTGGGGCTGGGGGATTGTTTATGTGGTTCTTGGTCTCAAATAATTTTATACAACTATCTGAGCCTGACCGATGAGAGACTGATTTGAATGCATTTCAAACTAAAATCTGTACCCAGGAGAAAAAAAAAAAAAAAAGAGGTCACTGGGCAGAAGGGGGCGCCAAACCGCTGAGCCACCCGGGCTGCCCAACTTTTTTTTTTTTTTTTTTTTTTAAGTAATCTCTAGGGCAGCCCGGGTGGCTCAGCGGTTTGGCGCCGCCTTTGGCTCCAGGCGTGATCCTGGGGACCCAGGATCAAGTCCCGCGTCGGGCTCCCTGCATGGAGCCTGCTTCTCCCTCTGCCTGTGTGTCTGTCTGTCTGTCTCTCTCTCTCTCGTGAATAAATAAATAAAATATTTTAAAAAAATAAAAATAAAAAAAAAAATAAAGTAATCTCTACAGGGGCGCTATGTGGCTCAGTCAGTTAAGCATCTACCTTCAGCTCAGGTAATGATCCCAGAGTCACCGTTGAGCCCCACATCAGCATTTCTGTTCAGTGGGTAATCTGCTTCTCCCTCTGCCCCTCCCCCTAATCGTGCACATGTGCACACACTCTCTCTCTTAACTAAATAAAGAAAAATTTTTAAAATCTCTACATCCAGTGTGGGGCTCAGACCCAAGACCCTGAGATCAAGAGTCGCGTGCTCTACCAATTGAGCTAGCCAGGCTCTCCAAGTCTTGCACTTCTTGAGCTAAACCAATTAAGTATTTTATTCTTTGTGATGCTACTATAAATGAAACTGTTTTCTTAATTTCATTTTCAAATTGTTCAGTGCTAGTATACAAAAATACAATTGACTTATCTACATTGATTTTGTATCCTGCAACTTTGGGAACTCATTTTATCAGTTACTAGTTTTTTGTGGATTCCTTAGGTTTTTCTGTGTACAAGATCATGTCATCTGTGAATAAATATAGTCTAACTCCTTCTTTTATCTTATTTCTTTCTTTTTATTGCCTAATGTCCCTTTTTCTTGCCTAACCGTCTCTCTAGAACAATACCGAATAAAAGTGGAGAGGGCTGACATTTTTATTTTGTTCCTGTTCTTAAGGGAAAAGTATTCAATCTCTCACCAATTGGGTATGATGTTAGCTATGGGTTTTCATAGACACCCTTTACCAAGCTGAAGAAGTTCCCTATTACTACTTTAATTAGTGTTTTTATCATGAAAAAGAGTTGGATTTTGTCAATGCTTTTTCTTCATCTCTTGGTATGACCACGTGTATCCTTAAGATTTAAACACAATTAGAGCTAATTCTATACTCTCGTAAGCAACTTAACATTAATTTTCTTCATTCTGACAAGTAATTCTTCCACTGAAGAGTCTCCATTAGTTACTTTATGTATATATAAGTAACAAAGCTTTGACAATTACTCAATTTACTGCTTTTGCTTTAAAATACAACTATACTAGTAAACTGAATATATTTTAGACCTTAAGAGCAAATAAATATAAATATATATATATACATAAATTTTTTAAAAGAGCAAATAAATGAAAGGCTCCAAGAAACCTGCAACCTAGAGGTAAAACAAATCATCATTTTCAACAATAACAGGAGACCTAAACAGAAGATAGCATATGCATATATACCATGTAGAGCAGAATATGAGAGGAGGTTTCCAAAACACATAAACTTAGTATTTATAGGATACAGAGGAGTTAATCCAGACAAAGAGGCAGAAAAAGGTATTCTGCATGGAGGAAGTTGTATGTGCAAAGATATAGTGAGGAAATGCATGCAATTATACGTTGCTAATAAGGACTGGTGCATGCACACATCTGTGGCAACAAAAAGCTATGTTACCAAGAGAGGACTCTGGAAACAGGCCAGAGTTCTAATTTTATTCTTCTCATTCAGGGTAAATTGATACAGTCCATTATGAACAAAGAACATTTTAGCTATATTTGACCTAACACTGATACAATGTATTCTGCTCCAGCAGGGGAAAAAAAGTGCACAGAACATATATCAAAAATATATACATTCACATACATACCACACACACACTTAAAACATTTGTTCCCCTCCACTTTACCAACATATTCTGGATTTTTATCTACTCAGAGCTAGCTTTAAGGAATCTTTAATTATAGCATATAATTTGCTTCCTCTAAGGCTCTTTCCTCTATATACTAACTTTATTTGCCATTTAAATATTTAAAAATATCACCAACCTATTGCCACTGGGATACTGTACTACAATGTCATGATCTTCATCAATGCCACAAACAGTTCCAGTTGTAGTTAAAGTCTCAAACATGCCATCAGTCCATCCTCCATGACCGTGCTGCAAAGACTGTACAATTTCTAGGTCAAGATCTATATTTACCAGGTCACCAATCTGCAATCCACCAGGATTCCTGTTGCCATTTTGCTCACCTGTAATTGCAAAGAGTTGACAAAGGAAAACCACAGCAACATCATGCAACTGCATTATTTTTTAAAGAACAAGCTCTAGATATTTTAATCTAATCTTAAAATGTTTTGAGACTATACTTTATCAGATTCTAGAGCTAGAGAACTTAAAACTAAGAAAGAAAACAATCAGACTCACAGCTTAAAATAATCTGATGATTTGTAACAGCAACTGAACAAGTGTAAAATCTATTAGACTATGCAACCCTATATCAAAGTACAAAGTTCAAAAAAAAAAAGTACAAAGTTCTAGGTTTTGAAAATAGTCATTTTTCTGTATGGATGACTTGTTGGTTATCCCTGCAATAACTACACTACAATTAGACAGTTATTGAGATTCAATAAGTAACAATAGCCATAATAACTAGAGAATCTGAAAGAACCTTGAAATTGTTTTCTTCTCTGAATGACTTAGTACTAGTTTTTACCAAATGGCCCTTGTGATTTTTTCTTACAGAACATTTCTAAATATTTAAAAGCCCATTCCCTAAAATATTTTCAAAGCTAGTTCTGGGATAAAGGATTCATAATCATAAACTACCACAATGAGGATATCCAAAGTATGTATGTTGATTCTACACTTTTCCTGTGAAGGCAAGACGCAAAACAAGGAAGTTTTCTAAAAGCAAGAAAAACGGATGATCTTGTCAAAAATATAAGTATTTTGTCTACAATATCCTTTAAAAAAAAAAAAAATCAGGATACCCTGCAGGAAAACAGCATTTTTTGGCCAAAAGGGAAATCAAAGTATTTAAAAAGAGAAACACAGAGTTCACATGAAAAGATGAGCATTCAAAAACTAAAGCCTTAATTAGAAGAATGTGGTAAATGTTTACTGTGGCAACAATAAAGAATCTACAATATGAAGATAGTTTTGTTTTATCCTTTTTTTAATGACATATGAAAATTATAATTATTATATAACCTTAATTTTCTAACTACTTTTGTATTTAGAAGGCAATTTTACAAAAATTCTAAGGAATTTATAAGCATTAAATTGCCAGATTCTATTATTAATATGTAAGAAATACTGATAACTCTAACACAATTTTTCAACAATATTTTATAACTAAAAGACAAAGGATTCAAATGTATTATGACATAAAAGTGGTATATCAATTCACAAGACATGACAACTTTTTCAGGGTCTACATAAATTAAAAAATAAGAACAAATGCTTTAAAAACCAAAATAAAACCGAAAAAGTTATATCTTTAACTTTTTTTAAAATCCAATTTAAACATTTTCTGATTTCACAAACTCTGATACATTATTTAGTAATTTTCACTAGTCTCTTGACTCACCTAGCACAGGGCAGTGATCTCTGTAGAAAGAACCTCCTTTGGCATCCTGGACACACTTGAGGTCAGACTAAGAAGAAAAGAAACCAGAAAAATCACGCTTGAAAACTTCAAGTATAGCTCAGTACCTAAAATAGGCAAAAATGTTCATTCAGAATACACCCTCAGCAAAAGTTAAGAGTAGCTCTAGGTTAACAATCACACTAAACACTGCTCTTGAAAGTATCCATCAAAAATTAAAATCCTGATCTCCAGATAGGTCATACTTCATTTACTTTTAGCTTACCTTTAAAATTCAAAATTAAAATGCCTGGATCTTTACCATTAAAATATTTTCAAAAACACATAAGACCTCAACAAATACCTATTATTTAAAATGTTCAAAACACATTCTGTTTTAAAGATACTTTTATGAAAAAAGAGCTCAAATCATTTGCTCTTTTCAATTTTATGACATACACAAGGCAAGTATTAACTCACTAAATAAAGAAAATTATCCAAAACTAAACAGCCAGAAAATAGAAAAGGATAGGACCAAATTCAGTCTTCTGATTCCTTAGCCAGTTAAGTTTACATAAACTTTAGTCCTTAGTTCGTAACTTGGTCAATTCAAGTTCCTTCTCACTTAGTTTTTAGAATTATTATTTAAGTATTTGAATGGGGAGGCAGTTGTGATATAATCAACAGTACAGAAAATGTGAAATTAGAAGAGCAATCTTGGGAGTTACTATGAAAATTTAGATTTAAAAGTGCCTAATAGTATAAGGGATCAGTATATACTTACTGTATTAAGGAGCTACTTTACAGACAGACAAACACACACACACACACACACACACACACTTTTCAACTCTCTGACAGCCTCCTTTGCCACTACAACATCACATTTAGCTCAGTCCTAATCAGAAAGACACAGGTGTCAAATTGTTTTAATGTGATACTTTCACCCAGCAATTTCACTTCCAGGAATTGATTCTAAAGAAATATACCCGGAGATGTGCAAAAATATATGTACAAGGATGCTGACTGAAAGAATGCATGCAACAATTAAAAAAAGACCACCTAGATACCATCAACAGAAACCTTATTAAATATATAATGGCATAACTGTACAGAGGAGTACTACTCAGCCATCAAAAAGAATCTACATATATACTACTCGTTAAGTACCTCTACATATATAACTTCTAAGGCTTCATCTGAAGCAAGTTAGAAATTAGAATCCCCCCAAAATCCACAATTTACAAACAGAAGGAGGCATCAAAATACTAATGGAAAACTAAAAAAGAACGCTATATACAAGTATTAAACCTGGCAAATCAAGTATTTGTTTAGATTCACACTGTGACTTACATGGAATAAATTAAAAGCAAAGAGATAGTGGAATATTTTTCCCCTCCTACCAAGGGGCACAAAACAGTTGGGAAATAATGAAATTTAAAGAATTCTTTGAAGGAGGAATGTATTCAAGATGGAAAAGATATAAAAAGCATTAATATTCTGGCATTAATATTTAGTTATACTCCATAAATTAAATAACCAAGGTCAACATTTCAACAGTGATCCATGAAATGCAGAAATATAGAGCAATCCATTGAATGAACCACCAGAGCGGTTTTTGTTGTTGTTTTTGTTTTGTTGTTTTGTTTGTTGT
Source organism: Nyctereutes procyonoides (assembly GCF_905146905.1). Lineage (NCBI taxonomy): Eukaryota > Metazoa > Chordata > Mammalia > Carnivora > Canidae > Nyctereutes > Nyctereutes procyonoides. The sequence continues at coordinate 39,262,347 of NW_026575044.1, forward strand.
TGTTGCAGGCATAACTCATTGATTTATTTTATGAATAAATAAGAAAAAAAGCCACTGGCTGGAAAGAATAGTGGAGATTTGTTTTCCAGTATTCTTTGATTTGGACTTCCCCACCCCCCACACCCTGTTATAACTGAGCTCACTTCCCACTGGTAGTCCAAAATGATGACTCTTTCCACCAGGCCTTACCGCCGCCTCTCCAGTTCAGAGGAAATAGTGTCGGGCCTGAGGCTCAACAGTCTTTATCCTACTCTGGTTCCAGCTTCAGGTACCCAAACATATGCCTTTGGTCACTGGAGGCTCTTACACAGCACCAGCTGGTGCTCTGGCTTATTATCCTAAGCAATCAAGTAATTTAAAATGTTTTAGGTCAATCATTTTCAATTACCAATACTACTCTTTAAAAATACAGAGGGAAAAATATATCCTTAAAAACAACTTTAACACCTATAATTTATACTTTTATTAGCTACCAGAGTTAGGATATAAATATTCTATAAAAACCTCATTATAATACTATACTCTGTGTCCATGCCACAGAGCAGCCTCTTTCAGAAAGATTATAAATCTTGATAGATTTTAGTAAATAAGCTCCTAGGGTGGATTTATAAGGGATTAGCTCTACACAATCTATATTAAGTTACCCAAATATTAACTGAGGACAAAATCATATTTACTATTAAATAGTGTAAACAAATGTACTAAAAATGTAGAGTTTATAATACATCCTCACTTTACAGAATTTTTTCCTATTGCAAATTCATGATTCAGATAGCTGTATTCTGACAAAAGAATATGACCAAAGAGAAAAAAGAGAATACAATAAGAGCAACTTTTATTTCCCTTCTTCCATCTATCCAAAATTTTTATCTTTTGTGATTCTTACCATGCCCTCAAAGCCAACTCTGTAAAGGTTCTTAGCACCATTATCCCAGAGAACATAAGCTGCACTATGTGGGCTTGATGCACTCCAGTCCTGGATTTCTGTTACCTAAGAGAATTGTCAGAGAAAACAATTTTTTAAAAGGGGAAGGGAGAATTTAGGTCTCTTATATTTAAAATCTTAATTATCATTTCAGCTATTATCCTGTCTAACAGGATCATGAAAAATACTTGTCAAACATACGTCATTTCTTTTTTTTTATCTTTATTTTTTTAACAGTTTTCTTTCTTTTTAAGATTTTATTTATTTATTCATGAGATACAGAGAGAGAGAGAGAGAGAGAGAGAGAGAGAGAGAGAGGCAGAGACACAGGCAGAGGGAGAAGCAGGCTCCATGCAGGGAGCCCGAAGTGGGACTAGATCCCGGGTCTCCAGGATCACACCTTGGGCTAAAGGCGGCGCTAAACCGCTGAGCCACCCGGGCTGCCCACATACGTCATTTCTAACATATAACTGAATTATAACTAAAGACATTTTTCAGAATTATAAGGTAATTTCTAAAATCACTATAGAAATTTTGAGGCTTAGTGATTACAGTAATAGATTACTGGAAAACAGACAATTCAATACAAAACTTTAAATTTTGATTCTTAAAGGGTTCCTTTTAAGAATAGTATATTATCTCAAACCCATTATCCATCAGAAAATTTAAAATCTTTGACCAGGTATCCAGAATGATTCCAGATAAATCTGCTCTCTTGTCAGCTAAAAACTGAGAGGCACAAGGCTCAAAGCCAGTATTTAAGAAAACTTGAGTTGATGTTGCTCCTCCAAGCACTATATTCTTCAGCTGTCCCACAAGGCAAGCCATCTAAGCTAAAACACCATACCTACAATGGAAATTCAGACACAATCTCTAGGCCCCACATCCAAAAGACTAATGAATAAGCTCTTTTGACATAAAATAAAAACCAACCAACCAACCAACTGGGGTTGCTACTGCTTAAGGGCCAAGATCCAACTGCATAAAAATGATACACAGCAGAGCACCCAGGTGGCTCAATTGATTAAATGTCTGCTTTCAGCTCAGGTCATGATCCCAGGGTCCTGGGACGGAGCCCTCATCCTGGAGCCTGTTTCTCCTTCTCCCTCTGCCACTTCCCCCATTTGTCCTCTCTCACTCTCTCTCAAATAAATAAATAAAATTTTTCAAAACAACAAACAATACACAATGAATGCTAAACTTGGGTATTCTCAAACTAGTCTAGAGCTAAGAATGGGGAGTTACACATGTGCAACTCATTTCTTTTCTCCATCTTGACACTTAAAATCAGCCATGCTTTACAGTTACTTAGAATGCCAGGCTTATGTTAAATATAATTTTTAAGGCATGACCTTAAAATATAATTTTAAAGCATAACCTTATTTCAAAGAAGATATATAATCACTCTTCCTTGTTTTTACCCTGTACTAAAAAAATCATTTTGTAAGCTACACTTATGATGCTTTTGTAAAGATAAAAAGGCTTTAAGATTGATCAAAGATTAATTTTTGAGAAATATTTCAAAATGTTGAGTCCGTTCTTTTAAATTTTGAAATAAATCATACAAAATATAACATGTAAACTTTAAAGAATAAAAAATAAAATGAATACCAGCCTATGAAAAAGAACACTACCAGTACTTTCCAAGTCCACTGTGTACCTCCCATCAAGCCATCCTTCTGACCTCTCAACAGTTAACTATCACCTTGAATTTACAGTTCATCACTGCATTGCTTTCCTTAATGATTTGCACAACTAACCACTACATAACATTATAAAGCAACAACTTCTAACACTTTAAGTAAAATATGCAATCTTTAGTAAAGTATTCCTTCTGATTCTAAAACTACTTCATTTGTTTTAAAAATGCAATGCTAGGCGCAGTTAGGTGGCTCAACTGGTTGAGTATCCAACTCTTCCTTTCAGCTCAGGGTGTAATCTTGGGGTCATGGGATCAGGTCCAGAGTCAGGCTCAGTGCTGGGCGTGGAGCCTGTTTAAGATTCTCTCTCTCTCTCTCCCTCTGTCCGTCCCCCCACACTTGCACATACTCTAAAATAAATCAATCTTTTAAAAAATGCAATGCTAGATCAAGTAAGACTGTATTTTTATAAGGGGCACAAAAAAATTTGACTAAAAAACAAAGATTTATATTTCAAATTCATCTTATGTTTCAAATTATGTGGGATATTAGCAAGTTCATTAATTAAGCTCTGAATCCTAAATGAAATTCCTTCATTTGTTAAAATGATCTGACTTATTATTGAGGGGGAAACAAAGTGGGAGGCTTGAGAAAATTACTACATTAATTTCACAATTTTAATTCTGATTCATAAAGATGTGCAGAATAGCTGCTAAAAACCATCAGGTAAAAGGTTGCTAAGGTACCCTATAAAAGAATTAAACTTAAAAAAAAAAAAAAAAAAGACAAACCTGCCTCCACTGATAAATCTTAACATCACTATCAGTAAGATAATCCGACTTTACATGCCCTGATGTGATGCAATAGAGAGCAGAGCACCACTTAAGAGGTTCTCTCGCCAAAACAAATTGAATCCTAATCAAGCCTTTAACAACTAGTTTATAAGAAACTCAAGAATTGGAGGAACAAGAAAAGAATACCATAAAGAATCAATTAGACAAATCTAAAGAACCTGATTTCGGGCAGCCCCGATGGCCCAGGGGTTTGGCGCCACCTTCAGCCTGGGGCGTGATCCTGGAGACCCGGGATCGAGTCCCATGTCAGGTTCCCTGCATGGAGCCTGCTTCTCCCTCTGCCTGTGTCTCTGCCTCTCTCTCTCTCTCTGTCATGAATAAATAAATAAAATCTTTAAAAAATAAATAAATAAAGAAAGAACCTGATTTCTTCAACAAATAAATGGAATTTTTAAAAAAATATTGACAATTTTTGATGTTGGATTATGGGTGCAGAGGAATTTGCTATACCGTTCTTTCTACTCTGATCTATGTTTGAAATTCTCCATAGTGAAAGTGTTTTAGGGGTGCCTGGGTAGCTTAGTCAGCTGAGCATCTGATTCCTGATTTCAGCTCTGGTCATAATCTCTGGATTGTGAAATCAAGCCCTACATCGGGCTCTGTGCTCAACACAGAGTCTGCCTGAGATTCTCTCTCTCCTTTTGCCCCTCCCCCACTCACACACACACTCTCAAATTTTTTTTTAAAAAAAGTTTTCTGGAAAGAAATATATCTAATGTGCATATATAAAATACAACTGACACATATTCAAAAGGATTTTAACACATATTCAATATTCCAAAGCATTTGTAAAATGAAAACAGTCTTCAAATACTAACAAAGTAGTGGTACTTAAGAAGCCCTTTAAGAATACATTACATGCTTCCATGGTGTCTTTGCATCATGTTTGCCAAAAGCTACACTTGACATGTTTATTTTTATGTGTGAATTTTATTATCGCCATGCAATCACAGGACATGTTGGCATGGGATGGGCCAAAGACCAAGAGCGTGCATCAGTCTCAGCCTGGGCTGGTATCTACCCCTTAATATAGCTCATCATGGCCATTTAGTTGAGTACATATAGCAATGAAAGTGAGGTGAGAATCTTGAACCTCACACACAAGGGAAGAAAAAAGAGATAAGAAAAGAAGACACTATACACCACTCATGTAGATTAATCAGGGAGCTGGGACAGAGCAGCCTACACTGAAGGGAAAATGGGGACTCCAAAAAGCTCTTCATATACACACTCAGGCAAAAATAAAAGTCAGACAATTAAAAACTGCATTTGATATCAAACACGCTTAAATAGACTTATCATGATATTAAGTTCCCTTAGTCACAGTATGAAATGGTTTCATTTATTTTTCCTCATTTTGTTCTCAAAATGCAACATGGATTAAATCGTAACAAATCAAAAATGTAATAATGATCACTCAAAGCTTCAAAAATGCCTACTTTTTATCCCACAAAAAGTGCCAAAATAACAGAAACTCAAAGTTCCATCTATAATGTGGCTTCAGACTTCAACTACTGCCTTCAAAAGCTGATGAAACAATAATTTCCAACCTTCTGACCATATAATTAATTGTGGGGAAAAATATAGTTAAAAAAATTTTTAGGGGGCAGCCCGGGTGGCTCAGCGGTTTGGTGCCTGCCTTCGGCCCAGGGCATGATCCTGGAGACCTGGGATCGAGTCCCACATGGGGCTCCCTGCATGGAACCTGCTTCACCCTCTGCCTGTGCCTCTGCCTCTCTCTCTGTGTGTCTCTCATGAATAAATAAATAAAATGTTAAAAAAAAAAAAAAAGTAACGCATCTTAAAAAAAAATTTTAGAAAATATTAAAAATTTACTTCTCATGCACTCATTCAAAAGAAGTTATTAGAAGTATACTCTTTCAAAACAAAGAGCAAGCTAAGTAAGATGATATAATAGGATATAGGAAACAGGAGATCCAGCCAGGAAAGAGGCAAAGGCACCTGCTGGGCACCAAGTATAGAGCATGTTCTGTCCAAAAACAGCCACGGGCTGGACATGCTGAAAGGTATCACCAAGATTCCCATTGCCACTATACCATTTTATTGACCCAAGGACTGACCTGACCAAGTTGAGCCTGACCCAAATTCTCAGTTGCATTTGGCTTGTTTGGACTAATAATGAAGTTCCCACTCTTCCCTGCACCCCTATTCCCTGACACCTAGATCAGTTAAGGTCTCTCATCTCACACCACAGAACGGTCTGCTTTGACCTACTCCTAAAACTTTGACATGGCCCATGGTAAGCTTAGAAGCAAAAAATACAGAGTAACTCATCCCCTCTGACTGTATGCCTCTCCAAGGCTCACCATCTGGCCTGTACTTCTGCCCTGCTTAAGGTCCTTCGTGAAGCCCCGTATTTCCTAGGATCTTGCCCACTGACTACCCTAGGACTCTTTTCAACTTCCAGGGAAGCAAGACAGGTTAAACCAGAGACTATTCAGTTTATATTGTCCTGGGAGCTTTAATCTAAAAGTGACAATTCTACTCTAGCCTTACAATAACTAAATTTGTGCTTGATACTGGGTCTTTTCAAAAATGAAATCCTAGGGCAGCACGGGTGGCTCAGCAGTTCATCACTGCCTTCAGCTCAGGGCCTGATCCTGGAGACTCAGGATGGACTCCCACGTTGGGCTTCCTGCATGGAGCCTGCTTCTCCCTCTGCCTATGTCTCTGTCCCCGCCCCCCCCCCCCTGTGTCTCACATGAATAAATAAAATCTTAAAAAAAAAAAAATGAAATCCTAAATGTTGTGGGACACAACACTGTGTCCTGTCCTACAACAATAAAGAAAAACCATGGAATAAAGACAGCAGAAATCCGTTATCTTGGGGGACTTACAACTGTGAAAGGGTAAAAAGTAGTCTTTTAGGGATGCCCAGGTGGCTCAGCGGTTAAGTATCTGCCTTTGGCTCAGGGCATGATCCTGGAGTCCCGGGATCAAGTCCCATATCAGGCTCCCTGAATGGAGCCTGCTTCTCCCTCAGCTTGTGTCTCTGCCTCTTTCTCGTTGTGTCTCTCATGAATAAATAAATAAAATCTTAAAAAAAAAAAAAAAAGTACTCTTTTAAAGGTACTCATTCTATTCTCTAATCTGTATGAGAACAAAACTGTTCATTTTACCATTATTCTTTAAACTTTCGCATATTTTATACATTCTTCTGTATGATACAGAACTGCTATAAATGGTTATGAAAGTTGTTCACTGCATAAGGGTAAGGAGTAGAATAGGGCTGACATCCAGCCCATGCTCCACTTACCAAGACCTATGCACTGGGGCAATGGTGTTCCTGCCCCACCCACAAATCAGTGCCTTCTCTTGCATTGGGCTTGCCATGCATGTCCCCATAGCATTCCATCCATCTAGAGGTGACACCTTTTCCAAATTCACACTGCTCTACTTTTCTTTGCAGTGCAGTGCTCCTCAAATTTTGATATGCATATAAATGACCCAGGCAATCTTTCTGTAGATGAAGATCCTGATTTAGAAGGTCTGGAAGAAAGAGGACCTACTACCTATTACATTTCTAACAAGCTGTCAGGAACACCTTAAGCTGCTGGTCCACAGCCCCTACTAGTCACAAAATTTAGATGTATATTTTTTCCCTATCAAATCTAATTAAAATGTAGGTTTCAGGAGAGTAGGAACTTTGTCTCTTTTGTCCAGTACCATATCCCTGATGTTTGGAAGAGAATCTTGCATATCCTAAGTGTTCAATAAATATTTACCAAATTAAACAAAAAGCAAAGTTTGCTTCCTTACTAAAAATCTAAGTGCTTAAAATATAATGGCTAAAACAAATCTGTATGACTTCCAAACATTAAAATTAGACCTTATTATTTAAAATGAAATGACTGTGTCTCTGCCTCTCTCTCTCTCTGTGTGTGTGACTATCATAAATAAATAAAAATTAAAAAAAAAATTTTTTTAAAAAAGGGATCCCTGGGTGGCGCAGCGGTTTAGTGCCTGCCTTTGGCCCGGGGCGTGATCCTGGAGACCCGGGATCGAATCCCACGTCGGGCTCCCGGTGCATGGAGCCTGCTTCTCCCTCTGCCTGTGTCTCTGCCTCTCTCTCTCTCTCTCTCTCTCTGTGTGACTATCATAAATAAATAAAAATTAAAAAAAAAATTAAAATGAAATGAACATAATACTCAACAATTTATAAAACATGTATTAGAAAAAAAAAGATGTATTTGAAAAAAACATCTAAAAATTTTATATTCAAAATTACCCCAATATCTAAGTTACCCCAATATCTCTGGCTATCCCACCCCAATTAAACAAGCTACACAAAATTCCCTTTTTTTTTCCTTAAGATTTTATTTACTTATTCATGAGAGACACAGAGAGAGAGGCAGAGACATAGGCAGAGGGAGAAGCAGGCTCCTCACAGGGAGTCTGATGTGGGACTTGATCCCCAGACCCGGGATCATGCCCTGAGCTAAAGGCAGACGCTCAACTACTGAGCCACTCAGGTGTCTCCAAAATTCCCTTCAGAATAACTGCTATAATTAACTCCTGGCTAATTACCTGAGAAGGGTAACAGAGTTAAATAGACTAGATAACAAAAGTAGCTATTACACACCCCGAGAAACAGACTTTCAAGGGAATGAAATATAAAACAAGTAAACTCAAATGAAATCTTAGTAACAAAAAAGTCAAACGGATGACATACTGTTTAAGGAGGACTGGCCCAAACAGGATACTCAGAAATACATTCTGAGCAGCAAAATGGCAATATGAAACCTCAAAGTAAAAGGTAAAATCTACTCAACAACTTTCTGGATGAATGTCAATATTTACAATGTGGCAGAAACAATCTTTTTTTCTTCCAGAAAAAAAAGAAATGAAGATTTTAAAAACTGTTACTGGCATAAGAAAAAATGGGCCAAGAAATTCAATGATACTAATAAAAATCTCCTGAACATAAAATATTCTAGAATAACATGATGAATTAATAAAAAAAAAATTTCACCTTTCCCCTACGTCCATTTCCTCCATCCTGATCTTCCCACTGCCAGTCCACTCCTCGTACCACTCTGGCACCAGCAAAGATCCCTCTGGCTGTAATCTTCTTAGATTTTCTACGAGACTCTAAAAGAACCCTAAAAATAAAAGTATTTATTTTAAAATTATACAAAAATAGGTTACATTTATATTTTGGGGGGGGGGGGTTGGGGTAATAATGATCCCAAGCAGGCTCCACAATCAACACAGAGCCCAATGCCAGGCTGGATCTCACGACCCTAAGATCATGACTTGAGCTGAAATCAGAAGTTGGATGCCTGACTCACCCAGGTGCCCTGCCTGTAATTTTTTAAGATTTTTACATTTATTTTAGAGAGACAGCCAGCAAGCCCGGGGGGGGGGGGGGGGGGGGGGGAAGCAGAGGGACAGGGAAAGGAAGAGAATCTCAAGCAGACTCCTCACTGAGTTAAGAGTCTGATGTGGGGCTCAATACCACAACTCTGAGATCATGACCTGAGCTAAAACCAGGTCAGATGTTCAACCAAGTCACCCAGGCACCCCAATTTATTTTTAAAAATAAAATTATAAAAATGATTGTTTTAAAAACACAAAAGATTTTTCTTTGTTCTAGTTAATACCTTAACAGCATGATACATAAATACCTTTACGTTCCACAGGTGATGATGATAATGACAGTAGTAATTAGAATAGTATCTAATATTTACTGAGCTTTTACTAAGAGTAAAAGCTTACAAAAGTGTAAAAGTCTGTTATATTCCTTAAGAGAAGCAATTGTTATTTTATCCATTTATACATTTTACAAATGAGGAAACAAGAGTCTCAAAGAGGTAAGTGATTTACCCAAGGTCACAAGAGCTAAATAATAATGAAATGGAATGAAATCAACATATGAATCCAGGGGAGGGGCAAGATGGCGGAAGAGCAGGGTCCCCAAATCACCTGTCCCCACCAAATTACCTAGATAACCTTCAAACCATCCTGAAAATCTACGAATTCGGCCTGAGCTGTAAAGAGAGACCAGCTGGAATGCTACAGTGAGAAAAGTTCGCGCTTCTATCCAGGTAGGAAGACGGGGAAAAAGAAATAAAGAAACAAAAGGCCTCCGAGGGGGAGGGGCCCCGCGAGGAGCCGGGCTGAGGCCGGGGCGAGTGTCCCCAGGACAGGAGAGCCCTGTCCCGGAGAAGCAGGAGCTGCACCAACCTTCCGGGGGGGGCGGGGGGGGGGGGGGGGGGGAAGGGGCCCGCAGGGAGTTAGAGCAGGACCCAGGAGGGCGGGGATGCCCTCGGGCTCCCGGGGACACTAACAGACACCTGCGCCCCGGGGAGTGCGCCGAGCTCCCTTAAGGGCTGCAGCACGCACGGTGGGGCCGGAGCAGCTCGGAGGGGCTCGGGCGGCGGCTCCGCGGAGGGGGCTGCGGGGCGGGAGCGCGAATCCACCAGCGCAGGCCCCGGAGCACAGGGCGCCGGGACACAGCCCAGGATCCGGCCTCCCCCTGGGACAGGCAGAGGCCGGGAGGACCCAGGACAGCGAGGACGCTCCTGCCCCGAGCTGAGCAGATCAGCGGCCCCGCCCCGGAGCCTCCAGGCCCTGCGGACGGAGAGCCGAGAGCCCCGAGCCCCGTAGTTCCTGCGGAGGCTGAATCCAGGCTTCCAGAGTTGCCATAGCAACTGCGGCTGTTCCTCCTGGTGCCCCACGGGGTAAACAACCCCCGCTGAGCCCTGCAGCAGGCAGGGGCAGAGCAGCTCCCCGAAGTGCTAACACCTGAAAATCAGCACAGCAGGCCCCTCCCCCAGAAGACCAGCTAGATGGACCAGTGATACTCCCCCGTGTTCCAATACAACTTGTTTTTGGCCACTCTGCACTGAGCAAAATGACTAGAAGGAAAACCTCACCTCAAAAGAAAGAATCAGAAACAGCCCTCGCTCCCACAGAGTTACAAAATCTGGATTACACTTTAATGTCAGAAAGCCAATTCAGAAGCACTATTATACAGCTACTGGTGGCTCTAGAAAAAAGCATTAAGGACTCACGAGACTTCATGACTGCAGAATTTAGATCCAATCAGGCAGAAATTAAAAATCAATTGAATGAGATGCAATCCAAACTAGAAGTCCTAACGACGAGGGTTAACGAGGTGGAAGAACGAGTGAGTGACATAGAAGACAAGTTAATGGCAAAGAGGGAAACTGAGGAAAAAAGAGACAAACAATTAAGGGACCATGAAGACAGATTAAGGGAAATAAATGACAGCCTAAGGAAGAAAAACCTACGTTTAATTGGGGTTCCTGAGGGCGCTGAAAGGGACAGAGGGCCAGAATACGTATTTGAACAAATCCTAGCTGAAAACTTTCCCAATCTGGGAAGGGAAACAGGCATTCAGATCCAGGAAATAGAGAGATCCCCCCCTAAAATCAATAAAAACAGTTCAACACCTCGACATTTAATAGTGAAGCTTGCAAATTCCAAAGATAAAGAGAAGATCCTTAAAGCAGCAAGAGACAAGAAGTCCCTGACTTTCATGGGGAGGAATATTAGGGTAACAGCAGACCTCTCCACAGAGACCTGGCAGGCCAGAAAGGGCTGGCAGGATATATTCAGGGTCCTAAATGAGAAGAACATGCAACCAAGAATACTTTATCCAGCAAGGCTCTCATTCAAAATGGAAGGAGAGATAAAGAGCTTCCAAGACAGGCAGGAACTGAAAGAATATGTGACCTCCAAACCAGCTCTGCAAGAAATTTTAAGGGGGACTCTTAAAATTCCCCTTTAAGAAGAAGTTCAGTGGAACAATCCACAAAAACAAGGACTAAATAGATATCATGATGACACTAAACTCATATCTGTCAATAGTAACTCTGAACGTGAACGGGCTTAATGACCCCATCAAAAGGCGCAGGGTTTCAGACTGGATAAAAAAGCAGGACCCATCTATTTGCTGTCTACAAGAGACTCATTTTAGACGGAAGGACACCTACAACCTGAAAATAAAAGGGTGGAGAACCATTTACCATTCAAATGGTTCTCAAAATATACCCTAAAAACTATAGAACACTTCTGAAAGAAATTGAGGAAGACACAAAGAGATGGAAAAATATTCCATGCTCATGGATTGGCAGAATTAATATTGTGAAAATGTCAATGTTACCCAGGGCAATTTACACGTATAATGCAATCCCTATCAAAATACCATGGACTTTCTTCAGAGACTTAGAACAAATTATTTTAAGATTTGTGTGGAATCAGAAAAGACCCCAAACAGCCAGGGGAATTTTAAAAAAGAAAACCATATCTGGGGGCATCACAATGCCAGATTTCAGGTTGTACTACAAAGCTGTGGTCATCAAGACAGTGTGGTACTGGCACAAAAACAGACATATAGATCAATGGAACAGAACAGAGAACCCAGAAGTGGACCCTGAACTTTATGGTCAACTAATATACGATAAAGGAGGAAAGACGATCCACTGGAAGAAAGACAGTCTCTTCAATAAATGGTGCTGGGAAAATTGGACATCCACATGCAGAAGAATGAAACTGGACCACTCTCTTGCACCATACACAAAGATAAACTCAAAATAGATGAAAGATCTAAATGTGAGACAAGATTCCATGAAAATCCCAGAGGAGAACTCAGGCAACACCCTTTTTGAACTTGGCCACAGTAACCGGAGAAGGACAAACAGTGTATGTTCTCATTCATTTGGGGAATATGAATAATAGTGAAAGGGAATATAAGGGAAGGGAGAAGAAATGTGTGAGAAATATCAGAAAGGGAGACAGAACATAAAGACTTCTAACTCTGGGAAATGAACTAGGGGTGGTGGAGGGGGAGGAGGGCGGGGGGTGGGGGTGAATGGGTGACGGGCACTGAGGGGTACACTTGATGGGATGAGCACTGGGTGTTATTCTGTATGTTGGTAAATTGAACACCAATAAAAATTAATTTACAAAATTAAAAAAAAAAAACATATGAATCCAGTCTAACCTCTTCAGAGTATTACTATATCCTTCACCACTTTAGAAGTGGCAAACTCCTATCCTTACAGGGAAGTAGCATATATTAAGGCCCAAAAGATAACACCACAGTAATGACAAATGGCAAGTGACACTTGATCCGAGGCACAGGAAGACAAAAGGTAGTGGCAAGGGAACTCAAGACTATGATTTGTCTAATGGGTACAGATGCTCCTGTCATCCAACTGTTAACCATGAACAAATCCCCAATGCGGCCAGTCTTTGGTGTGTGTATGTGCATGTGCACATGTGTTCAAAATTTTAGAGCACAGTATAGCCAAGTAAAATACATCAGTGGCCTGGATTTGATCCAACACTAACTTGTCTCCAAAGTAGTGACTTACAAAGGACTATGGACCTTGAAAGAATTCTATACTCAATAATCTGGACCAGCAAGGTTCTCCAAGGCCATCTTTCCCTTATTCTCCTATATCCTTCTCATTCATAAAATCAAAAAGGTTTGGGGTTTTTCCTTTTGTTTTGCTAATTTTATCTCGTTATTCTATTCAGTTTTAAAATATCTTTATTATGCTCTAACTTTAAAAATTATAAGCAAAAGACAATAAACAACGTGTTCAAAACTATTCAGTTAATAAAGAGCAGGACCAGAATTTGAACTGGGATAATCTGATACCCAAACCCATTTTTCTACTACTCCTGCTGCCGCCCTAGGACTGGTTAGATTCTTGCTCCTATACATTATTCTTATCTATCTACATGAAAAGATTCAATCACCTGAAATTCTGTACTAATTCACTATCAATATTAACCTCTCTTTGCTAAGACACTTAGTATTAAGTGTCTTAATACTAATAATCTCTATATATAGTCCAAAATATCACATGATAATCACTGCTGGTCAAGTAATCCCTTAGCTTATAAACTCCTTAAAAAGAAAAAAAGAAAAAGGGAAAGTGCCTGGAAGCATCTGCCTTTGGCTCCAGTCATGATCCCAGGGTCCTGGAATCAAGCCCAACATCAGGCTCACTGCTCAGCAGGGAGTCTCCTTCTCCTCTCCCTCTGCTTGTGCTCTCTCCCTCTAACAAATAATTAAATAAAATCTGTAAAAGAAAAAAAAAACACACTATTTTAAGGGTACCTGGGTGGCCTTAGTCAGTTGACCATTTGACTCTTGATTTCAGCTCAGGTCATGATCTCAGGGTCATGAGACTGAACCCTGCTTCCTGCTCTGTGTATAGTGGGGAGTCTGCTTGGATTCTCTCTCTCTCCCTCTAAATAAATAGATCTTTTTTAAAAAGAAATATTGTGTTTTAGTCATCTTCAAATTTACACAAGCATAAGAGGGGCTACATAGTCTTAATAATCGCCTATTGATTCAATCAATGGGCCCTTAGTGTTCATCTGGTAGTGATTAACAGAATAGAATGCACAGTAAGAAGAAAATAATCAGCCTCTCTTGGGCTGCCCTTGCATTTCCAAATATTAAGGAATGCCAAGTCTCCCTGCTAGACAAAGAAGAGCTCAAATTATCCTGAAAATACATACAGCTCCAACTTCACAGAACTCTTTTCTCACTCTGTGGCAGGCCTGGTCCATATCTAGCCTCTTATTTCCTACATCCTGATATTAAGCTAGCTGTCAAGCCACTTCCAAATCCTATTTTTAAGTGGAATAGTATAAAAAATTGAATATACACAAGGAATTTTAACTAAAGAAAAAACTGTTTACCCTACCTCTCACTTCCTGGTGTAGTAATTCTATAAAAGCGATGTCTTAAGTGATGTTTATCTCCATGGTAACAAACAGTGCACAAATCATAATTTGTACATTCTGCACATTTCCATCGAATGCCAATGATTGGTTGCTGGCGGCAGGTATCACACATGGTTCCATCATGCTTGATACCTATTAAAACAAAGATACATGCTTGCATTAATTACAAATATTATTTACCTGAATACTGTTCCCTGGGGGAAAGATAAGAACAGAGCATTTTGCAAAGTAATTCAAAAAGGTAGGAAATAATATTTCAAATGTACCATACATAGTTTCAAGACAACATATTTTAAGTGTTTTCATCAGTATAAATTATAGACTAAACATTTTCTATCACTTCTTTCTTCACTAGTTAAGAGTACTTCTTGATAGCAATGTCTTTGCTGTCATCCACAAACAAACTTACATTCAATCTAGTGACAGAAAGAAGAATCATTTACCACTAAGTAGATATGGTAAAACCACATCAAAAACCCAGAATCTCTTAAAGAATTTCAACCTACTCTCCAGGTAAACAATTATGCCAAAAGAAAAAGCAAGTTTAGCCTCATGATATCACAGAAACAAACTATCAATTTAAGCATCTATCCCTGGATATTGCCAAACTCTCCATCCCAAAAAAACAAACTTTAGGAAAGGATTACCAAATAAGTTTTTCAGTGTACAAAGAAACAATATACTATAGTCGAAATTGCTCGTTTGTTTTCCTACAGAACAAGAAGTAATAAAGTCTAGAAAAAGGAAATAAACATTTGGCAATATGACTTCCACTAAAAATGATACATGAATGACAAAGACAATTAGAACTATAAAAGGTACCACTATTAAAGTAATGCAAATAACATTTTAATGTAACAAAATTGGGGATAATGCTTCTTTACTATCTGTTATAGTTAGAAATTAAAACTAGAAGTTTTTTGGGATGCCTGGGTGGCTCAGTAGTTGAGAGTCTGCCTTTGGCTCAGGGCGTGATCCTGCGGTCCTGGGATCAAGTCCCTCATCAGGCTTCCTGCATGGAGCCTGCTTCTCCCTCTGCCTACCTCTGCAGCTCTCTGTGCCTCTCATGAATAAATAGATAAAATCTAAAACAAACAAACAAATAAATAAATAAATAGAAGTTTTTAAACAATGTGGGGCCTGTGAACATTAGTGTCACTATGTTATGGTACGTATCAAGCCCAATACTGAATTACAAAGCAAGGGCTATATTGCCATACAACACTAACACTCTCCTGGATTTGAGTTCTGGCTTTCACTAGCTATCGTTGTGCACCTGAAAGACTCATTTTAACTCAAGTATTTACATATAAAATAATAGCATTTACTTCAAGCAGAGAAGACAAGGTTTAGATGAAACAAGATTGCTCATGTTGAAGGTGGGTAATAGGGACGTTCATTATATAATTCCCTATTTTGTTTAAGTTTAGTAATTTTCCATGATTAAATAAAAGGAGTCTCTAGTTCTCAGAAACTCCGTTCCCTTTGGAGGAGGCATTGTGTTATTTAAAGATAAGGGCTGTTCTGAGAATCAAATAAGAAAGTGCTATTTAGGGGATCCCTGAGTGGCTCAACGGTTTAGCGCCTGCTGTCAGCCCAGGGCCTGATCCTGGAGACCCAGGATGGAGTCCCACATCAGGCTCCCTGCATGGAGCCTGCTTCTCCCTCTGCCTGTGTCTCTGCCTCTCTCTGTGTGTCTCTCATGAAGAAAGAAAAGAAAGAAAAGAAAGAAAAGAAAGAAGGAAAGGAAAGGAAAGGAAAGGAAAGGAAAGGAAAGGAAAGGAAAGGAAAGGAAAGGAAAGGAAAGGAAAGGAAAGGAAAGGAAAGGAAAGGAAAGGAAAGGAAAGGAAAGGAAAGGAAAGGAAAGGAAAGGAAAGGAAAGGAAAGGAAAGGAAAGGAAAGGAAAGGAAAGGACGAACACACTGGAACACTGGAACACAAAAGTAGTAAAGTTATTACTAAACTTTAGAAGAACTAACACATTATTGCTGTTTCCTGATAAGGAAAAGAAAAAAACCCACTTTCCATACTCAAGTTTAAAATCTTATTAGGTAACCAGATTTTAAATAAAAAGTCGAACACAAAGATAAACGTGTACTTGAGCTGAGATGGTTAAATGAAAAGGGGGTGGGAGGAAGTAGAAGGAAGTTGGGATCCCTACTGAACTACAAAAGAGCACGACACCCAACACCAAATACTTTTCCCATGCAATGATTCCACAGTTTCCTGCCACACAAATGCTTGATTTCAGGGATAGGGAAGATAAGCAGACATCAGTACCTACTGATTTCATTCACTATTTCACTGCTACTGTGGGCAGGCCCTCTGCTGCTTTCAAATATCATTCCTGATGTAGTATGGAGAACAGAAAGGAAGAAAATTAAAGTGGCTGGAGAAAAGGGGTCAAATTATAAGAAATTTACATAACAATCCATGTGAAAATAATGGTACTTTAAGGATAAAACTAGTAGAAGCGGAGGAAAAAAAAAACAGAGTCAGGAGCAATTTAGGAGTTGGTGGTTATGGGTTAGAAAACAAAAATTATAAAATGTAACCCCAAAAAGTATAAATGAGATCATTCAAGAGAAAACAAATAGATAAGAGATATTGAGGAACAAATAGTACAATAAATTGAAATCAAGAACTGCTCTACTTTAAAAAAACAAAAAACAAAAAACAGAAACAGAGCCATTAACAATACATACAAGCATACATACATAAATAAGCATATACTTAAAATTCCAAGTCCAGACCTCTATTAATAGACACTCATCTAAGAAACAAAATGAAAAAAGAATCAGGACAAGTTTTCTAGAAATACTTGATGAGTAGACCTTTCAAAGGAAGAAAGAAGAAATCTCAGAAGAGCACAGCATGTGTTCAATGAACCAGAAGGAGCTTCATTTGTTTGGCAAAAATGTGAAACACTGTCAGAGACTTAGAGATAAATTTTAGTCAGGCTGGGAAATAACAAGACGTGATTTCTGACTTGCAGGTTTGTTTGGGTTTTTTTGTTTTTTGTTTTTTGTTTTTTTGACTTGCAAGTTTAAATGGTCTCAGTAAATGGTAAAAACAAGGATATTTAAGAAACTAGTTCTCTTAACTTATTTGCTAGGAAATATCAGGAATTAATTTAAAATACTCTGGGATCAATACTCTCATCTATAAATTGAGAAAATACTTCCTTTTATATGTGTTATGGTTTGAAAGTGTTCTCCTCCCCCTAAAATTCATATGTTGAAGCCCTAACCCTCAATGTGCTGATATCTGAGGGGAAACCTATGAGAGATAACTAGGTTTAGAAGAGATAATGAGGATGGGGCCTGCATAACGAGATTAGTGTCCTTAAAAGAAGAGAAAAAAGCTAAGCAGTCTCTCTCTCTGCCACAAGAGGACACAAGGGGGAAGGCAGCAAGCCAGGAAGACACCTCTCATCAGGGAACTGAATTAGCCGGCACCTTGATCTTGGACTGCTCAGCCTCCAGAACTACAAGAAATAAATTCCTGTTAACCAACCACCCACTCTAGTAGTTTGTTACGGTAGCCCAAGCCGACAGAGACAATTTAGAAAGGGACCTTATGATGCTAAAGTGATTTCCAGAGGTAAAAACACTTTGAAAGGCTTTAAAGGAAAATGCAAATATAAAAAAAATTATACTGTATTTAATTTAATCTTAACACAGAATTTATTAAATGTACTAATCATCTACTTAAATAACTTGATCAAAATCATCATATATCCCAAGCAAATTTGGCAACTTATACAGAAAATCAAAAAACTTTTAAATTCTCAATTTCCCGGAAACTACTTAGAGGGAATATTCAATTATTCATGTGATTTTAGCAAATTACCTACCTTCTCTATGGCAATTCTCTCATTACTGTTTTATCTCAGGTTTTCCCCCAAAACTTGATTTACCTGCAGTTATATATGTCTTCTCAGTTCCTTTTAAAATGTTTTCACTCCAGCGCAGCAACAGTGCACACAACTGCCACGCAGGATAGTCCTACAAACCAGCAGATCCACTACTACTCAACAGTCCCACAACCCGTTAGATCCACTACTCACCAGTATACTATCCTATGGCTAATTAAGTCTGACTGCATCAACCATGAAAATGATCACCAGTGATAGACACAAAAGAAATTATACTCTAAACTGAATGTCTACTAAAATTAAAACCACAGGTTTAAAGCCATACAACTCAAACCTACTACCATTTACTAGTATTACACACTTCAGTCATGTAGAACATAAATCAAAGGTGAAATACAACCATTATCTATTCTTTTTTGAGAATACAAATGAATTCACAAAAAAAAGTATGTTTTTTATCACATAAAGATTTTCTTAAGGTACCAAATAATCCATAAACTGGGTAATCATCTCTTGAGTTACTAAGAATTTACTATATTTTACTTTAAATCAATACATAATTCTTTATAATGTTCATTTTGAAAAAAAATCTACAATTATTCTTGTAGTTATTATTTCCCAACACAAATAGCAAATGTTTACAAAGTTAAGAAATTATTCTAGCTCACACAGATATTTCTTAAAGTAAATTCTAAAATCAATCAAGAGATAGAAATGACAAATATCATAACAATGTCTGACACAGGACTATTAAACTGAATTTTAAATTTTTATACAACTGCAACTTATAATAAGAAATAGCAATTCACCATATGAGTTTTTTAAAATTCACAGATTTTAATAATGAAATACAAGTGTATCTTTGTTCTTTATGTAAATTTTATACCAGTTAGATTCCTGAAAAACTAAGTACATATTTACAGTGGAGGAATGGTGTGGCAGATTATGTTTTTCAAAGGGGACCATACCAATATATATCCATCTTAACTACTTTTGTGACAATGTGATAATGACAGAAGACTATTAAGAGGAGGGTTTCTTTTCCCTCCCACTGAACCTGGACATTGGCAACTGCCGTGATGAACATAAGGAAGCAGAAGTAACACTACGTGACTTCTGAGGTTAGATCATAAAAGACAACGCAGGTGCCACTTGTCTGTCTTTCTCTCTCCCTCAGAATTCAGACCCTGCATGCCTTGAGAGTTCTTCATTCTAAGTCTGGCTACCCTGAAGATGACTATGATAGAGGAGAACAGGGAGAGGGCCGCATAGAGATAGAAGGAGATGCCCAAGGAAACCTGGCTATGCCAGCCCCTCCACGGTCTGACACTTTAAGCTAAGGCCCCAGACATTGCAGAGCAGAGACCAACTGTTCACCAAACTGTCTCCAAATCTCCAATCCATGGAAGCCATGAACATATAAATTGTTTCACACCACTAGGTTTTGGGGTAATCTATAACCATTTTCACTGAAACAAAGTAAGTTTTTTTTAAAGTATGAACTTTATTATAGTTCACACAGCACAACATACCAAAAACAAACTAAAGATAAATAAGCTAAATATGAAGACAGAAAATCATAAAAGTGCTAGAAAAAAAGTTGAACATATTTTACAATTTTGAGTAGTCTAAGATAACGTAAAACCTAGAATTCACACACATGTCCACATGAGCACCCAATATACAGATAGAGAAAATCTGAAAACCTACCCCAAACGGCTGACAGGGTTCAGGATACAGGAGGATAAGGGATGATCACTTTCATGTTTTATTCTATATACTTTAGAACTGTTTAGTTTTATTATAAGCATATTATTTTCTTAAGATTTTATTTATTTATTTGAGTGAGAGAGTTAGTGAAAGGGGGGGGGGGTAGCAGCAGAGGGAAAGGAAAAAACAGGCTCTCCGCTGTTTTATCAGGGAGCCTGACGTGGGGCTCGATTCTAGGACCCTGGGATCATGACTGGAGCCAAAGTCAGATGCTTAACTGACTGAGCCACTCAGGTGCCCATAAATATATTATTTTCATGATTTATTTTAAACACAAAAAACAAGTCCAATTTCATCCTCTCAAATTGGCACTGATTAAAAATAATACATGCATGTGAAGAATGAGCCAGTCAGATTTTGCTGAGAAGGAACTATAAATTAAGACAATCTTTGCGAAAGGTATTTGCAAAATGATTCAAATGCCTTAAGGCTCTGACCCTGCCTTCAAGTTTTTTAAAAAGTACATCCAAAGATACTAAGTTGTTTGTAGATAAAAACAAAAATTTAACATAACCTACATCAAAACTATGTGGCTAAAAAAAAAAAAAAAAAAAAACTATGTGGCTATTTATGCGTAAGCTATGGTAATTCATAGAAATTCCATGCAATTAAACCATGTTGTAGAAGAAATATTACTGACATGATAAACTTCATTTTTTTCCACAAACTCATTATTATTTTATAAAGTAGTTTGCAAAACTATAGTATACCATTATATAAGATACATAATACACTTGCACAGAAAAACCAGAAAGATAATCCCCCCAAAATATACTGGTGGGATTACCCTTTGTGGTTTCCTAAATCTTCTACACTAAGTGTATATTAATTCCAGGTAGCAGCTGAGTGAGGAGGAGCATTTAATATGAGCTTGTCACCAGAGATGCTAATGTAAATAACCTATAAATTAAAATAAAACAAAAACATATTTACAGCAAATATTTACAGAAACCAACTTTCCAATACTCCAGAAATAGAATATGTAACTACTTCTTTGAAGTTTTTATCTTTTAACCCTTTACACTAACAACTATTTCACGAAAAGAAAGCATATGCTTTATCTGACTACACTCCTCATTGGTACATGCTTGCAGTCACAGGCTAACCTGTCTTACCCCAGGAAAACACCATGACCAAAATACCATAATTGATATCAAATGTCAGTAACAGTAAGTGTCCACACAGTAGTTTCTGAATAGATCTAAAGTAGGCTCCTATGTCATCACAAAAAGTAAAATGCACTAAACAAATTAGTATCCACTGTGCACGTAGAGGTTAACCTTAACTATGCAGCTCTTCAAATAAGTGTAGATTGATGAGGGCAAAGAGAAAATGTATCCCAACCCCCTGATCTGACCAAAAATGAAAAGTCCAGTTTTCAGCTACTCTTACTGACTTATTTTTCATCTCTAAGCTCATTTTCCACAAAGCACAATGATAACAACATTCCTGAGCTCATAATCTAAGTATAAGTTTTCTTTAAAAGGAGCCATTTTAATCACACAATAACTGGTTAAAAAAAAAAAACCCTACAATTCATGGTTTTAAAGAATACTTCAAGAAAACCATTAATGCACACAAAAGCACATCCAAATCCTTTCTTGGTTCTCACATTTCAAATGCCAACAAAGCTACTGAACAGCTGTGAAACAGACTAAGGCTGAGAATTGGAAAAAGTAAACAAAGCAGTCAACTCCACCATCAAAATAAGCACTACAGAATTTTTAATGAGAATGCAATTGACTTTAAAACAAAAGTTGATATTTAAAGAAAATACAAAAAGGAGAAAGGGTATTTAATAAACAAAACGAACATTTTACTGATCTCTTACATCAGTGGCTTGTTTCCCCTTACTACATCCACCCAATCCATTCTCATCTAAAACCATTCCCTCCCAGTATAAACCTCCTTAGCCTTGGCAAGTGTTATTCCTTAAAATGTTCATTTCATAAAACTTAATTCCCTAACTAAACCTATTAGTCCTTTTTCTCCTTCCTATAGAATACCATATTACCCTCGAGACTTAATGCTCTTCTCCTTTGCTACCCTTTATAAAGACATCTGCCACCATTAAATGAACCACCTGATGATAGCTTTTGACTCATTCTACCAATGCTCAAATGACCATCTGCTCTACATTTTAATGGCGTTTCATCTAAATTCAAAAACTTAGATAATTTACATAGCTTAGGTCTTTTTGTTGGAAAATTTTATGAGAACAATAAATCATGCTGGTCAAGATCAATGACCACAGTTCTTAAGAAAGGCAAGGAAAACAGCTCAGAATCACAAAGCACGGATTTATTTAAGTAAAATGTTAAATTTCTAGTTAGAAAAGATGATTGAAAGAGAGAACTAAAATTCTCACTACAAGCAGTACACTCTACAAAAAGCACTTCAACATGGAACAAAAACACCTAAATTATCACTTTGTGTAATAGCAAAAGAAAAAAGTAAACAAAATAATTGTTCATTAACAAAAGAATGGAAACATATATTAGGTATAGAATGGAATACCTAAAAATTAATGTTCAATAGTCACACAATTCAACAGAAATGAATCCTTCAACCATAATGCTGAATTTTTAAAAACTATACAGGAATACAAAATGTTGCAAATTAAGTACTATATATAGTTTACAGGTACATAAAAACGTAGCATAAATGTTAAAAAACCCAAAAGTGGTAACAAATTTCTGGATAATGGTTACCTTAAAAGAGGAGGGAAAGTAATAAAATTGGGTAGAAGTACATAGGGCATTTTATTTTTAGATGGGTTCACAAGTATTTACCACTCATTAATCTACTTGGATATCTTACCTATTAAGCAATAAATTCTAAAACATTTTTAAAATTAAAAAAATCCTAATAGACTAATATGGCACCTAGTTAATCTTCTAAATTTGTGCCCGAATTGAAAGATTTCACCTAATGTTAAAAATAATAATTTACAAGTCATTAGCCTGTATTTAAACATAATTAATTACTTATTGTGGCATAAGTATTGATGTCACTCAACCAAACAAGAAATCCTATCTCTGATTTAAGTATTCATTCAACTTTAACCCCAAATCAATGTAACAAAAAGTATTATAGAGATTAAAGAGATTTAACCAACAATAGTATGAATCTTACTCTCCTCCCTGAAACTTCAAACTACTTACTGGTTTAGAAACTGTCTCAACAATAATTAAAATTCCTAATGAGGGTAAGGCCTTTGTGACCTGCCAGCTGCTTGGTATATCCCACATTCCTTTCTCTTGAGAAATACTAAATTAATGAAAATAAGATTGTTATTATTAATAATACTGGCCACTATTCATTATCGCATCAAGCTAATGTGCTTCACACACATCTTACTTAACTTTCCCAACAATACTAAAAGGTAGGCATTATGATCCCCATGTATAGATGAAGATATTGAGACTCAGGTAAGTAACCTATCTGAAGTCACACATTTGTAAGTGACAGGCTCAAATTCAAACCTAGGTGGGTCTGATTACAAAGCTTGACCTTCTTATTAAGGTCTTCGCTCCAACAGGGTTTTTTTCTCCAATTGATCTTATTTAAAGAATAGTTACAGGGACACCTGGGTGGCAGTTGAGTGTCTGCCTTCAGCTCAGGGAGTGATCCCGTCCTGCATGGGGCTCCCCACGGGGAGCCTGCTTCTCCCTCAGCCTAGGTTTCTGCCTCTCTCATGAGTAACTAAATAAAATCTTTTAAAAATAAAGAATAATTACATATCTAGGACATCATGTTCCCCATTCAACCTTTTAGATTCAAAATACTGTAAGTTATTGAGTCCTATCCTAGTAGTCAAGCTGTTATAATTATCATTAGCCCTGCAAAACTCTTAAAAATCAAATAAATTTTTTTTAGTACAAAAGTTTCCATCTCATTTCTTGCCTTTTTAGGAACAAAATTATCATCAAGAAGATAAATCTGGGATCCCTGGGTGGCGCAGCGGTTTGGCGCCTGCCTTTGGCCCAGGGCGCGATCCTGGAGACCCGGGATCGAATCCCGCGTCGGGCTCCCAGTGCATGGAGCCTGCTTCTCCCTCTGCCTGTGTCTCTGCCTCTCTCTCTCTCTCTCTGTGTGTGACTATCATAAATAAAATGAAAATTTAAAAAAAAATTTAAAAAAAAAAAAAAAAGAAGATAAATCTACCCCGGAGAAAACCAAATACCCCTATCATGAATGTGCTTACAGAATATAAACCAATTCTTACCAATGCAATTACCTACAAAGGTAAATGTGCTTTAAAAAAAAAGAAAAAAGTATTCCAAAATGATAAATGAATGTCTGGACTATCTGCTATGTTCCCTTACCTCCTCCACTAAATTAAATCCCACCTTATCTTAGTTGTATTCTATCAATTCATGTACAAGCCAGTTATACAGAATTCAGAACCCATTTTCCCTTCAAAACAGTTTTAAAGATAAGTACTAGACTATTTCACAAGAATCTGTTTACACAGATAAAAACTGTTAAAATTAACAAAAACTGTCAACAAAGTGGACTTAGAGGGAATACACCTCAACACAATTGAGGTCATATATGATAAACCCATAACTAACATCATATTCAATACTCTAATATCAAAAACAAGACAAAAATGTCCACCTTGCCCCTTTTATTCAAGATAGTACTGAAAATCCTAACCACAGCAAAGAAAAACGAAAGAAAAGGCATCCAAATTGATAAGGAATTCATCATTATCTGCAGATTACCTACCATACACAGAAAACCCTTACAATGCCACCAAAAAACTATTAGGACTAATAAATGGATCCAGCAAAGTTACAGGATGCAAAATTAATATACAGAAATCTGTTGCACTAATAACACTAATAATGAAGTAGCAGAAAGAGAAATTAAGAAAACAATCCCTTTTACAAATGTATCAAAAGGAATAAAAACCTGCAAATAAAATTCAACCGAGGTGAAAGACTTGAGACTTGAACACAGAATATTGTAAAATATTGATGAAAGAAACTGAAGGCAATAGAAATAAACAGAAAAAGACATTGTGCCCATAGCCTGGAAGAATTAATATTGTTGAAATGTTCATAATACCTAAAATAATCCACAGACTTAATGCAATCCTTATTAAAATACCAACAGCATTTTTCACAGAGGTAGAATAATACTAAAACCATATGGAATCATGAAAGATCCCAAATAGCCAAAGTAATCTTCAGAAAGAAGAAACAAAGCTGAAGATATCACAATCTCAGATTTCAAGTGATACTACAAAGTAATAGTAATCAAAACACTACATACAGTGCTGGCACGAAAATAGACACTGATCAATGGAACAGAATAGAGAGTCCAGAAATAAACCCCCGCTTATACGGTCAATTAATTTACAACAAAAGAGGCAAGAATATACAATGGAGTCTCCTCCATCAATGGGTGTTGGGACAACTAGAAAACTAGACAGCTACAGGAAAAAGAATGAAAATGGACACCATACATGAAAACAAACTCAAACTGGATTAAACATCTAAATATAAGACCCAAAATCATAGAACTTATGGGAAAAAAACTTAGGCAGTAATCCCTTGGACATGAGCTTTAGTAACATTTTTTTGGATGTCTCCTCCCTCAAGCAAAGGAAACATAAGCAAAAAAAACTATTGGGTCTACATCATACTAAAAGGCTTTTACAGCAAAGGAAACCATCAACATAACAAGAAGGCAACCTACTGAATGGGAGAAGATATTTGCAAATGATATAGCTGATAAAAGGTTAATATCCAAAATATATAAATAACACATGCAATTAAACAGTAAAACAAACCAATTAAATAGGCAGAATCCCTGAATAGACATTTTTC
Organism: Nyctereutes procyonoides; assembly: GCF_905146905.1. Taxonomy (NCBI): domain Eukaryota; kingdom Metazoa; phylum Chordata; class Mammalia; order Carnivora; family Canidae; genus Nyctereutes; species Nyctereutes procyonoides. Next base: position 39,288,008 of record NW_026575044.1, read on the forward strand.
AAAAGAAGTACAGATGGCTAATAGACATATGAAAAGATGCTCAGCATCACTAATCATCTAGAAATGCAAGTCAAAACAACAATAAGATATCACCTCACACCAGTAAGAATGGCTGGTATCAAAAAGAAAATAACAAATGTTGGCAAGGATGTGATGAAAAGGGAATTCTCATGCACTGTTGGTGGGAACGTAAGCTGGTGGAACCAGTATGGAAAACACTATGGAGGTTCCTCAAAAAAAATCAAAAATAGAACTACCATATAATCCAGTAATTCCACTCCTGGGTATTACCCAAAGAAAATGAAAACACTAATTCAAAAAGATATGTGCACCACTATCTTTACTGCAGCATTATTTACAATAGCCAAAATAAAGATGTAACTTGCATGTCTATTAACAGACGAATGAATAATGATGTGTGTATATATACACACACAAACACACACACACACACACAATGGAGAATTAATTACTCAGACCTTGAAAGAATGAAGTCTTGCCCTTCACAACAACATGGGTGGATCTAAAGGGTATTACACTAAGTAAAACAGCTCATACAGAAAAAGACAAATATTTGATTTCACTTATACATGAACCTTAAAAAAAAATGAAAAAACCAACAACAAAAAGGGAAAGAAACTCATACAGAACAAACTAGTGGTTGCCAAAAGGGAAAGGTGTAGGGGGACTGGCAAAAAATAGGTGAAGGGGTTTAAGAGATACAAACCACCAGTGACAAAATAAAGAACTTACAGAGATGAAAAGTACAATGTAGGGAATATAGTCAATAATATAGTAATAACTTCGGTGACAGATGATAATTACGTTCAGTATGGTGAATACTGAGTAATGAAAGAACTGCTCAATCACTGTTGTACACCTAAAGCTAATATAACATTGTATGTCAATTTTATTTCATTTAAAAAAAACGAAAATGCTATGTTCCTAGGTCCAATGGAGATGTTCTATCACTGTAATCCAGACATGATGGTAAAAGAGGCAAGCTGAATGATATGGGGACAAATGAAAATAAATGAGTTTAAGAAGATGAGGAATAGGGCAGCCCCAGTGGCGCAGCGGTTTAGCGCTGCCTGCAGCCCGGGGTGTGATCCTGGAGACCCCGGATCAAGTCCCACATCGGGCTCCCCGCATGGAGCCTGCTTCTCCCTCTGCCTGTGTCTCTGCCTCTCTCTCTCTCTCTCTCTCTCTTTCTCTGCCTCTATGAATAAATAAAATCTTAAAAAAAAAAAAAAGATGAGGAATATTCTTTTTTAAAAAGCCATTTTCCTATAAGTACTTAAAATGCCTAAGTTCCTGCTAGGTGACTTAGAGCAATGGTTTCCCCAAGTGAGGTATACAACTCAGGGGATACAGAACACGATCCTTTGAAATGCAAGAGAAAATGGAAGTCCACAATGTCTTACCTATAATTACAAACTCTAAGTGTTTTGAAAGTTAGCAGCAAACTCACTTAGTGATAAACCTTGATCTGAAAAAACAAAAGGCTATATATAGTAGGTGGTCTTTATCATCCCCTTAGTGTAATTATTCACATGCTTCCCTGCAGAAATATTAATTTATTTGATTACATGGTCCAGATGTGGACTTCAAAGTGGGTGTTTCGTACTGTGTCGCAAACATATATTATAGTTCTAAAATCCAAAAGTATAAACTCGACTCCCAAGCATTCTAAAAAAGGGGTTGTAGACTTTCACAAAAACTTTTTTTTTTTCCTAAAAATCTAGGAGTGAGATTTTTACTAACTGTAAATTAGTCAGCTGACACTAGCACCCTCAGAGGACCTATACAAAAATTCACACATCACACAAGGAACACAGGTGTACTGAAGGTGAGTGAGAGACTGAGAGTAACCAGGCCCCACCATTGTTGCTCACCTCTGGCACATTAAGACATGCTGCAGCTTTTTTGTGCCTAATCAATTGGATTTGTGGAAGGTATGCTAATGACACACGTTGATTATCTTGAGACAAAGTGCTTAAGAGGCAAAATTAATGAGTTCCATATTTTTCAGTTACAAAATAAATGCAAAATAAATATTTCAAATTGCACACATTTTCTGGAATGAAAAAGATGTTGGTGGTAAGCTTTCTGTAAGATTTTTTAATTATACCGATTTAATATGTCCCAGGTAGAGATGATGTAAGAAAGTAAGTGCTGTCCAAATGAAACTAGAGTAAACAAGATGTAAATTGATGTTTGGAGATGTTTCTATCATTATATATAGTCTTTAATATTAAATTATGTGTATCACCAATAAATTTTCATATTCACATCCTTAAAACAAAGTAATATTTTACCTCATTTTAAGTTCAGAAAATTCAGAATTCATTGATTTAAAATATACTAAGTAAAACATTCATACATAAGAAATGATTAGCATCAGAAAAGATGGAAAATTACTTGCTAAATTTCAATAAAAACTTTATACATAACTGGTAATGGAATAGAAAAATAGAATTAAAATTTAGTAAACAGTATTAGGGTCCAATCAGGAGATAGAAACCACACCAATTCACCACTTATAGGGCAGCTCTGGTGGCTCAGCGGTTTAGCGCCGCCTTCAGCCCAGGGCATGATCCTGGAGACCTGGGATGGAGTTCCACATCAGAGAGCCTGCTTCTCCCTTGGCCTGTGTCTCTGCCTGTCTGTGTCTCTCATGAATAAATAAAATCTTAAAAAAAAAAAAATCACTTCTAGAAAGAGGGAAACGAAAAAAAAAATGGGAAACAACAACAAAAATATACTAAAATGTAAGAGGCTTAAAAAACGGGTCCCATAGGGCTAGGATCCAGAACTTAATGAAAGGAGGGGTTGTGACTGGTTGGTGCTGGTGTCAGTGAGTGGGGACACACTAAGGATATTTCTGGTTATACTGGAATCAAATACTGACACTGAAATTCTGATGGATGAGATGATACCAAAAGCAAGCAAGCAAAACAGAAAAAAACAAGTCTCTTCTCCCACTTCAACCTTCCAGTCATCCCCTACTGGCAGAACCAACAAGGACCCAGCTGGCAAAAAAGAAAATGCAGAGTCCTATTCCAGCCTCATAGAGTAGAAGCCAAGACATAAGAGCTTAATAACCAGGATAATATACTCAGAAATACACTTCTTCCCTGTGGATCAACTATCTATCTTCAAGAGGTCTCCTAAAAGCTACAGCATCTAGCAAAATCAAGAATGGAAACAAGGTCAATTTAGATTTATTTGATTTACTAACATATTAAACTAAGATTTTCAGAAACAGTGAAAAAAATCATATTGCTCCCATTTTTTAAAAAAAGAATATTCTGAGAAGCAAAATACCAAAATACCACCCTGGTGGTTGGATCCTTTCTGTCTAGGTGTTTATCCTTTTTCTACGTATATTTTTCATAATTTTTCATAAAATTTGCATAAAAAGCATAGTATTATCTACAGTATCTTTTTAAAACTTACTTTTTTACTTCACATATATTTGGTAAATATACACTAATTCTTTCACTTTAACTGCTAATATTTTATTGTATGAGACTCGTGTAACATGATAAATTATTCTACATATAATCTTTTAGTAGTTATCAAATTATTGCTTTTATAAACAATACTGCAATTAGTTTCTTTTTATATACCTTTTTACGGATTTGTGCCTGAGGATCTCCTAGACATACACTTAGAAGATTTCCTTAGTTGCAGAATATGTGCATTGTGAAGTTACAAGATTGGCAAATTGCTTCTTAAATTGGTTTTATCAATTTACTATCCCACTAATAACCTGAGAGTTCTGATTTCCCATATTCTTTATCAATACATCCTATTTCTAGTCTTTCAATTTTTGTCAATCTGACCAGGGTGAAAGTTATCGTTTTTAAATTTGTATCTCCAGGTTAGCTCTGAATTAGTTCTATGAATAGTTATTAGCTCTTTACTCTTAACATCAAGTCAAATTTTCAAAGCTAGAAGGAAATTTGTATTTAAAATTATTTAACCCAGGGCAGGCCGGGTGGTTCAGTGGTTTAGCGCCACCTTCTGCCCAGGGCGTGATCCTGGAGACCCAGGATCAAGTCCCATATCAGGCTCCCTGCATGGAGCCTGCTTCTCCCTCTGCCTGTGTCTCTGCCTCTCTCTCTCTCTATATATATATATATATAGATGATATATATATATATATATCATGAATAAATAAAATATTTTAAAAATACTAAAAAAATAAAATATTTTAAAAATAAATACAATTATTTAATACACTGATCTCATACATAAAATATCTCATTTTAAGATTTTACTTATTTATTCATGAGAGACACAGGCAGAGGAAGAAGCAGTCCCCACGCTGGGAGCCAGACTCGGGACCCGATCCCGGAACCCCAGGATCACACCCCGGGCCGAAGGCAGGTGCTCAACCACTGAGCCACCCAGGGATCCCCTGGCTTCTAATTTCTAACAAAATTTTCGCCTACACCTGGTAATGTAATTACTTATGTTGCCCCTAACCATATACTTAAAAGCAAATATTAATAGGCTAATTCTTCTCAAAAACAAAAGAAGCTTTACAAAAGAGGTAAGTTTTCAGTAATTTGAAATACTGGGTAAGATCTGATAGTTAAATAGATATGACAATGTCATATACTCTCCCAAGGGCAGAGCTTGACTTCAACAGTGCAGCATGACTAGAACTTTGAGCTGCTGCTTGGAACAAAGAAAATCTAAAAGATTAAGAACGCTGATAGAGTAAAAAAATAATACCACGAGAGTAAAGACTGACCAACTGGAGCTAGAGAATCTGACAGCCTCACATGCAGCTCAAAGTTCTAGTCATGCTGCACTGTAGCATCTCAAAGTAATTGAGATTTTAGATTGGATCCTGAACCCGTAAAAGGACATTAGTGGGACAACTGGTGAAATCTGAATAAGGTCTGTAGATTAGTTAATAACCAATGTTATTTTTCTGTTTATAATTTTTGTAAACCTGAAATTACTTCAAAAAGGTTAAATTTATTATTTTAACTACTATGTAAAAATCAGAACTATACGTAATATTTAATAAATCTTGAGAATGTAATAAGGTACCAATAAACATCAATTATCAAATATCTTGAAGGAAAAAGAGAAAAGAAAATTGAAAGTAGTAGGATAGTCCTGGGGTAAAGCCAGATCTAAGAGCTTGTTTGTGATTTATTCAATCCTTTAAGGGAAAAAAAAAAAAAACTGAAGAAATTAAATCCTAGGAATTAAAATACATTTCAACAGCACTGCATAAGGCTAGAGCTACCCTGCATCTAGAAATGCTTTTAAAATGTCTGCTAAGGGGCAGCCGCGGTGGCGCAGCGGTTTAGCGCCGCCTGCAGCCCGGGGTGTGATCCTGGAGATCCGGATCGAGTCTCACGTCAGGCTTCCCCGCAAGAGGGAGCCTGCTTGTGTCTCTGCCTCTCTCTCGCTCTCTCTGAATAAATAAATAAATAAATCTTAAAAAAAAAAAAAAGTCTGCTAAAAGAATCAGATGAACAAGATGAATTGTTACACACAGCAAATTAAATGTGTAAAATTGGGACACCTGGGTGGCTCAGTGGTTTAGAGTTTGTCTTTGGCTCAGGTCGTAATCCTGGGGTCCTGGGATCAAGTTTCGCATCTCCCTGCGGGAAGCCTGCCTCTCCCTCTGCCTATGTCTCTGTGTCTCTCATTAATAAATAAATATTTTTTAAATAAATAGGTAAAATTATCTTGTAAATTAAACTGAGATTTTTAAAACAATTACTTCTAAAAACATCTTTTATATAAGATAATGAAACTATTCATGACAGATGTACTTCATACTACAAAGCATACAGACAACATTAATAACCCTTCAAAAACTGCTGTAGTATAGGATTTGTTACACTTTACCCTAGAAAGATATTTAAATTTCCCCATAAACCTGCAATTACTGATACCAAAATGACTCCAAATTATGGAATTGTGGTCAAACTTTAGCTTGAGGTAGCAAAGATAAAATTTTAAGAGTGTGCAGAAACAGGTATATGCCTCATACAGTATAACATGTCGGAGTGTAAACTAGTAAAATGTCTTTGGACATTAATTAGTCAATATCTATCAAAATGTTAAATATGTGTATCCCTTGATACAGCAATTCCACATCAGAAGTACTCAGCACATATGCACAGAATTTATTCATTGCATCATTGTAAATAAGACCTGAAACAATATAAATGCCCATGAAGAAAGCACTAGTTAAGTATGACATCCAGTCACTGGAATATTATGCAGTTATGAAAGAATAAGGTAGACCTACATGTGCTAACATGGAATAACTGACAATATACACTATTAAGTGAAAGAAACCAAAGTGCAAAAGAGACTATAGCTTATTACCATTTGTACTTTAAAAAGATAGATTAACAGTATATTAATAAACATGCCTGCAATAAATAGAGTATTATGTAAGAACACACAAGAAACTGATAACAATGGCTGTCCCTTTTTGTACCGTTGAATCTTTTCTTTGGGACACGCATATACATCTTTTTCAAATATTTAAATAGCCAGCTAGGAAACACAATTTTATGAATTATCTGTTCAAAAAAACTGAGCTGGCTTGTGTTTCCTTTTTGTTGCTGCTAATAATAAATATGAACCCATTTCAGATTCATTAGGCTTTGTCAAACTCAACGATAAAGCCTTAGAAGTAGCTTATTTATGAATCAACTCAAAACGTATTAAAGACTTTAAAGTTAGGATCTGAAACCATAAAACTCCTAGAAGAAAACAGAGGCAGTAAGCTCTTTAACAATGACTGTGGCAATGATTTTTTTGGACTTGATGCCAAAAGCAAAAGCACCAAAAATGAAAATAAACAAGTGGGACTTCATCAAACTAAAAAACCACTGCACAGCAAAGGAAAGCATCAACAAAATGAAAGAGCAACTTACTGAATGTGAAAAAATATTTGCAAATAATACATAGAAGGGATTAATATCTAAAATACATAAAAACTCATATAATGCAACAGCAAAAAAAAATCTGATTTAAAAATGGACAGAGGATCTGAATATTTTTTCAAAAAAGACATATGGATGGTCAACAGACACGTGAAAAAATGCTCAACATTACTAATCATCATAAAAACACAAATCAAAATCATAGTGAGATATCACCTCACACTTGCTAAAATGGCTACTATCAAAAAGACAAGAAATAACAAGGATTGGCAAGGATGTGGACAAAACCAAGGATGTTTGTTTACTGTTGGTGGGAACATAAATTAGTATAAACCAATATGGAAAGCAGTATGGAGGTTCCTCAAAAGATTAAAAACAGAACTCCAGGGCAGCCGGGTGGCTCGGCGGTTTAGTGCCACCTTCAGCCCAGGGCCTGATCCTGGAGACCTGGGATCAAGTCCCACGTCCGGCTCCCTGCATGGAGCCTGCTTCTCCCTCTGCCTGTGTCTCTGCCTCCCTCTCTCTCTCTCTCTCTCTCTCTCTGTGTGTGTGTGTGTCTCATGAATGAATAAATAAAATCTTAAAAAAAAAAAAAAAAAGAAAGAAAGAAAAATGGAACTCCCAGAGGATCCAGCAATACTTCTGGGTATCTACCTAAAGAAAACAGTAACCCAAAAAGATTAATCTATCCTCATGTTCACTGCAGCATTATTTACAATAGCCAAGACAAGGAAACAATCTAAAAGTCCAACAACAATGAATGAATAAGGAAAATATGGCACATATATATATAATGGAATATTACTTAGCTATAAAAAAAGAATTAAATCCTGCCATTTGCAACAACATGGACGGATCTAGAGAACACTGTGCCAAGTGAAATAAAACAAAGAGATATACCATATAATCTCAAATATACATGGAATCTGAAAAAAAAAAGTTCATAGGTACAAATAGCAGATTGGTGGTTGTCAGAGGTGGGAGTAGGTGAAATGGGTGAAGGATGTCAAAAGGTACAAAATTCCAGTTATAAAATAAAGTCATGGGATGTAATGTACAGCATGGTGACTACAATTAATAACACTATCACATATTTGAAAGTTGTTAAAATAGTAAATCTTAAAAGTTCTCGTCACAAAGGGAAAAAAATCTTATTAACTATGTATGATGATGGATACTAACTAGACTTACTGTGATAATTTCGCAATATATACAAACAAATCTTTATCTTGTACACAGAAGACTAATATATGTCAATGATACCTCAGTTTTTTAAAAGTAGCTTATTTATGCATTCAGAAAAGTAACAAATTTTATGTTTTAACTACTTTCTACTAAATAGAGTATCGAGGACAAATCTGTTAAAATGTTTTGATTAAAATAATCCAATAAAGTTAGATCTTTATTTTATGAGCACAAACCTTCTTCCGTTTACCACATTGCATAAAAGTCTTAGAGTCAGATCCCTGAAATTTTGTGAATCGAGGACCTTGACTCATTGTGCATGAACGGCGAAGTCCCTGATATGACTTTACATACGAGATGGGCTATTAGCGACCAAAAAAAAAAAAAAAAAAAAAAGGGCAGGTGTCTGCTCCACTTGGAAAAAGTATTTAACACAAGGAAATGGCTCAACAGCTTAGAGAGTGTTTTTCCTTCTATGGGTAATGAAACAATGTAGACGAAAAATCATTCCACAAGGCCCCAATTAACATTCAGCTCCGTTCTGTGTGTTACAGGAGGTAACGCACACACACACCGTATCTCAGCGAATCCGAGCTACAAGAGGCCCCTCGGCAATCGTAACCCGTCAACTAAACACCATATGGCTCGGCAGGCCTCTCTCCAGACAGTGATCACTCGGTGGCTGATTAATTTCAATGGCTTATTAGCCGGGCCTCTCCAGACCCTGTCCCTAGAGGAGGAGGAGGGGACCAGTCTGTTGTCTTCCCGGCGCTTTGTGCCTTCCAGGCTTGAAAGCATCCTGGTGACGGTGCTGCCACCATTTCCCGTGGGGGTGGCGGGGTCTGTTCTCCAAGTTTTCGTCCACCAGGTACTGGACCTAATAACATCCCTGTGGCTGTCCCCCGCTCTCCTGCGGGCTCCCCGCAGGCTGCCCGACGCCCAGCCGGCCTCGCCCCTCCTCCACCGGCGCGCCGCCCGGGGGGGGGGGGGGGGGCGGGGGGGTCAGGGGACCAAGACTTACCCGTGGGCGCGCTGTCCAGGATGCGCAGGTCGTAGGCCCCGGAGCAGCGGTAGTTGGCGGCGGTGCCGTTGTCCCACACCACCACCACCTCCTCGGGGCTCTCGAAGCTCCGCACCGTGCCCACATGGCCTTCGCCGCCGTCCTGCTTCCCCCACTTCCAGTCCGGGCCGCGCACTACCCGGGCCCCGACCCCTTCCACCATCACCCGGTTATTCCGGGAGTTACTCATTGGGGCCCGGGCGGTGGGCTCCGCCGCCGCCGCCGCCGCCGCCGCCGCCGCCGGGGGCCCCGTGAGGGAGTTGGGCCCGGGCCGGCCTCTCGGCGCCGGCGGGAGCGGCAGCGAGCCCCGGGGTACGTGGGAATAGTTCACGGGGGCGGCGGCGCGGTCCCCGGCAAGCCCGCAGACGCTCTCGAGCCGCCGCCGCCGCCGCCGCGCCCCCCGCTCGGACTGGAGGCCTGACCGCAGCGGCTCCGAGGCGGCGGCGGCGGCGTTGGCGGCGGCGGCGTTGGCGGCTGCGGCGGGCGGGCAGAGGGGAGGGGGCCGTGGGCGGGGACTGCCCCGCTTCCTCCGGGCTCCCCGGCCGGGCTACAGCGACGGCCGCCAGGAAACCACGCTCTCCCCCGGCCGGGAGCGCGGGGAGCGCAGGGGGCCGGGGGAGGCTAGCCCGGGGGGAACGGCGAGGCCGGCGGGGAGCAAGCTTAACCGCCTGCCTTTTTTCTCCCCGAGCCCCTCGCTCCGGGGTGGGCGCCCGAGCGCCGGCGCCGCCGCGTCCTCCCCCGCGGGCAGCGGTGGTACCTCCCGGCGTCCGGCGAGCGCCCGGGCCCACGGGCCCCCTTCTCTCTGCCCCCGCGCACGCCGCCGCGCTCCGCCTCGCCACAGAGTCCCCGCCGGGCGAGAGCGGCTCCACATCCGGATACCGACGCACTCAAGGCTGGAGCGGCACCTTCTCGGACTAGGAGAGGGAGCCTCAGCGACAGTAGGGCGGGAGGGACTTTAGAGAGTCGCGCGACTGGAGAAAGAAAGGAGGAGAAAACCGATCCCCAAGCGTCTCTCCAGGGCCCGACGGGAGAGCGCATGCGCCGCGTCCGGAAAGCGCGGCGGGAGGGGGCGGCGACGGCCGGCGGGAGCCTGAGGGGCGGGAGGGGCGGCGCGCCGGGGCCGTGGCCGGACGGGGTGGGGCGGCGCGCCCCATTGGCTGGGAGGAAAGGGAAAGGGGCGGGGCCGGAGCCCGTCCACTGGCCCGGGGGTGGGGCTGGAGGAAGTGTACGCGAGGTTGCGGGACGACGCCGGCGCGGGGACCCCGTGGCTGGGGTGAGGTCAGACTCCCAGTTCCCGCGGACCTAGGCGTACGGCGTGGGTCGGGCGTTCCGTGTTCTTTCAGTCTGCTTTGTTAACGGGATCGGAAGTAGGACAGATTACGGCACAGAGTAAGGGCGACGTGCATTTGTGTGTGTGCGAATTGCGAGCATATCAAACCCGAGTGGGCGATGAGGGACGTATCCTTAAGCTGATTAGAATGGTAACGAGTGGAGCAAAGTGCCAAGTCCTTTGAACGGTGCGTCTTACGCTAAGTAGGCTCCAAACACTACAAGCTTCTGAGAGAGTTTACGTGTATCTTGCCCACTGATAACCACCTCCACCCTCGACGTGATTCAGCCCTTACATGCTAAAGACAATCCTGAAAGGGACATAAGAGGACTGATAAGAGTGGTTTCTGCCTGCTGTTGTCTAAATGACATCATGGGGCAGCCCTGGTGGCTCAGCGGTTTACCGCCGCCTTCGGCCCAGGGCGTGACCCTGGAGACCCCGGATCGAGTCCTAGGTCGGGCTCCCTGCATGGAGCCTGCTTCTTTCTCCCTCTGCCTGTGCCTCTCTCTCTCTCTCTCTCTCTCTCTCTCTCTCTGTGTGTGTGTGTGTGTCTCTCATGAATAAATAAAATCTTTAAATAAAAGATATTATGGTGTGTAGGATTTAAAGACCATTGTTTTTCAGCTGGCATGCAGGCATTCTTAGCATAAACAATTGCTCTTCCTGAGAGTCACAGTAGCAGGAATACGCCAACAGAATCAAATAGCCAAATGGAAAGACAATAATCAAGTGGAAAGAAAGGGGGTGTAAAATGTGACCAACTAATTATTATGTAGTAAAATAAATAAAATATGCTTAATTTTTCATACAAATAAAACTGAGGGAAGATACCAATATGGAATCCCAAAGACCAAATAGAGCTAATTTGAGAGACCAATCAAGATTTAAACTATTTGTTCAAAATAGGCCAGCCAAATTTCTGATGTTTCAAAAGATTTTATTTATTTATTCATGATAGAGAGAGAGAGAGGCAGAGACACAGGCAGAGGGAGAAGCAGGCTCCATGCAGGGAGCCTGACGTGGGACTCCATCCCAGGTCTCCAGGGTCACGCCCTGGGCCGAAGGCGGCGCTAAACTGCTGGGCCACCCGGGCTGCCCAAAAGGCTTTTGTTTTTGATAACAAAGATTAGTTATAACAGCTTTGAATTTTATGTGCCCTTAAAATGAAAAGAGATCTTAAGAAATGATCTAGCCTGGTGGTTTTCTTTTCTCCCTAGCCACCCCACAGACCCTCTGTTCTTACCCTGTACATTTGATCAATAAAGGAAGCTAGGTAGTGAGGCAATATAGAAAGGCTAGAGCCTGCCTGTAGTCTTTCCTATCTCTTACCTCTGCAGGAGCTGTACAGAAACTCATCAAAACCTGGAGTATAAGTGAGCATAAATATGAAACCTCAAATTAGCCCAGTCCTCATATTTGATAAGAGGAAAATGAGGTCAGGATTAAGTAGTAATTTGTCCAGGATTACAAGGAAGTTAAGACATACAGTTTAGACTATAATCTATGTAGTAGTGTATGTATTTCTTTGTATTAAGCACTCTATCTATCCATCCCCTTATTAAATATCCTGTGACTTAATAACACTATCATGTTGCTAACACTATTTCAAGACTACTCAATACATTTTGCCAATGGTCTCTAAATGGTTTTGACTATACATCCTTTCAGTACAAAATTTTTGAACATGTACTTCCAAAATATGTACTTATTTGTGCATGAATTATATGTGTACTACCATGTTATAGGTATAATAAAATATGCTCAAAAATCAAAATTACAGGCATACCTCAGGGATATTGCAGGTTGGGTTCCAGACTACCAAATTAAGCAAGTATTGCAATAAAGTGAATCAAATAAATTTTTTGGCTTCCCCGTGCATATAAAAGTTATGTTTACACTATACTGTAGACTATTATATGTGTGATAGCATGACATCTAAAAAGTATATACATACCTTAATTTTAAAAGTACCTAATTGTGGGGGATCCCTGGGTGGCTCAGCGGTTTAGCGCCTGCCTTTGGCCCAGGGCGTGATCCTGGAGACCCGGGATCGAATCCCACATCGGGCTCCCTGCATGGAGCCTGCTTCTCCCTCTACCTGTGTCTCTGCCTTTCTCTCTCTGTATCTCTCATGAATAAATAAAATATTTTTTAAAAAATAAAAATAAAAGTACCTAATTGCTAAAAAGAAAAATGCTAACCATCATCTGAACTTTCAGGGAGTTGTAATATTGCTGATGGAAGGTCTTGCCTCCACATTGATAGCTGCTGATTGATCAGGGTGGTAGCTGCTAAAGGTTCAGTTGACTGTGGCAATGTCTCAAGACAACAATGAATTTTTCTGCTCTGTTGACTCTTTTTCACGAACAGTTGCTCTGTAGCATGCAATACTGTTTGATAGAATTTTACCCACAGTGGAAGTTCTTTCAAAATTAGAGTCAGTCAAAAAAAAAAAAGAATTAGAGTCAGACCTCTCAATGAGCAGTAATATTTTGAAAGGATTTTTTTTTTTTTTCTGGGCAATAGTTCTCCACAGTAGCCTTAAAATATTCAGTCAACCATATTGTAAACAGATGTGCTGTCATCCGGGCTTTGTTGTTCCATTTATAGAGCACAGGCAGAGTAGATTGAGCATAATTCTTAACGGCCCTAGGATTTTCAGATGGCAAAGGAGCAGTGGTTTCAACTTAAAGTCACCAGCTGCAGTAGCGCCTAACAAGAGATCCAGCCTACCCTCTGGAGCTTTAAAACCAGGCATTGATTTCTCCTCTCTAGCTCTGAAAGGCCAAGATGGCATCTTCTTCCAATAGAAGGCTATTTAGTCTATATTGAAAATCTGGTATAGCCACCTTCATTAATGATCTTACCAAAATTTTCTGGATCACTTGCTGCTTCACCTTGCACTTTGATGTCATGGAGATAGCTTCTTTCCTTAAACCTCGTAAACCAATTTTTGCTAGCTTCAGACGTTTCTCCTGAAGCTTCCTCACCTCTCTCGGCCTTCACGGTATTGTAAAGAGTCATGGTTTTGCTCTTGATTAGGCTTCAGCTTAAGGGAATGTTGTGCTGGTTTTATCTTCTATCCAGACAACTCAGACTTTCTCCATATCAGCAATAAAGCTGTTTCATTTTCTTATCATTTGTGTTTTCGCTGATTTAGCACCTTTAAATTTACTTCAAGAACTTTTCCTTTGCATTCACAACTTGGCTAACTGGTGGAAAAAACCTAGCTTTCAACCTATCTCAGCTTTCAACATGCCTTTTCACTAAGGCAAATCATTTCTAGCTTTTGATTTAAAGTGAGAGATGTGACTCTTCCTTTCACTTGAACACTTAGAGGTCATTGTAGTTATTAATTGGTCTACTTTCAATATTGTTGTGTCTCAAGGAATAGGGAGGCATCTACTAGAAGGAGAGAAATGAAGAAACAGCTGGTCGAACCACACACAACATTTATCAATTAAGTTCACCATCTATGTGGGTATGGTCTGTATGGTAACATCAAAGGTCACTGATCACAGATCACCATAACAAAATAATTTTAAAAAATTTGAAATATTGTGAGAGAGACCAAATTGTGACATAGAGACATGAAGTGAGCAAATGATGTTGGGAAAAGGGTATCAATGGACCTGCCTAGCACAGGGGTTGCCACAAACCTTCAATTTATTTTAAAAAAAGAAAAGGCAATGTCTGAGGCATAATAAAGCAAAGTGCAATAAAACAAGGTATGCCTGTAAGAGAGTAGAAGATACAAAATATATGGAAAAATTTACATACTTTCTTTCCTTACTCCAATAGATCATCTTCTGTATCCCCAGATGTTTACATTGGTATTCTCCAAAGTAAGCACAAGGCCAAGATGACATCTTCTTCCAATAGAACGCCATGAAAACCACTTTGAAAACCACTGTGTCATGTATGTATTTATCATGTGTAGAATCCAGTTATTTTGTCCATATGTTTGTTTACCCATTTGTTCAGAAACATTTTGGGTCATTGAAAACTAGTAAGTTTTTTATCCTAATCATAAGTGAGATAAAATAAATATATCCTTGCCCCAGAAATAAAGTAGTTTTGTTATTCACTTACTATTCTTACTACTAGGAATGAATTTCTGGATACTTTACAATCTATAAAAATGTGTAATATTTGGAGAATATATTAGTTTACAGTAACACTATCTGCTACAACAAATAGACCGAAAACTTATAAAGACTCTAATACAATTAAGTTTTATTTTCCATTCATGTAGTAGTTTAACACTTTCCTCCACATAGTAGTTCAGAGACTCATGCTCTTGTTCCATGATGCCCCTACGGTTATCCATGTGTAGCTGAAGGAAGCAGGGAAGAGCGTAGCTCACTTCCCAAAAGTGTTAGCCCCAAACTGGCATATATTATTCTGTTACATCCCATCATCTAGAACTCAGCCACATCTAATTGAAGGGGAGCAAAAATGTAGCCTAGCTGTGTGCACCCAAGAAGAAAAGTGTATCAGTATCCACTTAGGAAAACATAAATCACTCCATATATTTAAACAAAGGGAATTTAATACGCCAAATTATTTGCAAAAGTGTCAGAAAGGCTGAAGAAGCAAAGACAGATTAATAACTACGTGAAAACACGACCTTCCTCTCCCCCCCCCACCACCCACTGACGCCAAAAGGAGAAAAAGAGGAAATGATGTTACCTAGGACCCATAATTACTGTGTCCTTGAGCTGCTGATGTTAGAACTTCCGCTATGTTACAATAAGCCAAGAGCTGACCCTCACACTGAAGCTGCAGGAGACTAGCTACCCAGTGTCGCCTACCACTGTCATGACTATTGCCAAAGTCAGAGCTCCATGAGTACAGGGCATGCTCTACTGCAGCTTTTGGGTTCCTACTCGGGCAAGGCAATTCCAAGAGGCTGCAGGAAGCTCCAAGAGAATCAGGAAACAAAAAACCGGCTTCTCCTCTTATCAGTTGATCTCTCACTAGTTTCCTACAAGTAACAGGAATATTCTACCTTTTTAGATACTCAGTACCGTTCTCACTGTTCTGCCACACTTAAACTTCATATAACAAAGAACTCATACATCTGCATAGGAGAATGCAACTATGCCACTTAAAATGAAGATGACTTTACCTTCTCTCCCCCCGCAAAAGAAAAGTCACAAGGTCCTATTCATTACCATATACATATCTGGAATATGTTAATTCCACTTCTGGTTCAGCCATAATCCCTCCTGGATGCCCTATAACCTATATTCAAGTTAACAACCACCAGCAAATTGACAGATGTTTTGCTAGACCAGGAAAAAAGAGAAAAATTAAACAATCACCAACACTCAGTACACAAAATAGTAGGAGAAAGGGAAAGGAGGAGTGATTTTACATGTAACATTATACATTTTATACATAACATTATACACATACACAAAATGGATTTTATACATAACAAGTTTTACATATTGGATTATGTTCTCAAAGGATATGCTGAAGTCCTAACTCCTGACACGTGTGAATTTGACCTCTTGAAAAAGAGTCTTTGTAGATGTAATCAAGTTAAGATTAGGTCATACAGGAACAGAATGGGCCGTAAATCCAGTGACTGGTGTCCTTAGAAGAAAGAAGGAGATTTGGATGGACAGACACGAAGAGAAGGCCATGTGATAAGGCCAAGATTGGACTGATGCCCTCTAAGACAAGAACGCCAAAGATTGCCAGCAAACACCAGAACAGGAAAGAAGCAAGGAAGAATTCTTTGTCAACACCTTGATTCCTGAATCTATTAATTCTGACTGTGGGAATACCATATATTGGTCACCTGTTCAAAGCACATATCTTGGTTGCTATCCCATGGTCAGGCATTTAGTTTCAGTCACAATTCAAAAGCAAACAGGAGCTATTTCTCAAAGGGAAAATATTTATTGACAGAAGAGAGTATAATTTTGCTCTAAAATATTAGTTTTGCACTGGGATTCTACTATCAGCATTTGAAAGGATCCATATAGTATCTCCACATGTCACTGATATTAACAACATTGGCTGTCCTGGGTTACATGACCCACATGGCAAAGAATATTGCCCTGCAGCCTAGGCCTACTGTAGAATATTTTCATGCTTTAGAACCTACTCAAAACTTGTTTATGGGAAAGAGCATATATAATTGTGATATATCTTGCCTATAAAATCCAAAAAGTCCCAAGTGTTTTATTTCTTAGCAGCTAATAGTGCAGTTTGCAGCAATTTGCCTCTTATATTAGAAAAGATATCCTGATATGCTCCTTAATACTGGACTGGCAACTTCACCAAAGTGATAAGACCAAAATTTTCTTTTCTTTCTTTTTTTTTTTTTTAGACCAAAATTTTCTTGAAGAATATCTCCCATCCACTGGTATGTATGGGTCTTATACTATATCTAGGGTTCTTGACACTTCTAGACCACCAAGTCAAATCAATATAATGCCTTAACTGTAATGGATCCTCAGTAACCTAGATTACAGCCCTGAGGAAAGACTGAAAGCAATGTTTGTGTGGCTACTTGTCAGGTGTTACAGAGAAAAAATGACTTGCCAGATCAACAACTGCAAAAGCTGGAGCTGCATATGGATATACTTGCTCCATTAAAGAGGCAACATATAAAAAAATAAAAACAAAAATAAAGAAGACACATCTAAGACAGCTATAATTTAGTCACTATCTGATTAAGTTTACAATAACACACAAGAGCCATCTTCCTTTACAAGCTTAAATAGCAGGTTAAATGGGGAACGGATTAGGAATCTTATTTGCATTTTTCAACTCAGATGGTGGGTCCAATCTCTGAAGTCCCTCCAGGAAAGTTTTTGGTTTATTGTTGTGGTAAGAAAAGGCAATTACAGAATTTCTATTTGAGGTAATAATAAAAGTTTTGAAATAAAAGCAGCAATGGTTACACAATACTGAATGTGATTAATATCACTGAATTCTACACTTAAAAATGGTTAAATTGGGATCCCTGGGTGGCGCAGTGGTTTGGCGCCTGCCTTTGGCCCGGGCGCGATCCTGGAGACCCAGGATCGAATCCCACATCAGGCTCCCTGCATGGAGCCTGCTTCTCCCTCTGCCTGTGTCTCTGCCTCTCTGTCTCTCTCTGTGTGACTATCATGAATAAATAAATAAATAATCTTTAAAAAAAATGGTTAAATTAACAAATTTTGTTATATGCATTCTATCACATATGATACATATAACAAAATACTGCATATATTTGCTACAGAAATATATGTTTATTTGTAGATTTTTAAAAATGTATAATCTGGGGCCCCTGGATGGGTCAATTAAGTCTCTGCCTTTGGCTCAGGTCATGATCTCAGGTTCCTGGGAACCAGCCCTGCATCAGGCTCTCTGCTCAGCAGGGAGTCTGTTTCTCCCTCTCCCTCTGCCCCTCCCCCTGTTCATGCTTTCTCTATCTTTATCAAATAAATAAAATCTTTAAAATATATATATAATCTAATATACTAAAAACCATTTAATTGTACATTTTTTTTAAGGAGGGAGGGGCAGAGGAAGAAGGAGAATCTGAAGCAGGCTCTATGCTCAGCAGCATAGAGTTTGACACAGGACTGGATCCGACAGCCCAACCCCAAGATCATGGCCGAAGCCAAAACCAAAAGTCTGATTCTTAACTGACTGAGCCACCCAGGTGATCTTGAATTGCACACTTTAAAGAGATTGCATAGTATATAAATTATATCTCAGTAAAGCTGTTTTTAAAAACAAGACAGAGAAAAAAAACAAGACAGAGATTGGCTGAATGAATAAAAAATAAGTTAAAAAATCCAACTGTATGCTGTCTATAAGAGATTCACTTTAGCATCAAAGACACAAATAGGTTGAAAGTGAAAGAATGGAAAAATATATTCCATGTGGATTAGTTCCCTATGACAAATTACCACAAACTAAGTAGCTGAAAACAAAGGAAATGTATCCTCTTGCAGTTCTAGAGACCAGAAGTCCAAAATAAAGGCGTTGGCCAGGTTAGCTTTTTCTGAAAGTTGAGGGGAAATCCACACCATGCCTCTTTCCTAGCTTCTGGTTGCTGCTGGCATTCTGTAGCTTATAGATACATTACTCCAATGCCCTCTGGCATCTTCACATGGCCTTCTTCTGTGGGTGTCTCTCAAATATCCCTTTCCTTTCTCTAATAAGGATGCCTGTCATTAGATTTAAGGCCCAACCTAAGACCAAGATGATCTCAAGAACCATTCACTTAATTGCATCTGCATCGAAGATCATATCTCCAGATAAGTAGGAATCAAGACTTAGACATATCTTCTTGCAGTCCATATTCAGTCTAGTTATAACATGCAAATAGTAATCAAAGGAGAGCTAGGGCAGCTAGACTACAAACAGACCAAAAAAAACTTTAAGTAAAAAAATCATTACAAAAGACAAGCAAAGACCTATATTGATTAGAGGATCAATCCATCAAGAAGGTCCAACAATTATAAACATATACCCACTTACCAACAAAGCTCCAAAATACATGAGGCAAAAACTGGCAGAATTGAGGAACAGACAGTTCTATAATAACAGTTGAAGACTTCACTGTACCATTTCAGTAATAAGAGAAAGAAAATCAATATGGAAATAGAAAATTCAAACAACACTATAAGCCAATTAGACTTAATAGACATATATGGAACATCACACCCAACCGCAACAAAATACATTCTTCTCAACTGAACATGGAAACTTCTCCAAGAAAGGCCATAAGCTAGTCCACAAAGCAAGTCTTGATGAATTTTAAAAGACTGAAACCTACAAAGTGTCTTATCTGGCCACAATGAAATGAAGCTAGAAATCAATAACAGAAGGAAATTTGGAAAATTCACAAATATGTGGAAACAAAAAAAAAACACCTTTTTTTGAGAGAGAGGAAGAGAGAGTTTGTACACAGGAACATGAACTGGAGAGGGAGACGCAGAGGGCAGGAGAGAATCCCAAGCAGGCTCCTCTCCCAGCTCAGAGCCTGATATGGGGCTCAATCTCATGACCCTGAGATCATGACCTGAGTCAAAATCAAGAGTCAGACACTTACCCGACTAAACCACCCAGGCACCCCAAAGCAACACATTCTTTTTTTATATATATAAATTTATTTTTTATTGGTGTTCAATTTGCCAACATATAGAACAACACCCAGTGTTCATCCCTTTAAGTGCCCACCTCAGTGCCCGTCACCCAGTCACCCCCACCCCCCGCCCACCTCCCCTTCAACTACCCCTAGTTCGTTTCCCAGAGTTTGGAGTCTTTCATGTTCCGTCTCCCTTTCTGATATTTCCCACTTATTTTTTCTCCTTTCCCCTTTATTCCCTTTCACCATTTTTTATATTCCCCAAATGAATGAGACCATATAATGTTTGTCCTTCCCCGATTGACTTATTTCACTCAGCATAATATCCTCCAGTTCCATTCACGTCGAAGCAAATGGTGGGTATTTGTCGTTTCTAATGGCTGAGTAATATTCCTTTCCAAAGCAACACACTTTTAAGAAGCCTGTGGGTCAAAGAAGAAATCAAAAGAGAGATGGGAAATTAATTTAAAATGAATGAAAACACATAACATACCCAAACTCATGGAATAGAGAGAAAGCAGTGCTCAGAGAGAAATTGATAGCTGAAAATGCTTACATTAAAAAGAAGAAAGAGAGGCACCTGAGTGGCTTACTAGTTGAGCATCTGCCTTTGGCTCAGGTGGCGGGATCCAATCCCACATGAGGCTCCCCACAGGGGGCCTGCTTCTCCCTCTGCCTATGTCTCTGCCTCTCTGTGTCTCTCAAGAATAAAAAAATGAAATCTTAAAAAAAAAGGGGGATCTCAAATCAATAACCTTACCTAATAACTTAAGGAACTAGAAAAAGAAAAGCAAGTTAACCCCAAAGAAGCAGCAGGAAGATAATAATAAAGATTAGAGCACAGATAAATAAAATAAAGAAGAGAAAAAACAATAGAATTAATGAAATCAAAAGATGATTCTTTGGAAACAACAACATGGAAACATTTTTAGCTAGACTGACTAAAAAACAGAAGCTTCAAAAAACTAAAATCAGATTAAAAGTAGGATGATTACTATGGATTTTACAGAAATAAAAAGGACTATAACAGAATACTGTGAACAATTGTAAACAAACAAATTAGATAATCTAAATGAAATAGACAAGCTTTTTTTTTTTTTTTTTAAGATTTCATTTATTTATTTGAGAGAGAGCAAGAGAGCACCAGTAGGGGGCAGGGAGAGTTGAAGGGGGGGGGCAGCAGCGCTGAGGGTGTGTGCAGAGGGAATGCTGTGCAGGGAGCCTGACTTGTGGCTCAATTCCAAGACTCCTGGATCATGACCTGAGCAAAGGCAGACGCTTAACCAACTGAGCCACCCAGGTATCCCAAAACAGACAAACTTCTAGAAAAACATATAATACCAAAACTGACTCAAGAACAAACAGAAAAATTGAACAGACCTATAACAAGAGGTTGAGTCATTAATCAAAACCTTCCCCCTATGGGGATCCCTGGGTGGCTCAGCAGTTTACCTCCTGCCTTCGGCCCAGGGCATAATGCTGGAGTCCCAGGATCGAGTCCCGCATCGGTCTCCCTGTGTGGAGCCTGCTTCTCCCTCTGCCTGTGTCTCTGCCTCTCTCTCTCTCTATCATGAATAAATAAATAAAATCTTTAAAAAAAAAAAAACCCAAAAGCAAAACCTTCCCCCTAAAAAAGCCTACGACCATTGGCCTTCACTGGTGAATTCTACCAAACATTTAAAGAATTAATACCAATGCTTCTCAAACTCCTCCAAAACATAAAAGTGAAGAAAGCACTCCTAACTCATTCTAATGACACCAGTACTACCCTGATACCAAAGCCAGATAAAGCTACCACAAATAGAAACTAGAGACAACTCCTTATGTATATAGTTGGAAAAAATCCTCAACAAAATACAAGCACACCTAACCCAACAGCACAGAAAGAGGATTATACACCACAGAGGATTAGGATTTATTCTAGAATGCAAGGGTGCTTCAGCATATGAAAAGTAATCAAGGTACTATACCACATTATCAGAATAAAGGGAAAAAAACAGATGATCATCTCATTTGATACAGAAAAAGTATTTGAAAATATGTAACACCTTTTCATGATGAAAACCTTGAACAAACTGGGAGCAAGAAGGAATTTCCTCGACATAATAATGGGCATCGATGAAAAACCCACAGCTAACATACTCAACAGTGGCTATAGTCTCATCTGAGGTTCAGGATCCTCTTCCAAGTTCCCATGGTTATTCGGAGAATTCATTTCATGGCAGCTGTAGAACCCATGGAGGCTTACTTCTTAAAGGCCAACAGAAGAGTCTCTGACTTCTATGTCTGATCCCTGAACTCTCTTTTAAAAGCTTCACCTGAGGGGCACCTGGGTGGCTCAGTCAGCTGAGCATCCATGTCATGATCCCAGGGTTCTGGGATCGAGCCCTGCATTGGGCTCCTTGCTTGGAGGGTAGCCTACTTCTCCCTCACCTGCTCCCCCTGCTTGTGTTCTCTTTCACTCTGTCAAATGAATAAAATCTAAAAAAAAAAAAAAAAAAAAGCTTCACCTGGTTAGATCAGGCCCACCCAGAAAATTTCTCTATGGGTTAACTCAAAGTCTACTGCTTGGGGCTTCTTAAATTACATCTTCAAAATCACTTCACCTTTGCTATATAATGTAGCATAATCACAGAAATGATATCCAACCATATTGATATGTCTCACCCATACTCAAGAGTGGGGGATTATCTAAGGGTGTGTACACCAGTGGGAGAAATCTTGAGAGGACATCATAGAATGCTGCCTACCATAGGTTGTGACCTTTAATGAGGTAGAAAAGGGCATTGTCTCATCCCCCTAATCTCCGCTTCGAGGACCATAGCCCATCAGTCACACAAGTGTGCATATATAGGTAAATTTGGAAGGTATGCAACTAAGAATTTACTAATCTATTTTCCTTTTTATGTTGTTGCTGTTACTTAAATAAGTTGGCTTAAGAACTAATTTTTGCACATTTCTTCCAGTTCTTTCACATGACCACTCCATACTTATCTACTATAGGTACATTTACTTGTAAATGAGCTATTTGAGAATTAACAAGGGAGAGTGTTTTCAGAGATGTCAAGACAGCCAAAAATATTTCTCTTTCCAACTACATATGATCAGAAAGCTGCATCTCTGCATGAAGGAGAATTCTATTAAAAGTTCTGTTCAGGGATGCCTGGGTGGCTCAGTGATTGAGCATCTGCCTTGGGCTCGGGTCGTGATCCTGGGGTCCTGGGATCGAGTCCCGATTTGGGCTCCCCATGGGGAACCTGCTTCTCTCTCTGCCTGTGTCTCTGCCTCTCTCTGTGCCTCTCATGAGTAAATAAATTATAAATAAATGAATAAAGTTCCATTCAGATAATTTTGACCTCAACATTTCATTTGGAACCCATATGAGTCTTTCTTTCTTTCTCTCTCTCCCTCTCTCTCTCTTTCTTCCCGTCATTCTATCTTACACAAAATTTGTCTTTGGCTTCCCTCTGGGGAGGGAGGAAGAGGAAGCGGAAGCATCAACTTTATGTTCCTCCAGTTGGGTTACTCTGTAAATTAATCCTCTCCACAGTAAGGCATTCCCAAATGACTCCAGTTACCTTGGAGGAAGCAGGTTAATTTATCTCCCTGTTATGGCTACTACTTGGCTACCATAGCCTGAATCTAATAAACACAAATTAAGCTTGATGGAAGCTTTAAGCAGATTTTTACTCAAGATTCCAGTGATAAGGGGCACATGGGTGGCTCAGTCAGTTGGGCATCTGCCTTCAGCTCAGGTCAGGATCCCCGAGTCTAGGGATTGAGCCTCGCACCAGCTCCCTGCTCTGTAGGGAGTACAGATTGGGACTGGGGTTTGGGGACAACAAACTTATCTGCCTCCTTGACCATTTCTGAAGCCTCCCAAGAATTCAACTTTTTTTTCTTCCCTAGGCCTCCATCGGGAGTCCCCCATGAACATTCCTCCTAACATGACTTTTTGCCAGTAACTAGAGCCCTTTTACTTAAATTTCTTTTTTCATCCTGAAGTCTCTGGCCTCAGTTCCCAGAGTATAGTCTCTTCCCGGCAAAATTCAATCAGTTGGAAATCAGGTTGCTAGTGCTAAAGTTGGGCTTCGTAGTGTTAGGGATTCTTAGTGCTAAAGATAGAGCTACAGTTAGTGTAGTGATAAGTATTAGAACTGATGAGTTGGGGTCACAGTGGTTTATTAATAAATAATCTGGTGACATCTACAATTTTTATAACAATTCATGTAGAACTATAATATTTCTTCTTTTTTAAAAATTTTATTTATTTATTCATGAGACACACAGAGAGAAAGAGAGGCAGAGACACAGGCAGAGGGAGAAGCAGGCTCCATGCAGGGAGCCCGACGTGGGACTTGATCCTGGGTCTCCAGGATCAGGCCCCAGGCCGAAGGCTGCATTAAACTGCTGAGCCACCCAGGCTGCCCATATTTCTTTTTAAAAAAGATTTTTTTGGGGCACCCGGGTGGCTCAGTAGCTGAGCATCTGCCTTTGGCTAAGGGCATGATCCTGGGGTCCTGGGACAGAGTCCCACATTGGGCTCCCCACAGGGAGACTGCCTCTCCCTCTGCCTATGTGTCTGCCTCTCTTGCTGTGTCTCTCATGAATAAATAAATAAAATCTTTAAAAAATAAAAGATTTTAATTAATTAATTAATTAATTTTAAAGAGAGAGAGAGATGAAAATTGAGGGGAAAAGCAGAGGGAGAGGGACAAGCAGACCACTCTGAGAGTGGAGCCCAATGCAGAGCTTGATCCCATGACCTGAAATCATGACCTAAGCCAAAATCAAGAGTCAGACCTCTAACCAAGTGAGCCACTCAGATGCCCCAGAGCTATGATATTTCTTTTAATTGAATGTAACCTAAAATTTTTGTTTCATTAAATGTATGCCTTGTGATTTTCAGTTCTGGCATTCTCTGTAAGTATAAACCATTCTGTCCTCTGCCTGATTCCTGTTGCTGATTTGCCACAGAATTGAGGAGATTAAGTGTATAGGGTGTTTCTTGTATCTATCTATCTATAGATAGAATTTTGCTTTATCCAAAAATTAAAGAAAAACCACCCAGAAACATTACTAATTAAGAAGTTTAATTCCTCCTAAAAGCCCTCAGGGAGGGCTTAAAAAAAGGTCATCTTTTTTTCTGAACTTATCTTTAGCTTAATGTAAATACAGAAGCATAAATACAAAAACAACTATAGATATAAATACAGATACAGTTATAAATATATGTACACATGGGTTAGTATACATAGCTATATTACCTAACTCAGTCAGCTGAGAGGGCCTAGACACAATGATACCTCAGTAGCAATGACCACACCAGTGCCCAGTGGGCACCAAGTGCCCATATCTTGGTTTCTAAATGTCATTCCTCTGTAAAAGAAACCAGGGCATATTCCACCCAATTTGTGAAGACCTGTTCCTATTTAAAACTTGTTTTCCATCACATCTTAGAATGCTTGGCCTTTCCTACTTTTAGCTATATCTTTTCACATGATTTATTCCTTTACAATTAATTTTGTATGTTTTTAAATGACATTTTTGCTGTTTAAAAAGGAATAAATGTTCATTGTAACAATTAATTAAAGAGACGTATAAAGAAAAGTGTTAAAAATCTTAGAGTGTTTCTTAATTTTGAATATTGATTGAAAGAATTGAAATTGGAGCACCTAGGTGGCCCAGTCACTTAAGCATCTGACTCTTGGTTTTGGCTCAGGTCGTGATCTCAGGTTTGTGAAAATAGCACAGAGTTCTCTCTCTCCCTCCTCCTCTGCCCCTCCCCCAGCTCATTCTCTCTCCCTCTTGCTCTTGCTTTAAAATAAATAAATAAATAAAATCTTTAAAAAAAGAAAGCTGAAAACTTTAATTTATTTAAAACATTCCTTCAATAAATATGATTGTCCCTTGAACAACATGGGTTTGAACTGCACAGGTCCACTTATATGAGGATTTTTTTCTTTTCTTTTTAAGATTTTATTCATTTATTTGCCAGAGAGAGCATAAGCAGGGGGAGCGGAGGCAGAGGGAGAGGGAGAAGCAGGCCACCCGCTGAGCAAGAAGCGGGATGCAGGGCTCCAGCCTAGGGCCTTGGGATCACAACCTAAGCCAAAGGCAGAAACTTAATTGACTGAGCCATCCAGGCGCCCTATGAGATTTTTCTTTATAAATATGGTATGGTACTATAAATGGGTTTCTCTTCCTTATGATTTTCTTAATAACATTTTCTTTTCTCTAGCTTACTTTATTATGAGAATATAGTATATAATACATATAACATACAAAATATGTATTAATTGTTTATGTTATCAGTAAGGCTTCCCATTAATAGTAGGCTGATAAGTGTCTGAAGAGTCAAAAGTTATACACAGTTTTGACTGTGTGTGTGTGGGGGGTGCCTCCAACCCCCTGTGTTGTTTAAGGCTCAAATGTACATTTGTAGGCAAAAATGAACTGCTGATATTAATATCTGAATGCTTTTGTGGGACTTTTTCATCTTCTCTATTAGTTTTCTATTGCTACATAACAAATCACCATAAATTTAGCAGTTTTAAACAGCCCCATGGATCAGGGCTCCACGCACGACTTAACTGGAGCTCTGCTCCAGATCTCACAAGACTGTAGTCAAGATGTTGGGCAGGCTGTGCTTTCATCTGGAGGCTTGACTGAGGAAGAATCTGCTTCCAAGCTTATTCAGGGTGTTGACAGAATTCATTTCCTTGCACTAAAGGCCTGACCTTTCAGCTGGTCATCAGCTAGAGGCTCCCCCACAAGTCCTGAAGGTCACCACAGTTCCCTTTTATGTGGTCCTCTCCATCAGCAGTTCATATGGCTATTTGCTTCCTCAAGGTGGCAGGAGAGCCTTTTAGCTCCTGTCTGCTAAGCTAGAGTCACATAATATAATGTAATCACAGAAGTGGTGACATCTCATCACTTTTACTATATTCTGTTGGTTAGAAGTAAGTCACTGGTCTTCTCTGCACTCAGGGAGAAGGAATTATACACAGGCATAGACACCAGCAGAAGAAGTTATTAGGGGTCATGTTAGGATCTGAGCTCTCGTTTCTTCATCTAAATTGGGATAGGTCTTTTTTTTTTTTTTTACAAAAAAAAATTAATGTATAAAAGTTATCTGACAGTTGTTTCTTTTTTTTTAATTGGTGTTGAATTTGCCAACATATAGAATAACACTCAGTGCTCATCTCATCAAGTGCCCCCCTCAGTGCCCGTCACCCAGTCACCCCCACCCCCTGCCCATCTCCCTTTCTACCACCCCTTGTTTGTTTCCCAGAGTTAGGAGTCTCTCATGTTCTGTCTCCCTTTCTGGTATTTCTAAATTGGGATAGGTCTTAAAGAAGTTTGTGAATGTTCTAAAAGAAAAGAAAGTTCAGGCTCTACCATCTTATTTTATAGTCAGGGAACTGAAGCTCCAAAAGAATAAATGGTTTGCCTAAGTTTAGTGGATGAATTCAGAGTTGTTTACTCCCTGGTTAGATGCTTCCTACACATTGTGATGCTCAGGAAGTATTTTACGGTATTATTTTAAACTTAAGCAAAATAAAATATATATGTATTTACCGGTAGGCAGAGCAGAAGGTGCGTGCAGGCATTATAAAGAATGTTGCTGGGCAGCCCAGGTGGCTCAGCGGTTTAGCGCCTGCCTTCTGCCCAGGGCATAATCCTGGAGACCTGGGATCAAGTCCCATGTTGGGCTCCCTGCATGGAGCCTGCTTCTCCCTCTGCCTGTGTCTCTACCTCTCTCTGTTTCTCATGAATAAATAAATAAAATCTTTAAAAAGAAAAAAAAGAATGCTGCATGTAAATTGTCAAGTATGGCAACCAGCATGTATATTTGTGTTTTCTGGGTGTGCTCGGATGCAAGAACCAGTGAGTGAAAAAGAATTACTTATGCTCAGGGTGAGACCAGTACATACATTATTTCATTTAGCCATCTCAAAGACTCTATAAAGTAGAAATTATTATTCTACAGGTTATTAAAAAAAAAAAAACAGGCTCAGTGAAGGCAACTATATTATTCTGAGTACTGACAACCATCAAGTTACCGTGACCTAATAAATGGCTCACTTCTGGCTCATCCCATTTATCGATCACTAATTTTTATGATCAATTTACAATCCTGTGAAATTTTTTCCTAGTCTGTACAGCCCTTTCTTTTTGCCTATCTTTTTCTTTTTGCCTGCTTGAGTCTTGCCACTCTTGGTACTTCTAGGTGGTAGGAGTTCTTAGTAATAGACTGTTAAATCTTCTAGCTCTTTTAGATGCCTGTATCTCCTGGTTTAGTCGTATTGCCATAAACAGGCCTAGGAAAACATCCTTGATAATGGTTTCTGGTCCGTAGGTTAAGTAACTGAATTTCTGTGATTCCAGAAATTCAAGGCACTAGCGAACCACAAATAGGCTTTAAAATCTTTTGAAGCCTAGTTCCTTTCCTTGATCTCCTTATTTATTTTCCGTAATCACTTCCCACGTAAGGCATACTTAAGGAACTGAAAGGATTCAGAAGAATTTAAGGTATGAATATCCTCATCATAGAGTGTTTTTTCTTTTTTTGATAGCGAAACAACTTTCTGAGGGACGTAGGATGTTTTCCCCCCACATAGTGCATTCTCCCAACACATATTTCGCATTGACTCCCCCAATCTCTTTCCGGGGCACCCTGAGCCCCTATGGGGTTCACAGTAAGTGAAGCGCACCGCTGAGCGGAATCCTTCAAGGTCACAGGAGCAGGTGCCTGGCCAGGGACCGGGCCTACCCCCGCCCCCCGCCCCCCCAAGTCGGCTTTCGCTGTCTGCGCACCTTTGGGGGTCACCCAGGCTGAGCGCGAGCCCACCGGGAGTCCCGGTTCGCCCCCACGGTGGCCGCGCTCGGAGCCGCGCGTCTAGAAGGTTCCTGAGTGGCTGGCGGCGGGGGCGGCTCCGGGGAGGCTGGGGCGGAGCCGGCGGCGCCCAGCAGCTGGGCTGCGTCTCCCGGGGCCCCGGGGCCGCGCCCGCTGGCGGAAGCTGCGCTCCGCCGGGCGAGAGGCGCTCGGCTCGGCTCGGCTCCCGGACCCCCGGCGGCGCCGCGCCCGCTCCCGGTGCCGGCCGGCCGCTGGCCCCCAGCCCGGCCACGCAGCGCCCAGCGATGGACCTGCGGATGCTCTCCCGGGAGCTCTCCCTCTACCTGGAGCACCACGTCCGGGTCGGCTTCTTCGGCTCGGGAGTGGGCTTATCCCTGATCCTGGGCTTCAGCGTCGCTTACGCCTGCTATTACCTGAGCAGCATCGCCAAGGTGAGCCAGGGGCTGGCGCAGGGCAGCGGGCGAGGCGGGAGCTGCAGCCGCCGGCGCGGGCGGCGGGGCCGTCGCGGAGGCCAGCGAGCTCCGCCCGGGCGGTCGCCCCTGCGCCCGCATGCGGGGGCCGGCCCGGTCCGCGTGCCCGTGGTCCCGCCCGCGCCCTCGGACGGCCCCGGGACCCGGGACCCGGGACCCGGCTGGCCTCGCGCCGCCCGCCGCCCGCCGCGCGCCGCCGCCCGCCGGCCCTTCCGAGAACCGCGCCCTCACCTCGACCCTGGCCTTCCCCGAGGGGTCTGGCAGAGCGCTCCTTCAGCCCGTTGCGCCTGCAGCGGATGCAGCGGGGCGCGCGCGGGGGGCGGGGCTGCCCATTTCTGGTTTACGGTGGGCAGAAACTTTGTTCTTTCTGGACCCTCTGCCGTAATACTGGCTCCCCCCCCCCCCCCGCCCACAGAAGCCCCAGCTAGTGACGGGGGGTGAGAGCTTCAGCCGCTTTCTTCAGGACCACTGTCCCGTGGTGACAGAAACGTACTACCCGACAGTCTGGTGCTGGGAGAGTCGAGGACAGACACTCCTGAGACCCTTCATCACTTCGAAGCCCTCAGTGCAGTACAGGAAGTAAGTACCTTTACGTGTTCAGTCATTCATTCAAAACTGCGGGGTTTTCTGCATCCTCCTAGCTCTCGGTTGACCTTTGGTAAGCAGCTAGAAAAGAAAGGGGGAATGAAAAGGGGAATCTGTACCCCCCTCCCCCCAAAACACACACACACACACACACACACTCAGTTGCAGGGAAATACTCAGGTATTGTCTTTCACAGTGTGTGTGTATGCGTGCATGTGTGTGCACACCCAAGCCTTGATGTAAACGGCTTATTTCTGGAGAAGTGTTTGGCGGTTTACTCTTTTCCAGTGTGGCATGCATCTGTCCCTGAGGACCTAGAGCCTTTGATGATGTGTACCGATTCACTGATGCTGGGAGTGGGGATGGGGTGGAGAAGGATGCCAATTAATTTGGATTTGGCATGATGGACTCCTGTAAAAGGACTTCCTCTTAACAAGCAAATGGGTTCTTGATAATCATGTCCTTGAGGTGTTAAAGATACGGTCCAGAATTTTTCAGTGACCAGGAGATTTAGATGGTGCCTAATATTAAATTCCCTGAGTCATCTAGTCTTTCTCAAGTTCCTTTTGTTGCCTGCAACTTAACACTATTTGGGAAAATTCTTTAAGTTCAGAGATACTGTGTGAGAAGTATTTTCAAATATTTACGAAGCACAGTTTATAATATACTCTGTGGGGAGATTGCATTATTGAGTCAAAGGTCCACAGCAGTGATCGGATCAGCATTTTACTTATTCATAATTCCCTGATGAATTATTTGGGTGACCTCAATCAAATAGGGGTTAAATACTGGATATTCTAGAATAATGAGGGAATGATTAAGATAAATATGTGAAGTACTTTGAAGTTCATTTTTTAAAATATTTTATTTATTTATTTATTTATTTATTTATTTATTTATTTATTTATTCATGAGAGACACAGGCAGAGGAAGAAGCAGGCTCCTTACAAGGAGCCTGATGTGGGACTCGAACCCAGGAATCTGGGATCACTCACTGAGCCAAAGGCAGGTGCTCAACTGCTGAGCCACTCAGGAGTCCCTGAAGTTCATTATTATATCCTACCTTTTTGGGATGTTGCTGGAAATACTTTATGGTGCTTATCTCATATCACTCTAGTAATAACAGAGAGTGATAGAAGTGTGTGTTAGTGAATGCTGAAAAAAAAGTTCTTTTCATATGACCAAATCATGTCATATATTTAAAAAAATTAAGACACTAATATTAAGACATAACTTAAAACACTTAATGAGTATGTCTCTTTTTTTTTCAGTGAACTTATTAAAACTGCAGATGGAGGACAGATTTCACTGGACTGGTTTGATAATTATAACAGTAAATGTTATATGGATGCTACCACCAGACCTACTATCTTATTGTTGCCTGGCCTCACCGGAACAAGCAAGGAATCATATATCCTTCATATGATTCATCTTAGTGAAGAATTGGGATACAGGTACCAGTAATACTTGTTATTTTTTGTATGGATTAAGCAATCCCCTAAATTATTTTTTTCTCTGCTTCCTCTTTTGCCTTTCTTTTTTCCCCCAGGAAGATACATAACTGAATCATCTCCCAAGAAATAGAACTTAGCATAATTGACACTCAGCAGATTTTGCTTAAATGAATGAATGAAATTAGTATTACCTAGGAATTGACATAGGACCGAGGTCTGAGAAGCAGTAGGTTCACTAAAAAGATTGCTATGGAAAATAGCCATTACAGACCCCTGAGAGAGTATATGGTGACCCGCATGTCTCATTCCATATTTGAGCCCTGAATCCACTAATCTTGTCTCATTGGCTCAGATCTCAAATGTAAAAAAATATTCAGAATCAGCTTGTAGATGATACTTATTTTTCCAGAGGTAATACATGCCTCTTCATCCACCTGAGTTTGCAGATACACATTACTAATGTCCAGTCAATAATGCCATAGTATTCATTAGTATCCATTATTTATCTTAGTGACCAGGTACAATTTCAATTTTTGCAAGTTGTTTAGCAACCATAAGTTTATGGGTCAGCTCTAAACTCTTAAAGCAGAATCACTGTGAAAAGTACTGCTTTTCTGTGGTTCATCTTTTTTAGCAGATGGTAATTATTGTAATGGAACACTCTGAGTTGCATCTTTGGTTAAACTTGAAACACTGTATAAAAATTTGATGTAGGGATGGAATATTACTCAGCCATTAGAAACGACAGATACCCACCATTTGCTTCAACGTGGATGGAACTGGAGGGTATTATGCTGAGTGAAGTAAGTCAATCGGAGAAGGACAAACAGTGTATGTTCTCATTCATTTGGGGAATATGAATAATAGTGAAAGGGAATATAAGGGAAGGGAGAAGAAATGTGTGGGCAATATCAGAAAGGAAGACAGAACATAAAGACTCCTAACTCTGGGAAATGAACTAGGGGTGGTGGAAGGGGAGGAGGGCGGGGGGTGGGGGTGAATGGGTGATGGGCACTGAAGGGGACACTTGACGGGATGAGCACTGGGTGTTATTCTGAATGTTGGTAAATTGAACACCAATAAAAATTAATTTATTAAAAAAATTTGATGTAGGGTTTATAATAACAACACTTTTATGTAAATGGGGAAATATAAGAACTAATTCAATTTTAACAAGTTAACTCTGATCTTTTATAGATAAAACATATTTTGTCCATGAAATGACAGTCTCAGACATTTTGATAGGTGTTCCACAAGTATTATTCCAGTAAAATTAGCACTAATAGCAGGAATTCATCATTATTCCATGTTTAGCACCATCCAGTTAGATGTGAGGCTTGATTCCAACTTTTTGCTAAAGCTTACACTCAAAAAGTACAGATCATAAAGTCTTTTGTGCATATTTAAATTGCTGATTCTATACTTGGCCTGAGCTGTCTCCCAAGACTTAGGAAGTGCCTTCAAAAACAGTGTAGTTGAAACTCAAGGACTAAATCTCGTAAACCCTGGAGTTACCAGTACACAAGGCTTTTCTCAATCATTTGTAAAAGTTGCCAGATTTCATGACCATGGCTATCATTACACTGTGTTTCAAAGGTTTTGGAAGATTCCAGCTCCCCCAAGAGTTAAAATCTCTACTGTTGATTCAGAAATTTTATTGAGAATGTATGATATAAGAAAGATTTTTGTGCTAGATACTATGAGGAGATACAAAGAAAGAATTGTGAGAAGTTGTCCTTGCCACAAGTAGCTCATGGGAAGGGAAGACTGGACTGAATCATTGTCAACTGTTTTGAAGACAACTTATTTGCGGTTCTGAACACTAGCAGTGAATTAGTCTGGGCTTGAAAGTAGCAGAATCCATGAATGAGCAAAGGTCTATAAACTTTTCAGTGGCCTTTGGGCCTATCCCCATTTTTTTTTTTAAAGATTTTCTTTCTTTCTTTCTTTCTTTCTTTCTTTCTTTCTTTCTTTCTTTCTTTTCTTTTCTTTTCTTTCTTTTCTTTCTTTTCTTATCTTTCCTTTTTCTTATGATAGACATAGAGAGAGAGAGGCAGAGACACAGGCAGAGGGAGAAGCAGACTCCATGCCAAGAGCCCGACGCAGGACTCGATCCCGGGACTCCAGGATGGCTGCTGAGCCACCCAGGGATTCCCCCCCCCCCCATTTGTTTTTAACTACAAGGGATCACTGAGTTGAAGTTGGAGAGGGTGTATCAGTTAAACTTTTGCAGTATAACAAAGTATTCCAAAACTTAGTAGCTAAAAACATAACAATTCTGTTGACAATTCTGTGGGTCAGGAATTTGGCCTGAGCAAAGCTGGGAGGTTTTCCCAGTCTTGGCTGGAATCGTTCATGCATTTGAGGTCAGCAGCCAGGACAACTCTATGCCTGGGGTCTCTTAGCCGGGATGACTTCTCTCAGCTCCCTGTGGCCCATCATCCACCATCAGGCTCACCCCGGGTTTGTTCATTTGGTGGCAGAGGGTTCCAAGAGTACAAAATAAGAACTACAAGGCTTCTTGAGGTTCAAGCTAAGAACTCTAATGTAGCTTTTGCCACATTGCAGTCAAAGCAAGTCACATGGTCAGCCCAGAGTCAAAGAGTAGGGAAATAGATTATACTTCTTTTTTTTTTGTTTTTTTAATTTTTATTTATGATATTCACAGAGAGAGAGAGAGAGAGGCAGAGACACAGGCAGAGGGAGAAGCAGGCTCCATGCACCGGGAGCCCGACGTGGGATTCGATCCCGGGTCTCCAGGATCGCGCCCTGGGCCAAAGGCAGGCGCCAAACTGCTGCGCCACCCAGGGATCCCTAGACTATACTTCTTGAAAGGATAGCCTACAAAATATTTTTGCAGGCTACCACAGATAGCAAGGCAGTTCCAAAGCCCACTGAGTTTAAAAAAAAAAAAAAAAAGGTCTGAACTTTGGTAGAAGGCTTGAGTTGAGTCCTTTGAGGCTGTGTAATAGAGTGGTATGTGCGTGGGATTTAGAAGTGGGCCTGGGTTCAGATGTTAGAACTTTTACTTACTGAGTGACCTTAGCAATTCATTTTTAACTTTACCAATTATAGCTTCTCACTTACTATAGACAGGTTAAATGAATTAGAGTATAGAAAGTGCTTGGTTTAGTGACTTGAACAGAGTGGGTCTTTAGAAATGTTTTTATGTTCCTTCCCAGACCTTCTATTCCCTGATCAGAATAGAACACTTTTTATAATTTAAAGAGCAAGTATGAGCAAACCTACTTCTTGGGAAATAGGAACATCTAGTTTCCTTACAGGAATGCTTGGATTATATTATAATGTCTCTTACACGGTTAAGAGTTGTGTAGGCATCATAAACACCTCAGTACCTTGAGGGTATGATTTCCTTTAAGCCCTGTTACTATCTTGTATAAAGGTTGAATGTGTAGAGAAGATCAGATCACCAGGGAACTGTTGCTGCTTCACTGCTGAGATATGATTTAAATATTAGAGAGAACTTAACTTGTGGCATATGGATAAAGTGAAACATAAAGGTTTACTATTGTTGCTATTTTAAAAATTTGGTTTATTTTATTGTATTTTTTAAAGATTTTATTTGTTTATTCATGACAGACATAGAGAGAGAGAGAGAGAGGCAGAGACACAGGCAGAGGGAGAAGCAGGCTCCATGCCGGGGGCCCAACACGGGACTCGATCCCAGGTCTCCAGATCATGCCCCAAGCCAAAGGCAGGCGCTGAACCTCTGAGCCACCCAGGGATCCCCGTTTTTTTTTTTTAAGATTTTTATTTATTTGAGAGAGAGGGAGAATGAGGGGAGAGGCAGATGGAGAAGCAGACTCCCTGTGGAGCTGGAAGCCCAATGCGAGACTGGATC
Source organism: Nyctereutes procyonoides (assembly GCF_905146905.1). NCBI lineage: Eukaryota > Metazoa > Chordata > Mammalia > Carnivora > Canidae > Nyctereutes > Nyctereutes procyonoides. Next base: position 39,322,855 of record NW_026575044.1, read on the forward strand.
CCAGGGCCCTAAGTTCATGACCTGAGCTGAAGGCAGACACTTAACCAACTGAGCCACCCAGGTGCCCCAAAACTTGTGTTTCCTGTACCTGAAAACTGACAAAGACAGAACTTTTCAGTTAAGGCTCACCAATTCAGAATTAGTAGCGGATAAAGTAGTTAGAAATCTTATCCATTCATTCAAGATATATATTTTTTTAAATCTCTATTTGGTAATACAGTCTAATAGATATTATTTTTTGTACCTGAATATTATCTCTTTTCTTAAATCTTTTTCCCATTGTCTGAATTAATTTTTAGCACTACAACTAAAAAGAGGGGGAAAAAACAGTAACTCTGAGAACATCCAAATCATCTTCTACTTTGATCTCTTTTATTTTTTTTATTGAGAGGCTTAATCTACTATTTTGTTCCACCCCCAACTAATATTAAAAAGATTGACCCATCCAGAATTATGTAATAATAAGTCCATTGAAATCTAGGTCAGTCATTAAGTATTTTTATCAGAACCTGTATTCCCAAAGAGTATACAGTCTAGCTGAAGTGACAAAGAATATGCAATAGTAGGAAAGAAATGCATTAGAGAGAACCAGGACTGACTACAAATAATAGAAAACTCAAAATAATAGTGACTTTAAAAAGAAGTTAGACCGGGGCTCTATAGTATCAGGAAGTGTTGCATCATAATCCATGGCTGCTCTAGCTCCAGCTATCACATCTACATTCCAATACCCAAGAAGGAGAAAAAAGACTAGAGAATGCATCATCTTTCTTTAAGGATGCTTTCCAGCAGTTTGTGCATACTATGTTTGCTTATATCATACAGGCCTGCTCTTCCTCAGCCTCAAGGGAGGCTTGAAAATGAAAACTTAAGAGATTCTGTGACAGAGAAAGAAGAGGAGGATGGATACTGGGAGATAACTGGCAGTCTCTAGCACTGAGTGGTCATTATTACAAGTGCCAGGATTCTGGAATATCAGACACCGAATGAGATATTTTATAGATGGAAGGAACAGGTCAGCAGTGCCAGAGGCCAGTGAAAGGGCAAGAAGAATGAGGACAGATAAAGCAAAATCATAGAAGATTCACCAAGGCAATGAGGAAAGAAGCCTAATTCCTGAGGGCTAGGATGACCTCAGGAGACAAAGCAGGGGTGGATCACACATCTTGTAAGTTTGACAGAGGAAAGGGGCAAGGAGGCAAACAGGAGTGGGATTAGAAAAGAACAGAAAGGGGACACCTGGTTGGCTCAGCAGTTGGGCGCCTGCTTCAGCTCAGGGCCTGATCTGGGATTGAGTCCCACATCGGGCTCCCTGCATGTACCCTGCTTCTCCTCCCTCTGCCCATGTCTCTGCCTCTCTTTGCGTCTCTCTTGAATAAATAAATAAAATCTTTAAAAAGAAAAGAACAAAAGGATTAATTGGAGGGATTTTTTTCAAGATTGTGGGTGTTTGTTTCAAGAAATTTCTTTTCCTTGCCACATTTTTAAAACTACTTACAGAAAGCACTGGCTTTTAAAGGTGGTTTGACAGGATTAAGATCTTTCACTGCAGAGCCCACCTATTCATAGCAAGGATGCCATGTCCATCGTTCACATGTTTGAGATAAACTTGAAGTGGGAGATGATTTAAAAAGTAGTTTTAAATGTTCCTTTGTGGGGTGCCTTGATGGCTCAGTTGGTTGAACATCTGCCTTCAGCTCAGGTCATGATCCCAGGGTCCTGGAATCGAGTCCTGCATTATACTCCCCACGGGAAGCCTGCTTCTACCTCTGCCTATGTCTCTGCCTCTCTTTGTGTCTCTCACAAATAAATAAAATCTTTAAAAAAATTTTTTTTAACATTTTTTAAATTTTATTTATTTATTCATGAAACACACAGAGAGAAAGAGAGAGAGAGAGTGGCAGAGACACAGGGAGAGGGAGAAGCAGGCTCCATGCACGGAGCCTGACGTGAGACTCGATCCCAGGACTCCAGGATCACACCCTGGGCTGAAAGCGGCGCTAATTAGCGCTGAGCCACCCAGGCTGCCCCCCAAAAAAATTTTTAAATAAAAAATAAATGTTCCTTTGCTTTCCAGATTGGGATTTGGACCTGTGCATTTTGGATTTAGGGCAAGTATCACTAGGAGATACTAAGCTTTAGGTGACACATAGCTTTTCCTACAGTATCAGAAGGGCATTCAGAGGTCACCTATGGACTTTTCCTGAGAGAGGAAGGAAGGGGTGGTAGCTGGAACAGTAGGGCAAGTTCTGACCACTGGCAGTCTAAAAGCAGTATCTTAGATAAGAAATCACTTTAAATTAACACCAGGATGTGTTTATCTAAAAGTATTCTTACCATTTTTTTTGTTGTTAAAACTATTTAGCTTTTAACCTTTTGAGAAAGACTTTAGTTAACTGATGATTCATAAGACTGGCTAGATGACATGATGTATAGTAGAAGGTACTAGGTGAGGAGCTCACCTTATTTAATGATATTTCTGAAAAAAGTTATGGTGGATACTGACAAGTGGTCTCATTCCCTAGGGAACTAATTGTTAGATGTTCCATTATAAAATGATACCTCAGTTAACAAAGTTTCAGGGACAAAGCCTTTTTTTTTTTTAATCAGAGTTGACATGCCCTCAAAGAGTACTCTGTGTTCAGAACACTCCTCTTCTATAGAAAAAGAAACATTAATGTTACTAGTTTAAATAGCCCAGGGCGGCACAGTGAGGTAGTGAAGTGGATTATTGAATCAGGTCTGCTTAGGTTCAAGTCCCAGCCCTGTTATATGCTTCTGTGTATCCACAAATTATTCAATCTTACTCTATACTTCAGTTTCTCATCTGTCAAGATAACTATATGTCATAGAACTGCAAGGATTGCGTGTATCTATATGAAGAATGAACATTTTAAAAAGTATTAGCTGTGAATCTTAAAGGAGCGAATCATGTCTTTGGCGTAGAGAAGAGTCACACTCTTTTAGTCCAGTTAGATAGAAAAGAGGTACTTACTGCCTACACCCTATTACCAGGCAAGAAACCATTCCAGGAGGGCCCAGGGATATCAGTGTGCCTGGCCAAGCGATGAGTGGTACAGAAAGAAGGTAATGTCTTGCTAAGATGGAGTTTCTGACTGAATGTTGGCTCCTAAAGTTGCCTCAGTAATCTATGACACTGAAAGAATTTATTTCTATTAGTTCATACTATTAGCATAGAACACTTCTGTTATTAAGTAGGGTTTTCTGTAAGCTAGTTCCACTGGTTCTTTACTTGACAGAATCTGTAGAGATACCAAAGAGACCCAGCCAGAATTCAAATGAGTAAGATAAAATCTAAGAACATTAAAAAAAAAAATCTAAGAACATCAGAAAACAGTGTACTTAGGGAAAATGGGAGCGCTGATGGGGGGAAAATGATTCTAAAAAAATGTTATTAGAGGTTCCTGAAAGAGAGCTTAGTGCTAGTTGTATAAAGTTTTCAGTGTCTTTATATGAAGGAGAACTTTAACTTTTCTTCTCCTTATGACTACTGGTTTTAAAATATTATACCTAGGGGCACCTGGGTGGCTTGGTGGTTGAGCATCTGCCTTTGGCTCGGGTCGTGGTCCTGGGGTCCTGGGATCGAGTCCCACATTGGGCTCCCCACAGGAAGCCTGCTTCTCCCTCTGCCCATGTCTCTGCTGCTCTCTGTGTGTCTCTCATAAATAAATAAATAAATAAATAAATAAATAATAAATAAATAAATAAATAAATAAAATCTTTGAAAAAAATATTACACCCAAAAAAATGAATTGCGCTAATTATTGTTGATCTTTTTTTTTTTTTTTTTTTTTTAGTTCATAGGGCCACTCAGAACTTCTGATCAGCAAGAGATAACCAGAATTGCCATTTTGGTTTACAGTAATTAAATTTATCTTTATGTATTACTTGCCACATGATAGACCACATCCTGGGTGCTTCACTTAGGTTGTTTTATTTAATATGTACTTAATGCCAAGAGATTTATTATTATCCTAATTTTGCCAACCAAAATCAAGACTACAGTGTTCATAATTTCACTAAAGTTAGACAGTTAATGTGTGACAAGGTTAAGATTCAACTACACAGCCTTATTACAGATAAATGTATTATTTCTTTTTTAGATTCTTGAAATGTTGATCATTCTTCAAAACTCTCCTTTACTTGGTTTCTCATGATTATTGTCTGTCAGAATAATATAGACCTGTAACATCATAAGACTCTTTCATCAGAGAAATTCAAGACATAACAGGCAAACAAGTCATGTTTCATATTCAGGAAATAGATTTTGTAGGGAAAGAGTTGAAACAAGAGAATGAGGTTCTTGAATTATGGATTAAGTTTCACTGCTCTCCATTACTATGTGATAATCAGGAGTTGGGTGTGTAATACAGTTAATAATATATTCTTGTTAATTATTATGTTTGATTTTGATACTTTGCATTCTAGAAAAAGGAACATGAGTTATATTCATCTGTTTTAATATCTTTAGAACATTAGTGAGGTTGGAAATGTTGAAGTAGTATCATTTTTATAAAAAAATATGTATTATGCCGTTGGATGTAGTGTTGTATAAATGTAAATTAGGGCAAAAAGTTGATAGTGTTAATCAGACTGCTTATATCTTTACTAGCTTTTTTTCATCTTATTGATAGAAGGAAACTGAAATCAACTGAGATTGTGGATTTTCTTTTTTTTATTTAATATGTTTATTTTTTATTGGAGTGCAATTTGCCAACATACATAACACCCAGTGCTCATCCCATCAAGTGCCCATCACCCAGTCACTCCATCCCCCCACCCACCTCCCTTTCGACTACCCTTTGTTCGTTTCGCAGAATTAGGAGTCTCTCATGTTTTGCCACTGTCTCTGATATTTCTGACCCACTTTCTCTCCTTTCCCCTATAATCCCTTTCACTATTTTTTATATTCCCCGTATGAGTGAAACCATATAATTATTGTCCTTCACTGACTGACTTCACTCAGCATAATACCCTCCAGTTCCATCCATGTCGAAGCAAATGGTGGGTATTCATCATTTCTAATGGCTGAGTAATATTACATTGTATATATAGACCAAATCTTCTTTATCCATTCATCTCTCAATGGACACCAAGTCTCCTTCCACAGTTTGGCTATTGTGGACATTGCTGCTATGAACATTGCAGTGCAGGTGTCCTGCCATTTCACTGCATCTGTATATTTGGGGTAAATACCCAGTAGTGCAATTGCTGGGTCATAGGGTAGCTCTATTTTTAACTCTTGGAGGAACCTCCTCACTGTTTTCCAGAGTGGCCGTACCAGTTCACGTTCCCACCAACAGTGCAAAACAGTTCCCCTTTCTCCACATCCTCTCCAACATTTGTTGTTTCCTGTCTTGTTAATTTTCCCCATTCTCACTGGTGTGAGGTGGTATCTCATTGTGGTTTTGATTTGTTTTTCCCTGATGGCAAGTGATGTGGAACATTTTCTCATGTGCTTGTTGGCCATGTGTATGTCTTCTTTGGTGAAATTTCTGTTCATGTCTTTTGCCCATTTTATAATTGGATTGTTTGTTTCTTTGCTGTTGAGTTTAAATAAGTTCTTTATAGATCTTGGATACTAGCCCTCTATCTGATATGTCATTTGCAAATATCTTCTCCCATTCTATAGGCTGTCTTTTAGTTTTGTTGACTATTTCTTTTGCTGTGCAGAAGCTTTTTATCTTGATGAAGTCCCAGTAGTTCATTTTGGCTTTTGTTTCTCTTGCCTTCATGGATGTATCTTGCAAGAAGTTACTGTGGCCAAGTTCAGAAAGGGTGTTGCCTGTGTTCTTCTCTAGGATTTTGATGGATTCTTGTCTCACATTTAGATTTTTCATCCATTTTGAGTTTATCTTTGTGTATGGTGCAAGAGAGTGGTCTAGTTTCATTCTTCTGCAAGTGGATGTCCAATTTTGCCAGCACCATTTATTGAAGAGACTGTCCTTTTTCCAGTGGATAGTCTTCCCTGCTTTGTCAAATATTAGTTGACCATAGAGTTGAGGGCCCATTTCTGGATTCTTTATTCTGTTCCATTGATCTATGTGTCTGTTTTTGTGCCAGTACCACACTATCTTGATGATCACAGTTTTGTAGTACAACTTGAAATCCGGCATTGTGATGTCCCGGCTCTGGTTTTCTTTTTCAATATTCCCCTGGCTATTCGGGGTCTTTTCTGATTCAAGATTGTGGATTTTCTATTTCTCCATTTAATTCTGTCAATTTGTGCTTCATGTATTTGAAAGCTCTGTTATTAGTCAGAGATATATTTATGATTTTTATTTAGTCTTCCTGTGACTTAACTCTTTTACTACCATTATGAAATGTCTGTCTTTATCTCTGGTTTTGATGTCTATCTGATATTACTGTAGCCACTCTAGCCTTCTTATACTTACTGTTTTCATCATTTTTTTCATACTTTAACTTTCAGAGTATCTTTGTCTTTATATTTAAAATGTATTGCTTATAGATAGCATATAGTTGAGTCTTACTTTTTTATTCAGTCTGAGAATTTCTTTATTTTTTAAAAATATTTTATTTATTCATGAGAGACACAGAGAGAGAGAGGGGCAGAGACACAAGCAGAGGGAGAAGCAGGCTCCATGCAGGCAGCCCGATGTGGGACTCAATCCTGGGATCATGCCCTGGGCAGAAGGCAGGCACTAAACCACTGAGCCACCCAGGCATCCTGAGAATTTCTTTATCTTAATTGGATTTTTTACTCCATTTTCATTTAATGTAACTGTTGATATGGTGGATACAGGCCTACCATTTTCCTGTTTGGTTTCTGGGGGGTTTTTTTGTTGTTGTTCCTTTATTCCCCTACCACTTCTCTTCCTCTTCTTGAGACTTTGAGTTTTTTGTCTTATCAACCTTGGAAAAAATTTTGCCATTATTTATTCAAATATTTTTCTGCTCCATTCTCTTTCTTCTCCTTCTGAGACCACAATTAGATATATGTGTGTTAGATCTTGTGATAATATACCACAAAACACTGAGGTTCTAATTCATTTTTTTAAGATTTATTTATTCATGAGAGACACAGAGAGAGGCAGAGACATAGGTGGAGGGAGAAACAGGTTCCCTACAGGGAGCCCTAATGCAGGACTCGATCCCGGAACTTCAAGATTATGCCCTGAGCTTAAAGCAGACGTTAAATCACTGAGTCACCCAGGCATCCCTCATTTTTTTCTATCTTTATTTCTCTTTCATCTTTACATTGGAACTATAATTTGTAAGTCAAGTGAGTATTTTATTCATATACTATATTTTCTGACGTAGAATTTCCATTTCTAATAGGTTTTATTCCTCTGCTGAGATTTCTTTTTTTTTAATTTAGTACAAACTTATTTTTTCTTTATGTCCTTTAGTATAGTTTTAATAACTGCTTTAAATCCTCATCTACTAATTCTAAAATACGGGTCATCTCAGAGTCAGTTACAATGACTATCTTATCTTTTGAGTATTGACATGTTTTCCTGGTTCTTCATGATCTAGTAATTTTGGATTGTATTGTAGACATTTTGAATGATCCATTGTAGAGATTCTAGATTCTGTTATATTTTTCCAAAGAGAATTGATTTTTGTTTATCTTATCAGGTGGATAATTTTTTAAAGATTCTATTTATTTATTTGACATATATAGAGAGAGGGAGAGCAAGAGCACCAGGGAGCACAAGTAGGGGGAAAAAACAGAGGGAGAGGGAGAAGCAGGATCTCCACTGAGCAGGGAGCCTGACTTGGGACTCAATCCCAGGACCCCGGGATCATGACTTGAGCCAAAGGCAGACATTTAATTGACTGAACTACCCAGGCGCCCATCAGGCAAATAATTTGCCTAAATTCAAACTTCAAACTCTATTTCATCTGTGGTAGAGAGCAGCTGAAATCTCTGTTCAGTGTTTTATCCTTAATTTGCTCAGAGCCTCACATCTGTATAGATGAAAGCTTAGCTAGAGCTGTGGGCTCAGTTTTTACCCAGAATTTAGAATTCTTCCTCTGGGGCTCTCTCTTTTCTGAAAATGTCCTATCTTTTCTAGCTGCTATAGATGTACCAAACTGTTTTCTGATTTCTCAAGCCCACGAAATAGCATTTCTTTCTTTTTTTTTTTAAGATTTTATTTATTTATTTGAGAGAGAGAGAGAGAGAGCATGCAAACAAGCATGAGAAGAGGTGGAGGGAGAGGGAGAAGCAGACTCTCTGCTGAGCAGGGAGCCAGACATGGGGCTCGATCCCAGACCGCAGGATCATGACCTGAGCCAAAGGCAGCCGCTTAACCAACTGAGCTACTCAGGCACCCCTGAAATACCATTTCTATGTGACATTTATCCATCATTGAATGATACCAACTGGTGCTTCCCCTCAGGCAAAAAGCTATAAAAAGAGGAGCTCACCCAATGCCATTTTTTTTCTTCCAAGTGTCAACTCTCATTTAGTTTCTACCTACTTTGATCATCCTCCATTGCCTTTATAATTTATAGATACTGTTCATTGGAAGGATTGGCCTAATAGGATCTTCTCTGACATTTTTGGAAGTATAACCACCTTGTCATCTTTTCTTAACCTGTCATTCAGAACCCTATGCCTATTTTGGTACTAACCTATTTTTTCTATCCTTCCTTTCTTTTCTTTTCTTTTCTTTTTTTAAAGATTTTATTTATTTGTTTGAGAGAGAGAGAGAGCATGTGAATGAGTGGGAAGGAGGGGCAGAGGGAGCAGGAGAAGCATACTCCCCACTGAATAGGGAGCCTGACATGGGACTTGATCCCAGGATCTTGGGATTACAACCCAAGCCAAAGGCAGACACCCAACCAACTGAGCCACCCAGGAGCCCCTCCATTCTTCTTTTCTGTCATTATACTCTGTGTAGCCATGTTTCTGCTAAGATGATCTATTTTCTCATCCCTTAGAAAATGTTATACATTCTTACATCTTTGCTTACATTACTTCTTAAAATCCATGTTGTATCCCATATTTTCCCTTCTTCTGAAATCTTTACCATTTTTCAAGTCTCAGCATACTATCTGTTTTTTCCCACAAATTCTTTCCTAATCAGTTTTGCGCAACCTGACCTCACAAGGCTTTATTATCTACACCATTCATTGGACATTGAATTGTACACTGCCTGATGATATTACATTTATTGTAGTTGCTCAACTGAAAACATGATGTATTTCATTTCAACATAACTAGGCTATACTCTCTTTTAGGCCAGGAACCTTATATTTATATTTCATTTTTCTCCTACAAGCTCTAGCTCAATCTTCAGTTTGTTAAATAGTCCCTCTGCCTATGTCTCTACCTCTCTGCCTCTCTGTTTCTCATGAATAAATAAAATCTTTAAAAATAAATAAATAAAAGTGGATGATATAGGGGCACCTGGATGGCTCAGCTGGTTAAGTGTTCAACTCTTGATTTCAGCTCAGGCCATGATGTCAGGGTTGTGAGATTGAACCCCACGTTGGGCTCTGTGCTCAGTAAGGTGTCTGCTTGAGATTCTTTTCCTCTCCTTCTTCTCCCTCTGCTCCATCTCCCATTCATGCTCTCTCTCTCTCTCTAAAATAAATAAATCTTTAAAAAATAATAAAAATGAGTGATGTTGAGAAAGGCAAGAAGACTTTTTGTTCAGAAGTGTGCCCAGTGCTTATACCATGGAAAAGGGAGGCAAGCAAAAGGCTGGGTCAAATCTCCATAGTTTACTTGGGCAAAAGACAAGTCAGGCCCCTAGATTTTCTTATAGGGATGCCAGCAAGAATACAGGCATCACCTGGGGAGAGGTGACACTGATGGAGTATTTGGAGAACCCCAAGAAATACATCCCTGAAACAAAAATGATCTTGGCCAGGGGATCCCTGGGTGGCTCAGCAGTTTAGTGCCTGCCTTTGGCCCAGGGCACGATCCTGGAGCCCCGGGATCGAGTCCCGCATCGGGCTCCTGGCATGGAGCCTGCCTCTCCCTCTGCCTGTGTCTTTGCCTCTCTCTCTCTATATATATATATATGTCTATCTAAATAAATAAAATCTTTTTAAAAAAATGATCTTGGCTGGTTTTAAGAAAAGGAAGAGAGGGCAGCCCAGGTGGCTCGGTGGTTTAGCGCTGCCTTCAGCCCAGGGTGTGGTCCTGGGGACCCCAGATCAAGTCCCATATCAAGCTCCCTGCGTGGTGCCTGCTTCTCCCTCTGCCTGTGTCTCTGCCTCTCTCTCTCTCTCTCTGTCTCTCTGTCTCTCATGAATAAATAAAAATATTTTAAAAAAAACTAAAGGAAAAGAGGAGACTTGGTAGCTTATCTCAAAAAAGCTACTGAGGAGTAATAGTTGGCCATTGCCTTATTTATTACAAAACAAAAATGTCTCATGATTTTTTTATGTATACCATATTTAAATTGATCTCATTCACCAGAATTCAAATCATGAATGGCTGATAGAATATTTCTTTTGGACAGTCCTGATTTAAATAAGATTGGCTTGTGGTTAAATGAATATGATCAGCTTTTTGAACTTTGATAGTAATTCTGGTTCAGCAAGTGCTGTCACTGTTTCCCCCTTCTAAAAATATGGAATTGATTAGTGATGTTCAGCTTTTCACAGAAATGGTAATTGCCATCTCTAAACTTATAGGAGATTGGTTTTATATGTAGATTTTTATAAGTGGTTATATTAATGTATTTAAATACTGAGGAAATCCCTTGTGTCTCACAGAACAGCAAGATTCAACTATGTTTCAAATTGTGTTCGTTAGCCTGTTAAAGGCAAGGGCTAAAGATAAGAGGGCAATGTCTACTTTATCTTTTTGGTCTTAACTATGCCAATTAATTAAAATTCCCTGCATATAAAATGTTGTCTTTTGGGGTCCTGGATGGTTCAGTCAGTTAAGCCTCTGCCTTCTGCTCAGATCATGATCCCAGAGTCCTGGGATCAAGCTTCCCCGGCTCCCTCCATGTCATGTATGTCGCAGGACTCCCGGCTCAGCAGGGAGTCTGCATCTTCCTCTCCCTCTGCCCCCCTCTTCCCACTCTTGCATTCGTGTGTGCTCTCTCTCTCTCTCTCTCTCTCAAATACATACAGCCTTTAAATAAATAAATAAATAAAATTTCGCCTTTTGCTTAATGAAAGGCATTTTTTAGTGTGGTTTATGTATAATCTTAAAGAATATTTAACACTTCTCACATTTTATAGATCTCTAAGGTCAGATGCTTTTAAAATTCAGTGTGACAAGATAAAGCAGCAGACTTAGCTTGGGAATTCTTTACTAAGTCAGACTGAGTTACAATTCAGGATCATCTTCAAAACAGCTATTCAAAAACATAACCACGGAAGTACCATATGTATATGATGGGTAATGGTGCTTTTGCCAACTGGTTAGATGGGTTAAAGTAGAAGAGATATATCAGCAGCCCAAATTTGTGAATTCTGTGAGAAGGCTTAAGATAATTAAAGATAAAGTCATAGATCAAAAAAATTGGGAGAAATTGTAAAAATTATTTGGAGAGGGAGATGTTACAAAGTTAGCAGAGGCTTATCAAATGTCTTAGGAACGGTAGTTGTATAATCAGCTGTTTTAGCGTTATATGTAGTGTTTCTTGACAGCTATTGGGGTAGAAAAGGGGCTGTTAGATGAAAGAAAAAGCTGGTTACTTGCCACTAACTGGAGTGGGAAAAAAAAAAAAGGACAGAATGGCAGCCATCATTCTGCCTTCCTCTCTAGCAGCTTTTCTCCCTCATTCTTCCTTATCTCTCTGCCCAATTTCCAAGACTAGGAGTATATACAGTGATGACTGCTACTGATTGAACATTGTCAGGAACAAATGCCTGTGGAGAGGTTGGTACATTTCCTTCTCTAGCAAGAGATACCAGAGCTATGATCTACTTTTCAAAGTTGCCTGAAGGAAAGTACAGATATCCCAGTCTGAGTCTGGGAGAAAATCCCAGATGTACAGACTGTTTTTCATGAGTTTGCAGATCATCATTTTCTTTGCCCTTACTAGTTCTGTTCCCTTCTCTCAGTGGCAGTCACATGATGACATCTTGCCTCAGAAGCCATTTTAATCTTTATTTAGTGTTTGCTCTCTAAAGATGGTTCTTTTCTGGATAACTAGGAGCTTCAAGGTTCAAGGTCACCATCAACTTTAGCCTCAATTCTTGCGTGACTTAAGTGCAAGTAAGTGCATGTGGCTAGCATAAATTTTTATTTATGTCTAGCCTGTCTTGCCATTCTTTTTCTTTTTTAAAAATTTTATTTTTAAGTAATCTCTACACCCAGTGTGGGGCTCGAACTCACAACCCCAAGATCAAGAGTTGCACACTCCACCAACTGAGGCAGCCAGGTGCCCCTGTCTTGTCATTCTTTTAGCAAGAAAAGATTAAGGACTAATCCTACTCCCAACTTTTCCACATGTTTTCAGAGTGTATTTAAGATCTTTCTTTGACTAGTCAATACAATGTAGTATTTCTAGCTTTTTCTCAAATCAGATTTCTGATATTTTAAGCATTTCCTTTTTTTCAGTTGGGCCTAGTAAAATTTTTATATGAACTTTCAGATGAAAGTTTGCAGAAACATATCCTGAATACCACATTGAAATCAAACCCCTCCCCCCACCATAGGAGTTAGTTGTGAATGTTCTGTTAGACAGTTTATCAGGACTTAGAACCCATTCAATGATTAGCACCACCCTGAAAGAAGGGAGTTAGAACCTTAAGTGGCCTTAATTGGGTAAATATGCAGAGGAAAACAAAATGAATTTTAATCAACATGAAGATAGATTCACTCAAAGAGAATCCTTGCAGACACAAGTCAGGATTTGGTTTGAGGATGGCAAAAAATACATATCTGAGGTTCTGGTTGACCAAGAGTTAAATAAGAATAAGTAATTTAGGCACAGAATGACTTATTAAAGCTACCATGTCACTACAATTAACATTGCTACTAATAGCTGACTTTCCCGTATGCTTACCATGAGCCAACACTGCTCTAAGCCCTTTGCATATGACCATTGACCCAGGAGAGGCAAATAAGATAATAGGAAACACAGTTTGTCTTTCTTCCCTTAGGTCAACTGAACACCAAGCAGTAGCCTAGTGGGGGCTGTTTCTACCAGCTCAGATATCAGGCTCCTACCTGTGTTATGTTTTTACCTCAGGTAAAATTCCAGTCTCTGTATTTGTCAAGTCTTGAGGGAATAATAGCTATTTCTTAGAATAGGAATAGATACTTGCTAGTCTTACAAATAGAATCGGTAGAGGACCTTTGTGTTTTTTGGGTTTTTTTTTTTTTTTTTTTTAGTTGGAGTCAAAAAAACGTTTAAATTTGATTGTATTGGGGCACCTGGCTGGCTCATTGTGGGGAGCATGTGACTTGAGCTTGCATCATGAGTTTGAGCCCCATGTTGGGTGTAGAGATTACTGAGAAAAATAAAAACTTTATAAGTAAATAAATAAGACTTGTATTTAGAAGTGTTTTAATGACATTTATTGGAGGCCTACACATATGCACAGGAAAAAGTTGTAAAATTTTTGTTTTTTGTAGGAAAATTTAACATCCCTTCAATATACAATTTTCTGATTTGAACTCACATATTGAAGTTAGAGAAGTGGAAATATATTTTAATGCATTTAGATGAAATTGTCAAACATTCTCATGTCTGTGGAACAGATTTTTAAAAATCTCTTAGTACCCTAAAACAGTGCCACTAAAATGATTTTCATATGTGTTGTGAGCAAGAATTATGTGTAAAAATAACAAACATTACTTTCCTGGTTTTTAGATGTGTGGTTTTTAACAACAGAGGAGTGGCAGGGGAGAACCTCTTGGTAAGTAACTCTAAATTAATGACAATAGCTTAATTTTTAAAAGAATTATTTCTAGTTTTTTGATGAAAAGCACATTCTTAATTTAAAATAACTGTATACAAGTTCATGATGGAAAAATACAGATAAGCAACAACAAAAAAGGAAATTTTGTTTTGTTTAAATGGAGAGAACTCAAGCTAAAAAAAAAAAAAAGGAAATCTGTAAGACTCATACAACCAGGGAATCCCCTTAGTCTATGTATATCCAGATTGTACATCATAAGGAAAATACATATAATATATTTCTATTTTTAAGGAAACTAAGATTCTATTTTATAACTTTTGTACTTATGACATTTTGACATCAATAGATATTTATCTACATTTCTTTTTCATTTAAGAAATTTACTTTTGTCATGAAATGGATTGTGCTATGTTATGTACCTGTTTTGTCAGCCAATGTTTACACAGGGGAATATTATTTAAATCTTTTTATTTACTCAGCTTTTTCCCCCCTCTGACCCCTTAAGTTCTAACTAGAGGTTCTTCCACCAAGTAGAAAATTATCTTTCTATCTGAGGTTGAACCTGTGAGTTGAAGTGAGAACCCGTATTCACTGAAATTTTTTTGAAGGATTTCAACTGTTAATCCTTACAACTGCAACAGGTCAAAGACAATTCTACTAGAATTGAAAGGAACCTTATTTTGTTTTGTTTTTGGACCCATTGATAGAGAATAATATTAAGATTGTAAATAATTAAGTCATGCTAGAAATAAAAATGTATAATAATCATGTCACTAATGTCGGTACTTTGTGAGAACTTTGGAGAGAAGGGGCTCTTCTTACACTTTGATTTACAGGGACTTAGGTCCTGGAGGGAATCAAGGTCAATATGATTCCAAAAACTAAAGTTATAAGATGTTTATGTTCTTTCTCAAGCACCTCACAATTAGTAGTTTGGTGTGAATGTTCACATTTCCTTCTTTAGTCCAACCCTTTAGAAATCTTGTAGACAGATGGTAGGTACTCTTAAAGGGAAAGATTTTAATTTGTCACTGTGGCCCTGGACCAGCAAAATCATTTTTGAACAGCTCTTATGCACTATGTATCCTTCTGGGTGCTTCCAGGATACAAAAACCAGGAGCAAATGGTATGAAGCTCTCAAGAAGATAATGTGCTGCAAACTAAAGTCTCATAAAGTAAGGGACAAAGATCTGTTCATTCAGCAAAGCTGTGTTGTATGCCTATTAAATCAGACAGTAGACAAGGCAATGTGAGAACAAGGTGACAAGACAAGGTGACCTCAAGACACCTCACCTCAAGACAAGGTGAGGACACGATATTAGCTACAACCTTAACCCCTAGGAGCTTTCACTTAAGTTGTGGGACAGAGTTCAGATACTTGAAAATATATGCATGCAGTACAATGCTGAATGTGATCTTGAGAGGATATACAAAGAAAAGGCATAACCAACTGCTTGGGGGAGGTGCAAGAACATGGTAATGGAGGCAAGTTTGAGTTGGATCTTGAAGGCTGTGGTATTAAACCCAGAGAGGGAATAGAGAGACTTTCTCAGCATAAAGAATGAGAAATTTAAGAGCATGAACTGACTGATGGAGGAATAATGACGACAATTTTATCTAACGTTTACTGAGTCCTTAGAATATGTCAGTTATGTCTTTTTGTACTTAATGTTCAACGGTAGTAACAACACAATGATTTAGTTAAACATAGCCATCATCACTCCCTTCTACCAACTGAAGAAAGTGAGGAACAAGTAGGTTAAGAACATGTGCTAGCCAGGAAATTCGGAACCAGGATTCAGATCCATGGAGTCTGACTGTGTGTTTACGTCCTCGACCATTATATTATATTTCCTCTCATTCAGGAGGTGACAGTGATTCTTCTAGAAGGGTAGGGCCAGATTTTGAAGAGTCATGTAGAATCCAAGGAATGTACTGTAGAGCCATTGACATTTAACATTTTTTTCAGCTTTATTGAGGTATAATTGACATATGAAATAATTTGATCGTGTCCATGTTTTAGAGAGAGGGAACCATGGCAGCAGTGTGTAGAAAAGAGATAGAAGGGAAGGAGTCTGGAGGCTGGGAGGCCAGTTGGAAAGAAGTTACTATAGATTTACCCAGAGTTTTTTTGTTTTTTAAAGATTTTATTTATTTGGGGATCCCTGGGTGGCGCAGCGGTTTGGCGCCTGCCTTTGGCCCAGGGCGCGATCCTGGAGACCCGGGATCAAATCCCACGTCGGGCTCCCAGTGCATGGAGCCTGCTTCTCCCTCTGCCTGTGTCTCTCCCTCTCTCTCTCTCTCTCTCTCTCTCTCTCTCTCTGTGACTATCATAAATAAATAAAAATTAAAAAAAAAAAGAAAAAAAAGATTTTATTTATTTGAGAGAGAGAGAGATAGTGAGAGAGCAGGAGCGCAGAGGAGAGGGAGCTGCAGACTCCCCGCTGAGCAGGGAGCCCAACCTTAGGCCCAATACAAGGACCCTGGGATCATGACCTGAGCTGAAGGCAGACACCCAACCAACTAAGCCACTCAGGTGCCCCAGATTTACCCAGAGTTTAAAAACAGGTAGGAGGAAGAAAGAGGAGAGAACAAAAATGAAGGGTATTCACAAGGCAGAAAGGATATTAATCATATTGCAAGGAAGCAAAGGGAGAAGAGTCAAG
Organism: Nyctereutes procyonoides; assembly: GCF_905146905.1. NCBI lineage: Eukaryota > Metazoa > Chordata > Mammalia > Carnivora > Canidae > Nyctereutes > Nyctereutes procyonoides. The sequence goes on from NW_026575044.1 coordinate 39,339,351, forward strand.
GCCAACATTTCTAGCTTGGCTGATTGGTAAAAGGCTTTGATATTTGCTGAAATGGGCAATTTAGGAGAATTTATGAGATTTAAGGGGTTAAAAAATTAGTTTTAGATGTTTCAAGTTCTTTGAGATCATTCAGGTGTAAATTTCTACTAAACTGTTGGATATAGTAGACTGGGCCTCAGGAGAGATATACAAGCTGCAGAAAGAAACAGATTAGCAGGGGTACACAAGTGCAGCCTAGAACTCAGGACTGGCTGAGATTGCTTAGGGACAGTTTGAACAGCAAAAGGGCGAGGTCTGTGGATAGAGTCTTAGAACACAACCAAGAGGAAGGAGGAGAGAAAAGGAAGAGCAAGAAGCTTGGAAAGCCTTCTACCCTTAGCACTGAAAGTTAATTGGAAATTTGCTTTGAAAGAATGCAGCAGCCCAGTAACTTTTAGCCATAACGTTTATTGGTTTTTTGAAAAACCTCCAAGAACACTTCATGTTCTTACAAAGGGATTGTAAGCAAATAAGAACTTTTATTTTTTTATAAAACTTCTATTTAATGTTAAAGAATTTAGAGTTCTAAGTGAATGGGTAAGAGTAGCTTGGTCTCTGGAGTCTTTTTTTTTTTTAAGACTTTTTGTTTATTCATGAGAGACACAGAGAGAGGCAGAAACATAGGCGGAGGGAAAAGCAAGTTCCCCACAGGGAGCCTGATCTGGGACTCAATCCCAGGACCCCGGGTTCATGCCCTGAGCTGAAGGGAGACGCTCAACCACTGAGCCACCCAGGTGTCCCAGGTCTCTGGAGTCTTATGCAGAGCACTGGGTTGCACTCTGATGAACGAATACCCCCCCAACCCCACCCCATCCCAGCAATTATCTGTATCACAAAGGCTAATGTAATCTAACATAAAAAAGAGTAAAGATATAAAATAACTGAAATGTAATTACAATTATATGCTTTAGGGGGCTCCAGGTGCGTGGGCACACCTGGACGTCCACAAAAAAACAAAACAAAACAAAAAAAAAACACAATTATATGCTTTAAAATAACTACCTTAAAAAAGAAAGTTAAGGGAGTAAATTAATTATAATTTAATATGTACTTCTTATACCCTAATGGATCATAAAAATGAGATGCCAATACTGATTAATTATTAGAACTATCTTTGATATTTTTAAATTCCTTGATAATTCTCCTTTCTGCCTTAGAGCTCTGAACAATTACTATTTCAGACTAGAGGAACTCTTATGTTTATTTATACCTCACCTTGTTCCAGAAAGGATTTAATGTGGCTCAGATCCAGAGTGAGACCTTCCTGAAGGCATAACAAAGAACAAAAGATGAATCAGCAAAGATCAAACAGGAAGACACATTCTCCAACTGAAATTAAAGAGCTGGCAAAGGTGAAATGGAATTTAGAGTAAGCAGTTCTCTTAGGAGTGGAAGAAATGCAAAAGGAAGTTTTGCTGAAATTATGTTGGTGATATACTTGGAATTCATAGGGATTACTATGACTTCTGCAGAGAAGAATAAGAAAAAAATTTTCCACTACCATCTTGTCCTCATTTCCAATTACACATTGCAGAATTGTAGAAAAGCCAAAAGCCTTGCTCACTGGGAAATGAGAAGCCTGCATATTGCCCTCCCTGGGACTGTTAACTATAGGAAACAGAAAGCCCTAGTCCCAGTAGATGGACACTCACATATTCCTGCAGGGCTCCTGGAGGCCTTGGAGTAGATGATACCTTTTCTTGCTCTCTGCAGTTGGGTTTTCAAGGCTAGGAATCCAGGAATCCAAGTTATCCACACACTCCCTAGTATTATTACTTTATGAAGCATTATGTTTATAGCTTAGTTTAGGAATGATAATTTACAAAGGCAAAATTGAGTTTGTTGAAAGCTATATAGTGCCCCCCCCCCACTTTTTTTGTTTATGGTATCATGCAGACTTCTTTGTCTCTAGGCATAATAGGAAAATAGCCACCTTGAAAAAGAGTCTGGCACTTCTTCAAAAAGTTAAAATACAGTTACCTCCTAGCCTCTTCGGAAAATAGTCTGGCATGTTCTCAAAAAGTGAAACATAGAATTACCATATGACCCAGCAATTCCACTCTTATGTGTATAACCAAGAGAAATGAAAATGTATTTTTATACAGTAACTTATACATGAATATTTATAGCAGCATTATTCATATTAACCAAAAAATAGGAAGAACCTAGGTGTCCATCAAAGGATAAATGAGTAAGGAAAATGTGGTATTTCCATATCACTGGATATTATTCAGCATTAAAAAAGAATGAACTGGGGATCCCTGGGTGGCTCAGTGGTTTAGCGCCTGCCTTTGGCCCAGGGCGCGTTCCTGGAGTCCCAGGATCGAGTCCCACGTCGGGCTCCCTGCATGGAGCCTGCTTCTCCCTCCTTCTGTGTACTCTGCCTCTCTCTTTCTCTCTCTCTCTCTCTCTCTCTCTCTCTCTCTCTCTATGCCTATCATAAATAAATAAATAAATAAATAAATAAATAAATCTTTAAAAAATAAAAAAGAATGAACTATTGATATGCTATTACATGGATGAACCTTGAGAATATCATGCTAAGTGAAAGAAGGCAGTCATATAAGATCACATGTTGTATGATATCATTTATATAAAATATTAAGGGGCACCTGGGTGGTTCAGGGGTTTTTTTGCCTTTGGCTCAGGTCGTGATCCCAGGGTTCCTGGGATAGAGTCCTGTATTGGTCCCCACAAGGAGCCTGCTTCTCTCTGCCTATATCTCTGCATCACTCTGTGTCTCTCAGGAATAAATAAATAAAATCTTGAAAAAAGAAAGGGCAAAACTATAGAGACAGAAAGTATACTAGTAGTTTCCTAGGGATGGGAGAGTGAGGGTGACTGCTGATGGTAAAGGGTTTCTTTTTAGGGAGGTAAACATGTTCTGAAATTGTGGTGGTAGTTGAACAACTCTGAATATCCTAAAACCCATTTCTTTAAAGATTGTATTTATTTATTTGAGAGAGAGAGAGAAATAAAGCACGAGCAAGGAGAGGGAGAACCAGGCTCCCTGCAGAGCAGGGAGCCCGATGTGATGCAGGGCTTGATCCCAGGATCCTGAGATCATGACCTGAGCCAAAGGCAGATGCTTAACCCACTGATTACACCCATGAACTGTACACTTTAAATAGGTGAATTGTATGGCATGGAATCATGTCTCATAAAGCTGTGATAAACAAAAGCCTCCTTCAGGCACTTTCCAGTCAAGTTAGAGCTAGTTCAGCAGGTAAGGGAGAGCCAAAAGGGAAAGCAGAAGCTAGAAGATACTTTAAAGCAGGTACTGCTCAAAATGTGGCTTTACGGATCAATTCCACTTCTCTCACGTTATCTGATATCAGCCCCTGACAAGACAACGGACTGCAACAGAATGTAAGTCACCTTCAGTTCCAAGCACACTGTGGAAGTGAGCGGATTTTTTTTTTTTTTGTCATAGCAATATTCTCTTGGTGAGAGAAGCAGTGTGCTTATTTTACATTCTGACATTTTACATTCTGAGCACTTATCTCACCCTTGCCTGGCACTTTGCTTCAGAGATCCTCTAATCCTGAAAAGCTCATTTTTTAGGTGAAGATGCCTCTAGAAAAGGGAACTGACAGGCCTGAGGTCATAAACCTGATTGGTGGTCTTGGGGCAGGAACTCAGGCTGTTTGTTGGAATGTCTTTACCTTTCAGCACTGGCTTTAAGTCAAGTCAGGCTAAAAATCCAGGGTTAGATATAAAAAGGGTTTTCAACAAGAGGGTGCCTACCTCAACATTAGATAATGGGTGGTTCATGAAGGACTCAGATCTAGAGAAATCTGCTCTTGTTTCCTACGGAGGTTTTCCACCTTAGCTTTGGAAGTTAATGTGATGGGAGGGGTGTAGGGCTCTCCTCCTAAGCTCCCGTTTTCTGAAATAGGCATTTAGAAGGGATTAAGGACCTTCCTTCTGGTCTGAGGGAAGAGGAACATACAGGGCAGTGTCAGGGCACAATTCAGTTGTCAGATTCATACTTTCAGGCACCCCCTTTCCCACACACCATACCTTTCCCCGCACCATTGTGCCCCATCCAAATCTGCTCATTCCTAAGTGCTCCAGAAATAAACCCTGCCTCCTTCCTCCACTTGATCAGAACAACCCAGGAAGGCTGATCTCAGCCAAACATGGGTATGAATGTGTTGAATCCTTTAGAACTTTTTCCTAACATTGATAGGTCCAGTTCAGTAATACCAACTGGTATAAGTGGTAGGTACACAAAAGATTGTGCAATTCTCTATAGATAAACAATTTTCTTTTTTTTTCTTTTTTTTTTAATTTTTATTTTTTATTTCTTTATGATAGTCACAGAGAGAGAGAGAGAGAGAGAGAGAGAGAGGCAGAGACACAGGCAGAGGGAGAAGCAGGCTCCATGCACCGGGAGCCCGACGTGGGATTCGATCCCAGGCCTCCAGGATCGCGCCCTGGGCCAAAGGCAGGCGCTAAACCACTGCGCCACCCAGGGACCCCCGATAAACAATTTTCAAATAAAGAAAAAGAATGTTTAGGCTACCTGGGTAGTTCAGTGGGTTAAGCATCTGCCTTCAGCTCAGGTAATGATCCCAGGGTCCTGGGATCTAGTCCCTTGTTGGGCTCCCTGCTCAGCGGAGAGTCTGTTTCTCCCTCTACCACTCCTCCCTGCTTGTGCTTCCTTTCTCTCTCTCTCAAATGAATAAATAAAATCTTTTTTAGGGGTGCCTGGGTGGCTTAGCGGTTGAGTATCTGCCTTTGGCTCAGGTCGTGATCCCGGGGTCCTGGGATCCCATCAAGGAGCCTGCCTCTCCCTCTGCCTATGTCTCTGCCTCTCTCTCTGTGTGTCTCTTATGAATAAATAAATAAAAACTTAAAAAAAAATTTTTTAAAGAATGTTAATTAAAGAATTCCTAGGAATAATAATGACAATAATTTAATAGTTAGCTACCATTTATTGAATTTAACATGGGGCAGGTGTTCCTATAAGGTATGCGATGTTTGGCAGCACTTCCCTGTGCACTGCAAGGAATTCCCATAGCACTAGGTTTCCCTCTTCCCAAGTCACTCTAGATAGTTTTGTCATTCTTGTCACTGCAGCCTCCTCCTCCCTTGGCTCAGCTCTCACCCTATTCTTTATTCTTCTGCTCTCCAAGCAGTTGGTTCTTAGCCCTGGCTGCACATTAGAATCCTCTGAGAAGCTTTAAGAAACACCCATCCCTGGACCCCATCCCCCACCGAGATCCTGATTCATTTGGTCTGGGGTGGAGTCCAAGCGTCTGTGATTTGTCTTAATACTTCCCAGTGAGTCTAAAGTTCAGGCAGGGCTGAAGACTGCTATGAGGTGATAGCCTCCCTTGGAATCCTGACCCTGGCAAGCCATCTCTGGCGCCAAACCCAGCCAGGGCAGGGCACAAGACTTGCTTCTTAGGCACCTGACCAAGGATTACTCCTGCCTACCTGGCTGATCTGCTCTAAGCCACTACGAAACTGCAGTCTGTTATTGTGCAGCATGACTGCATATGCTTGAGTGCATTTGTTTGTAGCCATGTAGAAATGAATGGGAATGTGGCACATAGGCCGTCTTGCCCACAGAGGTGGCCAGGATATTTCCAGGGGCCCTTTGTTTTGTGGCTAGTTATTTAAAGAAGCAATCAAAGGGACCGCTTCTGGGTGACTCAGCGGTTAAGCATCTGCCTTCGGCTCAGGATATGATCCCAGAGTTCCGAGATCGAGTCCCACATTGGACTCCCTGCATGGGGCCTGCTTCTCCCTCCCCTTGTGTCTCTCATGAATAAATAAATAAAACTCTTTAAAGAAAAAAAAAAAGAAGCGGATCAAAGTCCCTGGCACATTTAGACACTTAGTCACTTTACGTGTCTATCAACAACTATGTAAAATGATTATTCATTAAAGTGCCAGTTTCATTATACTGTTGTTTTCTCTGACTTCCTGTTTAACAGACTCATCTTCCAAAAATAAGATCAATGTGGGCAAATGACTAGAGGCAAATCTAGCCACTAGTACTAGGCCAGGGGTGGGTGGAATGAAAACAAAACAGTAGCAACAATAAAAACACGCTACAGAGATCAGTTCCGAAGCATGATTAGTACTCATGAAAGGATGATTTCTTCTGGGAGCCTAGGTGCACCCAAGAGTCACAGAGTTCCTTTGAGGGGCATCTTAGCCAATATTTCAGTTACAGACCTTTAAATACTTGAAAGAGGAAGGCTGTAAAATGAAATATTCTGAGTTCCTAATGATTATCAGACATTACAATAAAATAAAAATGAAATTATTATTTTACCTGTAGCAAAAGTTACTATCAAACTCTGGTCATTGAGCCAGACACCCTTGAGGTGTTAGTGTAAGACTTGCCCCTGTCATAGCATACTACCTATACTTGTAAATTCATCAGCCAACCAAAATTGAAATGATTTTTTAAAAAGGCATATAAGTGTCTTTTTCAGTTGTCATTTTACTGGATGGAAAACTAAAATCCTAGCTGGCCCATTTCAGAACTGGATGTAAGGCCACTGCAGTACTGAGAGAAGGGTCCTGGGTTATGGCTTTTGCTTCAGATTAGCAAATTCATCTCCTCCCAGAATAGCTAGAGTCAGGCTACCTGATTAACAGGGTGAATTTTAATTTGTTTCTAGGCTAAAAAAAAAAAAAAAAAAAAAACCTTTTTAAATTAAATTTGCATTTTAAAACAAATGACCTTTAAACCAGGACAGGAAAATTCTCTTTCAGGTTAGGGAGAACTCAGTTTGTCTATTTTTTTTGAAGTTGATTAAGAAGGATAGATTGTATGTAGCCCATAGATGAATATAAAATACATGCTTTATTCCTTTCCTATCTATTATGTGTGAATAATTAAGAATTATTTTTGCTTCATTCTTGTCTTCAGTAATTTTTTTTTAAACGAACCTCTAAAAGCCATTAAACATACTACTATTGTTTCTCCTGGATCATAGCTGCAGTTGAACAACTTGAACAATATCTTGGTTTGTAATTATTTTCAAATTATTCTAACTTGTAAAATATTTATGCCCAAACATCTGCTGGAAGGTTACCTATCCTTTAGATTTTCTTCATTTTTCCAGAACACTGTTCCCATCCTCATCTCACTCTAAAAAAGAGTTTTTACCACCACCACCACCCCCCAGCTGAATCCTGCGAGGTCTCCTGTAATCCCTTTTCTCATTAGATATGGCTTACTCTACCTCTGTTCTGGAAGCTTGGAAAAAGACAGGAATTACTGCAATAGGATTAGTTGCTGGTTGCATTAGTAGCCCTAGCAACTGAGAATTAACCAATGTTTTGTCTAAAAAGCCACTAGTTATATTCTTAGACCTGAAAAAAATTTCTGTCAGGCCTAGCAATTAGTATCTTTGCTGTGTATCCTGCATGAATCCATTCTTTGGTGAGAGTCAAGCCCTGGGAAGAAAGCAAGCATATGATATTTCCTGTTGGAACCATCAAGTAGCAAGACGTCATGTGATATAACCATATAGTTTTGGACCAGCAGAAGTTATTAATCAAGTCTTCTCATTTTTCAGTCCTGTGTGTTTCAATAAGTATTGACTGTCAGAGATAGAGGTAAGATAGTTATAGGACACGTAGGTAATAATGTGGGCCAGGAGCAGACTGGCTGGGAAAATAAAGGGTAGAATTGGGAAAGGCTGTGAGGTTATAGAGGTCAGGGGCCAAGTCTTGGCCTTTTACCCGATGTTTATGGAAGGCATGATTTCAGCAGGCAGAGTTGACAGTGAAGGATACTTGGCAGATGAAGTTTACATAGATTTCAAAGATATTATGAAGCCAGCACACAAAACTATAGACGTGTCTCATTGACCAGACTCTACCCATGGAGAAGTAGTAAAATATAGGCCTGGAAATGTTGCTTGACATGTTGTGGAGGGCCTTGAACACTTGGCAGAAGTATCTGTCCTTAATTCAGTCAGCAGTGAATAAGCTCACAAGAATTTTAAGCAAAAATATTGTCATGATTAGGGCTAGAAATGTTCTTTAGGAAGATTAATCTGGCAGTGAGAGGGAGGTAGAATTATAAGTGGTTATAAGCAAAGGCTGGGAGTTAACCAGTTAAGTGGTTATTGCAGCTGTCCAAGTGAGAGGCAAAAAGGCCTGGTAACGGAGACAGTTGGTGCCATACCCTTGTCACAGCCTTATTCTTGTGGCACTTAAAATTCCCATGCATGCCTCCCTGATGGCTTCCACCTGCAAGCACTCACATCCCTTTGCCCAGGGGCCTCTCTAGCCACTGGAGCCACCTGGACCAGTGCTCAGGACCAACCAGGAGTCCCAGAGCTTAACATCAGCAGCTTTCAACCAGTGGCTGAAGGGAACTAGTGGAACCCAGCAGTCTTGCCACTCATTTGGGATCAGTTTGAGCCAAATTCACAAAAGTGTCCCAAAGTGCCTCAAGAGGATTGGATTCCTGTTGCCCATAGCCACAAACTGCTTGGTCGCATGTTCTTTATTGACCCTCCCTAGCTCACTTCTCCATTCCCCTACTGGTGCTTCCTCGTATCACCTCCAAATGAACTATTGGTATTCCCATCCTGTCTCAGGAGAATCTAACCTACCAAGCCTTTACTAGAGTGAAAAGAAGGGGTTTCTGGTGTTTCCCACAAGACACTGAGGAAGAAGAAGCTACAGGACTTGGCAATTTATTGGCTATGAAATTAAGGGAGAGGGAGAAGGCAATGTCATGCACGTTTTTTTGGTTTTTTTTTTTGTTTTTTTGTTTTTTTTGTTTTTTTTTTAATTTTTATTTATTTATGATAGTCACACACACACAGAGAGAGAGAGAGAGAGAGAGAGAGAGAGAGGCAGAGACACAGGCAGAGGGAGAAGCAGGCTCCATGCACCAGGAGCCTGATGTGGGATTCGATCCCGGGTCTCCAGGATTGGGCCCTGGGCCAAAGGCAGGCGCCAAACCGCTGCGCCACCCAGGGATCCCTTTTGTTTTGTTTTTTTTAGGAGAGAGAAGTTTATTGAAGACACTGCAAGGCAACAGCAGAGGAGAAGCTGCCTGCCAGGAGGCAGTGGGTGGGGGCTGTATTTAAAGGGGTAAGATGAAGGACCCCTGGGTGGCTCAGTGGTTGAGCATCTATCTGCCTTTGGCTCAGGTCATGATCCCAGGGTCCTGGGATCAAGTCCCGCTTCAGGCTCCCCATGGTGACCCTGCTTCTCCCTCTGCCTGTGTCTCTGCCTCTCTCTGTGTCTCTCATGAATAAATAAAATATTTTAAAAAATAGTAAAGGGGTAAGATGAGGTATGGGGACGTATGGAATGCTCCCTTTTTGGTAACTCTGCCTGGTTGTAGGTAGCCCATTGGTCACTTAGGGCCTATGGGTACGTTGAGGTGTGTGGCCTGATGGGCTGGTCTATTCAGCCAGGGTGGTTGCTTGCAAGATTGCAGCAGACTTCTTGTAGAAAATCCCAAGCGGATTGGCAAACATATCTGGAGACGCAAACGACCTGGTAAGGTCAGCTACCTGGTTCACAGATAGCAGTCTTCTCACTGTGTCCTTAGATCAGCGTTACAGGATTTTTCTCTCCATTCGTGCCCTCAGTTCTTGGTCATACCGCTTCGAAGACCAGACAGAGTGGTAGGCAGCAAAGCAGGGTTTATTGAGCCATAGCAAAGTGATAGTACAAAGCTCCTGAGGAGGGAGGGGACCTGAGAGGGTTGCTCTCACCTACAGTTGTTGGTTTTTTTAAAGATTTATTTATTTGGTCATGAGAGACACACAGAGAGAGACTCAGAGACACAGGCAGAGGAAGAAGCAGGCTCGCTGCAGGGAGCCCAGTGCGGGATCCATCCCGGGACCGCGCCCTGAGCTGAAGGCAGACGCTCAACCGCGGAGCCACCAGGCGTCCCTCACCTATCATTTCAACTAGGAAAATATAGGTGTTGTTTATTTTAAAAAATGGGAAGTTAGGAGAAGCATTATAGCACTATATAAAAAGAAGAGTTTACTTTGGGGCATTTTAAATTTGAAGTACTGACAACACAATAGTGAGGCTGCCTGCTAGAACTTGGAAATTTGGATCTAGAGCTCAAGATGAGGTGAGAGGGTACAGAGTTGGTTTGGTCATTGCTAGAGGTGGTTTGATGAAGCCATGAAGGTGGGTAAATCCTTCAAGAATCAAGTATTATTGACCAGAGGAGCAGATGCAGGCCTAAGACAAGACTTTTGGGAATGAGTACTTACATTGTGGTTGTGCGAAGAATGACAGGAACCAGGCAGGAAATGGAAAGCCAGCAGCAAGAGGAGAATGGGATAACACCACCACAGAAACCAAGGGAGTGGGCAGGAAACAGATCATGTCGGAAAGGCTCTAGATTTGCTGAGTTTTCAGAGTTCTGGCAACTTTGATCCATGCCAGTATTAATCAGTTTTGATCTTAATGTAATCCATCTAGAGAAAAACATTTACAGAAAAATCAATTCCTATATCTGATGATACCAGATGCTGATTTATTTTTTTAAGTTTTATTTATTTATTTATTCAAGGAGACAGAGAGAGACAGAGAGAGAGAGAGAGAGAGAGAGAGAGAGAGAGAGAGAGGCAGAGACACAAGCAGAGGGAGAAGCAGGCTCCATGCAGGGAGCCCAACATGGGACTAGATCCTGGGCCTCCAGGACCATGTCCTGGGCTGAAGGCGGCACTAAACCACTGTGCCACCAGGGCTGCCCCAGATGCTGATTTATTGACTAAATTCCTCATGGTATCCAGGTGCTTTACAAGACGTAGTTAACTTATTACAAACATGTGATCCAGGCTCTGTTACTTTGTGACCTTTGGCAAATTACTCAACCTTGCTGAGCCTCAATATCCATGTGTGTAAATAAGGAACAAGGTCCTTCCTGGCACTATTTTCTCATTGTAATAATTTTCCGCAGGCCATTTTTTTCATACCTTGACCTCTGTGTATATATTCGTGTGAACTCATGTGTGAGCATGCATTCACTTCAAGCCTGCATGACAAGAGTACATGTTGGTGACTGTCACAAATAATTGAGAAATTTTAAAGCTATGCAGTGTGAAGAGACTCTCATGTAATAAAAATACCAAGTAAGGATTTCTTCACCTGAATTCTTGTGACAAATTGTTCAGTCACTATGAAAGAGCATGGTAGTAGATATTAATCCATTTAGATTTTACATTGAATTTGAACCCCTCAAATGCATTTAATCACAATGTATGTTTTAAAGTATCTCAGCTTTGGGACACCTGGGTGGCTCAGCCATTGAGTATCTGTCTTTGGCCCAGGGTGTGATCCCGGGATCCCAGATTGAGTCCCATTATCAGGCTCCTTGTGGGGAGCCTGCTTCTCCCTTGGCCTGTGTCTCTGCCTCTCTCTCTTTCTCACTGTGTCTCTCAGGAATAAATAAATAAAAATCTTTAAAAAATAAAATAAATAGGGCAGCCCCGGTGGCTCAGTGGTTTAGCGACTGCCTTCAGCCCAGGGCATGATCCTGGAGACCCAGGATCGAGTCCCATGTCAGGCTCCCTGCATGGAGCCTGCTTCTCCCTCTGCCTGTGTCTCTGCCTCTCTCTTTCTTACTCTCTCTCTGTCATGAATAAATAAATAAAATCTTTAAATAAAATAAAATAAAAAATAAAATAAAATAAAATAAAATAAAATGAAGTATCTCAGCTTAGTCTCATATTAGCTGGTAAGGTGTGCCAGGAATCTTTTAACTTCCCTAAACTCAGTTTCCTTTTTTTTTTTTAATTTTTTTAAATTTTTATTTATTTATGATAGTCACATAGAATGAGAGAGAGAGAGAGGCAGAGACACAGGCAGAGGGAGAAGCAGGCTCCATGCACCGGGAGCCCGACGTGAGATTCGATCCCGGATCTCCAGGATCGCGCCCCGGGCCAAAGGCAGGCGCTAAACCGCTGCGCCACCCAGGGATCCCTAAACTCAGTTTCCTATATAAAATAGATATAAGGGATCCCTGGGTGGCGCAGCGGTTTAGCGCCTGCCTTTGGCCCGGGGCGCGATCCTGGAGATCCGGGATCGAATCTCACGTCGGGCTCCCGGTGCATGGAGCCTGCTTCTCCCTCTGCCTGTGTCTCTGCCTCTCTCTCTCTCTCATTCTATGTGACTATCATAAATAAATAAAAAATAAATAAATAAATAAAAATAAAATAAAATAGATATAATAGTGGGATTTTCCTTAGGGTTTTGTAGACACATAATTAATTATTTAATAACTGTTATCCGCTGTAAATCTTGTCAGGCTAACATTTGTTTTGGAAAGTTTCCTATTTGCAGACCTCAAAGAGATGAGACTAGGCAGTAGGGAATGCTTTAGGCTTGAGTTTCATTGGAGGGATCATTAAAAATTGTAGTTGTCTTAGGCTTCTCCTTAGCAATTGAATGGTGGGTGAACAGAACCATACTATTGTGATCATCATTTATTGGAATAGTAAAGTCAGGAATGGTACGGGTAACTGTTTTTATTATAGCAGCGTTCACCAGCTTCCTCTCCATGTCAGTCAGTTTCTGGTTATTTTATCTCACATGCACACACTCACACATATCCATGTACACACTCTCACATTTATTCTACAGAGAGGATTGCCCTCTCCTCCCACAGCTCAAACAAAGCATTTTTGAAGCTTTCCTGATAGAGCCCTTATTGCTGGAGTTCACATGAAAACCATTTGTTTTAATGCATTATGTATTGAGGCATAATCAGCTTTACATATTTTAACATTCTAAGCGTCTGTTGCAGTATAGCACAGCTGGGGCTATATGAAGATATTATTGTAAAGGAACATATGTCATTAATAAATCCAGCTAGAAATTGCCTTATCTAGAGTGAAGGCAAAACACCAGAAAACCACACCACCTCATTGGTAGACAGCACTCAGGATAAAGAAAACAGTTCCCCAGTTAGAAACCAAACCACAATTTAAATTTTTTGTGGCCTTATTGTAAACTCTCTTTTGTTTTCTAGCTTGCTTATTTTTTTAAATAAAGAAGTACTTTGGCTTTGTCAGGCATATTTTTTTTAAGTGTAATTCTTTGCTTTTTCTTTCTAAATTGACTCTGTTCTTGTTAAGTTGGAGACACATTTGAATGTGGTACTGTGTATTCTATTTAATTTAAGGTATTTGTGTTGGTCTTGCCCTATTTCTATCAAGCCTTCCTTGCATGACCAAAGTCTTTGGTTATTGCCAACTCAGATAGTAATTTTTTAAAAAGATTTTATTTATTTATTTGAGAGAGAAAGAGAGATCACATAAGCAGGGGGAATGGCAGGCAGAGAGAGAGGGAGAAGCAGACTCTCTGCTGAGCAGGGAGCCCAATGTGGGACTCAGTCCAGGAGTCTGGGATCGTGACCTGAGCCAAAGGCGGACACTTGACCAACTAAGCCACCCAGGTGCACCTAGTGTTGACTTTAAATGGCATATACTGCAAGATAGGAGGATGATAAATTGTTACAATATGTTCAAACAAAGGTTTTTTTCTCATATTTGTCTTCTTGCTCTTTTTACATTTCTGTATTATACAAATCATTAACCTCTAGAACTTCAAATTTTATGCTTTGCCTGTCTCTGCTTACAGACACCGAGGACATACTGTTGTGCTAACACCGAAGACTTGGAGACCGTTATTCACCACGTGCACAGTCTGTACCCTTCCGCTCCTTTCCTGGCAGCAGGGGTTTCGATGGGAGGGTAAGGTTTTTCCTTCCTAAAATGTCTGAGGGAGAAGTGCTCTTACTTGACTGCTTCTTTCAGGAGACTATAAGCCACAGAGACATTTAAAAATAAATGTTTGATTATTTTTATCTTATTTTACCACGTGTGGTTGAATGAATGAAGGAATTAATCCAGGCAAATTGTAGTATTTTTGCTTGGCAGTTGGTCTCTGTGGTGAAAAGGATAAAGTATTTCCTTCGGAGACTCAGGATTTTGTGAGCCTGGAGGCTTGTTGAAACCATATGACATTGATTCCCATCATTCAGCAGCTGCCATGTTGACCTTCCGATTCCCTGAAGTACTGACTCCCAGCTGTCCCTGTAAGTGCGTCCTCTGGCACCACACAGGAAGCTGACCTTGTAGGCTGACTTTCATCATTCCGATCATAGAAATAATTACTTCTTGCTCTCTCCAGCTGAAGAGGCCTTCAATTTTTTTTCTCCAGGTGGTGGTGGTTTTGTTTGTTTTGTTTTGTTGCTGGGCAGATGGACCTACCCTGGAATGGTCTCTTAGAAACTGAAGTTTTATTGTTAACCCCTACTCTAGCTGCTATTTTAAGCATATGAATATTATTATACTTTGTGCTTGTTGCAGTTACACTGGGGATTAGTTGGAATATTTATACCATGTTTACTCATTTTTACTAATAATTATTTATGTTTTTTTTTGTTCCAATGATTATGAACTTAATAAAATCCAAAATTTTAATTATCTGGAATTTTACCATGCTTAGATTCCCTGAATGCTTGTCCAAAACTACATTTATAAATCAGCAAACACATGAGATAGAAAATATTTTTTCTTAATTTTATAATTGATTTATCTTTCAATTTTCAGAACATCTCAGAAGCATATTTACTTGAAAATGAACAGGCTTTACAAATGATAGATTCTGAAAAATAGTTGTTAACCACAGCTTTTTAGATTCTGATAAACATAAAACTAAGAAGAAAAGAATACATTTCTTACATTAGCATGGAAGGTCTGGCTTGACCTACTAAAGGAAGAAATCTGAATCAGAGCAGAAAACCCAGTCAGAACCTCCGAATTGTGCTCAATGTACTTCTCTTTCCTATGCCCCATAATGTGAGCTGTGGAGGACAGGGTGCCGGCTGAAGTTTTCCCCTTAATCATATAAATTCTTGACTTTTTAAAGGCCAGACCTTACATAAACAGGCCCAGATTCTCTATTCAGAAGCTCCTGGGAAATGCCTATTCATGTCACTTTGAATCCTCAGTGCCTGAAGGCAAAACTTGACCATTAGCCTTTGCAGCTGGTTGAATATTAATGTCTTGTAAATTGTTTGAAGGAAGCACCCTTTCTAGTTGCCTAGCACTGTGACACGTTCCCAAGTGGGCTTACCACTTGGGGATGTGTTTTACGGCTTGACACATTTTTTTTTTCATTTGGAAATGCAACAGACAAAAGCGTAGTGTCGAAGAGCCTAATGTCCAGTGCCCCTGTAGACTGGGGTAATCCCCAAGCCTGTGATGCCTGCGACCAAGTAGGGGATTTAAGCCAGAACTGAGTCTAGCCAAGGAATCCACACCATGCTACACCCAGTCAGGTTTCAGCTCCCAAAGAGCTGGTAAACAAGCTTTAAAGAATGTATAGAGGGCAGCCCCAGGTGGCACAGCGGTTTGGCACCGCCTGCAGCCTAGGGCGTGATCATGGAGACCCAGGATCGAGTCCCACGTCAGGCTCCCTGCGTTGAGCCTGCTTTTCCCTCTGCCTGTGTCTCTGCCTCTCTGTGTGTGTGTGTGTCTCAATAAATAAATAAATAAATAGGGATCCCTGGGTGGCGCAGCGGTTTGGCGCCTGCCTTTGGCCCAGGGCGCGATCCTGGAGACCCGCGATCGAATCCCACGTCAGGCTCCCGGTGCATGACGGAGCCTGCTTCTCCCTCTGCCTATGTCTCTGCCTCTCTCTCTCTCTCTCTCTCTCTCTCTCTCTGTGACTGTCATAAATAAATAAAAATTAAAAAAAAAATAAATAAATAAGCAATCTTAAAAAAATAAAGAATATATAGAAATTCTAAGTATATATAAAAGAGTATAATGATCCCCCATATATACTAATCATCTGGCTTCAATATTAATCAACTCTTCATGCAGCTTCTATAATTATCAACTCACCAATAGTCTTGTTAATCAGTATCACCCTCCATTCCTCCCTAATTCTGATTATCTTAAATACATATCAGATATCACTATAAATATTTCAGTAGGTATCTCTAAAAGGTAGACTCTCTTTAAAACACATACACACAAAATACCATTATCATACCCGAACAAAACTAACAATAATTCCTAAGAATTATCAAGTATTTTGTCAGTGTCACGTTTCCCCAATTGGTTTTATTTTATTATTTTTTAAAGATTTTATTTATTTATTCATCAGAGACACAGAGAGAGACAGACAAAGAGGGAGAAGCAGGCTCCCTGTGGGAAGCCAGATGCGGGACTCGATCCTGGGACCCTAGGATCACGTTCTGAGCCGAAGGCAGATGCTCTGTTGTGCCCAAGATTGCGAATCCAAGAAACCACCAAGGAGCCGACACCATGCAAGCGCACGAGGGTTTATTTGCAAGCTCGAGCTTGGATCCAAGTATACCCGACACAGCAGAGCAGGGATTTGGACCCCGAGGTTAAGAGGCGTAGCAGTTTTATAGAGGCCAGTGGCCAATGAGATTGTAACACACACAGAAAGTTGCATAGTCATGTCGGTCCGCATGCAGGTGGCCAATTGAATTACCATTTACCCTGTAGTGACCGTTTGAACTAGCCTGTCACTCTGGTCAGAATTGGTGTGCAGGTTTGGTGGGCAAAAGGCGGGGTTTACATTCTTGGCGGTTAGGGGTTCCGCATTCCTATATGAGCCAGTTTCCAGTAAGGGTGTGCTCAGCCGCTTGACTAGGGTGGGGGAGTGCCTTAAGCAATAAGCAGGTCATGTGGGGGTTATACATGAGATGGCGGGTGTAGCACAAAATGGAGTTAGTCCTGCTCTGCTTGTCCAGGGGTAGGGGATTTTTGTTAAATTCCTTAGGTCCCACAGCTCAACCACTGAGCCACCCAGGTACCACAGTTGGTTTTACAGTGTGTTTGAGTCAGGAACCAGAGAATATCCATACATTGGGATTAGTATGCCTCTTAAGTCTCTCTCTCTTTTTTTTTTAAAGATATTTATTTATTCATTCATTCATTCATTCATTCATTTGAGACACACACAGAGAGAGAGGCAGAAACACAGGCAGAGGGAGAAGCAGGCTCCATGCAGGGAGCCTGATGTGGGACCCAATCCTGCGACTCCGGGATCATGCTCCGAGCCAAAGGCAGATCCCCAACCACTGAGCCACCCAAGCGTCCCGCCTCTTAAGTCTGTTAATTCATGGATTCCTTTTCTGTCTCTCTGTTTCTTTTCATTTGGTGAAAAAAATGGAGTCCTTTTATTATCAAAGTAAAACAGCCTTTTTTGGAGTGACATCTTGATATTATTTTTCTCCTGCATAATAGTTAAGTATTTCCCACCCTGCTCTGCTGACTTGGCCATGGATACTACTGTTTCTTCCTACTCCTGAGAGCTTCCCTTCCAGTCCTTCCAGTTTGCCCATCATACCAACTTCCCAGCACACTGTGACTTCCAGCCAAATAATTAGTACCACCAAAACTAGGACCCTGGAATGAACTGTTTGCAGGAAAGTAAACATTCTGTAAATGACATAGTGAACCACAGTACTGTATACCAGGAATACGGTCATTATTAAGAGTCATTTGCAAAAACAAAATCTCCACTTTTGATCTGAAGCCTCATCCCATTCCCTCTGCAAGTCACTTGGGCTGGGAAAGAGAATAATACAGAATCTTTATCCATTCTATTTCAGAACCTCCACAATTGGAGTAATAAAAAACAGAAAATAGGGACGCCTGGGTGGCTCAGCAGTTGGGTGTCTGCCTTCGGCTCAGGTAGTGACCCCAGGATCCGGGATCAAGTCCCACAATGGGCTCCCTGCGAGGAGCCTGCTTCTCCCTCTGCCTGTGTCGCTGCCCCTCTCTGTGTGTGTGTGTGTGTGTGTCTCATGAATAAATAAATCTTTAAAAAATATATATAATAAAAAGCAGAATTTAGGCTATCATCCTTTCTCTTAATTGGTAATGTTAAACTTGGATTTCTGACATTTGTATTAGTTTAAACAGGAAAGGATAGGAAGAGAAAACAAGTGACTTCGGGGGCCAAGAGCTCTGCCACAACTCAAAAAGTCTAACTCTTAAGTTTGGGAGCCCTTTAGAGACTACATTTAGGAAGCAAGAGCTCAGAGGCAACCAGACCCATCACTCACAATCTCCAGTGTTAAACCCAGAGATCTGTTATAATTTTGAAAGCTCCCCAGGTGGTTACAATATGCAGCCATGTCTGAAAACCACTCCTTACACTCTCTCATCTATGCCAAGGCCCACAGGCCAAATCTGGCAGTCTGTTTTGTCCAAGAGCTAAGAACGGTTATTATATTCTTAAATGGTTGAAGAAGGGGCACCTGGGTGGTTCAATCACTTAAGCATCCAACACCTGATTTTGGCTCAGGTCATGATTTCAGGTTTGTGAGATGGAGCCCCATGTCAGCTCTGCACTGGGAATGCAGCCTGCTTAAGATTTGCTCTCCCTAAAGACTCCTAACTCAGAAAAGAACTAGGGGTGGTGGAAGGGGAGGAGGGCGGGGGGTGGGGGTGAATGGGTGATGGGCACTGAGGGGGACACTTGACGGGATGAGCACTGGGGGTTATTCTGTATGTTGGTAAATTGAACACCAATAAAAAATTAATTTATTAAAAAAAAAGATTTGCTCTCCCTTTGCCCTCCCCACAGTTGGTGCACGCATGCACATGGACATGCTGTGTGAGTGTGTATCTCTCCCCCTAAATAAAGTCTGTAAAAAAAATTTTTTTTAATTAAATGGCTGGAAAAAAATCAGAAAAATAACAGTTCGTGTCATGTGAAAATTACATGAAATTTAAATCTCATCCATATATAATGTTTTGTTGGAAGACAGCAATGTCTGTTCATTTATGTATTATCTATAGTTGCTTTTGCACTACAATCATGTAGTTAGGTAGTTGTGACAGTTATTATATGGCCAGCAAAGCCCAAAATATTTATTCTATTGCCCATTATAGGAAAATTGGCCTGAAACACCCCTCACATACTAAAATTAAACTTTCACTTAGAAGCTGGGGCCCAAGGATTTGCATATTTTTAATAAACCTCCAATATTATTTTTAAAAATGAAAGAAAGAGAAGGAAGGAAAGCAAGAGAAGGAAGGAAAGAAAGGAGGAAGGGAGAAAGGAAGGAAAAAAACCCACCCTACTCTTACACAGGATTTTTCTTATATTTTCCTTCATACAAGGATACACATACACATAATAACGGTATGGCTTGGCTATTCACATTACAGCCAACTACAAAATAAATAAGTATGTGAACCTAAGGAAAAAAATGAAGATACTTGCATACTTTTCCAAAGTTAAGGTCTTAAACACTGGTTTATGTTTTTTCTTCTCCATAGTTAAGGTAAAGTCCATAGTTAAAAATAAGATATCATGAGAGGTAACAAATTCCTCACAAAGTTTACTGTTTCTCCCCATTTTAGAATGCTGCTTTTGAATTACCTGGGCAAAATTGGGCCGAAAACTCCTTTAAAGGCAGCTGCAACTTTTTCAGTTGGTTGGAATACTTTTGCTTGCTCTGAGTCGTTGGAGAAACCACTCAACTGGCTGCTTTTTAACTATTACTTGACAACTTGCCTCCAGTCTTCAGTAAATAAGTAAGTCATCTTTAAAATCTGATGTCTCCAAACTTTTTGGGGTACATGCCTCAACAGAAAAAAGTTATATAACACTGCTAAGATCTGTATACTTATGTTTACATTATATACCTTTACTATGGTACCCAAATATTCATTGTTATATACAAAACTAAAAAGGTTTTAAGTAAATGCTAAAAATGTACATAAAGGTTGTAATGTTTTCTTTCTGTATCTCAGTGGACTGTTTTACAACCCCTAGGGTATGTGCCCCTGCTTTGAAGATCACTGTTCTAAATTATTCCAAAAGACTTAAAAACGTTAACATTGACTGTGTTGAATAACATTATGAGCTATTTCCCCAGATTTTCTACCTGTTGTTAATCTATTAATATCTAATTCTTCCCTAGGTAATAAGCAATGTACTAAGTGTTTTTAGTGCTGAATAATATAGTTTTTTAAGCATATGCTTACAAGTATATGCTTGTTTAAAGATTTTATTTTGTTTATTCATGAGAGACGCAGAGAGGCAGAGACACAGGCAGAGGGAGAAGCAGGCTCCCTGTGGGGAGCCCGATGCAGGCCTCAATCCCAGGACCCTGGGATCATGACCTGAGCCGAAGGCAGATGCTCAACCACTGAGCCACCCAGGTGCCCTACAAGCAAGCATATGTTTTATTTACTTTTTTTAATTTTTTTAAAATTTTTATTTATTTATGATAGTCACACAGAGAGAGAGAGAGGCAGAGACATAGGCAGAGGGAGAAGCAGGCTCCATGCACCGAGAGCCCGACATGGGATTCAATCCCGGGTCTCCAGGATCGTGCCCTGGGCCAAAGGCAGGTGCTAAACCGCTGCGCCACCCAGGGTTCCCGCAAGCATATGCTTTAGAAGCTTAGGGAAATGCATTTCACTTGGATATTCTCAGCCCTCCCCTCCCCCCCCAGTTCTTAACATTACCAGACTGCTGTGTTTGCATTAGTTTTTCTGGAATTGTTTGTATATCTTCTACCATTTAAATTGGTATGGTACCAAAGGAGAGATGTTTCTGTTTCTATTTTGATGACTTTTACCATCTGTTTTTAGGTGAATTAATCAATGTAATATAAATGCTAAATAAAAAGTCCAGTGAATTTGTACAGGACTTATTGAAAACCATAGATATCCCAAAAGTTGATATTAGATATTACATTAAACTTAGCCTTATTAAGTTAGAGATGTTGATTATAAAATATTGCTTAAAATATTAAAAAGTTAGATCACTAACTACTCATTGTCAGTGAAAAGGGGGACAGTAGCAAGAAAATTGAAGAGAATGATTTGGGAATTAACATATTGATTCTATAAGAAAAATCTTATAGATTTTTCTGGGCAGCCCGGGTGGCTCAGCAGTTTAGCGCCGCCTTCAGCCCAGGCCTGATCCTGGAGACCCGGGGTTCCTGCATGGAGCCTGCTTCTCCCTCTGCCTGGGTCTCTGCCTCTCTCTCTCTCCCCCCACCCCAGCCCCCCACTCTGTGTGTGTCTCTTGTGAATAAATAAATAAAATCTTCTAAAAAAAAAAAAAAAGAAAGAAAAATGACCACCATTAAGGGGCACCTGGCTGGCTCTGAGTCGTTGAGCCACCTGGTAGAGCATGTGACTCCTGACTCATGAGTTCAAGCCCCACATTGGGTGTAGGGCTTACTTAAAAATAAAGAAATAAAATATTTAAAAAGAAAAAAAGAAAGAAAAGTGACCACCATTTAAAAAATAAGTATATAAAATATAAAACTTAATTTTCAACATAGCATTTTAAAAATAATGTCTTCAGGTGGTTTATTCAATTGAAAGCTTCTGGCAATACGTAAGGCCTTTTTAGTCAAATTGATTTAATAGTAGCAGTGTGTAGGTACAACTTGTTATGAAGCAATATTTATGTGTATTATTATAAAATTAGTTCAGGGATGCCTGGGTGGCTAAGTGGTTGAGCATTTGCCTTTGGCTCAGGGTATGATCCCAGAGTCCCAGGATTGAGTCCCACATCGGGCTCTTTGTGTGGAGCCTGCTTCTCCCTCTGCCTGTGTCTCTGCCTCTCTCTCTCTCTCTCTCTCTCTCTCTCTCTCTCTCTTTCTCTCTGTGTCTCTAATGAATAAATAAATAAAATCTTTTAAAAAATAAAAATAAATATAGATCAGTGGCCTTCATTTTTTTAAGAAAGTACTTTGGGGGCACTTGGGTGGCTCAGTCAGTTAAGTATCCAACTCTTGATTTCAGCTCAGGTCATGATCTCAAGGATGTGCGATCGAGTCCCGTGTTAATAACCTCCTTGCTTGGTGTGGAACCTGCTTAAGAGTCTCTCTCTCCCTCTTCCTCTTCCCCCCCAGCCCGCTCTTACTCTCGCTCTAAAAAAAGTACTTTTAAAAATTGTCTTGAGGAAAAATATCAATGTACTTCTGCTAATCTGATTAAGTAAATATTTATTGAGTGCCAATTTTGTGCCCTGTGTTAGACTGTTCAGTTATTTATTATGATGTACTTTAGGTATGATTGAGATAGCAATGACCTTCGTTTTTTTTTTTTTTATCTTAATTTTTTACCTTTGAAATTCTTTTGCTGCAGGCACCGGCACATGTTTGTAAAACAAATAGACATGGATCATGTTATGAAGGTAGGAGAGAAAATTTATGTAAAATTTTGATTTCTTCTTTCGATTCCAAGGATAGAGATAATCTGTTTTTATTTTTCAGGCTAAATCCATCAGAGAGTTTGATAAGCGATTCACTTCAGTCATGTTTGGGTACCAAACAATTGATGATTATTATACTGATGCCAGCCCCAATCGTAGGCTGAAGTCAGTAGGAATCCCAGTGTTGTGTCTGAATTCTGTGGATGATGTTTTCTCACCAAGTCATGGTAAAATTAACATATTTCTATACATCTTGATATGAAGTAGCCATTTTAAAATACTGTTCTTTTTAAGAATATACAATACTGAGAAGTAAAATGTCATATAAAATGTTTTCCACTGCATTAGAAAAAAATAGCTAGATACTGAAAATTTAGTATCTAAATGTCTGAGATCATTTTAAATGCTTTCACAGACCCTTATCTGGTTCATTTTAAGAGATTTTGAGTGAATTATGACTTTGAATATTTCACTTGTTCACATTTTTTATAACCTTTCCTTCTATCAAATACACTGTTCTTTGGACAAATTATGTTGCAATATCTTTGCCTCATAAGTTCACTGTCATCATTTGCCTTTTCTTCTCAGATTCTTTTTTTTTTTTTTTTTATGATAGTCACAGAGAGAGAGAGAGGCAGAGACACAGGCAGAGGGAGAAGCAGGCTCCATGCACCGGGAGCCCGACGTGGGATTCGATCCAGGGTCTCCAGGATCGCGCCCTGGGCCAAAGACCGGCGCTAAACCGCTGTGCCACCCAGGGATCCCAGATTCTTTTTTTTTTAATTTTTTTAAATTTATTATGATAGTCACACACAGAGAGAGAGAGAGAGAGAGAGGCAGAGACACAGGCAGAGGGAGAAGCAGGCTCCATGCACCAGGAGCCCGACGTGGGATTCGATCCAGGGTCTCCAGGATCGCGCCCTGGGCCAAAGGCAGGCGCTAAACCGCTGCGGCGCCCAGGGATCCCGTCTTCTCAGATTCTTAAGCAGAAGGCTTTGGAACTTTTCTCCTCTTTTAACCTGAAAGAAAACTTGAGACTTTTTTTTTTTTAATTTATTGATTTATTTATGATAGTCACACAGAGAGAGAGAGAGAGAGAGAGGCAGAGACACAGGCAGAGGGAGAAGCAGGCTCCATGCACCGAGAGCCCGATATGGGATTCGATCCTGGGTCTCCAGGATCGCCCCTGGGCCAAAGGCAGGCGCCAAACCGCTGCGCCACCCAGGGATCCCCCGAAAACTTGAGACTTTATAAACATGATATCATGTTTATAAACACTTGACTGTCTTAATGAGTGTAAGCACATTTGGTCACATTTGAAGGGAAACAGTCTGCTTTTCCCTGGATATTGTATAAAAGGAAATTATGCCCAAATTAACTTCCTTGCTCTCGTAATTTAAGAAATACGGAATTTGGTGGCAAAGATATATACACGTGTTCATACATCAAAGCAACATAAGATGATAAGAAGTCATCATAAGGATCAGCAGACTTGACCTCTAATTCTTTATCTAATGAAATTTCAAAAAGCTTTTTTTTTTAAAGATTTTATTTATTTATTTGAGAGAGAACACGAGCAGTGGGGAGCAGCAGAGGGAAAGAGAGAGGGAGAAGCAGACTCCCCGATGAGCAGGGAGCACTTGACATGACAGCAGGGCTTGATCCCAGGACCCTGAGATCACAACCTGAGCTGAAGGCAGACACTCATCCCCCACCAATGGAGCCACCCAGTACCCCCACAAAGCTTTTATAAAGTTTCTTCTTATTCCCCCCAAATACTTTAAGAACATTTTCCCCAAGTACTTCATTTAAAAAAAAAGTTAATCTGACTACAAACACAACATATATGCATTATCAATAGTTCAGAAAATCCCCCAAAGTATATAAAAATAAAAATCACCTATCATTTTATTGTGTGATATATGATAATCACAAGTGACTTTAGATAGCTGGAACTTTTTGACCTTTCACCACAAATCAAGAACTGAAACTGAAATTTAGTGTTCGTTGAATTATGTGGTGGTTATTTAGCCTATTTTCATTGGATTAAGAAAGTGTAGTGTTTCTCCTTTTTTTAATATTTCACAGGCCCCTTTTTTACCAACCAAAATTTCTCAGCATTTTAACCTGCCCCCTTGGTTGAAATTTAAACTCATTATTCCCTGTTCTTTCCCAAGTCCTTAAGATAGTCTTGCCACATTGAAATAGTAGGCAATTGTCTGCATTTTGAGAGCACAGGCAGCCAGCATCTTTCACGTGACTCCAACGTGGCACAGTCTTTGTTCTTCTGATAGGACTGTAAGTATCAGTGTTAGAAATTCCTGAGTGTATCCAGAGTGTGAAATTGGGACTCATAATAATTCAATCAGAGGCAAATGAAGCATTCTAAGTCAAAGCCTTTAATGTAAGGTGAAAAAGGAATAGCAAAAATAATATGTCATTTCACCTGCCCCTCCCCTTGAGCTCACATGCCTTATCCCAAGATAGGAGATACTCTTCTTTAGGTGGCGTTGGCTAAGGAAGTGAGTGCAGGACCCATTTGGGCAAGGGCTTGGGTTGCTGATCCTGATTTAGGATCTTGAAGTTTATTCTTCAGGGAGCATTGTGAGGGGTTAAACTGAGTACATCGTCGGAACCAGCAATTTGCGCATGGCAGCAGCTCCATCTTATAAGGGTCTTCGTTCTCCTAGAGAACTGTGAGAGGAGCTGTGTCAGCTTCCTTTCCTTCATTAGAAGGGTGTGGGGTACGGAGATCATACCTTTAATTAGCTCATTTACCTTTAAGACTCTGCCCAAGACCTGAAGGTCCAAAATACTGCAACAACCACCTTAACTTAATTAAGGAGATAAGCTTTAGCAGTATCTGAAATTAAAACAGTTCTCATGCCAGGTTGTGATTCATTATAGATCTGAAATCAAAACATTTTCACTGTGAACTCTAACCATGGGAGAAAAAATAAAAATAAAACAACTTCAATTCACATCCTTTAGAGTGAAGTTATTACTCAGGACAGATTTTGTAGGGATGCCTGGGTGGCTCAGCTTGTTTGGCGCCTGCCTTCAGCCCAGGGCATGATACTGGAGTCCCAGGATCGAGTCCCACATCAGGCTCCCTGCGTGGAACCTGCTTCTCCCTCTGCCTGTGTCTCTGCCTCTGTGTGTGTGTGTGTGTGTGTGTGTGTCATGAATAAGTAAATAAAGTCTTTAAAAAAAAAGGGATAGATTTTTGTAGCATATATGAAGATTGTCATTACTAGTGAATTATTTAAATATAGCAACTATATTTTCAAAATGAAGTATTTCATTGCACTCTTTTTTGCTATCTATATATGTTTTTACTATATAAATTATTGTATAGGGGTGTTTGGGTGGCTCAGTTGGTTAAGTGTCTACCTTCAGCTCAGGTCATGATCTCAGGGTCCTAGCTTTGAGCTCCACATCAGGCTCCCTGCTCATCAGGAAGCCTGCTTTTTCTACAGCCCCCTCTGTTCATTCTCTCTCTCTCTCCCCCCCACCCCAATAAATAAATAAATAAATTAATTAATTAATTAATTAATTAATTAATTTAAAGAATCATTGTATAGCTTTGAATCCTTAAGATGGCCAACAACTGGCCCCTCAGGAATCTAACTTCATATAAAATAAACCAAAGTCACCCATAATGAATTTATAGTTCTCATGAAGGTGATGAGTTGTTGTTTTCCTGATGTAATACCTAAGTGAGGATCTTACAGCATAATGTAAGGATTCACCATACCTTGAATTACTTTATTGTTTCAAAACAAGACTGGGCCTTTTCATACTTTTATGTTTTGAGTAAACACTTGGATTGATTCTTCTAAAAATAATGGTTCAGTACCTAGCTGTATCCATGACCTGTTATAAGAATATAAATGGTTGATACAAATTAGACCTATTCTATTAGCCATAGTCATTACAAATATTTATTTAAGTCATGGTGTTTCAGTTTGTAACGATGGGAAATGCTAAAAGTGTGTATTTCCCGTAATGGAAACTGGTAATAATTACGTATTTTTCTTTACCCTTTCCTCTCTCATCTTTTTTTACCCCAAGCTATTCCAGTTGAAACTGCCAAGCAAAACCCTAATGTTGCATTGGTCCTTACTTCTTATGGAGGCCATATTGGTTTTCTGGAGGGAATCTGGCCACGTCAGTCCACTTACATGGATCGAGTCTTCAAGCAGTTTGTACAGGCCATGGTGGAGCATGGACATGAACTCTCTAACATGTAATTCTTTAGGTGCATTTTGTCTGAACCATCACATAAAGGCAGCTCAGCTTAGGGCCCAAATCTTAACTATTGTATGTATATAAAACAGATGAGCCAGCAAGTGGTGAAGAGGTCCAGAATGACATGCAAAAACTACTTTTTTGGGGGAAACAAAACAACTTTGTAGCAAGAAATGAAATATAGATTTAGATTGTAACTCATGTAGATTTTATTTTTACTATGCCTTACCAAGTATGACCTTAAAGTAGTCAGACATGGAATTGCACTTAACCAAAACTATTGTGTAAAAAGATTTTAATTCCTCAGGGTTTTAATTTAGGCTAGTATTTTTTTAGATTACTCATTTTAGGTGATTTAATGGTACTTTAATAACTGTTAAGAGATTTTGGTTATTTGAATGTAAGTTTTAAGTTGGCATATTCCTAAGGGTATTTATACCTAATGACGATAATATGAAAACTGAAATAAGATAAAATACAATGCACTAAATCTTTTATGTATCCTAATTTTAAAAAGCAAATCAACAATATTAGACTGATGTCTATACATGCTGATACTCTGATAATATTACTACTCTGATAATATTAAATTAAGGCTGTTTTATGTTTTATAACAATTATAGTTTACATGCTTATTTTTAAAATAGTATATGTGCATACATATATATCAATATATTAAAATAAATTCTATCATTTTAAATTGTTTCTTTTTGAGTCTTTATAAAAAAGTAATCCCTAGAAATTAATCTATGATAATTTCATGAGTGCATTAGTAAGAAATATTAAAATGTTTTGTTTCACTGTTTCCAGAATATAGGGTTCACATCACTTGTACCAATTAAAAATACTTTCAGCTTCAGGAAACCTGTCTAACAATGACTTGGGAATTACAATATTTAATTATCTTGCATGATAAAAAGTCTCCAGGCAGGCCAGGACTGGTGTAGGGGTTTCCAATGTCATCAAAGACTCAGGATTTTTCTGTTTCCACTCCACTTAGGAGGGTAGCTAGTTATCTCCTAGACACAGGATGTCTTTTGCAGCTCTGACGTCAGGTTTGTGGAAAAGGGGGAAGGAATGGGGCCAGACATATCTAAGACATGTGCTTATATGCATTGGCTGGAACTGGGCTATGTGGGCACCCTGGTTGAGGAGGCTGGGAAATCAAGTATGTAAACTTTTTCTTTTGTCATGTAGGCAAGCAAAGGAGAAGGGATTGCCAATGGTTGTTGGACTGCCCAGCCAAGAGTGGTAGCTTCCATGTCATTCAACCTCTTTCCCCCTTATTTTTTTTTCTTTTTACTGTTTCCACCTGTTTATAAAATATGTACATTTTTGCCCAGTTATCACATTAAGAGAATCATGTACAAAACATATTAACACAAAATTGTTAACTAAAAGTGCCACTTTGTGAGAGTTCCTAATAATGTGCTTGTAAACTCCCTTATAACTGTGTCTAGAATGATAGCACCGATGATACCAGAGCTTTGTTTGTCTGTACAGCATATATTCTGATTCAATAGTAATAATTACTTTCAGTCTGTATGGTTCATGTGGAGCTGATCCTGCCTTTCAGACTTACCTTCTAAATTGTAAACAAAAATTGTATCAAGAAAACTGTTTACTCATTGGTCAGGGCTACAGGGGGAGAGGTAGTGCTTCACGTCCCTCTACGTACAAAAATTGATTCCAGCTATAAGTTAAAGAGAGAAACATTTTTTAAGTCCATAAAAGCACTAGATGAAAACATGGGAAAAATTTTAGAGTGGGGAGGTGCATCTGAAGCAAAATATGAAAGTGAGAACCCACATAGAAAGAAGTGACAAAGGAGAGCCTAGGTGGCTCAGTCAGGCTCTGCCTTCAGCTCAGGTCATGATCTCAGGGTCCTGGGACTAAGGTCCAAGTCAGGCTCTCCACCTGGCAGGGAGTCTGCTTCTTCCTCTCCCTCTCCCTCTGTGGCCATGTTCTGTCTCTCTCAAATAAATAAGTAAAATATTTTCAAAAGAGAAGTGACAGATATGATTATATAAAGATGAAAACTTCAGTTCTACAAAACCACTGTGAACAATATTAGAATAAAAATGACAGAGAAAAACATTTGCTATACTACAGTAGGTTAGTATCCCCAAACGCCAAAGAACTCTTAAAAATTGGTAATGAAACATCTGATAGAAGAATGGGCAGGGATATACAAAGTACACTCACAGAATAATAGCCAATAAATTTATAAAAAGGTGGACAATCTCACTAGTAGTTTAGGAAGTACAAAATTTAAAAACAAAGAGAGGGGATCCCTGGGTGGCGCAGCGGTTTAGCGCCTGCCTTTGGCCCAGGGCGCGATCCTGGAGACCCGGGATCGAATCCCACGTCGGGCTCCCGGTGCATGGAGCCTGCTTCTCCCTCTGCCTGTGTCTCTGCCTCTCTCTCTCTCTCATTCTATGTGACTATCATAAATAAATAAAAATTTAAAAAAAATAAAAATAAAAACAAAGAGAATAGTGACCATGAGATTATAAGTTTAATAACATATAGGATTAATAATATATAGTGTTGGTGATAGTATGGGGAAACAGTTCTTCAAATGGTAAGTTACGTAAATGAGCAAATTTTGGAATGAAAAAAAATTTATGGTATTAAAAGACAAGAATAAATATCTAGAAATCCCATTTTGAAGACTATCCAATAGAAAAACCAGCAAGAGTGTGTAAAGACATAGGTTTGGGGACACCTGGGTGGCTCAACGGTTGAGCATCTGCCTTCAGCTCAGGGCGTGATCCCAGGGTCCTGGGATCAAGTCCCACATTGAGCTCCCTACAGGAGCCCGCTTCTCCCTCTGCCTTGATTCTGCCTTTCTCTCTCTCTCTCTCTCTCTCTCTGTGTGTCTCTCATGAATAAATAAAAATCTTTAAAAAAAAGACGTAGGTTTGTTGCAGCCTAGACGTTTAGGATAGCAACTGGTTTAGTGGGAAATGAGTAAATTATGACATTCACACTTATATAACCATTGAGAAGAATGAGATAACACTATGTACTTATTTTTAAAGACGTTTCTGATATATTATTTAATGAAAAACAATCTGTTGATTCATATGTATGATATGATCTCATAGTATAAAAAAATTGAATACAGCTATAGAGGCATGTGGTTGTGTAAGTTATAATGAGATGAGGATTTTCAAGTGTGATTGTTTTACATGAAGATAGACTATTCTCCCCAGCTGTGCCTCCAAACACTAGCAAGCTCTGAGAAAGAAGGGTTGTGTTTTAATCATTTCTATAATGCACAGATTTAGCATATTTCCTGAAACAAAATAGGTCCTTAGTCAAAATTAGTTGAGTGACAGCAGTATAAGCATGCAAATACTACCTTGTAAGCCAGCCAAAAATGTTTATGTATAAAAAAAAGTTTCTATATATGTAAAATTTTTTTCTAAGTCCTCATGTTTCTGTTGCTTATTGTCATCACCAAACTATTCACAATAGGAATACAAATGGATACTGGGGCTTTCCTTTTTTGCTTTTTGACAGAGTCATATATGTTTTTTATATATTAAATTCAGTAAACACGCATATACATTTTATGGAACAAGAGTTTCTCTTACTATGTGCAATATTCATAGCATAATGCACTCATATTTTGTAGCCCATCATTCTTATCTGGTCTATTTTACTCTTTTAACTATCCTATTTTCCTTTTTCTTTCTTTTTAATTTTTTTTAAAGTAGGCTCCACACCCAACATGGGGCTTGAACTCATAACCCTGAGATCAAGAGTCACATGCCCTATCAGTTGAGCCAGCCAGGCACCGCTCTCATTTTCATTTTTAAAATGAAAGTATTGGGATCCCTGGGTGGCTCAGTGGTTTAGCGCCTGCCTTTAGCCCAGGGCGTGATACTGGAGTCCTGGAATTGAGTCCCGCAACGGGCTCCCAGCATGGAGCCTGCTTCTCCCTCTGCCTGTGTCTCTGCCTCTCTCTCTCTCCCTCTATGTCTATCATGAATAAATAAAATCTTTTAAAAAAATAAAATGAAAGTATTGGGGGTGCCTGGGTAGCTCAGTCAATTAAGCGTCTGGGGTCCTGGGATTGAGCCCCATGTCAGGCTCCCTGCTCAGTGGGGAAGTCTGCCTCTCCCTCCCCATCTGCTTCCCTCCGTGCTCATGCTCTCTGTCACTCACTTTCTCTCAAATAAATAAAATGAATTTTTAAAAAATAAATAAAATGAAGATCTTGAGGTGCCTATGTGGCTCAGTTGGTTAAGCACCGGCCTTTGACTCAGGTCATGATCCTGGAGTCTGGGATAGAACCCCGCATGAACCCTGCATAGCATCAGGCTCCCTGCTCAGCAGAGAGTCTGCTTCTCCCCCTCCTTCTGCTCCTACCACCCCCTCATGCTCTTTCTCTCTCTCTCAAATAAAAACATTAAAATATAAAATAAAACGAAAATCTTATTCTTAAATCTGTGGTATGGGTGTATGGGGCTCACTGTATCATTCTCTCTGCTTTTGTGCATAAATTTTGTTATTACTTTTTTAAAATTACTATAGAAATGCACTTTTAAGACCCACTAATGGTTTATAACCTACGGTTTGAAAGACTGAAATTCTGGAGGTTACTGAAAGTTGAAGAAGTCACTATTGTCTATGGCAGTTGTCACATTTAGTTTTAATAGCTTCTTATTGGCTCTCCCTCAGCAATCTATAAATACAGGGAAGACAGGAAACATACCTTCTTTGCTCTCTATTCTATCTCCTGGGGCCAGCACAGAGTCTGCCTCATACTAGGTTTATTACTAATTAATAATACCTAATACTTGAACCAGGCCCTGAGTCTGATGGAATAGATTTCAGATGCAAATCGAGAGTGGGGAGAGGAGAGATTTTTGCAACCACTCTCCACATCATAATATCTGTTAAAGCAGCCTGTTTCCCCTACTGACTTTACAGACAAAATGGTAATTTGTAAAATTTCACAGCTACTCTGAACCTCACAAAGCCTTGGTCACAAGGTAAGCACTCAACTTTTTAGAACTTAATTTGGAATCAACGAGGACAATTTTCAAAGTCAGGTGATAAAGAATACTTAGGAAATATGCTATTTCAACTCCAGTTCTCACAAGACAATATTTTGGACCTAATGTTTTCTGAAAAGAAGCTAATACGTCAGTAGATACTGATACGTCTTCTCCTACAATACAAAATTGACACTAGCAATGATACTCCATGCAGTTAAGAATCATTGCATTGATGCAATCATTGTAGTTGATTTTATTGTTTTGCTTTTAAATTTTTTCTCTAAACAGACTAGCATTTATATATTCAAGGGCTTTATGATGATAAAAATTATGTTTTCTGCTTTTATCATATGCATTTTATTTTTTATTTTTAAAGATTTTTTTTATTTATTCATAGAGACACACAGAGAGAGAGAGAGAGAGAGAGAGAGGCAGAGACACAGGCAGAGGGAGAAGCAGGCTCCATGCAGGGAGCCCGACGTGGGACTCGATCCTGGGTCTCCAGGATCACACCCCAGGCTGCAGGCGGCACTAAACCACTGCGCCACTGGGGCTACCCTCATATGCATTTTAAAGCTATGAATTATTGAACTGTGATATACTGTACTAAGTAATACTGTAACAAAGAGATACATTTTCTGGCTCTTTCAACTACCTAAATGTGGGAATTATTTTTAAAATGGTGAAAAGCAATAATTTGACCAGTATGCTCTAGGCTCATCTTGTATTTTCACTACTCTAGCCGTGGAATTAATAATTCACCAAGGAGTCCTGGTTCTTTTCTTTAAAGAATAGCATTTAAAAACTAAGACCTAGATGCTAGACATGCTCTTTGCTACTAGGACCCCACTTCTTGTAGCCTCTCTCAATGGAGTTAGGAAAAATTAATATATAATGCAAATACATGTACATCTAAACGTATCTATCATCTTTAAATAAACAAGAGTCCATACTGATACCTCTGACTCCAGTTTAGCACCACAGAATTAATTCTAGCTTCCCCCTCTTTATCTATAACTCTTTTTTCCCAGTGAGATACATGTCTCTGATTATCTATAATATATTTATTTATTAATTTGTTGAACCATACAAATAGATTATAGTTTCAGAATTCCTATACTATACCTCGTGACAAACCAATTTACTAAGTAGAGTACATTTGTTCGTATAATGCTCTTTTTGTCTTTACAAAAAGGTGTTAAAATATCCATTCAAAAGAGTTTTTCAGTTAACTCCTTTCAGTGTGGTTATGTGACTCATTTGTAATACAGTTAAATTTATCATCATGTGCATTTCATCCTCCTCTCCACATCCTAGTAGATTTTTCTTCTTTTTTTTTCTTTTTCCTAGTAGATTTTTAAAAATGTATATGAAGTTTACCCTTTGTGGCAGTTTCATGAGTTTTAACAAATACATAGAGTGGTGGGTCCACCACCACAGTTCTATATGGGATCTTTCCATCACTCATCTAATTCTGCCTTGATAAATAGTTGTAGAAAATCATTCCTTTCTCCCCCACAAACTCTGATCTATCTTCCTCTCTCTAGTCTTGCCTTTTTCAGAGTGTTATATAAATGAGATTATGTATTGTGTAAACCTTTTGGGTCTAGCTGCTTTCTCTTAACAAAATGCATTTAACGGGATGCCTGGGTGGCTCAGCAGTTGACCATCTGCCTTCAGCTCAGGGATTTGATCCCCAGGTCCTGGGATCGAGTGCCACATCGGGCTCCCTGCATGGAGCCTGCTTCTCCCTCTGCCTGTGCCTCTGCCTCTCTTTCTGTGTCTCTCATGAATAAATAAAATCTTTTTTTAAAAATGCATTTAAGACTCATCTATAGTTCTTAACTCAGGAATTCATTCCTTTTTATCTGACTAGTATCCCATCATAAAGATATACCACCCTTTGTTCATCCATTCAGTAGTTGAAAGAGGGCAGCCTGGGTGGCTCAGCGGTTTAGTGCCGCCTTTGGCCCAGGGCGTGATCCCTGAGTTCTGGGATCCAGTCCCACGTCAGGCTCCCTGCATGGAGACTGCTTCTCCCTCTGCCTGTGTCTCTGCCTCTCTCTCTCTCTCTCTGTGTCTCTCATGAATAAATAAATAAAATCTTTAAAAAACAAAAACAAAAACCCCCACAACATTAGTTGAAAGATATCTGGGCTGTTTTCAAATCTTGGTTATGATGAATAAAGCTATAGTAATAGAGCTTATTTTTCTCTCTTCACAAACTTTCTGAACTTCACTATAGCTATCCCAGGGGTTTCCTGTCCCTTCCCTTTCTGAAATTCCCATTTCTCTAAAAGCTTCCAGGTTTACAAATTTTTATTGATATATCCAGTCTCATACTATCCAAGAGGATACAATTAGCAATCATTTAAACTTAACATACATTTATTGAGTTTCACATATGTGCAGAATGTAGTATCAGGCTGTGATGGACACCGAGAATGATAATGGTGAAGTCAGACACATCTATACACATTAATTTGCAAATGGTGAAATCAAAGTAGGCTTTGTTTTACATTGTTGAAGATTTCTCTATGAGAGAGAAAGAGAACCTTGTGCATGGGGGAGGAGGGAGGGACAGAGAGCGAGGGAGAGAAGCAGAATCCCCACTGAGCATGGAGCCCCATGAGAGGCTGGACCCCATGACCTGAGATCATGACCTGAGCGGAAACCAAGAGTCCAACGCCAAACTGATTGAGCCACCCAGGCGCCCCTCAAGGTAGGTTTTGATAAATATTATAGCAGATGAACAAAGTGCTCCAGGGATATAAAAGAGAAAAAATATTATGATGATGGGAACAAGGATTAAGAGGAGCTTCACAGAGAAGATAATGAGACCTTAAAGGAAAGATAATATTTTCTGAGGGGTATAGACAGAAGCAAAGGGATTCCGGAAGGAATGTGTAAACTAAGTTACAGAAAAAAGGGAGAAAGCAAATTAAAGACAAATCCATTTAAATCATTTCCCTTCTATAAAAATTGTATTCTTCCAACTTACCTAAGTTAATTATTCACCAAACTTGAATTTTGCAGAGGTGATGTTCAATCTCAACTTCATGTCTCAATGACCTCTGGGTGACTTTGTTCAGCTTCCTTGGTACAAAGAAGGAGGGCAATGTAAATGAAATTCTAGTTTCTTAGAGTGACAGGGGAGGATGCATACCATTGGAGAACCCTGAGCACAAAATTTAGTGAATCTCTCAGGAGGCAGAAATTCATTTGTTGTAGTTTCTCATTAGTTCCCCATTTGTCCTTCCTCTTACTCTACTACTAAAAATAAAATTAAGAAAAAATTAGCAACCTAAATTGAAAGGTGGATGTGGTTGTTACCAGTCATAAAACATAACCAGGGCAGATTTTAGACAGCATCTGAAAATTAATATGTATCTTCTCTTACATCTAATTTCAAGCCATGTGAGCAGGAAGAAGACAAAACTAGTTGATGGGTATGAGTTAATATTATAGGTATGTTTAATGTACCCATAGTTCGCCTTTCCATTGCCTATCTGTAATCATGGTTTTCATCAACACTATTAACTAGAGAAAATCAATCACCAGAAAGTAAGGGCAGGACAAAATGGTTCCCTGATTTATGAATTAATGAATATGATTTTTAGGTTTATTACATTATAAGTCATATCTTTTGCCCAAATTGAAGAGTATTTGGAACCCATGCATTTGCTTTAACCAAAGGGAAACTACTGAAGGAAAGGGAATTAGGTCTCGGCTGAAATGTTAGAATATTTTGCACTTACATGTTTTCAGCCACTTACAAGGCATCCAGCCAGTGGAGTTGGAAATCTTGGCTTTTAGAAAGGTCTCCATATCCCCAAACCTTGAGCTGAAACCATTAGGAAGTTGATGGTAGATAATTTATCATTTCTATTCATATTTAGTTCTTTAGACTTTCTACTCCATTTCTTCTTTACTCTAATTAAGACATGCTCTTCTGGGACACCTGGGTGGCTCAGCGGTTGGGCTGCGCCTTTGGCCCAGGGCATGATCCCGGAATCCCAATCGAGTCCTACATCAGGCTCCCTTCATGGATCCTGCTTCTCCCTCTGCCTGTGTCTCTGCCTCTCTCTGTGTCTCTTAAAAATATTAAAAAAAAAAAAAAGACATGCTCTTCTAAGAGAATCTGATGTAGACAAAAGCAATGCCTACATCTTCTATACATGTCTAGTTGAAATATTTCCCCAGGCTTTCATCTTACCTGACTCTTTGGGAGTGAGACAGAGAGCAGCAGGAGGTGCCTCCATCCCAAAGTCCTCCAAAGAAACTTCAGAGTAGCTGACCTGCAACCAACTCCAAGAGTAAAAAGTTAGATGTGTCTGTTCAGAATCCAAAATTGCTCACTCAGAGGTGACAGCTGGTGGAACTACCGTGTTCCTAACATTCTTCAGCCATGTTAGGAAAGCTGGGTATTTGGAAGAAGCGTCATATGATTTCACAGTTCCTAAAACCTCTCCATCATGGCCAAATATGCAGCAAAAAGGATCCATCAATTAATTACTGGAGTCAATCTATTAGAATAGCGTATTATTTTTCTTCAAACAGTATGATAGTGTTAAAAAAAAATTCCTAATTTTGGAATGTGAAACCGGATGGAAGATCTGTCCCTTTAACTTAGGAGCTGTGAAACCTACAAAAAAGATATTGAGAGATAAACCTCTCTGAAGTTTACTTTAGGCATCTAAAAATGGGCACAATATGCCATGCCACCACTGAGGATTGTTATGAGCATCAAATTATATCAAGTACATGAAATTGTTTATTAACTAGAAAAGTGCAATAAAAATGTTAAGATATTTTTAATTATTACTGTGACTGAAGTATTAATATTCCAAAAATTAATATTTATTATCCTCACTTTCTGGATGTCAATTTATAAAAAGAAATTTTTTTAAAAAGATTTTATTTATTTATTCATGATAGTCACAGAGAGAGAGAGAGAGAGGCAGAGACACAGGCAGAGGGAGAAGCAGGCTCCATGCAGGGAGCCCGACGTGGGATTCAATCCTGGGTCTCCAGGATCGTGCCCTGGGCCAAAGGCAGGCACTAAATCGCTGCACCACCCTGGGATCCCAAAGAAATTTATAATAACTTTTTTTTTAAAGATTTTATTTATTTATGACACACACACGGAGAGAGAGAGAGAGGCAGAGACACAGGCAGAGGGAGAAGCAGGCTCCATGCAGGGAGCCCGACGTGGGACTCGATTCCGGGACTCCAGGATCATGCCCTGGGCTGCAGGCAGGCGCTAAACCACTGAGCCACCCGGGCTGCCCTGAGCCAGTATTCCAACTCAGAGACTGGCTCTGGGACTTTTTCAAAAATCATTGTTACATTGCTTTAAGAAAGAACACGAGAATGAAAATGAATATGAGTACCACTTATGAAGTATTTTTAGCAAAAAATTAAACTTCATGTAGACCAATCCAACTGGATTGAAAACAGGAAACTCGGGACAAAGAAACTTGTTAAAAGACCACATGGGGGTGCAAACAGCAAAATGAAGTCAGGAGGCTTTCTTTCTTTCTTTCTTTCTTTCTTTCTTTCTTTCTTTCTTTCTTTCTTTCTTCCTTCCTTTCTTTCTTTCTTTCTTTCTTTCTTTCTTTCTTTCTTTCTTTCTTTCTTCCTCTTTCTTTCTTCTTTCTTTTCCTTCTTTTAAGATTTTATTTATTTATTTTTGATAGAGAGATCAAGCACAAGCAGGAGAGCGGCAGGCAGAGGGAGAGGAAGAAGCAGGCTCCCCGCTGAGCAGGGACCCCAATGTGGGGCTCCATCCCAGGAGACTTTATAAACTACAGAAAAAAAATGAAGTAAGAAAATAATAACCAACTGCAAATATATCATTTATGAGGCAATTGGAGAAATTGAACACTGCTCAGATATTTGATAGTTTTTTTTAAATGAGAATGATACTGTAATTATATATTTTTAAAATAGCCCTTATTGTTCAGAATACATATGGGAACATTTCTAGATCAAATACCTCAGATTTGCTCCAAAAAAATTCAGTGGGTAATGGTGGGGGTAAAGGAGGGGAGATGGGTGATAGCACAGATGAAACAAATTTGTCCAGAAGTTGATAACTGTTGAAGGCGGGTAATAACTCTATGGGGGTTCAATGTACTGTTCTATTTTGCTTATGTTTGAAAGGTAGAGCCATAATGAAAGTGGCACATAATTCCACTAGTGGGCACCTATTCTAGGGCAAATATAATTAATCATCATCTACCAAACCATTTCAAAATCCTGTTGAGAACTGTCAGTGCAGTAATACACTAAAAACTGTTGAGCAAGCGGGTATCAAGCACATCCCTTGTTTTTACAGGTGCTTCACTTCTTAAAGCATAGGGTATGCATTGTCACAACCTGTTTATTCTGCTATAAGCTTGTGTGCTTTTTGACACTTACATGAAGGCTTGCCAAACTTGACTTAAAGCTTTCATAGTACGTAGGGTCACTGTTAATGTTTCATCTTGCCCTATCAAGGCAGTTGAACAAACAAGATATGCAGGAATAGGGACACGTGGGTGGCTCAGTGGCTGAGTGTCTGCCTTTGACTCAGGTCATGTTCCCAGAGTCCCAGGATCAAGTCCCGCATCAGACTCATTGCAGGGAGCCTGCTTTTCCCTCTGCCTATGTCTCTGCCTCCCTGTGTGTCTCTCATGAGTAAATAAATAAGATCTTAAAAAAAAAAAAAAAAGATGTGCAGGAATAATATTATAGCACAGAATTTAAGTGATCTTTCTTATTAGAACCCATTAGGGTACCTGGCTGGCTAAGTCAGAATATGTGACTCTTGGGGCATATTCTGGGTGTCTCAGTCAGTTGAGCATCTTCATTCAGCTCATGTCATGATTCCTGGGTCCTGCATCAAGCCCCGCATTGGACTCCCTCCTCAGTGGGGAGCCTGCTTCTCACTCTCCCTCTATACTACCTCTTTTGTGCATTCTCTCTCTCAAATAAATAAATAAATAAATAAATACATAAAATCCTTAAAAAAATGTGACTTTTATTTTATTTTATTTATTTATTCATAGAGACACAGAAAGAGAGAGAGAGAGGCAGAGACACAGGCAGAGGGAGAAGCAGGCTCCATGCAGAGAGCCCGACATGGGACTCGATCCCAGGTCTCCAGGATCACACCCCGGGCTGAAGGAGGTGCTAAACCACTGAGCCACCCAGGCAGCCCAGAACATGTGACTCTTGATCTCCAGGTTGTAAGTTTGCGTCCCATGTTGGGTTATAGAGATTATAAAAATAAAATTAAAAATTAAATTTTAAATTTTAACTAAAAATAAAATCTTGGGACACCTGGGTGGCTCAGTGGTTGAGCATTTGCCTTTGGCTCAGGGTGTAATCCCAGGTTCCAGGGATCAGGTCCCATGTCTGGCTCCCTGTGAGGAGCCTGCTTCTCCCTCTGCCTATATCTCTGCCTCTCTCTGTCTCTTATGAATAAATAAATAAAATCTTAAAAAAATAAAATCCTAAGAAAAAGAAAAAAAAAAAACATAAAAAGAACCTGTTGGGCAGCCCGGGTAGCTCAGTGGTTTAGCGTCACCTTCAGCCTAGGGCGTGATCCTGGAGACCCGGAACCAAGTCCCATGTGGGGCTCCCTGCATGGAGCCTGCTTCTCCATCTACCTGTGCCTCTGCCTCTCTCTCTCTATGTATCTCATGAATAAATAAATAAAATCTTTTAAAAAATAATAAAAAGAATAAAAAGAACCTGTTGACATTTAGCAACAGAGAATAGAAAAACCAGCCTACTGGTTTATTGTAAAGACATATTTTTTTCCTTGGGGCTCCTGGGTGACTCAGGTAATTAAACATCTGACTCTTGGTTTCAGCTCAGGTCGTGATCTCAGGGTCCTGAGGCTGAGACCTGCAATGGGCTCCTCACTCAGTGTGGAGGCTACTTGAGATTCTCTCTCCCTCTCCCTCTGCCTCTCCTGCTCATGCTCTCTCTCTCTCTCTAATAAATAAGTCTTTAAAAGAACAAAAAGGAGAGAACCTAGTCTGTATCATACTGATTGTTAAAGCAGTTCATGTCTACTTTTGTAAATGTTCCTTATGCACCTTTAAAGAATGTGTATTCATGGCTGGGTGCTGAATTCTCTATATATCTATTAGCTCAAGGCACGCCCTCTCTAAGGAAGTACGTTTGAGCTGAGATCTGAATGTCAAGAAGGAGCCAACTCTTCGAACATCGGGGAAGAAAGGTTTGCAGGCAGAGAGGACAGCAAGTGTGAAGACCCTGATGTCAACAAGCTTGGTTATGTCCCAGGAGCAGAAAGAGGGCATTATGAATGGAGTGTAGTGGGCTAAGATCCTGAGAGGAGGAAGTCAGAGGCCCATCAAGTAGGGCCTCAGAGGCCATGGTATGGATTTTTTATTTGACTTGATTTTTCTTTTCTTTTTTTTTTTTTAAGATTTATTTAATTGAGAGAGAGAGCACACATGGGGTTGGTGAGGGGAAGGGGAAGAGAGAGGGAGTGCCCCAAGCAGACTTCCTGCTGTACATGGAACCCAATGGTGGAGCTTGATCTCATGACTCTGAGATCATGACCTGAGCTGAAACCAAGAGTCAGACGCTTAACAACTGAACCACCCAGGCACCCCATGGACTTTTGATTTTAACTAGCGCAGTATATTCACTAACCACTTACCAGGTGCTTTTCTAAGCACTTTGTATAAGCTGGATGTCAAGTACAAATTGATCTCATTTTATACAATGGAGGAATCATTTTGATATTAAAAGTACTTTAATAATAAAAAAAACAGCAGAAAGGAATAGTCTTTTCTTGCAGAACAAAAGTTCAGAGAAAGATGGTTGCTGACATTAGCTTAACACATCAAGAATGTCAGGGCCTAGATTTCTTGGACTTTTCCTCACTGGTAAAAGATAGCTGCTACATTTCTAGTCCTTTCATCTGTAATTCAGGGAGGAAGGCCAGATAAAGATGGGCAGGTAAATAAAGCTTTTAATGCTAAACATATTTCTATTTTTTTTAAGATTATTCAGAGAGAGCGAGAGAGAGAGGCAGAGACACAGGCAGAGGGAGAAGCAGGCTCCATGCGGGAAGCCTGATGTGGGACTCGATCCAGATCTCCAGGATCACACCCCAGGCTACAGGTGGCACTAAACCGCTGTACCACCGGGGCTGCCCGAAACATATTTCTTTTCTTTTTTTTTTATTATTTATTTATTTATTCAGAGAGAGAGAGAGAGACTGAGAGGCAGAGACACAGGCAGAGGGAGAAGTGGGCTCCATGCAGGGAGCCCGACGCGGGACTTGATCTTGAGTCTCCAGGATCAGACCCCGGGTTGCAGGCGGCGCTAAACCGCTGCGCCACCGGGGGTGCCCCCTAAACATACTTCTAACAAAATTGGGTTCTGTTGGTAAGAGCAAAGAATGGATATTGGGTAAGTGACTAGCAGTGTATGCTCTGGAACCCATTTAACCTGAGGTCTCCAAAGTTTTGTATTTTCCATGTTCTGGCTCATAGTTAACCTCAGTCCATCTTTAAATAAAGCAGGAACACATAGACAGATGTATATCACATTTTTGCATCAGGGATTTGTGATCAAATTTATTTATTAGGATCCTATCTATATAATTCGATGTTTTGGGGTCTCAAAGTGCCAATCAACTACCTCTGGGTTTTGAATCAAATTGATTAAGACAAGTGGAGTTAGATTATCAGTTTTATCAGTGGTAAACTAGATCAAAGAACATAGTTTGGATTGGAAGATAAACTGGAATGCCTCTGTTCCTTCAATGCACACTTTAGGACAGGTTTATGCAAATAATTGAATGCACAGAACACATTTGCCCAATTTGTGGATCTTACACAATAAAGAAAGCCACACAATGTGGAGTACCTCACCTCTATGTCTACCTTTCAGCAGATGCCCCTGGAGAAGATCAGGATTCCTTGGAAAGTGAGGTACACAAAATGACCAAGTCTCTTTGACCCTCAGTATTTTATAGGCTGTATTCTAATTCATGGGCTTAGGCAGGAATGTGAAAAGAGAAAAAGATACGTTGCCCTGATACGAAAGATAATTTTTAGGTTAAAATTTCCACGGATGTTCCTTGAGGGTTGTCATTTTATGAGAATATTTAGTAAAGATTAGGAACCTATTATAAAAGTATGACTAGGAAACTCAAGCATATTATTTCTTACTGAAATATAATCCACAATAAATCCAAAATACATAATGATCCAGAAAGACCTTGGCCTAAATAAACATGCTTCTCATTGAAATACAGTATGTTCTCAGCAGAATGTTTGCTTTTTCTAAGTTGGTTGCCAACAAAACATCTACACACACAGAGACTGTCAATGTTACACAAAAAAAGGGTAAATATACATAGAAGATACACTCTTGAAAGGGAAGATTGCAGTTTAGTGGGTGGGAGAAACTAGATCAGAGGTGAAGGTGACTAGTGGTAAGTAGATATGCAAGTGAGAGGAGTTGATCAAGACAGAAGATGTAAACAATCGGTCTCTTTGGTGGTTAATTTTATGCATCAATTTGACTGGGTCACAGGATACCTAGATATTTGGTTGAGCATTATTTATGGGTGTGTCTCTGAAGGTGTTTTGGGATGAGATTAGCAACTGAGGAGAGGGATTGCTCTGCCCAATTTGGATGGACATCATCCAAGTCATTAAGGGCCTGATTAGAAGGTGGAGGAAGGCTGAATTTGCTTTCTGATTGAGCTGGATATAGGTCTTCTGTCCTCAGACTAGAACTTACACCATCACTCTCCCAGTTCTTAGGCTCACACCAGTGGTTCTCAGGTCTTTGGACTCAGAATATAATTACAACACCGGCTTTCTTAGGTATCCAGCTTGCAGGAGGCTGATCATAGGACTTACCAGGCTCCATAATTGTGTGAGCCAATTCATTGTAATAAATTTTTGTATGTAAGCATCTCATTGGTTGTTTCTTTGGAGAAAGTTAATAAGGTTTCCCCTGAAAGCTTATTGGTTTCCTTTAATCTACAAGCACATTGAGATTCTTATTAGCCAAAATCCCTCAGATGACGCAAATTACTTCCAGCAAGAAGAAACAAAAACAATTATCAAATGCTTTAATCGGGCAGTTATGGGGAAATAATACAATTGCCAGACCCTGGCTCACATCTTAAAACCACAGAATAGAGCCCAGATTCAGATTATGCAGGGCTACATATCAGTCTGACAAGCAGATGTGGAAGTGACTCTTGTTTAATTGGAAACGCCTGTATCGTCACTGAAATTGTGAAATCTCCTCCCTGACTTAGGCTTTTGCAGGGGGTGGTGGTGGGGGGGGGGGATAGTTGCTAAATGACCATTAATTGCCGGAAGCTCTAGGTTTGGAAATCTTTGTCAGTTGCCTTCCTTTGGTTATTTTGGCTTCTAGAATGAAAATGTTTCCTTGTTGTGGAGAGAAAGGCTGATTTTCTTCAGATGAATCAAATTAACCTGAGAGGTCCCCCAGAGTGGAAGGCTCAGAGACAGCTCTCTCCCTCAACAGGCCAGCTCTGTCACTATGAAGACAGTTTATAGTAAACAGCCAGTAGATAATTATTATGAGATTATGGGAGTGATTTGGAACAAGAGCTCATAAGCAGGCTTTGTTTCTGAAAGCGTATAGCTTGTTGAAATTCTATTTCAGTCATCAAGATCTTTATTGGATGTCTTCTCTCAGGGACAGGCCAACCTAGTGCGGTTGTTCCTCACCAGACTAGTCCTGGGGTAGATGTAGATAAAAAGCTATTTGATGTTTAATTTTCCTGAGCCTCATTTTATGCAGGTGGAAATGCTGTCCTACAGTGATTTTAATGATTGTCATGTTTTAAAATGTAGCAGTGATCGGAGAGAAAAATTGCCATGCAAAGCCAATAGGTACAGTTTAGTATCTTTAATTTGGCACAATATGAATATCGTGCTTCCTATTGTTATGGCAACACAGAATAAAAGTATTAATATTTAAAATAATTAAAAGTATTATCCAAAGATAATAATTGTCGGTGATGCTGTGAAAATTGGAACCTTTACACATTTTATACATTGTTGATGGAAACATCAAATGTTACAGCCACTTTGAAAATAGTCTAGCAGTTTCTCAAAATCTTAAACATAGTCATCATATAATCCAGTAATTCCACTCTTAGGTGTATCCACAAGAAAGCTGCAAACATGTTCACAGAAACTTGCACATGAATATCCACAGTAGTTATTACTCATAACAGCCAAAAACAGATATAACCAAAATGTTTGTCAACTGACAAAGAAAATGTGGCATATTCGTACCATGGGAAGTACTGGGGCAGGGAAAAAAATAAATGGAGTATTGACACATGCTACAACTTTGATTAACCTCGAAAATATAATGCTAAGTCAAAGAAGTCAGTCCCAAAGGACCACACATTGTTTCCATTTATACAAAATGTCTAGGATAGGCAAATTTAGATCAACAAAAAGTAGATTGGTGGTTGTCAAGGGTTAGAGGCAAATAAGGGGAGATTGGAGGTTCATAGCTAAGGGGATGGATTTCTTTTGGGGGATAATGAAATGTGGGAATGGATGCACAACCGTATAAATATACTAAAAGCCATTGAATTTGCATGCTTAATGTGGGTAAATTGTATATGTTAATTACATGTCACTAAAGCTGTTTATAATACCCAAATGTTAACAATTCAAGCATGTTCAAAGAATTAAAAATGAAATTTTAGAAAAAATAAGGTTTAAAATCTACAGGAAAAAATTATAATAAAATTACTCAGAATCAGT
Organism: Nyctereutes procyonoides; assembly: GCF_905146905.1. Classification (NCBI taxonomy): domain Eukaryota; kingdom Metazoa; phylum Chordata; class Mammalia; order Carnivora; family Canidae; genus Nyctereutes; species Nyctereutes procyonoides. The sequence continues at coordinate 39,383,656 of NW_026575044.1, forward strand.
TATTTTGGTATATTAACTTGAACTACAAAATATTTTCCACCACTGACATAAATATAATTCTCTACACCAAGTCAGGTAATTTAGTTATCACTTGAAACAACTTATCCCCAGGAAGTACTATTTAAAAGGTCCACATTCTGTGGGTGTTTGTCATTCATCCATGGATCCCCAATGCCAATGCTCAGATGGCATCTCCCAGTTCTTCAGGAATATAACTCCTAACATTTAATAAAAAATAATCATATTCAAACACAACTGCCAAATACTGCAAAATTTTTGTCATCATTCTGTACTTCAAGAGACATGTCATATAGACCTTGGTACACTCTCAACTGAAGTGAAAGGGGGCGTTTCTCTGTTGCTAAAACCAGGCAGCCAGAGGTAGCAGAGTAGGAAAAGTTGGAAAGTAGAGCATTAAGAGGATGAGAGTATAGGTTGCCTCTGAACAAATGATTTTGAGGAAATTCTGTACAGGAAATGAGGAAATGAGCGCTGGCCAGAAAGCTTACAAATTTAGACCTTTTCAACCACTTGAAGCAAAGTGTCTGCTTGTTTCCATAATCCACCCCTTGACTCCCAGAACCTGCATTAACTAACCACACCAAACCTACCTCCAACTCTGCAGCTTCATTCTGCAGGACCACATAAGGAGCCAACTTGACCAATCCAGGTATAAACAATGAGCTGTTAATCTTCAAGCAAGAAGAGAAAAGAGCTTTTCTTCTGGGGGAGGTAGAGAGATGGTTAGGCTGTGCAATACCAGTGTAAAAGAGCCGAATGTCAAAGTTTCAGAAATCTTGTGAGCTAGTTGACAGCATGTTAGTAGTTTGAAATTGCCATGGTAGAGGAATCAGCAAATGCTACAAATCATTTAACATTTACCAGCACACCGTGGGCCCAGAGGTTTTGAGTCTCTGAAACTTTCCTTGGAAGCCTTAAGTTTTACTAACCGAATACTTAAGGAAAATAACTCTTGTGCCTACACTCACCAATGTCATTTTCAGAGACAATGTAGCTGAAGTGATAGTACTTATGTTAATATTTTTTTCCTTTAGCCAATTTTTAAAGTACAGCTTTGAAGATATTTCCTTTTAAAAATGCATAGAAATAGTAAGTTGAACCAAATGAACCAAATGAAATGAAAAGTCAAGACAATTAAGTACCGAACTTTACAGAACTCCAGATCTATTCTTCAAGTAATTTACTTAACCATTCCTCTAATTAAGAATGTACAGGGTTTTCTTTCAATTAAGGAATTAACATTATAGGGATCCCTGGGTGGCTCAGCAGTTTAGCGCCGCCTTCAGCCCATGGCGCGATCCAGGAGACCCGGGAGTTGAGTCCCACATCGGGCTCACTGCATGGAGCCTGCTTCTCCCTCTGCCTGTCTCTGACTCCCTCTCTCTGTGTCTTGTGAATAAATAAATAAAATCTTAAAAAAAAAAAAAGAAATTAACAGTATGAAAATCTTTATGACAAATATCTGTCAACTTTTTTTCCCCTGGGACTCTCAAATGGAATCCTGGACCTAAAGCAGAAAAAATTTTAAGGCTTTTGAAATAACTTCACAAAATAAAGTTTTCATTTTCCTTCCCATTAGCCTACTCTATAGTTTTCTACTTTCCTAGCAATGAGCACTATTACAAAATTACTTGATAAAAAATGAAATGTGGCTGAAAATTGCATGAGTATCAAGATAATTTCCTCATATATTACTATTTTACAATGTTTGGTATCTCATAAGGCTAAGTTCTCCCACTCTTTTCTTTTCTCTAGAAAAATGATGTATCTCCTATAGCCTCTTCATTCTTCAGAATGAACACCAGAATCAATATACTAGTCAAGAACAAAGGGTTCTTGGACAGACTTGAATCTAAATTCCAGCTGCTTAAAAACCATGCAACTTTAAAATTGTGCTTAAAAACTGTGGGACCTACCCATCTGAAAAGAGCAAACACCATCTGCTACACAGTTGCTCAGAGTGTTAAAAGAAGTTAACATGTAAAGGGCTTAGCATAGAACCTGGTAGATTAAGCACTCCAGTACTTGGCAAATGACAAGGCCACTAAAAAAATCCCTTTGTGAGTTACATTAGATTTATAAAATAATCAGAAAAACCTAGCACAAAATTAGCATTAACATACTATCAACAGAGAAGTTATTTAAAAATTCACTGGGGGCGGGGTAGGGGGGGGCAGCCCCCGTGGCGCAGTTTAGCGCCGCCTGCAGCCTGGGGTGTGATCCTGGAGACCCAGGATCGAGTTCCACGAGTTCCACATCGGGGTCCCTGCATGGAGCCTGCTTCTACTTCTGCCTGTGCCTCTGCCTCTCTGTCTCTCATGAATACATAAATAAAATCTTAAAAACAAACAAACAAAAAAATCAAATTCGTTTAAAAAAATAAAAATAAGGGGATCCCTGGGTGGCTCAGCGGTTTAGCGCCTGCCTTTGGCCCAGGGCGCAATCCTGGAGTCCCGGGATTGAGTCCCACGTCGGGCTCCCGGCATGGAGCCTGCTTCTCCCTCCTCTCTCTCTCTATCATAAATAAATAAATCTTTAAAAAAATAAAAATAAAAATAAATAAAAATTCACTGGGGGGAAAAATTCACCGGGGGTGGGTGGGTGAGGGAGTGGTGGAGGGGTGAGACACCTGGGTGGCTCATTGCCTCAGTTGGTTAAGTATCCAAATCTTGATTTTGGCTCGCATGGTGATCTTAAGGTGGTGGGATCCAAGCCCCCCATCAGACTCTCCACAGGGTGTGGAGCCTGCTTAGATTCTCTCTCCCTGTCCCTCCCTCTGCTTGCGCACATGTGTGCTCTTAAAATTTTTAAAAATTTCAGCAAGATAAGGTCAACCTGGCTGGCTCAAGTCAGAAGCATGAGACACGGTTGAGTTTGAGCCCTACATTGAGCGTAGAGATTACTTAAAAATAAAATCTTAAAAAAAAATTCACCAGGATAATTGCATTAAACCTATAAATTGTTTTTTGTTTTTCCCACACTGCTATATGGTACTTGTCTTGGTTTTGAGACTCAGGAATTTTTTAAGCTAGAACTGATTTTACTACTGTTTCCACAAGTGCATAAAGAGGAAAAAGTTTTAGAAAACATGGAAAATAGGGACACCTAGGTGGCTCAGTGGTTGAGTGTCTCTGCCTTCAGCTCAGTGTGATCCCAGGGTCCTGGAATCGAGTCTGGCATCAGGCTCCCTACAGGGACCCTGCTGCTCCCTCTGCCTATGTCTCTGTCTCTCTCTGTGTCTCTCATGAATAAGTAAAAAAATATTTAAAAAGAGAAACAAAAAACACGAAAAATCTTTAAGGAAAAAGTGGTTATAGTAGCTCATAGGCTCTACTTCTTATAAATCACACTATAATTTCTATTTGGTTCATCAAATCTAAAATATCAATTTTTAGATGCATTTGTTATTCTATACAGTAACCAAGAAACCTGCGGATACCAAACCTAAATTTCCACCACTCAAGAAGCATTTCAATTTCAGAAATATTAAAATGTATCTTAATCATACATAAAATACTGTTATAATCTTTTTTTTTTAATTTTATTATTTATTCATGAGAATACACAGAGAGGAGACAGAGAGGCAGAGGGAGAAGCAGGCTCCATGCAGGGAGCCCGACGTCCGGGGTGTCCAGGGTCACGCCCTGGGATGAAGGCAAGCTCTAAACTGCTGAGTCACCCGGGCTGCCCAAATACTGTTATAATCTTAACAAAATGTTACATGTGGTCAATCCTCATTATTCATGGATTCTGTACTTGGGAAGTTACTTACTTGCTAAAATTTGTAACTCCAAAATTAATACTCATGGTATTTTCATAGTCCTGTATGAACATGCACAGAGCAGCGAAATATTGTCATCTGATATGCACACGTTCCAGGTGAGGTTGAATAAAGTGACACTCTGCCTTGTTTCATCTTACTGTAAACAAATGTCCTCTTCATGATCCACTTAGTACCACAAATTTTTTGTATTTTGCATTTAAAATGGCCTCTAAAGGCACCTGGGTGGTTCAGCGGTTGGACACCTGCCTTCCACTCAGGTCATGATTCTGGGATCAAGTTCCACATCAGAAAAAAAAAAAAAAAGTTCCACATCAGGCTCCCTGTAAGGAGCCTGCTTCTCCCTTTGCCTAGGTCTCTCTGCCTCTGTGTCTCTCATGAATAAATAATAAAATAAAATAGCCTCTAAATGTTGGCAAATTGAATTTAAATTTTAAAAAAAGTAAAAAAAATATATTAAAAATATAAATAAATAAATGGCCTCTAAGTGTAGTGTGGCCTTGTGTTCCTAAACACAAGGCAGCTGTGATGTGAGGCACCTGGCTGGCTTGGCTGGTAAAACATGCAACTCTTTATCTCAGGGTTGTGAATTCAAGCCCCACATTGGGCATAGAGCTTACTGGGGTGGGTGCAGGTGCGGAGGCTGTGAGGTGCCTTTTGGAGGAATGTGTTAGAAGAGTTTTGCTCAATCATGAGTTATAGTGCTGTTGGTTGTGAATCCAATGTAAAAGAAAGTATATTAAATGTCTTCAAATATAAAACAAGGTTATATATTGATCCATTGATGAAAATGTGACCAAAGGCCTATAGAAACCTAGACCTGTATTTTCCCTAAGAACAATGGTTCGATATTCACTAATTCAGGGTCCTTACCAACTTTATACAACTACTAAAGAACTACTTTAATAAGAATCCACTGTACTTGACATCAAGACTTTGCTGTTATTTTTATAGAATGAATCACTAATATTATATACTAATCTTATCCAAGATACATGAAATACACAAATGAAACTTTAAACCTTTACTAAAAAACTTCAAAGAAATGGAACACTACCATATTCTTACACAGAAAATAGTAAATATTGCAAAATTTCTTCCTTTTCAAAGTATATCATATTGGGGCAGCCCGAGTAGCTCAGCGGTTTAGTGCCGCCTTCAGGCCGGGGTGTGATCCTGGAGACCTGGGATCGAGTCCCAGGTCGGGCTCCCTGCATGGAGCCTGCTTCTCCCTCTCCCTGTGTCTCTGCCTCTCTCTCTGTGTGTCTCTCATAAATAAATAAAATTTAAAAAAAAAAAAAGGTATACCATATTTGTGGATCCATGAGAATTTTCACATAAAATAATGAAGACCAATATTAGACATTCTTTTCTGTTGCTGTTTTCATTGAAATGTCTTTGGAAAATGTCTATCGATTTAAAATAGAGTTTCTTCATGTTAAGGTAGTATCTTTTGGTTTAGGTTTTCAGAAACAAATGCTGTATGTTATTAAGTATTATTCTGACACCTGTTAGAGCAGATCATGTGAATTTTGACTAATGCCTGTATTAATATATTTCAAAATACTAAGCCATCTTGCATAACCCAACATAATCATGGTAGATTAAAACCTTTCTAGATAATCTCTGCACAAAATTTCCTTCACATTTAAAAAACAAAAACCCCATGTGCAGGATTAAATGTAAGTACAGATTTACTTCCCCCAATCTTCAGGTTTTTTCCTTAGCATATAAATAAATGGTATAAGCTCTGCAAGGAACTGCATATCCTGAGAGGTTATCTTTCCCTAAGCTTAATCAATTCCAATAATTAACAAAAATCCTTACTAACAACTGGAAAAGAATCCAATTTTGCTGTCAAAGTAGGTCTTTTTCTTTTCTTTTTGTTCTTAAAGGATTTCTTGTGAAAGTACTTGATAAAGGAACCACTGACAGGTATATTTCACATTATCAGGTTTTGACACTGCTCACGACTGATAATCTAATGAATGTTATCTGCAATTTCAAGTCAAGAATATAAAATTATATTGAGAACCTTAAAAAAAACAAATTCCATTAATAAGGACAACAAAGTCTAAGACTCCTGAATTGGAAGAGGACTATCACCTTTTACTAAATATGCAAGTCTCCATAAAGTAAAACTTAGGAAAAGGGAATCAATTTTACACCCCAATCCATGGGACATTAGTTTCTGAAATACCAAAAACAAAAACAAAACAAAACAAAAAAACCCTACTTATTTCACTCATGGGTAGGTTCCATAGAATGGAATCAAAGTAAAACAATAAAATGCATATTCACTGCATGGGAAGTAAATAGGTATATATTCTACATACATACACAAAAAATTTTTAATTCAAAAATTAAAATCCTGGTCTAAGCATGGAATTATTCTGGGTTTGCCCGTAGTAACACTTAACTCTTACTATGTAATATCATGAATGCTTATGAACTACTAAAATTTGAGAGTCAACACACAACTCTGTCCTACAATTATGTTTATTAAAAACTGACATAAACAAACAAAACCTGTACAAAAAATATCCCCAATCATGTATCACTTTGAAATAGTAATCTTGAGAGACATTATCGCCTAGGACCCCCTCTTCCTCTACCCCGACCGCGTCCTCTTCCTCTTCCCCGGCCTCGGCCTCTTCCTGCAACTAAGAAAAGAGAAAAAACAAGGTCAATTCTCTTCTACACTAATTGTTACCTGGGCCACCATAAACAGCATCTACAGGAAAGAAAACTTTAACCCAGCTTCTCTCAAATGTGACCTCAGTCATCCCTCCCAACACATTATCAAGCAGAACCAAAAACTGCTGGCTTACAAAGATATTTTTGCTCCATTTGATTTACTGAGAAATTCATCAAGTTTTAAATTATCTTTCTTTTTATTATGTCTCAAATTCAGTACAAAATAAAATCCAGATGATCTGAACCTTACACAATATGGAAGAGATATATCAACAGAACAGAACATGAACATCATGTGCTAGATTTTTTTGTTATTGAATAGTCCAAACAAATTAATTCAAAGCTAAGAAAGTTTAAAATACATTACATCCAACAATCTTATGACTCTTGAGACGTTTAAAGTTATTTGATCCAATCATAACCAAGTACTTTAAATCTTATAGCAACACCCCGTCAGCTGGTCTCCTAACTGTACTTGAGTATTACAGTGACAGAAAACTCATTTCTCAAATGAACTTACTTCAGTCTTTGGAGAGCTAGGAGTATTAAAAAAAAAAAAAAATCCTGACGTGAAGCTCAAGCCAGTCACATTCTAAACTTCCACCCATTGTTGCCAACTAGCCATACAAAGAAACAAAGTCTAGGACTTCTGTTAAAACAAGGAAGCTTAACAGCATTGATCTCTAATTCCTTCTGAAATACTACTCATGACGGAAAAGGAGTAAAAATGGTAAATAATCCATAAAGAAAAAGAAAGAGGAGGGACGCCTAGGTGGCTCAGCAGTTGAGTGTCTGCCTTTGCCTCGGGGCGTGGTCTCAGGGTCCCGGGATTGAGTCCCACATCGGGCTCCCTGCATGAAAGCGTGCTTCTCCCTCTGTCTATGTCTCTGCCTCTCTCTCTGTGTCTCTCATGAATTGTTTTTTAAGATTTTATTTATTTATTTATTTATTCATGAGAGGCAGAGAGAGAGAGAGGGAGGGAGAGAGGGGGAGAGAAAGGCAAAGACACACGCAGAGGGAGAAGCAGGTTCCATGCAGGGGCCTGATATGGGACTCCATTCTGGGACTCCACGATCATGCCCTGGGCCAGAGGCAGGCGCTAAACCGCTGAGCCACCCAGGGATCCCCTGTGTCTCTCATGAATGAAAAGAAAAAAAGAAAAGAAAAAGAAAAAGAAAAAGAAAAAGAAGAAGAAGAAGAAGAAGAGAAAGAGAAAGAGAAAAGAAAAGAAAAAAGAAAAGAAAAGGGAGGAGAGGAGAGGAGAGGAGAGGAGAGGAGAGGAGAGGAGAGGAGAGGAGAGGAGAGGAGAGGAGAGGAGAGGAGAGGAGAGGAAGAAAGAGAGAGGGAACACAGTGAAAAATTTCAACAAATTTTTAAGTCAGAAAGAAGACTAATAACTGTAAATGTTTAATAAAGGAAGAATAACTCTAAGAAGACTGAAGACCTTAGGAGCCAAGGGTGAGATGAGGCAGGAGGCTAAAAACGAACAAAATGGTTGACAATCATGTGGAGCAAAAGAATGGTCAGTCCTCTCTTCCCCACCTTGCAAAGGTATTAATTTCCCTGACAGGTAGGTAGGCAAGAAAAGGTAAACTAAACCTAAAAACACTTCAGTCTTCAGATTTGAAAATATTTGCAAAGTGGATAGCAGCAAGAGACACAGAACTGAGGAGAATGAATTTAGCATTTTTCAGGCTATGGGTTGCAACCTAATTTTTTTTTAACTAAAAGAGCATAGAAAACATATAGACATTTGCACGTATTAAGACTAATTCTTCCTGAGATTTTTGTTTTGGTTATATGCATGAATGGGCCATGATGCAAAGTATATTTCTTAGTGGAAAGAGGGCATAAAAGTCTCAAAATCAATGTATTAAGTGACTGTCTACAAAACACCCAGCCCTTTCTCCTGCTCTACTCCTATAATGCTGGCTGCTAGGCATTATCTCCTACAATAGATGAGCAGAATCTTTTTGTAGGAGGGGTGGGGAGTGCAAAGCTTCAGAAATGACTCTAGCTCCTGAAATTTTGGGTCTCCTCAGTGAAGAGGCTAACTCACTTCTGAACCACCCTACAGTGAGACTCAAGCTTATGGGTCCAGCCTCCCCTCCCAGAACTTCTCTTCCTAGGATTCTATTATTTAAATAAATGGTCAAAGTACAAGATATTCAAGTCAAGCCTATAACATAAAGATCAAAGAGAGCAAATTTGGGAAAGAGAAAGATCAGTCAATCAAGAAACAAACTCTTAACTATGTAAAAGAACAAACTGATGGTTACTAGAGAGGAGGGGGATGGGGAGATGGGTGAAATAGGTGATGGGGGTTAAGGAGTACATTTGCCACATATCGAACTGTTGAATCACTATGTTGTACACCTGAAACTAATATAACATTGTATGTTTACTAACTGGAATATAAAAACCTGAAAAATCTTGAGTATGTCTCTGCCTCTATCTGTGTGTCTCTCATGAATAAATAAATAAAATCTTTAAAAAATAATGTTTATAATCCTTCAAACTTACCAGCTTCCCTTTTCTTAGATTTCACCTTTGGTTCAACATCCACAAGTAGTGTATCCAGAGGTAAGCTGTCTGGTAGAATGAAATATCGAATGTTATTTCCTCGAATACTCAGTGTTTCCAGTTGTACCGGTTCTCTATTCTTCAAAGTCATTTTCACAGCTTTAAGATGTGTATTCATGCTGACATCTACACCTACAGGGGAAAAAAGAGAGAGCTTATTAGCATGATAAAGAAGGCAACCAGTAAATCTATCAAGCTGCAGTAAATAACACAATACAAAAGAATACTGCCCATTCTGCTACACTCTAGGACACTGCCTATTCTGTAAGACTCTAGGACACAATTTAGTACAACTGGTTAATGGGTGAATGTCAATATAAACCAAAAATCCTGTCTTCAGAGATTATCTCTAGTACATTAATGTTTTGCATGATTAGGTATGCTTACAGATGTGAATGCAGCAAGCCACGGAGGAACCCTGAGTGATACCTGACTCATTCCCACTGTGCCCAGGTATTCTCATCTCAGGGTTTTCTCACTATCTCCATAACTTCCTTATACCCCATGTCACCAAGCTGTAAGTCTTGTTTTATTTTTTATTTATTTATTTATTCAGAGAGAGAGAGAGAGAGAGAGGCAGAGGAAGAAGCAGGCTCTATGCAGGAAGCCCGACATGGGACTCGATCCCAGGTCTCCAGGATCACACCCCGGGCTGCAGGCGGCGCTAAACTTCTGCACCACCGGGGTTGCCCCTGTAAGTCTTGTTTTAAATAAAAGATCCTATATATATTGCAGTATTTTCCTTGTTACTAGGAATTTAACACGTCTTTTTAACTGCTTTTTGAAGGAATCTTACTGTTTTTAGTACTTTAATTCCCAAGTTGCACAAGTTTTGAATGCTCTGCCTCAAACTATTTTTCCATTGCTTTTAGTGTGAGATTTTGTAAAAGAAAAGCACAATTTTCTAGAATGAGTATTATGGCATTATCTTAGAAATACCCAATTAATTTCTATTCCTACAAAGTTAGACCAGAAAACATGAATTCTCTTAACTTTCCTAACATCCACTTCAAATAGCAATTATGGTCAGTGCCACAGGGTCACTAACCATGTTATTGAAACCTCATATTATTCTGATTTCCTTTAAAACAATTGGTGTCACATACACAAATATACTCATATACTATCAGTTTAACACTGTATTTCTACAGTGTTAAAAAATTATTTATAAACTTAAAATATTTCAGAGACCAGGACCACGTTTGACAGCATTTTCATTCATTTGGCTCAGCAATTCTTTTGCAATTTTGCAGGGAACACTTACAACAAGTGAAGAATCTCAGTAGCCTTAAACTATACATACAATTCATTAAAGCAAAGAGTTAAATATGTAAGAAAAAAGACTGAAAGAAAATACTCTCAAATACTCCACCTCCCATATCCCATATATATTTTTACTCAAGGTAATCAAACATGATAATCCCATCCTCTATCTTCAAGGACTTTGCAACTTAACAGGGAACACAAGATTCTAAAAAAAAAAAAAAAAAAAAAAAAAAAAAAAAAGGAAAAAAGAAAGTAGACTTTGGAAGATGCAACATCTTCCAGAGAAAGAGGAACACACACAGGCAAAAGCACAAAAGGCCTGGGGGAAAAAAAAAAAAAACAACAACAACAGGAAAACAGAGGTCACATAAGATAACCTGAAGAATTCAGCTTGGTCTTAGCACCAAGTGCTTAAGGTAAGGCTTAAGAAGGCAAAAAGAAAAAGATGTCTACTACAACAATGTTAAGTAATCAAAAAAGAATTCTGGCCTTAAAGGTGGAAGAGGTGGGGAAAAAGAAGTGTTATAAAGCTGTCTAATGTCCATACCTGTGATTGTTCCATGAACCTGTGTTCCATTCTTTAATTCGATGGTTACAGTTTCGTGACTCAATTTCATCAAAAATCTGTAAAAACAGTTAGAATATAATAAGTGTTCACCTTTAACATTTTACAGTCTTTTTTAAGTCAAAGGGTTAAATTTCTAGACTGTTCAAAATCTGCTATCGATGGACCTGTATCTATTCCTATTACTAGGGATCCCTGGGTGGCACAGCAGTTTGGTGCCTGCCTTTGGCCCAGGGCACGATCCTGGAGACCCAGGATCGAATCCCACGTCAGGCTCCTGGTGCATGGAGCCTGCTTCTCCCTCTGCCTATGTCTCTGCCTGCCTCTCTCTCTCTCTCTCTCTCTCTCTCTCTCTCTCTGTGACTATCATAAATAAATAAAAATTAAAAAATAAATAAATAAATATTCCTATTACTAATCTGCATAACAATTTCAGCCTTCCTTGAATTATATCCTCAGTATTTATGAAGGAGCATTAATAACAGAAACTGCCAACTAGACATTCTGATTCTCTTAAACCATCATACAGCTTAACCTCCAATCTATGCATAACAGATCCTAAAGTCATTATAATCCACAAAATTGAAACCAAGAAATTATATGAAAGTGGTCAAAAGGTACAAACTTCCAGTTATGAGGTAAATTAGTATTAGGAATGTGACATACACCATGATGACTACAATTATTAACTCTATTGTACAGTACATCTGAAAGTTGCTTAGAAAGTAGATCCTAAAAGTTCTCATCACAGAAAAAAAAAACATTTTTTTCCTTTCTCTTTTTTTAGTATCCATACTAGATGATGTATGTTAACTAAACTTACTGTGGTAATCATTTTACAATATACATAAGCCAAATCACTATGCTGTACACCTTAAACTTATACAGAGCTGTATGTCAATTCTCACTAAAGTGAAAAAAAAATCATTACTGGTCATAAAAAATTACACATTTCCTATATGTATACAAAGGAGAAGTCTCCCTTTCTAATTCCTCTTCATGTACATGGGGAGATTCTTCTAGACTGTTTTATATGCACTAATAAGCATATACATAAAATGTTTTTATGCAAATTGGGACATAACTTAATTGACTTCTATACCCTGTAATTCTCATTCAGCAGCTTATATTAAAAACATTTTAAAATACTGTGTATTTTATTGTGGGTGGCTCAATTGGTTGGCTAAGTATCTGCCTTAGGCTCAGGTCATGATCCCAGAGTCCTGGGATTGAGCCCTGTGTGCTCAGTGGGGAGTCTGCTTCTCCCTCCTCCTGTCCCTCCCCATTGCTTGTTCTTTCTTTGGCAAATATTTATTTATTTATTTATTTATTTATTTATTTATTTATTTATTTATTTATCAAATAAATATTTAAAAAGAAAAAGAAATACATATGTTTATCACGAATCCATTTATACAAATCCTTAGCAACACTAATTGCTACCAACATCTTTTGTCAATTCTACAGAGAAAAAAAAGAATTTGTTTTCCCCTTTCACTCGTAAGACTTAACACCTTTTCACGAACATGGGAAATTTGTATTTCTTTTCTGAACTACCTATTCACAATATTCACACATTTTCTTTTTCCTTTTTTTCCCCCGCATTTTCAATTAGGTCAAAAAAATTTTTTTTTCATTTTCTACCAGTTTGGCCATAGCCATTCAAGTTTGTGGTTTTCATTTTTAGTGTTTTTTTTTTTTTAAAGATTTTATTTATTCATGAGAGACAGAGAGAGAGAGAGAGAGGCAGAGACATAGGCAGAGGGAGAAGCGGGACCAGAACCCCAGGATCAGGCCTGAGCCAAAGGCAGATGCTCAACCACTGAGCCACTCAGGTGTCCCTAGATTGTTAAATTTGTGAATACTTCTCCTGGATTAATCTGTTTAAGAAGAGGTTTCCCACTTCAAGACTGTAAATAGCCGTTTTCCTTCTCGTTACCTTTTTTCAAGATTTTATTTTTTTTGAGAGAGAGAATGTACATGTGCAGGGGATGGGGTAGAGGGAGAGGAAGAGAACTTCAGGCAGACTCTGCACTGTGTGTGGAGCCCAGCACAGGGCTTGATCCCACTACATCCCATACATGGGAACAACAGATCACGGCTAGAGTGGAAACCAACAGTTAGACGCTCAACTGACTAAGCCACCCTGGTGCCTCTCTTCTAGTTTTCTGTTTAGAGTTTTAATCCACTTGGAATTCATCTCTTTTCTGTGCAGCATGAGGTAGAACTCTGCCTTTATTTTTTCCAATTAGACAGCTAGTTGCCTCAATGTTTACTGAATAATCCATTCATACCCCCACTTCATCTAGTCTTTTGTTCTCCCATACCTATTATTATGAAATATTTCAGAAAAAGAAAAATGGAAATGTTCGCAAATTATTAAATGTTACCATTTATGTGGGAGTGTCCCCACACAACTTATACTTTCACCATATTATCTGTACTTATTTTCTAATGAGGACACACTCCTACATAATCATAATACCACAATCACATCCAGGAAAATGAAGTAATCCTGCAATATGATACAACAATGTAGTTCATGGTTTCTAAATTATAATTCATAATAAATTAAAAATTTCTAATTTAGAGTATAAATTTCTAGTTTATAATACATTGTATACCCTATTATAGCATCACACTGAATGGTACATGTAGAATCACCTATTTCACTTCCCCATTAGACTACTTCTAAGGGTTAAGGATCAAGATCTTTATATCTTTTTTTCTTTTTAAGACTTTTATTTATTTATTAGAGACACAGAGAGAGCGAGAGCGAGGCAGAAACACAGGCAGAGGGAGAAGCAGGCTCCATGCAGGGAGCCCGATGTGGGACTCAATCCTAGGTCTCCAGGATCACATCCTAAGCTGAATGCAGGCACTAAATGCCGGAGCCACCAGGGCTGCCCAAGATCTTTATATCTAATCCTGGGTGGTCACAGGCACTGACAGCTGGCTGAAATGCTTCACTGATTAACAGGGAAGAAATCTTAAAATGCCACTTTTTTAGTGGCACAGTCATCAAAAAGAGGGGACACTTGGTTTGGGACTTATCAAGTCTCAGATTTTAAAAAGTTACTCTGCCCTGGGATGCCTGGGTATCTTAGTGGCTGAGTGTCTGCCAAAGATCAGGTCATGATCCTGCGGTCCTGGGATGGAGTCCCACATCAGGCTCCCCACAGGGAGTCTGCTTCTCCCTCTGCCTATGTCTCTGCCTCTCTGTGTGTCTCTCATGAATAAATAAATAGATCTTAAGAAAAAAAAGTTAACCTGTCCTTGTTTAAATATCCATGTATCAAATCCTTTTCATATTTGTTGTCAAGAAAATAATCTCTCAATAAACTGTTAATGTGTTATTTCATTGGACAAGAATTCTTTAAGCTCTAAGTTTAATAATCACAAAGCTATATTAGCCTAGAAATTTCATCTAACAGTTTCTTTCCATTGTCAAGATTTGGTTTTTAAAAATCTTCTATTTTGGAGCACCCGCCTGACTCAACAGGTAGAGCATGCAATTCTTTATATCTAGGTCATGAGTTTGAGCCCCACATTGGGCATATAGTTTACTTAATTAAAAAAAAATCTTTTAATTGTCCCCCTTAGCAATAAAGTTTAACTTTTCTTAAAGATTTATTTCCAGAGGGGGGAAGAGAGGGAGAAAGGAGGGGAGGCGGGAAGGAGAGAGAGACAAAGAGAATATGAGTGCACAAGAAAGTGTTCACAGGAGGGGGGAGGCAAAGGGAGACAAGTAGAAAGTAGACTTCCTGCAGAATGGGCAATCCCATGTGGGGTTGATCCCAGGACCCTGAGATCATGATCTGAGCCAAAACCCAGAGTTGGACGCTTAACTGACTGAGCCACCCAGGCGCCCAATACTTAACTTTTATAGAAACTCAAATCATTTGTGGAAATAGGATTAAAGACAAGACGTTTTAGTAATCAATCTACCATATGAAAGTAAAAAGGAAAACTAAGGTAAGCAAAATGGTTTCTGAAGGAACCAAAATTCATCAAGTCCAAGGATGTTTCTTTGACAAAAATTTATCATTATGTGGTAGTCCCTGTGCCTGACAATGAGGACCAAAAAGGAGTAGGACTAGGGACGCCTGGGTGGCTCAGTGGTTGAGGCTCTGCCTTTGGCTCAGCTCAGGTCGTGTTCCTGGGGTCCTGGGATTGAGTCCCACATTGGGCTCCCTGCATGGAGCCTGCTTCTCCCTCTGCTTGTGTCTCTGTCTCTCTGTATCTCTCATGAATAAATAAATAAAATCTTAAAAAAAAAAAAAAAAGAGCTACTAAAGGGTTTCTATCAATGAAGTGGAGTGCCAGGGTCATATTCACAGTGGAAGACAAATTAGGTGGCTAGAGCAGTACACAGGTTAAAGTTACAGTTATCAAAACATGGGAACAATAGATCAATGAAACAGAACAGAGTCCAGAAATGAATCCACATTTATGTAGTTTTCTACAATTTCTACAGTACCAAAGAGACTGTCAAAGCACTCCAATAGGCAAAAGAAAGTCTTTTCAACAAATGATGAAATCTATGGTAACAGGGGTTTATACTCCCTAAAAATATGGAAGAACTAGAAATCTATATAGAAAAAAATGAACCTGAAAAAAAAAAATGAACCTGGATCACTAATTCACAACACTTACCAAGCTTAATTCAAGAGAGATCACAGGCCTAAACATAAAAGTTAAAATCATAAAGCTTTATGAGGAAAACATAGGAGAATAACTTCATGGTTTGAGGGTAGACGAAAATTTGACAGTACACAGAGAATAATCATAAAAGGAAAAGCTGACAAATTAAAACTTCCTCAGAATAAGCTTCTGCTCACCAAAAGACATTCTTAAGGAAATGAACAAAGAAGTCAAACTGGGAGAAATTATACCCGACAAAGGACTAGTATACAGAATATATAAAGAACTTCTACAACTCAATAATAAAACAACACAATCAAAACCAAACACTTCACAAAGACACACGAATGGCAATAAGAAGGTGAAAGTGTTCAATTTCATTAGTCATTAGGAAAATGCAAATGAAAACCATAACAAAACACAACTACATTGAAATGGCTAAAATTAAACTGACCACAAATAAATGCTGGTAAGGTGTGGAACAGTGGGAATTCTAATATACTGTTGTTGGAAGTGAAAGTGGTATACAACTACTTTGGAAAATGGTCTAGCTTTTTTTTTTTTTTTTAAGGGGTGAGGGACAGCAAGAGAGAGAGAGAATCTTAAGCAGGCTGAATGCCCAGGGTGAGCCCTGACTTGGGGCTTGATTTCACAACCCTGAGATCATGACCTGAGCCAAAATCAAAGAGTTAACTGATTGAGGGCCACCTGGGTGGCTCAGCAGTTGAGCATCTGCCTTTGGCTCAGTGTTAGGATCCCCGGGTCCCGGGATCCAGTCCCACATCAGACTCCCCCACAGGGAGCCTGCTTTTTCCTCTGCCTAGGTCTCTGCCTCTCACTATGTGTCTCTTGTGAATAAATAAAATCTTCAAAAAAGAATTAAAAAAAGAGTTAACTGATTGAGCCACCCAGGTGCCCCTGGCATTTTCTTACGAAACTAAATGTTTTATTTATCCATGCTATGATTTAGCAACTCCACTCCTAAGTATATACCTCCCAAAATAAAAAAGGCTTGCACAAGAATGTTCAAGGCAGGGTTTTTTTGAAAGATTTTATTTATTTATTTATAAGAAAGAGAGGGGGGGCGGCAGAGACACAGGCAGAAGAAGCAGGCTCCACGCAGGGAGCCCGATGTGGGACTCCATCCTGGGTCTCCAGGATCACGCCCTGAGTAGAAAGTGGTGCTAAACCGCTGAGCACCCGGGGCTGCCCTAGAATAAATGGTTTTCTTTTTCTTTTTTTAAGATTTTATTTATTTATTTATTCATGAGAGAGAGAGAGAGAAGCAGGCTCCATGCAGGGAGCCTGACCTGGGATTCAATCCCCGGTCTCCAGGATTAGGCACTGGGCTGAAGGTGGCGCTAAACTGCTGTGCCACCAGGGCTGCCTGCAAGGCAGTTTTAAAGAAAATGTGTAACTTTTAACTTTTTAAAGAGTTTATTTTTTTTAAAGAGTTTATTTTTAAGCAACCTCTACACTCAATGCAGTGCTCAAACTTACCTGCTCTACCTAATGAGCCAGCCAGGCTGTCCCGAAAATATGTAACTTTTAAGCATACAACACATTACTATTTGCTAATAAAATGAAACACATTACTGATACAAGTCACAATGTGGATGAATCTCAAAAATATGCTGCATAAAAGAAATTTTACACAAAAAAATGCATACTGCATGATTCTACATTATATGAAATTCTACTGCAAGCAAAACTAAACTGCGATAGAAGAAATTGATTGCACTGGGGGTATGAGAACAGAGACTGACTGGGAAGGGCTTGAGGTTTTGGTAATGCTCCATATTCGGTATCTCAACAGCGGTTTGGGTTATACAGATGTGTAAATTTTTCAAAACTGGCAAATGTACATTGTATTTCATTGCATGAGATAGTCACCTCAAGAAGTAAAATTAAAAACCTTGGGTGGAAATAAAAGAAAGCTTTTATGACTCAGTGGTGCCACTGGAATGAATGACAGCAAAGGTATCTTGGCAGAAAAGAGTTATCCCAGCTCAGAAATCAAACAGATATGAATTCTTTCCAATGAATCCTTCACTTTGAATTCTTTCTTACTGAAACTTAAATATCCAGATAATATCCTTCATAGTACCCAAAAACACACCGTTTGCATAGTATCCTTCAGGATCCAAATCCACACTAACTGAATTAAAAAACCAAAGAAAATTGGATAATGCTGGGGATCCCTGGGTGGTTCTGCCGGTTTAGCACCTGCCTTCAGCCTGGGGTGTGATCCTGGAGAACAGGGATCGAGTCCCACGTCGGGTTCCCTGCACGGAGCCTGTTTCTCCTTCTGCCTGTGTCTCTGCCTCTCTCTGTCTCTCAAGAACAAATAAACAAAATCTTTTTTTTTTTTTTAAAGAAAATTGGATAATGAGAGATACTTCTATGAGGTAGGTAAAAACTGTGAAAACCTGGCCATTTTATGAGATTATTAAGAAAGATGTCAAAGTAAACTCCCAGGTTTTTGGTTAGAGTGACAGTAAGGATGATAGTGCCATCAACCACTGTACAGAAATAAGTCAACCAAAAATGCAGTTAGACAAATACTCATTTTCTTGGAACAAAACATATTCACCAGTAAGAAGAAATTTTATTTCTACAGTCTAAACAAAGAATAGGGTTCAGTACAGCCTTTAAAATTTTCAGGAAAATTGTGTCACAACATGCAGTATCTTTAAATGAGATAAACGGATTCCAAAGAGTGTGACACAAAACTATAAGTAGATTCAAATAGGTAGGGACTGAGAAATTGTGAAAATATACTTTAAATTGTGGGGTGTTTTTCTCCAAAGTTACAGTTCGACTAAAAATTAACCTTAAATGCCTTCCTTAAGAACTCCGAATACATATTGAGGGTTTTATACGTTATTTCAATCACACTAGAAACTGTCTGTCTTCGCAAAATAGTTCAAAGAACACCTTAAAAAAACAAAATCCACTGCCTGTGCCTAGTGTAATAGGTGCCCAATAATTGATTGATCGCAATAAGACTAATCTTGATTCAGACAAAAGACTAGCTACATTCATAACTAAATTAATCAGAAATATCCTCTATGTTCCAGGCTCCCCGCCTCAAGGAAAAACACCAAAACCTTATCTGCAGATAGTTTAGAATGAATTACTCAAATCATAAACCTATAGGCTCAACTAACCAATGAAGTTTAAACACAAGAGAATAGTGATCATCTGCTAATCAGCCACAAATACGTAAAGTGACTCTGCCTGACGTTGGGAGATTCTTCCTGAATTAAAGTCCTATTTTGTTTTCTTTTTCTTTTATTTTAAAGATTTTATTTATTTATTCATGAGAGACACAGGGAGAGAGAAAGGCATAGACACAGGCAGAGGGAGAAGCAGGCTGCATGCCGGGAGCCCGACGTGGGGCACTCGATCCTGGGTCTCCCGGATCACGCCCTGGGCCGAATGCGGCGCTAAACCGCTGAGCCACCCAGGGATCCCTAAAGTCCTATTTTGAAGGGAAATGGGAGTTGGGTAATCTTAACTGTAAGGAGTCATCAAAATAAGAAAAGAAAGAAAGAAAGAAAGGAAAGACCAAAAAACCCTAATTAAATCAGAAGTCCAATCCTGATTTAAAACATTTCGGAAATGGGTTTCATCATTTCCAGATGAACCCCTGCAGCTTCTAAGTACATTCTAAAAGCTGGTTAACGGGACGTCTGGGTGGCTCAGCGGCTGGGCACCTGCCTTTGGCTCAGGTCGTGATCGCGGGACCCAGGATCGAGTCCCACGTCGGGCTCCCTGCATGGAGCCTGCCTCTCCCTCTGCTCTCTATGTGTGTCTCAAATAAATAAATAAATAAATCTTCAAAAAGATAATAAATAAAAGCTCGTTAACTTAATGCAACGCGTACAATTTTCCTTAGGTCTCCCACGTTCTCCGGGAGCGTATAATTTAGTCGTCTTTGCTGGTCCTGAGGGCTGAGACCGGCCAGAAAAATCATCTAGACTAGAGTACGAGTTGTAATGAAACGAACGTCTTCTACCAACCGCAAATAGAAGCCTGTAAGCCTGGCGCCGCCGCCTTGCAGGCCTCTAAGACATTAGGGGGGAAGAAATGGCCAGGCCTTCACGTCCACAAGCCTGAAGACGCGGGGGCCGCGCGCCGACGAGTCTGAAGCCCCGGCTGCGGCGCCCGCGGCGGCGCGGCCAAGCTGGGGCCGGAGCGGCGGGAGCGGCGGGAGCGGCGGGCGCCGGAGGCCGTTAGCAGGCCGCGCGCGCACGCGGCTTTCGCGCCTCCCGCAAAGGGGCAGCGCGGCCTCCCGCTCGCCGCCCAAAGCGTCACAGCCCCCACCCCGCCGGGCTACCCCCTCACCTCACGAGCTTCATCCTAGCGGCGCCGTCGCTCTTTCAGCGCGTTAATGTACAGAACCGGACTACCCAAGCCCGAAAAACTAGGAGTATGAATGGCCGGAAACCCCACTCCTCGGGCTCGGACGTAAAGGGCGCGAGGAACGCTGAGAACGCGAGGCGGAAGCGCCGAGGCCCCCGGAGCCGCACTCCCTTCCGGCCGCGCCCAACCTCACGGCGGCCCCTGGCGGCTGGAGGTGTGCCTTGCGCCTGCTGAGCGCATCGAGAGCCGGTCCAGGAGGAAAATTCCAATAAGGGCGGGGATTTGAGGAGCTCAGATCCAATTAGTGGGCCGGGCCGCGGGCCGCGGGCTCAGAGTACTGTGTTACGGAGCAGTAAGTATACTCGCGAAGGAAATGTAGTTCTGACAAAGCCCCAAAAATTATGCAAATTCAGCTCCAACACCGGGAATGTCCCTGAAGAAAATCACACAGTTTAGCTTATTATTTTTACATTTAAATTCTAGTCACAGGGGCACCTGGGTGGCTCAGTGGTTGAGTGTCTGCCTTTGGCTCAGGTCGTGATCCCAGGGTCCTGGGATTGAGTCTTGCATGAGGCTCCCCTGCAGGGAGCCTGCTTCTCCCTCTGCCTGTGTCCCTGCCTCTCTCTGTGTATCTCTCATGAATAAATAAATAAAATATATATATTTTTAAAGATTTTATTTATTTATGAAACACACACACACACACAGAGAGAGAGAGAGAGAGAGGCAGAGATACAGGCAGCCCGACGTGGGACTCGATCCCAGGTCTCCAAGGTCACACCCTGGGCCGAAGGCAGGTGCTAAACCGCTGAGCCACCCAGGGATAAATAAATAAAATCTTAAAAAAAATTCTGAGGTCACAAACCTCAGAATGGTACCTACATTGTTGAGAGCTCTTGTCTCTAATAAGCTCACAAACTATTTCATACCTTCTCTGTACTCTCCCTCTGAAACCTTTTACAGTGTCTTCCTAAGATCACTCTCTGCTAGTATTTCCTCTTTTGAGAAGACCGGAAGCTATCCTTTTAGAACTTTCTTCCAGTTAGAAGGGTAGATGTATCATTGCCCCTTTTCAAGGCAAGTTCCTCTTCATTGTAGTCTGGCTCCCATCTTTCATTTTTCTCAAGAATTTCACTCCTTCTGGGCAGCCCCGGTGGCGCTGCGGTTTAGCACCGCCTGCAGCCCAGGGCGTGATCCTGGAGTCCCGGGATCGAGTCCCACGTCGGGCTCCCTGCATGGAGCCTGCTTCTCCCTCCTCCTGTGTCTCTGCCTCTCTCTCTCTCCCTCTGCATCTCTATGAATAAATAAATAAATCTAAAAAAAAAAATTCACTCCTTCAGTTATCTCCTAGCTTGAATCATTAATTTCTCCCTCCTTCACAGGATTTTATAAAATAAGTATACAAATTCATCTTAGAAACAAAAAAAAATTCTCCTCTGATGCAGCTGTAGCTACTGCTAGAGTTCTTTCACATAAAGACCTCTTGAGTGATTATTGCAGCAAGGTCCACAACTGCCAAACTATGGAAAGAACCCAGATGTCCACCCACAGATGAAGATGTATGTAAGGAAAAAGTGGTATGTATATATAAAATGGAATACTACGCAGCCATATCAAAAATGAAATCTTTTTTATTTTTTTTGCAACAATGTGGATGGATGGAACTAGAGGGTATTATGCTAAGCAAAATATGTCAATCAGAGAAAGACAATTATCTCACATGTGAAATTTAATAAACAAAACAGGATCATGGGGAAGAGAGGAAAAAATAAAACACGATAAAGGCAGAGAGGGAGACAAACAATAAGAGATTCTTAATCATAGGAAACAAACAGGGTGGCTGGAGGGAAGAGAGTGGGCAATGGGGTGATGGATGTTAAGGAGGGCACCTGATGTAATGAGCACTAGGTGTTATATAAGACTGATGAATCATTGACCTCTACCTCTGAAACTAATAATACATTATATGTAAATTAAATTTAAATTAAAAAAATTAAAAACTTCTTGAATGAATTGTCTGCACTTGTATTCACTCTTCAAACTCCATTGAAATATCTTTTCTGTTTTTAATATTTAAATTCAATTTGCCAATATATGGTATAATACCCAGTGCTCATCTCATCAAGTGTCCTGAAATTGCTTTTCTAAAGGTGATCAAAAACTGCCAAGATAAACCTCTATTTTCATCTTACTCAACATTTCAGCAGCATTTAACACAAGCACTACCCTTTTGAAACACAAGACACTCCTGACTTTGATGCCAAGCTCACTGTTCTACTCCTATGCCAGTAGTTATATTTTCTAGGTCTCAGCTGCCTCATTCTCTATTGAGCCATTACATGCTGGAGTGCTTCAAGGTTTACCCTAGGTGTATTCTTCTAGTGGGTACTTTCATCTTTAGCCTAGGTGATTGCCTCTAAAACCATGGCTTTACTTTGTATCTCCAGCCTGGACTTCATCCCTGATTATCAGAACTCTTGGATGTGTAAAGCAACGCTCATCAAACTTCAGTGTGCATAGGACACACACCTGAGGAAACGTTAGGATGAAAATTCTGATTCAGTTAGTGTGGGGGCTGAAATTCTCTATTTCTAAAGTCTTTAGTGGATGAAGATGCCCCAAGTCTATGGACCATAATTTGAGTAGTAGGATAGTAATGTTCATTTGTGTGCTATCTTCTCAATATCTATCCATCTCCCTTTCCAACATTTCCTAATAATCTGATGATCCATGTCGTCCCGAGGAAGCTGACTCTATCCTTATGTTCACAGTCTGTGACTTGTCCACAGTGGGATTGGGATATAAACTGATTCAGTCATCCCTTTCCAGGGAATACTCTTTCCTTTAGAATGTGAATGGAGACGTAGTAACCCCTGGTGTTTTATTGGGAACTTCCTCAGAATCGAGAGAAGAATCAGTCTTAGGAGAGAGTTAAAAAAAAACAAACAAACAAAAAAACCAACCCATAATGATATTAATAAACCTGTGTATTAGAAACAATGCCTAAATATGCCTGTTTAAATTAAGATTAAAGGGGCACCTGACTGGCTCAGTAGCCTAAGCATCCGACTGTCGATTTAGGCTCAGGTCATGATCTTAGGGTTGGGAGATGGAGTCCTGCATTTGGCTCTGTGTTGGTCATGGAGCCTGCTTTAGATACTCTCTCTTGGGCAGCCCAGGTGGCTCACCGGTTTAGCACCACCTTCGGCCTATTTGACTCCCATGTCCAGCTCCCTGCATGGAGCCTGCTTCTCCCTCTGCCTGTGTCTCTGCCTCTTCTCTGTGTGTGTCTCTCATCAATAAATAAGTAAAATCTTAAAAACAAACAAACAAAAAAATTCTCTCTCTCCCTCCTTTTTCCTTTCCCCACAGCATGTGCTCTTTTGTGTGCTCTCTCTCTCTCAAAAATTTGATTAAAATTAAGGCTGTGGGAGATGGGTAAAAAAAAATTAATTAAAAATAAATAAAATGTACAACTCAGTTCCTCAGTTGCAATATTCACATTAAAAAAAAAAAAAACAATACTCACATTTCTAGTGCTCAAGAGCCCTCCGCAGCTATGGCTACCCTGTGGAACCGTGTAGATACAGAACATCTACATCATCACAAAAAATTTTGATTAGATAGTGCTGCCCTGTTTATTACCATATTTGTTTCCTTCTTTGCATTTAATTGTAATTTACTTATTTATTAACCGACTTGAAAAATGTACTTCTGAATGCAGGGATTTATATCTGTTGTTAATTTCTGCATTCTCAGCATCTAGAATAGTGAGTTGTATACAATGTGACTTCAATAAATATTTGTGAAATAACTGATCATCTTCCCCATCAGAATGTATGCTACATGAGGAAGGAGACCCTGTGTGTATTGTTCACTACAATATCCCTAGTACTAAGCTCAGGGTACTCCTCTCTGTTATCCTTAAGGCCTTTACTACTTTGGCTCTGCCAACTTTTTAATCCCTTTTCCCCTCAATAATATTGGAATAGTTGAGTTCCTACAACTGGTCAAGCTCACTCTCCTCTCTGGACTTTTGTAATTCAGTTCTTTAATCTGGCTAATACTCATTCCTTCTCAACTATGTGGGGCCAGAATTATTACTTATATGTGTCAATAGTTACTGTCCTAGAATATGGCAAATTGAAACGCCAGTATCAGTTGATCTATACCAAACTTCTATACCTTTTGTTTTTATTTTCTAGATTGAAGTGTCTTAGAATTTTAACTCTCTCATAGTAACTCTCTCAAACGTTTATTTCAAATGTTGAAATAAAGTCAACAAGAGTGGACTAACAAAAAAAGCCTTTATTTGCTGCTAGCAGAATCAGTCTAAAAGTGAGAGTATTCTACTGTCTGGAAGTTAGAGGTTTTATAGGTAATAGGCATTTAAGATTGGTCACAATAAAGAAAAGGAACAAGGAAATTAAAATGTGACGTGGGGCAATGCAACCGCTTCATAATTAGCTTTTAGAAGTAGATATTCTCATAACAAGCAAAGGCAGAAAAGTACATTCTGCAGTTTGGAATTAGAAAGGAAAACAATTTGGGACGCCTAGGTGGCTCAGTGGTTGAGTGTCTGCCTTTAGCTCAGGGCCTAATCCTGGAGTGCTGGGATCGAGTCCCATATTGGGCTTCCTGTATGGAGCCTGCTTCTTCCTCTGCCTGTGCCTCTGCCTCTCTCATAAATAAATAAATGAATCTTAAAAAAAAATCTTAAAAAAATAAAGGAAAACAATTTAAACAAGTTTAAATTACATTCACAATTTTGAATTTATCAAGAGAAGTTAGAAGTAAGGGCTTGTAGTTCTTGTAAGGATTGAGAAAAAGATCTTTACAATTTAGAAAACCATAATGTTGAGCACCAAGTTGCATTACCTAGGCCAAAACATGTGTTTTCAGCATGTGTACCCGGCAAAATGTGAACTACTGGAGCTTTCCCCCAGAACTTTCTCAGGAGCTCTCAGGAATGGAGGTCCTTCTTTTTACTGGGATCAGTTTGCTTTGAGCTTGTATAATCTTTTTTTAAATTTATTTTATTTTTTTATTTATGATAGTCACAGAGAGAGAGATTGAGAGGCAGAGATACAGGCAGAGGGAGAAGCAGGCTCCATGCACCGGGAGCCCGACGTGGGATTCGATCCCGGGTCTCCAGGATCGTGCCCTGGGCCAAAGGCAGGCGCCAAACCGCTGTGCCACGCAGGGATCCCCGAGCTTGTATAATCTTTGAAAGCTCAGTCAAGCAAGATAATTTATTCAGTTGATTATGATTTCTTTTAGTAGATAACCAAATCAAATGAACCAAATTCCCAAGTTCATAGACAGACTGCGCTAAATGAAAACTATTGATAAAAAAAAACAACTATTGATAGAAAACAAGACAAATTTTGTCAAAAATGACATTACAAGTGCCCCTGGGTGGCTCAGTCAGTTGGACATCTGACTCTTGATTTTGGCTGAGGTCATGATCTCATGGGTCATGGGATCCAGCCCTGCAAGAGCCCTGCATCAGGTTCTGTGCTCAGCAGGGAGTCTACTTCTCCCTTCCTCTCTCTTTGCCCTTCCTTTCTCTCTAAAATCAATCTTTCAAAAAAATGACATTACAGAATAATGAAGATTTCATCAAACTGCAAATTGAGGGATGCCTGGGTGGCTCAGTTGGTTCGTTAAGTTCCCTTCATTGTCTCCAGTCGTGATCTGGGGTCCTGGGATCAAGCCCTGCATCAGGCTACCCGCTCAGTGGGGAGTCTGCTTCTCTTTCTGCCCTCCCACCCACTTGTGTGCTCTCAAGTAAAATTTTAAAACAACTACAAATTGAGACCTCTGACATTAATGAATCAGAATTGAGATATCTTTTAAAATGATAAATAATGCTCAAGAAAGTTTGTTTTTCCCATAAAAGCAAACTATTTTTTAGACATTTTTATTGAGATATAATGGACATAAAAAACTGCATAACTTTAAGGTATACAATGAGTTGATTAGATGTATTTATAGATTGCAATTATTGCCATCTTAGCTGACACCTCTATCATGTCAAATAATTATCATTTCCTTTTTGCGGTGAGAGCAATTAAGATCTAGTCTCTTAGCAATTTTGATACTTATAATGTGGTATCATAAAAGCAAAGTATTTTATACTTCCACAGCATGTGTAGAAGCTGACTATATTTGGTTTTAGAAAAGCAAATCTTGAATAAATTGCAGACATGAATTATATATAAATATATATATATAAATGACTTATATATCAAAAATTGGTACATATGTGTTTGCATGACATGGCATTTATAAGGATTCCTATATTTCTGATTGTGACCAATTCAACAAGTAGAGTGGACTAGATTCCTCAGAAGCAGAGGCCTATTTTGTGGGAATCGAAATTTGTAAATATGGTCTGTGTGTGTGCACAGAATTTGAATTACTAAAAATAAAGTGGTTTACCCACGAAAAGGAAATCCCACCACTTGTCTGACAACCTAAAAGTGAAGACGAATCAAGGTGAGACAGTCCGGTACATAAACCACTTTAATCAGGTTGGCAGTCTACCCCTTAGTTGTTTCTCTCTCTCTCTTTTTTTTTTTTTTTAAATTTATTTATTATAGTCACAGAGAGAGAGAGAGAGAGGCAGAGACACAGGCAGAGGGAGAAGCAGGCTCCATGCACCGGGAGCCTGACATGGGATTCGATCCCGGGTCTCCAGGATCGCGCCCTGGGCCAAAGGCAGGCGGCAAACCGCTGCGCTACCCAGGGATCCCTCTCTTTTTTTTTTTTAAATTTTATTTATTTATTCATGATAGTCACACACACACATACACACACACACACACACACAGAGAGAGAGAGAGAGAGAGAGAGAGAGAGAGAGAGAGGCAGAAGCAGGCTCCATGCACCGGGAGCCCGACGTGGGATTCGATCCCGTGTCTCCAGGATCGCGCCCTGGGCCAAAGGCAGGCGCTAAACCGCTGCGCCACCCAGGGATCCCTAGTTGTTTCTCCCTACCCTCATCAGAGTCATCTGGAATATGCCATTAAAGTGCATATTATCAGGAACAGGGGGTGGGGGTAGGGCCACAGGCAGGTTTTTGCCAAGTAACACAACGTACGGTGATGTGGGCAAACGGCCTCACCCATCAATACCTCTGGTTTTGGTTTCTAAAATACAGACTCCAGACGAAACGGTCAGGCAGCTCAATAAAGTCTTGTGGGAGATGTGTTGTCAGAAAACCAGGCTTGACGTCAGGCTTGAAAAACCGAGAGCACACTTCGGGTGCACTTAGCTTCTCAAAAGCAAGTCAGGAAGGGGAGAGCCCGCGTATGATCATCTCTTCAAATTCTCAAAAGCACGAGTACCGGTTTTACCTAATCTCACAGCTCTGCAAATAAAAATGGCACAGTAAGCGTGTTCAAGAGCGTGGGAACCACGAAACCTAGTGACAGAGGCTTCAAAGAACCAAAGCTTTGTCTGAACACCCGCCATGACTAAGTCGCGTGGGACATCCTACAATTGCTGGACTCCCGCGCGCCCGCACACGCGGAGGAAAGTATGCAACCGTGAGGTGAAGCCCGGGATGGTTCGGAAGCGCTGTGAGCGCAGTGCCGGGGAATTGCAATTGCTTCCCCTTTTCTTTACATCGGCCCAGGTCGACGATTAAAGGTACTTGAAATAGAGGTGGCAGAGAGCAGGGCCCGCAACCCACACCGGGACCAGCGGCGACGCATTTCCAAGACTAACCACCAGGGCCGCGAGCGTGGGTGGCTTTACCAAGAGACGTCCGAGCCAGCGCCAGCGGCTGCCGCCGGGGGGCGCCGCCGCTCCCCTGCGAGGCTCCCACCCGCGGGGCGCGCACGCGAGGCCTCCCACTGCGCCTGCGCTGAGGGTGTACGCCGGCTTGCCTTTCCCCGACGCCCGGCAGCCCCCGCCTGGGTGAGACACTGCGTGACACGCAGCGAGCGTGGCGGCCATCTTCCTCTGCTGGGCACGTCAGCTGAGCCTGTGACCGCTGAAGAGGAGCGTTGCGCAAGCGCGACCAAGACGGTCACAGGTAACTCCCATCTGACGGGCGAGGCGTCGCCGTCGTCGCCGGAAGTTCGGCGTATTGGCACCGCGGGAGAGGCGGCGGTCGCGGCAGCAGCAGCTGTCTCCTGATACCCGGATGTGAGGCGATCCGCAGGCTCGCGTTGGACCCTCGGCCGGGAGCGAGGAAGGTAAGGCTGTCTTCCCAGCCGTCCCCCCCGCCCAGTGTCGCGCCGCCTGCGTCCTCACCTCGCTTCGGCCAGCCTCTCGGGAGAGCTGGATGACTCCCTCCCCCCCTTCCTGTCCCACCTCCTGTGTCGTTTTGCTTCGTGCGCTTCTTCCCACTCCTCTGGTCCGGGCTCCTGGAGCTCCTGGGAGGCAGTGGGCGGCTCAAAGACCCTGCCGCTGGAGGTGGGCAATCGTCCTGGCGTCTCGGCTGCCGGTCGCCTCATCACCTGCCGCTGCTGGGTAGGTAGGCAGAGGTACTGAGGGGCCATGACGGAGGACCGCGGGTCAGGCCAGGGCTCCCACGGCGGCCGACGGGGCATCCGGAACCCCGAGGTGAGGCGTGCAGCCATTGCAGCTGCTGGGGCGGTGTCGGCGCTGGCCGGCAGGTAGCCCCGGGCCTTGTCCCCGCCCTCGGCGGCGTTCGCTCCCCGCGCTTTCCGCGAGCCAGCCCCGCCAGCCGTCGCAGAGTCGCGGTCCCTGCGGCTTGCTCCTCCGCCTTCGCCGCCGGCCGCTGACCCGGCCTGAACCTTGAGGCCTCTGCAGTCTGCGGGGTGCTATGTGGGGCTCTTGGAGGGGAGCAGTGGCCTGGGTCCAAGGTCAACGAGTAATTCAGGTTGGACTTGAAGGTCTGGGCACAGGTAGGGCTGATCTGGAGTAGAAATGGGTGCATTGAAGGCCATAGTGAAGTTTATAGGGATAGATGCGGGCAGAAGGGATTGGGTCCTTTATTTTGGTCACTGTTCGTTCATAAGATTATTTACAAGGTGGGGGGGGGCTTTTTTTTTTTTTTTTTATTCAGGCGGAATGGGATAGCGAGTCCAGAAATTAGAGAGGTCTCCTATCCCCCCCCCCCCACACTAGAAACCTCTCCCCATCCCCCACGTCTCATCTCCCCATCCCCCCGCCTCTAAATTTGAGTTCCTGGAAACCCTGGCGCAGGTTCTGTATTTTCCGGGGGCGGGCAGGGCGCAGGAGGAGTTATATCGTTGTGCTTTGAGGAGTACTGTGAACCTTTTTAGGTAGTTGAAATGGGATTCTTTGAGCAGGAAGTAATTGCAGCACCCAGCATTTAACTAGTATTATCACATAATGTTTCAGTGAATAATGAACTTTCGCAAAAACCAATGAAAGAGGGCCACTTAGTGGAATAGTAAGATGTGAGTGGGTTTTGCTTTTCCTCCTTTAATTTTAAAAAGCGAGGTAACACGGATTTCAGTTTAAAACCTAGTTGCAGTGAACTCTGGTACTTTCAGTCTCTCTTTTTGTTGGGTCCTTAGTTTCCGCTTTTCGTAAGGCATCTACGACAATGGAACGATTTTTAATTTGAACAACTTAAAACTTCTCGTTATGGAATTAGATATGCGAGTAGGATGAAAAGTGCTTAAAAACCGCTTAATTTGGAAGCTGCAGATTCAGGCCGAGAGCATGTAAGGAAATCAGAAAACTTTCTCCTTTTTAGGCAGAATGCAGTATAGATTATATATATATATATATATATATATAATTATATATATAATTTTGGTTAGATGTGTGACTTCGGAAGTACCCTTCTTAGAACAAAACTTGCCCTGGCTTATGAGCTTCTGTCCACCGTAATCATCCTGGCTTAGGAAGATTTGCTATCATTTCTCATTGGTCCATATTACAATTCTGTAATGAACAATGATTTTTTTTAACATCAGACTCATTTATACAGAGTTTTGTGCTGCGCATTTAAATCAATACATTATGCTTCCAAAAGGAAGGAAAAAGAGCCCGAATTAATAAATAACATTACCCCCCATTGCTGGATGCCTCTTATAGCTTGGTAATTTATTACAGCATGGGCTGATTGTATTTATTGTGATAATGACGGTAACTAGCATTGCACGGTTCAAAATAAATTTTTTTTTTTTTTTAAAGTTTTTTATTTATTTATTTACGATAGTCACAGAGAGAGAGAGAGAGGCAGAGACACAGGCAGAGGGAGAAGCAGGCTCCATGCACCGGGAGCCTGATGTGGGATTCGATCCCGGGCCTCCAGGATCGCGCCCTGGGCCAAAGGCAGGCACCAAACCGCTGCGCCACCCAGGGATCCCAAAATAAATTTTCTTAAGATTTTTATTTATTTATTTATTTATTCATGAGAGACACAGAGAGAGGGGCTGAGACATAACGCAGAGGGAGAAGCAGGCTCCCTGCTCCATCCCTGGACCTGGGGATTAGGCCCTGAGCCACTCAGGCATCCCAATGATTTTTTTTTTTTAAGATTATTTATTTATTTATTCATGAGAGACACGGGGGGGGGTGGGAGAGAGAGAGAGAGAGAGGGACAGAGACACAGACAGAGGGAGAAGCAGGCTCCATGCAGGGAGCCTGACATGGGACTCTATCCCGGGTCTTCAGGATCAGGCCCTGGACTGAAGGCAGCGCTAAGTCGCTGAGCCACCTGGGCTGCCCTTTGTTGTTGTTGTTTTTAATAGTTAAAATATTCTTCCATGATTTTGGGGGGGGCAGATTTAGGTTCCATGTAGAGTTCTTTGATAAACCCTTATTGAAGGTGATCAGAAGTTTTTTAAGATGGTAGTTTGAAATCAGCTCTAGTAAAATTGTTATTGTAGGTAATTCATTTAAGGACTGTGTTACCCTTCAGCAGCCCAAATTTTTCTGTGCCATCTTTTTTTTCTTGATGTAGTGAAAGTTCTTTGTCTCTATTTCTGTATAAGTTCTGTGTTATAGCTGTATCATACTACTGTAGTACCTTTTGGCAGATGGATAATTCTGCTAGCTTGACCATCCTTTTTTTTGAGGGAGCTGTATGTTATGCTTAATTGCATTATGGTACATCTGAAGAAAGCATTATTTATGTCTTCTGCTTTCTTCAGCTTACTTCAAAAACATTTATGGCTGCAAATGTGAGATTCGGAGAGAGGAAATAAAGTGGAGTATTAAATATTATTTTAAAGAAGTGGCTCTCAGACTTTTTGGCTTAGGATCTCTTTACACTCTTAAATTATCTAGGATTTCAAGTAGCTTTTGTTTATATGGCTTATGTCTATTGGTAATTCTTGCAATCTAAGTTATTTTAAATATTTAATTCATTTAACCACAGCTAATAACCTAATTACAGGTTAGTATAAATAACATTTTTTTATGAAAAACAACTATTTTCCAAAACAAAAATTTAGCGAAAGAATGGCAACTGTTTTACATTTCTGTAAAACAAAATGCAGAGGGACTGAGACATCTCTTTACCATTTGGCCTAATGGAAAATGGCTAGATTTTCCTATCAATTTTTGCACTCAGTCATATGTTATTCTGGTTGAAGTGTATGAAGAAAATTTAGCTTCACACCAAATATGTTGGGAAGAGTACATTAATAATCTTTTCAGATAATTGTGATATTTTTCTTTGATTCTACAACAAAACTCAACAAGTGGTAATTTCTTTCTTTTTTTTTTTTTAACAAGTGGTAATTTCTTAAAGGTTAATTGCAATGTGGAATCTGAAATCAGCTCTATATGCTTTTTATACAATGTTGTGTTAAAAATCATTGGTCTGTTTTGCACTTTAATCTTTTACTCAATGATTTTGATTTAATGTACCCCCTCAAAGGATCTCTGGAATCCCCATGGTCCCCATATCATGCCTTGAGAACTATTGCTTTAATGTAAATAATTCAGTAGTTTAGAATGAATGTAGGTACTGAAGCTGAAAGGGGTAATGATAGTATGGAGGTGAAGTTGTCAAATAGTTAAGGGAAACCAGGGGTAACTAAGGTAAATATTTTCTTTTTTATGCTTTTTATAAGAAATACTATTGTATCAGTAATATTAATGTTTATAACTAATTTTTAGTGTATTTATTAACAAGTGCTTATGATGTGCCAGGAGCTCTTTTAAGGAGTTTATATTGGGGAATATTTCTTTTGTATCATCTTCAGTGATGGTTAAGAGAAAGGCAAATGTAACTTAACTTCTTTTCCAACAGATAGTACAGTCTTCCTGATGTATTATTTATAATGCAGATACAGTTCCATTTTATTTTATTTTGTTTTATGTTTAAGTAAGCTCTAGGTCCCAGCATGGGGCTTGAACTTACCACTTGGAGTTCAAGAGTGGCATGCTCTCCTGACTCTCCTAGCCAGCCAGGTGCTATCTATTCATTAATTTTATTTTTTTACTTTTTAATCTTTTATTTATTTATTTTTAAAAATACTTTATTTATTTATTCATGAGAGACACAGAGAGAAGGCAGAGACATAGGCAGAGGGAGAAGCAGGCTCCTCACAGGGAGCCCAATGTGGGACTTGATCCCAGGACCCCAGGATCACGCCCTGAGCCAAAGGCAGACACTCATCTGAGCCACCGGTGTCCCCAATGTCTAACTTTAAAGATTTTATTTATTTGAGAAAGAGAGAGAGTGCGGGCGGGGAGCAGAGGGAGAGGGCGAAGCAGACTCCTGCTGATAGGAAGCCCAATGCCTGCTCCACCAAGGGCTTGATCCCAGGACCCTGATACAGTGACCTGAGCTGAAGGCAGACAGTTAAGGGACTGAGCCACCTATGCACCCCTTCAGTCTCTCATTTCAATATTTTTATCACCCCAAGAAGTCCCATGCCTATACTAGTGTGTCATTCATTTCCATTCCTTCCTAGCCCTTTACTACCAGCAAGCCATTTGTTTTTATAGGTTTGTCTGTTCTGGACATTTCATATAAATTGAATCATATAACATGTGATCTGGACATTTTATGTAAATTGGATCATACAACATAATCTTTTGTGACTAGCTTCTTTTACTTAGCATAATGTTCTGTGTAGCTTGTATGAGTACTTCATTCCAGTTTTTGGCTAAATACAATCTGTTATATGTGTATACCACATTCTGTTTATTCATTTAGTCAGTTGATGGACATTTAGATTGTGTCCACTTTTTGACTGTTACGAATAATGCTGCTATGAACATTTGTGTACAAGTTATTTTGTAGATGTAATCAGATTCACTTTCAAGCTTTCCCAACATATTTTACATAAACAATATTTAATTTTTTATTTCACGGGTGATAAGTATGTTCATTTTTGATGTGAAAGATACAAACGTTACCTAAACCCTTAAGTAAAATGTGAAAATATTCTTTGTGTTCTTTTTCATCTCCATCTTTAACACTGTTAATGTTTTAATGTATATGCTTTCAGTGTGTTTTCTCTGTGTTAGCACAATTGTATATGACACATTCATTTCTTTCTTCCTTGGAAAATTATATTTATGCAGTTTGTGTACTTTTTATTTCTAATTATTTTTTTTAAATGATTTTATTTATTAAAGAGAGAGAGAGGGAGAGAGCATTATCAGGGTAGGGGAGAGGAGCAGAGGGTGAGGGAGAAGCAGACTTCTTGCTAAGCGGGGAGTCCAACGAGAGGCTTGATTGATCCCAAGACCCTGAGATCATGACGTGAGCTGAAGGCAGATGCTTAACTGATTGAGACACCTAGATGATCATCGATCTGTGTTGGCATTTTATTTTTCTTTTTTTGGGCATTTGGGCTGTTTTGGATATTTTTGTGATGTAAATGCTTCTGTTTCATCATTGTTGTCATTATATAAATTGTCCCTTTTTTTTTTTTTTTGGCTTTGTTTTCCTGATGTGGGTGGATGGTGGTATAATAAATTGTGGAGGATGAGCATAGTAGAATGACAGTTGAATTTAAGATGCCTTTAAGAAATCAGGGTAGAGATGTCTAGTAGGCTGTTGGGTATCCCGAGTAGCACTAGGGATAGAGATTTTCTTGGGGATCTGATTGTGTCTTAACAGTTTATAGGCAATAATTGGGAGAAATTGATGTTTTTGGATAAATTATCTAGTGAGTGTCTTTTGTAATGAGAGGACAAAACCTTGGAATGCTAATTTATAAGAGGCTGGTAGAAGAAGAGAATTGTAAAAATTAAGGAAGTTGTCCATATCTGCCTTTTGTTTTTGTACGCTCTCTGCCCAGCATAGGGCTTGAACTCACGACCCCTAGATCAAGAGTCGAACCCGAAATCAAGAGTTGGATGCTCTACTGACTGAGCCAGCTGGGGCCCCCTTCTCCATTTTTAAAGTAAACTCTAGGGATGCTTGGGTGGCTCAGAGTGATCCCGCAGGGAGCCTGCTTCTCCCTCTGCCTCTGCCTCCGCCTCTCTGGGTCTCTCATGAATGAATAAATAAAAACTTTAAAAAAACAAAACAAAACGGGGTACCTGGGTGGCTCAGGTGGTTAAGTGTCTGCCTTCAGATTAGCTCATGATCTCAGGGTCCTGGGAATCAAGCCCTACATCAGGCTTCTGGCTCAGCAGGGAGCCTGCTTCTCCCTCTCCCTCTGCCTGTCACTCCCCCTACTTGTGCACTTTCATTTTCTGTCAGACAAATAAATAAAATCTTAAAAAAAAAAAAAAAACTATTGTAGAATCCACCCTCAGTTCTAAAAATCAAATATTTTTCAGACAGTAACAAATGTCCCCTGAGAGGCAAAATCACCCTTGTTCGAGCATTTGGCTTACCTTCTTTTCAATTCCTCTAGCAGTAGTGTCTGTTAGGTAAGCAAAATGCTGGAGCTGCACAAGTCTCAGCAACTTTCTGTGTTCCTGCACTATATTCAAGTTTCTGTAAGGCTTAGTGTTTGGTGATTCCTGTTCTTTCTTTCCACAAGCTTTGGCTCTATAAATGGAGTCTTCGCTTTCTTATTTCTCTGTGTATCCTGCTAATTCATTTACCCACTATTTAAGGTAATCCAAGTATTTCTCATGTTCTAAAACCTCCTAAAAACACTTAGAGATTAAAAAACATTTTAAGTAACAAAGTTTAAGCTAATTACTGCTAACCAAAAATGTAAAATGTCACAACTGAAGCAAAGATAGACCATTAATAGAGAATGCTACAGAAAATATACACAGTAACACAAGGTACTGCCCCTAACAAGTTTTTCCAAACATTCAAAGCCTTATTAATTTCTATTACACAAATGGCTCCAAACTATGTAGGTAACATTCTCATCAGCTTATTTTAAGTGGCATATATGGTTGGGGATAAAAAAAAAAATTTGTAAGAACAAAACTAAAAAAAGGACTATAAGCCCCAACCAATAATTTTAGCAACAGGATACCCACTATCATCAATATTTATCCTAAGAAGAGAAGCAGAAATACCACTGTAAAAGTTATATTCAGAATCAATCAACTTGATAGAAAAAACAAACTGTAAAACTGCTGTAATTTTCTCAAATTGGTAATAGTGATTCTGTAAAATTCATCATTACTTAAAACTCTAAAAAACCTAGATATGGGGGCCCGGGCTGGCTCAGTTGGTAGAGCATGTGACTCTTGATCTGAGGTCATAAGTTTGAGCTCCATGTTGGGATTAGTTTTTTTTTTTTTCCTAAGAGTTTATTTATTTTTAAA
Organism: Nyctereutes procyonoides; assembly: GCF_905146905.1. NCBI lineage: Eukaryota > Metazoa > Chordata > Mammalia > Carnivora > Canidae > Nyctereutes > Nyctereutes procyonoides. The sequence continues at coordinate 39,419,241 of NW_026575044.1, forward strand.
AAGATTTTATTTATTTATTCATGAGAGACACAGAGAGGCAGAGACAGGGGCAGAGGGAGAAGCAGGCTCCATGCAGGGAGCCCAATATGGGACTTGACCCCAGGATCATGCCCTGAGCTGAAGGCAGACACTCAACTGCTGAGCCACCCAGGCGCCCCAAGATTTTATTTATTAATTCATGAGAGACACACACAGAGAGGCAGAGACATAGGCAGAGGGAGAAGCAGGCTCCTCGCAGTGAGCCTAATGTAGGACTCGATCCCTGGACCCCAGGATCACAACCTGAGCAAAGGCAGACGCTCAACCGCTGGGCCACCCAGGTGTCCCATTCTTGTCACTTTTATTCCACATTGTACTGGAGGGTCTAGCCAGGGAAATTAAGCAAGAAAAAGATATATAGGTATCCAAATTGGGTGATGGGCATTCAGGAGGGCCTATGATGTGATGAGCAATGGGTGTAGAACACATCTGTAACGAATTGAATTTTTAAAAATCAAATAACAAATAAAAGTGATACAGAACTGTAAAAAAAATAAAGTAAAATAAGGGCATCCAGATTGGAAAGGAGAAATAAGGGCAGCCCCGATGGCACAGCGGTTCAGTGCTGCCTGCAGCCCGGGGTGTGATCCTGGAGACCCGGGATCGAGTCCCACGTGGGGCTTCCTGCATGGAGCCTGCTTCTTCCTCTGCCTGTGTCTCTGCCTTTTACTCTCTGTCTCTCTCTTTCTGAATAAATAAATAAATCTTTAAAAAAAAAAAAGGAAAGGAGAAATAAAATGATTTCTGTTTGCAGATGACATGATCTTATATGTAGAAATTCTCAGAAATCCATGAAAAAGGCTCTAACACCTATTAGTTTTAATAAGTGAATTCAACAAGGTTTTATGATACAAAATCAATGCAGTTGTATTTCTGAATACTAGTAATGAACAATCTAAAATGGAAATTAAGAAACCAGTTTCTTTTATAACAGAATCAAAAAGAACAAGGTACTTAGGAATAAATTTAACAAATGAAGTGCGAGGCTTGTACTCTGAAAATTCTAAAATATCATTTAAAAAATTAAAGACGACTTGAGTAAATGAAAAGCTATCCATGTTCAAGAATTGGAAGACTTACTCTTAAGATGGCAGTACTCCTCAGATTGATCTACAGATTCAGGGTAATCCCTATCAAAATCCTAGCTGACATTTTTGCAGAAATTTGCCAGCTGATCCTAAAATTAATATCAGATAGCCAGAATAATCTTGAAAAAAGAATAGTGAAGTTGAGAGATTCACACTTTCTTATTTAAAAACTTAACTACAAAGGGAGCCAAGAGTATATGATGGGGAAATGACAGTCTCAATAAATGTTAATGGGAAAACTGGACAGCCACATACAAAAGAATGAAACTGGGCCACTATCTTAAATTACATACACAAATTAATTCAAAGTGGATTAAAGACTTGAATGTAAGACTTGAGAACATAAAACTCCTGGAACGAAAACATAGGGAGTAAGCTCCTTGACATAGGTCTTGGTGGTGATGTTGTGAATATACACTAAAAGCAAAAGCAATGGAGGTGCCTGGGTGGCACAGTAGGTTAAGTGTCCAGCTCTTGGTTTCAGCTTGGGTCAGGGTTATGGGATTAAACCCTGTGTTGGGCTCTGTGTTGAATGTGGAGTCTGCTTGGGACTCTCTCTCACTCTCTCTCTCTGCCCTTCCACCATGTGCATACATACTCTCTCTCAACTATATAAATCTTTAAAAAGCAACAAAAGCAAAAAAAAAAAAACAAAAAAAAAAAAACAAAAAAAAAAAACAAGTGGGACTGCATCATACTAAAAATAGCTTCTGCGTGGCAAAGGAAACCATCACAAAACAAAAAGGCAACCTATGAAATAGAAGAAAATATTTGCAAATTAGTATTTGATACGTGGTTTATATCCAAAATAAAAAATCCAGTTAAAAATGGGCAGAGGGGATCCCTGGGTGGCTCAGCGGTTTAGCACCTGCCTTTGGCCCAGGGTGCCATCCTGAAGTCCTGGGATCGAGTCCCGCATTGGGCTCCTGGCATGGAGCCTGCTTCTCCCTCTGCCTGTGTCTCTGCCTCTCTCTCTCTCTCTCTCTCTCTCTCTCTCTGTGTGTCTATCATGAATAAATAAATAACTCTTTCAAAAAAAATGGGCAGAAGATCTGAATAGATATTTTTTTTCAGAGAAGACATACAATTGGCCAATAGGTGCAAGGAAAGATGCTCAACATCACTAGTCACCAGGAAAATGCAAATCAAAATCACCATGAAATACCATCTTACACCTGTTGGAATGGCTGTCATCAAAAAGACAACAAATAAGTGTTGGCAAGGATGTAGAGAAAGGAAACCCTTGTTCACTGTCAGTGGGGATGTGAATGGGTACCACGAGCATGGAAAACAGTACGAGGGTGCTTTAAAAAATAAAAAAACAGAACTATCATCCAGCAATACTCCTGAGTATTTTTTTTGGAGAAAACAAAAATACTATTTTAAAGAGATGTATGCATCCCTTGTTCATTATTCATAGTAGTTAAGAACACAGCATAAGTGTCCATTGATAAATGGATGAAAAAATATATACACAATGGAGTATTCCTCAGCCATAAAAAATGAAATCTTGCCATTTGTGACAACATGGATAGACCTTGAGGGCATTATGCTAAGCGAAATAAGTCAGGGAAGACAAAAACTGTGTGATCCCATTTATTTGAGGAATCTAAAAACAAACAAAAATAAAAAACTAAGTGCATAGATACAGAGAACAGATTGGTGGTTGCCAGAGTTGGGGGTAGGTGAAATGGGTGAAGTTCAGGAAGGGGTCAAAAGGTACAAACTTCCAGTTATAAAATAGTCATGGGGATATAATGTACAGCATGATGACTATAACTAATAATATTATATATTTGGAAATTACTAAGACAGTAGATCTTAAAAATTTTCATTACAAGAAAAAAGATTTTAGTGTCTGTGTATGGAGACACATTAACTGGCTTATTGTGGCGATCATGTTGAAATCTATACAAGTGTGTTAAACACCCAAATCTAATGCAATATGTCGAGTATATCTCAATTAGAAAAAAATTTCTACAAAGCTACAGTAAGTGTTTGTGGTATTGGCATTAACATCATACAGATGAGTGGAACAGGATAGAGAATTTAGAATTAAACCCACATATTTATGGACAATTGATTTTTTGACTAGATTACCAAGACAATTCAGTAGGTAATGAATGGTCTTTTTTTTTTTAAACCCCCAAACCTGGGTTTGGTGGGCTTTTATTTATTTATTTATTTTAAGAGTTAAGAGATATATTTATTTATTTATTCATAGAGACAGAGAGAGAGAGACGCAGAGACACAGGCAGAGGGAGAAGCAGGCTCTACGCAGGGAGCCTGACGTGGGATTCGGTCCAGGGTCTCCAGAATCATGCCCCGGGCTGCAGGCGGCACTAAACCGCTGCGCCACTGGGGCTGCCCAAGAATGGTCTTTAATAAATGGTGCAATGACAGTTGCAAAACTCCTATCTTGTACCATATACAAAATGAACTCAAGATGCAGCAGAGATCTAAATACAAGCTAAAACTAAAACTCATAGAAGAAAACATATAAATCCTCATTGTTTTTCGTTCTTTTTCTTTTATTTATTCGTGAGAGCCACAGAGAGACAGAGGCAGAGGGAGAAGCAGGCTCCATGCAGGGAGCCTGACGTGGGACTTTATCCCAGGACTCTAGGATCATGCCCTGAGCCGAAGGCAGACGCCCAACCACTGAGCCACCCAGGGGTCCCTATCTTCATGGCTTTGAATTAGGTAGTAGTTTCTTAGATATGACTCCTAATCACAAGCAACCAAAGAAAACTAGATTAATTGGACATAAAGACTTGTGCATCAAAGGACTCTATCAAGAAAATGAAATGACAAGTGTTAGAATTGGAGAAAATAGGGATCCCTGGGTGGCGCAGCGGTTTGGCACCTGCCTTTGGCCCAGGGCGTGATCCTGGAGACCCGGGATCGAATCCCACGTCGGGCTCCCGGTGCATGGAGCCTGCTTCTCCCTCTGCCTGTGTCTCTGCCTCTCTCTTTCTCTGTGTGACCATCATAAATAAATAAAAATTAAAAAAAAATTGGAGAAAATATCTCTAAGCCATACACCTGCTCAGAGGGTAATATTTAGATAAAGAATTGTTAGAAACTCAATAATAAAAAGGAAAACAACCCAATTTTAAAAATGAGGAAAGGATTTGAATATATGTTTCTGCAGAGAAGAAATACAAATGACCAATAAGCTCACAAAATGAAGCTAACTGGGGCATCTGGGTGGCTCAGTTGGTTAAATAAGCATCTGACTTCAGCTCAGGTCATGATCCTGGAGTCCTGGGATCAAGCCCCACACTGGGCTCCCTGTTTCTCATTCTCGTTCGTGCTCTTTCTCAAATAAATAAAACTGGAGAAAAAAAAAAGATGGTCACTTAATTAGTCATTAGGATAATGCAAATCAAAAGTACAATGAGATAGCACTTTACACCCAAAAGGATGACTAAAGTTTAAAAAGAATAGTAAAAAATGCTGACAAGGATGTAAAAAAATTGGAACCCTCATACATGGCTGTGGGAAATGTAAAATGATACTTCTGGTTTGGAAAAGTCTTTCTAAAATGGTAGAATTAGCATATGGTCCAGCAGTCATACTTCTTGGTATATAACCAAGAGACTAGAAACCTGTGTTTACACAAAAACTCATTAGGGTTGTTCATAGCATAATTTGTGACAGCCACAAAGTAGGAACAATCTGTCAAACATTCATGAACTGATGAATAGTTAAACAAAACATATTCATACAGTGGAATAGTATTCACCCATAAAAATAACGGGTCATTACCGATACATGCTATAATGTTATATGAGCTCTGAAAACATGGTTAAGTGAAAGAAGCCAGTCACAAGAGGCCACATGTTGTATGATTCCACTTATATGCAACATCTGAAATAGTCAAATCCATAAAAGGTAGATTTGTAGTTACCAGGGGCTGAAGGGAGAGGGGAATGGGGAATGACTTTTAATGAGCATGTTTTTTGTTTTTTTTGGAGGATTTTTTTGAGGTCTTGAAAATGTTCTGGAATTAAATACTGGCAATTGTTACACAACTCGAATATACTATACTAAAATCCATGAAATTGTATATTATAAATGGTGAATTTTGTGGTAAGGAATTCTATGTCAGTCATAAAGTATTTCTTTAAAATTTTTAAAAAATAATTTCAGAGTGGGGGAGGATCAGAAGGAGAAGGAGAGAGAATCTCAAGCAGATTTCTCTGCTGAGTGTGGAGCCCAACTCAGGGCTCAATCCCACAACCCTGAGATCGTGACCTGAGCTGAAATCAAGAGTTGGACACTCAATTTGACTGAGCCACCCAGGCTCCCCGGTCATAAAATGTTTTTTAAGGGACGTCTGGGTGGCTCAGTGGTTGAGCGTCTGCCTTCGGCTCAGGGCATGATCCTGGAGTCTTGGGATCGAGTCCTGCATCAGGCTCCCTGCATGGAGCCTGCTTCTCCCTCTGCCTATGTCTCTGCCTCTCTCTTTTTGTCTCTCTCATGAATAAATAAATAAATCTTTTAAAAAAAAGTTTTTAAAAAATGACTTTAATGTTAAAATATATTGAGTGACGTACAATCCAAATTATTTTTTTTCCTTTCTATTTAAAATTTTTTTATAATCATGGTGCACCTGGGTACCCCACCTGGGTAGCTCAGTTAAGCATCTACCTTTGACTCGGGTCGTGATCTCCAGGTCCTAGGATTGAACCCCATGTTGACTCAGCAGGGAGTCAGCTTCTCTTTCTCCCTCTGCCACCCTGCTCCCTGCTTGTGCACTCTCTCTTAAGTAAACAAATACAATCTTAAGATGTAAAAAAAAAAAAAAATCAAAATATTTAAATGATTAAAATTTGAGTACATTTTATTATAAAGCACTGTGGGGAAATTGTATGTACTCAGTCTCAGGTACTTTCTAATGAGCCTTGTAAGATTTCTTTCTGTAGTAAAATATAAATGTTACCTTAGGTTTTCTGAAGTGGTTATTTAATGTAAAGCTTAATTATTGTTTTTTTGACCCTGATATTTTCTTTAGGATTATATTAATAAGCTAGGTCTGGGGTGTAGGAAGGAGGAGTCTTATCAGTTTGCTAACGGGTGAGAGGGTGCTTTTCAGTTCTTGATTGCAAGATTTTATTTAAGGGTTATGAAGAAAAGGGGGTTTATTAAGTTCTGTAATGCTAGGTTAGTGATAGTTCAGCATGAGGGGCAAACTTAAGTTGAAATAGTTCTTAGCACACTTGAATAGGTGATTGATAATTACTGTAGAGTTGTGTATCAGTTTAACTCTCTTCTAAGGTAGGTCTCAACTGTTAAATCTATTATTAGAATATTTAGAAATTGTGAGGAATAGATATAAAAGAAGATAAATAATCATTTAAAAATTATAGTTCTTAGTGGTAAAGTAATAAAAGATGATAAATGAGGTTTTTTAAATTATATTTCTGGGGCTTAATGTTTGGTAAGTTTAGGGCTTCTCAGATAATAGTTGTGATATGTATTAGCTCTTGCTGTATAAGAAACTGCCCTAGAGGGCAGCCCCACTGGCGCAGCGGTTTGGTGCCGCCTGCAGCCTGGGGTGTGATCCTGGGGACCCGGGATCGAGTCCCACATCGGGCTCCCTGCATGGAGCCTGCTTCTCCCTCTGCCTGTGTCTCTGCCTCTTTCTCTCTGTGTCTATGAATAAATAAATAAAATCTTAAAAAAAAAAAAAAAGAAACTGCCCTAGAACTCAATAAACAGCAGTTATTTATTCTTGATCATGCATTTTCAGAGCAGCAATGGGTTAGGTGACTTAGGTTAGGCTTGGCTGGGCAGCTCTGGGTGTGGGTAGGCTTTATTTCTCACTGTTGGTTGGGCTTGGCACCTCATTTGGGATTTGGCTCAGTTCTACTGTATGTCTTTATTTTGGGGTCTATGCTGAAGGGCTGCCTTCATCTACCTGAAATTCTTTTCATGGTGAGGGCCGGGGTACAAGAGGGCAAGCCCGACTGCACAAAGACCTTTCAAACCTCTGTGTGCATCATTTCTGCTAATATACCATTGTTAGATGGCTAGGGTTATGGGGGCAGGGAGGTATACTCTGCCCACCATGAGGCCAAAGGAAGACCTGTGACCAAACTTAGCACCAGTTGGGAAGGAAAATAGACTCCTTCCATGGAGAGGAGGTTTGTAGGTGATGATTATATTTGAAGAAAATCTTAATTTATTATATGGTGTAAAAATGAAAAATATCATGCTTTGTCATTCATTAGTTGTTTACTTAGTCTACCTTAATCTTAAGTTCTAATATACGAGTTTGTAGACAATAGTACTTGTACATTTTCATGTGTTTTAATAGATTGTTTTACTTTAGTTAATAGGATTTTTTTTTTTTAAGATTAGTTCCCAAACACAGGAAGTTATTAGAAGCACCATTCATTGGAAACATCATCAGTCAACTTAAAGAAACAGTGATATGTGATTTCTGTCTTAGTAAGGTAAGTGGCTTATACTTTCATAATTTAGTGCCTTCCGAGATGAATTAGTCAGTGTGCCAAATATACTTTATATTTCCAGAGAAATATAACATGTTTTAATTTTTTTAAGTTGGTTATATGTCTACATAATAAAACATTTGAGTGGATATATAGTGAAAAGTAAGCTTTTTCACTATCCTGACACTTGGTTTTGTAGTTCTCTTTCCAAGAAATCACCACTATTTCTTATGTATCTTTCCATACCTATTGTGTGTTTACACAATCATTTCCTTTCTCCCACTCTTTTTCTAAGAACTTGCTATTTTTACCCTGTTCTGCACCTTGCTTTTTTTTGGTTTAATAATGTTTCTTGGTTGCAGGTATAGGGCCGAATCAGTTACTTACAGCACTATTTTTTTTTGACAGCTTTATTAAAGTATAATTTATGTACAGTAAGCTTCACTCTTTTAAACTGTACAATTTCAAAAAAAATAAACTGTACAATTTCATGTATTTTGACAGATAAATGCACTCTTGAAACTGCCATTATAGTCAAAACACAGAACATTTCCATTGCTTCCAAAAATCTGTCTCTCTCTCCTCATTTGACACTAGGGAATGACTCATCTGCTGTCTTACTGTAGTTTACAGTTGACCCTTGAACAATATGGGTTTGAATTGTATGGATCCACTTAGATGCAGATTTTTTTTCAATAAATGTCTTGAAAAAATTTTTTTTGAGATTTGTGGCAATTTGAAAAAAACTTGCAGATAAACCATGTAGCTTAGAAATATTGAAAAATTAAAAAGTTAAGTGTTTCATGAATACATAAAATATATGTAGTTATCTCATAAAATATTCACAGATCTGTTAATAAATGTTAAGATTTATTAAAATGTATGCACACACAGACTGTATGTTGCATCATTTACAGTCAAAAGAAATGTAAATATGCAGTATTAAATCATAACTGCTAAAATTAACTATAGTATGTACTCTTCTACTGTAATAATTTCATAGCCATCTCATGTTGCTGTTGTGGTGCGCTCAAGTGTTTGAGTCTGCTTAAAACCCTATGATGCTAATCATTTCTGTGTGAGCAATTTGTCTCTCCAGTAAATTGTATATCACTGTAAAAAAAGTGATCTCTGCAGTTTTTGCATATTTTTCATTGTGTTTAGTGCAATACTGTAAACCTTGAACAATACCATGGGATCCATATGAAGTGCCACTAGTGGTGCTGGAAGTGCTCCCAAGGAGCAGGGAAAAGTCATGACATTACAAGAAAAAGTTGAATTTCTTGATAAAGTACCATAGATTGAAGGCCTGCAGGTACAGTTGCCCTTCACTTTAAGATAAATGAATCTAGTTTAAGGACCGTTGTAGGAAAAGAGAAGGAAATTTGTGAAGCTGTTGTTATAGTTATGCCCGAAGGCATCAAAACCTTGTACTTTTTGAAATACCTATTTATCTTGTATTGAAAATGCAGCTTTTATGTGAATGCAGGATTGCTGTAAGAAAGGCATACCTACAGACTCATATGATTTGAGAAAAGATAAGGTCGTTATATGACAACTTAAAGCAAAAGGAAAGTGAAGGGTTCTAAAGCTGGAGAATTTAGTGCCAGCAAAGAATGGTTTGATAATTTTAGAAAGAGATTTGACTTTTAAAATGTCAGGAAAACAGAGGAAGCAGCTTCTGCTGACCAAGAGGCAGCAGATGAGTTTCCAGATGCCATTAAGGAAATCCTTGAGGAGAAAGAATATCTGCCTGAACGGGTTTTTTAATGTAGATCCAAGCCTCATTCTGGGGAAAAAAAAATGCCACAAAGGACATTTTAGTAAGGAAGAAAAATAAGCCTTGGTATTTAAGGCAGGGGGGGATAGGCTAATTCTACTGTTTTGTACAAATGCAATTGGATTTATGACGAGGCCTGTCCTTATGTATAAAGCTGCTAATCTCCAAATCTTGAAGGGAAAAGAAAAACACCAGCTGCCAGACATTTTTTTAAACTAATCTCTTCGTCCAAGGTGAGGCTCGAACTCATGACTTGGAGATCAAGAGTCTCATCTCTACTGACTGAGCCAGCTAGGGGCACCTCAGACTCTTGGTTGTACATCAAAAAGGCCTGGACAATGAGAAACCGTTTTCGGGGTTGATTCCATCAATACTTTGTCCCTTAAGTTAGGAAGTACCTTTCCAGTAAGGCACTGTCTTTTAAAGTTCTTTTGATCTTAGACAATGTCCTTGGGCACCCAGAATCCAATGAGTTCAACACCAAAGGCATCAAAGTGGTCTACTTGCCCCCAAACACAACATCTCTAATTTAGCCTCTAAATTATGAGGTCTTCAGGACTTTTAAGGCTTATCACACATGGTACTCTATAGAAAGAATGTTCAGCATTATGGAAAAGAACCCTGATAGACCATCATGAAAGTCTAGAAGGATTGCATCATTGAAGATGCCATCATTGTTTATAGAATAAGCCGTGAAAATCAGCAAGCCCAAAACAGTAGATTCCTGCAGGAGAAAAATGTATCTAGAAGTTGTGTATGACTTCACAGAATTTACAACAGAGCCAATAAAGGAAATCATGAAGGAAATGGTAGATGTGGCAAAAAGGTGGGGGTGTGTGAAGGTTTTTAAGATACAGATCTTGGAGAAATTCAAGAGCTAATAGATGCCACACAAAAGGAATTAACAGAAGATGCCTTGATGCGGGTAAGCACATCTGAACCAGTGCCAGATGATGAAGAAGAAGATGTGGATGAAGCAGTGCCAAGAAAACAGATTGACATTAGACAGTCGGGCAGAAGAATTCTAATTATTTAAGACTGCTTTTGACTTTTTATAGGACATGGACCCTTCTATGATATGGGGACTGAAGCTAAAGCAAATGGTAGAAGGATTGGTAGGTACTGTATAGAAACATTTTTAAAGAGATGAAAAAGCAAAACTGTCAGACATATTACAGTGTATTTCCATAAAGTTACACCAAGTTGGCTTGCCTCTTCTGCTTCCCTTTTCACCTTCACCTTTTCTGCTATCCCTGAGACACCAAGACCAACCCCTCCTCTTCCTCCTCCTCCTCAGCCTACTTAATTGTGAAGAGTGAAAACAAGGATGAAGACATTTATGATGATCCACTTCCATTTAATGAATAGTAAATAATCATCATGCCATACAGTTAATAAACTTACCTGTTGTGTGTGTGTCTTCGTGTGAAAATCTAATAACTGTATGGCAAGAACTGTCTGAGACGTTTTTTTGTCATCATCATCATTGCTTAAGTATTCATCGTGTAGAAAATCATGACAAGACTTATGTGGAAGTGGATAGCCTATCCTTACATAGGCATAAGGTGAGTGATATTTAATATAAAATTAATAATGTGTTTTCTTACTGTTTTGTAACTTTCAAAGAATTACTGTACAGTATGCTTCTCTGTCTCTTTGTAATTGGCGTATCTCTATATCTGCCTGCCATCACAGGTAAGTGGTTTTTAGAAAAAATGTGTTTCCAATATATTAATGAGTATGACTGTAATACTGTATGACATGAAAGTTATATGATTTATTCATTAGTGTATTTGCTAGTCCAGCGTGAAGCAATTGATCAGTTATACTAGGCTACTATAAAGCAGTCATATTGCTGCTTCATTACAGTGTGTAAATTGTTACATCTGTAAGTAAACATGAATTTTTTTTCACGATATCTTTTCACTTTTGATGTGTACTGTTAATAAGAGCATGTGACCTTTATAGTGTTTTATATTATTTAGGACAATATGGGTGTAGGTCCTGAGAGATGATTCATTTTGTAAAAGGATGATGTAAATTTATTTATTTATTTATTTATTTATTTATTATTATTTTTTTAGGATGATGTAAATTTATGCTATCAACAAATACAGTACAGTACTATAAATTTATTTTCTTTTCCTTATGATTTTCTTAACATTTTCTTTTCTCTAGCTTTATTGTAAAAATATAGTTTATAATGCATATATCACAAAATATGTATTAATTGACTGTTAATGTTATTGATACGGCTTCTGGTCAACAGTAGGCTAGGCTATATTAGTAGTTTTGGGGAGAGTCAAAAGTTAAATGCAGATTCTTGACTGCTGGGGTTTGGCTCTCCTGCTTTGTTCAAGGGTCAACTATAGTTACTTTTTCTAGAATTTTAAGTGGAATCATACATTATGTACTCTTTTTGGCCAGCTTTTTTCACTCACCATAATGGTTGTGAGGTTCATCATACTGTTCCAGTAGTTCATTCCTTTCTGTTGCTGAGTACTTTTCTATTATACTATTGATATAACACATTTTGTTGCCCATTCACCTGACCTTTGTTATTTTTCAGATTTTGGTTATTGTGCATAGAAGTGCTTTGAAGATTTTTGTTTTAAAGATAATTATTTATTAGAGCAAGCATGTGCAAATGCATGAGAGAGTGGAGGTGAGGGGCAGAGGGAGAGGGAAGGGAAAGGGAGAGAATCTCAAGTAGACTCCTTGCTCAGCACAGAGCCTGATGTGGGGCTTGATCTCACAACCCTGAGATCATGACCTGAGATGAAATCAAGAGTCAGACGCTTAACATTACTGAGCCACCCAAGCGCCTCTGCTTTGAAGATTTTTTATTTTTAGATTTTAAAAAATTTATTCGTTTGAGAGAGAGCAAGCACAAGCAGGGGGAGAGGGAGAGGGAGAAGCCTACTCCCAGCTGAGCTAGGAGCCCAATGTAGGGCTCCATTCTAGGACCTGTAGATCATGACCTGAGTTGATGGCAGATGCTTAATCATTTGAGCCACCCGGGCATCCTTGCTTTGAAGATTTTTTTTTTTTTAAGATTTTATTTATTTATTCATAGATACAGAGAGAGAGAGGCAGAAACACAGACAGAGGGAGAAACAGGCTCCATGCAGGGAGCCCGGGTCTCCAGGATCACACCCCAGGCTGTAGGTGGCGCCGAACCGCTGCGCCACCAGGGCTGCCTGAAGCTTTTTTTTTTTTTTTTAAGATTTTATTCTTAATTTATTCATGACAGAGACACAGGCAGAGGAAGAAGTAGAGGAGAAACAGGCTCCATTCAGGGAGCCTGATGTGGGACTCAGTCCTGGGTCTCCAGGATCACACCCTGGGCTGAAGGCAGTGCCAAACCATTGGGCTACTGGGGCTGCCCACTTTGAAGATTTTTGAACATAGTTTTTACAGAGTCCTGCAGGATTTTTGCCTTTTTTTTTTTTTTTTTTTGAAGATTTTATTTATTTATTCATGAGAGACACAGAGAGAGAGAGGCAGAGACACAGGCAGAGGGACAAGCAGGTCCCATGCAGGGAGCCTGATGTGGGACTTGATCCCTGATCCCTGGGACTCTAGGACCACTCCCTGGGCCAAAGGCAGGCGCTAAACCGCCGAGCCACCCAGGGATCCCAGGATTCTTGGTTAAAAAAATATTTGCCTGCCTCAAAGATTTTTGCTTTTGCCTTCTTTTTGAGCTTTATAGTTTTATATTTATTTCTTTGGTTAATCTCAAGTTATTTTTGTGGGTTGTATGAGGTATGGGTTGAAGTTCTTTTTTTTCTTTTCTTCTACTTAGATTTCTAGTAGGTCTAGCACCATTTTTTCAGACTTTTCCCCCTATGGATTTGTGTTGGCGCTTCTGCTGAAAATTCATTTGATCATAAACGTATGGGTCTGGTTTTGGATTCTCTATTCCATTGATCTCTGCTTCCTTTATCAGTATTACATTATCTTGATTATTGTAGATTTGTAAGTCTTGAAGTTTGATAGTATTTCAAAAAATTTTTTTAAATTTTGACTATAAGTTTTAAAATCAGGTTGTCAGTTTCTGTATAAAAAGACTGGAATTTTTTTTTTAAAAAGACTGGAGATTATGGGGTATTCTATTGGTTATATATATAATTAGGTCAATTTTATAAGTAGCTTATACACCATGTTTGTTTGTTGGGGTATTCAGTCTGTTGATAAAGTGTTGCAATTAATTTTATATTTGTCTTTGAGCACTTAGTGCACCTGTGTCTGCAGGTGCATTTCTAAAGTCCTAGAAATGGAATGGTTTGAAAATTAGCATTTATAATTTTGATAGATATTGCCTAATTGTCCTGTATAGACATTGAATTATCTGCACTAATGTGAGAGTATTTGTCACAAACCTTTGCCAATACTGTGTTAAACTTCCTGATCCTTGGCCAGTCTGATATGTGATAAATGTTTTTTTGTGTGTTTTTTTTGAAAAATGGTATTTTGTTTTAGTTCTAACTTCTATTATTCTGTTATTATCACACCAGCCATCTGTGGCTTTTTTCCTGTGAATATATCATGGTGATTAGCTTTTGCTTTTTCTTGCCAGTGTATTTCTCATTTTGTTCCTCAAACCTGGCTTCTGAATTTTCTGACAAGGCTTGAAAGTCTTTCTCATTCTGAAAATAAATATTAAAATCCTCCCATATTTTAATCTATTTGCTATGTTTTAACTTTTAATTATTTTTTAAAAAATTTATTTATTCATGAGAGACACAGAGAGAGAGAGAGAGAGGCAGAGACATAGGCAGAGACATAGGCAGGCTCCATGTAGGGAGCCCAACATGGGACTCAATCCTGGGTCCCCAGGATCAGGCCCTAGGCTGAAGGCGGCGCTAAATCGCTGAGCCACCGAGCCGCCCACTTTTAATTAATTTTTAATGATTAAATTTTCCTGGACATACCTCACTCTTTTATTTTTTTTTTAAAGATTTTATTTATTTATTCATGATAGACATAGAGAGAGAGAGAGAGAGAGAGAGAGAGGCAGAGACACAGGCAGAGGGAGAAGCAGGCTCCATGCCGGGAGCCCGATGCGGGACTCTATCCCCGGACTTCAGGATCGTGCCCTGGGCCAAAGGGCAGGCGCTAAACCACTGAGCCACCTAGGGATCTCCATAACCTCACTCTTAAACTAAAATTACCCAGATGGTTATCTACTTGTCCTGACATCAATTGTTGAATAATCTTTTCTTCATTAATTTGAAAGTAATTAAGTTAATACCACCTTTATATTTATTAGCTTCCCTTTTGCAGTGGGCCTATTTTTGGAGTTTCTGTTCTCTTCTGTTACTTTCTTGTCTGTTGATTTGTTGGAACTAAATTGTTAATTATTTTAACTAAGTGACACAAATCTACAGCCCGTTACTTTTTAAATTGATTTGTGTATGTGTTGTTGCTATAAACTGGTAAGTGATAACTTACTTGTATTATATATTTCAGCTGATTGTTTATTTAAAGCTTTTGGTTTTGATTTTTAAATTTTTTATTTATACACCTTTATGAATTCACAGAGTAATAATTTTTGTGGGTTTTTTTCCTTGCAAATAATAATTTACATGTATAATATGTATGTGGTCAAGATTTACCCCCCTCTGTAGAAGCTTGAGGATCATCATTTTGTCCTCATGATACACTTTTTAACAGCTTTTGAAAAACATCCATTGTACTAGGTGCTCTTGGCCCTTTCAGTCTGGAAGCTCATTTCTTTCAGTACTAGGAAAATTTCCTAAATCTTCATTTTCTTTTTTCATTTTTTTTTTCTTTTCTAAAACCCCAATTACTGGACTCTTGAACCACTAAGGATGGTCTTTTAATTATCTTCTTTTGTCTCCTACTTACCATCTCTGTCTTTTTTGTTTGACTTTGTAGATCTTCATACTATCATCTTCTAATGCTTTTATTTTTTAAGATTTATTTTATTTTATTTTTATAAGGAGAGGGAGAAGTGGACTCTCTGCTGAGCAGGGATCCTGATGTGGAGATCAATCCCAGGACCCTGGGATCATGACCTGAGCCTAAGGCAGATGCTCAACTGACTGAGCCACCCAAGCGCCCCAAGATTTATTTATTTTAGAGAGAGAGAGCACTTGTGCTTGCTTGCGAGCCCTCGGGGTAGGAGGGGGAGGGGCAGAGGGATGAGTCCTAAGCAGAGTCTGTGAGTGGGAGCCTGGTGTGGGGCTTGGTTTCACAACCCTTAGATCATGACCTGAGCCAAAACCAAGAATTGGATGTTTTACTGACTGTGTCATCCAGGCACCCAGGCCTCTTCTAATGCTTTTATTGATTTTTTAAGTTCTTTTATATTATTTTTAATTTTTATGTGTTCCTTTTTTACTGTGAATGTTCTTGTATGTTTGTTTCATGAATAGATTAGCTTATTTTTAATTTTTGGTTTCATGTAGTTTCTGCCAAGCTATTGGTTTCCTGGTTTTTTTTTTTTTTTTTCAGATTTTCCTCATGTATATTGTGATTCTTGTTTATTTGCTCAGAGTTACAAGTGAGACACTAAAAACTAATTTGGAAGTTTTGTGTGTTTGGATGGTAGATGGGCTGGTGGTTTCTTGACTATAGGGTGTGTGAGTGTGTGTGCACGAGCACAGGCACCCACAGGTGCATGCACACGCTTACTCACTATGGGGTCTATCAGTATGTTTTTAGATCTTTTACCTTTAGGCCTGTCAAATTCATTAAAAAACGCTCTTCTAGTTTCCTTCCAGGAAGATACAGGGTTGACTGCTTCCTCTAGAAGTTTCTTGAGTAGGCAAAGAGAACTTCAGATGGAGGGAGTGGGTTTCAGCAATCAGTATGTGTATTCTTACTTATCACCTCTTGTCAGCATGGTACTGCTTCCCTTACCTGTCAGTCTTGAGCCCCTAGACTAAAGCACTTTTGTTATACTCTTTCCAGAGATTTATACTAGGGTCTTCGGGGTTGCAGGGGCAGTCTTCTGGGTGCTTGTAATTGGAATGGCAGTTTTGGAATCTTTGTTTTTTTGAGTCCTGTTTTCATTCTCATGTTCTGTGGAGCCCTGAGTTTGGGGGATTCTATGGTTCTCCATTTCCAGCTTAGTATTCAAGCTTTCTTGAGTCTAGAAGTTACTATTTGTCATTCTTTGTAGCTTCCATATTTTTTATTTTTACCATTTACTCTTTTTTTTAATCCTTCAGGTTTATGGTTTTATCTTGTTTTAATCTATTGCTTTTTTAAAGTAGGTTTTACGTGAGAGTAAACGTGTGTGCTTAAATCTGCCCTTTAAACTGTGTATCAGTGTTTTCCTATGTACAAGTAGTTATGTGCACTTTTTTCCTCAAAATAGGATTTTACTTTACCAGTTTAACCATTATGTGTATGTATTATGAATTGTATTTTGTATTTAAAAATGTTTTTTCTATGACATAAAATGGATAGTTTACTTCAGGTTAGAAATACTAAAATTAAACGGTATGTATATAGTAAATCCTGAAAACTAATGATGGGACAGCGTAAAATTGTGGACTGTTGTGTTTAATGAGTGGTGAATGAATCATTTGCATCTTTGTGCCTTTTAAACATTTTTAAAAACCTTTTTATTTTTTTAGGTGCTGTGTAATGTGTTAAGAGGATACTTTAAGGAATGATTTTGCCAAATTTTCATGAGTTATGGTGGCTGAAAGATCAATTCTGTCTTGTGGGAAAAGAATTGTAAGTAACATCAAGGAATAAACTGATTTTTGACTATTTTATGCTTTTTTTTTTTAATTTAAAATTTATTTATTTGAGAGAGAGAGAGACGGAAAAAACACAAATGGGGAGGAGAGGGAGAAGCAAGCTCCCTGCTTGGCAGGGAGCCCAACATGGCGCTAGATCCCAGGAGGCTGGGATCATGGCCCAAGCTGAAGCTAGATGCTTAACTGACTGAGCCACCCAGGCACCCCTCAACTATTCTATGCTTATATAAAATAAGTTATTGATTGTTCATAAGGATGTAATTGGGATACTCTATTCTGTTAGCCTTAAATATACAGACTAAATAAAAAGGAGAGGTTGGGTTTATATAAATAAGATTATTTTTATATAGTATCGCATTTGCCATATTTCTTGGATTGTACAAAATTTAATTTTAATTTTTTTTAATTTTTCAGAAATGGCAGCACAAAAGGAAATCTCTATTAATAGAGTATTTTATTAAACGAAAGAGGTTAGATAAGAACTTTAAACTAACAGTCTCAGCAAACAAGGAAAGAAACCTGTTAGCTGTAAGACATGTTTCAAATGAATCGAAGTCCAGTAACTGTAGACTTCAGAAGAAAAAAGTTTTCAAAATCTTTGTCAAAACAGGTCAGTGATAAATAACTCCTCCAGTAATAGGGCTAGGCCTGAAAACCATTATTAATTGAAAAATTAACAAAACAGATCGAACCTGAATTAAGTTTTTTTTTTTTTCATAAAAAGCTTTAGAAATATCAAATTAGAATTAAATTTTCCTCAAATTTCTATTGCCTTGTCCAGAAGTAAAGCAAGTATCTTTCAGGCTTCATACCAGCTTTTCTCATGTCCTAGGGATGACCGAAACCTTACTTGAAGCAAACTAGTATTTTTGTTGAAAATGTACATCAGCCTCAAAGTTGATTTTTAAGACCTCCTCAATAATAATACTAGACATTCAGCATTCACACCTACCAGGACACGAAAATCCTCTCAAAAGCTACTCAGAAAAGGAGGACTTTACTCAGGAATGATGTCCATTCAGGAGAAATCAAAAGAAAATTCCTCCAATGTTATTAAAAAAAGTGAAGATAAGAATTTAGAGACACAAATTCAAGGTTCTCAATCAAATCTGGCAAAAAAATCAGGTCCAAAGGAAACTGTAAAATCACTGGTTAAATCTTCTAGTGAAAGTAAAATAAATCAGCCTGAATTAGGAACATGCATGAGTACAAGGTCAGCAAAAGCTGCATCCAGTGATAAAAAAGCTAGTAAATCCAGTAGTAAAAATATGGTGACTGTGAAGGGACATTCACAACAAGAATCTACAAAAAAAAAGAAGAAATTACCTCAGAAAAATTCAGTGCATGGAACTTCTAAATCAAATGAACAACTTAATCGGAGATCACAAAGACTACAACAGTTAACAGAAGTTTCAACAAGGTCTCTACGTAATAGAGAAATTCAAGGTCAGGTTCAAGCAGTTAAACAGACTTTGCCACCAAGAAAAGAGCACTGTAACAATTCTCAAAGTAAATCTAATAAAGTTAAAACAAGTCAAAAACATGTGAAAAGAAAAGTACCAGAAATAAAGTCTGATTCTAAAGAGGATGAACATCTAGTAACTAATGAAGTAATAAATTCCCCCAAGGGAAAAAAACGCAGAGTAGAGCATCAAACAGCTTATACTTGTAGTTCTCAGTGTATAAAAGGATCTGAAAAGTATCTTCAGAAGAATGTTAAGAAAGAGGAAACAAAATCTGTGCCTGTAACTTCTGAGATAAAAAGTTCAAAAATGATTACTTCAGCGGTCTCTAAAAAGAATGAGGTAAAGAAATCAGTTCATACGCACGTAAATACTAGTGCAAAATCCCAAAAAAGTCCACAGCCATCAGTGCCTGAACAAAGTGTAGATAATGAGCTGGAGCAAGCGGGAAGGAGCAAACGAGGTAGCATTCTTCAGCTTTGTGAAGAAATTGCTGGTGAGATTGAGTCAGATACTGTAGAGGTAAAAAAGGAATCTTCACAAATGGAAAGTGTAAAGGAAGAGAAGCCTACAGAAATAAAATTGGAAGAGACTGATAATGAAAGACAAATACTTCATCAGAAGGAAACAAATCAGGATGTTCATTGTAATCGTTTCTTCCCCAGTAGGAAAACAAAGCCTGTGAAATGTATACTAAATGGAATAAACAGCTCAACTAAAAAGAACTCCAACTGGACTAAAATTAAACTCTCAAAGTTTAACTCTGTGCAGCAAAATAAGTTGGACTCTCAAGTTTCCCCTAAATTGGGCTTAATACGAACCAGTTTTTCACTACCAGCCTTAGAAATGCATCATCCAGCCACTCAAAGTACATTTTTAGGAACAAAACCACATAATGATAAAAATATAGCTTGCCAGCAGGAAGAAATGAAAGAAATTAATTCTGAAGAAGTTAAAACTAATGATGTTACAGTTGAAGTTAATAAAACCACAAAAAGGGCTCCTGAAAATTGCCATTTGGATAATCAGATAAAACCACCTCCTGACCCACCATTGGATAACCAGATGAAAGAGTCTTTTGAATCAACACCAGATAAGGTAATTTATTTTCATTATGTGCAATAGAGGTTCTATTAAATAAATTTTTACAGCATATTTTAGCATAAAAATCAAGTCATAAAAAACAGTCATTTGTTAAGGTCGCCTATTCAATTGTTAGTGTTGTATTCAGTCTTGTAGTGAGTGATAGAACTTACTGATTTTAGATGTCTGGCATTTTATATAAATGCTTCTCATTTCTAATTTTTACCTTTTGTTTTTTTTTTAATGTGAACTCTAAACCTGTTGAATTCTAGCTTTTCTTTTTCTTTAAAAAAATTTTTTTGAGTATAATTGACACACAGTGTTATATTAGTTTCTGGTGTACAGCATCTCTATATGTTATGCTTTGCTTACCACAAGTATAGCTATCACCTATTACCATATAATGCTATTATAATACCACTGACTGTATTCCCTATGGTCTTCCTTTTATTCCCATGACTTCTTTTTTTTTTTTTTTTTAAGATTTTATTTATTCATGAGAGACACACAGAGAGAGAGAAAGGTAGAGACATAGGCAGAGGGAGAAGCAGGCTCCACTCAGGGAGCCCAACGTGAGACTTGATCCCGGGACCCCAGGATCACACCCTGGGCTGAAGGGAGGCGCTAAAACCGCTGAACCACCCAGGCATCCCTCCCATGACTTATTCATTCCATGACTGGAAACCCTGTATCTCTCACTCCTTTCACTCATTTTGCCCATTCATTTACCCCTAAACTTTTCTTTAACACACTGATTTGCTTTTTCTTTTAATTGTAACCATAGAAACTATGTTTCATAGTGACTAAAATAAAGAAATTAAAGTTGGGCCTTATTCTGACCAAATTGTTAAAATTAATTTCACCTTGGCACAAATCAACCCACTTTTTTCCACCTGATAAAATTTAAAAATTAAACATTTCTATTTAGCAGGAATGCTTAAACTTAACTTAAAACTTAAAAGTTTGACTTGTGTGACCATTTTGAATAGTTGGGTAAATAAAATGGCTGAAAGATGTAAATAATTCAGTTTTAGTTTAAATAAGATTGTAGCGGCCAATAATTTTTAAAATGGGAAAGTAAATTGAAAAACAATATCTAAAAGTAAATGGAATCTAATAGCTAGAAGAAACTTTAATGATTATATGAGGAAGTAGTTGGAAACTAAAAGCACCTGTGCCAATTCTTTTCAAGTTAAATCATAGGCAAAATTCCAGTATATAAACCCATAAGCAAATTTTTTTTTTGCATAGAACATGAAGCTCTATAATACAGATTTGAAAGACTTCACTAATTTGTTTCAGTTGTTTACTTTTGTAATGAGAAAACTGAGTGCAGTAGAGGAATGTGATGTAGGTCACATGTTTGGGAGCACAAATAGCATTGAATTTTCAAGTATTTTGATTCTCAGGTCAGCATTTTTTCTATAGTTAGATACTTTGAACATGAGATCATTTGAGAAAAAAATCATTGTGAGGAGAGAAAAAAGTCAGGTCATCTTAAAGTTTTGGTAATGATTTAAAGTTCTCTTTAGAGATAATTTGAATGAGTGAGGAGTCTGGGCTTTATGCCAGAAGCCATGAAAATAGATCATTGTCTCTTCCAGTGGAGTACAAATCAAATTAAAGGGGACAGATACCATATGGTACTCTTAGATTTTATTTTCTGAACAAATGGAAATGAAAGCATCAATTAGAAGATAATTATTCAAATAGTGATAGTAATTAGAAGTAGTGAGTGGTAGTGTGAATAACAAGTGTTCCTTCCATCAGAGATGGAGTGGCTTTCTATTCAGGGTATGTTTTGTCGCAGATTGATAGCTGTACTCCAGGTGTTAGCTGCAGAGTTTATCTTGTACTCCTTGCTGCATAAATATAAATGCCTGTCAAAACTCAGTTTGTGAAATAAGTCATGGGGAAAAAAAAGGCATAGCATAGAGAATATAGTTAGTGATATTGTAGAAGCATTGTATGATGACAGATGGTAGCTATCCTTGTGAGCATAACATAATGTATAGGGAGACGTTGAATCACTATGTTGTACAGCTGAAATTAATGTAACATTGCTAAAATAAAATAAAAAGAAACCTCAGTTTGTGGAGAATTATATTGAAGAATAAGAATTGTAACTCTGGACTACTCTATTAGAATAAAGATGCTTGCTTAATTAGATCACATTATTTCGACCTCTAATATTGCTTTTACTGGAATGTGCTTTGGATTTGTGTAGTCCCTCTCTCTTGAGGTATATTGTGAGAAACCATCCTATGAAACTTTTGCTAAAAATTTTATTTATGTTTGTAAATTCTTGAATATTTCAAACATTCAGAATACTACAGAAACTAACATTACGCTGTGTCTACCACCCCAATTTGACAAAAACTAACATTTTATTGAATTCAGGTCTTTTGAAATAAGAAAAGTACGTTACAGGTAAAGGAAAAGGCTATGTCTCGTCCTTCTATTCACCTTTCTTCCCAGAATTAAACATGTTTGTGAAGTTGGTGGGCATCTTTTCTTTATTTTTATGATCTCACTGTGTATGTGTATATGTATCCACAAAGAATACTTAACACTTTGTATTTTAAATTATCTTATATGTATGTTTAATGTTATAATGTCTTAAGTGTTTAAAAGTTAAATGCTAACATAGTTGGTGTATATGTGTGTGTGTATAGTTTTTTGCTACTTGGTTTTGTGCAGTCAACATTTGATAATAATATGTGGGTATCTTAATAGCTCTACATGAGTATACCACAGTTTATGTTTTCCTCTTCTAAAACCCTTTTAGGTTGATTCTATTCTTTTCACCAATACTTTTAATGTGATCACTTCCACGGAATGATCAGAGAATACGGTAACCATGCCAATTCAAGACACAGTTGTGCCTGCTGTGTCCAAGACATTGTTGCTAGGGCTACAGAAGAGGAAATGTTTCCTGTCTTTAAGGAATTGACATTGTAACAGTCACTTAAGAGATTTCTCTTCATGTTATAAGCACTAAGAATTGAGGTAGCTTAGTTCAATCATCATAATAGCTTTTGGCTAATGACATAATAGGCCTTTGGTGAACACAGCCTCTTTGCTGAAGGAGAGCTTCATAGAAATTGTCCCCACAGTCTGCACTGTGGTTTCTGTTATTACCTACATATTACAGGTGAAGAGATCGAGGCTTAGAAATGAAAGTAATTTATCTGAGTGACATGTAAGTGGTAGAGCTAGGATTTTTTTTTTTTTTTTTTGTAGAGCTAGGATTTAAACTGAGATTGGCTTCAGTGTTTTAACAGGGTTATACTTGGGGAAGAAGGAAAATATAAAAATAAACCTTACATCATGAAATCTTTTTCTATGGCTGCCTGTAATTTTTATGTCAGTTTCGGCAGTGCAGAGAAATGATCATGGTTGATAAGGCTATAAGCATTTGGGTAGGCTTCTTTAAATTATTTGAACTTCATGAATTTTAAAGCCTAATTATTTTATGATTTGTTTTTTTAAGTCAGAAACTTACTAAATTCCTCCCTATTTAATGGAGATTAGTTAGTAATTTGTCATGGTTCTTGTTTTTAATTATTCTGCTTTTTCAATGACAAAAATTGTTCACTTTTCCAAAAATACTAAAAAATAATGTTATGTGTTGGGTGTAATAATCACAATACAGATAGAGCCAACGTTGATAGAGTTTGGAGTATTTTCTTTTGGTAGTTATTGAGTATCAGCTTTGACAGTGTTTTGATTTGGGAAATACAAAGATAAATATAATATGATCTTTGCTCTTAAGAAGATGAATAAAAAATAATTGATAATAGTGATAAGGACATGAAAGAGGTAGAGGTGAAATAGATGGAGAATTATTCACAAATTGGAAAAAATGCATGGAGAAACTTGTAGAAGGCTTCGTGGAAGAGGTTAATATTTAAATAATGAGTTTAGTTGATGCAGGGGAAAGGTTCTAGGTTGGCACTATCCAGTAGAAGTGTAATATGAACTGCATATATTACTTAAGATTTTCTGGTAGCCAGCTTAAAAGAACACACTGGTAAAACTAATATATATTTTTAACTGTCATATTAAAAATACTATCATTTCAGCATGTAATTAATTTTAAAAATTGACCTATTTTACTTTTTTTTTGTAGTAAGTCTTAAAAATCTGGTGAATGATTGACAGTTACAAAATAATCTCAAATGAATCATATGACATTTTAAGTGCTCTATAGTCATATGAGGTGTGGCTGCTGTATTGGACAGTGCAGATTTACATAGATGAAACAGAAAAAGTGTAGAGCTAGGCAGATATAGAATATGTCTATGGGATTTACAAGATGGCATGAAGGGAAATAATGGGAACCGACGCTGAAGGAGGGTAGCTGTGGGGAAATCAAGAGACTTTTAAGGCATATGAGTTTGAATTACTCCAACTATAAAGTATTATCTTAAATTTTCTTGATATGCTTAAATTCACTGAAAGTGTGTTAGGATGAGTTTCAAAAGTTGATATGAAGGCAAATATTAACATTTTGAATTTTATATATTCAGGATTTCAGTCTTTGTTTGGAATCCAAGCTTGAAAACAGTCCAGTGGGAAATATCTCTACTGTTTCAGCTCTGCTCGGTCAAGCAAAAATTGATACAGGAGAGAATAAATTTCCAGGTAAAACTTTGAAAATATTATTTGGGTTTCTCAGTGTTAGAGATATTTTTGTCAGTATGATAGGAAACAATACTGACTGAAGAACTCTTGGGTATGTTTTTCAAATGTTTTGATTATCACCATTCTTTTTTTATTTTTCTTTCCTTTACTATCATTATTTGTAGGATAGAATTACTTCTCTTTCTTGTTTAAATTACTTAAGTACAACAACAACAAAAATGGCCTGGATGACCAATAAGATTAGGTCCAAAATAGAAACAAAGCACATTAGCCAATGTCAACTAACTTTGGACAACTTTATCTTTTCCTTTAGAAAATCCATTGTTTCTTTTTAAAAATATTTATTCATGAGAGAAACAGAGAGAGAGGCAGAGACACAGGAAGAGGGAGAAGCAGGCTCCCCTCAGGGAGTCCAATGTAGGACTCCGTCCCTGGACCCCGGGATCATGACCTGAGCCCGAAGGCAGATGCTCAACTGCTGAGCCATCCAGGGGGTCCCTTTTTCTTTGTTTTGTTTCTTAGATTCCTACATATGAGTAAAGTCACATGGTATTATCTTTCTCTGACTGACTTACTTCACTTATCATTACGGCCTCTGGATCCATCCATGTTGCAACTGGCAAGATTTCATTCATTTTTATGGCTAAGTAATATTCCATTGTATGTATATGTATATGTCACACGTCTTTTTTATCCATTCATCTACCAATGGACCCTTGGATTGCTTCCATAATTTGACTATTTTAAATAATGCTGCAATAAACTTTGGGGTACATATATCTTTTTGAATTACTATTTTTATATTCTTTGGGTAAACACCCAGCAGTGGAATTGGTGGATCATACAGTAATTCTATTTTTAATTTTTTGAGGAGCCTCCATACTATTTCCCACAGTAGCTGTACCAGTTTGCATTCCCACCAATACTGCAAGAGGGTTCCTTTTCCTTCACATCCTCACCAACACTGTTTCTTGTGAGACTACAATTTTTTTTTAAAACAAAGAAATGCTCCCATTTATTTCCATTTAGGGATTGTATAATTATATGGGGATTTACACAGTTTCCTTTACTGTTCAGAACTAGCGATTGGTGAAACTAGAAGCAAACTTAGTCTACCATTGGATCCCTTTGTGGCTCAGTAGAGCATATTCTCCCACTTCTCTGAAGAGTAATTTCTAGAAAGGGGCTTTAGTTGTATCAAATGGTTTTTGTTAAAAATAAAACATGTAGAGCATTGTTCTCTCCTTTTTTTTTTTGGTAATGATTTTTAACTATTAGAGATGGAGAAGTAGTACAAAACTTAATGTGTAACTCATTTTCTTAATTACAGGTTCAGCTCCCAAACAGCATACTATACTCAGTAATCAAACATCTAAGACCAGTGATAACAGGTAAGACATTAATTTAATGCAAGAGTAAATATGAGAACTGTTAAAAGATCAACTGAGGCTTTTACAATTTTTATTTGAACAGAAATCAATTCAAATTGGATAGTATCCAGTTTCACAGATTAGGAGCTCCAAAGAACTATAACATGATGATTTATTCATCAGACACACGGAGAGAGAGGGGCAGAGACACAGGCAGAGGGAGAAGCAGGCTCCACACAGGGAGCCCGACGTGGGACTCGATCCCAGGAGTCCAAGATCACACCCTGGGCCAAAGGCAGGCCCTAAACTACTGAGCCACCTAAGGATCCTTGTAACATTAAAGACTTTATTATAGGCAAAAAGGAATGGGAATGAGGAAGTTATAACTGGCAAAAAAGAGGGTTGATTATTGCAAAGTTACTTTCTTTTAGAAAAGATGGCAGAGTTCTTTTCAGTTAAATTACCTAACTCTAGTGCTAATTAGATGATTCCTGAGTGACTGGTTTAAGGTTCCATTTCTGGAAGAACTAAAACTAAGCCTCAGTTTGGTAATGTGGGGCTTAGCATAAACAACTCCATTTTGGACCTTTTGTCTTATTTTTAAAAGAACTTAAGGATTTTATACTTAAACCTTTCAAGTTTGGGGTATTTTTCCCTAAAAATAGTAATCCTCAGTTTTTCATGTAGAAAGAACATGATATTTACAAGTTCTGTTTTCATTTTACTTTTTTTTTTTTTAAAGATTTTATTTATTTATTCGTGAGAGACACACAGAGAGAGAGAGAGAGAGAGAGAGAGAGAGGGAGAGACACAGGTAAAGGGAGAAACACGCTCCATGCAGGAAGCCCGACGTGGGACTGGATTCCAGGTTCCCAGGATCACACCCTGGGCTAAAGGCGGCACCAAACCGCTGAGCCACCCGGGGCTGTCCAGCAGCTCATTTTACTTTTTTGTGCCTGTACTTGTGTTTTTTGGCTTTGGGTTTTTTTTGTTGTTGTTGTTTTGTTTTTTTGGTTAGTTTTGTTGTACTTATGTCACTATGGGCATCTTTTCTACCTTAACTATTTCATCTTTTAAATCTGTATTAAGTTTCATTTTGTGTATAGTCCATTGTTTATTTTTTATTTTTATATATTTTTTAAAGATCTTATTTATTCATGAGAGACACAGAAAGAGAGAGGCAGAGACATAAGCAGAGGGAGAAGCAGGCTCCATGCAAGGAACCCAGTGAGGGACTTGATCCTGGATCCTGGGACCAGGCCCTGAGCCAAAGGCAGACGCTCAACCACTTAGCCACCCAGGTGTCCCATCTATTGTTTTTTTTTTTTTTTTCATCCATTGTTTAACAGTTCTCCACTCTCTAGACATTTTGGTTGTTTCTAGTTAGTTTCTGTCCAAAAAAAAGTTCTATAATAAATATGTTATCTTTGTCTATTTGTATTTACTATATTTAGGATAAATTTATAGCTGTATGACTTAGCCTGCATTGCCATACTTTCCTCCAATGTGTGTCATTTTATATTTCCAACAACAGTGGTTTGAGAATGCATCTTTCTGCAAACTCCTTGAAGTACTGGGTGTTATCAACATGTAGAAGTGTTTTATTTTTTTAAAGATTTTTAATTTATTTATTCAGAGAGAGAGAGAGAGAGAGGCAGAGACACAGGCAGAGGCAGAAGCAGGCTCCATGCAGGGAGCCTGACATGGGACTCGATCCCGGGTCTCCAGGATCACACCCCGGGCTGTAGGCAGCAATAAACTGCTGTGCCACTGGTGCTGCCCTGTTTTAAGTGTTTCAAAAGCATTCCATTCTGTCTTTAATGTCAGAATAAAATTAAATCTGATTTATTTTGCTTTACAGATTACTGAAAACCCTATTTTTTTTTAAAGATTTTTATTTCTTCATGAGAGACACAGAGAGGCAGAGACGTAAGCAGAGGGAGAAGCAGGCCCTGTGGGGAGCCTGATACTAGACTAGATCTCAGGACCGCAGGATCATGACTGGAGCTCAAAGCAGACGCTCAGCCACTAAGCCACCCAGGCGCCCCGCAAAAACAATATTTAGGACAAACTGTAGTGAGTCAGATGGCTAAAACTATCCAAAAAACTTAAAACTTACTCAAACTATAGTAGGTATAGCAATTTTTTTTTTTAGGATTTATTTATTTATTTATGAGAGAGACAGAGAGAGAGAGAGGCAGAGACACAGGAGGAGGGAGAGGCAGGCTTCGTGCCTGGAGCCTGACGTGGGACTCGCGATCCCTGGACTCCAGGATCGCGCCCTGGGCCAAAGGCAGGTGCTAAACCGCTGAGCCACCTAGGGATCCCCCAATTTTTTGTTTATTTTGTTGAAAATAATTTTCTTAGGTTTTCTCCCTTTTATTTTTAAAAGGTTATTTTTCCCCTCTTGGAGTTGAAATGTGTGTTGTATAGAAAAAGTTTTCTTTTTTTCCCCACTTTAGTACTTTGAAGTGGTACAGTTCTATGACATTGCGGTGTTTTGTTTTGTTTCGCTTTTTTAAGGGAGACACCACCAAATCATTCGTGGCCTAAGTGTAATTCCCATTTGGAGATAACAATTCCAAAGGTTTTGAAACTAAAAGAAGCAGAGAAAGTTGATGAAAAACAGTTGATCATAGTAAGTATCCAACTTGACTTTTTTGGTGAAGGATTATTATAATCATCTTATTTATGCACATTGTTAAAAAACAAGTTCATCTTTTTTTTTTTTTTTCAAAGAGCCTTTTTTTCACCATAAATCATTATGGAAATACTCCTGTTATCATTACAGATAGCCCTCTGGCTCCTCAATAGGGAGTCTTTCCTATCACAAATAAAAACTCAAATTTCCATACTTTCAGTTTTGTTTGTAACAGATGGGTACTTTATTTTACATAGGAAAATTTAATGTAATTCCAATCAGCATTATCAGTAGGAGTTTTCTGGAGTACATTACTCATTCTACCTTTAATATAGGGGAATAACTTTGTAAGAGTTGTCTAGAAATATTTGAGAAAAATTAATCAGGAAAAGTTTCATCAGATTTAATGTTTCTGGGGCTTTTTGTTTTGTTTTTAAAAAGATTTTATTTACTTACTCATGAGAGACATGGAGGCAGGCTTCATGCAGGGAGCCCGATGCGGGACTTGATCCTGGGACTCCAGGATCATGTCCTGGGCGGAAGGCAGACACTCAACTGCTGAGCCACCCAGACGTCTTGTGTTTCTGTTGTTAAATCAATATGAAAGTGAAGCAGAATTAGACTAGTAGAATCTAGAGCTGCACTGTCCAATATGGTAGCCACATGTGGCCATTTAGTATTTTAAATGACCTCGTCAGAACTGTGATACACTATAAGTGTAAGTGTATTTACTACATGTAAGGACTAGCACAAAAAAGAGAATGTAAAGTATTTCACTAATAATTTTTTTTCTATTTAGTACATGTTGAAATGATAACATTTGGGATGTTTTGTTGAATAAAATTTAAAATTAATTTCATATGTTTGTGCTTTAACATGCTTTAACATGGCTACTAGAAAATTTAAAATTACATTTGGGGATCAAATTTCTATTCAGTTCTGGTGAAGAGTTGATGATAATGATCATAATAGCAGCTAATACTTTTTGAGTACATTGTTCTATGTACTTCACTCATATTAACTTAATTAAGCCTTAGTTTTTAAAGTATGAGGTAGGTACTATTATTATTTCCCATTTACCAGTTGGGAAACTGAGGAAGAGATGTTTACTCATTACCATGAGTACACTGCTTTTCATTATTTATACTAGCCAAAAGGTAAAAGCAACCAAAGTATCCACCAGGGATGAATGAATAAACAAAATGTGATATATACATACGATGGAATATTATTCAGCCTTAAAAAAGAAGGTATTCTGATATATGCCACAATATGGTTTAATCTTAAGGACATTCAGCTAAGTGGAATAAGTCAGTCACAGAAAGACAAATACTGCATGATTTCACTTCTATGAGGTGCCTAGAGTAGTCAAATTCAGAGAAAGAAAGTCGAATGGTGGTTTCTAGGAGCAGGAAAGTGGATTGGGAACCTATTGTTTAGTTTGTGGGTATAGAGTTTCAGTTTTTCAAATGAAAAGAATTTTGAAGAGTGGTGGCACAACAGTGTGAATATACTAAACACTGAACTGTACACTTAAAAATCGTTAAGATGGTAAATATTGTTATATATGTCATATCACAATTACAAAAAAAAATTTAACTGTCTGAAATAAAGTTCATGTAACAATTTGTTAATAGTTTGAATCATTTAGAATGAACTTCCTTAAGTTCTATATACAATCTTCTATTTACCATTTGATTTCTCTTTGCTACTTGATCCTGGTTCTGAGACACTAGAGATGCCATTGTCTTAGATTTTATTTTATTTTTTTTTTGAGTAATTCAGATTGCACAGTTTCAGGGGCACCTGCATGGCCCTGTCAGTTAAGTGGCTGCTGTCAGCTCAGGTCATTATTTTAGGGTCCTGGGATTGAGCCCCACATCAGACTCCCTGTTTGGTGGGAGACTTTCTCCATCCCTCTCTGCCCCTCCCCGCCAGTTGTGCTTGTGTGTGCTCTCTCTCAAATAAATAAAAATCTCTTCAAATTGCACAGTTTTAGAGTAGAAAGAGTAAAGGGGATTATTCGTTTATTGTCTTTTTAAAATTTATATTATTTTTTTTTTTTTTTAGAGAAAAAATGTGCTACTGAAAGGGCAGAGGAAGAGGGAGGAAGGGAATCTTAGATAGGCTCCACACCCAGTAGGGAATCCAACATGGGGCTCTGTCTCACCCAGAAATCATAACCTGAGCTGAAATCAAGAGTCGGCTACTTAACCTACTGAGTTTATTATTCTTAAACATAGATCATATTGCTGAAAATTTCTTGTTGAATAAGGACAAGAATAGAAAATGTTTTGTAAACAGTTACTATTCTACATGGTACAAGTATGAATTACTGGAGAATAGATGATTGTACTTTCTACTTATTTAATATGAAGAGAATAGAAAAAATTATTATCTTAGGAGTTTCTGGTGACATCAAAATATTCTTTTTGATATCTATAAAGTAGAGCAAAACCGCTGAAAAGAACATACTTTAAGACATTAAAAAAGAATGAGTCTGTGAAAAGCTGTTTCCTTTTAGCTTTAGCAGTTTAATTATTCCAGATATAAAATGTATCTTCATTCTCATTTATAGAATATTTCCTGTTTGGAGCTTTAGGAATAAGATTGTAGTGTTAAAAGGTATTTCTTAATTCTTTTCAATTATTAAATGCTGTGGAGTGAGTGATCAGATTACTAAAATGGAAACGGTTCTTAATAAAATTATACACAGATTTCACAGATTAATATCTTTTTTTTGATCAACACTGAATATTTTTTGTTATACATTAAACATTTCTCACTTTATGTTCCCATTTTAGCTTTAGAGGCTGATGTTCTGAAATTATTCCTTTGGGAGGGAAAAAAACACTTCTGTTTGTTTTTTGTAAATAGGATGCAGGACAAAAAAGATTTGGAGCAGTTTCCTGTAATGTTTGTGGCATGCTTTACACAGCTTCAAATCCAGAAGATGAAACACAGCATCTGCTCTTCCACAACCAGTTTATAAGTGCTGTAAAATATGTGGTAAGTGGAATTCATGACTTCTAAAATGTAGTATCAGATAATTAGGTCAGGATCTTAAAGAAATGAATTGCCAAATTTAAATCATTGAAAAATTTTTGTTTTTAGGAAGTGATAATATATATAAAGCCCTTGTATGTATACTGGCTTATTTTAAAACAAAGCCAAACATAAAACCAGCTAACTTTACTCTGCCTGGTTTATGTTGTGGGATTTTTTTAATTTAATTTATATATTTAAAGCATTTATTGTACTTCATCTCTTCTAACAAGTAATACTAATCAACTTAGTATTTAAAAATTTTTCTTTAATAATTACTGTTGATAAGCCTGTTTAATATCATAATAGCTTAGCACAACTTTTTTTCTGAAAACTGGTAGTGATATATATTTTACCAAATTGGGAATTTTTCTTTACCTTCTCTTTGCTATCATGAGAGCTTTTCTTTATGAAATTAAAAAAGAAAAGTTCTTGAAGGTTAAGATCTCAGAATTTGCTGTATACTTAAAAAAAAAATCCCACAACGTAAATATGTTTTGGTATATATTTTTTAATGTATGTGCATTTGAGCCATAATGGATATTATTTAATAGTTATTTCTGGAAATGGCAAAATTTTGAATAATTTTGAGCCATTTCAGATATCTTGTGAAAATAGTAATTTAATGTAATTGCTGTTTACCCATATCTGAAATGGAATCTACTTTTATTCTATACATGTTACCTTCAGTACTGTACACTCACATTAATAAGACCTCCAGGATATCTGAACTGAGATCACCAATTCATTTCATATAGGCTTTTACATAAGCAACAGATGTTGGATTGTTCAAAGATCTTCATTGGCTTTGGTTAAATTTGTCTCCTTATCTGTGGTTGAAAGGTTCATGTTCATTGTTTCATTTATCCAGTTATTTCTGCCCAAGATAGGTAGGGTTTTCTCTTTTTTGATTCTCTACTGTGGTGATCCTTTATACTCCTTATTTCATCTTCCTTTTCCACACACACCCCTTTCTGTCACTTAACTGAATGGAGTATAAACTGTGTGGACATGAAATATCTATATCTAGATACTGATTTATTGTTTGAAATTTGTACTTTTCCAATTTCACTATGTTAATTTCCTTAAAACTTGAAAAAAATAGTTCTATCAGATAGCTAAATTATAGAATACTTCTGGGGCAATAACATTTAATATACATAAGTCTAATAGATGTTTAAATAAGTTTTCAGTTTACATAACTTGATTCTTGTGATCACTTTTGTATTAGGTTTAAAGGCTTATTCTTTATCTTAAGGGAAAGTTTTAGTTTCTGAGAGTAACAGTAAAGAAATTAAAGAAATATGTACCCTGCTCTTACACAGTACCAAGGGAAGCTGGTTTATGGAACTAGACAGGAGTCATCACTTTCTAAGCAAATCCTGACTCTTGCAAAGCTATAAAACAATGTAGAGAAGATTGGCTCCTGTACTGGCCCCACTCTTTCCTATCCCCCCCTCCACCTTGATGGGACAGAGCTATGGGTTATTTCATTATTTTTGAAATAAACTCAAGAGAAGGAATTGAGTTTAGCAGTTGGCCATCCTTTGCTAAGATCAAGATCAATATTCTTTTGCCGTTTTCAAATGTAGGTACATAATCTAAAGTTGATAAAAACATGGATTATGTTAAAGATGTTGTGCTGTGATCACAGCTCTGGATTTGGGGTTGGGGCGTTGAACATTAGGCACTTAGTTTGGTGCTTTGCATTATTGTGCATTTAATGAGCTGCTAGTATTGTGTTTTTGCATTAAGCACTTTTTTTTGTCTTTTTAAAAATAAAGATATAATTGAAGTTTAAGCACTCTTAAAGTGTTTGAGAAAGTATCTAATTTTATTATTTTATTTTTAAAAAACATTTTATTTATTTATTCATGAGAGAGACAAAGAGAGGCAGAGACATAGGCAGAGGCAGGAGAAGCAGGTTCCATGCAAGGATCTCGATGTGGGACTCAATCCCGGGAATCCGGGATCACACCCTGAGCCAAAGGCAGACGCTCAACCACTGAGCCACCCAAGCATCCTGAAAATACCTAATTTTAAAATGTCAGTTTTATCTGTTTATGTTTCCTGGAGAGAAGCAAAAGGAGTCATTTGGTGTTCTGGCTTAAATTAATTTTAAATGAATAATACTTGGGGACTGGCAATAAAGTTTTGTTCTACTTAAGACTATTTAAAAAGATAATAAATTAAACCCCAGTGAGTTTTACTTTTTAACTTTTAATCAAACATTTTTTTTTTAAGATTTTATTTGTTTATTCATGAGAGACACAGAACGAGAAAGAGGCAGAGACACAGGTAGAGGGAGAAGCAGGCACCATGCAGGGAGCCTGATGCAGGATTCGATCCCGGGACCTCAGGATCACGCCCGGGGCCAAAGGAGGCGCTTAACCACTGAGCCACCCAGGGATCTCCTTAATCAAACATTTTTAAGAAAATAAATAGCTTTTCCATGGGGTAAAAATTTTCCCTTTTTTTGTGAAGAGCGATGATGTTCTCTATTCCTTCATAGTACCCTTTTGCCTCATTGATGCCTTTTGAGGATATGCATTTTATTAATTTACTAGAAGCTATTTAGGAGGGACTTGTTAATTCCTCAGGAGGAGGCTAGTCTCTGGTTTAGACCCACAAACATTTCAGTTTCCTTTCATCAACTGTAGTCTTTGCTAAAGATGTGAAAAGAAAGAAAGAAAACTCCCCCAGAGCACTGAGCAATGTTGCCAATCCTGGAGCCTTTCCAAAATTCATCTGTATTTTGAATTTCTAAATGTAGCCAAGGAATCATGTTTGGGTTCTTTGCAGAGAAATTTCTAACTTAATAGTTGTTTCCTTCCATCCTTCTTTATCTCCTTTGAATTAATTAACATCTGATTGAATGAATGCTCTGTGGAGGGCTCTACTCTCAGGGTATATGATATGCCCTTGCCTTAAAGGTTAGGACCAAGGCCTGAAAGAAATGAAAAGTTAACAATAAGAGATTTGTAAAAGCAGTAAGTCCATATTAGCTATTTAAATTTATTTATAAATTAGCTTTGTAGTTTATAAGTGATAATTACTTTGGTATTACAGTGATCAAAAAGGGTTTGTTTTCATGAGTGAGGAAGAGGAGGACTTGATTTTTTTTTTTTAATGGGCAGACACAAGGAGATCATCTATTACTGATAGCATTATAGCTAATGAGAAAGCTTAACATCTTTTTGGGGAATAATGAGTAAATTTCCCCCCCTTACTGAATCAGAGATTTTTATAGATGATAAGGCCAGAAAAATCCATCAAATCATGATTGTGATATTTTGATGCCATTTGGACTTTTTTCTTACTTTTCTTTTAGATGTTGAATTTTGAGCATTGAGAATGATATAGTTAATAACGTTTAATGTTAAAATAACATTTTGTGGAATGTAGGGAGAGAAATAATGTTTTAAAAATCTTTTAATTTATTTTTAAAAAATCTCATTTATTTTGGAGAGAGAGAGATAGAGTGGGGAGAGGAACAAAGGGGGAGGGGGAGGGACAAAAGGGAGCGAATCTTAGGCAGGCTCCATGCTGATCTTGGAGCTTGACACAGGGCAAGGTTCTGTCTCATGACCCTGAGATCATGACCTGAGCCAAAACCAAGAGTCAGATGCTTAACTGACCGAGCCATCCAGGCACATATGTGGTATGTGTGGTGTTGGAGTACTGTGGCATTAGTCAAAAAGGGGAAATTAATGACAAGAAAAACTGAACAAATATTTGACAGATTCCTGATTGGCTATAGAGCTACACTATTCAGTATTAGAATATTAAACCATCAAAGTAAAAATGCTATTCCTCCTCATGGAGATGAATGTACAGCATAAAGAATATAATCAATGATATTGTAATAGTGTATGGTGACCAATGATAGCTCTACTTATCAGCTCTGCATAATTTATGGTGTTGTATAAACTTGTTGAATCACTGTGTTGTATACCTTAAAGTAGTGTAACCTTGTGTATCAAGTATACTTCAATAAAAAATAAGAGAAATAATGATATGTATTTAAAAAAAATGCTTTTCCTCAGTCACATTAGCCAGTGTTCATAGTCCCATTCACCTGTTGCAGGAGGTTACCTTAGTAGCAGTAGTTATAGAATATTTGAATGTCAAAAGAGAGTTCTGTTAGTGCTGCTACAGAAAGCTGAGTCAGGGAAACAAACCATGATCCAAGACCTCTTACTTAATCTTTAATTACTTTTTATGTGAAATATGACTACATGTTAATGTACTTCTGCATACTTTTTCTTTATTTCTTTTGAAGGTGATTATGAAAAGGAAACTGCATGTTAGAAGTAATAGAGAAAGAATAGAGATTTTAAAATCTTAGGAATGGGAAAGGAATCTGAAGTGAAGTAGAGTTGGCTCTTAGAACTGTACTTTGGAATCACTGGGGAGTAGGGAGCCAGGTGTATTTGTAGGAGGGAATCAGAGCCAGGTCAGAGAATGGTCTGAGTTTCATTGAGTTATTCTGCTTAAAGGTAAGGCTATCGCATCCTGTGTTGAAAGTTGAGAAATAGTCTTTAGAAACAGGTAGGAAATTGTTACATAAAAATTACAAAACATTTGATATTTCAAGTATTTATCTCTTTTCTGACCCCGTTTTTTAATTTTTCTACTTTGTTGTATCTTAAAGATTTAGAATATTATGATACATAAATATAGGATGGGAGCAACATTTCCATTCCTTAGTCAGAAATTAATTTTGCTTTGGGATAGAGGGCCATATGATGGAGGAAAAATGCCTTTACAATGAATGCAACATGCATCAAATTTTTACTTTTTTTTATTAAAAAATTTTTTTTAAAGATTTTATTTATTTATTCATGAGAGACACAGAGAAAGAGAGAGGCAGAGACATAGGCCAAGGGAGAAGCAGGCTCCATGTGGGGAGCCTGAGGCGGAAATCGATCCTAGGACCCTGGTATCACAACCTGAGCCAAAGGCAGATACTCAACCTCTGGGCCACCCATGGGTCCCAAATTTTTACATTTTTAAAAGTTAACAAATTCTGGGGAAAGAACTTATAAAGTATCTAGTGGCAAAAACTTCTTTAAATCTGTTTTTCCTCCACCTTTCCCAATTCTGGAAAGGTTGCCACCATCTAACTCATTTCCTCCAACAGAAAATTTCAGAATAATCCTTTAGTTTTCTTTTTGCATTCCTCAAAACTCAACCTGTTAGTAAATCTCACCTTCAAAATAGATTCCAAATCCTCGTACTTCTATCACATCTACTAGATGCTTCTACTCCATATCAGCTGTCATCATCTCTTGCCTAGTAATGGTTTCCTAACTGATCTCCTTCCTTTTTAAAATATTTCCCAGTGAGGGGCACCTGGTGATCCGGGGGGTCCTGGGATCGATCCTCATTGGGGTCTCTGCAGGGAGCCTGCTTCTCCCTCTGCTTATGTCTCTGCCTCTCTATGTCTCTCATGAATAAATAAACAAAATCCTTAAAAAACCAGAAAATAAAATAAAATTCTCCAGTGAATTCTTACCACATACAGACTAAAATCCAGGGTATTTAGTGTGGCATCAAGGCCTCACATACTCCGGCTTCTCTAACTTATCTAACACTCTTCCCATACTTGCTATATTCCATTCATAGATATCTTTCTTTTGTTCCTAAACCACTCCAACTACATTCCATTCTTAGTGTGTTTTTATTTACTTTTTGTTGCGCTGTTCTTCTCTCAGAGACCTAGGCAGAGGGAGAAGCAGGCTCCCTGGGGAGAGCCTTATGCGGGACTTGATTCCAAGACCCTGGGATTATGTGCCATGAGCCAAAGGCAGATGCTCAGCCGCTGAGCCACCCAGCGTCCCTATTGGCATTGTGTATGGAAGGATAGTAGAGACTGAAGTAGAACTTACCTTTCGTTTTCCCCAAGAGTGTAATCTTTCTGCTGCCAGGCACCTATAGATTTTCTGTCAGGCGGCAGGGGCTATCTCTTAGATCTAATTAAGAATTGAGTTGGGGGACCTGGCTGGCTCAGGTGGTAGAGCATGTGACTCTCATTTGTTTTTAAATAAAATTTTTTTAAATATTAAAATTATTTATTTATTTATTCATGAGAGAGAGAGAGAGAGAGAGAGAGAGAGAGAGAGAGATAATGGCAGAGACACAGGCAGAGGGAGAAATTGACTCCATGCAGGGAGCCTGATGAGGGACTCGATCCCGAGACTCCAGGATCACCCTGGGCTGAAGGCAGGCACTAAACCCCTGAGCCACTCAGGGATCCTCTTTAAATTCTACTTCATACATGGGGCTTGAACTCACTACCCTCAGGCATGCTTTACCAGCCAGGCACCCCAAGCATGTGACTCTTGATCTCAAGGTTGTGAATTCAAAACCCACCTTGGGCCCGCGGGCGGGCCTGGCAGCTGGGGTTCCTCCTCCCGAGGGAGAGGCTCTGGTCTAAAAAAAAAAAAAAAAGAAAAAAGAAAAACCACCTTGGGCATAGAGCTTACTTTGGGGGAAAAAAAAAAGTTGGGATGAAATTTTACTTTGTTTTCCCATCCATTTTGGTTTTCAGTGTTTTAAGGTTGGGATCAAGTGCCTCTCTCCAGCAAAAATTAAGGATCTAAACTCTGTAGTACACAGATCATTATATTCCTTCCAGCTCAACTCAGCAAGTGTCCCATGTGAGAGAATTGGTAGAGAATTTTCTGTTTGAAACTCCTTCATATTTCAGACAGCCATGCCAACTCACTTAGCCATTGAGATTTTGAATTTTCTCATCCCAGCGGGATATGTTCTCCTTGTCCTCTGCTTCTGGGAGTCTTGCTTTCTTGCTCATGCTCCCAGACGTGGTCAGTGTTTTAGGGATAAAAATGGCCACTGGTCTCAGCTTACCTAGGAAGGGTTTGTTCATCCCTGGAAATCAATCCACAACTCTTCAGTGCTTTTAAAGAAGACATGACTTTTAGTTTATTGGATTTTTTTTTTTTTTTTTTTTTTTGCTTAAATACAGATTTATTGCAAACCAACACTGGAGAGGGGACTTGGATATTTTCTTATTAAAACAGGAACAATGATATTTTGTGACCTCCTTTATCCTGAGAATATAACTCCCAAAGATGTGCATTTTGAGAACATTTTTATTTGAGTATAGGAGTGAGTGGAGTTTGGGGCATGAGTTTTTAAAAATTATGACCAATATTGAGGAGGTCAGTTTATTTGTGCCTTAAGCCCCACATAATCTTGATAAGATTTATATCAAATAAAATATTTCTTACATACTGGAAAGTTATTATATGTTGAAAAGTACTAACTAGGTGAATCCTAAAAAAAGGCTATTTAGGATGTTATAGTATTTGAGAATGACAGGAGAGAAAAGAATCTCATAATTCCACTTGTTTGACTTTCTATTAGGTCTGACCCAAGGGTATCTTATGAGAAATATTATTCCTACAGTAATAGATTTTGATGTAATTATAGTAGAAGTTCTTTTAACTAACAAAATTGGGAGAATTGGATCAGTTAATCAGAAAAGTGATTCACGTGGACCCTAGGTATGCGAATACCCAGATAACGATGGCTTAAATCATAAGCCATTAAGTCATTAAGTCTGGAGGTATGTAGTTTTAGGGTTGTTCCATCCAGCAGTTCAACCATGTCATCATGAGTGCTGTTTCTCATTCAGTGCTCTCCTCTCCCAAGGTACTGACTTTTTGGCTTCACAGCTGTGAAGGACCACTTTAGTGGTCCTTAATTAAAGTAGACTGCTGTAGTCCAGATATCTTGGTCAAATTTAAAGTAAGAATGCTAGTTGGGGTGGGTACTCTTTCAAATAGGGTCTTTCAAGTGGCTTTTTCCTTTTATCAGTGAAAGACATTTTTTCCGGAAGTTCTTACAAAGTTCCTTTTGTCTCATTCATCAGAACAGCGGGGTCTGGTAACCACCCTTAGATGCAAGGGAGCTAGGAAAGCAAGAATCTGGCAAAAAAAAGAACGAAGATAATGATGATTGGTTTATGCCAGTGGTTCTCAAGGTAGGGGAATTTGATGTTTGTTACATAAGCTTCTATTAGGTAACATCTGGAAATATGTGGAGAATATTGTTGACATTTAGTGTGTAGGGGCTAAGGGTGCCAAACTTTTGCAGTGCAGTTCCAAAGAAGATAGAACATCTAGCCTAAAATGTCAGAAATAGCCCTGTTGAGAAACAGACTAATCATAATTTATGCACAGATTGCCATACCAAACAAAACGGGGCAAAAAAAAAATTGGAGAGAATGGCTATAGGATAGGCAAAGGACAATGTTTTCTGTATGGTCATTACATAGATTAAACATTTTACTAGAAATTGAAACATATAAATTTATATTAAATGTAATTGCTTTGGGGAGACTCTTTCTTTCAGTATGGATCCCCTGATAAGCTTTGGGTTTTTCCTCATATAGATCATACTCCTAGGTATCCCTACAATATAGTTAAAAAAAAAATAGAGCAAGAGCTTAGATATTGTAAAATAATCTGACAATCTGGATACAGAATCATTATTGTTATATTTTTGATTTTTGAAAAACACTTTGCTTGTTTTGCCTTTTCCTAGAGTATTCTATATAACTTCATTAAAACAACTATCCACTATTTAGCTAATATTTGATTCCATTTTATAGTTAAAATAATAAACAAATTGGCATAAACAAATCTAGGAACAAACAAATGACACTTGGTAATCCTGTCTCAGGTGTGGAATAACAAGGTAGTTCACTGATCTTGAGTCGGTTACTGTGTTCCAAGTATCCATTTCTGTTACACAATGAAAAGTGAGCATTGGATAATCCAGCAAATTAATTAGGTGGACATCAATTAAGAAAGTTTCCTCCATATAGCAAAATACCTAATAGCACAAATTGAACTCTAGACTCTTCCTGAATGATAAATTAGGTTACTTTAAAAAAAAAATAAATTAGGTTACTTTTATAAAGACCAGATTTCACCACTTCTCTTACAGGTTTTTGTTTTTCTTCATCAGAAACTAATTAACCTCAAAGTAGTTTTAAGACTAGTATTTTATCTATGAAAATGTGCTGTTCAGAACATATAAAGGACCTCTTATGAAAACCTATTTTTTAGGACTTAGTTTTCACCATTCCCTGAGAAAAATTTATTATTATTTAAAAATTTTTTTGAATTTTAATTTATTTGAGAGAGAGAATGAGTGAAAAAAACACCAGCAGGGAGAGGGAGAAACAGACTCTGCTGAGCAGGGAGCTTAATGCAGGGCTAAATCCCAGGACCTTGGGAACACTACCTGAGCCAAAGGCAGACACTTAACTGAGCAACTAGGCACCCCAAGAAAAATTTATCATTAAAAAAATGCATACATGTCAGGATGTTTGAGAAATAACTTAAAAAATAGATGTTGCTCTCTATTTGGAGTTCCTTCCAAAATTATTTTTTAAAAGATTTATTTATTTTATAAATAAATATACATGTGTATGTCAGTGGTGGGGAGTGGCAGAGGGAAAGAATCTCAAGCAGACTCTCCACTGGGCATAGAGCCCACGACCCTGAGATCATGACCATAGCCCAAACCAAGAGTTAGGTGCTCAACTGTCTGAGCTAGCCAGGCACCCCCAGAATAATTTTTAAAATTGTATTTCAGTATCGTCTAGTCTCTAATTATGAAAAGGCATTATTGAGTTTTTTTTTTTTTTTAAGATTTTATTTTTATTTATTCATGAGAATACACAGAGAGGAGGGAGAGAGAGGCGGAGAAGCAGGCTCCATGCAGGGAGCCCAACGTGGGACTCGATCCCGGGTCTCCAGGATCACATCCTGGGCTGAAGGCAGTGCTAAACCGCTGAGCCACCAGGGCTGCCCGAGAATTTTTTAATTATATATTATCATTATATTTTCCACAAGAAAGAACATTTAAATACTTTTAACTTTTTAAAAAACAAACAAGCGCTTTTAAGGGCGTTTGTTCCTCAAACTTCTCTTGTGGAGAAAATTTTCTTTTCACATTCTTTTCCTTAAGAAGATTCATTGAAGTAGTTTTCATTCCTCTTTTATGGATTGCAAAACTGAGGCACAAAGGGATTATGCTTTTGGTTTCATAAGTAGAGGCTTTAGTTCTTCAAGCTTGTACCATCCTTTCAAAAATAAATATTATATACTTGATTTACTGTGCTCTGAGCTTGGGATATAGTGTGCTCTGAGCTTTTGGTATGTCGAATGAAGTCTTGGTCCTTTTGGAACTTACGACCCATATAGTATTTCTCATTTTAAACCTTGACAGCTTAGTCACCGTAAAACTCCAGGTCCCATTATTCCTAGATCAAAGAGAATTGGTCCTAGGATACAGGCTTTACCAAAACAAATAGTTTTACTGGAGGAATAGAAGTTTTTCAGGGGTTCTAGCTTTTATTCATTTATTTTAAATATTGCAGCAAACCAGAAAAATCTTGCTGTCGAAGTATACCTAAAAAATGAAAAGTCTGTAAAATGCCTTTAGTAGGATAGAGTCAGATTTTTCTGATGTAAAACTTAAATTCCTACATAAGTTAGTTTACATTTAGGAGAACTAATAACAGTAACACTAACAAATTACATTAAATTTTTTTTAATTTATTTATGATAGTCACAGAGAGAGAGAGAGAGAGAGAGGCAGAGACACAGGCAGAGGGAGAAGCAGGCTCCATACACCAGGAGCCTGACGTGGGACTCGATCCCGGGTCTCCAGGATCGTGCCCTGGGCCAAAGGCAGGCGCTAAACCGCTGCGCCACCCAGGGATCCCACAAATGACATTAATTAAAGACTTCCTGTCTACCAGGGGCTGATCCAACTTTTTACCTATATTAAACTCCTTATTTCTTTTAGTAAATAACGAGGTGTAGTTACAGTTAATTTATAAATGAGGAAATAAGAAAGATATGTATTTTGCCTAAAGTCATATAGGTACTAAGTAATGGGATTGGCTCTAGAGTCCTTGAATAATAGACTATAGGTTTGTACTATTTTATCTCAATTTCAACAAAATATATTGCGTGTATAAGTTAGCTTACAGAAATAAATTGACCTGAATTACTTTAAAAGTCCTCTCAAATAATTTTTTGTGTTCTTTTGAATTTTTAACTATACAAAGGTTTTAAGTGACATTTGACATGTTTAACATGTTTATAATTAGAAATAGAAACTCACGACCTGTATTTTTTTTTTTTTTTGCCATTGTACATCTGGTCTATACAGCTGCTAAATGCATCTTCATTAGGTTCAACTATAGTCACGATTTTTCCTTTTTTTTTTTTAATATTTTATTTATTTATTCATGAGAGACAGAGAGAGAGAGGGAGAGGCAGAGACACAGGCAGAAGGAGAAGCAGGCTCCATGCAGGAGCCCGACATGGGACTTGATCCTAGGTCTCCAGGATCAGGCCCTGGGCTGAAGGCGGATTGCTGAGCCACCCGGGCTTCCCCAGAACCCTTTTTTTTAAAAAAAAGATTTAATTTATTTATTCATGAGAGGGGGGGGGAGAGAGAGAGAGAGAGAGAGAGAGAGAGAGAGAGAGGCAGAGACATAGGCAGAGGGAGAAGCAGGCTCCGTGCAAGGAGCCCAGTGTGGGATTTGATCCCGGGATTTCAGGATCACACCCTGAGCCAGAGGCAGACGCTTTAACCGCTGAGCCACCCAGGCATTTTCATGATTTTTCCCTATCTAAAATCTTTATTTCTATTTCTCCCTGATTCTCCCAGGCATTCATGACCTCTCTACATTATTAGTTCTTGTTTGCCCTTGTAAATGTATTTCTCATAAGTTCCTTATAAATTCTCTTCTTTCTAGCAAAATTGATATATGCATTATCTTGTGCATGGCTTATAATTTTCTGCCTTTTTTAGTTTTGTACATTCTGTCACCAGGAATGCCTTCCCATTCTCATCTGTATTCTTCAAAAAAACACCATCTCTTCTGTGAAACATTTTTGGGTTCCTTTTTAGTCTCAATAAGAGTTTTTTCTCTGCTTAAAATCATTGTAATACTTCTTGAAATATTATTTTGCCTTCTCTTGGAGTTTCATGCTTCATTTTGATAACTGCTTTTTTGAGAATTAAATGCATTAAATATGCACATTGGTTGTAAGAACCAGTGAATTCAGTATATAAAAAGTTGAGTTTGAATCAAGGAAAAGTTCCTTTCAGACATAGAGGTGCAAACATAATTGCACCTTCTTTTTTTGTTTTATTTTATCAGGATGAGTCTAATTTTTTAAAAAAATTTTTTAAAGACTTCATTTATTGATTGCCTCTCTCTGTCTCTTATGAATCAGAGACACAGGCAAAGGGAGAAGCAG
Source organism: Nyctereutes procyonoides (assembly GCF_905146905.1). Lineage (NCBI taxonomy): Eukaryota > Metazoa > Chordata > Mammalia > Carnivora > Canidae > Nyctereutes > Nyctereutes procyonoides. The sequence continues at coordinate 39,462,917 of NW_026575044.1, forward strand.
GCTCCATGCAGGGAGCCCGATGTGGGACTTGATCCCAGGACCCTGGGATCATGGCCTGAGCCAAAGGCAGATGCTCAACCACTGAGTCACCCAGGTGTCCCCATAATTGCACCTTCTATTACAGACATTTGTTTATTTTTTATTTCTTCAATTCGTTAAGATTCTTGCGGTCAGTATGGCATACTAGTGAGCCTCTTTTTTGTTTTTTTAAAGATTTTATTTATTTATTCATGAGAGAGCCAAAAAGAGAGGCAGAGACAGGCAGAGGGAGAAGCAGGCTCCTTTTGGGGAGCCCAATGCAGGATTTAATCCTAGGACCCCAGGATAACGTTCTGAGCTGAAGGCAGATGCTAAACCACCGAGCCACCCAGGTGTCCGTCTAGTGAGCCTCTTCCTAGTTATAGGACCATAACAAGTTATTCAACCTTGTGTGCTTGTAAAAATGGAAAAAATAACACAAAACTCAGATAATTTTTTTCTAGGCTTGTTACTCAAACATTAACTACTTATTCCATTGTTTTTTTAAAAAATATTTTTATTTATTTATTCATGAGAGAAACAGAGAGAGAGAGAGAGAGAGAGAGAGAGAGAGAGAGGCAGAGACACAGGCAGAGGGAGAAGCAGGCTCCATGCAGGGAGCCCGACGTGGGACACGATCCCGGGACTCCAGGAGAGAGAGAGAGAGAGAGAGAGAGAGAGAGAGAGGCAGAGACACAGGCAGAGGGAGAAGCAGGCTCCATGCAGGGAGCCCGACGTGGGACACGATCCCGGGACTCCAGGATCACACCCTGGACCAAAGGTGGCGCTAAACCACTGAGCCACCCGGGCGCCCTCCAGAGTTTGAAATACCAAAGCTATTATTAAAATTATTATTAGATTTTAAAAATTACTATCAAAAAGATTGTTTTTTCCATCATGTAAGATCACAGGTAGTGCAAAGGACAGATAGATAAGTAAACATATCTAAATCATACGGAAAATACTAGAGTAGTAATACATACAGGATACTGTCTGAATATAAAGCATAAGGATACCTAACAAAGATTGGAAAGGGAAGTTAACACTGGAGTAGAGTCAGAAAGGACAAGTTAGGAGTCCTTTGTCCCCAGGAGAGTATAGAATAGAGACCTATTGGATCAGAGGGATAGTGTGTGTAAAAGTTGGGATATTTAAAGTATTTCATTATGACTTCTGACTGGGACATGTGTTAGGAAACCTTCAAGAGAGGAAGCTTGAAGACGTAGGTGAGGAACCAGATTGCAAATGGCCTTGTGAAGGTATCACAGATGAAAAAAACCTACAAGAAAATGCTGTTACCATAATGATAGTAATAAGAACTGTTATTTATTGGGTATATAGTATTGTATTAGGCTGTTAGGCGCTGTTTATCATGTTTTCTCAACTCAGTAATTTTATATTGTAGTTTTTACATCAATTTTTTTTTTTTTTTTTTGTGAGGAAACCAGAGTTTAGAGAGGTAAAGTAACTGTTGCAAGGCAACACAGCTAGTAAGCAGAATCTGGATTTGAATCTGTTCTGTCTGATTTTTAAAGTCTTTATCACTTTGCTATGCTGCCTAAATTAGTGGTATGCACACACGGTAGGTGGTCAGTACCTACTTCTTGAATTGACTGAATTTTTCCATCTAATTTCCATCTAATTATTTGACTTTTCATACTTTTAAAGTTCAGTGACAGTCACACTGAGTAGAAACACATCTTTATTAGCATTGCTGATAATATATGATAATTTTTACAAATAGTGTCCAAACATGCACTTGAAACCAGCTGCTTGGGATAGTTAAGTATATTAATAATTTTATAAACTATTAAAGTAGAATAAGTAGAAAATACAGATATGCTAAAAAGGAAAAAACTAAATCACTTAGATTTAAAAGATGAAAAGATTACTGTTTTTTACATAAAAGTTAAAGAATATAACCACATCTTAAAAAAATCATTTAATTCCTTAAAATCATATATTCCCTTAGGGTTCGAAGCTCTCCAAATATAATTCTCTATACTGTTTATTTGTTTGAATTAAGATCCATATATTGCATTCATTGGTATATCCCTTACAGTCCCTTTTAATCTAAAGAGTCTCCCTCTATGTCTTTTTTTCTTGCAATATTGACAGCTTTTAAAAAAGCTTATTGTTGATTTTAGTTCTCAGGATATTCCTTCATGAGTATTCTTATTCAGCCTTTTATGAAAGTGATTAGTATATGAACTTTAAAAATTGGAATATAATTTACATACAATTACATGTTTGGTCAGTGAATTTTGACAATTATATACATTAGTGTATTCACTACTTAATGTATTTTGTTTTCAGTTAATATTTTTTTTTAATGGAAAAAGAGGAGAAATCCTTTCCATTCTTTAGATTCTAAAGTTTAAAGTGAGTACAGTAGCAAGGAACAAAAAAATAATCATTCATTGCTATTAGGAATGTAAAACTTTCACAGCCAGATGGGTCATTTAAGAAAATTTGGGGTTTGGAAAAATACTACTCACTAGCAGAGGGATGTTAGAGGTAAAGGTGATAAATGTAAATGAACTGCATTGGAATTTATATCTTTACAGAAGGCTGTGGCTGTTTGATTATTCCTCTAAATCATATGTACCCTTCCCCCACCTCTGCCTGGGTTTCAAGCAGCTGACAATCTCCTCTAAACTTTTTATTTTTATTTTTATTTTTTTTAAGATTTATTTATTTATTTATTTATGAGAGAGAGAGAGAGAGAGAGAGAGAGAGAGAGAGAGGCAGGCAGAGAGACACAGGAGGAGGGAGAAGCAGGCTCCATGCCAGGAGCCTGACGTGGGACTCGATCCCGGGACTCCAGGATCGCGCCCTGGGCCAAAGGCAGGCGCCAAACCTCTGAGCCACCCAGGGATCCCCTCTAAACTTTTTAAAGTCAAGAGGATCATGTGATTATTAACTCCAAGAAAGAGATAACTGCAGTTGAGGCATATAAATGTCCTGAGTATGTTTTTTTGACAGACATGAGCCAATGTGGTTTTTTGCATTTGTCCATTATGTTGTATTTAACTTTGGCGGCTTTATTAATTAACTTGTGTTTTCTTAGAGTAGTACACTGATCTTAGTTTGATATCATTAGGAAAGTAGAATGGAGATTACTGAGTGGCTACTTTGTGTGAGGAATTATCTTAAATATAATCTTAACAACTAAGTGTGGAGGTGATGGCAGCCATTTTTGTACATAGCCTACATCAGGAAACAGAGTTTGTGATTTGTGTGAGGTCATGTAGCTGGTAACTACCAAGAACAAGGCTTTACACCCTGAACTTTTACTCCAGAACTCTTAACTAGTTTTCACTGAAATATGCTGTCTTCATGAAACTTAAAAAAATAGTAATCTGCCCCTTATAAATTCTTGCTGCTTGTATGTACGTGAAAAAAAAACTGAGTCACATTTAAAACATAAAATTATGTGAAATCCAATTGTGATGCAATTTTTGGCAAGAATGTGCAGGTGTCAAGTTGTTTGAGAAAGTTTAATACTAAAAAGTCAGTAAAACAAAATAATCTGTTCTAGGGCCTGTAGTGCAATATAATGACATTAGACCAGCATTTTTGTCTTTAAAGATAATAGGAAAATAACTTAATCAGATTTTCTTTATTTTTATTTATCTATTCATTTTAAAGATTTTTATCTATTTATTCATGAGAGGGACAGAGAGAGAGAGAGAGAGGCAGAGACACAGGCAGAGGGAGAAGCAGGCTCCATGCAGGGAGCCTGACATGGGACTTGACCTCGGGTCTCCAGGGTCAGGCCCTGGGCTGATAGTGGCGCCAAACCACTGGGCCACCAGGGCTGCCCTCAGATTTTCTTTTCTTTTCTTTTCTTTTCTTTTCTTTTCTTTTCTTTTCTTTTCTTTTCTTTTCTTTTCTTTTCTTTTCTTTTCTTTTCTTTCTTTTTTTTTGATGCCCTCAGATTTTTGTTAGATAATTCAGATCAGGAGCTATGACTTTCTTATAAGTGGGAGTTACTTAAATTTTGTAGCTCTTCACTGAATTTGTAGTTCAACTTTTAAAATGAAAAGTCTCCATTTTCATTTTATGGAAAATGGGTTTATTTTATTTTTACTTTTTTTTTTTAAAGAGTTTATTTATTTATTCGTGAGACATACACACAAAGAGGCAGGGACATAGGCAGAGGGAGAAGCAGGCTCCCTGCGGAGAACCTGATGCAGTACTTAATCCCAGAACCCTAGGATCACCACTTGAGCTAAAGGCGGATGCTGAACCACTGAGCCATCCAGCCCTCAAAAATGGGTTTATTTTAAAAGTGTTTCCCAAGTTAATGTAGTAATATTAATTTGCTTTTAAGAGGTGATGTCTTTTGTACGTTTTAAAAATTGTTTACCTAAATTCAGATTTAATTTCTAATTTGAAAAAAATGACTTCTGTGGCTGTTGTTTCTGCTCCTTCTTTTCAGATCTTGAGAACTTTTAACCAATCATAATTATAATCACCCAAAGTTCACTTACCTTTGAGTGCTCTATTTTTAAAACACATTCTTATGTGAATACCCTAAGTTGTTTACTAAGCTTATACTAGACTCTTTGTCCCCAAGGTCCTGCCCCTGCCCTCAAAAAATCATCTAAATTGTTATAAGAAAATCAGCCTGTTCTCTGACTTGTCATAATATTAAGAAAAAAATGTAGTTACCTTTTTCTTGGTTTTATTGAGCTTTCATAGTCTTACAAGATTTCAGAAGATCATGGTTTTCTCTAATAGAAATACATTGCTTCTTGAAAGGCTTTTTTTTTTTTTTTAATGTAAAATTGGTTGGGTAAGACAAATGAAACAACCAGTTAAGCTCATTCCTTCTGTAGTTATTAACTTCAAAGCTCCTAGTTTTAACCTCTGGTTCAGTCCCATCTTACTAGATTTAAGTGGCTTTTGTTTTGTTTTTTTTTTCATGCAGGTTCTGCTCATTAATCACCACGAGTGTGGATCTGAAGAAGAGTTTATTACCTCTTTTTTTGAGTATGTTTAACTTCAGATACACACAACGTAGCTTCTCCTTCCCTATTAGATTCTTAGAAGGTAGTTATATTTTTATAGTCTCCTTCTTGTGACTTTGATAGTTGTGATCAATATGATCAATAAGAATTAAAGTCTATTCCTTACTACATATTGGGCTACTGCATGCAAATCAGTTCATTTAAAACCTCCTGGAGGTCTTTGGCATGCCAGACATAAAACCATGAGTGTTTGTTTGTGGAGGTAACCATGTTCTAAAGAAATTTAAGAGTTAAATTCTTTTATGAAGAAGCTGAGAAAATTATCTTTTAGGCTCTGGGAATCACTGACTTTAAGGGGCTTGCTTTTGGTGTGTGATTTTCAAAATTAATTTAAAATGGGAAGTGATAAATTAATATTCTTGTGGTATTAGATTTCTGAATGATTATTTTAGAGAAATTAGCTTGCATTGTACCTACTGTATGCTTAACAAAATAGCTGAGTCATCATGTCTTGTTAGTTAAACATTAATGAGAATATTTTTCTGTACTTGGAATTTTTTAGACACATCGATATATTTTTCTTCTTATATGTGAATCTGATCAATGAAATATGATAACAGAATTCATTCATATTTTTTATATCTAGGGTTGGAAAAAAGAAAGAATTCTGGCTGAATATCCTGATGGCAGGATAATAATGGTTCTTCCTGAAGACCCAAAGTATGCTCTGAAAAAGGTAAATGTCCAGTGCAGTTTCATTTAAAATGGGTAATGTAATTTTGTAGTAAATTTTAACAGAATAATCCATTACTGACATAGCATGTTTAAGCACCAGTTCTGAAAACAAGAAATAAGCATTTAAAGAACATGCTTAAAATTATGCTTAAACCTTTGTATCTAAGATATGTGAAATAAAGTTTTAGTGAATTGATTACTGTCCTATATTATCAGAAACTTGAGGGATGATATAAAAGGCTTGCTAGTTTATAATGCCACATTAGTGACTTAATCAAAATTCCAGGAGTGCTTGGCTGGCTCAGTTGAAAGAGTGTGTGACTCTTGATTGCAGGTAGTGAGATTGAGTCCCACGTGGGGTGTAGAGATAACTAAAATAAATTAAAAACTTGGGGATGTCTGGGTGACTCAGTTGGTTGAACGTCCGACTCTTGATTTTGGCTCAGGTCATATCTCAAGGAATGAGATCAAGCCCTGTGTTGAGCCCCACTTTGGGCTCCTTGCTCAGTGTGGAGTCAGCTTGGGATTCTCTTTCTCTCTCCTCCTTGTGCCCCTCTTCCACTGGTGCTCTCTTCCTCTAAAATAAATAAATCTTTAAGATTAATCAGTTAAAACTTTGAAAAAAAAGTATTACTTTCATTAAAAAGGAATCAATTACAATTAAAGTTTGATAACCTAGAAAATTAAAATTAACAATTGTGAAGTTTCATTTCAAGAGAAAAATTTTAAATAAATCTTATAGCAAAAGAAGATATAATAATAGGTCATCAGAGGTCACTTTGGTGATATAGTCTTGGTTTTGGCTCAGATTGTGAGATCAGCCCCATGTTGGGCTCTGCTCGGAGTCTGCATAAGACTCTCTCCCTCTGCCCTTTCCCCTGGTGCTCTGCTTTTCCTCTGTCTCTCATAAATAAATCAGTCTTTAAAACAAAAAAAGTTGTGAAGTTCTGAAATTAAACATGAGGTAATCATAAAATGTTAAGTGAAAAAAGATACATTCTGATTTATAATTATAAGGTAGGAAATTTAAAGAAGTCCTCTTATCTAGTGTGAGCCAGGTTTTATAAAAGTCCAACTTAGAGTTCCATACTTTGAAAGTTCAGAGAAATAAACCAGAAAGACAATGAAGTCTGGAATCATTGTATTATATTGAGTGTCTTAAAAGGCAGGAAACCATAGGATAAACTTATTTTGAAATGATTTAATATTAATTATATTTTCAAATAATCTACTCAAAGTGTTTTTTTCAACCTTCTTGTGCTTTTTCAGAAATATCTTATAAAGCGGTGGGTCCAGTTTTCTTTTGAGAAACTCTAAAATGTCCAAAATGTCTAGAAAACACAAGGAAAATGATTTATGTATTGTTCTTTTTTTTAGGTTAACAATTGGACCTCTTTAAATTTAGGAAAACTTCACTTGAAAGGGTGACCCTATTATTTGAAAATACGACTAACATTCTACTTTATCTTGTTTTTGAATTCACATACTCTGTATTATGTATGCTGGACAATTCCAGATAACCAAATAAGCCCCCCATACTACCACTCCCTAATAATATAGACAATAACATTTAGAATGACATGTAACCATGCCACCTGCCTTGTATTTGAAACATTGATCCTTGTCACAGAAATAAATATTTGTTAATTAATATTGGATTACTGATTGAATAAATGAAAATTAAATTACGTAATTTTTGAATTCCAACTATTACTATTGGAAATGAACAGTGGGAACTTTGCTATACCACCATATGTGGCATTCAGACTCTTCTTTACTAAGAATCTTCAGTAAATGCTAACTTCCTCATTTTAGTTTCTCAGGGCAAAATCTTAGTGTAGTACGTTACTAGTTAGGAATCCATAATAGTAGGTTAAAAATTGAAATGTAAGGAATTGTGAGTCATTTGCCTATAGGAACTGAATCATGAGTTCTGTTATAAGATACGGTTCTAGGATTAGGAGGGCTTGAGTTTTCATCCCTGAGTAGGGGATGTATTATATGGTATTCTGCAGGTCAGAGGTATGAATGCTTATTAACCCTCCAAAGGGTTATTTTCATTTTAGTAACATGAATGAATGTTTGTTGGACTGAATCTTTGCTTTTTATTTTTTAACTGGGGAAGGAACTAATGTTTGAGTACCTAGAAAACATTTGACTTTGTGCCCCCAGAAGCTTGAGTTTACCATATTTGACCTTGACCACAGTTCTAGGAGGTAAACTAGAAGAAGCACAGTTTGATGCCATATTAGCATCATTCAAATCTCTGCTCCTTGGTTTTCTAGATGTCTAATACCTAACATGGGAAAGTTACCTTTGAATTTTCTTTCTTGAATATGTAAAGTGAGGGGCCATAGACCCAAGAGATGTTGGATTTAAGTAAGATAATGAAGTTCTTTGATACTATCTTGCCAGTGGTTAATAAGGAATAAACATGTGTTTCTTTCTTCTGTGTCCACTTCCATTTTACTGATGGGAGTACTAATTAAGACTTGGAAAGAAAATGGCTTGCCTGGCTAAGATTTCAGTGAAGTTCTCCCTAATTCTCAAACCCATGATTCTCCTAATCCCGTAATGTTCTTATTGTTTATTGTAGGAGCTCTCACTGTTCTTGTTATTTAGACTGCTGGGCTTGGCATTACTGTCCAATTCCTTTTCCATTTTGCACATTGTTCCACAGGCCTTGAAAAACAGTTATAGGTCAGAATAATCATTCCAAAGAACTTTTTAGGTGATATCCTGCTTGGAATAATATACTCAATTTACTGAACTGCAATAGTAATATTTTAACATGTATACAGTGCTTTCGTTGTTACAAAAAATACTGTTCTTTATTTGGCAGGTTGACGAAATTAGAGAGATGGTTGATAATGATTTAGGTTTCCAACAAGCCCCACTAATGTGCTATTCCAGAACTAAAACACTTCTCTTTATTTCTAATGACAAAAAAGTAGTTGGCTGCTTAATTGCGGAACATATCCAGTGGGTAAGTGACTTTTAAAGAGTGTTCATGTGTACTTTGGTATCTAAAGAGTTTACTGTATAATCTTGAGTAACACAGTCCTGGTTAATTTTATGTAAAGGAAAGCGTTTTATGTAAGGAAGCATGTGAATGTTAGAATTGCCATGTGTAAATTTTTACTAAGCAGAGTTGTATCTTGCATGGGAATTAGTTTCTCAAGTCAGTATATAAAATAAAAATTCTATAAATCAAAAGTACTGTTAAATTTTGTTTAGGAAGTTTCCATTTTGGATACTAATGTAAAGTTTGTTTCCATTCCTTCAGCACTGGAATAAAGCAAAGGTTGGCAAACTATTGCCTGAGAGCAAACTCCAACCTGTTTTCATAAATAAAATTTTATTGTAATATAGCAGTGCCCATTTGCTTACATATTGTCTATGACTGATACACACCAGAAAGACTGAGTTGAGTAGTTGCAGCAGAAACCAAGTGGGCTGCAAAGCCTAAAATATTATCTGGTTCTTTATCAAAAGTTGCCCACCCCCAGAATAGATCACCACTTCTTTACTTGAGCTGTGAGAAGTTGACTTGTATTTAGGAGACAAATTGTACCAAAAAAAAAAAAAAAAAAAAATCACAATAAGCGGGGTATATTCACATTGGGTAGGTTATGTAGTAACAGACCAACTTATAAGAACAGAAGATTCTGGACTCTCTAATCATGCTATTTGAGGCATACCTCATTTGAATTTTGTCTTTTCAGCGGAGTTCTTATTCATGAATTCAATGCACATTGGATTTGACTTTTGTTTAGTTGGTATCTTTTTGTATATTAATAGTTGCCTGGAAACGTGTTTTATCATAGAATTTTCTTATAAAATAAAGTCAAAACAGGGCTTTAGGAGTTAATTTCTATATTAATTTTTAAAAACCCAGTGTGAAATTGTATAGCTTTTGCCATATTGAAATTAATTTTACATAGTGTATATTCCATTGTGTGTGTGGTTTTTTTTTTTTTTTTTTTTTTTTTTTTTTTTATGATAGTCACACAGAGAGAGAGAGAGAGAGAGAGAGGCAGAGACATAGGCAGAGGGAGAAGCAGGCTCCATGCACCGGGAGCCATGCATGGGTCTCCAGGATCACGCCCTGGGCCAAAGGCAGGCGCCAAACCACTGCGCCACCCAGGGATCCCTCCCTTGTGTTTTTTAAACTTTCTATTCTACCAAGTTTTTTGTAGTGTTCAGAAGATAGCTATGCAGTGTTTGTTTGTTAATTCTTCACTGTATTTTCTAAATGCTTTAAGATTTGTACCATATCCCATCAGAAGGCTGGCCGTTGTTCAGCTAGACTGATAGAGGAGATACTATGTTTTTTTAAAGTACTTTAGTTTTTTTAAAGAGATGGGAGTGGGGGAAAACTTTTTAAATTCTTGATTCTCCTGCCATCTCTAGTCCTAATTCCCGCACAGCTGTGAACCGTAGAACTATGGCAGCAATCACAGAAACAGTTGTTATGACCGCTGCTGAGTTGAGTTATGAACGCTGCTGCATTCTTGATGTGTACTTTTGCTGGTCCTTAGAATGTGGGAGGTAGAGAAAAAATAACCTTCAGTTGCCATTATGGGCCAGCCATGATGGGCAAGGTATTTTATATGTATTACCTTATTTAATTTTTCTACAGTTTTCTGAAACAGGTGGTAGATACCTCTCGTTTATAGATAAGGAACCCAAAGCTTAATTTGTTAACTGCTTTCCTGGTCACATAACTAATAAATGAATCAAAACAGAATATAGATTCAGGGCAGCCCAGGTGGCTCAGCGGTTTAGCGCTGCCTTCAGCCCAGGGCTTGATCCTGGAGTCCTGGGATTGAGTCCCACATCGGGCTCCCTGCATGGGGCCTGCTTCTCCCTCTGCCTGTGTCTCTGCCTCTTTCTCTCTCTGTGTCTCTGGTGAATAAATAAAATCTTTAAAACAAAAAACAGAATGTAGATTCAGGTCTCCTTTCTGAAGACTGAAAGCGTAAGTGGCCCTCATAGTTTCTGAAGCCAGACAAATGTAGCAACCAACTCACTAAGGTCAGTATTAGACAATTGCTAATTAATATTTTCACTTTAAATTAATTTTTCCCTCTAATCTTGATACCTTAGGGCTACAGAGTTATAGAAGAGAAACTTCCAGTTATCAGGTCGGAAGAAGAAAAAGTCAGATTTGAAAGGCAAAAAGCCTGGTGCTGCTCAACATTGCCAGAGCCTGCAATCTGTGGGATCAGTCGGATATGGGTATTCAGCATGATGCGTCGGAAGAAAATTGCTTCTCGCATGATTGAATGCCTAAGGTAACTTGAAAGTAATTCCTCAAGTTGTTTTCTCTAGTTTTAGATTTAAGCAGATTTTTAGTATAAAGATTGGCCTTTAATCTTAAATATATAACCTTTATCTTAATTTAAAATTTGCATAGGATTGTATTGTCAGTGTATTGGGTCTGTTTTTTTTATGTGAAGTTAATCTGAAGGGTGAGAAAGCACTACTAGTTAAATACTATTAAAGCATTTTTACTTACTTGTAACTATGCTATTAGACCAAAATAACCCACTTATTTTGAACTGTTCAATAGTGGAGAATTTTAAAGATAACCAAATAAATATGAGAAGTTTTTTTGGAATTTAAAGTTGCTTTTAGGAAAACTTGTTTTAAATTAAGAATATTATTTATAAATTATCTAAGTCTCCTACTAGTTTTTCTTTTTGCTTTTATTGCCTGATTTTAAATTAAAGGTATAGAGGAAAAGACTCAAATTGCATGGTTTTTGTTCTTTAAAGCACCTTTCTAAATGATTAATGGCAGTTCAAATTAATCATGCAGATGAAGGTTTTTTTTTTTTAAGATTTTATTTGTTTATTCATGAGAGACACACAGAGAGAGGCAGAGACATAGGCTGAGAGAGAAGCAGGCTCCCTGTAGGGAGCCTGATACGGGACTCAATCCCAGGACCCTGGGATGTCCACCCGAGCCAAAGGCAGATGCTCAACCACTGAGCCACGCAGGTGCCCGCAGATGAGGTTTTTATGTCAGTCTCTTGTTTTTGTTTATTCTAGAATCCCTGTCTGCTATTATCTGTAGATCTTAGCTTTCAGAGTAATCCGTCATTGTAAGTGAGATTCTAAGGGTCTAGGAATTTTAGAACATTAATGTGTTTCTGGTCTCTCCCTCTTTTGTGAGTAGTGATCCAGGAGGGCTTAGATCTACCTGCCCTTTTCATGACAAAAGGCAGATCTGTTTTAGCGCTTTCTAAACTAAACCTGGAAAATGCAGCTGTTTAAATAATAGTGCTAAATATGACAGTATTGCTCCTCCTTAAAATCTTGTAAATTTAGGTCCTACAACAACTGTAAGATGGTTCTAGTTTATAAAAACATTAAACAGTATAGTCATTGTATTTGTTTCATATGATAGAGATGTCCCCATAAGCTTCCTGTTAAAACTCTCTATATAGAATTTCTACTTTTTTCACTTATTGTTGTTCTATGTACCCAACTCACCTTGTTAAGATTGCAGCGTGAAAATTCTAATAGTCTGTACTGGCTAAATTAAAAAATTATTTTTTAAATAGCAGCTTTATTAAGAGATGTAATTATATAGCATAAAATTCATCTTTTTAAATTATACAGTTCATTGGGTTTTAGTATATTCAGAAGGCTGTGCAATCATCACCACTATCTAATTCCAGAACATTTCCATCATTGTGTCCCCAAAATCCATACCCATTAGCAGTCACTCCCCATTTCCCTCTCCCCCACCTTCTGGCAATCACTAATCTACTTTCTGTCTGAATGGATTTTCCTATGCTGAACATTTCATATAAATGGATTCCTATAATAAATGATCTTTTGTAACTGGTTTCTTTTACTTAGCACACTTTCAGGGATCATCCATATTGTAGCATGTATTTGTATACTTCAGATAAAATCCCACCATGTGGTTGTACCACATTTCATTTATTCATTCATCAGTTGATGAACATTGGATGGTGGGTTGGTTACACTTTTTGGCTATTATAAATAATCTGTAAACATTCATGTACAAATTTTTGTGTATTTTTTATTTCTCTTGGTAAGTAGAGAAATATTTGCATGTTTTTATTTCTTTTGGTATATACTAGAAATAGAATTGTTGGGCCATGTAGTAATTGTATGTTACTATGGTTATTTTGAGGAGCTGCCAAACTGCTTATTAAAGCAGCTATACTATTTTACAATCCTACCAGCAATGTGTGAGAGTTCTAATTTCTCTACCAACACTTGTTATTGTCCATCTTCTTAATTTTAGCCATCTTAGTATGAATTATTTCATTTTGGTTTTGATTTATAATTTCCAAATGGCTAATGATGTTGGGCATTTTTTCATATGCTTATTGGCCATTTATAAATGTTCTTTAGAGGGATCCCTGGGTGGCGCAGCGGTTTGGCGCCTGCCTTTGGCCCAGGGCGCGATCCTGGAGACCCGGGGTCGAATCCCATATCGGGCTCCCGGTGCATGGAGCCTGCTTCTCCCTCTGCCTGTGTCTCTGCCTCTCTCTCTCTCTCTCTCTCTCTCTCTCTCTCTCTCTCTCTCTGTGACTATCATAAAAAAAAAATTAAAAAAAATTAAATGTTCTTTAGAGAAATGCCTATTCAAATCCTGTGTCCATTGCTAAATTAGTTTATCTTTTTCTTACTGAATTGTAATAATTCTTTATATATTCTGGAGACAAGTTCCTTATCAAATATATGATCCACAGATATTTTCTACCTTTTCATAGCTGTCTTTTCATCTTCTTGGTGTCCTTTGAAGCAGAAAGGTCTTTGATTTTGAACTCCAAATTACATATCTTATTCTTTTGTCACTTGTGTTTTTGGTGTCCTATCTAAGAAGCCATTTCCTAATGTAAGGCTACAGAGATTTATACTTGTATTTTATTCCAGGAGTTCATAATTTTAATTCTTACATTTAGGTCTTTGATCTATTTTAAATTAATTTTTGTGTATGATGTGAGATAAGGATTCCAACAACATTCTTTTTTTCATGTGGCTATCCAGTCGTCCCAGTGCCATTTATTAAAGAGACTGTTCTTTTCCAGTGAATGGTCTCAGCACCCATGTGAAAAATCTTTGATTGTGAGGGTTTGTACCTGGACTCTTCAGTTCTGTTCCATCAGTCTATTCTAATGCCATAGCACACTGTTTTCAGTTCTGTAGCTTTGTAGTATGTTGCAAAATAAGGAAGTGTGAGTTCTTCAGTTTTGTTCTTTTTCAAGATTCTTTTGACTGTTTAGTGACCCTTCCACTTTCATATGAGTTAATTTCTACAAAGCCAGCTTTAGATCTTCTGATTCATAAACTTGGGTTTGTCTTTCTAAATTTATTTAAGTTTCCAGGTCTTGCACTTCTTTTGTTAAACTTAATCCTGAGTGTTATTCTTCTAATGTTATTGTAAATGGAATTGTTTTTAAATTTTTGAGTTAAGTTCAAGTATATAGAAATTCAGTTAATTTTTTAAATATTGCTCTTTTGTATCATGCAACCTTGCTGAACTCATTTTTAATTAGATCCAATAGTTTTTTTGTGCATTCCTCAGGATTTTTGTACATATAAGCTCATCAAAAAGGTCTCCAAAAAGAGGTAGTTTTACTTCTTTCTTCCCAGCCTACCTATTAATTTCTTTTCTTTGTCTAAGTGCCCTGGCTAGTGCCTGCAGTAAATACACTGTTGAATAGAAGAAGTACAAGCAGATAGCCTTACCTTGTTCCTGATCTTTGGGAAACAGTTTTCAGTCTTTCATAATTAAATTTGATATTCCCTGATGCTCTTTAGTAGGTTGAGGAAGTTCCTTCTTCTCAGAATTGTTGAGTATTTTTATCATGAAAAGATGTTGGGTAAATGTTTTTAAAACCATTGTTGTTTTCATAAAAAATTTTTTACCTCAAATTATTAATAATCTCGATGAACAACTATTTTAAACAATTTTTAGAACATTACAACATTACCTAGAAAGTCTTACTGGTCAAATTTTATTTGATGGGTTTTTTTTCAACTTTAATGATAAAAATATTAATTTTTTTTCTTTTTACCCTTCCACACCCCTCCTTTTTTTTTTTAATAGGAGTAACTTTATATATGGCTCATATTTGAGTAAAGAAGAAATTGCTTTCTCAGATCCCACTCCTGATGGAAAACTATTTGCAACACAGTACTGTGGCACTGGTCAGTTTCTGGTATATAATTTTATTAATGGACAAAATAGCACCTAAAACAAATTCTTGCCACAGTACTAGAAGACATCTACTGAAGAGAATGGATTGGTTGCTGACTTTAACCAGGAACTAGGGCCATTTTTATTACAATGAACTCAGGACTGGTAACAACCATAAGGTTGTTCCATTTTCATAAAATTGGAAACAATGCAGTAATAGCTTATTATTGTTTTGTTTTTTAAAGAAGATATTTTATTATCTTTTACAGAAATTTATGATTGATGTATTTTATCTATAGTTATTTAGACATGTTTACATGCAGCAGATAATTGTTCATAGTGGACTGAAAACTAATGCAAGGACTATGGTCTCAGTGATAAGTATATTTTGAAGTTCTTAATATGGAAATATACCAGTGTAGCTTGGTGTACTGTATTTTTTTATATTGATCTGCTGATACCAGTTATAGTTTTAAAGATTGTATTTTTACAGAGCGGAAACCAATGTTTTTGAGTTCTTATTCAAGGGGGGTGCAATATTGCATGTTTAGGAATTCAAAGTTAATTCTTAAAGGGCCTGAAATATGTTTTGAAGGAATCCGTGCAAAAAAGGAAAGTTCCAAATAAGCAGGAAGAATATGGAATATTGAGCTTTTTCTTCCATTTCCTTTTTTCCTGTTCTTGAGGCATGAAGAAATGGAAGGTGGTTAAAGAATTGAGGCTTTCCTTCTGGGAGAGCTATGAAGTGACTAGAATTAGTAAGTGCCCTCTAAAGTTTGTTATTCTTTCATTCTGATTTTATTTCTTAAAATAAATGGCACCTGGGCTCACTTAAGGCTATTAACAAATCCCAAAGAGGTTTATAAAAACCTGTGGAATAGTTGTAAACTAACTATGGATGACTCGGTATCTGCTTTGTTATTCCTCAGAAATACTACACTGAGTATATGCCCACATTACTGGACTTCATTTTGATACTTGTCTATCCTTCATAGTGCCCTCTACTTTTAAAGGGTTTATATGTTGAAAAACTGCTGTGGCCTTTTATGACCTGTATATAATGTAGAGTAAAATAAAATACTTGATAGCTTTTTCTAAGTGATAAATGTGATGATAGTGTGTTGTCATTTGTGCTTTTTCAGGGAGTTAAGTTTGATACCTTAAAATAGAATTAAAACACTGGCTTCTTACAAGTTTCACATTTGCCAAAGGATCAGTATGTCCATAACTGTGAACTTGGTCTTTAAAAGGCAAAATTCTAACATGAGAATTTTTCTGGTCTTTCAGAGGAAGAACAAGCCATAGCCCAAGAATGAAGCACTACTATGGTTTAACATAGATTATTTTTATGAACTGAAATAATCATTAAAAACCAGCTAAATTTTAGGGCTTTAAATTAGTGGGCGTATACTTTATCTCTCTATAGGTGTATGCTTTTTAAATTCATAAAGTGGTATAAAACTCTGTACTCTGTAGAGGTATAAATATTTCCGTCTTACTCATCATGATAGTCTGACTTTTGACACTCTCTTTCTCTTTGGACTTGAAACTATTCCAGTCATTCCTGATGTCGTCATTTGCCTAACAGAGTGTGTAACTTTTTAAAAAAGAGGATGAAATTTTCAGGTATAGTATTGATGCTCTAATAATTTAATCTCATAATACAGATCCAATTTCAGTAGAAGCCATAGTATGCTTCTTTGGGGAGCCAAACTTGGTGGTTTTGGGGGTACCTGGGAATAGAGAATATACATTGGTTGATTTAAATGTTACAGTTATAAGAAAATCATTATTTTCATGTTTATATTGAAGACCTAGTCCCTCAAATAACTTTGCAGTCTAGGCTTTCTCTAAGAATAGTATTAATAACATCTAACTTTTGAGTGATTGCTATGTGTCAGACCTTCTGTATAGTGCTGCATTATTTTATTATGACAACTCAAGTGAGGGATTTGGAGACTGCTGTAGCGGTTTGTGTGAAAAATGTTGAAACACAGAACTAAAGCTGTGATTTGTTGATGAAGAGACAGATAAACTTGGAGAAGATACAATTGAAGAACTGTAAGAGTTGATAACTGACTGGAGAAGGATCATGGGTAATTTGGGTAACTGGATAGTGGATTGACTGAGAAGGGAATACTGGAGAATTATGTTGGGAGGATTGGACCAGAAAGGATGAGCTCAATTTTGGGAAAGATTTTGAGATGGTTGCAGAATCTCCAAGTGGAGATACTTGTTTGGTATATAATTCTATATATTGGTCTAGAGTTACAGAGAAGTTTGAACTAAGGAGATTTATTAACCTAGTTATCCAAAGGTTTAGAAGAGATGTCCTCACCCTGGCGTTTGTAAAATGAGAGGGTAGGAGAGAGTTGTGAAGAAAACCATCACTTAAGAGTCTCGAAGAAGAGTATCTGGAAAGAGGTAAGAAGATCAGAAGAGAGTGGTAGAAACCAAGGAAGAGTTTTAAAAAGCAAGAATGGTCAGTACTATCACATTATAATTGAAGACCAAAGAGTGATCTTTACAGAGTGGTAGAGGGAGAATGGACACTGTCCACACTAATGGCCACAGTCAGACTTCAAAAGAAGTGATTCTGTAATTGTGATTTTATAAATATGCCTATGAATTTGTCAGCTGCCCTTAAATAGTTATTTGGGGTGCCTGGGTGGCTCAGTGGGTTGAACATCTGACTTGATTTTGGCTCAGGTCATTGTCTCAGGGTTGTGAGATTGGGCTCCGATTGGACTCTGCTAGAGATCCTCTGTTCCCTTCCCCCTTGCACTCATGTTTGCATGGGTGCATGCTCTCTCAAACATTGAGAAAGCTTTTAAAAAATGTCTAGTATATAGACCTTATAGGAACTACAAGTATAGGCAGGAACTACAAGGTTTTATGGGCTATGCCCTTTTCTACATGGATATGCAAATGGTTTTCTTATATATTGCAAGAATTCTTAAAAAAAATCATTTTACCAGTGAGTGAAGCATGACTGTTGTTAAGGACAAGTACAGTAGACATGCAGGGACATTTTAATTGTTCTTGCTTATCTTGCATGGCTGCCCAGCTGTAGTCCTGCCTAACCATATTTTACCAGGAGTTAAGATTGCTGAGTTGGTTTCTGGAGAGTGACTGCAGACATACATATGTTTTCTACCTCATTCTCATGGCTCTTGGTCCTTTTGGCACATAAAGGGAAGATACTGTCTCACAATAACCCCTCCTTCCACCACACCATTCTTGTAAAAATAAAATACACTGGACTACTTACAGAACAAAGAAGTGGTCAGAAAACAACTTATTGTTGCCTTCTCTTTCTTAGAACTTACTCTGTCGTCATAGTCACTGAAGTGTGGATGCTTAGCTCAGTACTTGATAGTGAAGAGCAGAAGTAATTTATTGTGTGAATGGCTTTAAACCTTGGCCACAGAGGCCCTTCCTGAAATCACCTTTTGTGATGGTTTCTTTCAGTGAAACCAGGCTGTTAGTGTTGGAGCAGTGTTTTCCTAGAGAAAGTTTACGGGTCAGTCTCCATGACTAAAGAGAGGCCTGAGGAATATTTGTGGCCTGGATGTTGTTCCAGCTTTAGGTGGTTGAATACAGAGGTAGAACAGTCAAAGTTTCACAGCTTTTGGTCTTTCCAGTGGAGTAGCTGCTTTGGAATATGTACTGGAACGTTGGCAGTTTCTGCTTGCTCCTGAAATCTGTCACCACACTTAACAAATGTTTATCGCCCTTCCTGAGGTAAAAGGCCAGTGGTCCTTGGCCTAGAAGAGTGTTTTCATGGTTCTTTATCCAGATCTACTAGGCTAACACTCTTCACATAATAGAACTGAAAGGCATTTTTCTGGAATAACATATTCTTAAAAGTAGGTAGTTTGGAAATAAGATGGTGATGAACACCTTCTGTCAAACTGCACAGTTCTAGCAACCCAGAGTTCTGCTTCTGAGGACACTGAAATGAGTATAGTTGCCATCTATAAAAGATTGGGGTTATACTAGGAGTATTTCTAATACCTCTAAAATCATTTTTAGATCTGTCATCCATAATTTGGAATTCTGCAAGGGCATGGGGTGTGGATACTTTATATGTGTGTATATCTTTGTAAAAGCTACAGATTTTCATTCAACAAGTATTTATTTAACATTTTCTTTGTTACTCCAGAATTGTCAAATCTTAGGTTGGATGACTCAGTGATATGTGGACTTCCTGTCTTTTTTGGACATTGCCAGTAGTAGGGAGCTCATTCCGGTTTTGAACATACCAGAAAATTAATGTAAAGGAAAATTTTTTAAGGGGGTGGGAGAGAATTTTAATACATTCACCAAATTAAATGAAAGGACAACATACTGTAGACACAACTTAAGACAATTTAGAATCATAAACAAAATGTGAGGTAGACCAACTAGTGAAATTCACCAAATTTTGGTTAAGAAAATTTTACAGTAATAAAGGAACACAGGTACCTCCTTTTCTAAAAATCACAAAAAGCAATTGCATAAATTACAGCCAAAATAATTGAATACAACAATTCTCATTCTAATTTTAGTTTACATTCAGTATTAACCTGTGTGAACTGTCCTACATGGCAAGGTTCAACAGGTCTATAGATCAATTATTATGCAGGCCTAGCAAACACATTCATACCACAATGTTCTACAGGATGGCAAGGCTTGAAGCTGAACACACCAAGGTATGTATTAACAAATCATGGTGTCCTATGCTTGTGCAATTTTATCCTTAAAGGAGAAGGACCTAACATTCTCTAAAGAATTATACTGATAAGGTGATTTTAAAAGATCCAAACCTTAGTAGTACAGGCATTGAAAAGAATAGGCAGGTCAGTTTGAATTCTCCATCATTGGGATGATGGTCTTTTGGCTTTCTTCTGGCATTCTCTTTCACAGGGTTAAATAGTATTTAAGAGATCACAGTTAATTTGACTTTTTTTTTTTTTTTTTAGAGTACAGCCCTAACATGGAGTACCTGCCTCTAAAGTTACTACTTTAAAAAACGTGATTTAGACTTTGAAGCCATAAAGCCAGAAGAAACCCTGAGAGGCCATCTGCCCCCAAGTACAACTGTTTGGAATTATTTCAAGTATCTTATTTGCTCTATATAGTAAATATTATTGGAATATTGCACAAACAGTGGGTTTCTTGATATCTGCATTAGGCCCTCTCAACAAAACAGAAACAATTGAAATACATTCATATCTTAAATCAACCTGCTTCAAAACGTACCTCTTTACCAAAAATTCTGCTGTACTAAAATTAAGGAGTATTTTAAAGAATACATAAGGCAGATCCTCTTTGAAGGACAATTAAAAATGGGGTTTAAAGGAATTGTTCATTTCAAAATATATTTAAAGCATCATAAGTAGCTATATTAAAACCAAGAGGTCTGCAAACCATTTTCAAATTAGTACATTCCATCTTTTCACTACTGTAAACTCCTTGTTATCACAAGCTAATAAAGCTGGTCAGTTAACATTTTTGTTCTAAGTAAATGCAGGCTTAGTCAGCCCCCTCTCAGTAGTTTCAGGCCAAAATAAGAGATTGATTCAAGTAAAAATGGCCATTTTAAGTGGTACGTATGGGCTAATGAGAAAAATGTGAAGAGATTGTTTAATGATGAGAACTGGAATAATAATTTAAGCAAACTTCCAATTGATTTAGTTTGTTCTAGAACATTTTCTAAAAGTCTGTTTTTGATTACAATATATGGTGAGAAATCTATAGAAACTTACACTGTTGATACTGAACAAACACCCCCTGCTGATTTTAGTGAGTCAGAGACTTTTAATGGAATCTTTCTTAATCCTCACAAAAGAATCACGGATAGGATTAAAACAGTTCTCTCCCTCTCTGGCTCTCTTTCCCATTTCAGCAATTTTTGTGGTGTTGTCTATGTAAAGGTAGCTAATACTAATTCAGTGTATCTTTTAAAGGAAGCTTTGCTTGAGGCCCTGAAAAGAATCAAACTAGTTCCACTCCACACAGAACCATAGCCTGACATTTAGCTTTGCTGGTGCCAACTGCTTAATGCCAACCAAACAGGGTGGGTATTGGGATGACTGCTAAAAGCTTCTTAATTGGTCAGTTACTGAATTAGGTTACCCTTGTACAAGATTAAACTGTTCCATGTTCTCATAGACATAGTGTGCTTAGAGGCTGGAGACATTTTTAAAGAATGAAAAAAAGCAAAGGAATTTCGGCAAGGAGAAACTGCATAAATGCATACAGTGCCTGCTCTGCATTTACTGATTTGTTTGTTCAGTTTAAATAGTAAACTTTTAACTCCTGTGGAAATTTTGCCAAAAGTTTCAATACATATAAGATTATAATCTTAAACTAACACTGCACAGAGAAAGACAAAGCTACTTTTTTTTTAAATACAAATATCTTCTACATTCTATCATTTCAGACCCCTGAGTAATACTGTACCAAAGTACAGATCTGAAGAGAAACTGAGGGTTCAGGCCTCAAACGTTAATCTTCAATTAATTCCACACCAGCGGTGTGAGTCTCATGTAACACATTCAGGCTAGCTAATGCCAAGAGTCCGTTTTCCCCCTAACATAGTGTAGTAGAAAAAACAATGCAAACTCCATGTTCGTTCTCCAAAGTGTATCCTCCTCAGGCTCCTGTGGCAGACCATGTCTTAAGTAATTGCATAACTGCCTAGGGTGGAGTTAACCTGAATATAAGGTCCTGACAGTGGAACTAAAGGAGAGTGATACCCCGAAAGACCTGGGTCAGATTGGGGTTGGAGGGGGCGGATTTCTTTGGAGAACAAATATGTTGCACTTTGCTCCACAGTGATTGTACTTTAAAGGAAAAAAAAAATCCCAAATGTTTCTGACCCACCCCACC
The DNA here is from genome assembly GCF_905146905.1 of Nyctereutes procyonoides. Lineage (NCBI taxonomy): Eukaryota > Metazoa > Chordata > Mammalia > Carnivora > Canidae > Nyctereutes > Nyctereutes procyonoides. Next base: position 39,484,711 of record NW_026575044.1, read on the forward strand.
TAGGCATCCCTTTGCTATTTTTGGTCTTTTCAAAAGCTCATACATGGCGGCCAGTAAGAAAGTAGAGGGGCTTGTCATCGCTGCTGTTAGCGGTTTGAAACTCGTCCCGGAGGCGGAACTGCCACTCATCCTCTAGCTCTAAGCGGACAATTGTTTGGCGTAAGGAGCTTCTGTCTTGGCAGATGACACACAGGGTAGCACCTTCAGAAGAAAGGCAAAAATGCATCTTAAACTCAGGAACTGAAATTATAATAAGGATCCTACCATCTTTTTCTGATCATGTCCTTTAACGTATCTGAGAACCAACATAGAGGTAAAAGTAACCTATCACAATTATTCGTTATAATTTTATTATCTTGAGTAAGTAGTATTATAAATTCAAAAGTTTAAGAGAGTAAAGTGAAAAACCTCCCCTTCTCCTGTGGTACCAATGTTCTGTGTTTCCAGTGAAGGGGTTCTGCACCTTAGCAACACTGGATAATTCTGTTCTGGGGGGCTGTTCTGTTCTTGTAAGATGATTTAGCAGCATCCCTGGCTTCTCCTCACTATATGCCAGCAACACCCTCCAGTGTGGCAACCTAAAATGTCTCCTGCTACTGCCAGTGTCTCCTGGGAGGCACCCCCCCCAACACACACACACAACACACTGTTGCAGGTGGATTTTATGCACATATAAATACACAGTAGCATCTATTCTTAAATTCGACATATAAGAGAAATCCTATGGTATTTGTCTTTCTCTGACTTACTTTACTTAGGATTATATGCCCTCTAAGCCCATTCATGCTACTGCAAATGGCAAGATCTCTTTTTTATGGCTGAGTTAGTCCATTGTATAATAGATAGATCTTCCTTATGCATGTATGGAGGGACACTTTGGTTGCTATCGAAAATAATGCTGCAGTGAACGTTACGGTGCGTATATCTTTTTGAATTAATGTTTTTGTTTTCTTTGGGTAAATCCCAGTACTAGAATTACTGGATCATATGATTAATCCTATCTTTAGTTTTTGAGGAAACTTTATACTGTTTTCCACAGTGGTCTGTCCATGATATTCTGAATCTTACTTTCTTCACTGGCCTCAGAGGTCATCTTGTCATGATTATCTGTGATGCTTAATTTGCAGTTTGTTCTTAGTGCATACCTGCTGAAGCGACTTTACTTACCTTCTAGACCAGAATCACAATTCATTAACCTGTTTTTATTGAAATTAGGTTATTTGAGAAGAATTATTTCTCCTTACATTGCATCATTCCTTTCTTACATTAATAGTGGGAAGAACAAATTTAATGTGGTCACATTTCTGACTATTTATCTGCATTTTGTCTTGGTAAAACAACAACTAGATTCTACCCCTGCCCCAATTAAGGAAATCCTGGCCCTGGTTTAAAAGCAAGGTATTCAATTTACTGGCAGAAACCATTGTTAAAGTGCTTTTTTATATGTTTGACCTCCCTGTTTTGTCTCAGGAAACAATGGCATTCACAAGCAAAAGACACTAAGTTTGATTTACCTTTTAGAAAATTAAATTTCTTCAGAAGATCAGCACCTACAAAAGAGTCACAGAGGTACAAGAGAAGTCCACTGAAAAACACCCCTTCACAGCTGACATTGCTGGAGTGGGGTCTGGAGCTGACGTAGCATATGGCCACCTGGAATTATCAAGCAGACATAGCATGGGTATGTCAAAAAGCAAGCAAAACATCAGTACTTCAGCTGAGTGAGCCAGTACCTTCCTCTTTAGCTGTTTCAGGGTACGGTAAAGGACATAAATTTTTTATTGAAACCTTAATAGGTTGGTTATTTAAACTCTGCACCTCTTAGTGTGCCAAATTTTAACCTACTTAAATCTTGTTTCTCTTAATAAAGGACAGTTAAGAGAGAATTAGTAGTAAGAAACAAAACAGGCCTCTCCACCTAAACATCTTTATAAAATGAAAAACTGCCTTCCACAAAGGCAGACAAGATTAAATGTTTAGAATAAGATTTTTTAATTCTTATCAATAATCAGTTTTTCATTTAGATACACTTAAATTTTCAGACAGAAGCTTTAAGCAGTATATGATTTTAAGTAGGTAGAGCCTAATGACAGGCTTGAACTCAGAACCTTGAGATCTAGACCTGAGCTGAGATCAAGAGTTGGACACCTAACTGACTGAGCCATCTGAGTGCCCCCAGCAGTGCATGATTTTTATTTATTTTTAATTATTATTTTTTAAAATATCTTATTTGCATACACACAAGAGAGTGTGAGCAGAGGGAGAGGGAGAAGCAGATTTCCTACTGAGCAGAGAGCTTGACACAGGGCTTAATCCCAGAACCTTTAGATCGGGACTTGAGCCAAAGGAAGCCACTTAACCAATGGTGCCACCTAGGCACCCCAGTGCATGATCTTAAAATTATTTCTATATGGTTTGCATGTACAGAATATAACTTTACAGAAATCACAGGGAGAGAAGATAGTTGGGAGACCTTGAGAACAGTGAAATGGCTTAATGTGTGGACCTGGCCACTTGGGTCCAAATAACTGGTTCCTCTGCTTACTAGCCAGTAGATGACATTGAGCAGCTTCCTTCATTTTATCATATCTCCATTTCCCTGTCTGAAGAAATAACAGTAGTACCTGTTTCATAGGCCTGTCTTGTGGATAAATACTGTAAACTGCTTAGGAGGTATTCAGTGAGTGTTAGTTAGCTGCTATTAGACAACACAGTCTTACTACTACTACTATTACTACCTCTATGTAGAGCTCTGGACCCTGGGGTAGAGGAGTTTGGAAGCCTGAGCTAGACACATACCTTACAGAGATACCATAAAAAGCACTATTATACTTGATGGTTTTTAAGGTTCCTGCTACCTCTAAAATTCTACATTTCATGGTCCAACCCACAGTGTAGATTACTGAAATTTCCTAAGAAGGAGAGTGTAAAGTGTTTATACTGTTTGAATTAAAAATCAGTTTCTAGGAGGTCCTAGGGTGACTCAGTAGGTTAATCAGTTAATATCTGCTTTTAGCTCATGTCATGATCCTGGGGTGCTATCGAGCCCTTCACTCCTTGCTCAGTGGGGAGCCTGCTTCTCCCTCTGCCCTTCCCCACCCCCACTCATGTTCTCGCTCACTTGCTCTGCTCTTTGTCAAATAAAGAAAAATCTTAAAAAAAAAAAAAAAGAAAAAATCAGTTGCCAGAATTGAATACTGTTGGATTTCAGTCTGCTGAGACTGTGTATGTCAAAACACAAGAAGGAAAAAAAAGCCTAGGAGGAAAAAATTCTTTATAAAGAGGATATTAGGCGTTAAGGAATAGAATGAAATACTTTTAAAACAATTCTAATAATTATAGGGGAAAGCTTAGTGCCAGAAGCCCTTAAAGTTCCAAAGGCCACCAGTAGTCAGGAGCTTAAAGGTATAAGTAGCAATTAAAAACAAAAGAACACCTGAGCGACGCCTGGGTGGCTCAGCAGTTGAGTGTCTGCTTTTGGCTCAGGGCGTGATCCTGGGATCGAGTCCCACATTGGGCTTCCTGCATGGGGCCTGCTTCTCCCTCTATGTCTCTGCTTTTCTCTCTGTGTGTCTCTCATGAATAAATAAATAAAATCTTAAAAAACAACTGATGGAGAATTTGAGACAGACAAGAGAAAGAATGAAAAATAGAAAACAATGGAAAAGAAATCCAGGAATGGGAAGTGGTGACGTGACAGCCATAAAGGTCTCCTGTGATCCCCTAAATTGTTCAGAAATCACTGAGCTCCTCTTTTGCCTAAAACAGTGGCTAGGACACTGTGTGCCTCAAGAACTGTGTCTTGTGAAGAAACATCACGTGACTATAATATGGCCTGATACATGTTGGGACATCAAGCAACTACTACTGTCCAAGGTCATAGGAGGTAGGCTTCTAGGTGGAACTGAATTCTCAGCTAAGCTTTGTGTATTTATTGGCTAACTGGAGAGCTGAAATAGGTGTGCAGAGGGACAGTTGCCATCACATCTTGTGTGAGCCTTTGCAGTATGTCACAGGCCCTTTTTTTGTCTCCATTTAAGCTTTCAAATGGGAGCTAAAATGGGAAAGAAATGATTGGAAGTGGGTAAGAAAAAAGCCCTCTTCCCTTTACCTCTGGTCCAATGTTAAGGTAGCAGTCAATGGCCAACACAGGACTCTTGAAGTTATGGATGGCTTTGGGGAAGAGTTTGTAGGATGCGTGCTGAAGGAATTTCTCCAGGAGAAACTGTGCAGGGGCTGCCAGCAGTGTGTGTTCACTGTCGGGTGCACAGACATACTGAAGGGGCAAGATGGGTGCTAAACTCTCGGACACCTGAAATCAAAGCCGAGATTATCATGGGAATCATGTCTGTCACTAGGTGAAACGGGCAAGGAAAAACCTCACTGCATACTAACTGTTTCCAAATAACAGCAGCAGCACAGTGACAGGGGCAAGACTCAAATGTCTGTCATTCTTAGGTTCTCAGGTTTTTCACTTTGGGAATAGGTGGGGTCTAACCTAACACATGACAAGGGCAGGAGAAAATGAAATGTAGGCTTCTTTGAAAGTTACTGCATTTAGCAACGTTGTGAGGACCATCAGGAAACCTTTCACAGTGCTGCTGAATACAGACGGCTTACATCCCATCCCACCAGATCCAAAAAACAAAAGCAAAGAGAGGTTTCTAAGCTCCACTGGGAATTCACATGTTATAAGTGATTAGATACCAGTAAATCTCTTAACAGGTATTGATTAATATTACTTTCTTTAAAAAGAAAAAAAAAATCTAGCAAAGGACCAGACAAGCATCTTAATTTCTCATGTATTACAGGATGTGAAAATGTTAAGATATGATGGAATTGGTAAGCCTCTAAAGAAAGGTAGATCTGTTGACTTTTCAAATCTTAAATTTTGCTCTGGATGAATCCTCAGGGGAATGAGACTGCAAACTTGGCATTAAGAACTGACTCCCTTGTGTTACTTCCCTTTCCAGTCAAGTGATAAGTGCTTAATGCCTAATAACAGATAACGGGTATTAGTAAGAAATTGTCTTCCTCTCAACAGTAGAATCAAGCTTGCAAACTTACCATGATCTTTGGTTTAATGATAAAGTCCCTTTGCCCTCCAACCTGAACATGTTTCTTCATGAGACTGAAGTTATTAAAGCGGCAGATGAGCAGCCCACTACTATTTGTTCTCAGGTTAAAGTCAACATCTTCACAGAAATACCTAAATCATAATCACAAGGATAGGTCTCTGACTACCATACACACAACAGCTGTTAGGAGACAGACTCACATAGAATCAACCTTTCCTTCTCCCAGAGCTGGCCCTCTTAACACTGGCCTGTGAATCCCCTGAGTTGGGCATTACAGTCATTAAAAGAAGGAGAAAGTGAGATGGCTTTGGCTGCAGATATTCCAAGGGGCCTTAGGTGTTCCTGAACTGAAACAGGACTGCATAGTCTATATACTTGTGGGACCCGAATGCAGAGGTGCTCCCAGTGTTAAAATCCTGGCTGCAAACAGGATGAAACATCTGCCAAATTTAAAAGACGTGAAATAGCTACAGGATATTCTAATGACTACAGGGTTAGGGGTTGACAATAAGACAGACTTTATGGTCCTGACATTACTTGCTTGGCCATCTCGAATTTTCTAGGATGGGGATGTTATTTATTCAGGAGGCAAGACCAGGGCTAACCTGCTCATTCCTACCTGCTGTCTTCACCCTAAAGGATCTAGATCTCTGGAATTTACTAACATTCAGGGAAAGGGGTTAACTTCTGAATTCTGAGGATGAAAGAGTTCACCTTCAGTGGCTTATGGGTCCACACGCTGTTTGTGTCGACGTAATAGTTTTTGTCTGGGTTTTAGTTCTTGTTGAATGATGGGATAGCTAAAATATGTTTTCTAAGTATGTTGTGTTGTAATTTCTATTATTTTAAGGGTCTGGGTCCGTTTAAGGAATTATAAAGGGGCACTTTGGGGCTTGTGATACCCACTCTCCCTCCTTTTCCATAAAAAAAGAGCTCGTTTTCAAAGACCAGAATCAGAGGAATAGACACATTATAGGGGTCAGGGCAGAAGCAATCAGTAGATGGCAGGCTTACTTGCCTCCAGGAGGCCTGACTTACCTGTTAAAGTCATACTGCACATTCTGAGTCAGGTCTATGTTAAGGAGAATAAAGTCATGCACATGGCACCTAGAAAATGGGGCTTTTAGGCTCTGAGAAGTCAGCTTGCTGCTCCATTTCTGTATGCCCAGGATTGCATAGTGGATGATTTTTGGTGTTGCTTCAATATGCTGCAAGACACTCTTCAAGGACACATTCTTACTGGAAACTCCTGCTTCCATGGGCTGGCTATGAAATATCAAGTTAGTTTAAATAAGAGGTCAGTATTACTGAAGAGAGGGTCTTTTATGAAGGGCTAATGCTACTATACAGTTTCAGTATCTGTAAAGGATGGATTTAGCTGGTTTACTTTATATCAGCCTGGAGTAGAAAAGAATGTCAAGCCTAGTTTTCATGCTGCCTATCACTGCTACTTCAGCAAGCTGCCCTTCAGGATGCAGGAACTGCATCACCAGAGATGGGGCTTACCACATTCAGGCAGAGAAAGCCTGCCTATCTCAAAATGAATAACAAACAGGGCGTTCCCAAAGAGGGAGCCAGAGGTTGAAAACACATGGATATACCTCCCAGTGTGGTGATTATAGCATAATAAAGGCCTATTTGAAAACATCACTGGCTTCATATCCACAAGTGGAAACAGACACAGTGCGTGAGCTGGAAGTATTTCAGTAGGGGCGCTACTAGTATTTTGGGGCCATGTATTGCATAAGACTTCTCAGGTTTAGCATCCCCTGGTCCTTGGACCCTGTTCACTGCCCCAGAGAGGAGAACCACTCACTGATGTTGGTCCAACCCTAATCTTAAAGGTGACAGAACTGAGACAGAGATGAAATAAATTTCCCTTTTCATCCAGGTAGTTACAAAGCAGAGCTGGGGTAAAAAAGCAGGTCTGATTCAGAAGCCAGTGGACTTTCTAGAAAGTGCCTTACAACAGACTTTATAGCAAGCATAAGCCATGATGCAGAAATAGTCCAGGAATTAATGGCACACTGAATATCTAAATTTTAAAAAGGGTGCTAGTGAAGGTAGTCTCCTGGATAATTGTTTTGCTCTGGAAAGTTATTCCTCTCTCATTTACTTCCATGCATAACTGTAGCCACGGAAAAGATCTCCCTTAGAGCATTGGTCATACTCCCCTAGAACTGGTTGGCAAGTCCCACTACCTGCTTTGATCTTGAACACTGTGAATGTTCCACAGAACACAGGAGTCGTCCATCACAACGATGAAAGGCCAGACACACTGGCGCTTAACTCCCAGTTCTTCCAGGCGGTTCCTCTCCAGTTCCAGATTGTGATAGGACAGCTCCTTAATGAGAAACCTGGCAGCACCTGGAAGGCAGCATAACCACAGCTGTACAGTCTTCACTCTGGCTTGACCCAAAGCCCCCAGACAGCTGCTCACATTCTTTACACAGGCATGCCTGTTCACGTGACCATGCAGGGTGGGAGGGACAACCAGTTGTTCAGAGCAGTGTTTCTCAAACGAGTAAAAATGAGAACCACTGAAGCAGTCTGTTTAAAATGCTGATTCCTGGAACCCATGATGGGTCTGATGAAGGGCCACAAACCAGAGCAGTCTTTGATGATGCAGATGATTCATGAACTACACTTTGAGGGGTACTGCAAGAATCCAGTTTCTCTGATGGGACAAAGGATACTACATCAAGGAAACACTTATTACTGGTTAGTTCCTTTTGCAGTCATGATAAGACATGTTCTCAGTCTTCGAAGCAGCCACTTGGCTGTCCTGCTGTAGGAAGTAGCCAGGGTGGCAGTACGTGGGCGTGCTGCTTATACTAACATACCCCCTGCTTTAAGATACTTTTAGGAGATTGACAGCAATGTCTTCTTTGAAGAAGATTCTGGAAACCGGCATCCTTTTCCTGGATGGCTTTTTTGAAAGAGGCAGTATGGTATAGTAAAAGACCAGAGCCAAGCTGCCTACATTTAAATCCTGATTCTACCATTTTCTAGCTGTGTGACAATGAAAAAGTAAACTCCCCTATGCCTTGGCTTCTCCAGTTGTAAGAAGACATAATAATGTCCACTTCACAGGATTGTTGTATGGTGCTCAGGACAGTGCCTAATATGTGGTAAGTACAAGGTTTTAGAGATTATTAAGATGATGATCATCAGATCCATTCATGTTGCAAATGGCAAGATTTCATTCTTTTTATGACTGAACCATATTCTGGTGTGTGTGTGTGTATCGTATCTTTTTCATCTATTGATGGACACTTAGCATTATTTATAATAGTCAAATTATGGAAGTAGCCTAAGTCCAATAAGCCAGTCAGAGAAAGACAAATACCATACTTGTAGGTAGAATTTAAGAAACAAAATGATTGAATGAAGAAAAAAAAGACAAACCAAAAAACAGACTTAACTAAAGAGAACAAACAGATGGTTACAGGGAAAGGGAGGTGGAGATTGGGTGAAATAGGTGAAGGGAATTAAGAATGCACTTATCTTGATGAGCACTGAGTAATATATGGAATTGTTGAATCACTATATTGTACACCTAAGATAAATATAATACCATATGTTAACTACACTAGAATTAGGATTTAAAAAAAAACAGATAATCATTATCACAACCAAATTTTACGAGTGGGCCATCCAAAAATGAAACAAAATGTACGTAATGAAATGAAGATGATAAAATTATTAAATCTATGGAGGAACCAGAAAAGCAGTTTGAGCAGATCCAGGGGTACTATTAGGGATTTAGGGAAATCTACCTTCCAAGAGTATGTGTATAATACTTTGTATTCTCAAAATATGAGAGGCCCACAACTAACACTGTAATGGTAAAAGACTGAAAGCTTTTCCTCTAAGCTAAGAACAAGACAAGGATGCCTACCATTACTATTTCTGTTTAACACAGTACTGGAAAACTTAGCCAGAGTGATTATGCAAGAAAAATAAGGCACTCAGGTTGGAAAGGAAGAAAAATCAGTTGTGTCTCTATACACTAACAATAATCTAAAAGGAAAAATTAAAACCATTCCATTTACAGTTGCATCAAAAAGAATAAAATGCTTAGGAATAAATGTTTAATCATATATATGAAAGACCTGTACATGAAAAAGTACAAAACATCGCTGAAAGAAAATAAAGATGATACAAGTAAATGGAAAGACGTCTATATGCATAGATTGGAAGATGCAATATTGTTGAGATGTCAATATTACCCAAAGTGATCTGCAGATTTAATGCAATCCCCAAGATCTTAATGATATGCATGTGTGCAGAAATTAAAAAAAAAAATCCATCCTTAAATTCATGTGGAATCTTAAGGGACCCTTAATAGCCAAAGCAACCTTGAAAAAGAACAAAGTTGGGAGGTCTCACAGCTGGCTGATTTCAAAACCTACCATAAAATGACAATTATCAAAACTTATACAGTGGGATAAGAGTACACAGCCCATCAGTATGCCCTTGTGGTTTTGGCCCAGCCCTTAGGGCCTGTATGGTCAAATGATTTTTGGCAGTTTCTTCAACAGATGGTATTAGAAAACCTGGATATTCACATGCAAAAAATGAGGCTGGATCTTTACCTTACACTACCTAAAACTAAAATGGATCAAAGATCTAAATGCAAGAGCTAAAACCATAAAACTTAGAAGAAAACAGACAAAAAACGTGCTGTTGTATGTAGCAAAGATGTGTTGGACAGGACACCAAGAGCACAGCCAACAAGAAAAAAACTGGACTGCATCAAAATCTCAAAGCAAAGGATGAGAGAAAACATTTTCAAATCATTAGAAGTATAAGATCGAGAATATATAAAGAACTTCCATAAGTCAACAACAACAAAACTAAACAGGGAAAGGACTGAATAGACTGTCTAAAGTAAATCTATAAATGGCCAAGAAGCACATGACAAAATGCTCAACATCACTAATCATTAGGGAAATGCAAATCAAATCACAGGAAGATAGCATCTCCTGTGCATTAAGATGGCTACTATCAAAAAATAAGCAAACAAAAAATTTTCCCCAAACTCAAACAAAAATCAGAAAATATTTATTGCTAAGGATGTGAAAAAACATTTTGCGTTGTTGGTAGGAATGTAAAATGATACAGTCATTATGGAAACCAGTATGTCAGTTCCTCAAAAAAATAAAAACAGAATTGCCAAATGATTCAGCAATTCCACTTCTGAATATATACTCAAAAGAATTGAGGGGATCCCTGGGTGGCGCAGTGGTTTGGCGCCTGCCTTTGGCCCAGGGCGCGATCCTGGAGACCCGGGATCGAATCCCACATCGGGCTCCCGGTGCATGGAGCCTGCTTCTCCCTCCGCCTGTGTCTCTGCCTCTCTCTCTCTCTCTCTGTGACTATCATAAAAAAAAAATAAAATAAAAATAAAAAAAAGAATTGAAATCTGGGTTCTTGAGGAGATACTTGCACATCTATGTTCATAGCAGCATTATTCACAAGTGTCCCATCAGTGGATGAATGGATAAAGAAAATGTGTAATATTAGCCTTAAAATTAGGAAGGAAATTCTGGCCATGCATGACGTAGATGAACCTTAAGAACATTTTGCTTAGTGAAATAAGCCAGGCACAAAAGGACAAATACTGTATGATCAAGCTCACACAAGGTACCTCAAGTAGTCAAATTCAGAGAGACAGAAAGAACGGTCCTTGCCAGCCAGCCAAAGGGGGATAGAAGGGGTTAATCTTCAATGATGTGGAGTTTCAGTTTTGCAAAATGAAGAGAGTTCTGGAGATTAGTTGCAAAACAATGTGAATATGTTGAATGTTACTGAACTGTACACTTAAAAATGGCTAAGATGGTAAATTTGATGTTCTTTTTTACAAATAAATAATTTGCATGTATTTCATTTTCATATATGTTAGTTTCTCCTCAAATTATTACAAAATGACAAAACTGGCAGCAAATCTAGCCAGATCTGTGATGAGGAAATTCACCTCAGGATCGGTAAGGCACAGAAGGGGGTAATTTGAGGATCATATTCACATGGAAAAATACTTGAGTTAGTTTGGGGATACGTGGTTTTGGAGAGGACAGAGAACCAGAAATATGTAAAAACCTTAATTCACTTGACATAAAGTGATAAACATGGAAAACTGTATTCAAAACCAGTTTTTGAATGAATTTTTATCCCTTATTAAGGCTAAAGTTTAAGGACATGAAAAGAAAGGGAAGGGAGAACAAGAAGAGAAGACACTTTAAACGGAAGGAAGGGAGAGAGATGGACAGATCAGCAGAGGGATAGACAGAGTAGGGGGTGGGGAGGAAAGGGGAGGCCCTGGAGAGGAGGAGTGTAGATTGAGAGAAACTACTTAGGTCTCATCTGCATTTGCTCTGGTTCTGGGCTGGATGTTCCTATTTCCCTCTAATGTGTCAATTAGCAGCTTTTATCTTCAGCCCTTCCGGGACCGCACGGGGTCAGACACCCACAGGAGCAGATGGGGAAGAGCCACCCACCATGCAGGAAGTGCCCAGACACACCTCTGAATCCAACTGGGGGTTCCCTGCCTCCCACAGCTCTGTCACATGCTCAGATGTGCCCCTTTCCTGACTCAAGGGCCCATTGCTCTTAATCTCCATGGAGAAAGGCAGGAAAGACTTCTTCCAAGCGCTTTTAAGAAGACCGCCATAGGCCGTAATGATGCTTCCAATTTCTGGTTGTACAGAACCAACCCCCTTGGAACTTGACGTATGCCTTTAAAATGATTAGCAAGGCCTTGGGCACACCTCCAGTTCCCTCCCGACCACAGTGAACCGCTGGCTCCCTTCCTCTTCACTGTTCCATTCCTGCTGTGGTGGGTGCAGCCCCGGAACACTGGGAGGAACCCGAAACCCTGCCCAGGCACTCTACACCAAGGACTTTTTTCAGTCACTAGCCCTCAGAAGTTAGTAATTCTGAAAAACTGCAGATAAGGAAAAGGAAAACTCAAATTTAAAGAGCCACCAAAAGTCCTTTGGTCGTCAGGAGGACAAGACTTCAGAGGCAAGAGAACCTTTGACAGTTTCATGTTTGGGAAATGGAGTTCACTATCTCTCTCCACCCCTCCCTGCGTCCCAGGGGCCCCTTACCCACGCCTGCGTTATTGAACATGCCAGGAAGCACCAGCATGATGTGGTTGGGCCAGTACTTGCGGTACAGTGGCATCTCATATTCTTTGACCACCAGAAGATGCAGGTGGCTGATGCCCTCCATGGCGTGAAAAAGGTTTAGGAGTCCATGCTCATGGCGACCACTGGAAGGAGTGAAAATAGGGCTCTTGACTGCATTCAAATTCTGCTGAAAGGGAAAAAGAAAAGAAAAGAAAAGAACCAGAGACCAAAAAGGGAAATTAAAACCCTTAGATTTGAGTTTAGAGAACCTGATCTAGTACCTTGGGCCCATCAGTCTGAAAGCAGCATTAGCACCCAGACACTGTCACCCACCTTGTCTGAAACCAGCGGCAGCCGCATGCTCTCCAGGTGTTTGCCCTGCTTGCTGAAGACAAAATGACTCTCTTTGGATTTGGGAATGATGAAATAGAGCTGCACCTCCTCTCCCAGCATAGAGGAAGAGAATGTGAATGCATGAAGGGTGGAGTCAGACATCTGTATTTGTAAAGAAGAAAGGAAGGGGATGTAAACGAACTTCTAGACCACCTGTTAAGGTTGTTTTTGAGGTAGGCAAACTAACCTGAACATGCACATGCCACCAGACCAGGCTGTGCCTATAACGTCAAAAGAGTTGGAAAGGCAAACGCTTCATCCTTTAGTAGCCACCACTGACCTGAGAGCCAAGCATCTTGCCCCTACATAGCCTCTTTGCAGGTAGAGAAGTTTCTGTTGCTTGGCACTGTTTTGGGTTCCTCATGTTCTTAGAACCACTACTGCTCAATCTTCTGCAGAGGTTAAATATCCCTATGAGATGTCCTGCTCTCTGAACATTTTCAAAGGTGCCCAGTTATAGGGGGGAAATTACTTCCATCTAAATGGATCAGGCTAAGTGAATATCATTTTTCTAAGTAAAATATTACGGCCAACATCGCTAAAATGCCTCTGTGGCCCCACCTTTCCTGGTTATAGTAGAATCTGAAGAAGTTTGAACAGCCACTTAGCCTAGAACTTTTCCAGGAAAAGACCATGTAACTTATTGAAACCAAATATAAATCTAACTTATTTTTAAAACTGCCAGAAAGTTGGGGTACCTGGCTGGTTCAGTCAATAGAGCATGTGACTTGATTTTTGGAGCCACGAGTTCAAGCCCCAAGTTGGGTGTAGAGCTTAAAAAAAAAAAAAGTAAATTCTTTTTGCAATGAAGTTCACATGCTCGGGGTGCTGGGTGGCTCAGTTGGTTAAGTGTTTTGTTTGTTTCAGGTCATAATCTCAGAGTTGTGGGATGGAGCCCCATTAGGGCTCTGTGTTCAGCATGGAGCCTGCTTGGGATTCTGTGCCTTCCACTCCCTCTGGCCCCGCCCCCCCCATGTACTTATTTTAGTACATCTTTAAAAAAATAATGGAGGGATCCCTGGGTGGCACAGCGGTTTAGCGCCTGCCTTTGGCCCAGGGCGCGATCCTGGAGACCCAGGATCGAATCCCACGTCGGGCTCCCGGTGCATGGAGCCTGCTTCTCCCTCTGCCTGTGTCTCTGCCTCTCCCTTTCTCTCTGTGACTATCATAAATAAATAAAAATTAAAAAAAATAAATAAAAATATATTAAAAATAAATAAATAAATAAAAATTAAAAAATAATGGAGTTCACATGCTCTCTCAGTAACCCAGCTCAGTGAATAATTATATAAAAGTCTTTATGTGCTTTATAGTACAGATAGTATTTGGCTTTATTGAAAGGATAGCATCAATTTTCAGCAGCAGCTAGAATTCAGGTAGATTTCCCAATAGTTTTAACCTAAATATTACATTTCATAGGAAAATAGTATTGTTATTCTTCCCTTAAATTCTAGTTCATTCTGCTTGTGCACAAGTGTGAGATTACTTATATTACATTCTATGATTACAATCATAGAAACTATATAAACAGGATTTTTTTATGTTTTCTAAAATCTTATGATTTATAGACCAGGGACTTACTTGGTCTATAAATATATAGACCAATATATAATACCTTCTTATATTTTGTAAAGCATTGTGAGTGGATTATAAACTAGCCCACCCAAAATTTTCAGGAACATCAAGAAAACAAATGGGACAAAGAAAAGTAACTTGTATTAGAAGAGCAGGATGACCAATCCAGTTTTTCAGTATATCCCTTCTAGCACTTTGTGGGAAAAGGGTGAAGACCTGGTCCTCCAGAGCAGAAAGCAAGTTTGGGGTGGGGGAAGTCCAATCAGCATGTCCTACAGGAAAGAAGAGTTGTTCTAGGTGTTTAGAATCAAGTCATAAAAATCAAGAAGCTAACGTGGGAGAAAGCCATATGGAACTTATCCCCCACGTAGGCTCTGGATTCCTGTCATCTGCTCCCTTCCTCACCTTTTGTGTTTACAGATGCTCTGGCTGGAAAGAAACCAAAGACTGTGGGGTATTGGCTCACCTTCTGTGTTCCTACCTCTCACATCTCTCTAAATTAAAGATCAATATTGACTCTTGACTCCTCTTTATGCCTATGGATCAAAACCACTCCGCACTGGAGTAAGAAGAGGACTCAGTCCTGGCAAATCAGCAGACCTGTTCACGGTTCAAAGGGCACACACCCTATGGATTTGTTAGACAAGGGGCACCATTTTTGTCAACACAAAGGCAGTGGTGGTGGTGGGGGGAGATCCTTTCACCAAATATACCATAATATCTAGGTTTTTTTCAGGATCACAGTGGCTAACCTAAACATGACACATGTAACCATTTTGATGAAGTGACTTCAGACGCAAAAACTCAAGGTTCTTTCTCTTCCTTCTCCTCCCCCTGCCCACAATCCGAATAAGCTAAGAAGTCATTTTAATTAATTGCTTCACACATTTTGCTCACCAATGACTGACTGGCTCTGTCTCATAAATCAGGTCGCCTCTATCTAGGGCCTGAAATCGGGAGCCTAATTTTTCACATCTTACAAGAAAATCCACGTTGGGTAACAGGCAAGGACAAGGGGGCCACACCTGGGCGGCAGAGGTGAAGTCCATGTACTGGTGGCACTGCTCACAGTGGTGGAAAGTGTTGTAGGCCGCATACTTGGTCAGCATCATGGACATGGTTCCTCGTTTCCTGGGCTCCTCGGCTTTGGAATCCTTTATTGCTTCTGCGTATAAAGGGGCAAAAAAAACCTTGCCATGTTATGCATGGAGCCCCTACTCCAGAAAGTCCCCCACTCCCCGAAAGGCTTTTCCATGGATTCTGTAAATTTATGCCCTGAAAGTCAGGTATGAAAAGTAACAAGTGATAAATACATGTGTGAGAAGAGAAAAGTAGAGAGGAGCATCCTTTAAACTCTCTCACCATGAAACTGCCCCATGCTTCCTGCCTCGATGTAGCTGCCCCTCAACCTCGACCTTCAGAGAGGCCCACCTCACTCTGCTTGCACTGACCTTGTTTGACCCCTGCCAGCTTCTCTGTATACACCAGGCTCATCAAACTGTACTTGGGATCGTGCACACTGACGTCAAAGGGCATTTTACTGAAGCTCTCGATGTCCGGCCAGGGCTCCCCCTCTGACTGGCTGACTTCACTGCTTTCGCTGTGATCTGGGGCAAGAAGAAAGAAAGTGCGCAGAGCAGGTACACTGGCTGGCCTCCCAGCCTCCCTCCCAGGTGTCAGCGCAAGAGGTTTTATGAAACATGAATCCCAGATGGGTGGACAAAGGCATTTCTGAAAAATGATCTCCCATGTCCCAGGGCAGAGGGGCCCCCAGGATTATCCCTGCAGGCCCACGCTGGGAGGGACTCCCTGACCCCAACGTTAACCTCTACGCATCTGGTTGACACACCTCACCCCCCGACCTATGGGATCAACTAGTCTCCCATCCCAGCTGCCCAAATCACCTTAAAAGCTTATTTAGTTTTGGGTGACCTAAATTCTTCACAGTTTTAGCTGCAGGGTTTTACGATACTGACAGCCTAAGAGATTTCAGGGATGCATTGAGCAAGATTCCCAGTGTCTGCTGCATGAGAATCACCTAGGAGGGGATCCCTGGGTGGCGCAGTGGTTTGGCGCCTGCCTTTGGCCCAGGGTGCGATCCTGGAGACCCGGGATCGAATCCCACGTCGGGCTCCCGGTGCATGGAGCCTGCTTCTCCCTCTGCCTGTGTCTCTGCCTCTCTCTCTCCCTCTCTCTCTCTCATGTGACTATCATAAATAAATAAAAATTTAAAAAAAATCACCTAGGAGCTTGTAAAAAAAAAAAAAAAATCCCTGTGCTTAGGCCACCACCCCCACAATCTCCTTTAGTACCCAGACACCTATCACGGCATTTAAAGCTGCTTAAGTGGCTCCAATTTGCAGTAGCCCTAGGTCTGAATCCAGGCTGCCCCTCACTACTTCACACCTGCAGGCACTGCCATCAGCTTCCAGGGACCCTAGGTTATTGTAAGGATTCCGTTGAAAGTGCTTAGTGGCAGGCTCATGGTGGGTGTCCAATAGAGAATATTTATTGATATTGATAAAATTCATAAGATTCAAAAGCTTAAGACAACTTTCCAAGGGAAAAAGAGAAAAGCTTTAAAAAAAAAAAAGCCTAAAGATTACCAGTACAGCTACTATAAAACTCTTTTTAAAAATATAAAAATTTGGGGCACCTGGGTGGCTCAGTGGTTGGGTTTTTGGCTCAGGTCATGATCCCGGGGTCCTGGGATCAAGTCTCACATCAGGCTCCCTGCGGGAAGCCTGCCTCTCCTTTGCCTATGTCTCTGCCTCCCTCTCTAGGTCTCTCATGAATTTAAAAAAAAAAAAAAATTAGAAAAAATACCCAAAGCTTGGGGCACCTGGGTGGCTCAGTGATTGAGCATCTGCCTTCAGCTAAGGTCGTGGTCCCAGGCTCCCTGCTCAGTGAGGAGTTGTCTTCTCCCTCTGTCCCCCCAGCCCCTGCTGCTGGTACTCATACTCTCAAATAAAATCTTTAAAAAATAAAACCCAAAGCTTATTCTAGGTTTTTTTTTAAGATTTTATTTATTTATTTATTCATAGACACAGAGAGAATGGCAGAGACACAGGGAGAGGGGCTTCCATGCAGGGAGCCTGATGTGGGACTCGATCCAGGGTCTCCAGGATCACACCCCAGGCTGCACACGGCGCCAAACCGCTGCGCCACCAGGGCTGCCCTAGTTCGCTTTTTTTTTTTTTTTTTAAATGCTGTCATGTCTCTCCAGAGCACCATCATGTTCATCTGCACTAAAACCAGGTAGAAGGAATAGAGCCAAAGTAATAGGATTTGTCACTACACAGGCCAGGTTTGCCTGTCACACTCGTGACAGGTTCTCACACAGCTCATCACGCAGAGTAAAGCCCAAGCGCAGTGCAGCGGGATCTGAGGAGAAAATTAAAGGTGCCATTCTCTTGAGCCCAGGGCTTTGCAGGAAGGTTGGTGAGGTGACAGGCCCCTCATCCCTAGTCTGTCCAGCTCTGCCTTTGCCCCAGCTCTTGGTCCCAGCCTCCTCCAGGCAGCCCTGAGTGTTTCAAGGCCAACTTAGAGCTCTGGGTCCCCTGTGTGGTGGGCCTGGGTGTCTGGTGCAGCTCAGGTTGGGGACACCAACAAGAAGAGGCAATGGGAAGATGGGATTGTGTGTGCGTGTGATCATGACTATGAGCTGGCAAGGAGTGGAAATGGGGCTGAAAGTGACAATAAGATGATTAAATATGGCCGATTTTGCCCAGTCTTGCTCTGAACCCAACTAGTCCCTTGGGCGTGTCCCAGAGTAGGTCAACTCTTTAGGACAAGCAAGTGGGAGGAGATCCGAGGGCCAGTCTGACAGAAGATGCCAAAGCCTTTCCGTTTTCCAGACTCCTCCTCTCTGAGCGGCTCGGAAGAGCTTCCACCCGATGACCTCTGCTGCCCCCACCCCGTCCCCTCCAGCTCCGGCCACTGCTCCACGTCGTGGAGCCGCAGTTTGGAGGCCACGCTGCCCTTAGCTACAGAGCTGGTGCAGGCCGATCCCTGCTCACTCTCTGGCTCTGCTGGACCTTCCCACAGGTGACCGCTGGGGGGAAGGGCTGGGAAGGGGGATCCAGGGGGAGCAATGGGAGATGATCCTCCTAAAAGCCAGCGCCCACAGGCCTGTCAAGCACCAGCTCCTGCGTCTTACTGCGGACGCGAGGGGGTTTGCTTGCGGCGCTAGGTTTCGGTCCGCACAAGGTTCTGATTTCAGGATAGTGATCCACAGACCTTCGCTCAGAGCCCGCGGTTAAAACAGAAGCTCCCTCTGGGAAACCGGCGAGACCCTCAGCAGAACGCCGCCCATCTAAGCAACCAGTGCCCCACTAGGGCTTTGGAAGAGGCCTCTTCGCCCTGCCTCCCGCGGGGCACGGCGAGGGGAGGCCCACAGAAGCGGAAGACTAGTGGCCACAGTGGCGCCCCTGGCCTCGGGGTAGCCCCGCACGCCGGCACCGCGGAAAGCCGGGCGGTGACGGCGACTCCGGGTCCGGGTGTCGGCGTCTCCTATCCCTGCCCGCGCCCGGGCTCAGAACTCACCCGTGTTGATCTCCCCCTCATCATACACGTCCACCTCCAGGAGCCTGATGAGCATGCGGAAGAGGATCCTAAGGAACTGTAAATAGGAGCCGGTCTTTCCCACCTGTTGGAAGGGTTTTTAATTGGGGAGGGGGGAAGAGAGACGAGGTTTCACACCTGGGCTCTGGGGTCTCTCTGCCCCCGAGAGGCCCGAGGGAGGCGCTGGCGGCTCGGGGCCCGGGGCGGGGGGGGGGGGCGGCCTACCTGGGGGGGGCCGGTGAGCAGCAGCCGCCGGGGGTGGCAGGTGCGCGCGCCCGAGGCGGGGTCGGGCTGGTTGCCGAAGTCGGCGTGGTGCTGCCGGGCCGAGGTCCACTGCCGGTAGTAGAGGGACTGCTCCTCGCTGCTCATGTCCTTGTGCAGCAGCGGCCGCAGGGCGCTCACCCAGGCCACGTCGGCGTGCGGCAGCAGCGAGGAGGACGCGGGCGGCTTGCCTCCCCGCGGCGCGCCCAGCAGGCTGTAGGCCGCCTTGGACAAGATCACGACCGGGGGCAGGGCGGCATGCAGGCCCCGGCAGCCGCGGGGCGCCTGTCCCGGCCACGGCAGCGCGCGGGCGCCCGACGACGACGACGACGGCGGCTTGGAGGTGGAGCTGCTGGCCAGCTGCGGGCCCAGGGAGTCGCACTCCTGCTTCAGCGGCTCCCCGGCGCACACCCCGTCGTCCAGCCCCACGCTGTCGGCCGGGCTCTGGAAGCCGGGCGTCAGGGACAGCTTCTGGGACTTGTCGGCCGTGCTCGAAGAGCTCACCCCGTTCTCCACGATGGAGCCTGAAAGAGGCCGGCACAGCCATCAGCGGGCCTGGGTTGCTCCCTCCCTGGCTCCCTCCCGGGGTGCTGGCCCCGCCGCCTCTCCAGATCCCGCCTGCTTCCCGTCGCCCTCCCTGGGCCCAGCGTGCTCAGGGCGGCCTCGGCCTCGCGCTCCTTTCCTAAATCCTACCCCAGTCTTCGTGCACAGTAAGGTTATTAACCTCTCCTCGGTCCTCATTTGGATCTGCCTTCGGAGCTATTCCAGGACCCTGACCCTCGCAGGCTCCACGTTCAAGTCCTGTTCCAGGACACCTGCCTCCTCCTGGGGCCCGAGAGTCTCACACTTCTGGGCATGGAGAGGTTCCCCAGGCTGTAGCCGCTGCCACGGGTGCCCAAACCAGAGTGGGGAACGTCACCATGCGAAAGAGGCTGTAAGGCATCGTCTATGCTCAGTGAGGTCTTGCTTTGTCCAGAGATCCCTGTGCATTTGGCCAATTCTTTTCAAATAGGTTTTCCTCTCGGACAGGTCAGCCACTCTTTGTTCATGGACAAACTAAAAGCTCATATGTTCAGGACTGAAGGCCACCTCTGGGCTCAGAATGATGCTCACTCCCAGGCATGTGGGTCAAATCCCAACCTCAGGAGTTCCCAGAGGAAGAGTCAGTAACTGCAGGTTGTTGCTACCAAGTTACTGCACTTGCTCATCTGACTTGTGCGCCCTTCCATCTTGTATGAGAGCCTGCCTTTCCCCTCACAGCCCTAACCTTTAGAGCCTGCACACTTTGGGCAGTGAGCTTCCCCAAGGACCCTCAGAGGCAGCCCAAGGCTGAGGAATGTGTGCTCGGTGGTGGGAGCACAGGCAGGTCAGGTTGTTCTCGGAGGGAAGGAAACTCTAAGCAGCAGAAGGCCAGCCGTTAACCTGGGTGCCAGTTAATCAGAGCAAAGCCCAGGCTCTGTGAGCCTTATGGAGCAGCTCTGGAAGGGCAGGGAAAGGGAGGGTGTTCTGATTAAAAAGCCCCAGGAAGGAGATAAACACCCCCTTGCCTCTCCCTCGCTGATAACAATATCCAGAAACTTCCAGATGAGATAGTTCCCCTTCCCTTCTGTTTCTCTTTACTGTCCCTTACGCCTCTTGCCTTTATTCTGAACTGGTCTCTGAGAAACAACTGGGGAGCCTGGAGTGATGGGGTGAAAGAAGGTAGAACCCTTGACCCCTGGCCAGCAGCTAAGCACACCCAGTAGAACACTCCTCATGTTCTTCCAGGCTGAGGGTCCCCATCAAGATAGTCCCTATCATCCCCAGAGACGACAGCCTCTTTGATTCCCACAGCCATCCAAACAGCAGCTGCCAGGGTGGACAGACACACTAGTGCTGCTTTTGACCTGAAATTGTATGTGTGTCTGCATGTCTGTATTATGAAGACAAGAGGGGAGCTGGCTCTACTGACTGAGCCAGCTAGGCACCCTAGGGTTTTTGTTTTTTTTTTAAGATTTTATTTGTTTATTTGACAGAGAGAAAGAGGGAGCATGAAGAGTACATAAGCAAAGGGAAGGGGCAGAGAAAGAGGGGGAAGCAGACTCCCTGCTGAGCAGAGAGCCCAACCACTCTGGACTCGGGGCTCCATCCTAGGACTCTGAGATGAAGGCAGATGCTCAACTGACTGGGCCACACAGGCACACCTGGAGGTTTTCAATTTTTTTAAATATTTAATTTATTTATTCATGAGAAACAGAGAGAGAGAGGCAGAGACACAGGCAGAGGGAGAAGCAGGCTCTATGCAGGGAGCCCGACGTGGGACTCGATCCTGGATCTCCAGGATCACGCCCTGGGCCGAAGGTGGCGCTAAACCCCTGGGCCACCTGGGCTACTCCTGGGGGTTTTAATTTTTAACCTCTTCTCTATCCTTTGTTACATTCTCCAAGTTTTCTATGTTCAATTTTATTACTTTCCTAATCAGAAAAGAAATGGAAACAGTGCTACATTTGCTGTACTATAATCAGAAGGTAGTTCATGCCAGGCACTGCCAGAAGCCGTACAGCAACTCTCTAGGAGAGGGACTGGCGAGCTGCCTGGTGGGTCCGCACAGCCAGTGGCCCCAAGTAGCCTTTGGTCTACAACACTTGCCATTAACTGCTTATAAAAGTTGTTCACTTATTTATTCATTCAAACTAATAAATACCATGCCAGGTGCTAAGCCAATGAGCACGAACTTACAGCTTTCGGATCTAGAAGCAAAAGAAGGCGTTTTGTGTAAATATCAGATGTATAGTATCCATGGGCGATTAAGGGTGAAAAAGACTAGAGAAAATGGTGCAGGCTGGGGGTGATAAAATTTGTTTATTAAACTTTGCTTATTACCAAGCTCTTCATGGAATTGTTTACCCAGAGAAGTATTTTGTGGCTGTTCAACAGCTATGTTTTCCAAGTATCTCTCCCGGGGAACTGAGGTCTGGGCAGGATCCCCAAGTCACCCAAAGCTCCTCTGACATCCTTGAGGCATGTGAGTGCGTGCCTTTGCCTGTCCCAGGCCTGCCCACATCCTCACTCCTGCCTCACACCCCTGGAGACAGAAAAGGAAGCACTGACCTGAGGTTCCAGTGACAGCGCTGCTGTTGCTCTGTGGCCTCTCCAAGTCAATCAGCAGCTCATCAGCATCGTTTTCACTGGTGGTGGCTCTCTCCTGCTCCTTCCCACTAAGGTCCAGGGCAACCGCGGGGCCCCGGATGACCTCTTTTGAGACATAGCAGCATGCTAGACCCACCTCCTGCTCCAAGGCTGTGCGAGTTAAATAGCTTGAGTCAATGAGCCGGAGGTCACAGTACTTCAAAGACCTACACAGAAGTAATGATATTCTAGGTGAGTACATGTGGCCTTGACTCAAACCTCAGCTTTGTCACTCCTTCACTGTTGTGACCTCGCACTGGTCACATCCTTTTCGACACATCATCAAAATAAAACAGCCCTGGTTTGGAGCAGGTGATTTCCTCTCTGCCTGTCTGGCAGCCCTGCTTTGATGCAGAAACACTTCTCACTCTGGCTACCTTCTGGTCCCCAATTGCTAGGCAGTCTCTGGAGAATCAAAAGAGAGAGTCAAGGAAGGGTATGTGTTTTTCATCTGTGAGGAAAGCGATTCTCTTTCTTGTTGGCGACTGAAATGGTTAAGCGTCAGCCAAATTTTAGACATATCAGCTTATCTGGGCAACTAATGAAAAATGAGACTGATTATCACATCGTACCTGGGAAAGGTTTCTCCAAGAGGATCTTTGCCAGTTAATATCACAATACAAGGCAGACCTTCTAAATCCTGGTATGTCCGAGGGGTCCACTCTTCTGGTTCATTTCCTCTCCAGGTCTGTAGAAAGGGACCCATATGATAAAATTAAAACTCCTTATTTAAGTTTCTACCTCTGAAAAGGTTTCTAGGTCCAGATTTTATATGCATTTGTGCCTCCAAATGGCTTCCTGTGTGTGTGTATGTGTACATATACTAAATTGCTACTAAAAAGCATAACAAAGCACTCTAGAAGAATGTGGCCTTTAGTTTTATCTCAGTAGGATAAAACAGGAGATCTTGGTGTCTATCATGCAATAGGCACACACAGGCCAAAGAAGCATACAATGTGTACTAACTGGGTTACACTACCTGACTCAAGGCTCTTTTTTTTTTTTTTTTTTTTGACTCAAGGCTCTTAAACACACTTTCTTTTCTTCATGAAAATTCAAGACAGTTGCAGTTACGAATGATTAATAAAAGCATCTCAACAAAACTCTGAAAACAGACATTTTCTCCAAGAAAATAATGACATTAGCTACCCTTGGTGGTTGTTCTACCCCCCTCCCCCACGATTGACTTTCAAAATAAGTGACAAGTAATAGCTGGCTTAAGGCTCTCAAAAGTCTCTCTCAAGAAGGTTAACACTATAACCAAATCTGGACCAATAAGCAAACAGACAAACCATGTCCCTTACTTAGAAGAGTAATGCAGTTAGCTTATGATTTCACAAATAACTCTTAAGCATCAACTTCCGATACAGAGGAACACATATATACCCGTGCGTGTATATTTTCAATAAATGGAACGCCAATCAATGAGAAGAAAAAAAAATCCCACCAACTTGAAAGATATTCAGAAGTGAAAAGATCTTATAGATTTTTATATTTTAGAGCAGAAAGAAAATAGACTACCTCTTAAGTGGATAAAGTGGTTTCTACCACGTTTTATAAGGTGTCTAGCATATCTAACTGTGCTCATAACAGCTTTCCAGTAGGAGTTATTATAGGAAATGAACTGACATTTCTAATACTGCTTTAGGGAAAAAGAATAAGAGGTGTTAGGAAATGCATACACCTTATTTTAAAATAGGTACTTCTTTTGCTAAACACAAAATGGGATGAGAAAAAATTTAACAGGCAAGAAATGATGTAATAGGATTTGATTCATGATTTGTTGGTGTCTAGATAAAACAGGCTTTAGAAATAAATATACCCATAATTATTCGAATAAAATGTATGTAATTTTTAAAATAGAAAGTGCTCTAACCTTATTGCCCAGTCTTCTATCATATATTTGCAAACTGATGGGCAATAAATGGATCTACATAGCTGTTTACAGACTGGAGAGACTTTTCTTGTCTTAGAAAATCAATCTATCCAGGTGCCTGGGTGGCTCAGTGGGTTAAACATCTGACTCTTGATTTCAGCTCAGGTTTTGATCTCAGGGTCATGAGTTCAAGCCCTGCATTGGGCTCCACGCTGGGTGTGAAGACTACTTTAAAATAATTAATCTATCAAAAATATTCTTTAACTTTTAGAACAAAGATACCTACAAAAATTCAGTTTTTCATACATTGTCATGTCAGAGTGAATAATTACACTTTGATTTAAAGTAGACAATTCTGGGAACAGGAATCATTTTATTTACATAACCTTTGCATTGAGCTTATGGTGTTCCTGAATGAATTTTATCTCCCAGAAGCCATCCATTGGTCATGGTTCCCAAAAAGTGAGGTTGTTATAATGATGGGATAAGGGACACTATGTTTTACTCTACAAAAAGATTTATTTTCAAGAGATTCAAATAATCTTAAAGAAGTCTTGGTTTTACTCTTGACCAATCAGAAGCCATACCACTATAACATGCTTTTCCGTTCCTCTGCTAGTTCTGATGAATGATGGCTGTAGTTCTTGGATGGACTGACCATACCCTCAGGATGATTTCACTCCAGAGCACTTGAAATAATACAAAAGACTGGTTGGGTGGGCACTCAGTTCAAGGACAATATGGGCTCAAGGCCAAGGAAATTTGATGAAAGCTTCCAGGCCTTCTGGAATAACTGATTTATTTATATTTAAGCCTTGTATCCTTCTAGAATGCTTGTCATCACTTATAAGTTAATCACAATACATTGCAGGATAATTAGAGGGAAACACAAAAATAAGGCCATTCAATGGAAGATGAGGCAGAGGATGTTAGCCAAGGCCACAGATGAAAGGCACACCCACTCACCCATTCCATCCTGACAATGGTAAGGGAAGTTAGTAACTTAGAGATAAACATGTGAAGAGACATCTGGGTGGCTCAGTCAGTTAAGCTTTTGACTCTTGATTTTGGCTCAGCTCATGATATTAGGGTTGTGGGATTAAGACCAGGGTTGAACTTGCTCAGTGGGGAGTCTGCTTGAGGATTCTCTTTCCCTTTCCTTCTGCCCCTCCCCTTGCTCGCGTTCTCTCTCTCTCTCTCTCTCTCTTTCTCTCTTTCTCTGTCTCTCTCCCTCCCTCCCTCAATCAAATAAATAAAATTAAATAAATCAAATAAACAAATCTTTAAAAAAAGAAGGAAGGAAATGTGTGAAGCAGAAACCACCTGGTAAGTGGCAGTGTTGCTTAGGATGTGAACATTTCAATAGGATTTCATATTTTTACTTCCACACAAAGAAAGAGTTTAAACAGGATGGATTGATATGATCCAGTGGTTTTAAGAATATGTAAATCTCTTTTGTGTGATTGGTGCTTGGCAGCTACTGATACATTTTGAGATATGACCATTTTGAAAATTAGTTGGGCCTCCCTTCACATATGGCATGCTCTCAGAACAGTGCTCACAAAACAACTGCTGTCTAAAGGCCCTGAAGGTAATTCTGATGTGCTAGCAGCCAGTTAGGACTCTTGATCTCAGGGTTGTGGGTTCAAGCCCCACACTGAGTATAGAGATTACTTAAGGAAATTAAAAAAAAAAAAAAGAAAGAAAAAGAAAAAAGAAGAACCTCAGGTCTTTATTATGGTTTTCAAAGTTTGGCCCAGAGGGGTGAATTAATTAGGACCTGCAGATTTATACTGACTTAGTGATTGGCACTTCTGAAGACTCTGAACAAATCACCTCAACAATAGATGGCTACACTTGACCAGTGTCATGGAAACCCAGAGAAGATTCTGCAGCCTCATATCCTCTTCAACCATCTCCCTGAAGATTATTTGTCTTTCCAGATTCTTCAATCATTAGTATCATTTAAATTGTCTCAAGGCATACATCTCAATGAATTATACTGTAAGAAGAGTTGATTTGTTATTTATCCTAGAAATCTTGCAGCTATTTGTGAACATTATATCTACATATGAAAAATAAATGTTTCAGCTTCCACTAAATACAGGGTTTCTGTTGTTATTATTTATTTGTTCCAGTTGCTTATCAACTAATATAAGATATTTTGTTTGCGTTTTGGATTATTCAGTTTAGGTTAGATGATAGGGTTCCATAAAACAGGCTTATGTTTGCAAAACGCTTTATGAACACTGAATAATATCCTCAGATTAGAGCTCTTTGAGATCAGACAGTCCAACTCTACTTTTGCAGATGGGAAGCTGCAGCCCAGAGGGAATGTGAAAATTCTTTTCATAAAATTTGTGCCCAACTTGATTTTCCTTAACCCAATTTAGCTCAGTATTTAGTGTGCAAGGTAGAGATACCATGTCGGTCTAACTCACACATACAGTACTTAGCTTGGTGTCATAACCATATATATGCTCAGCTATTCTATTAAATGCTTCCTAAAAGGCCTGGACATGTTTGATTATAAAAGTTCCCAGAAAAACCTGAGCAGAGTATAAAGTAGGGAGTTATATTAGTTGATTCAGGAACTCTGCCCACCAGGAGGGGTTTAGGAAAAGCAGTCCTGCTGGCCATGCGAGGGGAGTGGGCCGTGCTCATGCACTAATCTCTCTTCAGGAGGCTTGGAGGAGTCAGACCAGCAAGCCTCGGGCAGGGTGTCAGAGCAAGTTCAACGAAGCAACAAACTCTTGAAGAATCCACATGCAAGAGGGTGGGGAATAGCTCTATAGGATTCCTAAAGATAGAACAGAATACTTTACCTACCGACTCTAGACCTGAACTGACAGGCTAGGTAGACAGAAAAGAATTCGTGAATTATTGTCACTTAAAGGCGAACCCATAGAGGTCTGAGAGAACAGCTTACCTTTTTTTCTGAGAAAACAGATGGGCATGAGCTAGAGGCATCTTGAACAAGGTCAATAAACATGGGGTCAAATTGGGTCATCTCGTTTTTGCACCTGCAGTTGGAGAGCATAGAAGACCAACTGCAGGCACACACTAACAAAGGACTTGACAGATCTTAATAAACTGGCTCCAGTTAGGGAAATTTCCATGTCCCTTGGTTTAGCCTTAACACTGTCATGAAGTTAAAATCAACACATGTGCAAAACTGTCTTAAACTCAGGCCTCTGACCCACCTACTTGGGATTCCTAGAAAACAGAAACAAATGGTATTTCAAAGGAGACATGTCTGACCAATGCTGACCTTTAATCGAGCCACAAAGTGAGTCGCAACACTGAGTTCAGAGGCAGGGTTCCCAAGGATGATCTCAAAGCGATACTGTAGCCCCAGCTTGTCGCGCACTTCCTGCAGGCGCTCCTTGGCCAGCATCGCCAACTGCACGGAGGGCACCCTGATAATGAGCATGTGTCCCCTCCCACTTCGGGTTTTTCCTGGGGAGCTGATGAGGTCATCCATAATGCTGAGTGTTTCAGGTGTGCTGTGGTCTCGGAGTGATGCCATAGTAGTGAGAGCCATCAGAGCTTCTGAGTACTGTTGGATGAGAAGGTAGCAGCGGACGACCATGCTGTGCAGCCTGGGGTACCTTCAACAGAACACAGGGAGCTAGCATTTGGGCAGTAGGACAGGTTGGGACAGCAAGATCTTTGTGGGAGGAACACAGACCAAGCAGGGTAGGAATGGGTTACTGATCAGTGGTGGGCTTGAGCCCTCATGTGACCTTGGAGCCCATATCACCAGAAGGAAAAGCAGAGTTTTCAACTCCTGTGAGTCACAACCTGTTGGGGTAGGCACAGTAAGTTGAGGTTTAGGGATGGTCTAGCGACCCTAGCTTTTCAGAGTATGGTCTATGGATCAGCAGCACTGTCCAGTAACAGTGCAACCTGGGAGCTAGTTAAGAGTACCAACTTTCCCCATCCCAGATATCTGAATCATAACTCACATCCTGACAAGATTCCCAGGTGATTTGTATGCACATTAAATTTTGAGAAGCACTGGTCTAGTTGGGTTATTTGTTAAGAGAGGCATAATGGATCATCCCTGGATCCTAACCTCTCATTGGTGGCACTGAATGGTGGCGTTGTCAGCATATTTCTCTGATATTTTAGACTACAGTAAAGAAAATTGAGACATTAGTATCATGCTTGCAAAGTATGAGACGTAAAAATAATTGTTATTACTAATAATTGCTAATTTGAGGGTAGCCCCACAGATAGCAGTAACTGTATCTTCCCATAAAATGTGCCTTGGTGCCTGAGAAAACTTGCAGCTGCCTGGAGAAATAGCACCCCCCAGTGGTGGAGCCTCCTATCATCCGAGCCCTGCTGAGTCAAGGGAGCCTGGCAAGTAGGGGTGTCCTTGCCTCATCCCAACACCCACTGGTACTCCACCCCCACACAGTCTGGACTGCCAAGGAAGAGGATCACTTTGTTCAAATTGGCACTTTTTACAGCTACGGAGCAGGCAGGAAATTTATTTATGAGTTCTCAGAAAGCCAGGCCTGCTGGCAAAGAGGACCCCTTTGTAGGCATGAAGAGGTGCTGGCAAAACGAGGATGAGCCTGTGAACTTTCTTTCTGGTTGCCAGCTGGTAGCACAAGCAGCCGCCTAGCAGCTGGGTAGGCTATAGGGTGGTTTGCCTTTGTTCCACATTCTATTTAAGGTAAAACAAGTGGTCTGCCAGCCTTGCACAGAAAAGCCCAGGGTCAAATACCAGTTAGGGTCATCAAATGAATAGTGTGGTTTTTGAAGTACTTTAAAGTTGGCAAGGACCGTGGATGCCCTGGTTTTGACCACTCCCCCTTCCACCAGAAGGAGAGTGAGTTAAGTGGCTGAGAGAAACCTGGCTACTTGCCCAAGATCATGCAACTGGTCAGGGACAGAGCTGGGTCTAGACTCATTCAGGTCTCTGATAACATCTTACACTGTAAGGATATAGTAGATTGGGGAAAAGTGAAGAAATCCTTCAGTTCACTCAATCCTGGGCCAGTTCTTCAAATGTTCAATAAATCTTAGCTATTATTAGCTTGAGTGACTGGGTTGGAAGAAGTGAGCACATAAGATCCATGTTTAAAGCTTAATGTGTTTTGATGAGCCAGGTAGGAAAGCCAAAGTTAGTACACATGGTAACTTTGATCTATAGGCTTTTTAGATCTCACATTCTGAAAGAAGTATGTACTTAGAAGTGAATCATCTTCACAATCTGTTATATTTGTACTGAACTGTAATTGTTGTTTTGTAAGTATTACTGAAGTTGTGAGAGAAGTTGACAGGATTGACTCTGAATGATGCTACTGGAAGG
Source organism: Nyctereutes procyonoides (assembly GCF_905146905.1). NCBI lineage: Eukaryota > Metazoa > Chordata > Mammalia > Carnivora > Canidae > Nyctereutes > Nyctereutes procyonoides. Next base: position 39,514,084 of record NW_026575044.1, read on the forward strand.
CAGGGTACTTTCCAAGCTGGTGGATACAGCAGGTGGGTGGGAAACCTTAAAAGAGAGATTCATAGGATGATTTTGAAAACATAAGATCATATGTACTGTGGAAGGATTAATGTCACAGTTAAGTCTCCTTAAATCCAACAGCTGCAAAAATATAAAATCCTACTCTCAGGCCACTCCTTTTGTTGGTGCCGCATAATAACTCACTTAGCAAAGGTATAGAACAGGTTGTTAAATAGGTGGCTTATGATCAATTGGAGCCAATTTGAAGAATGAGAGCTACTAAAAATTACAATGTGCCTCCTCAAAGAGTCCATCTGCCTCCATCACTGGAAGTTCAGACAGAAAATTGCAATGGAGGGTGGGCGGGCGGGGTGGGGGCCCTATCAAATTACGTAAATTCTAATGGCCCTGTGATGCATCAAGTCTATAATTTAAGATCAGAGAGAAAAAAATAGGAAACCCTTTACTCCTCTGGAGTTTGACCAGGATTTGGGGAATAAAAATAAAGCAAAGGAGACAGGTAAGTTATAATCTCCCAAGGTCAAGGATTGGAGGAGGCGCTGAACTCACTTCAATGACCTATTTGCTCCTAATTTTCTCCAGTCTACACTCCAAATCTTTCATAGTAAAGTTCAGTTTTTACTTAGTCATCTAAGGGTACATGCCTGTGGTGGATCGTGGGGAAAAGAGAAAAATGAAGAAGTATAGGGTGTATGGTGGGGGAGGCCACACCTCAGAGGAATGGTCTTTAACCAGCAAATCCCACTGTCTATCTAATCCCCTGGTGGTAGCGGTAAAGCATGCTTGGAGATGCTGCAGAGCATGGAAAGTGGTTCTAAGTCCCACTTTCGGTCGCTAGTTTCCTTTTTGAGTCTCAGATGATCATAGAAAACCTATATGAGTAAAAGGTCATCTAAGGAGAGGCTATTTTAATTCTGCCTGTGCATGTCATCTGCACTGCTGGAGCTCCACCAAACCCCCTGTGACAATGACACACGAGACTTTCGGCTATTTTAGACACACAAGTGCAGCTAAAGTGAAAGCTGAAGGTCCTTACTTACCTCTCCAAGAGTGTGTTCACCATTTTTTCAAAAGTCTCATCACATCTCAGAAGTGGGCTTGTGATTCCCCACTGTAGAGACTTACTGTATTCGTTCAAGCCGAAGTACAGCTTCTCTTGGCAGCTCATGTCCTCCTGATTCAAAATAGAGCCAAACCCAATGAGGAGAGGATACAATGTATCTTGTTTTCTAGGGGTGGGAAGAAATCCCTGCAATACGTTATTTCCTGGAAGGTTAAAAAATTGTGAATAAACAAGTGGGACTATATCAAGCTAAAAAGCTTCTGCATAGCAAAAGAAGCCTCAATAAAATGAAAAGACAACCTATAGTACAGGAGAAATATTTGCAAATCATATATCTGATAAGGGATTAGTATCCAAAATATATTTTTAAAAACTCACATAACCCAATAGCAAAAAACCCAAACAATCAAAAATGGGCAGAGGAACTGAATAGATGTTTTTCTAAAGAAGACATATAAATGAAAAGAAAACCAAAGCTGGGGGCATCACTATACCTAACTTCAAGCTGTGATCATCAAGACAGTATGGTACTGGCATAAAAATAGACACATAAAAAACAGATCAATGGAACAGAATAAAGAACCCAGAAATGGATCCTCAATTCTTTGGTCAACTCATCTTTGACAAAGCAGGAAAAAATATTCAATGGAAAAAAAGACAGTCTCTTCAATAAATGGTGCTGGGAAAATTGGACGGCCACATGCAGAAGAATGAAACTGGACCATTTTTTTAAACCATACACAAAGATAAACTCAAAATGGTTGAAAGATCTAAATGTGAGATAAGAATCTATCAAAATCCTAGAGGAGAACACAGGCAACAACCTTTTTGAACTTGGCCACAGCAACTTCTTGCAAGACATCTCTAAAAGCAAGGGAACCAAAAGCAATAAAGAACTATAGGGACTTTATCAAGATAAAAAGCTTCTGCACAGCAAAGAAACAGTCAACAAAACTAGAAGACAACCTACAGAATGGGAGAAGATATTTGCAAATGACATATAAGATAAAAGGCTAGTATCCAAGACCTATAAAGAACTTATCAAACTCAACACCCAAGAAACAAACAATCCAGTCAAGAAATGGGCAGAAGATATGAACAGACATTTCTCCAAAGAAGACCTCCACACGGCCAACAAGCACATGAAAAAATGCTCCACATCACTTGCCATCAGGGAAAAACAAATCAAAATCGCAATGAGATACCACTTTACACCAGTGAGAATGGCTAAAATCAACAGGACAGGAAACAACAAATGTTGGCGAGGATGCGGGAGAAAGGGGAACCCTCCTGCACTGTTGGTGGGAATGCAGACTGCTACAGCCACTCTGGAAAATAGTGTGGAGGTTCCTGAAGAAGTTAAAAATACAGCTACCCTACAACCCAGCAATTGCACTACTGGGTATTTACCCTAAAGACATTGATGTAGTGAAACGACGGGACACCTGCACCCCAATGTTCACAGCAGCAATGTTCACAATAGCCAAACTGTGGAAGGAGCCACGATGTCCTTTGACAGATGAATGGATAAAGAAGATGTGGTATATATACACAGTGGAATATTACTTAGCCATCAGAAAGGATGAATACCTACCATTTACACATCAGAACTGGAGGGTATTATGCTGAGTGAAATAAGTCAATCAGAGAAAGACACTTATCATATGGTCTTATTCATTTGTGGAATATAAGAAATCGTGAAAGTGACCATAAGAGAAGGGAGGAAACTGAGTGGGGAAAAATCATGAGAGACTCCTAACTCTGGGAAACAAACAAAGGGTTGCAGAAGGGGAGGTAGGTGGGGGGATAGGGTAACTGGGTGACAGGCATTAAGGAGGACGTGTGATGAGATGAACACTGGGTGTTATACTATATGTTGGCAAACTGAATTTAAGTAAAAAAAATTTAAAAGACATACAAATGAAAAAAAGGACATACAAATCGCCAACAGGTGCATAAACATGTACTCAACACTGCTAATCATCAAGGAAATGCAAATAAGAATGAGGATCTAATGTATAAGATGGTGACTATCATAATGGGATATCACCTAAACACCTGTTAATTTTTTTAAGTAATATCTAGGGCCTACATGAGCTTGAACTCAAAACCCCAAGGTCAGGAGTCACATGCTCCACTGACTGAGGTAGCCCGGTGCCCCATCTCACACCTGTTAGAATGGCTGCTATCAAAAGGAAAATAGATGACAGATGTTGGCAAGGATGTGGAGAAAAGTGAACCCTCATACTTTGTTGGTGGGAGTGTAAACTAGTACAGCCAATTGTGGGAAACAATATGAAGGTCCCTCAAAAAAGTTAAAAATTAAAAATTGAGGGACGCCTGGGTGGCTCAGTGGTTAAGCATCTGCCTTTGGCTCAGGGCGTGATCCTGGAGTCCCTGGATCGAGTCCCACGTCGGGCTCCCTGCATGGAGCCTGCTTCTCCCTCTGCCTGTGTCTCTGCCTCAATCTCGCTCTCACTGAATAAATAAATAAATAAATCTTTTTAAAAAATAGAGCAAAAATAAATTAAGCAAATAAGCAAGCAAACTGGTAGTTGCCAGAGGAGAGGGGGATAGAAGGATGGGTGAATTAGATAGAAGGGCTTAAGAGGTACAAATTTCCAGTTACAAAATAGATTAAGTCCACAGAGATGAAAAGTACAGCATAGGGAATATGCTCAATAATCTTGTAATAATGTTGCTTGATAACAGATGGTGACTACACTTATCATGGTGAACAGTGAGTAATGTATAGAATTTTGTTGAATCATTATGTTGTACACCTGAAACTAACATAACATTGTATGTTAGTTATAGTTCAATTAAAAATATGTAAAATAACTAGTTACTAAAATAAATATATCACAATTTTATTTATCAATTATACCTCAATAAAGCTGAAAAATTGTGTTTCATTATATAACCTGATAAAAAGCTTTCCTGACATCATCTAATGATGGTAATTCAAAAAAGCCTATTATTTTACAAAAAATATTTATTTAAAAATGGAATCCACTTTTTTGCCTTCATAAACAGAATTCACTGTAATTAACCTCCTTCTTGATGACTCAGTCATCACTATGAAATTAATAACTATTTTGGTATATGACACAAAGATTCCCTCAGAGGATCCTGAGATCTATGACAAGCTGTCCTTAAATGTAAATAGCCCCAGAATATTAAGTAAGCTTTCTGAGTTCATGCATTTGCATTTTTAAAAGTTTTCTTTCCTTTTTTCTACATAAATTTTCCTTAGTCATTTCTCCTAGCTGTCATGTGTCCTATGTGTTTTAGTCTTACTTTTATTTGTTATTTATTATGTATTGACACTTTTCTTTAAACACCCTCCAACTCATTTTATAAAGGTAACATAGCAGCTAAAAGCGTATGTTAAAAATAAATTAAGCAATCAGAGGAAGAAAAAGCAAGGGTAAGAGAAATAAGATTGGGCCAGGGATGAAGCTAGTGCTCTCAAAAATGCACACAAGAAGTTTTTGCACATTTTGTTAGAAATGGGCTACAAATTTGTTTCTGAGCTTTCCAGTAACCCAGAAAAACAGATAAGCAATTTTCCATAAGACAGAAAATAAAGCACTATTTAATTGGCAGGTTTTTTTTTTTTTGTGGCCCCCAAAACCAGTTATTCTTGCTTGTTGGAACGGGATCTAATAAGATTAGAGGACCAGAGTATGTCCTTGTAAACAGTGGAGCCTCAGAGCATACATTGAGTGGCATCTATTTTGGAGGCTTGAAGTATTTTTATTTGTTTCCTCCCTCCCTTCTGGTTCTTGATTGAATTCTGGATATTGTGTCAAACAAGTCATTTCAGGATGAAAAAAATTATTCTGGATCCCTGGGTGGCTCAGCGGTTTAGCCCCTGCCTTTGGCCCAGGGCGTGATCCTGGAGTCCTGGGATCAAGTCCCACATCGGGCTCCCTGCATGGAGCCTGCTTTTCCCTCTGTCAGTGTCTCTGCCTCTCTCTCACACATCTCTGTGTTTCTCATGAATACATAAAATCTTAAAAAAAAAAAAAACGTGGAAGTCAAAACAAGGCCTATTACAGACTTCCTTTTTTTTTTTTGTTTGTTTGTTTTTATTTATGATAGGCACACAGTGAGAGAGAGAGAGAGAGGCAGAGACATAGGCAGAGGGAGAAGCAGGCTCCATACACCGGGAGCCCGACGTGGGATTCGATCCCGGGTCTCCAGGATCGCGCCCTGGGCCAAAGGCAGGCGCTAAACCGCTGCGCCACCCAGGGATCCCATATTACAGACTTCCTTTAAAAAAAAATTATTCATCTGAGTTTCTCTCCTTATCTGGACTGCTGGCACAGAGTCAGTGGAAAAGCCTACTCTTTTGTGTATATGGTTTTCACTTTCCTTCTCATCCTTGGTCCTGCTTCTTTGGGGAAATATAAAATCCCACTCTAAGCCTGCTCTTTTTCCTGATGTAGCATCCTTGCTAGACAGGATGCATCCACTTGTCCTCATTTTAATTTCTCTTTCTTATCAAAGTTATGGGATGGGTTATTAAACAGATGGCTTGCGATCAATTGGAGCCAGTATTTTTTTAGTTCAACTATAAAGATTTTATAGATTAAGAATTAGATATACTAAAGATAAGAATTAGACATGAATACTTTCCCCAATCTGTTAGGTTTGCATTAAACTGTAACTGTAGTTTCTAAGTATCATAAACCTTATAATAGATGTCAATGGGACCATGCCTTATTTTTTTTAAAGATTTCATTTATTTATTCATGAGAGACACACAGAGAGAGGCAGAGACATAGGGAGAGGGAGAAGCAGGCTCCCTGTGGGGAGCCAAAGGCAGACACTTAACCACTGAACCACTCAGGCGCCCTGGGACCATGCTTTCAAATGTGTTTTACAAAGCTCTGAATAATGTTACTCGAAAGAAACATGGTGTCCCCAAAATTACAGATCATATGGAATCACTGTGTCTTTTGGAAACATGTCCCTTCTCCTACCAAAAAAAAAAAAAAAAAAGCCTCTCTCCTCTCCAATACTGCCCTCCCAGTGACCCTCACCCTGTAGCTCTTCCTGTTCCTCTCGCTGCTGTCCTTGCTTCTCCAGCCAAATGCTCTGCTCTACAGACACTGCTTCCTGGAAGGTCACCAAAGACTCCCGAGGCAAAATCCAGGGGCTTGTACTTATCAGTCCTCAGCAGTCCTTGGCCACTGCCCTCTTGGCAGTTAACTCTTCATTACCTTCCTCAACAATTTTCTCCACACCAGCTGCTTCTGTGATCATTTTTCTTGACAATATATTCCAAATCTACATCATAAAGCCCAGGCAGAAACTGCAAATTAGAATTTGCATCAGGCACTTGCCTCACCCTTAACTCATTCAAAATCCACCTCCTCTGCCCTCCACAGATCACTCTTCCACTTGAACTTTTATTCCAACTAAAGGCATCACTTCAAAGATATCTCAGACCTTTCCCTGTTCCCCAATAAAGAGATCCTAGAAAATTCACCATTTCTCCCATACTTTTTCTTGCTAGGGCTGCTATGTATTTGTTAATTTGAATCTGAATTATCAGAAAAGCCAGATGACTGATCTCCCCATTTTTAATCACTTTGATTTAACTTCTATCATGAATGAATTGCTTCAAAAGGCAGCCTCTCAGTATCTCCTAAAACTCAGCATATGTGTTCATTTCCATGTATATACCTAACAAAAATATATTTCTGTGTCTACTAAAAGGCATGAGCTAGAATGTATATAGCAGCAGTACTGGAATAAATGAATGGCACGGATAAGTGAATTGTGAAGGTCAGCCAGTGTAATCTATATGTAGCAATATGAATGTCTTATGACTCATGCAAGATAGAGAAGAATCTCACAAACAATGCTGAGCAAAGGAAACTATATACAAAAGAGTGTATACTGTATTATTCCATTTATAACAAGTTCAAAACTGGGCAAACCAAATCTATGGTGTAAGGGGCCAGAAGAGTGTTACCCTTTGGTGGTGCCTGTTTTGCAGGGTAGTGGTAATGTTCTATTTCTTCATCTGGGTGCTGGCTCTACGGGTGCTTTCAGTTTGTGAAACTTTACATTGTTCGTATAAAAATAAATGAAATATGTATTTCTGATAATATAATTGACTCTTGAACCACATAGGTTTGAACTGCGTGGATCCAGTTATGTATGATTTTTTTTTCTACAAAAAGCTTTATTGTTTTCATTTTGTGCAGAGCTTGGGGGAGGGCTCCAGGCTGGTTAAAAAGCTGCTTAGTGGTTGCAGGGAGAGGTTAGATACCCAGAGGGATGTAGATGGGCCCCTCAAGGGCCACTGGGCTCCAGAGGCTCCTAGTTATCATGCTTGAAAGTGAGCCTTTGGAGCCCTTGGGGGCCAGCCAGCCTGCAGAAGTTAGTCAGGTAGTCATCCAACTTCTCAATGAGTTTTACCTCCTCATCTAGGAAGTGGTTCTCTAGGAAGTCATAGAGATGGGGGTTTGTGTGGGCAGAACCCAGAGCAGAGCAGAAAGATCCAGAAGGCCCTGGTTCAGATTCTTCTCCAGGACTAGGCATCCAGAGTTTTACCCCACTCATCTTGAAAGGGCTTCCATATGTCCTGAAGAGGGCATGGCTGCCATGCCGATTTTGTATCTTCAAAAGACACTAGGTCCTCCAGAGCCACATGGCTGAGGTTGGAACAGAAGCCCGGGGAGAGGTAGGCACTGGAGCCCTGAGGATGTATGTTGACCAGGCAGGTGAAGGCGGCCTTCACCTTGATGGAGTCATTCTGATGAATCCAGGAGCTCATGGTTGATTGGCAATAAGGACCTAAGCTCAAAAACCGATGCTGGCTAGTCCTAGAGCCAGAGGATGGCTAAGAAGATGGTTCTGAGCTTGCAACTCAAAAAGAGGTTGGAGGGTGGCAGGAGGCTGGAAGAAGGGGCATCCCTGGGTCTGTTCCATCCAAACACTGTTGAAGCAAGAGACGGATCTGCAGGACCATCAGCTGCTCTGCCTATATGTGGATTTTTTTACAGCACAGTACTGTAAATGTATTTCCTCTTCCTTATGATTTCCTTATCACTTTCTTTTCTCTAGCTTACTTTACTGTAAGAATACAGTATATAATAATATACAAAATAGATATTAATTGACTGTTCATGGTTTGGTAAGGCTTCCAGACAACAGCAGGCTATTAGTAGATAAGTTTTGGGGGAATCAAAGTTATATGTGAATTTTCAACTGTGCAGGGGTAGGTGCTTCTGACTTTTGTGTTGTTCAAGGCTCAACTGTATTTTTTATAGTACTATGCCCTTATGAAAGGGCATTGTTAACGCCTATGTAGTAAGTGTAAACTTTGCCAGCCTGCACTTCAAGTCTCCATGTGTATATTTCCAGGTTTCTTTTCATCCCCCTGTGTTCTCTGAAAAATCCCTGTGTTTCCTTCTCTGTGGAGCTGCCCAAGCTGTCTGCTTCCAGGAGTGTCCACTGCCAGGTGTGCCCACAGCGCCCAGTCCTTCCTCTCTTGAAAGGCCCATCCACTGTGCTCTCTACATGTCCCCTTTCCCAGTTCTCTCAAATGGGTGGGACTTCTCTCTCCTTTCAAACCTCAGAGTATTTTGGTTTTTAAAAACTGTCTTATTATACTGGTTTTTGTTTTTAAAAATAAAAATTGTATATATTCAAGGTGTACAACTTGATATTTTTTTTTGAAATTAAGATATAATTGACATGTAACATTGCATTCGTTTTCAGGTTTACAACATAATGATTCTATTTATGTATAGGCATACCTTGGAGATTTGAGGGTTTGGTTCCAGACCACCACAATAAAGCAGGTGGTCATTAAAATGAAGAACTGTTTGGTTTTCTAATACACACAAAAGTTATGTTTATACTATACTGTAGTCTATTAAGTGTGAAATAGCATTATATCTGAAAACCAATGTACATACATTAATTAAAAGATACTTTATTGCTTACAAATGCTAACCATCATCTGAACTTTCAGCAAATCATAATCTTTTTGCTGGTGGAGGGTCTTGTCCTGATGTTGGCTGCTGACTGATTGGGGTGGTGGTTGTTGAAGGCTGGGGATGGCTGCAGCAATTTCTTTAAATAAGACAACAATGAAGTTTGCCACATCAAAGGATTTTTCTTTTTATGAATGATTTTTCTGTGGCATGTGGTACTGTTTGATAGCATTTCACCACAGAACTTCTTTCAACATTGGAGTCAATCCTCTCAAACCCTGCCACTGCTTTCCCAGCTAAGTCCTTTGTTGTCATTTCAATAATCTTCACAGCATCTTCACTGGGAGTAGATTCTATCTCAAGAAACCACTTTCTGTGTTCAGCCTTAAGAAGCAACTTCTTATCATTAAAGTCTTATGATCTTGTAACAATTTAGTCACACCCTCAGTCTCCACTCCTAATTCTAGTTCTCTTGCTATTTCTACCACATCTACAGGGACTTTCTCCACTGAAGTCTTGATCTTCTCAAAGTTGTACATGATTTTGGAATCAACTTCTTCCAAACTCCTGTTAATATTGATATTTTGACCTTCTCCTAAAACCATGAATGTCTCAACGATCTAGAATGATAAATTTCCTTCCAGAAGGTTTTTTTTTTCCTTCTAGAAGGTTTTCAACTAACTTTGTCTAGATCCATCAGAGCAATCACTATCTATTACTGCTACTATAGCCTTATGAAATGTACTTTCTTGAATCATAGGTCTTGAAAATTGAAGTTACTCCTTGATCCATGGGCCACAGAATGGGTGTTGTATTAGCAGGCATGAAAACCACATTCATTTCATTGTACATCTCCATCAGAGCTCTTGGGTGATCAGGTGTGTTGTCAATGAACAATAATATTTAGTTCACATTCTTTTTTTTTTTAAGGTTTTATTTATTTACTCATGAGAGACACACAGAGAGAGGCAGAGACACAGGCAGAGGGAGAAGCAGGCTCCCCACCAGGAGTCTGATGCGGGACTTGATCCTAGGACCCCGGGATCATGACCCGAGCCAAAGGCAGATATTCAGCCACTGGGCCACCTAGGTGCCCCTTAGTTCACATTCTTACATGGATATGGAATTGTGCCACAATGCTAAATCTACTATTGTGTTTACAATAGAAACATCATGGATCAATGATCATAGATCATCATAATAAATATAATAATAATGAAAAAGTCAGAAATATTGTGAGAATTACCAAAATGTGACACAGAGACATGAAGTGAGCAAATGCTGTTGGAAAAATGGTGCCAACAGACTTCCTTGATGCAGGGTTGCTACAAATATTCAATTTGTAAAAAATGAAATATCTGCAAAGTGCAATAAAACAAAACATAATAAAGTGAGGTATGTCTGCATATATATTGCAAAATGATCACCACAGCAAGTCCATCAGCACATATAATTTTTTTCTGGTGATATGAACTTCTAAGATCTACTCTCTTAGCAACTTTCAAATATACCATACAATATTAACTACAGTCGCCATGCTGTACATTACATCCCCAGGACTTCTTACTTTAAAACTGGAAGTTTATACCTTTTGACCCCATTTATGCATTTCACTCACCTCACTCCTGCCTCTGGTAATCACCAAATTGTTTTCGCTATGTATATCTTACTCTGTTTTGGATAACAGTCACTTTAATATGCACCTGCTTTCTCCTTTAAAGAGTCTCTCTGTGTGTTCTTGGATCTAATATGAGATCTAATACAAGCCTACAAATGCTCAGTATTTTTTAAACTGAATTACTCTGCTTTTCTCAATTTTTCCTTTTTGAGGACACTGGCCTCAGGATAACAAAAGGAGGCAATGGTTAGGAGCTTCTTCCCTAATGTGTAAGGGTGTTGTAAATTGGATTCAAAGTTTTTATCTTTTTTCTATGCTGATCTCAATTTCATAGTGATGATTTAAAAAAAAAAACTTTATTAGAATATAACTCCCTTCCCCTCAATTATTTTGATTAGATCTTGGACATCAAATTTTTAATTCATAAATACTTCACTAGATGCCTCTAAGATAAGAATCTTTTAAAAAATATAATCATAGTACCATTATTGTGCCTAAAAAGTAACCATAGTCATAGAAATGACTTTTTAAAAAATATTTTATTTATTTATTTATTTATTTATTTATTTATTTATTTATTTGAGAGAGAGAGAGAGAGAGAGAGAGAGCAGATACAGGGGGATGGGCAGAGGGAGATGGGGAGAGAATCTCAATCAGATTCCATGCTGAGTGCATGGCCTGACATGGGGCTCCATCTCACCACCTCGAGATCATGACCTGAGCTGAAATCAAGAGTCAGACACTCAATGGACTGAGCCACCCAAGCACCCAGAAATGACTTCAAAGGAAAATTATTTTAAGCCTATTTCCCTATTATTTCATCTCAGAAGAAGGTAACGGGCAGAAGTTATGAGTTCTTACTATCACTGGCGTGATCCTTTCCAGAAAAGACGACACCAACACGGTAAATTAGGATAGTTCTCTCCCCTGCTCCCCAACAATATATTGAAACTGAACGTTTAATGGTAAAACTTTTGGTTTAAAAAACAATCTTTCCTTTCATCAGTTCTATTGATAATCCCATTCTATGTCAGGGCAACTACTTGGGTCACCTTCAGGTGCATGCTACACCCCTGCACTTTAGACCCTCAATCTCACCTGTAACTTGACATCCAACTGACAAAGATGCCATTGAGAAGATACTACAAAGTGAGAGCTCAAAGCAATCTCTATGTGATAGTAAACACATTGAGATAGTTGTCACAAGGGAGGCATGGTTGATGCCAACATGATTCAATGACCTGAGTTTACTTGACTACAAAGAACAAACCAATACTCAAAAATAAGAGCTGCAAGTCAGGGAACAGTTACCTACTTCATAACAATGAAATGCTCTGGGTTGATAAATGAATAAATGTTATTTTTATGTAAGACATATCTGGCATTCTTTACTTAAACATGTTTATTTAAAAATATCATTATGTTCAATAATTTTAAACAAAGAATCCATTGCTTGATGACTAATCTTTATTGTTTTTTTTATGAAACACTCATTTCTTTTCTTTTCTTTTTAAAAGATTTTATTTATTTACTTGAGAAAGAGAGAGAGAGAACATGAACAAGTGGAGGGGCAGAGGGAGAAGCAGGCTGAGCAGGAAGCTGATCTCAGGATATTGGGATCATGACCTGAGATGAAGGTAGATGCCCAACCAACTGAGCCACCCAGGTGCCCTCTTTTCTTTGATAGTATCTTTATCACACACTGTATAGGTCATAGAAAATATTTTCCAGGTGTTAGGGGTTGGAGCCAAAAAAACCCGTAATGTCCTGAATATGTACAACTTTGAGATGATTGCTCTCAACACATTAAGTACTGTTAATGAGTAATTTAAAATAACAGTATCATAATTCCCTATTTCAACCAGAAGACTGAGAACTGATTACAAGAAAAAATCTAGTTCCTGGGGGAACAGGAACATAATTTAGTCATAGATCAGCAAGACTAAAACATAACAGAAGAGCCATTCAAAAGGACAATAAAATTTCCACATCTCAGATTGAAATTAATCATTTAAAGTCATAAATATAATCTAGGTTACTGGTGGCCATATAAGATAATATCACATTTTTTTGGGGAAAATTATATGGGATAGATAATTTTGTATCTGCATGATAACCTAAAAAAGAACATAATCAGATTTTTATATAGGACACTACTCACTAGTTTTTAATCTTATAATAATTGTAATTATATGGAACTTTTAGGAGATAAAACTTTATGTTAGATTTTTGAACTCTTGTATTATTTTACAAAGCCATGACCATATTTTATTACAAGATTCTGCTCCCTGGGGAACTGAGAACATGAGTGTATCAGAGCAGAATAGAGACTCACCATGCTGTCCAGCTGTATCCAGTGAACCTCATTGCTGGAGCTGATTCGAGACTGTTGGGTCTGTAGCGTGTATGGGAAGGAGCTAACCTGGAGCACCAGCAGGTTGAAAGCTTCCAGGACTTCTCTACAGTTAATGACTCTGTCAGCCAATCCATGACTGGGTTCACCATGTGACAAAGAACCGGAAATGACACTGTAGAAATATTGAAAGCCACATTAATACTTCCTAATTTAAGGGATTAGGTACAGAGACAGACTTCAAAATGGAGCTAATGCTTTCATTTTTATTTTTCTAGTTCTTTTTAATTGGAAACAGGATTAGAGGCAACCAACATTTAATTTGAAAGAGCAATAATTACACTCTTTCTTACCACTTTCAGACAGATCTCAAAGATATTTTTTTTCTTTTTCAGTCTGTGCCTGATATACCTCAAAGTGTAACTCAGTTCTATAGGCCAAGGATACCCAAATCTGTAGTTGAGATGGATCACTTTGGTCTGAAAGCTCATCTGAATGAGAGTTTTTCCATCAAAACCTGACACTTATAACTGTGCAACAATTGGTATCCCAGAGAGGCCCCCAAACTATAAGAGATCCCTCTGTATTAACACCAGTCTCCTTCCTCCCTTGAGTATGTTTGACTATGGGGAGGTTACAGAGGGTCCTCCAACCCCTCCCTCACTATGACCAAAATTTTTATTTCTGAATCATTTTCAGTTCTTTCAATTTAGATGTACCAGATTGCTATGCAGCCTCAAAACCACATCTTTTTTGTCAAAGAAATAATCTCAGTGCCCCGGGGAATTAAATATAGAATGATCCAATACACATCCTCAGAGCTATTACTCCAAACTTTCAAAGATGAGGTATATCAGGTCACTGAGCTATTTTTGCTCATAGAACACTAGGAGCAACTGAACAGCATCTGGGCAAAGTCTCTTCATGTCTTTCTTTCTTTCTTTCTTTCTTTCTTTCTTTCTTTCTTTCTTTCTTTCTTTCTTTCTTCCTCCCTCTCCTTCCTTCCTTCCTTCCTTCCTTCTTTTCTTCCTCCCTCTCCTTCCTTCCTTCCTTCCTTCCTTCCTTCCTTCCTTCCTTCCTTCCTTCCTTCCTTCCTTCCTTCCTTCCCCCTCTTTCTTTCCTTTCTTCTAAATCTAACATGCTGTGCTAGATCTTATTTATACCTACATATGGCTTTAGAGTTCAGATTGTGGAGTGCCAAACACTCCTAGCTTCTGAATAAGCGCTTTTGCAATTCTGATATTTCTACAACAGGTGCCAAATCTTTCATATTCTTAAACTCAGTATGTCCTGAAGAAAGGAAACTATGAACTTGATGATGCCTGAACTTGCCTTTTTAACCCATAAGATCAAAGATACATCCTAACAGATAATTACTATAATTTGATCTGGGAGCAAAACTGGCTCCATCATGATACCATATTTACTATTCTTCTACAGTAAATTCACCTGAGAAATAGGTTATTCTCTTGTTTAAACTGGTAAATTGGGGAAGGTTTCACATTTGCTCTCAGGCCTTTTTTTTTTTTAAATTTGTTTTTGAGTTTATTATTATTTTTTTTTAGTAATCTCTATACCCAATATGGGGCTCAAACTAAAAATCTCAAACTCAAAAATCTCAAGTCACTTCCTCCTCTGATTGAGCCAGCCAGGCATCCTTGCTCTCAGATCTTGAAGTGGCATCTTTACTACTGTTAAAGGTATGTGGGTAGGAGAGAAACACAAAAGGAGCAATGCAGAAGAGGGAAGAAGAGAAGAGGAAGAAAAAGAACTGGGGAGAGAAAGGGTGGGCATAGGAAAGCATATGACCCTGCTTGGGGCTCATAAACCTCACCTTCCTGCTATTGCCCATTCTCTGAGGCAGCTGAGTTCCACAATACCCTGAAGACAGCTTTTTTTTTTACAGAGGTTTTTTCCTTTCTTTTTAAAAAAGATTTATTTATTTGAGAAAGAGAGAGAGAAAGAGAGAGAGCCCATGAGCTGGGGGAGGGGCAGAGGGAGGAGAGAGAGAAACTTAAGCAGGATCCCTACTGAGCAAGGAGCTCGAGGCAGGGCTTGGCCTCAGGACCCTCAAATCATGGCCCTGAGATCACGATCTGAGCCAAAACCTTGAGTTGGCCATTTAACTGACTGTGTCACCCAGGTGCCCTTTTAACAGGGATGTCTAAATTCACTCACGGTATAGTTAAAATGAAATCAGCACTAAATTGGTAGAGAAAGTTGAAAGCACAGGGAAAGTAGGAATAAATTACCAATAAGAATATGCCAAGTGTTTTCAGGAAATTATGATAAAACCATTGCTGTGCTAGAAGAAATACTGTATTTGCTCCCTCTGAAGCAATCACCTCGTTAGTTCCACATGGGAGTTGTCATGAACCAGTACAAACAGTGTGTACGGGTTCTGTTTTACCCTTCTCATAAAAACTTCAAACTTGGTTTGAATCTCATTGTCTAGACGAACAACATATTTCTCTGCTCTCTGATAAGCTGTCCCATTTTCCTCCAGACCCAAGTCTACAAGGACACCTGCCAAGAAGAAAAACAGAATTTATCTTTTCACATACATGCATATAAATGAAATAAACAAGTTCAATGTTAACTGATATACTGAGAAGTAGCCACATGTATAGGTTTACAGAGCAGATATTTTTCCTTCTGCATATTCCCCACTACAATTTTGATGAGGAAATAGAAGATTTCTTATTCTTTAGAACCCTCCACCCCACCTCCTACACCTCAACAAAGGGCAACAGGGAATGAACGATCTGATACATTAAGTAGAAGGAGTCGAATGTACGAGGCTTCTGTCTAATTAAATGTACGAGGCTTCTGTCTAATTAAATTCTATTTATATTGAAGTGCTGCTGCTGACATCTGCCATAGGCCACTCAGAGCTATAGCTCTCAAATTAATAAAATCACACAAGTCTTCTTTACCCCAAATTTCGCAATGAAACATATGTAAGAAAAAGGAAAATACCATAAGATGTCCAAATATGTCATCACTAGACTATGAGCTTTTTTAGGTAATATTTTACTCATTTTATATAGTGACAGTTTTGAACAGTATCTAGAGTATGGGCCATCCTCAATTAATGCTGGATCATGTACCAAATTAATAAAATGAACCAAATTACCCAGTATTACTATATTGTTAAATTACCAGAAATGAAAACTTCAGTACTGTATCATTATCCCTATCTATAATATAACTACTTCCACATTCAAACATCTAAAAAGTTCAAGGCACATAAAGGTGTTGTTGGGATACTCAATTAAAACATCAAATCCTCCTTTCAAATGAAGAGACAAAATGATAGTTATGTGAGGTGAAGGATGTGTTAACTAACCTTATTGTGATAAACATTTCACAATATATACCAGTATTAAGTCATCAAGGTGTACATTGTACACCTTAAACTTACACAACATTATATGGCAATTATATCCCAATAAAGATGGGGGAAAAAATCCCAAATCAAGGGCAACCCCCTCCTCCAGACCCTTAGCCACGTGAGGGGAAGATTAACCCCCTGATATGAGAGTCTTGTGATTCAAGTCCACAGCCTTCCAAGAAAGAGAAGGAACCAGAAGGCTAATTTAGGGGTTAGATATGTCACAGGGACCTGAGGACCAGCCTGGGCTCCAAGGGCTAGAGGGTATCTATTTAGCATCCAATATTAGCCATACCCACCAGCCACAACCATGTGAAAAAAATTAAAGTTAAAAAGAAGAAACAAGTTAAATTAAGAGACTTTTATAGAATTATGTTGACTTAGTTTTATCTAGCTTTTCTTTTCAGATAAAATCAGCTCAATTAACAACTACATGCAGTTAACATCCTGTAATAGTAAAAGCTCTAAATGTCATAAAATAGGAGAAATGTTTTACCGTATGAAAAATTCATTATACCAGAGAAGGTAAACAGAAAAGCCATTTCGCTTTTGAACATTTTTCATGAGAAGACTTTATCCAGACATTGTTTCTAGTTTCTACCCAAATGTAGCCAAGTGTTACTGGGACTATATCTGAAAGCAATCAAACATTTAATGTGGCAGGTATTCTGATTTTTTTGAAAGTGGATTGCTTATAAAATTCATTCAACATTCCATAGTGATTTACTGAGCATCCACTATGTATCAGGTACTATTATCAGGTATTGTGTTAGTCATGGATATATACAGGACAGCAGGACAAAGATCTTAACTCCGTGGAGCTTATGATGGAGCAGATGGATGATTTTGACAAGTGTCATGACGGGAGACAAGTACGTGCTATGGAGGAGGTGACAGAGGAGGTAAGTAGAGAAATAGAGAACCTACTTAATCTCTGGGGGCTTCTATTTCCTTATCTGTATAAGAGGGAGAGGACTGCCAGCTGGAAATCAGTCTATTTCCTAAGTTTATCCCTAGGAAGTAAGTAGTGGAAGTTAATGGTAACTTACTATGAAAAGATCATAAATAATTTATAAAAAATAAAAATATTTCTTATGGATAATTTAGAGTTGACTACATCTTGAAATAAACGAATAAAGAAACACCTTTACCAGGCAATTTCATACATGCCCTAATGGAAAGACAAAGTTCCATGAATCTAAGAGGTTGTTCTCTTAGATATAACATATGTATTGGTCTGTAACTATGCAGCCATCTGGCTCTACAGTGGTAAATTTGGGTGGGGAGCAGGCATATCATAGGTACTTGATTTTTTAATTTCTAACTGGGCAATTTTAGTAGGTAATCCTTACCTTTAAAGTTTGTTTTAGACTTGCTTTTATTTTTAAGTTTTGTTTCTTTCCTGGTTATGAAAGTGATAGATACTCATCTTGAAAAACTGGAAAGTATAGAGATATATTAAAAAGAAAAATTTATTCGTAATTAACTCAAAATAAGCTGCTGTGAACATTTCTGTGCATTCCTCCCTGTGTCTTTTCCTATGCATATTGTGCTACCTCTAGTATTTTGTGATTGTATATCCTGATATTTTTCGCTTGTAACTGTAAAATAAGAAACAAAACTATCATTATTTACTAACAATATGTCTGTGTAGAAAACACAAGACACTCCACAGATAAATCAAAAAAATTAATAAGAATTTGGTTAAGTTGATAGAATCAATATCAGTTTATAAAAATTAACTGCATTTCTATACACTATCTGCAAACAGTTAAGTATATATTTTTCAAAAACACTTACAATAACATAAAGATATTAGGTATCTAGAAATAAGTCTTAGAAAAAGTGTATAAGAGCTCTTCAGAGAAAATGATGAAACTGTTAATGACATTAAAGAAGACCTAAACAGAGCTATCTCATAAAATGTAGTTAAAAATAAATTCTCTTCAAGTTCATCTAGAGGTACAATGTAATTCCAACAAAAATTCTAACAGTTTCTTTTACCTTGAAAAATTGTTTTAAAAATGTATGTGGCAGAGCAAAGGACCGAGAACAGTGAAGACAGTCCTAAAGTAGAGGTGGGACAGATTTGCCTTCCCAGAGACTAAGACCTATTGACCTGTATTAATAAGACAAAGTACTTTGGGCACAGGGCTAGACCTCAGAAAGAGACCTCCATACATATTTCCCAAATTGAGAGACTTTAAACAAAACAACTGCCTAGTATTTGCCAAAACTGTTAAGGCTATGCAAAACAATGAAATATTTTTTAAAAATGTCACATTTGCAGAAGACTAAGAGGACACAGAAATTGCATGCAATGTGGGATCCTGGATTCAATCCTGAAACAGATAAATGACCTTAAGGGGAAACTGGTGAGGTCTTTAGTTAATAGTATTGTTCAGGATTGATTCCGTTTTGGTAATTGTACTATAGGTACATAAGTTGTCAACTCTAAATGGAAGGTGGTGAAGGGTGTGTGTGAACTCTGCTGTTTTATAGCACATTTACTATAAGATAGTTCACATACAATTCACTCATTCATAATGTACATTTTTTTCATAATGTACATTTCAGTAGTCTTTAGTATATTCACAGAGTTGTATAACAATCATTACAAATGATTTTAGAATATTTTCATGACTTCCAAATGAAAGCTTGTATCCTTTAACCATCACCCCTCAATTTCCCCTTGGGTTCCCCAGCCCTGGGCAGTTATTAATCTATTTTCTCTATAGATTTGCTTATTCTAAATGTTTAATATAAATGGAATCATAACAATATATGATCTTGTGTGACTGGCTTCTTTCACTTGGAGTAATGTTTTCAAGTTTCATCAATGTGGCATGCATCATCAATACTTTATTTCTTCTTATTGCTGAATAATATTCCATTGTATGGATCATCACATTTTATATATCCATTCACCATGGACATAATTAACATTTGAACTCTTTCTACCTTTTGGCTATTATGAGTAATACTGCTATAAACTTTTGTGTAAGGGCTTATATGTGAACATACGTTTTTCACTTCTCTCTCATTTCATATAGAGCAGTGGAATTGCTGTATTTCATGGTAGTTATTTATTTAACCATTTGAGGAAATACTAGACTGTTTTATAAAGTGGCTATGCCATTTACATTCCCACCAGAAGTGTGTGAGGTTCCAATTTCTCTACATATTCAGCAACACTTGTTATTGTTTTTCTCTCTCATATCCATTCTAGTAAGTGTGAAGTAATAATTCATTGTGGTTTTGATTTTCATGTTTCTTTTGGTTAATAATGTTGAACACATTTTCATGTGCTCACTGGCCATCTGTATATTTACTTTGGGTAAGTGCCTCTTCAGATCCTTTACCCATATCCTAATTGGGCTATTTGTCTTTTTATTATTGAGTTGTAATAGGTCTTAAATGATGTAGATAGAAGTTCCTTCTCAGATATATGATTTGCAAAGAATTTCTCCCATTCTCAAAGATATTTGCAAATGACCTATCTGATAAAGGGTTAGTAACTAAAATATATAAAGAACTTATCAAACTCAATGCTCCGAAAAGTGAATAATCCAATTTAAAAACGGAAAGAAGACATGAACAGGTATTTCTCCAAAGAAGACATCCAGATGGCCAACAAAAGAGATGCTCATCATCACTTATCAGAGAAATGCAAATCAAAGCTACAATATCACTTCAGACCTGTCAGAATGGCTAAAATCAACAATACAAGACATAGTAGGCATTAGTGAGGCTGTGGAGAAAGGGGAACCCTCTTGCACTGTTGGAGAGAATGCAAACTGGAACAGTCACTGTAGAAAACAGTATGAAGGTTCCTCAAAAAGTTAAAAATTGAACTACCCTAAAATCCAGCAATTGCATCACTAGGGTTTTACCTAAAAAATACAAAAATACTAACTCAAAGGGATACATGCACCCCAATGTTTATAGCAGCATTATCTATAATAGCCAAGTTATGGAAGCATCCCAGATGTCTACTGATGAATGGATAAAGATGTGGTATATATACAATATGGAATATTACCCAGCCACAAAAAAGAATGAAATCTTGCCATTTGCAACGACATGGAGGGACCTAGGGAGTATTATGCTGAGCAAAATAAGATGCAAAAAGACAAATACCATACGATTTCACTCATATGTGGAATTTAAGAAACAAAACAAATGAGCAAAGATTAAAGAGAGAGAGAGAGAGAGAGAGAGAGAGAGACAACCCAAAAAACTGATCCTTCACTATAAAATACAAACTGATTGCTACCAAAAGAGAAGTAGATGGGGGGATGGGTTAAATAGGTGATGGAGAGATTAAGGAATTCACTTGTGATGAGCACTGGGTGCTGTATAGAAATGCTGAATCACTATATTGTACACCTGAAACTAATATTACAGTGTATGCTAATTGGAATTTAAATACTTTTAAAAAATAAAAAAATAGGGATCCCTGGGTGGCGCAGCGGTTTGCCGCCTGCCTTTGGCCCAGGGCGGGATCCCGGGGACTCGGGATCGAATCCCACTTCGGGCTCCCAGTGCATGGAGCCTGCTTCTCCCTCTGCCTGTGTCTCTGCCTCTCTCTCTCTCTCTCTGTGACTATCATAAATAAATAAAAATTTAAAAAAATAAAAATAAAAATAAAAAAATAATGTTTCCTATTCTGTGAGTTCCCTTTCATTTCCTTTTTCTTTTTAAAAAGATTTATTCATGGGATCCCTGGGTGGCTCAGCGGTTTAGCGCCTGCCTTTGGTCCAGGGTGTGATCCTGGAGTCCTGGGATCAGGTCCCACATTGGGCTCCCTGCATGGAGCCTGCTTCTCCCTCTGCCTGTGTCTCTGCCTCTCTCTCTAAGTCTGTATCTCTCATGAATAAATAAATAAAATATTAAAAAATATTTATTCATGAGAGACAGAGAGAGAGAGAGAGAGAGGCAGGCAGAGGCATAGACAGAGGGAGAAGCTGGCTCCATGCAAGGAGCCTGATGTGGGACTCCATCCCAGGACTCGATCCCGGGACTACAGGATCACACCCTGGGCCGAAGGCAGGCGCTAAACTGCTGAGCCACCCAGCGATCCCAACCCCTTTCATTTTCTTGATACACAACTGCTTTAAATTTTGATCGTGTCCAGTTTATTTTTTTATTTTTGTGCTTTTTGGAATCATACCTAAGAAATCATTGCTTAATCCAGAGTCATGAAGATTTTTCACCTATGTTTTCTTCCATGAATTTTTAGTTTTAGCTCTTATGTTTAAGTCTTTAATTTATTTTGAGTCACTTTTTGTGTTGTGGGGGGTCCAAATTTATTCTTTTGTATATGGATATCCAGTTGCCCCATATCATTTGTTGAAAAGATTCTCTGCCCATTGAATGGTCTTGTCACCCTGGTCAAAGTTCAGTTGGCTACCAATAGGGGGGTTTATTTCTGGACTCTCCCAATTCTATCCCATTGATTTATATGTCTATCCTTATGTCAGTATTGCAGGGTCTTGATTACTGCAGCTTTGTATTGTATGGATTTTATGGTCAACTTGTTAATTTCTATAAAGAAGCCATCTGGACTTTTAATAGGGAATGCACTGAATCTGTAGCTCCATTTAAGAAATATTGCCATCTTAAAAGTGTTAATGCCTTCCAATTCATGAACATAGGATGTCTTTCCATTTATTTAGGTCCTCTTTAATTTCTTTCAACAATATTTTCTAAGTTTTATACATGTTTTGTCAAATATCTGCCAAAGAATTTCATTCTTTTTGATGCTATTATAAATTGTTTTCTTAATTTCATTTTTGTATTTTTGCACAGTTTTTGTGACTTTTCTGTAGATCTAAAATTATTTTGAAATAGAAAAATTTAAAAGAAACAAGACCTTATCAAATATTTGCAACTGAAACACATACATTATTGGTGGGAGTGTAAATAGAATCACTTTGGAAAGAAAATTAGCATTATTTGGTAAAATTTAAAATGTACTTAACCTATGCCACAACAATTCTACTTTTAGAGAAATTCTTATTTGTGGACCAGCACTGTTTGAAAAAGTAAAAAAACTAGAAACAATCTAAATGTCTATCAGTAGTAAATTGATTTTTAAATAAGATTTTATTTATTCATGAGAGACACAGAGAGAGAAGCAGAGACAGGCAGAGAGAGAAGCAGGCTCCTCGCAGGGAGCCTGATGTGGGACTTGATCCCGGACTCTGGGGTCACGCCCTGAGCCAAAGGCAGATGCTCAACCGCTGAGCCACCCAGGCATCCCTAAATTGATTTTTTAAATGTGTGATATATTCATGTAATATAACACTAAAAAGCAGTAAAATGAATTACAGTTACATACAACAACAGAATCCATCTCAGGGATGTAATGCTGAGTGTAAAAAGTAAATTACAGACACATGCACAGATTCTATTTATAAAAAAGTCTAAAGGATGTGAAATTTAATATATTGTTTAGGAGTTATATTGTTTATATATTAATATACTATAATTAATATAGCATATACTAATGTATAATGTTTAGGAGTTAGCAAAACTATAAATAAAACAAGGGAATAATAAACAGAAAGTTCAGAGTAATTATTACCTTTGAAAAAAGAGAAACATTAACATCAGGGAGGGAAAGAAGAGTTTGATGTTCCTTATTTTAATGGGTACATAAATGTTCATTATATTGTGATTTATAATATCTTTTATAAATTTTATGAATTTTATTTATTCAACATTTAAAATTTCTTAAAAGGGAAGAATTTTAGAAACTATTTGAAAACATTAATAACTATACTAAATTCTATCTGATGGAAATATCATCAATGAAAAGCAACTATTTCCCCTCATTTTTTATTTTTAATATTATAGAAAAGTTGAAAGACCAGTGCAATACACTTCAATTAGATTCACCAGGTGTTAATATTTTGCTGCATATGCTTTTTCTCTTTATTTACTTTTTATTATTATTGTCGCTGTTATTGCTGAATAATTTGGTGGTAACATATAATATTTACCCCTAAATACTTCAATATGTATTTCATAAAAGCAAAAGCAGTTTCCTACATAATTTTATTATCTCCTAGGAATTAAACTAACACTGATATAATATTATCTAATACCTAGCCCACATTTGAGTTTCACTAATTGCCCCAGGGCTATACTTTTTTCTTTTCCTTTTAAGATCTAGGATCTAATCAAGAATTAAGCAATATACTTGGTTGCTACATTTCTTTATTCTTCATAATTAAAAGAGCCCCCTTACCTTTTTTTTTTCTTTTTGGTCTTTTCATGGATACTTTTTTTTTTTTTTTTTTTTTTAATTTAGAGGTGCCTGGGTGGCTCAGTCAGTTAAGCATCTGCCTTTGGCTCAGGTAGTGATCCTAGGATCAAGCACCACCACCACCTCTCTGCTCAGCTGGGAGTCTGTTTTTCCCTTTCCCTTTGCCCCTACCCCTGTTTGTGCTTACTCTCTGACTCTCTTAAGTAAATAAAAACTTAAAAAATAAAAAAAATTAAAGATTTTATTTATTTGAGAGAAAGAGATAATGAGAGAGCATGAGCAGGGGTGAGGAAGAGGAAGAAGCAGATTCCTCCCCCCCTCGCCCCCCCAGCAGGAAGTCTGATGCAGGGCTTAAT
Source organism: Nyctereutes procyonoides (assembly GCF_905146905.1). NCBI lineage: Eukaryota > Metazoa > Chordata > Mammalia > Carnivora > Canidae > Nyctereutes > Nyctereutes procyonoides. The sequence continues at coordinate 39,538,123 of NW_026575044.1, forward strand.
CCCAAAATCTTCCTGACCTGAGCTGAAGGCAAATGCTTAACTGATTTAGCCATCCACGTGCCCCAGTTTTTTTTTTTTTAAATGCAGGTTAATTGTTTTGTAGAATACCATATAATCTGAATTTGTCTGTGAGTGCCCTTGTGATTGGACTCAGATTAAACATTTTTGGCAATGACACCTCAGAGGTGACATTGTGTACTTCCCTTTGCTCATAATATCAATCTGACCTATAACTGGAGCAGGCAAAGTTTGATTACTTGGTTATGGTAGTGCCTACTGCCAAATCTCTCCATTGTAAAGATACATTTTTGTTTTTGTAATTTTTAATATGTGGGATGACATTTTGAGACTGTGGGAATATTTGTTCCCAAATGACATTTTATTGAATAATTTATTTATTTTTTTGAATAATTTATTTTTTAAAGATTTATTTGAGAGAGAGAGCATGCGCACACAAGTGGGGGGAGGGGCAGAGAAAGGAGAGAGAATCCTCACGCTGACTCTCCTCCCATGGAGTACAGAGCCCAAGATGAGGCTTGGTCTCAGGACCCTGAGATGACCCGAGCTGAAATCAAGAGTCGGATGCTCTTGATTTCAGTTGGTCAGAGCCATCCCGGCATCCCTACTTAATGATTTTATTTTATTTTTTAAAATTTTTATTTATTTATACATGAGACACACACACACACACACACACACACACACACACACACACACACACACACACAGAGGGGCAGAGACACAGGCAGAGGAAGAAGCAGGCTCCATGCAGGGAGCCAGACGTGGGACTCGATCCGGGGTCTCCAGGATCAGGCCCTGGGCTGAAGGCGGCGCTAAACCACTGAGCCACCCGGGCTGCCCTACTTAATGATTTTACTATCTGTTGATGATACTTGTCATAATCAGTAATTACATCAGTAATGCAAAATAGAGATTTTCTAGTTCTATATATTTTCCTACATTTATTAGCTGGTACTTTTTTGTAAAGAAGGACTTGACCCCAACCCTGGACATCTCCTGCCCCTTTGATTTTTTTTTATTATTATTACCTATGGACTCATGGATTAAAAAAAATTCAATAGGTTTCAATCCATTAACATCACTTCTTTCGATACTCAAAATTACCAAATTTGGCTAGTAAAAGGCCCTTGAAGCAGGCTGCTATGTCTTCTTGAAACGTTCCTATCAATCTTTGAGTACTTTCTCACTTTCTGATACAAGAAGATTCCAACTCAGAAGTTCCCACCTCAGAACTGAGATAGTAAAGAATAGTTTTTATAAGCCAAGATCTATCTAGAAGCTAAGTGTACATACTGATACTGAGATCACTATTTTTAAGACCATTCAGTGCACAGTTAGGAAACACTTTTAGTTTTTTTCAAATTATGAGTTCATACTTATATCCAATTTAAATCTAAAAGGAATATTACTTACTTTTCCCCATTCCATATTTGAGGCTCCCTTCTTTCATGTGAGAACCCTGGTGTTCAACAACATTAAAATATTTACTCATTTGCTCTACCCTGTGATATACACAAAATAGTTTTAAAATTATCAACACGACTCTCAACAATATTTGGATTAAAATTCAAAATTCACTTGCAATTTTTTTTTGCTCTTAGGATATATCACACAGAGAGTGTACAATAAGAAAATTGTGTTAAAAATACTTGAATTAATTCTTTTTGGTGTGTGGCTACAATATTAATTTGATATGCTATGCAGTTAGGTTCATTTATTTCTGTTTGCATTCAATATTAAGGTTTTCCCATTTTAATTTTTAAATTCATAATTCATTTATAAGGATTGAAAGTTAAAACTCTATAAAAGTTATATTTATCTTATCCATATCTATTCTACCTAATATAGACAAACATTTCATTAGCTTCTGGTTTAGGTTCATGTTTTGTTTTGTTTTTCAAAAACATGCACAGAGGTGTGGAATCTGAAAATGGTCAGAAGTGCTAAGAAAAGGCTGTTCGAGAAAGGTCACTTTCTGTCTTCTAGATAATTTCTTTATCACAGATTAAGATTAAATAAGATTAATTAATTAAATAAGATTAAATAAAAGTTTTTATTCTAATAAATCATGAACAACTGTGTCACATTTTTTCAACTCCACAATAAAATATGGACATCAGCAGGAGCCACCTGGGGCTCTGGTGGTAGCCCTGAGAGATTCAGGGTCATGGCTGCTTAAATAACAGACATTATTCTTAACATGAATGAGAATTCAGAAGGCATCAGTAACTCTTCTTATTTTACAACATTTTGCAACTCGCTGAGTTCTAGAACAGAGCCAGTGGTGGTTGGGAATCACTGAGTTCCCCAAAAGCAATTAATTTGAAGTTGGGGGGGGGCACCACAAGCGGTGCCTCAGTTGCAAACATCTTCCATGTAAATAATCAAGTTGAAACATCTCTAGAGAGGAGACTTCTTGGATGGTCAAGGACTTCAAGCAGCTTGATTGTCACCATTTGTCCCTTTTACTCTTTACTGAAGATTACAGGAGCCAAATGTGTTTTAAGGAAAGCCGGAGCACTAACCTGTATTTCCCTCTATGGGATTAAAGAGAAACAACATCATGTCTTCTGAGGCTATTACTCTAAAACCTTTAAAGGGGAAGCAGCAATTTTTCTACCACCTGAGTGTCTTGAAGGAGAATAAAACCAAGGACCTACACACCAAATCCATAATATCTTCTGAGCACCAGTGTCAAAGGCCTTTCCACAAAGATGAAAAGTCTAAATGAGTGACCAGCACCCATTGCTGGAAGTAGATAATCAGCCTGAATATCACATCAAACTGGTAATGATCAGGGAAATCTAAAATGTCCAGGTATCATTAAAGATGACCCGGTACCCAAATCAAGGCCTCACCACACTGCCTGTTTGTTTGGAGGGAACTGCATCTGCCTTGTACATTCTTATCCCTTGATGTTTTTCAACAAAGCATTTTATTCCTAAATTTTTTATTTTTAATTTTTATTTCTTGCTCTTCTCATCAAGAAGATATTCCAAAGAAAAATGCAACTACTCTTAGTTTTAGCTGTTCATCTTCTCTTTGGATGGAATTAATTTCTCCAAAGTTTTGGTATGCAAAAATAATTCTACTGTTTAAAAGAATGTAAAAAATCAAGAAAATATTAAATTATTAGAGCATCCTGAGTTTTTAAGTATTAAGATAACAATGGGCATTCCGTCACCCTGGCAATCTCTTTTCAGCAGATAAATAATCTTGAATTGGAATAGCTGATTAAAATCCCTGCTGATTGTTTTCAGTGCTCACTGCATTGGGTTCCTTTGTCTCTTGGTGGCCCAGCTGGCTCCCTTCTGTCCTCCTCCTGGAAAGAATTCTTTCCTCTGGGTTTGGTGCAAACTTGTTTGTGTGAGTCAATACTACTGTGCAGTTTGGCTGAAGGAAGAAAGCCAGCACTTGTCCTGCCCAAGAACAGCATTCTGAACATACAGATACAACCTCAGTGCCCTCTGTGCCTGACAGACACACTTAATAAACACATATTTAAGGCCTTTACTTTTAGCCTAAGCGGATTTCTGAAATATGGTTTTAATAACCAAATTGGTTTTTGCCAGAGGACTACTGAATATTGTTTCTACGGCTTCCTTTTAAAATGGTCTTTACCTTAAAATTCACTTCAACAAAATGTTACAAAAATTCAGTTCAATAAATATTTATTAAGTGTCCACTGTGCCATCCACAGAGATGTTCCCTGAATATTTTACTTTACTTGTGGAGAAAGAGCACAAATAAACACACAGCCACAAGACAGCAGTTGAATGCCACAGCTGGAGCACCACAAGGTGTACATGAGCATTGGGTGCATAAGCTGCAGAAGAAAAGCTGGGTAAGAATGTGTCTTGGAAGCCAAAGGAACTGAAGCATTTAAAGGAAGAAACAGAGGTCTCCTATGCTGTCAAGAGTTCAGATAAGGCCTGAAAAGGTATTGGTAATACTGCAGAGAGTCCTAAAAGGGTGGGAGGTGGGAAGTGGAGGCCAGTTTGTAGGGTGCTGAGAAGCGAGTGGGAGATGAGGAAACAAGGTAACAATAGACAACTCTCTCAGTAAATTTGGTAGTTAACCAGATGAGGGTGAGCTGAAGGGGTTAGGTAGGATTAACAGACACTGAGAGAGTGGAGGCAGGTTTAAATGGATGAAATGAGCCCCAGGAAAGAAAGAGGTTGAAGCTGGCAATAAGTGAAAAGATAATTGATAGTGTGAGGTCCATGAGAATGAGAAGGGATGGCATCTAGAGAAAGGTGGGAGAGTCAGGTTTACCTGAGCTCTTTCACTGAGCAGGAGGGAAGGGGAAAAGGTAGGTGTGTATGCAGTTAGGTTTCTAGATTTGGGAGCAGGAAGTTTTTATCTGAAGTTTTCTTCTTTTGGGGGTGGGCCAGGAGATAAGTACACAGCATGGTTATTTGCTAAGAGAGAAGGATGAAGACATAAATTTTGATGAACCAGAGTCTATAGTAGCCAGCCACTGTGGAGAATGGGAGAGAGATCCAACTAGACAGCCAAAAAAAGAGTTTATGATGCTATTAGTTGGAAGTGTTAACTTTCTTTCTCCTATAGTGTCCAACATTGTGAATATGTAGGGAGAAAGCCTGTGGTCTGGCATTGGGGATACTGGAATGGATGATTGTGGGATCCAGCAGGGTCTGGAATATGACTAAGGAGCAGGCAATTGCAGAGGAGTATGGATGAGGAATCGAAGTCCCAAGAAGCTAGGATATTGGATGGATAGGCAGTACCTCCAGATGATGGCAGGTTGGAAGGCTGAGGCTGGGAGCCAAATGCCAACAACCACAAACAAAGGTTGGGCACTGGGCAGCTAACTACATGGTTGGAAAATAATTTTAAGAATGGTAACTTTAAAAAAATGGTAACTTTAGGTACTTGTCTTTGTACAAATAAATCTCTAGTGTTTCCCCATTCCACCTCAGAATAGAGTAGCTTCCTCGTACTTTCTTCTCTGGGATCCTATTCCCTGCTGGCTGTCACTGCCCAATAGTTTTTTCTATTAAAATTTTAGGTGACTGACAAGGTAGCATGAGGTTGATGAGACCAAGAAAATCTATTTTAGAAAGGTAAAATGCTTTCCACTATCTCTTCACTTCCCCTTCTAATCTCTTTGACTTCCTTTTTTAAAGATTTATTTATTTATTCATGACACACACACACACACACACACAGAGGCAGAGACATAGGCAGAGGGAGAAGCAGACTCCTCGCAGGGAGCCCGACATGGGACTGGATCCTGGATCCTGGTATAATGACCTGAGCCGAAGGCAGGTGCCCAACCGCTGAGCCACCTAGGGAATCCCTCTCTTTGACTTCCTTAAAACCTCTTTACCTCCGTATGGATAGAATAAGCTACCTACATATCAGTAGAAAAAACATTTATCTGTTTCTTATATAAGCAGGCATGTGTTAAGGTACCAAATTTGTGTCAGTTCAGCAGAATAAAAATTCCTGCTACCATTCACTGGGGACCCCCTCAGACACCATTTTAAAAGTAGGGAGGAAGAAAATATGGACAGTCACTAATACTTCCTATTGTCACCCCAACCACCTTGAACTGAAAGTGGCTTGCATTTGATCACACTGATACCCTAGTGTTCTAATTTACAGAATGTGGGGTCTCCTTAGAATTAAAAGAATTATGCTACCACATCAAAGTTTTTAAAAATGACATTAAAACAGAAATATTTCCTATAGTCTAAAGATTCCTTATGCTGATCAATGCTCCATTGATCATTCCAGCAGTTACAAATCCATTTTGGGCAAATTTGAAAATGTTTAATCCCTTTGGTTTCTTTTTCACCTTCCAATTTTTTCCATAATGTATTCTTTTCTTTTCTTCCTCTCTACCTCCCTTCCTTAATTAGAATGGGAGTTGAGGTATCACATGCTTTGCCTTAGAGCTGAGTCTGCACAATGTGATGGTTTCTATTTTCACCTTTTCTTTCAGTCACACAAGGGCTGCCAAGGATGTGGCCTTTCTGTATGCCCTTGCTGCTTCTCCCTGCCAGGTGCTTTTCCTGGCCAATTAGCTGCTGAAATGCTTCCTTTAGGGAAAGGCAAATAGAACCAGAAAGCAGAACACTTGGACACTGCTTTTCCTTCTGTCCACCCCTCCCCTTCTTCCTTCCAGCCCTTCATTTAAACATTAGTTGAGGGTCTACTTGTACTCAGCTGAAGAGAAGCGCAAATGAGACATAAGGCATGCAGAAACGAAAAGCCAGTGCTTGACCCCAAGGCACTGCCCTCTATGACCTTAGGCAAATGAAGCTCTCCTATAGAGTCACATGGTGAAATAGAAGGAAACGGAATGAGATGATTTCTTGAGAACCTTTTCTCCTTTCATAGCTCTGATGTCGAGTGTGTTAGTGGATAATCTCCTGCTTACTACTATGCTATGGACAATTTCTCTTTACACCTTAAATGTGCTTGCTCTTCAACTATCAATTATTATGTGTTCCAAGAATATGAAGCAAGTAAATTTGGGTGCCATTATGATATGGCATACTACATATACATTAAGAATGATGCTTATAGGGATCCCTGGGTGGCGCAGCGGTTTAGCGCCTGCCTTTGGCCCAGGGCGCGATCCTGGAGACCTGGGATTGGGTCCCACGTTGGGCTCCCGGTGCATGGAGCCTGCTTCTCCCTCTGCCTGTGTCTCTGCCTCTCTCTCTCTCTCTCTCTCTCTCTCTCTCATTCTCTCTCTTTGTGACTATCATAAAAAAAAGAATGATGCTTATAAAAAATTTTAATGATATAGAAAAAATGTACATATTGTAATGTCAGGTGAAAAAACAGACACAGGCAGAGAAGAAAGCCTGAAACTCTAGGTATTAAGTCATTTGTTAACATGCAGATTTACCATTTAGTTACCCTTGAATAGTGGGATTATACATGTTGAAATTTTTCTACTTTGGTTCTTCTATTTTTCAAAGTAAAGAATGCAACTACTTTTTTTAAATAATAAAATGAACAAAGTTATTTTGCAACATGTAGAAGTGATTGCTTTTGCAGCATAAAATTCAGTATGTATGCCAAAACAAGATATGAATACTTTTTAAGATATGCTTTGCTTTGAATTTCCTAAATTTGTCCTTAACATTGATTTTTCTGGACTCTAAGCTTAGTAATTGGTCAAATTCTGGTACATTTCTGAGGACTTATAATCTTACAGTTCTCACGTTAGAAAAAAGGGCAATGAGAAGGAAAAAGGAAGGATGTATACAATTTCTTCAACTATCAAAAATGCAAGGTTTTATTTAGGGTCTTGCATTTGTTAAGAAAGGTGAAAGTACAGGTCACCAAGAGGTTATTTCAGGAAAAGGCTCTGAAGAAAGCACAACTGCTGACCATGGATGATTTCACCACTTGAAACAGGTGCTATGATGTGTCTGCTCAAGCATGATTTCAGATATCAGATCACAAACTCAGGAAGGCCACAGAGGCCAGTTGGTGGAAATAAAACACCTATAAAAGAAGGCACTCCCTCCATGGTAAGGAAGTAAAAAAATCCATTAAAAAAATCTGGTGAGTGTTGGTACAATTACAGCTTATCCATTTCCCACAATGGAGGCAGAGAGAAATGCAGAAATGGCCAGTAGCGTAGAGAGCCTAGAACTCACTCTGGTGAATTGTATGAGAAAGTATCTGATCTTCTCTGGCTAATCATCTATCAGTCAATATTTGTAATAGGTCCTTTTGTAACTTGTCATTCAGAATTTTAGAGGCTATAAAAAATACTGCACTGTTAACCAGGCACTTGGGCCTCCAGAAGGTATGAAAAGACTTTACATGTGTGCCAGTTACATATAAAGAGGGAAAAAACCTATTGTCTGTCAGCTCATTTGGCCCATGGAACAAATAATGGGAGATTTCTTATAGAGTATGCTACTCAAAAGTGTGGCCCTCCCACCAACAGCATTGGCATCCCCTGGGAGGTTGTTAGAAATGAAGAGTCTGAAATAAGTCAGAGAGAGAAAGACAAATAACATAAGATCTCACTTATATGTGGTACCTAAAAAAACAAAACAAACAACAACATAAAAGAAGCTCATAGATATAGAAAGGAGACTGATGGTTGCTGGATGGGGTAGTGGGGAATGGGTCAAAAGGTGGTCAAAAGGTAAAACCTCTAGCTGTAAAATACATAAGTCCCAGGGATATAATGTAGAGCATGGTAGCTATAGTTAATAATAGTGTATTGCATATCTGAAATTTGCTAAGAAAGTAAATCTTAGGAGTCCTCATCACAAGAAAAAAAAAAAAGAAAAATGTTTGCAACTATGTATGGTAACATGCTAACTAGACTTATTGTGGTGATCATTTCACAATATATACAATGATCAAATCATTATGTTATATCCCTGAAACTAATACAAAATTATGTGTCCATTATACCTCAATTAAAAAAAAAATGAGCCCACACAGGCCCGCTAAGAGGAATCTGCATTTTAACGAGATCCCCATGTGATCTATATTCGTACTAAAGTTTAAGAAGCACTGTATCATAGGTATGAAACGTATAAACTACATTTTTTTTCAAATAAACTACATTGTAAGCACTCTTGAATTTTTCTTCTTACTTGTTTTCAAATATATTGAAAATACAATATTTTACTGTGGCAAAAAGACTCATCCTCCAGCTAAAATCTCTGTGTGTGCATGAATGTTTCTTTCAGCTAAGGTACTCAGAAGCAACTCGATATTTGTAATTTCCTTTTCAAACCTAGCTTACAAAGGCAAGTATTCTCAGCTGTCCCAGTCTTCTGAATTATTTATTGCATCTTCTAATTCTAGGTAAATTTTATGTCTGAAAAGGATATTATTTACCACAGACTTCTAGAATTTTTGCTCCCCACCCTTTTCCATTTTATGGAAAAAATATTTTTTCTTCCATACTCATTCTCTGAGAGTCATTAGCAGAAATTCTAACTTTGTATTTTTTTAAAAACTAGGCTCTGTGCCTAGTGTGGAGCCCAGTGCAGGGTTTGAACTCACTTAACATTGAGATCAAGACCTGAGCTGAAATCAAAAGTTGGACATTCAACCAACTGAGCCACCCAGGTGTCCCTAACTGTATTTTTCTTTTTTTTTTAAGATTTTATTTATTCATGAGAGACACAGGAAGAGAGGAAGAGACACAGGCAGAAGGAGGAGAAGTAGGCTCCATTCAAGGAGCCTGATGTGGGACTCGACCCCAGGAATTCAGATCACACCCTGAGCCAAAGGCAGATGCTCAACCACTGAGCCCCCTAGGAGTCTCCTAATTTTTTTTTCTAAGTAGGTGTTATCATTGTTCCTATGGGGAATGGTGATCTGGTTTCTATCTATCTAAATGTGCTGGTAGTGTGCTAAATATCTAAGAAGCCACCTATGAGAATGTGACCTATCTGACCATAGAAGGAGCTCAAGTGGCATAGCTCAAGTGGCATGTAGGGCTATCCCTGCCTTGAGAACATTTCTCCTCATAAAAGAATGACCAGTTTCTAGTCTACCAATTACATCACAGATTTAATAGTATCAGGCAAACATGTGCATCAATTTACCCATCTCCTAGGAGGGAAAAGGGTCAGAGTCCTTTGAAGGAAAAGTTACAGATAAATTTGAAATAATGTTTAAAGTGGTCTTATGATTTTGTAATACTGTAAAAAAGGATGCAATCATCCTGTAAACATTTAGATTAAGCAAAAGTAAGAGACAGTAGGAATCTAAGGCTGGTCTCTGTAGGTTCTTCTTTGAAAGTTCAATCTCACCTGATTGTCGAATCCGTTGAAGTGTTTGCTGGACCAGAACCTCTGATCTTGGGACAATGATGATGAAGTCCACTTTGCTGAAGTGGCCGAGGTCCAGGCTCTGACTGCCGCTATCTGCTATAGCACACACCTGGGATAAGAGTTTTCTGGCAACCGTTAGCTGTGGTTGATAAATTTGGAAGGTTTCATTATCTAAATCTAAAATAAAAAAGTCATGAGAACAAGATTAATTCAATTCTGTTGATGGCCACTGTGTATTCATAAGGGGGACACACAACATACATACACAGTAATGCTCTATACCAAGTGTTCTATTTTCACTGTCTATTGAGTTTTAATAGGTTTCTTATTTTCTCTGAAAACTTGGCTGAAAGGATGTGTTCAAGAGTGGATGTGGTAACTTTACAAACGTATCCTTTTAAAATTGACTGATTGGCTCACAAATCACTACTCAATATCCCTCCCCCACCCAGAAATGTAGAGACAAACTACACTCTCACAGTGAGAGCTAGGACTCATCTCCGGACAGAGGAAGCAAGGGTTTCCAGCTTTCTTTAGGAGTATCAGCACAGGTCAGGTGCCCAAGCCCAGACAGAGTTCAGGGAAAGAGGTGATGCGGTAACCATATTAATGTGGAGTTCCTTTGAACTTATCTGGACAGCGCCACAGTAAACATTTCCTCTTCAACAAGTCAGTTGCAACATGATTGGAATTCTTCTCCCCAGGAACTGTATAACACAGGTCACAGAGACACTACCTTCACCTTTTTTCCCACTCAACTTGCCAGTGCTTATGACCTGGCAGTTATAGGTGGTTGTGGCCAACTCAATGCTGACGCCTGTACTATCTGAAGAGACCTGACTCATGACATGGCCAGCTGGCTACTCAAGAGGTGATGTATTAGAAGAACATTGCCCAGACAGTCTAAGCATGCCAGTAGCTTTTTATGACAAGTTTTAACGAAGCAATCAATCTCATACCTGTGGGCACGCAAACACACACACGCACACATACACACATACACACACTTAACAAGACAAGCATAGATGAATACTTGAGCAGGTAACATTTAAGATTTCTTTACAAAGCAGCTTTTTATCAGGAATACATGTGAAAGTCTGGCTGGAGCACACAAAGCCCCAATTAACCTGCACTAATTAATGTTTTCTGAAGCCAAATGCATGGGGCGCTTGGGTGGCTCAGTTGGCTAAGTGTCTGCCTTCGGCTCAGGTCATGATCCCAGGGTTTTGGGATTGAGCCCCACCTCAGGCTCCCTGCTAGCAGGGATCCTGCTTCTCCCTCTCCCTTTTCCTCTGTCTGCTGCTCCTCCTGTTTGTGCGCACGCTCTTTCTATCTGTCAAATAAATAAATAAATAAAATCTTTAAAAAAATAAAATTGCAATGTGGCCAAGGTAAAGATGGTAGTCATAATACCCTAACCACATGGAAACTTGACAATGACTGGAGATTTAAAGGTGGCTAAGAGAACCCAGTAGAAAAGGCCAAAGCTGCAACTTTTAATAGCAGAATGGTTCTTGGCCCACAAAAATTACCACTCAAAATAAATCTTTGGGTAGGCTATTATTTCTTTCCTGTCATAGGTTGGATAGGTGGGGACTAACTTAGGTGATAACATAACTTTGTAGAATTTAACTTAGCAGATTTTAAAGTTTGAGGAAACCTAATAAATATCTTTAAGCAATGTTTCTTAAACAAGGAAGCAAGGATATGTAGAAATCTGTAAGTACTCTGAGAATTTTTAAATTCTAACTTTGTTAATAATTCAAAAATAATATGAATACATTTTAGATCATCTGGATGATTGCTTTATCCTCAAATAATGTGCAGCAGTAAAAACATTTTATTGTGGGGGCACCTGGGTGGCTCAGTCAGTTAAATTCTGACTCTTGACCTCAGTTCAGGTCTTGATCTCAGGGTTATGAGTTCGAGCCCTGCAATGTGGTCCACACTGGGCTTAGGGCCTACTTAAAAAAAAATATTGCGTGCATTTGAATTTGTTTTTGTGACTGAGCTGATGCCAAGCCATGCTACTTTTATTGCTGAGTCAGTCCTAATATATAAATGACACATTCCTATCAAGTGAAGGCCAGAAGGCTGTCAGCAGCAACTCTATGGATCTGTCCTACCCTCTGTCCTATTCTTTTTTTGATCATCTCCTATGTTGTCCTTATCAACAGGGAATTGGGGAAGGAATCTGAACATAAAAGAACCCAATCTAATGATGAAACTCCTAGCCCCTGTTCCCACTATCCCCCGCTTTAAAAAAAAAGATTTATTTATTTATTCATTTATTTTAGAGAGAGTATGCAGGGGGGTGGAGAGGGGCAGAGAGAGAGGGAGAGAGAGAATCTCCAGCACACTCCCTGCTGAGCGTGGAGCCTGATACAGGGTTCGATGACCTGAGCTGAAATCAGAGGTTGGATGCTTAACTGATGGAGCCACCCAGGTGCCCCTCCCACTATCCTTTTTTGCATCCTGGAAGCTTGTAGGGCAGATGATATGTTGGTATTGCTGTGCTACTTGCCAGGGATGCCTTGCTATCCCTGAGATTATGTGTGTTTTATACGTCAGAGAGTAAATGAAGGGGGTGGAGAGCCAGAAGCCTTACACAGACTGCATTCTACATTCTTCCAAGCAGTTCTTTGTAGCCCTCAGATAGCACCAACAGCTCTCTAGGCATAGCTGGTAGAGCCAGAATTGTTTTTGGGAAAAAAAGAGAGTCTGCTTATAATAAAGTCTTCAACTTTGATTTTAATTCTAGAAGACATCTACTAAGAACAAGGTGTTTGATCCAGGCCCCATCAAGAGACATTTTTAATTTGAGCCATATTTATTATGTAGATAGTGAGGAAAAAACCTGTCATAATCTGTGACTCTAAAACAAGACCTGAAAACCCTCAGAATGACTTAGCTTCTATTTCCTCCTTTTGGTCTGAGGTGACGTTACCCAGGTTTTGCGTGGGGATCATAGCGGCAGCCTCCTGAGCTGACACACACTCGTTAAGATCTCCATTGAAAGGGGTAACCACACTTTCTCCTCTTCTTTGTTGCATTTTGTCTAGCAGCTTGTCCAGATCATCGCCTATTACATAATAAAGAGGAGATAAGATTACAAGGAATGATAAATTTATATTAGTCTCATTGGACACTTAAGCTGGGTTTTCATCAAGATTTGTCAGTCAGTGAGCTTTTCCTGTCTGAGTTTACACTTGGCCATGTCTGTAGCAGTATCTCTATAGCCAGAGCTACCCTCATATGTACTGTGCTTACGACTTACATGCTTTTACATGGTGTATCTCTCTTGACCTCCACAATACTCAAAGCAGTTAGGATGGCATCATTCTATCTCCATTTGACATATTAGAAAACTGAGATCCAGGGAGGAAGAATCTCTCCCAAGGTTACACCACTAAGTAGTGGCTGAGCTGAGGCCCTCCATACCAGTGCCCATGTGCCTTCCTCTGGACCACCTGCTGTGTCAGTAACAAAATACTGAGGATAAACCATTCCAAATGAGGGAAGGTCAGCAGGCAAGTTTAAGCTCCATGCTCATCTCCTCTACAGGCTAAAATTTAAATTCAGAAAATCACACAGTTAGGGACTGGCAGTTCTGCTGAATCCTACAACCACTTACCTAATGATGTGGTTTTGAAATGTGATGCCAGGAAACTGACCTTTCCTGTGATGAGCTCATAACTAATTTCTTTCAAAAACTCACTTGTGGTTAGCATGCTCTCTGCCAGAGCTCTGGACTGATGCTGACCTGCAGAAGAGAGGGAGGAAGTGATGCACCAGTGAACAAATGTTAACAGAAATATGATTTATAATAGCAAAAATTGGAAACAACTAAAACATGTAACTATAGGGATCTGGTTAAGGAAAGTATGGCACGTCAGAAGATGGACAATTACTCAGCATTTAAAATGGCAATTTTAAGAAGAAAATGTTTATAATAAAATGTTAGATGATCAAGGGGAAAAATGATATACCTTATGTTTGTAACTGTGAAAAATACTATACATGTGTTTAAAGACTCAGTAGGGCACCTGCACCCCGATGTTTCTAGCAGCCATGTCCACAATAGCCAAACTGTGGAAGGAGCCTCGGTGCCCATCGAAAGATGAATGGATAAAGAAGATGTGGTTTATGTATACAATGGAATATTACTCAGCCATTAGAAACAAAAAATACCCACCATTTGCTTCAACGTGGATGGAACTGGAGGGTATTATGCTGAGTGAAGTAAGTCAATCGGAGAAGGACAAACAGTGTATGTTCTCACTCATTTGGGGAATATGAATAATAGTGAAGGGGAATATAAGGGAAGGGAGAAGAAATGTGTGGGAGATATCAGAAAGGGACACAGAACATAAAGACTTCTAACTCTGGGAAATGAACTAGGGGTGGTGGAAGGGGAGGAGGGCGGGGGGTGGGGGTGAATGGGTGACGGGCACGGAGGGGGACACTTGACGGGATGAGCACTGGGTGTTATTCTGTATGTTGGTAAATTGAACACCAATAAAAATTAATTTATAAAAAAAAAAAAGACTCAGTAGGAATGTGAAAAACCTTTAAAAATTGTGTTTGCATGATTATGAATACCTGTCTTAAAATATAAACTTATGGTGTTTAGTTGTTTTTACAAGTGAAAATTCAAAAAAATTAATGTATCATACTTTCTGATCAAGATTTATGTCATGGAGATATGGGCAGGCAGGTTTTGCCAAAGTGAGGGGGTTTGGCTTCTTTAGTAGAAATAGGTAAGAACCATCACTAGAGAGGAAAAAAGCAAATTTAGTCCAGATGGCTGGCTACTCATGATGGTGCCTGATAGAAAATCAGCGCCAGAAACAAAAACACATTTTGTAATGTTCCAACTTTCTGAACCTTTCCTTTAGAGTTAATGTTACAACGTGAAGTATCCTCTTCAGTGAGGAGTTGGTGAATACATGTGCTAAGTTCCTGGCAAATTTGATTCACTGGCTTAGGCCACCTGTGGCAATGGCTTTATCACATGCTAGAGTGGTAACATTTCTAAAACCTTTTAAGGACAGAAGTTACATGAGACAAGGGTATCTGTTACTAGGACATGCTTTGAAATAATGCCTCCACAACCAGCTGACAGGGACACGAGCCAAACTAAGGGCTACAAAAATCTGATATGAGGAGAAAGACAAACGTTAAAATAAGGAGGAAGAACTGGAGTTGGAGCAATTAACTAGAGATTAATTATATGGATGCTTGAAACACTCAAGAAATATTTTTCAAATGGACAGATGATTGAAATGAATGGATAAAAAAAAAACAACCCAAAACATTACTCACCTAATACTACCACACAAAATTCGTTTCCTCTGATTTTTGATGCACATATTGCCACAACATAATCTGGTAGTCTCTGATAGTGTCTCATTTCACTGAGAGTCCTCAATGTCTCTGATATGCCCTCCGCCAAAGAGTTTTGGGTCACAATCACATGAACCAAGTCTTGAGATACGCTGGCGACTAGTCTAGCAAGCCAGGGGAGTTGTCCTGGCGACACAGGTGTACACTGAGCACCCATCTGCAGGGCTCGCTCTCTCAGAGTAAATTCCTGCATAGCTTTCAGCATGATTTGTTCAAATTCTTCCCTGAGAGGTATCTGATCAGGACCTAAATTGAAGAGAATTACAGTTAGAATTTTTAAAAATCACAGCTAGAAAAGAGAGAAACACACACACACACACACGTTAGTGTGTAGTCCTTCTAAGCCTACCATACTCCAACTGCAAAAGAGCTCTTTTCCTATTGTGGCTGCAGGAATGGAGGCCCTGCTAACCATTTTCCATTGTAAAGTTACCTTCTCTTTGCCTCAGTATTAAAAAAAAAATGGAGTCTTCTGTTCTCCTGTTCTCCTTTATGCTAATCTTGATATTTTTAAAAGAGGAGGTACTCAGCATCAGTATCAATTCCACTGTATATCTTAGGCGATGGTCCCTGAAGGTGGTATATTTGCTGAGCTATTAAACTTGTCATTACAGACATGATTAATGACTCATGAAAGAAGAAGCTAACCTACTGGCATATAACCAACTTTAGGTTTCACTCATTTCTTGTTTTATTTATAGCTACTTTGAAAAACATTTTAATGTATTGTCTCTGTACCTAATTTTAGGAATACTGTTCATAGGAAAATGAAGTTTAATTATTTTTCACTTCTAATTTATATTTAGGCAGCCTCACACTTTCCCTAATAGAGAATGTCACTGTTATCTAGCTATTCCTCAGCATTATGGATTGTTAAGGATGGCATTTGGCCCTCTCTTCCAGCTGTGGTTATGGCTAAATTTATGTGGGTGACCGACAGCCCCTGGAATTAGGGGGATTTTGTTTCTCTGATTCTCTTTATAAACTCAACCAGTCTTTAGGATAAAACAAGCAAGTCGATATTTGGCATCCAAGGGACTCAAATGAACTCCTACATTTAGTTTAAATTGAAACCAGTGAGACTATGCTCACTCCTGCTCTTCAGTCATTTCTTTTGCTGTGCAGACCTGAGAATTGAAAGCTCAGGCTCTGGTAGACAGATAGAACCCCTCAGTGTCTGTGACCTGAGATCAAACACTAATTTCAGAACCCAGGGCTAAAATCCCCTTGGGGAAGAATACACGTGTAAAGGACTGGACTTCTATATAAGAAGGAGGCACCTTGAATGAGTCAGAATCTTTCCTTCCTCAATAGGAATTTAAGCTGGCTTTCCAGAGCCCTGCTCATATTTTCTGGGAAAGCAAGAAAATGAAGTTTTAGTAATATTTTTAGGATATAGAAAAGTAAAATATTAAATATTTTTAAAAGAATTAAATTGGAGGAAATAAGTTTTTTCATGATTGGTTGGATGCTAAAGGGAGGGAGGGAGACTGAAATCCTCTCAGGAGTTTTTTCTGCCGTCCATGGAAAAAGAGGGCAAGAACCCTGCAATGGTAACACTGTGTTAATACTTCTTATGTCCCCCCCCCCTCCCCAATTGCCTTCTAGAGGAAGGTAGATGCCTTTTTATTACCTAGAAGCTGCCAAAGCTTCTGTCTTCATTTTGCTTTAAAATTAGCATCATGGTCAGTGATCACTAGGTACATACTAGGTACATACTAGGAGCTCAAAGTGTATAGATTTATATTGACTGTACACATGCACAGTATAAATGAGTTGAAGGGAAAGTGGCTATTTAAAGCTTTCTTCCATCAGAATAAATGGCAGCTCAAAAGCAAGTGGCTCTGCTGCCATTCCCTACAGCCTCTCATAGACCCCCTGAAGGCTCAGAGGCCTGGTGAATAGGTGTGTCCATAAGGCTCACTCTAAACCATGACTGAGTAACAAGTTCTAATAGGCAGCATAATTAATTTCACATATAAAAGCATTCCCAGAAAATAAAATTATCAAACATATTCATAGCATTCTCCATTGCCTTAAGACCCATTTTTTAAATAGAATTTTGACTGAATTAATGTTAGGAATTGAGAAATAGAGGAAAAAGTACCAAAGTTTAAATGAGGTAAGAGAGCAAAATGCCTTGCTTCCAATCACCTCCCGTCATCCTCAGCCTTTATGGTTAAATTGCAGGAGGTTTTTCTCCACTTCCCACAAGCTTGATAATAGTAATTTTTTTCCCCCATCAATTGCTGGTCTCTAGTAACTCAGCTTAGCCTAGGCATCAGTTTTGATGGCTTTTCAGATAGGGCTACCGTAATAAAAAAAGACAAGGTTCCAGACTCAGAGCCCTCCAATGATCAATGGATTTGCTAATTTCACTTTCTACGTCAAAAGATTTCAGGCTGTGAAATAACAGATAGATTTTTTTGAAAGACTTTATTTATTTATACATGAGACACACATGGAGAGAGAGGCAGAGACACAGGCAGAGGGAGAAGCAGGCTCCATGCAGGGAGCCCAATGCGGTACTTGATCCCGGGACTCCAGGATCACGTCCTGGGCCAAGGGCAGGCGCTAAACCACTGGCATCCAGAACAGACTGATTTTTTTTTTTAAATGACTATAGTGGAAAGACCTCTTCCTTCTGAAGAATCTTGTTTTTCTTTTTCCCTCTTATGTCCAGGCAACTAAGCCATCAAAGTATTAGATTTATTCTTTTAAAAGTTTGGATTAAATATAAAAATCTATCTATAAGCAATAGCATATGTGAAAATGTTCTTGCTGCCCTCTTTAAAACCTTTAAAGGTAAAATAAACAAACAAATGAATGAATAAACAAACAAAAATTCAAGGACTCCATAAGAAGGGAGTTGCTGAGAAGAGGTGTCCTAATGTACAAAATTTAGATTAAAAAAAAAGTAGCCATTCATGTTGCACTTTGAGAGATATATTAATTGGTTGCCAGTAAAACTCTAGAAATAACTGATCTTAAAGGGCAGAGAAGAGAGGTCTAATTCGGTGGAGATTTTTCTTTTTAAGGTAAGAGCTTTTAGTAATTTGAGGAGAGACATTTTGTTTTGATCATTTAGTTCATTTAATTAACTTGAACTTTGATACTTTATTTTTTAAAGATCCTATCTACTTATTCATGAGAGACACACATACAGAAAGAGAGAGAGGCAGAGACACAGGCAGAGAGAGAAGCAGGCTCCATGCAGGGGAGCATGGAGGGACGTGGGACCCGATCCCAAGTCCCCAGGTTCAGGCCCTGGGCCAAAGGCGGCGCTAAACCACTGAGCCACCCAGGCTGCTTGGACTTTGATATTTTAAATTGATATTAAAATTGAAAAAAAGTGCTGTGCTGATTGGCTTGGTTTTCCAATAAATAGCATTACTCTATGTGGGCTTGTTTTACTAATTCTGGAGGCATCTGGAAGCCTTTTCGATCTTGGAACATAGTTGAAAGTCAGTGTATGACACCAAATGAGCTGCAGACACAGGTGGTTTTTATAATTTTATTACCCACTAATCAGCTGATTAGCAAGTCCTAGGTTTATCATCAAAGTGGCTCGTGAGATATCTAAAGCCTTGCAAGTTTCAAAAGCCCATGTCAAAGCAGGCCTTCAGACTCTTGGGGCACCAAGCCTAACAGCCACAGTTGCTAGCTGTTGCTCCAAAGACTAAATTTGGCCAGCTGAAACTTTCTTTTTTTAACATTGTTTATCCCAGTATTTTTATTATTTAACTCTTAAGAAATTTAATCTGTACTCTTGTGGATTATTTTAATGTTTGAAAATACTTATGTGTAATTTTACATCTTGAATATTTTCCAAAGTAAATGAGTGGCTTCCGGCCCTAGAGTGAATGTATAATTAGGCTGCATGTTAGATGACCTGCTGCAGTTTGCAAAATAAAGGACATTGCAATGTAAATGTTGCTGAGTCACCACAGTATTGTCAGGGCACCTGCATGCACCCACTGTGGAGCTCAGGAGGGTATATCAAATAAAGGAAGTGAAGGGTTCATGACCTATGTATCCCCCTTATCCTACAGCCTAAAGAGCCTTTCAGGGAGGTCCACAGACACTGCCTCAATGAAGGAAAACATGATGGGACTACATCAAAGGGGTGTAGCTGGAGAAGAAAAAAATGGATGTAGAGACAGTGGATAAACAAGATAAAAAGGCTAAGTAGAAAACTGTAAATGTGTAAGGCAATGGCTTCATTTCATTCCAGATGACACCTGCACTTTCAGAAGGGAGGCTTGGCCAGACTCCCCAAGGGAGAAGGGTACCCTTGACACAGCCCTTTGAGGTTCTTCCTCTATGTACCACTCTGGAGACCTTAGGACCATCATGCGACTGGACACTAGGTGGCGCAATTTATCTCCTCTAGGACCCAAAGAAGCAAGATTCTAGAGAAGTTAGGAGAGAAATGGGGTGTGGGGGAAGGCAAATGGGAGAAAGGACTAGAAAAGAAATGGGAGAAGAAAGAGAACAGTCATAGAGAGTGGGGTTGAAGGAAAAGAATGTTAGAAATGAAAAGGGTAAAGTAAGAGATGGACAAGTGGATGAACGTGAGAAAGAGGGGAAAGAAAGGAAAAAAGCATGTTGCAAAAAAGAATAAAAATTGTCACCACCAAACAATTATTGAAAATCGCTTACCTAGCCGTACAAGATACTGTATGGTCAGAAGAATCATGTTTTCCACGCTCAGGAGTTGGCTGCCAGTCAACCCTAAATGTTCCAAATCTTTGTTTTCCAACTGTGGAATCTTGTAGCAATTCACCAGCAGAGGACTCACAACAATGTCACCAACATTTCCATAGAAATAGGGTAAAGTGCCATAGCCTGCCCCAATAGAAGCAGGTCAATAAAGTTCAACATTTCTTTTTAAGGTTCAACCAGGTACACTTGCCCAACTAGGATCAAAGATGCTTAACAAAGTTTCCTGCCCTCTGAGATGGCTACCAAGCAAAATCACTCAAATATTCTAGGGAATTTCCTCAATGCTTCCAAATTCTACTCTTATATTAAATCAGATGAACAGGAAGCAAAAGACTCAGATGATATTATCTCTGTTTCCCACAGAAGGGACATGTTAATATCATATCTGCTACAGAGGATTGATGAGAATTTGCAAAACATCCCTGCATCCTTTTGTAAAACTGTAATGATAAAATATTTTCCAATAAAATTCTTGATCAAGTTTCTTTCCATATAAGAAGACACAAAACAAACTACAATAACATATTTCATTTCCTGAGGTTTTTCTTAAACATTTTAAAAAGCTAATAAGCTCAAAGCAGAATCCTTCTAGTCCCAAGTACTTGCAGGTTCCTTTCTGCTATCTTAGTCATTTTTATATTCTCTTCTCAAATGTCAGTATATAGCCTCAAATTATCTTAGAAGTAGATAGGACAAAAATATGTTGAAAATATAACCTGTTTGGGTGGTATAGTGAAGAGGGCAGTCCCTCTGTAAGACTTTCCAAAAGGTCGCCATGTTCTACATATCTTTCCAAGGCTTAACTCCATTATGTACGCCACTCAAATGTTCAATAAGAACTTCCTTACCATATGGAATTTAAACAACTGGGATTCTTCTCCCAGTGCCTATAAGCCCAGGAGCAGTGGATAGGACAGCCTGATAAAGGACAGGGCTTGAAGCAAAACCATCCATGCCAGTAGGCTCAAGTCAACCAAAAAAAAAAAAAAAAAAAAAATCAGATAACATCTCACATAGACATACCCAAATGATCCAGTGGGGTTTAAACACCCATCTATTTAGTCCTAAAGGTAAAGCAGGTAGTCTCCTGAGCTAAGATAATCCCCAAATGAGGTAATTCTTGATGTGAGTCTGAAAAGCACTAAGTTAGTCCTGGAATCTAAGGGCCTCTAAATTTCTACACCTCCACTTACAGACAGTTTAGAAGGACTCGGACTCTATAAAGATAAGTGATTCATAAACACTTCTCCATGATTCAGACATGCAACTCTGGGACCTCCTAGTTCTCCCAAGGGGAGTCTATTAGCTTGTTTCTTTTCTCTGTGGTTTGGCTCCCTTTGACTGGAACATCCTTTTCCCCAACCTTGTCTACTTTCGCCAACCCTCCAGTTGGAACATCACCTCTGACAAGTCTTCTCAAACTCCCTCCAGGCAGAGTTAAGCTTTCTGTCCTTTGAGTTATTGTAGTTCTTTGCTGTAAACCTCTACTAGCCAAGGTTCACAATATTCTACTTATTTACATGATGGACTCCCCACTAAACAGTGCTCCCCGTGGGCAAAAGGACTTTCCCTTATTCCCAACTTCTAGTCACACGCTTAACAGCATGAGGGAGCTGACCATTAAAAGCTGAAAGAATCAATATATGTATGAATGAATACATGCATGAGTGCATTGGTAAATACACAAACACTGAACTGGAGAAACAGGCAACTTGGAATTCCTTTCCCTTACCTATCAGAATTACTGGTCTAACTCCTGAGTTACTCAGCAGGTTTTCAGGAACAATTACAGTTTCCCCTGCAGGAATGGGTCGAGGTTGTAAAATTCCAGTTAGTGGAGTCTGTGGAACGGGGGCAGATAAAAGGGACTCTGGAAAAAAAGTTGTTTGACAAGAAGGATTAGACATGAAAGTGAAATGAAATACAACTGATATCAACATACTCTTAAAACTTTTCATATAGTTTTAGAAGTCTAATGGTTCATTCATTGTTATGTAATTAAACTAATTCATGTTTATTATATAAAATTAGAAGTGAGAAAAACAAAGGGGAAAAAAAACCCAATCGTAATCACATCATCTGGAGATAACTACTGTTTAGCATTTTCCTAGTTTTTTCTTCTAGTTGTTTTTCTACATGCAATCTTTTGGATTCTGTTATTTAATTCCCTCCACCCCCCACTGCAATTATCATGGCTTATTTGCTCATTAAAGAAAATTTGAAAAATATAGAAAAGAGTGAAGAATATATTCATCATTAATCAGTATAATCTAGAGCAAACAAAAATTTAAATTTTTAAAGAATCCTATTTATGCCTTAGAATTGGTATATTTACATTTGTCTGTGCTTAGTACAGCAAGGTAGACCAGTGTTTAAACATTTACCAGTAGGCCCCCAATGGCCATGGATAGCTATTATAAAGGAGAATCAGTTGGTTTTTCAGGTTTCTAGTCACAGAGGAAACCAGACCAGAAATAAAAGGTGTATGTCATAAAAGGAACCAGAGAACAGGAGAACATATCTAACACCACAAATAGCAAAGCAAGCCCATTTTTGCCCTATGATGGTGGGTAAGTAGCATTATGCCCTATGTAAAGAATGATTTATGGATACTGTAGACCAAAACAAAGCCAGATAGTAAATTAAGATCTGTTGTGATGGCGCAAGTACTTTTAGGGAAGGCAGATGTGATGGAGACAAAATATCGGCTACTATTAATTTCCTTACATAAGACTGGACACAATGATTGGTTAAGAAAATTTATCTTCAGAGGTTCAGGGAAAGAATAGGAGTAGAAGTTATCTCTGCTAATTCAAAAAGACTTAAAACCCATCTTCTGTTGAAATCTTACCAGTTCTTGAAAGAGGGCGAACTGTAGGAACAGGTACAACTAAACCAGGTTGTGGGACAGGTGACCCAGGATACCATCCCCGGTGTCGTTTCTTTGGTGGCCCAGAAATGAACATGGTAGCTAAGGCAAAAAGAAAGATGAGCCTTGTCCTTAGCAGTGGAAGAAAGAAGAGAATTCAAAGTAACAGAGTCTTTAATTTGATTATACTCAGAAAGTCTAAGCCACTCCTTTAGAGGTAAAGATAAAATTAGAAAAAGTCACTCTAACAATACCACCTAACATGTGTATGCTGTTTTACAATTTACAGTTTTAGTCAGATTATTTCATTCAATTCCATCAACAGCACTGGACATTGTAGGATAAGTATACTGTTATACCATTTTATAGATGGTGAAGAGAAGGCTCAGATTTGCCCAGGGTCATGTAACAGAGAAGAACCTTGATCTCTGTACTTTAGTCAGCAAAGCTCATGGTTTTTCAAGACATTTCCTTATTCATTTGTTTCAATATTATTTTCTAGGTAGGTTCATCCTTGTAAATCATCAAGATATTTAATCATCTTTGTTCATACCAATCATAAACCTTCAAAGCCTTCGATGAGAAGCTAAGGAAAAACTGGGAGTGTACTGTCAGATAATTTATCATTCCAGACTCCATAGTACTTCTTCCATAATTAAGGTGCATTATTTCAAAACTCTAAGATGGGTAATTGTACCTTGGTCTCCTGATGCATAGCTAGGTCTTGGTGACAAAGAGTAATTCCCTGGGCGGGCTGGAGTGGAGCTGGATGCACTGCTCTTCCCTCCATGGCTACTGTTTCCATTAGCAGCATCTGTAGCACACAAGAGGAATACTCAGAACAGAAACTGAGCAACACACTGTGTTCTGTGACACTGCAATGACACAATTAACCTCACACTCTAGGATTCAAAGACATCTCACTGATAAGACAGCTCACTTGTGTAAAACTGACTATAACCACATCAGAGTTAGTAAATGTCACCTAAAAATAATTTTCTAGGATTCCAAGAGATCTTTTAGAATCATTTTCAGTGATGTCTTCAGAGATGGTGGGTGAAAGAAAGAGAAAACTTTTTTTTTAAACTTGGTATCTTGGAAATTTTCAAACGTACAAAAGTACAGATAATAGTATAATAAAGTACATACCTACCACCCAGAGTCAACACTTATCAACACATGGCCAATCTTGCTTTAGATAAATATAGATTAAGATACTCCTTCTCTCTTCCCCCTCACCCAACATACCCACATACCTGCTCTAGATTATTTTGAAGCAAACTTATTTATATTGTTTAATCCATAAATATTTCTGTATGAGTTTCTAAAAGAAAAGAACTCCTAAAAACATAACTGTAATATCATTATACTTAAAATCAACAATGATTAATAATTTATTAATGCCAAATATCCCATTAGAGTTCAAATTCACCCCAGTTATCTCAGAAATGTTTTTTTTTTACAGTGAACTTCCTCAAATTGGGGTTCCAAAAGAATCTACACATTGAATTTAGTTTTTATATCCCTTAAACCCCCTTTTTAAAAACTTAATTTATTAATATAATAATATTCACATTTTGCACTATATAATAGTGTTCACATTTCATGGACTGTCTCACAAATTTTAAAAATAATTTGTTTGAATCAGGATAAGGTCATACACTGCAGATAGATTTAGGATGATGTCATTTTTGCTGAGCAAGTTTTCCAGACTCTGTATAGTGTCAGTTGCATCCCTTTTTCCCCCCTCCAAGAGCCTCCCTTAATCTATAGGGTTCCCCTTCTTTTTTTTTTTCCAATTAATTTGCTGAAAATCTGGCAGAATTTTACATTGTCTGAATTTTGCTAATTGGCTATCCATGGTGTCATTTCACATCCCCTCTATTTCCTATATATTAATTGTTAAATATAGAGGCTTGTTTATTTTTATTTATTTTATTTTTTATAATAAAATTATTTTTTATTGGTGTTCAATTTACCAACATACAATAGAGGCTTGTTTAGATTTACGTTTTAGTTTTTGGGCAAGAGCATCTCGTAAATATTGCCATATTCTTCCATCAGCAGGCACATGATAACTAGCTTTCTTTCTTCTTAACATTTTAACATTGAGCAGTGGGTTCAAGAGTTGTTAACTTAAGTCTCAAATTATAAAACTGTACATCAGCCCTTCGTCTGGTGGTTTTAGCAACCATGCTGGTTACTGCCAGGATCTATAATTTTATTAACTTTGTTAAGACTGTAAAATCTTGGATTCAGTTTGTTCAAGTCTATAATCTAACCAGAAGGAAGATCCTGCAAAAACTGTTGGAACAGTGCAGCCCCGGGGGCTCAGCGGCTTAGTGCCACCTTCAGCCTGGGGCGTGATCCTGGAGACCCAGGATCAAGTCCCACATGGGGCTCCCTGCATGGAGCCTGCTTCTCCTTCTGCTTGTGTCTCTGCCTCTCTCTATGTGTGTCTCTCATGAATAAATAAATAAAATCTTAAAAAAAACTGTTGGAACAGAATAAGAATAAAAGTCAGGATAAATTATGATGCCTAACTGTCATTAAATTTCCAAGAATGATAGGCTCACTTTCTTCTCATTTTTCTTCTACGTCTCTGACCACTTCTTTTCCTTAAACTCTGGAATTTCCTAAAATGTTATCCTTCGTTAACAGCTTGCCCTACCCTACCTTTCTCTTTAGCAGATCCTATTTACCCTTGTGATTTTAATCTCATGTACAATAAATTAGATGACTATTGAGCAGCTCCACTTGGACATTTCATGAGTATCTCAAAGTCAACATGCCCACAGTTGATCTCACAATCTCTTCCTGAAGAAACTGCTTCTTCTGTATTTCCTGTCTTAAATAATTGTGTCACCATTAGCAGACAGATGGGTACACACTAAGACCCCTTTTTCTGCTTCATGCTTACGTTAATCAGCCAAATTCTTCTGGTTTTACTTCCTGAGTAGTTCTCCAATCTGTTTTCTCCTCTCCAACTCAGGTCAAGGGCCTCATCATTTCTCACCTAGACTATTGAAATGACCTCCAACTAATTTTCTACCTTCTTTTTTTCTTTTCTGCTCAAGTTCAAATCAGATCATGTTACTCTTTTGTTCCGTAAGTTATAGTATAAAATCATGCTTCTTACCCTGGCCTCCTGTGACCTTTCCCCTGCCCACTACTTACTCCCCTCCTGCCACTCCCTGAGTTTTACATTTTATGGTTCTAACAAGTCCAAACCACTGGAAGTTCCTGCACATGTCACACTGCTTCTTTCCTTTCCTTTCCCTACAAGCTTTGATCCTGGCTTTCCCCTGAATTTGAAATATCTTACCCCACTCCTCCACGCAGCGAGTATCTCCTCATAGTTTAAAACCAAGCTCCTCCAAGAACTCATTCTTCATTATTCTCTAAAATGCTGTGCTAAAAACTCTCTCCCTCCTTTGTGCTCCCCCAACGAACTGTTGTATTTACTGCAGTGTACTGAAAATATTTTCCTATAGGTCTATCTCCTCTGCTAGGTTATAAGTACATTCATTATAAGTCAAGGATTGAGCTTTATTTGTATTTGTATCCTCTGTTCCTCAAAATAGCAGGTACCCAATAAATGTTTGCTGAACAGAACCAACCTGTCTGCCCATGTGCCAGATATCATTCCTTGACTCTTCTGGTTAGAGCATAAGGAATACAAAACTTTGTAAAATAATACAATATTATAGACTGCCTTCAACTGATGGGAAAGAGCTGTTTTCTTCTACCCAATTGGCAACATGATTTCACACAAATTTTTTATAAACTATGTATTTACCAAAGAAATATAAGTGAGGAAAACATCACCTGCAGCAAAAGTCTTCCCTACAACCTGCAAAGATAAAGCCAGTGGTTTCACAACATTCTTATTCCGGGTCAGGTCCTGAGCTCCACTTAAATTGATTGCAGAATTAGCTGAACTGAGAATCGGTGAATCTGGAAAATGAAAGAGGTTGTTCAAATTAGAAACTATTTTATATGCAGGAAGGAAGTTAATTCAATAAGAATGAGGTGAAAGAAAGCAGATTGTAAAATTTCAGTTTTATTCTTGACCTATTTTAAGAAAGTTTCTCTGTATTCAGGTTTTACTTTCTTTTTATCTATTCAGCAAAAAATCACTAGAAGTTCCTATGTACTGGGTACTAGTCTAAGCACTTTAATATATCAATTCACTTAATGCCTATAAAAACTGAATGGGGTAGGTAGTACTACCTTAAGGAGTAGTAGTCATTTAACTTGATCAAAGTCATATGATGTGGGATCAAGGATATTACTATATGCCATATTAACACTATCTCCACAGCTCCCCTTAAAGCTGTATTTTAATGAAATATATTTATCTCCATTCAGATGATGTTGTCACTTAAAAGGTGCCCTGCAAACTAAGTCATTGCAATGTAGGAGAAAGCACTTTCCTCTGAGGGAAAGTTTGCTTTAAGTTTTGGAATAAACTCAAATTAATTTACCTATGTAAAACCAGGCATATCCAAAAGAAGGTTCCTATTTGGATTCAGAAAATAATTCAGCTCAGAAAAACTACATGCCATTTCAGATAGGCTATGGGCAACATTAACACAAAAGCCAACTGGATTATTCCAAAATGACTATAAATGAGTATAAACTCCCAATCCTTGACTCTACTCTGCCAGAATGGCTTAATCAATTAATACCAGCAAGTGTTGAAAGGGACCATTAAAACTCTCTGAGAGTTTGAAAAGAAAAAATGCTCTAAAGAGTAGGATATTGATGGTACTACATTAGGAATTATCCAAAAAATAAGTATTCAGGGGCGCCTGGGTGGCTCTGTCAGTTAAGCATATGCATTCTGCTCAGGTCATGATCCCAGGGTCCTGGGATCGAACCCTGTGTCCAGGCTCCCTGCTCAGTGAGGGGCATGCTTGCTTCTCCCTCTCTCTCTGCTCCACCACCCCTCTACTCATGCTCTCTCTCTCATCCTCTCTTTCTCTCAAGTAAGTAAATAAAACCTTTAAAAAATAAGTATATAAACCACAGTGTGATTCCTGATATGTCTAATCAGTCTTCATAAGAAGTCAAAAAATTGAAATGGTCTCCTACTGGCTCAGAAGAGCTAATGTACCTCTTTGAGGGTGGGACTTACCACCAGGGAGTGATTTTAAGGTCTATAGGAAGAATAGAGGTCAGCAAGTGCACATTCAACATTACAATGTTGCAGGAAACTGAAGACTGTTTTTCATGTCTTAATAGAGAATCTTATAGGGTAGAAATCCCAGATGAGTTTGCTGTGCTATTATACAGGTTGGTCATTATGTTTCAGGCCACAATCATATTGCTTGGAATAAAACTAGTAACTTACTACAGTAGTTTATAATTTTAGCATATTTCTAATAATCCAGGTAAACACATAAGTAAAATGTAGTTAATAAATTATGAAGGATAGTAATTCATCTTATTTTTTCAAATCACTGAATTCAAATTAGCAGAGATCAGTATTTCTTAAATAATGAAAAAGAACAAAGCTAATGTACAGAAATTAATCTTCATAATAATGAACATTAATCAATAGTTAGATAAAATGCCTAGGAGTAAGCTTAATAAGAAATATACACAACTAGATGCAGAAAACTTTACAATACTTCTTAATATGATGTCTTGGATTTTTTTTTAGCATATTCAGGGAAAAAAGGAGAGATAAAGTAAGATTAAATAATATTGGCCATATGTTCATAAATTTGAAGCTGGGTAATAGGTCCTGGTATTGGTTCATTATATTAGTCTTTTTTAAAAAGTTTTATTTAAATTCCAGTTAGCCAACATACAGTGTAGTATTAGTTTCAGATGTACAATATAGTAATTCAACAATTCCATGCATCATCCAGTGCAAATCACAACATGTGCACTCATTAATCCTTATCACCTATTTAACCCATCCCCCCATCCACCTCCCTTCTGGTAACCATCAGTTTGTCTTCATAGAGTCTGTTCATAGAGTCTGTTTCTTGATTAGCCTCTTTCTCTTTTTCCTTTGCTTGTTTTGTTTCTTAAATTCCACATATGGGTAAAATCATATGGTATTTGTCTTTCTCTGACTTTTTTCGCTTAGCATCATAACTCTAGCTCCTTTCATTTTGTTGCAAATAGCAAGATTTCATTCTTTTTATGGCTGAGTAATATTCCATTGTGTGTGTATGTATGTATATTGTGTATATATACATTTGTATATATATGCCACATCTTCTTTATCCATTCATCACTTGATGGACATTTGGGCTGTTTCCATAATTTAGCTATTGCAAATAATGCTGCAATAAACATCAAGGTACAAATGTCCTTTTTTATTAGTATTTTTGTATTCTTTGAGTAAATATCTAGTGGTGCAATTGCTAGATCATAGGGTAATTCAATTTTTAACGGTTTGAGGAATCTCCATATTGTTTTCCACAGTGGCTACCCCCGTTTGGATTCCCATCAACAGTGAATGAAGGTTCCCCTTCCTTCACATCCTTGCCAGTATCTGTGGTTTCTTGTGTTGTTGATTTTAGCCATCTTGATAGGTGGGAAGTGATATATCTCATTGTAGTTTTACTTTGCATTTCCCTGATGATCAGTGCTGTTGAACATCTTTTCATGTGTCTGTTGGCCATCTGTATGTCTTCTTTGGAAAGATGTCTATTTATGTCTTGTGTCCATTTTTTAAATGGATTATTCATTTTTTGGATATTGAGTTTTATAAATTCTTTATATTTTGGATACTAACCCTTTATAAGATATGTCATTTGACAATATCTTCTCCCATTCCATAGTTGCCTTTCAGTTTTATTGACTGCTAGTCTATTTTTATATGTATTTTAACCTTTAATATTAAAGATTTCTAAAAATTAAAAAAATATTTCTAAATATCATGAAAATAGATCTGAACAAATATCAAGACATACCATGTTTCTGAGTACGAACATTCAATGTTAAAAAGATAAAATCAATCTAAGTTAATTTATGAACTTAATATGATCCTAAGAAAATACCAGTAAGTTTAGATATTATTAGAATTACTATTAAAACTATTAGACTGTTTTAAGTAGGCAAATTTGTGTGATGTTGATATAAAAAATAAACGTGCAAGGATAGCTGGAAACATTCTGAAAAATAAGAGAAACGAGGGGAGTCTAGTATGATGATATAATAAGACTTACTATAAAACCTCAGTCAATAAATACTGTGGTTTTGGTGCATTAGTAAACAAAAGAATAGAATAAAAAAGTCAGTAAGAAATAGATGCAAATACATAAGAGAATTTTGTATAAAATAAAGGTAGTACCTCAAAGCAGCAATGAAGATGAGCCATTCAATAAATTGTATTGAGGCAATTTGATATATTAGAAAAAATTAAGATGGACCTACATCTTACACTAAACACCAAAATGGACTGAAGATATAGACTTAAAAACGGAAGATACAGAAATAATAGGAAACAACACAGAAGTTACTTATCATCTGCAAAAGGAAAAGGTCAAACTATTGTTAAAAACACAGAAGCCATTAGAAAAGTTTAGATATTCAAATGCACAAAAATTTAAGAAATCTGTATGACAAAACACACTATAACCGTGCAAACAATAGCTAGAAGAGAATTGGAGTGGCCATATCAGAAAACATAGACTTTAAGACAAAAATTATTGGGATGCCTGGGTCGCTCCGCAGTTGAGTTTGCCTTCAGCTCAGGGCATGATTCCTGAGTCCTGGGATCGAGGTTCACATCAGGCTCCTGCCAGGGAGCTTGCTTCTCCCTCTGCCTATGTCTCTGCCTCTCTCTCTCTGTATGTCTCTCATGAATAAATAAATAGAATCTTTTTTTTTAAAAAAAGACAAAAATTATTATTAGAGGCAAAGTGAATTTAAATTTTAAAAATTAAATAAAAATTATTATTAGAGAAAAAGAAGGATATTTTATATTGATAAAAGGGTCAACCCACCAGGAAGACACAACAATTAAAAACATATATGCACCTACAATAGAGCCCCAGATTCATGATGTAAAGGTTGGCAGAACTGAAGGGAGAAATAGGCAATTCAAAAGTAATAGGTGGAGACTATAATATTCCACTTTCAATAATAAATAGAGAAACTAGGGAGATGATCAACAAGGAAACAGAAGACTCTTTCATAAATCAACTAGACTTAACTGACATCAATAAAACATTCTCCCAACAAAAGCAGAATACACATTCTTCTCAAGCGCCCAAGGAACATTCTCTAGGATAGATAATTTGATAGATGATAAAACAAGCCTCAGTAAACTCAAAAGAAATGAAGTCTTACATATTACTTTCTCTGAACTCAATGGCCTCAAGTGAGCTATCAATAACAGAAGGAAATTTGAAAAATTCACAAACTGTGGAAATCAAACAACATACTCCTAAATAACCAATAGGTCAAAGAAGAAATCACAAGGGAAATTAGATATCACTTTAAGATCAATGAAAATGAAAACACAATGTATGGAAATTTATGAGATCTTGTTAAGTGCTCAGAGGGAAATTTATGGCTATAAGTGCCTATATTAAAACAGAAAAAAAAATCAAATAAATAATCACCTTAAAAACTAGAAAAAGAAGAGCAAATTAAACCCAAAGTAAGCGGAAGAAAAATAGAGTACAGCCAAAATGAATGAATAGGGAATAGAGAAACAATAGCAAAAATCAACAAAACCAAGTTTGTTCTTTGAGTAGATAATGAAATTTACAAACTTTTTGCTAAACTGCCCAAGAACAAAAAAGAGAAAAGACGCAAATTACTAAAATGAAAAATGAACAAGAGGGCATTATGGCAACATTACTTCTTTTTTTTTTTAAGACTTTATTTATTTATTCATGAGAGACACAGAGAGAGAGAGGCAGAGACACAGGCCGAGGGAGAAGCAGGCTCCATTCACGAAGCCCCACGTGGGACTCGATTCTGGGATTCCAGGACCAAGGCCCTGCTTGAAGGCTGCGCTAAACCGCTGAGCCACCTGGGGATCCCTGGCAACATAACTTCTAAAAAAAAAGTTATGAAGGAATACTGTGAACAACTGTATGTCATTATTACGGACTGAATTATGTCTGCCCCCATCCCGCCAAACTCATATTTTGAAGCCCTAATGCTTAGTACCTTAGAATGTGACAGTATTTGGAGACAGGGCTTTTAAAGAGGTATTTAAGGTTAAATTAAGTCATAAGGGTGGGGTATTAATCTGACTGGTATTCTTATATAGCACTGAGTCCAGAAATAAACTAGTGCATTTTATGGGCAATTAAATTTTGACAAGAGTGCCAAGAAAATTCAATGGATAAAAAAGCAGTCTTTTCAACAAATGATTATGGGACAACTGGATATCCACATTCAAAAAAATAAACTTGGATTCCTTCCTCACACCATATACAAAAATTAAGCAATGATGGATTATAGATCTTAATGTAAAAGCTAAAACTATACCACTCTTAGAAGAAAACACAGAGTAAATGTTCATAGCCTTGGATTAGGCAGTGGTTTCCAAAAGCACAAGCAACAAAAGAAAAAATAAATGAACTTCATGAAAAAAAAAATGTGCTTCAAAGGACACCATCAACAGAGTAAAAAGGCGACCTACAGAGTGGGAAAAATATTTGCAACTCATATGTTTGATAAAGGAGTTGTATCCAATATAAGAAACTTTACAACTCAAGATAGGTAAATAACCCAACTGAAAAATGGGCAAATGATTTGCACAGACATTTCTCCAAAGAAAATGTACAAATGACCAATAAGCACATGAAAAATGCTCATCATTAGACATTGGAGATATACAAATCAAAACCACAGGAAGGTAGTACTTTATGCCATTAGAATGTCTAAGATAAAAAATAGACAATGAAGAGTGCTGGTGAGGATATGAAACTGAACCCTCACACATTGCTAGTAGGAATGTAAAATGGTACAGACTCTTTGGAAAAAAGTTCCTCAAATGGGTATATACAGTTATCGTATGACCCAGGAATTCCACTCATAGGTATGAAATGAAAAACAAGTGAAAACATATTTCCACACAAAAATCTATATACACACATGTTCATAGCAGCATTATTCCTAATAGCTTCAAAGTGGAAACAATCCAAATGTCTATAAACTAATAATAAATGGATAAATAAAATTTGGCATATCCATAAAATGGTATTTTGTTCAGCAGTAAAAAGGAATGAAGCAAGTACTGCTACATCCTACAATATGGATGAAACTTGAAAACAATATGCCAAATAAAAGAAGCCAGTCACAAAAGGCCGTATGTTGTATGATTCCATTTATATGAAATGCCCAGAATGGACAAGTTCATAGAAATAGAAAGTAGATTGTAGTTCCCAGGGGCTGGAAGTGGAGGGCTGAAATAGAGAGTGACCAATAATGGATAGATGGTTTCTCTTGGATGGAGTAATGAAAATGTTCTGAAGTTTATGTGGTGATAGTTGCACAACTCTGTGAATATACTAAAAAATATTAATTGTATATTTAAAGAAAGATTTTATTTATTTATTTGACAGAGAGAGAGAGAGTGCAACACAAGCAGGGGGAACATTAGAGGGAGAGGGAGAAGCAAACTCCTCACTGATCAGGGAGCCCAATATGAGGCTCTATCCCTATTGGGATCATGATCTGAGCCAAAGGCAAACGCTTAACTGACTGACCCACCTATGTGCCCATAATTGTACATTTTTAATGGGTAAATTGTAAGACATATGAATTATACCTCAATAAAGCTATTATTTTTAAAACACTATAAGCAAAATTATACACCAAGGATAATATTTATAAATCACTATTACACTATGTTCCTGTCGACATAAGTCAATAAGAAAAAGGCTTACTATTGGAGATCCTATGTTGCCCCATACCAGATCCCTTTGGCCCATCTGTGATTTCAGCAGGAGCTATGGTGGACAGTTCTGTGTGAATTCAGATTCTTGGGGGCAGCATCTTACCTAAGCTCGTATCTAGCTTCCTTGAGTTTTTTATCTCAAGGCCTTCTTCATGAAAGGCCATCAAGCTCTTAGCCTTGTGTGTGGTCCAGAAATGTGAGGAAGTTTAACAATTCTGGGCAGTCCTGAACTAATGGAGAACTAAGAATAAATGTCCTAGCTTTCCGTTCTTTGGAAGGATAGTTCTGGGAGGCATTCTGCATGCTTCTTACAGAATCTAGTAGATTCAAGCCTTCTTGGCTTACAGCAACTACACAGAAAACACACTTTTTTTTTGCTTCCTCCTGCTTGCAGGGATCACTACGCAAATAAACTACTCACACTCAAATCTGTTCTTTGGGCTCTGATTCCAGCAGAACCCAAACTATGATAAGTCAAGGTAAAGGAACTTAAAGTTCATAAAAAGAAGATGCAAATAGTCTTTAAACAAATGCAAAGACCACTGAATGTCAACAATAAGGAAAATGCAAATTAAAACCACATATACTATTTTTCACCATCAGATTGACAAAATCCAAAAGTTCAAAAATAAACTTTGTTAGTGAGCTTCTGTGGGAATACAAACTGACACACATGATGTACTAGTAGAATCTCTATGGAGAGTAATTTACAGCATTTATAGGAATTACAAATGAGTACATGTTTGACCTAGGGTCATTGCATTGTTTGAAAACAACATAAATGCCCATCATTAGTGGATAGGGTAAATAAATTATGGCACATCCACATAGTATAAGAGTACACAACAGTAAAAAAATAATGAGGAAACTTTATTGATTTGGAAAGATTTCTAAGAGATAGCTATATGAAAAAGTGAAGTGCAGAACAGTTTTACAAAATACTGTCTTTGGAGTAAAAAATGTTTAAAAATAAGAATCTATGCTTGTACTCGCTTGAATAGATATAAAAAAGATCTAGAAAGATACATGAGAAACTAGTGACAGGGATTACCTGTTTGGTGGGGACATGTAGAAATGAAGGGGCATGGACGAGAAATTTCACTGTGTATGTGTGAATACAGCATTCTATCTACCTATACATGTATATTTCTTAAATGTAAATGTTTCAAAACAGTGTAATAAGTAAATCTTTAAAAATAAAGATAGAAAATAGTTATATGTGGACCAACAACTGGCATCAGAACTACTTTACTGTACAAGGTGAGCATTTACTTCACTATTAGATTACATGATGTTAAAGGGTAATTCCATTTCAAGAAACTGTTTTTGCCAAGTTATCAATGATCTAATCCCCAAATCCAGGAGACATTTTTCAGTACCTATCGTACTGAATCCTATTGCTGCATTTATTTATTTATTCAACAATTAGCTACTGAGCACTTACCATGTGTCAATTTGCTAGGATCTATGGGTTAAGTGGTCAACAAGGTAAGCACTGTCCTTGTACAGGTTTTCCTCTGTCTACTAAAGCATTGGTGCTCTGCACCCGTTTATGTACCTCAAGAGAATCTGATAAGATTCCACAGTTCCATTTTGCATTTTTGAAAATTTATTTCACATACGTTATCTTAGTGCACATCATTGACAGATTTTGGAACATACCAATTATAGAATAATCAAAAAGGCATAGATGAGCACTTGATAAGGTCAGAGTGAGCTTTCTAAAATGTAAATCCTATTATGTTATTCCCTAATATTTACCATTTTGCACATGCTTCTATTCTTGAATTTATCATGGATGGTGGACACTGGCATATTTAGCATTTAACACTAGTGGTTTTGATCATTTGGAAGTAGTCCCAAATGTCCAAAAATGTCACAGCCTGTCATCCTGCTCATACTCAGACATGGATTCCAACCCTGGGCTGTTGGGTAGTACCTGGTGTTTAGATAACCAGTAAGCAGCTGATTGCCTGATTCTCTCTACTAGTGATTTCACATCCATTTAAAGGAGGAACTTGTAAACACTGGAGGTATCACAGACTTGGGAAGTTCCTTGAGCGAGTCACAGCTCTGCTCTCTATGTTGTGGTTTGTAACTTCTTGTTTCTCCACTAGGTCATGAACTCCTTGAGGGCATTCCCAGCTCCTGGCACAATGTCTGTCATATCATGGCTAAAGAAATAAAATGGGGGAAAAAAGCCAAAACAATCTCCTTATCCTCTTTGTGCAATAGTTCAATAACTCTTTGTTAGCCCAAAATCCCTGGGGGAAAATTTTTTCTAAAAAAAAAAAAGGAAGCCATTTAGATAGTAAGGATAAAGAGTTCAAATTCTGATTTTGCCATTTACTAGCTTTTTTCACCAAATACTATTCCTTTCTAATATTCTGTTTCATGATCTGAAAAATGGTACTTATCTCACCATAGCAGTTAACATGTTTAGCACAGTGCCTAGAACACAGTAGATAATCAGTAAATATTCGTTTTGCTAATAAAAACCTTTTTTAAGTAGATGCCACACACTCAATACGGGGCTTGAACTCATGACTCTGAAATCAAGAGTCACATGTTCTACCATTGAGCTAGCCAGGCGCCCCTACTTGGCTAAGTCTTGTTAAGGGTTACCCCCTTAACAAGATTGAGAACTTAAATCTTAACCATCACTCTTTCTGCCCTTGACACCTTGTATAAAATGTGGACATAATTTGCTTCTTTCCCAAATAAAGTACACTGGACCTGTTTTCACATTCAGATTGCAACTAGAGTAATGTTCTTCCAGTAAGACACCATATGCTTATTAATGCTCTATGAGGCTGCAATAGTTATTTAGGTCAGCTGTGTTTTACTTTGGACTCAATTGAAACAAAATTCTCCCTAAAATTAATATTAAACAAGATACTTCCTAATCTGTTCTTACGCTGTTGATTTTTTAAACAGCTTTAAGTATAATTAACAATAAGTGCACATACTTCAAGTAAACAATTTGATAAGTTTTTACATATATATGCCTGTGAAACCATCACCATGGTCAAATAGTGAACATATTTATCATCCCTAAATCTTCTACCTCCTTATACTTCCTCCTTCCTGTGTCTCTCTTGCTCCCCCATTCCCAATCACTGACCTGTTGTCACTACAGTTTGCACTTGCTAGAGTTACATATAAACAGACTAACACGATATTACTTTTTCTTTTGTTTGGCTTCTTTCACTCACCATAATTACTTTGAGATTCATTGCTGTTATGAATATCAGTAGCTCATTACTGTTTATGGAGTTGTATTACATTGTATGGACATATAACAATGGATAAATATTCACCTGAAGGACATTTGGGTTGTTTCCAGTTTTTGCAATTACAAATAAAGCTGCTATGAACATTTTTTTAAAAGATTTTATTTATTCATTAGAGACACACACAGAGAGAGAGAGGCCGAGACACAGGCCAAGGGAGAAGCAGGCTCCATGCAGGGAGCCCCATGTGGGACTTGACCCCAATAATCCAGGACTATTCCCAGAGCCGAAGGCAGATGTACTTAACCACTGAGCTACCCAGGCGTCCCATGTGCACAAGTTTTTATATGGTCATATATTTCCTTTCTCTTGGGCAAATATCTAGGAAACAGAATGGCTAGACTATATGATAGATATATGTTTAAGTTTCTAAGGAGCTACCAAACTGTTTCCCAAAGTGGTTTTAACTGTTTTATCTTCTCAGCAGTGTATTAGAATTCCAATTCCTCCACATCAATGCTTGGTAAAGTCAGTCCTTTAATTTTAGTTATTCTAATAAATGTGTAGTGATATCTCATTGTTCTATTTGCATTTTGCTAATGCTAATGGTGTTAAGTATCTTTTCATGTGCTTAGTTGCCATCTATGTATCCTTTGCCCATTTTAAAAACTGGTTTGAGTTTTTTAAAAATCTTTCTTCTAAATACAATTCTTATATATGTTTTGCAAGGATTTCTACCCAGGCTGTGGCTTGTCTTTTCATTCTCTTAATAGTGTCTTCTAATAAGAATTTCTTAACTTTAATGTAGTCCCAATTTATCAATCTGTTCTTTTATGGATTGTTTTTGGTGTTGTATCTAAGAAATCTTTGCCTAACCCAGGTCACAGATCCTTTTTCCTGTTTTCTTATAGAAGTTACATATTTTGTAGTTTTACAGTTAAGTATATGATCCACTTAAATTAGTTTTGTATGTGGTGTGAGATACGGATTGAAGTTCGTGATTATGTATATGGATACCCAATTGTTCCAGCACTACTTGTTGAGAAGGTTATCCTTTCTTTACTGCATTGCCTTTGCGCCTTTGTTAAATGTACATATATGTGTGTGAGTTTATTTCTAAACTTTCTATTCCATTCCACTGATCTAACTGTATGTCTTTACACCAGTACCATGTTGTTTTAATTACTTCAGCTTTATAATTCTCAAAGTCAAGAAGTGTTAGCTTTCCAATTTTGTTCTTTTTCAGAGTTGTTTTGGCTATTTTAAGTCATTTGCATTTCCATATGAATTTTAGAATTAGCTTGTCAACTTCTACCAAAAAACCTCTGGAATTTGATTTGGATTGTGTTGAATCCTCTCCAAATTGAACTACCATTTTTTTTTTAAGAACAAGAGAGATTTATTTGTTTCTAATGTGCTGAGGTTTCAACATAAAACACTGAGGATTGAAAAAATAATACTCTTAAGTGATATTTGCTTGATTATGAGATTAAAATGAAACAGACAAAACTTCACTGTTTCTCTTCCAAATTGCTGATGGTAAAAACACAACAGCACAGAGGTGACACTCTGGAGTCACATTGTCAGGATTTAAATTGTGGCTGTGCCACTTATGAGCTGTGTGGTCCTGGGCAACTTTCTTTTTTTTTAATTTTATTTAAATTCAATTAATCAGCATATAATGTATTATTAGTTTCAGAGGAAGAGGTTAATGATTCGCCAGTCTTAAATAATACCCAGTGCTCATTACATCAGGTGCCCTCCTTAACGTCTATCACCCAGTTTCCCCATCCCCCACTCTCTCCCCTCCAGCAACCCTGTTTGTTTCCTATGATTAAGAGTCTCTTACAGTTTGTCTCCCTCTCTGATTTTTGTATTGTTTTATTTTTTCCTCTCTTCTCCTATGATTTTCTGTTTTGTTTCTTAAATTCCAAGTACGAGTGAGACCATATGATAATTGTCTTTCCCTGATTGACTTATTTCCCTTAGCATAATATCCTCTAGTGCTATCCATGTCATTGCAAATGGCAAGAATTTTTTTGATGGCTGAGTAGTAGTCCATCACATATATATATCTTCTTTATCCACTTATCTATTGATGGACATCTGGGTTCTTTCCATAGTTTGGCTATTGTGTGCATTGCTGCTATAAACATTAGAGTGATGTTGCCCCTTTGAATCACTACATTTGTATCTTCGGGGTAAATGCCCAGTAGTGCAACAGCTGGGTCATAGGGTACCTCTATTTTCAACTTTTTGAGGAACCTCCATACCGTTTTCCAGAGTGGCTGCATCAGCTTGCATTTCCAACAGTGTAAGAGGGTTCCCCTTTTTCTGCATCCTTGCCAACATTTGTCATTTCCTGACTTGTTAACTTTCACCATTCTGACTAGTGTGAGGTGGTATCTTGTTGTGGTTTTGATTTGTATTTCCCTGATGCTGAGTGATGTGGAGCATTTTTTCATGTGTCTGTTGGCCCTTTGTATGTCTTCTTTGGAGAAATGTCTGTTCATGTCTTCTGCCCATTTCTTGATTGGATTATTTGTTCTTTGGGTGTTGAGTTTGATGAGTTCTTTATAGATTCTGGATACTACCCCTTTATTTGATATGTCATTTGCAAATATCTTCTCTCATTCTATATTGATCATCTTTTGGTTTTGTAGACTGTTTCATTTGCTGTGCAAAAGTTTTTTATCTTGATGAAGTCCCAATAGTTCATTTTTGCCTTTGTTTCCCTTGCTTTGGAGACACATCTAGTAAGAAGATGCTGTGGCTGAGGTCAGAGAGGTTGCTGCTTGTGATCTCCTCTAGGATTTTGATGAATTCCTGTCTCATATTAGGTCTTTCATCCATTTTGAGTCTATTTTTGTGTTTGGTGTGAGGAAATGGCCCAGTTTCATTTTTCTGATAGTTTGTTGGTGGCATACAGAATATAATTGATATTTGTATCAATTGATATTTGTATCCTGAAATGTTGCTAAGCTCACTTATTAGTTCTAATAGCTTTTTTGTTGATTTCACTAAAATTTCTACATAGATCACCTGTGGTCTATAAATACAGTTTTATGACTTCCTTTCTAATCTGGAAGCCTTTTCTTTCTTTTTCTTGCCTGACTGCACTGCTAGAATCTGCAGCTCAACTGGATACAAGTAGTAAGAGCAGACATACCTGTCTTGTTATGATCTTGAGAAGAAAGCATTTAGGTATGTAGGTTTGTATTTTTTATGGATGTTCATTATCAGGCTGAGGAAATTCCCTTTTTTCTAGTTTGTTAAGAGGCTTTATCAGGAATAATTATTGGATTTTGTCAATGTTTTTTTCCTGCATCTATTGAGATAATTATATGACTTTATTTTTTAGTTTGTTAACATGGTAAACATTAATTGATACTCAAATGTTAAACCAACCAAGCATTCCTGGGATAAATCCACTTGGTCATGATATATTACCCTCTTAACATATTGTTTGATTCAATACGCTAAAATTTTATTTAGAAATTTTTTATGAAAAAAAAGAAATTTTTTTGTTTATGGAGTGAGTGCCTGGGTAGCTCAGTTCGGGTAAGCATCAGACTCTTGGTTCCAGCAGGTTGTACTCTCAGGGTCGTAAGATCAAGCCCCATGTTAAGCTCTGTGCTGGGCTTGGAGCATACTTAAGATTCTCTCTCTCATTCTTCCTCTGTCCCTCCCACACTCACTCTGTCTCTCAAAAAAATTTTTTTGTATTTATTCATGAAAGACATTGGTTTGAACTTTTCTTATAATGTCTTTGATTTTGTTATCAAAGTAATGCTGGCTAGAATGAGTTTGGAAAGTAGTCCAGTCTCTTCTATTATTTGGATGGGTTTATGTAGAACTGGTGTTATTTCATGTTTCAATATTTGTGGAATCTACCACAGAAGCCATTTGGGCCTGGAGGGTTTTTTTAAGGAAAGATATTAACCACATTTTAGTGTATTTAAAAGATATAGGGCTACTCAGGTTATCTATATCTCTTTTTAAAGATGTATTTCTTTGAGAAACAGAGAGAGTGAGCACAAATGGGGAGTGGGGCAGAGGGAGAGAATCTCAAGCAGACTTCCCACTCAGCATGGAGCCTGGGGCAGGGCTCCATCCCACAATCCAAGAGATCATGACTTGAGCAAAACCAAGAGTTGGACATTTAACTAACTGAGCCACCCAGATGCCCCAGTTATCTATCTATTTCTTATGTAAATTTTTGTAATTTGTCTTTGAAGGAATTTATTTATTTCTCAACTTTTTTGTTATGAAATGTTCCTAACATTCTCTTATTATCCTTTTGATATCATTCAAATGGATAATGTCACCTCTCTCAGTCCTAATATTAATAATTTGGACTTGTTTTTTTCCTAATAGGGTGGCTAGAGGTTAATTGACTTTTTCAAAGAACTGGTTTTATACATTTTTTTTCTATTGTTCTTCTGTTTTTTATCTCACTGATTGCCACTTTTGTCTTTATTATTTCCCTTTTTCTGATTACTTTGGAGTTAATTTTCTTTTTCCTAGTTTCTTAAGATGGAAATGGAGTTCGATTCCAGATCTTCTTTCCTCTAAGATTTTTATTTACTCATTTGAGAGAGACAGAGACAGTGAGCAAGAGCATGAGCAGTGGAGAGGTTCAGAGGGAGAGGAAGAAGCAGACTCCCCAATGAACAGAGTGCCTAATGTGGGGCTAGATCCCAAGACCCCAAGATCCTAACCTAAGCCAAAGGCAGGTGCTTAACTGACTGAGCCACCTCAGGGGCCCCAACATCTTTTTTGTTTTCTAATATAGGTTTAATGCTATAAATGTCCCTCAAAATATTGCTTTAGTGGCATCCCAAAAATTTTGTTATGTTGCTTTTTCATTTCCATTCAATTCAAAATATTGTTAATTTCCTTTCAGGTTTCTCTTTTGATCCATGGATTGTTTAGAAATATGTGATTTAGTTTCCAAATATTTGGAGATTTTCCAGAGATCTTTCAGTTATCAATTTATAATATAATTAAGTTTTAGGTAAAGAACATACTTTGTATTATTTGAATTCTCTCAAATATATTAAGATTTGTTTAATGAGCTTTGGTACAGCGAAGGAAACCATCAACAAAACCAAAAGAAAACCTATTAAATATGAGAAGATATTTGCAAATAATATGTCCAATAAGGTGTTGATATTCAAAATATATAAAGAACTTATACAACTCAACACCAAAAAAACAACAGAGGAAATGGACAGAGGGCCCAAATAGACATTTTTCCAGAGAAAACACATAGATGGCTAGCAGACACATGAGAAGATGCTCAGCATCACTAATTACCAAAGAAATGCAAAATCAACACCACAACTAGACCTGTCTGCGTGGCTAAAATAAATTAGGCATGAAATATCAAGTGTTGATGAGGACGCACTAAAAAAGGAGTCCTCGTTCACTGTTGGTAGGAATGTAAGCTGGTGCAACCACTGTGGAAAACGGTATGAAGGCGCCTCAAAAAATTAAAATTAGAAATACCATACAAACCAGTAATTCCACTACTGGGTACTTTCCCAAAGAAAATGAAAACACTAATTTTAAAAGATGTATGTACCTCTATGTTTATTGCAGCATTATTTACAATAGCCAAGATATGCAAGCAACCTCAATGTCCATCAACAGATGAATGGATAAGAAAGATGTGGTGTGCATGTGTATGAATACACAATGGAATATGATGCAGCTTTAAAAACCAATGATATCATGCCATTTGGGACAACAAGGATGGACAAAGAGGGTTTTATAGTAGGTGAAATAAGTCTAATAAAGACAAATACCATACGATTTTGCTCATAAGTGGAATCTAAAAAAACAAATCAAATGAATAAACAATGCAGAATCAGACCTATAAATACAGAAAACAAACTGATGGTTGCCAGAGGTAGTGGTGGAGGGCTGGGCGAACTGGGTGAAGGGGAGGCTGCAGATTTGCCTACTTCCAATCAGACATTGAGAATGTAGGCTCTTTCTTGGGCAGGGGTTGTAGTATTGCCTTCATCTCCTAATTCTATCCCCAGAATCTAGCATAGTACCTGACCTGCTGAAAAGTCTCAATAAACATTTGATGAATGAATGCAGGGGAATGAGGGGAAAGAAAATAAATACCAAAGCATTCCCAGCATATTTGGAAAAAGTAGACTGTGTTTTGGGGTTTTGTTTTCTTGGTATTTTTAGGAGGTCTGGAACAGTGCTCAGTCTAGAACAAAGTATTTTCCCTTACTGAGATAAGACCTTCCTAAGTATTCTATCCAATGTCTGATGAACCACGAAGTTTTCCTCTAGTTGATATGAACAGTTCCTGTTCCCTGGTCCTTTTTACTCGTTTTGGCCAGAAGCAAAGGTTGAGTTGGTCTGCTATTGATTTTTCTTTTTTTTATTTATGTTAGTCATACAGAGAGAGAGAGAGAGAGGCAGAGACACAGGCAGAGGGGGAAGCAGGCTCCATGCACCGGGAGCCTGACGTGGGATTCGATCCCGGGTCTCCAGGATCGCACCCTGGGCCAAAGGCAGGCGCCAAACCGCTGCGCC
Source organism: Nyctereutes procyonoides (assembly GCF_905146905.1). Lineage (NCBI taxonomy): Eukaryota > Metazoa > Chordata > Mammalia > Carnivora > Canidae > Nyctereutes > Nyctereutes procyonoides. The sequence continues at coordinate 39,581,620 of NW_026575044.1, forward strand.
ACCCAGGGATCCCTGCTATTGATTTTTCGACTTTGGTTCTCCTCCTCTTCTTTTCCTGTACCTCCTGTCCCTTACTCTTAAAATCTGAGAAACATGAATATCTTACAGAATTTTATGTAGAGACCAGTATCATCTTTATATTCCTGTTCCTAGTACTCAGTTATTGACCAATAAAATTGTCAGTTGTGAGCAAAGAAAGTTCAAATTCGGTTCTGCTGGCTTCTAGCTGTATCTTGGACTTGTCTATGCTAACTAAGTACTGGCCTTTTTTCCTACAGATGCATAGAAAGCTGAAGAAAGATCAGAAAAGGCAGATATTTTCTACTGAGCTATATACATTTGGCTGAATCCTGAGAATTTTTAACTATGAAAAATATAAAAAATAGAAACAAACATGCTAAAAAATCTCACTTCTCTTACAATTGTTTTTTCTGTCAGTATATACCCTTCTATGTTTTATCTGCATTATATTTTACACATGACATAACAAAAATATACTTAATATTACTTCTTTTACTTAATATAATTACATTCTATGTGGCTGCATAGTGCCATAAATATCTTTTTTTAAAACATCTTTGTCATGTAAGCATGCTATTATTTGTTCAGTTTCTATACTAAGGTAACTTCTCCTTTTTAGTTAATATAAAGAAGAACTTTAGTGACTATCTTGACTTTCCTTTTAGGTTATTTTCTTGGCTAATCCCCTAAACTGAGATTACTAGAGTAAAAGATATAAATTTTTTTAATAAAGATTTTATTTTATTTATTTATTCATGAGAGGCAGAGACACAGGCAGAGGAAGAAGCAGGCTCCATGCAGGGAGCCCAATGTGGAACCCGATCCCAGGACTGGGATCACATCCTCAGCTAAACGCAGACATTCAACCACTGAGCCACCCAGGTGTCCTAAGATATAAATATTTTCAATGTTCTTGTTACATATTGCCAAATAGCTTTCTTTTTTTTTTAATTTTTCAATTTTTATTTATTTATTTTTTAACCAAATAGCTTTTTTTTTAAATTTTTATTTATTTATGATAGTCACACACACACAGAGAGAGAGAGGCAGAGACACAGGCAGAGGGAGAAGCAGGCTCCATGCACCGGGAGCCCGACGTGGGATTCGATCCCGGGTCTCCAGGATCGCGCCCTGGGCCAAAGGCAGGCGCCAAACTGCTGCGCCACCCAGGGATCCCCCAAATAGCTTTCTTAAAAGATTATACCACTGTTCATCTCTACCAGCCTGGCTGTGAGTGTTAGTCTTAATATATCCTTGTTAGCAGTGTATATTATCACTTAAAATGAAATTTTGTAGCTAACATAATTAGTGAAAATTACTTTTCATTGTTATTACTTAGTTTCTTCATTTCTACAAAGTGGGCCATATTCCTTATACTTGCTAAATAGTGGATTTTTTTCTTTTGTAGAGGAGGAAGAGAGGTCTCACAAACACATTCATGGCCCCATGTTGGAGGGATATGATCGCTGATTTTCTTTCTCTTCAATCCCCTGCATTCATTCATTAAATATTTATTGAGACTTTTCAGCAGGCCAGGTACTATGCTAGGCTTTGGGGATAGAATTAGGAGAGGAAGGCAACACTACAACCCCTGTCCAAGAAAGAGCCTACATTCTCAATGTCTGATTGGGAGCAGGCAAATCTGCCAGCCAAAGCATTCCCACCACATTCGGAAAAAGTAGACTGTGTTTCGGTAAAGCATTAACTCGAATATTCACAAAGAACTAAGTTTAGAAAAACCTGCCAGAGGAACTTTTGATTATACTGACCTCAAGGAAGTTTAGCAGCTAAAGAAAGACAAATCTAAAGAGGAAAGGGACAAACATGGCTATATTTTAGGGACGGTTAAAAGATACATTCTAATAGAAACTGCTTTCTAAATGGCTGTCACCAGGGACAAAGAAGTTTTACTGGGAGAAGAAGAAGGGGAATGGAGACAAAATAAGAAAACTATGTGAGCAAGGCAAGTATCATGAAGTATTCTGATGGCAGCATGAGATTTTTATTAGGATTGGTTCTGTCAAAAAAAAAAAAAAAAGGATTGGTTCTGTCTCCTCCATTCCTGGAGACCAAAGTCACCTGTGAGGCTCCACATTGCAACTCTCTCACTATAGCAACCACCCCATAGTAGAGTCACCACAGTGGGAAATACAAAAACTCAAAAGAACCAAGATATTATTATTACAGCATAGCATCCCTGGCCTGTACCACTTACTCTCAAAGTAGTAAGCACTGAATCCCAGTACATGTGCATACTCTGAGTCTTTTTCCCTATTAAGACCAAAAATACAAAAAGAATACGTGAAATATTTATGTATTGTTTAAATAATAATTACAAGGCAAATACCTATGCAACGAACCACCGTCCAACTCAAGGGAAAAAACCAAAATGAAGTACTCCCAGCAGCCAGTACCCTCTTCTGTGTTGTCCCACTCCTTTACTCTCCTTTCCCTCCCAAAGTAACCACTGGGCTGTGTATGTATTCCTAAAATAATTTAGTTTTTCCTGGTTTTGAACATAATAAACATGAAATAATAATGGGTGTGGGTGAATTCTTTTGTAAATGGCTTTTTTGCTCAATGTGACGTTTGTAAGATTATTGTGCTGCATGTAGGTATAGTTTGCTTGTTCTCATTGCCGAATATTTCATTATATAAATGTATCACTATTTATCCATTCTGTTATTGATGAACATGGAGTTGTGTCTATTTTGAGCCAATTTTTAAGAACACTGCTATGAATAGTTTTATATATATATCTCTTGGTGCATGTGTTGAGTTTCTTTATGGAGTAGAATAGCTGAAACATAGGATATGCATATTTTCTACTTGGCTATCTGTTGCAAATTACTTGCAAGATGGTGGCATCAATGAAGATTCCTACTATCAACAGTATTCTTGTTGGTTGAAATCTTTGCCAACATTTACTACTGTCATACTTCAACTTATTGCCAATTTGGTGTGTGTATAACAATATCACATTGTATTTTTAAAGTAATCTCCCTAATTACCAGAGTGGTTAATTATCCTTTCATGTAATTTTTGGCTCCTTGTATTTTGTGTTTTGTGAAGTCTTTGCTAATTTTTTTCTGTTAATATGTCTTTTTCTTATTGATTCATAGGCATTCTTTTTTTAATTTTTATTTATTTATGATAGTCACACAGAGAGAGAGAGAGAGAGAGAGAGAGAGGCAGAGACACAGGCAGAGGGAGAAGCAGGCTCCATGCACCGGGAGCCCGACGTGGGATTCGATCCCGGGTCTCCAGGATCGCGCCCTGGGCCAAAGGCAGGCGCTAAACCGCTGTGCCACCCAGGGATCCCAATTCATAGGCATTCTTAATATATTTTTCATACTCAACCTTTGTCACTTTTACGTGTTACACAGATTCTACAGTTTATGGCTTGATTTTTCACTCTTTTCATGGTGCCTTTTAATAATCAGAAGGTGTAATTTTAGTACTGTGAAATAGTCTTTTCCTTTACGTGCAGCACTTTTTTGTCTCTACTTTTAAGATATCTAAGATATTCTACAATATCTTCTAAAAGTTTGATAGTTTTGCCTTTCACATTTAGATCCTCCAACTACCTGGAATTGATTTTGTGTAGTGTTAAATAGGGGTCCCATTTTATTTTTTCCACATAGGATATCCAATTTCTCAGCACCATTTATTGAAAGAAAAGGTCCCATTTATCTGCAAGTCACCTCTAGAAGTACAAAATACGTAGAAGTTGGGCAGCCTGGGTGGCTCAGTGGTTTAGCGCCACCTTCAGCCCAGGGCCTGATCCTGGAGACCCAGGATCGAGTCCCAAATCAGGCTCCCTGTGGTGGAGCCTGCTTCTCCCTCTACCTGTGTCTCTGTCTCTCTCTGTGTCTCTCATGAATAAATAAATAAAATCTTTTAAAAAATACCTATAAGTCATGTGAATCTGCTTTTTGGACTCCCTACTCTGTTCTGCAGCTCTGTGTCTACTCCTGTGTCAGCTTCACTCTGTCTTTAATTAGTAAAGGCTGATGAGCTTGATACATTATAGGGCAAGTCCTTTCATTTGATTTTAGTTAATCCATGATTTAGCAGGTGTCAGTAGTTTGTTCTTTATTATTGCTGAATGGTATTCCATTACATGGATACACCATATTTTTGCCTAACTACTCATGAGTTGATAGGCTTTTGGTTGTTTCCAAATTTCAACTATGACTAATAATGCTGCTATGAACATTTGCATGTAATTTTTTGTGAAGACGTGTCTTCACCTCTCTTAGGTACATGCTCAGGTGGAATTGCTGGGCTATGTAGTAGTTTATATTTAAACTTTTGAGAATCTGCCAAATTGTATTCTAAAGTAGCTGCCACATTTTATATTAAATATGTGTTTCACATAAATTTTCCACCATCCACAGACTCTTATTGTCATCTGTCTTTTTGAGTATAGTCTTTCCAGTGGGTGTGAAGTGCTATCTCATTGTGGTTTTGATTTGCATCACCCTATTGACTAACGATGTTGAATGTCTGTTCATGTGCTCGTTAGTTTTTTGTATATGTCTTTGAAGAAGCGTGTACTCCAAATCCTTTGACCATGTTTTGATTGTATCGTCATCTTATTACTGGGCTGTAAGAGTTCTTTGTAAATTCTGGATACCAACTCTTTTTTTTTTCCAACTCTTTATTAAATATGTGTTTCACATATTTCCCCCCATTCTGTTGTCTTTTCATTTTCTTAATGTTGCCTTTTTAACTGTAAAAATACTGAATTTCAATAAGGTCCTCCTACTCATTTTTCCAGAAATGAATCCTTATATTTAGAGTTAATTGATTTTTGACAAATGCAAGTCATTGACAAAAAGACAGTCAGTTCAAAGATGGTGCAGGAACAACTGGATATCCACATGTGAAAAAGATGAACTCAGATGCTCACCTCACGCCATATACAGAAATTAACTCAAAATGGCTCACAGGTTTTAATGTAAGAGATAAAACAATAAAGCTTTCAGAAGAAAACAGGAAAGAGAAACTCAAGATCTTTGGCTGGCAAAGATTTTTTCGATTCTTGAATTCTTGTCCTGATTAAACACAATACATGTATGTCCATGTGTATTTGTATGTGGTATATGTGCATGGTGTAGGTAGGGAACTATGTAGCTACCTTTAGTCAAAATGATAAACTATTCTACTGGGATTGCTGACTAAAATTTGAATTATCAGTAACATAAGAATGTTGAATACAACATACAAAGAAAAAGTGGCGATCCAGCCAGAACAGAAAATTCAGAGCTTGGCAGGTAGAAATCAAAACAAAGCTCTGTGTAAATAGTAAATGAATCCCTTTTTCAAATACTATGCAATGCTTACTTACGTTTCAGGCTAAGAAATGTTGATTACCAGTGAGTCACTGACTACAGATTAAGAAGACAGTCTCCTACAGAAGGATGAATCTCTATCACCTAGGGAGATGCTGCATGCTTTAATGTTTGCAATGATTTTGTAATACTAAGATGAAATTCTTAAAGCCTATTATTTTCAACATGTGTAGGAAGAAACTGCTGAAGACTCACAATTCATCAAGAGGAACATTTCAGATACAAAGCCTCACTTTAAAGGTATTTTCTTCTATTAAATTCTATGGATTGTACCTAAAATTGTTAATAGCTAATTTTATAGACAAATGGCCACTTTCACCTCTACAAGGGACACACAAGAATATGGGCATAAATCTTGGCCACCTGTGTTCACTGTGATTCAGTCAGTGCTTTGCGTCTCTTCATGAGTTGATGGAATCTTTACTAAAGCCTCAATCTTGTTTCAGGGCAATATTTGTTTTCAAAATATATTTTCCAATATAATTAAAACTGCATTATTACTTATTAACATTTTAATATATTTTCAGGTACAGCTGGTTATTTATATATCTACCTATCCCTTTTAGGAAAAGTAACATTTTTAAAAAGATTTTATTTACTTACTTGACAGAGAGCACAAGCAGGGGCTGCTGCAGAGGGAGAGGAAGAAAAGGCTCCCCACTGAGCAGGGAACCCGATATGGGGCTCAATCCCAGGACTCTAGAAACATGACCTGAGCTGAAGGCAGATGCTCAATTGACTGAGCCACTAGGAACCCAGGAAAAGTAACATATTTTATTGTGCTTTTGCTCCTTTACGAGTCGTTTTTTAATCACTGGAGCCATTGGTCAAGTATTGGAACTCTGCCTTCCAGTGTCTGACAAGGGTTTTAGAACAGTAAATTCTTCATACACTTTTATTGTAATAAAGTAAACATTCATTTTTAATGCTGTAGTTGTAAAATCGCATTTCCCTAGCCCCAAGGTCTAATAGAAGAAAATATACAATGAAACCAGCCAAAATACTAAAATAATATTCTAGGAGAGACATATAGTTTTATCATTATTGTAATGAAGGCTAATTAATGTTTCAGTGCCAAGAGCCAAGTGCTAACTTTTTCTTTCTTGAATACCTAGTAACACAATGTTCTCTCATTTATTCTAAAGAGATATGCTCTCTCTTCTTAGATCAGAGCCTCTATCTAAATCTCTCGGACAATTTAAAAATCAGACTTTTTAAATCCTGGGTGAAGTGGACTTAGCTGAGTACAGACACATAACAAGAAGAGGGCCAGAAAAAGTTAGCCTTTTAATCATAGCTATTGTTCTAAGACTTATTGCTAATAACTACTCATTTCTTGGAAGTAGAAACGGTTTACTAGCTCATCAGAATTTCACATAAATCTGAAAGAGGAATGCTAAGTAGTGAAATAAATGAAGACAGCTTTGTTTTCAACTTGTGGTTAAGGGGACACTGGCAAAGCACATATACTGTGAAGTCTGCATATCAGATGAGCAAAATGGGTACTTTACCAAAAATGAATTGAAAAAATTCACAAATTCTTTTAAAATTCTTTCCTTCTTGCCTTAGATATAACCTAGACTGGTTCTAAATAATTTTCTTAAATACTATCTGCAGTGATCTTTTCAGTTACAACCCTCTAGTCCTTCAGCCACCTGGAAACACCAAGTCCCACCTGGAGCCTTATCCTGTCCTCAGGGCCTGGGCCAGTGCAGTCCTCTATATTGGAGGAATTTTTAGAAGTCTTAGAGTAGCAGCTTATCTGCTCAGTATCAGAGGGGCCATTCTGCTGATCCTGCTCTGATACCTAACCTAGTTTCAGGCACTAAAATTTTATCTGGTTATTGGTAACCAAATCTCTATCTTGAACCACTAGAAACTTGAGCCTGGATTCTTCCGTCATGATCCTTAGTCCTATCTTGGGATCTTGCTTAGTATCTAGCTGGTGCAATACTCTCTGTAATGTTCTGTGGACTTCGTATAGAGCCTTACCCTAGAACTCCAGCCTTCACGAGTTATGTCTCCAATATACACCACCTGATAACCGTGACACAGACTTTGCTCATGTATGGATTTCTACCATTGCCCATTGTCAGAGTCTTCTAGAGACAGGTCCTATGCTTGGGCTAATTTCTTACTCTAATAGTAACTCTGGTAATACCTCTGTTTTAAAAGATTTCTATTCAAACCAGTCAATAGTAAGTTTTAGATGTATCACTACATATACATCTGCTGCTTGAAATTCTGAAAGAAATTATTCCATACCTGTCTGAATGAATCCTGATTTATATCCATTAGTTGTGCCATTTTCTGGTGTCACAGTGGATGATCCTGAAGAGTTTGGTTTCATTGAGTGGCAAGTAGCAGAGGATTGTCGGCTTCTACATTCTAGGAAGGAGTAAGAATCATATTTTGGGAGGGGACCAATATTCTGTTAAAACAGGTGATGGGAACACAGTTCATAAAATCTGTAAAATTGCTGCTCCGTAAGTGGTAACCACATTCCTTCTCAGAGGTTCCCCCTCCTGGAATTCTGAGTCCAACAGAATGTTCAAGATGGTGAATTCACTTCATCTCCCTAAGGCCAGATGTCACATTTAGAAGAAAAAAAAGATCAGACTTTTGTTCTTCACAGATTAGTTACCAGGGGAAAATTGCTCATAAGCAATATAACCATGGTAGTTTTATGGAGAAGATTGAGGCTAAAATACCCGTAATTTATAAAAAAACAATAAGCTTTCAGGACACCTGGGTGGCTCAGCGGTTGAGCATCTGCCTTCGGCTCAGGGCTTGATCCCAGGGTCCAGGATTGAGTCCCGCATTGGGCTCCCTGCGAGGAGCCTGCTTCTCCCTCTGCCTATGTCTCTGCCTCTCTCTCTCTCTCTCTCTCTGCATCTCTCATGAATAAATAAATAAAATCTTAAAAAAACGAACAAACAAAAATAAACCAAAAAACATCAATAAGCTTTCAAATGCTAGTTAACCTCCTATCAGAATCGAGGTAAGCTGTCTTTAACACTCTCACCTCAACTTTATGTCCAAAAACTGAAGCAAAGGAAAATATATAGGTAGAAGAGAAATTTTTAAAATGCTCAAATTCTTAGTTTTTATTAAAGGAAATACACACACACACACACATATATATAAATATTCAAGGTGATTTCTGATCATGCAACACAAAGCTTCATTTTAGGTAAGCCAATATTAATGGAGCTTTACTGTAATACTTTAATAATATTTTGAATTGAGTCAGGTAGAGAGCAATTACTATGACACCCTGTGGGGTTGTACCTTCCAAATGAATTGTACTACATGTTATACTATATTAGTCTTTAAAGGCAGCAGGTGAAAAAGAAATATAAATGGTTGCAAATGACCAGGTTAATTATAGAGGATTCTTCAGAGAGTTTCCAAGTTTATCAAATATATGCAAGGGCTGGAAGCAGTTTTCTATAACCTTCATTGCTAGAACCTTCCTTGAAGAGCTACTGTACTTTAGCCTAAAGGATATCTCTACATTTATGTGTATTACATGCATGATATTGCATATTGATTATATGCAATTGATATTATATGTCTACATATCTATATATAGATAGATAATATACACATACCCATTTCTAATTCTAGAATAGCAACTGCTATATATGTGAGGCTTCAGATGCCTGGCTGGCTCAAATGGTAGAGCATGTAACTCTTTTTTTTTAAGATTATTTATTTATTTGACAGAGAGATCGAGCCAGCGAACACAAGCAGGGTGGGCAAGATGGCAGAGGGAGAGGGAGTAGACTCCCTGCTGAGTAGGGAGTTGGACACGGGGCTCTATCCCAGGACTCTAGGATCATGACTTGAGCCAAAGGTAGAAGCTTAACTGACTGAGCCACCCAGGTGCCCCTAGCATGTGACTCTTATTCTCAGCGTTGTGTGTTCAAATCCAACACTGAGTGTAGAGATTACTTAAAAATAATACCTTTTAGGGGCACCAGAGTGGCTCAGCTGGTTAAGCATTCAACTCTTGATTTCAGCTCATGTTTTGATCTCAGGGTTGAAGGACTGAGCCCCAAGTTGGTTCTGCACTCAGTGGGAAGTCTGTTTCTCTCCCTCTGCCTTTCCCTCTGCTCCTTTCACTGCTCGCACACACACACTCTCTCTCAAATAACTAAATCTTTAAAAAAATCTTTGTAAAAAATTAAATTAAATCTTAAAAAAATTTTTTTAAATGTAAGGCTTCAAAAGCCACTCAGGATTATTGTACCTGGCTTGGAACATGCATCATTTCCTAAAGAATTATATATCATTTTAAATGCAACCAACAGTAATTACAGTGGAAGAATTAAAGGAAAATCTATACTTATAATTTTGATTTATTATACTATTTCTTACAGTCAGGCCAAAATCTTGCATAGATAACAAATGGAAGCATTAAAGACAATTATATTATCTTAATAATTAAGGAAAGTCTCAGAATCTAAGTAACTGCTCAAAAAAATAAGGATTAGATTATTCCATTGGATTAGAACAATGAATAAAACTTGTGGCAAGTCCTATCAACCACACGAAGAGGTCGATGAGGTTTCAATTGGATTCAGCTCTATAAATAAGTTAGTTAAGTTCTTCGTAACTTAAAAAAACTAAAACTTCACCAACTTAAGAGTGCACTTCCCCAGGTATGGTGAAGAAAGCACTATTTGTTCTACAGTATGTATAGTTCTAATGAAAACAGAAAATTATATATGCTTGGGAATTACCAAAGAACCTAAAAAAAGTTGAAAAAGGATGTAACCAGGAAAATGACACTTTGAGGTCCTCTCTAAGTGACAGAAGAGCTGGAAAGAGTCTGTCTGCACTTTACCCTCCCAAGAGACAAATACAAAGACACATGTACTTTTCCTAAACCCGATAGTCTCTATTGAAAATAGAAAGAAAGAAAAAAAGAAAGAAAAATAAAGAAAGAAGCTAGTCAAATAACCTGTCAGAGAGTTTTACATCTTTGGATAGTCTTCTGAACTTGGGATATTTATCTATATCATATCTAAATTCTGAACTCTGTATAGGTCATTTATTACTACTGTAACATCCTCATTCCCTTCCTTCCTTTTCCTTTCTCTCCAGAAGTTGACGCTACCTTTCCAGCAGATAAGAGGTCCTTTTGACAATACACCCTGGGAGCTTCTGACTAGGTAGTACTTTAAGTGCTTCTGCTTCTTTGGCTGGGTGGTGAGTTTCAAGTTAATATGGTTGGAAAATTCTGTGAAATATCGAAATCCTCTTTCTCCACAGCCAATACAGTTTCCAGAAAACCCTAAAAGAAGGAAAACCAAAGTTACTAGTGGACTAGTAAATTGATAAAATACTTTCACATACAAAAGGTATAGAAATATTCCAACTTTTTGACCCAATAACTTCCTAATTTCAAGGAAAAAATAATTTTAAAAAGCAAAGTTATTTATAAAGACTGATGGTAATTTAAATCCTGCTGTAAGAGGATAATGGTTAAGGAAACAGAGTGGATGTGGAAAGTATCATGTGATAGAATTCATATAGTTGACATGAAAATATGAAAAAGTTTGGTCCTAGACATATCCATTTTTCCTTTCTCCCACACTCCCTTCTTAGAGAATCTGTTGGCCCTCATTCTCTGCCCTACCCATCACGTGGACTTGCCATCATGGCCACAGCTGATTAGACTGTGCTATTATATGATCCAGTGTAGGACAGTCAGAGTCTCCTAGAATTTTAAAATAAATACAAAAAGAACCAGTCAGATGGCACTGGACCCTGGATTTGTAAGGTCTTATAAAATTGGAAGCCAAGCTGGGAGTATATCCAACTGCCTGTCAGCTAAGATGTGGGAGAGAATAAATTGAGAACCATGAAGAGGAAGCTGAAGCTGGTCTGCAGATAGGAAAGGGTATACAGTGATAGGCAAACCCAAGGCACTGCCAACTTTCCAGTTTCTATGACATCTAGCTGTACTTTCTCACATGAGTTTTCTGAGAGTCCCATTTCCTCTTTATTCATCTCCCTGTACTCAAACTAGCATTTTATTCCTTTAGATCTAACATCTAAACAATTCTCACTCAGATTAATCAAACAAAATAAAACTTTCAGTGACCTACTTATAGTAGGGGACACAGAAAGAAGAAATGGAGAAGTTGAAGAAGATGAGAGGCTATCCTTTGCTAAATTGGAAATAAGCCCCCTAATACACAGAGGAAAGTTGCACAGAAAGAATATGAGTTCCTCTGGTTGTGACTGCTGAGGACACAACATATATACTGCTATGTAGTGAATGAGGACAAAAAAAAAAAGCTGTAAATGAGAAAGGGCATTCCCAGCTCATACATACAATATCTCTCTATATACGTAACTAACTTAAAATAAATCTACTGATGAAGTGATACATTCTCTTTAAACTCCAAAACAATCTGTTACATAATTAACAAAGATAGAAAAGGAGAAAAGAGGGCAGCCCCGGTGGCTCAGTGGTTTAGTGCCACCTTCAGCCCAGGGCCTGATCCTGGAGACCTGGGATCGAGTCCCACATCGGGCTTCCTGAATGGAGCCTGCTTCTCCCTCTGCCTGTGTCTCTGCCCCACCACCACCCTTCTCTCTCTGTGTCTCTCATGAATAAATAAATAAAATATTAAAAAAAAAAGAAAAGGAGAAAAGAGAAAGGCCACCAGGATTAAATACAGAATATTTCACAATGTACCAATCTCAGAATGCTGACAATCAAGTCCGAGCATTTAGAAATGGCAGTCCAATTTATTATTATTTACTCAGCAATTATTTATTGAGCATCTACCTATATACCAGGCATTGTGTGAAACTGGAAAAATAGAGACAGTGGTAATTTCTAATCAGTTACATAATACTAGTAAGTCCATGTAATTAGTCTATTACTGTTATTTTATAGAATTATAAACATTAATATAATTTGATAAATTATTTAAAATATGTTCAGAGATGGTTTGCATTTGAGAGCATTTGGCTTTCTGTCCAATACCTTAGAGCTACAGGCCAAAAAAAAATTATCAATGACGACTGCGTAGTTCACCAAGTTCCCAAGCCATTTAACCATCCATCTCTCCATGCATTCGTGGATCTATCCAACAAATCCATCCATCCATCCAACAAATACTTGTACTCTACATGCACTAGGCAGTGTTTCAAGTACTAGGTTTTCAGCATGACAAAAGCAGACAAAACCACTGCTTCCATGGCACTTACATTGTGGTGTGATCATCATGCCTTGATAGAAAAATGCCTAGTTTGTGAAGCAGATGTAGTACCCAAACACAGTAAAATGATAAAAGAACACTTTAGCAAAAATAATTAAAGACATTGTCTTTAATTACTAATTCATAAAAGATTAGTTTGAGAATTAGAATTAACTAATTACTGAGGTGAGGTTTTATCTTTTTTCTTTTGCCTATTCTCTGAGGTGAAAAGGAAGAGAGGGTAAGGAGGAAGCAAAACAACAGAACTGGATAATCTTCAAAGAACAGAAATGGTACACTGATGATAAGCATTAATAATATTAAAGAGATAGAATTCTACAGCTCCTTTTTCAAACTCTGTATGGTTTCAGTAATAACCTTTGTTCAAGGGAGATTTTGTCTGCTCAAAGTTCTTGTTGTCATCATCACAAAAAATAATTCTTCGTACAACTAAACTAGCTTTCTAGCTTTTCTGTCAATCAATTATTCCAATTGTATGGTAGATTTGGGACACATGAATGCACTGCCAACTGGATCAATATATTTTTTAATCAATCCCCCCATAGGGGGGTATGCAGATTGAATCTGCATAATTTACATAAAAGGTTAGGCAAATTGATATTGGAGTCCACCAGGATTCTAGTATATTTGAAGCTTACATTTCCCCCCACTATATCTTAATGCATACTAAAATAATCTATCATCAGTAAGAATGTTGGATGGATGTTAACTATTAAACAACAGAGTATTGAACATATAGAATCTCAACAACATATTTATCCAAGAGAAAACTTCAACCATTTTGTTGTACTATGTTTTCAATTTAGAAAGTGGTTAGTAGGGGATCCCTGGGTGGCTCAGTGGTTTAGTGGGGGCGTGATCCTGGAGACTCAGGATCAAGTCCCACATCGGGATCCCTGCATGGAGCCTGCTTCTCCCTCCACCTGTGTCTCTGCCTCTCTCTCTGCATATCTCATGAATAAATACATACAATCTTTAAAAAAAAGAGAAAGTGGTTAGTAAAAAATCATGCCCAGTCACAAGGCTAGAGAAAGTAAGCAAAATTCCATTCCAAAATGGAATTTTGTCATATTTATTAACATGACAGAGTGGTAGAATAACTACTATGTAAAGAACAAGTATTCTGTTCCAGGCACTATGCTGGATGGGTGTCTTATAAACATAATTTGATCTTTACAACCTTGCAAGGTAGGCATCACTGGCCTCTTTATACAGATGAGGAATCTGAGACCTCAAGAGGATAAGTAGCTTGCCCATATTCTGAAAGTACTAAGTGCTAAATCTGGCATTTTAATCCCCAATTCCAACTCCCAATGCCCATGGTCTTTGATCTCCTATTCCTGGTAACATATAATTATGAAATCTATTATTCTGATAATGTTTGTTGTGTCCTTTCTGTGATATATTCTAGGAGGATTCCTCTAGTCATGAAGAATCATTGAAAAAGAAGACATCATGAGCGATTTTTCTGTTTGTGATTAGAGCCACATGTCAACTATTCCATTTGATGACACTATAATGCTTTAATTTTTTTATGTTTGTTTTTTGTTTGTTTTTAGTAATCTCTACACCCAACATGGGGCTCAAACACATGATCCTGAGGTCAAGACTCACATGCTTTTCCAAATGAGCCAGCAAAGTGCCCTGATGCTATAATGCTTTTAAAATGTTAAAAAGAAGTTTCCCAAAATTGTTATATCACAAGACGACTAGGTTACTAGCTTTGTGTCTTATCATTTTTGTGTCCCTACATCACAGCCTAGCATGGTTTTTGGCACATACTACATTTTGAACAAATATAGTTGAATGAGTGGACAAATGAGGATTTGGAAACTTCTTTGATAATGTAGTCCAATGTATAAACATTACCCTTAAGCTTCTGTGTTAAACCATCTGCTCAAAATCACTAAAAGTAAAGAAAATTAACATCTTTTTTATGAAACCCTAATGGAAATTATCACTTCTTTTCCTATGAACGAAGAGAAGACTTTGGATTGTAACTTAAGGAACCTTTATAAAGCATGGGCAGGGGTACTTTCTGACCCTAAATACTGATATATGTATTTCTAAACTTTCTGATAATACTGTATGTATAACTAGGAAAAATGCATCAAACTAAACAAGCACAGCTCACAACCAAAACAATTCTTGAATTCTTTGCCTTCTTTTCTCTTTTTCGTTTTTGTTATTTATTTGCACCAAAAACATCTATTTGATAGCACCTACAGAAAGAGAAATTCTGAGAAACAAAAACTCCAGAGAAACACAGAAACAAAGAAAGCAACAAACCTTATGTGACATCTTATCTTCTTTTTTTAAAAGATTTTATTTATTTATTCATGACAGAGAGAGAGAGAGAGAGAGAGAGAAAGAGAGAGAGAGAGAGAGAGACAGGCAGAGGGAGAAGCAGACTCCATGCAGGGAGCTCGACGTGGGACTCGATCCCGGGTCTCCAGGATCACACCCCAAGCCGAAGGTGGCACTAAACCGCTGAGCCACCGGGGCTGTACCATCTTATCTTCTTAATTATCTTATCTTCTCAATTATTAAAACTAATTTAAAATAAATCTTATTTTATTTCCCATGATGTAAGGAAGCTAGGTTATAAATAAGGGCAAACTCAAAGTAATACAGAAAGTAAAACAATTCTGAGATACAGTTACACATTTTACATCATATGTCTATTCCTAGTTATTTTGTTTGAACTCATGCTAAATATAAAATAAGAATCATATCAATCAAGTGTAGTTAGGAATAATGGGTGATATGGAGAAACTACCAACAACTTACAAAGTAATTCATAGTTGAATAACTGAGAGTTGACTTGACATCAGGTCCAAATCAATGACTCTATAAAAAGTGAATCCTGCTTTGCTTTACAAAGTATTAATATTTGATAAATCTCATGCCATCCTTTAAGCCTGGTTTTAAAAAGTGTCTTTGAGGTGGGTGTTTTGAGAATGAATAGAAAATAAAAGATAAATTTAAAGAAGTTACTAAAAGAAAAAAATGTTTCATACTTGAGTTAAACTACAGAATTCTCAAATAATTCTATCATTTTTAAAGAAAATTCTATGGTAATTTAAAATAAACTTATAGCTTAACTCCTTCATCTTAGAGGGAGTTTTATAGATGTAGAATACTCACCTAAAAGTGCATTTTTCCCATGATCATCTGGTAGAAATCGCTTGTCTACAGCACACACTAGAATGTGTTCAGGAAGATTGGGAGACTTGGCCCCCACCAGGAGGAATCCTGCTGGGATGTCAATTTGTTCCATACACAGAGATACCAAACGCAAATCCTTTCCCGCTTGACAAAAACCTAAAAACCAGTAAAAAAAGAACACAGTGAAATGTTTAGAAAAGTTCTCTCTTATCATGCATGTGGAGGGTGGATTTACCTGTCGGAATCAGCATTAAGGACTAAATTTAAAGTTCATATATTTTAACCAGACACAAAATAAGGTATTTTGAAAAGATACAAAAAGGAGGTATTTCTGACAGATTCAGCCAACACTGATGACTTCATATTTTCTGATCCACGGGTATGCTAATGATAAAATATACACAGCAAACTTTGGAAACTGTACATGATTTTTATTGCATATAATACAATATTTTTATATTTGCAGTGCAAGTTTTCTATAAATGGTGACTGTCATAGAAGAGGGAGGGAGGCTTTCCATTTCACGTAGGGAGAGACTGAACCTCAGAATTTGGTGGCTCATAAATGAATGGCTAGAACTAGAACTCAGAACTGTGAGGTCATCTTCATGAGCTACCATTGAAAAATATACCTTTCTCTAAGAGCTCACATTATAGTTTATTGAAAGAATGTATAAGGAGCCAATAATCACAAAACAATATTACAGAGCTATATATTCTGCTGCAAAGCACCTATTTCACATCTTCTGGGAGATAATCAGACTTCCCTGAACCCTAATCACATGAGTCTCCCTGGAAAACTGTGATATTCTAGACTGACTGGAGTTGGCACCTGATCCAAGCTGGCCACTGTAATAGCCCTCCTTTCTGGCTATAGTTGATCAGTCAGGGGCACCTGACATTAACTAGGCCAATCAGAGCTTTTTCTCTAGGAATTCTGAACATGGAGCCAGGAAGTGGCTTAGTTTGGTCTGTGGCAGCTTGGTTCCTTGCCTTGTGAGAGAAATCTGTCAGCACTGTCAGCAGACAGGAGGTTCAGGGGGAATGTTCTAGCAGTATGTGGGCCCCTGAAACTCAGTGTATGTGTCTTTCCCATGGTTTGATCATGAAACACTTTGCTTAGGAATTCTTCAAATAATGTCTTCATTCTACCGAAAGCTAATCTCATTTGGGTCGGGTTGGGTTTCACTTGCAGCTAAAAGAGGGTGAATAAAAGTATGATAAATACTATTTCAGAGAGTTGTGGAAGATAAAGGATGGACATCTAACTCTCCGCACACAAACCTGAGGGGACCATCATCATCACCCAATACAAAGTAGAGAATAACTATGTTAAATCTTCACGTATCAGTTCATAGGATGTTAACCAAATGCCAACAAACAAATTGGATGTGATCAGCGGGTATATGAGAAATAATAAGAAAACAATATCCAAACATTGTGTGAAACTGTAGTGCAAATAAATCTACTATATGGTTTGGCTCATCAAACCTCAAAAGTAGACATAATGGTATTGGAAGAAGTCAAAAGAAAGACTAAAATAATAAAACATTGTGGTTCAATCACTTCAAGCCCATAGGTCCCCTTTTAACATGAAAAACGTTCAAATTTAACTTTTAGTTTTGTGAATTGAGAAAAACAATAGCAGGATGCTATTCTGATTTTTTAAAACAATTTTTGAATGAATCTATATTTATTATTTACAATATAATCTATAGGTATTTGAAAAACAGTCATTTGTACATGTGAGTCATATTATTTACTTAGTTTACAAACATTTTTTGGAAACTATGGATACATAAAACCCCTAAAAAAATTCTGCTGTCCTCACCCCATTTAAGGGACAGGACTCACAGACTTGAAAGTGGGGAAATGATGATGATGATGACGACATTGGTGGCAGAAAAATATATGGAGCACTTAAAATATGCCAGGTACAGTGATAACCACTGTATAGATTTATCTTATTTAGTCCTCTCAACAACTACCAATTTCTTTCCAAAGATGGAGAAATTGAGGCTCAGAAAGGCTAGGGAACTTGTCTAAGGTTATGTAATGAGTTCAGTAATGTTCAGGGATATAAGACATGGGAAATTTACTATATAAAAATAGACCAAAAAGTATACTACTCAATTTGGCAAAAGAAAAGCTAAAAACAATTATAATCCAGATCTAAAACCATGAAAGGTGAACAAAGACATTTAACCAAATTCTAAAATACTAAATCTTAAGAGGCATTCTTTTTATTTTATTTTTCAAAGATTTTATTTATTTATTTAAGAGAGAGATTGCACACAAGCAGGTGGAATAGCAGGCAGAGGGAGAAGAGGGGGAGAGGGAGAGGGAGAAGCAGGCTCCCCTCTGAGCGGGGAGCTCAACGTGGGGCTCAATCGCAGGATCTTGGGATTGTGACACGAACCAAAGGCAGATGCTCAACCAACTGAGCCACCCGGTGCCCCTCTAGGAGGCATTTGAAAGTCCTGAAAGAAGCACTATTTTTTTTAATCAAAGGAATTATTAATTTGTGTAGACACTACACCTAGAAACACATTTCCCGTAAGAAATAGTACCTTCATCATCACTTGCTTCAAAAGGCATAATTAAACTCAGTGATGAGAGGTTCATGATTACCTATTAGTGGAAAGCAGGATGCTAGGGGAACTGTCTTTGGCACTTAGAAGTAGTAATACAACCTTCCTACAACTTTGACTCACACCGCATTAGCAAGAATAGACTAGAAGAAACAATGACTCTGTACTGATTTATAGAATTTGCAAATTATTATGAGCTTTTTAGAACATCAGAGCTATATAGAACCTCAAGATCATCTGATACAGCATCTCCGAACAGGTAGTTCTCAAACTCCTAGGGATTTATAAAGGTATTATGTGATACTTGGAATTACAAGTCAAACTAAAATAGATACCATTACCAATTTCTGAAAACTAATAAATAATGATTCTAATATCCTACTTTTAAAACAGAATGTTCTGAGGGCCTTCCCTGGTACATGTGTAGGGATAGTGAAAACCAGCTGAATGAACTCCAGGACTCACTTGTTTGAATCCCATATCAGTGTGTGGTTTTGATTTCACACAATTGGTTTTATTATCAGGCTTAATTTATACTTGTAATACACTCTTGGTTAATGATGGGAAGCTCAGAGGGCACTGATTGTGTTAATGAGCATGGTCATTTTACAAATGTGTCTAAAGATGCTCTTGTTAGGTATGAAAGTTAGATTTGATCCCAACCTCACTCATTAAATTATCAAATTATATAAAATGCACCAATATGTTTCTAGGACACCAAAAAAATGTCAAGGTAAAATTTAGTGATTATAATCCAATTTTGCTTTCCACGGTAAGAGGGAAAAGCCTACCTCATTCTGCAGCATGTTCAGTAGCAGAAAATCTGCAAGCAGCAGCCTGAAACCTTTCCATCATATAGAGCAAAAATACAAAAATTACAAAAATAAGCTAGTATACCCTTTAATCTTAAATTATAAAAATTCCAAAATGTGGGTATTAAAATTAGATTTAAAAAAAATAAAATAAGGGATCCCTGGGTGGCGCCGCGGTTTGGCGCCTGCCTTTGGCCCAGGGCGCGATCCTGGAGACCCGGGATCGAGGCCCACGTCGGGCTCCCGGTGCATGGAGCCTGCTTCTCCCTCTGCCTATGTCTTTGCCTCTCTCTCTCTCTCTCTGTGTGTGTGACTATCATAAATAAATAAATAAAATCTTTAAAAAAATAAATAAATAAAATAAAATAAAATTAGATTTTGACTTTCTTCTTTTTTAAAAAAAGGTTTTTAAATTTATTTCAGAGAGAGAGCGAGAGAGAGCGCAAACATCAGTTGGGGAAGGGACAGAGGGAGAAGCAGACTGCCTGCCAAGCAGAGAGCCGATCTGGAGCTCCAACCCAGGACCCTTGATCATGACCTGAGCTGAAGGCAGATGTTTAACTGACTGAGCCACTCAGGTGCCCCTTGACTTCCTTTTTTTGATGCCGGAAAGCATTTAAATACACTTAACCCCCTAAAAAGCTATAATATTTCATTTTTGAATTTATCAATAAAATTATGCTTTTTCTTACACAACTAATTTTAAATAAGTAGCAATTACTTAATAATAAAATGTAGACAATTTTTCTCATATGCATGAATAAGATCAAAAACTATATTAACATACTGGTTTAAAATAAATACTTTCTACTTAAAATCAATTCTTTATCACATGTTTAAGGGGTACTTATGACAATGAAAAGAGAAAATGTCCTATTTTATGCTTTAAAAAAGCCACAATGATGAGAATATGTAAAAGAGGGACAAGAACCAACTGACAGTGCTTCCAATATCCAAAACTGGAACAATCTGAGGAACAAAATAGGATTGGATTAGAACTCAATATAAAATAAATATCTAATAAATAAATAGATATCCATGAGTGCATAATGATATAAATGACTGAATAAATTAAAAAATGGGGGGGAAAGAGACTAATTTCCATGCAGAATTTCAAATAATTTATGTAGATACTCTTCCCCTCAAGAAGGTGAAGCATAATTCCCCATTCCTTAAGTATAAGCTGAGCTTAGTGACTTTCTTCCACAGAATGGAAAGTGGGGGAAAGAATGGAGATAACACTACCTCAGCCAAGTGATCTAGGTCAACAACAGTCATAAATCATGTTGATAGCATGTACCCTTAACACAATATGATGAAAATGACACATTGTGATCTTCCTTTCTCAAATCCATAACCCAAGTTTAACCAGGAGAAAAACATCAGACAAATTTCAGTAGAGGGTCACCTACAATATACCTTACCAATAATTCCTAAAACTGTCAGGGTCACCAGAAAAAAAGGAAAATCTGAGAAACTGTCACAGCCCAGAGGAGCCTAAGGAGATATGATGACTAATTTAGTATCCTGGTAGGATTCTGGAACAGAAAAAGGATATTAGGGAGAAATTAAGAACCCAAATAAACCATGAACTTTAATTATTATTAAAAATTAATAATGGGGCGTCTGTGTGACTCAGTTGGTTAGGTGCCTGCTTTTGGCTCAGGTCATGATCCCAGGGTCTTGGGATTGGCTCCTTGTCAGGCTCCCTGCAGAGTAGGGAATCTGCTTCTCTCTCATCCTCCTCCCCTCCCCACCCCCAAGTAAATAAATAAATAAAATCTTTAGAAAATTAGTAATAATGTAAGATGTCAACCATAGGAGGAACTACAGGGATATACAGAAACTCTATAGTATTTTCTCAACTTTTCTTTAAATCTAAAATTGTTTCTAAAAATTAAAGTCTATTTTTACAATGTCCTATTTTATCTTCTTTTCCTCATGTTACTCGCCAACACAAGCCACTCAGCCAATTCAATTAAGAGGAAAGAAAATAAAAGTGAAAGAAAAGGCAAGGCTAAGTCCAGCAACAGGGTCAGGAAGAAATGGCCAGAAATGGTTGCAAAATCAAGAAAAAGTTCCTGTTTAGTTTGTAATTATTCTGAGAATACAGTCACCTGGCAAGGGTCTGACCTTTTACTGTGATATCTTTTCATTGTTTCCTCTAAACCCTCGTTCTTGGGATTCAGATCAGCTAATAATTTACAAAATACATTATCAGGGATCCCCAATTAAGAAAAAAACATTGTATAAAGAGCAATATTTAGGGTTTTTTTTTAAGATTGAAAATAAGCTGTGTGTCTGTAAAGAAGAGTGGGTAGCTAAAGAATCTATGAAATGTGATTATATTTGAAGGTCTGTAGGATCCAAGTATCTGGTATAGTAGGTAGTTCTAGTCTCTAGAAATATGTCAGATTATTAATATAATAAAGAGCAATTATTCAATCTCAATTAAAACAGCAAACAAAATGAAAAGAAACCTTATTACTCCCCTGTAGGGTAATTTTGAATCACATCTGAACTAATCCTGAAAGAAAGGCAGAATGTTTCTTGCAGAGGCTCCTGGAAGACCTGGGGAAGAGCGCCCTAAGGATCTAAGCCTGTTTACGCAAAGGAAGAAAGATAAGTTATCGATGTGGGCACACATATAACAATTTATTTGACAAACTTGCCCCTAAGTAGCTTTGTTTTCTGAAAGCAATACTGAAATGCTGCCTTCACCCCAAGACCTTTGGAGCAAATTATTTTAATTAAGAAGAGGAATAATGGTAGAGGGCCCTTCTTTGTAAACTTCATCTGCATTTCCTTAAGAAAATAGCCAACGTTTTCACTTCACAGAACCAGATTTGCATTCTCCAATTATCCCCCACTTGAAGGCTGCAGAGTAATCTAAGCGGGGGGAGGGGAAAGTTTACTGAAACAGCTGTAAACACAAACTAAAGTCATCAAAGCTGTATTTGGAGGCCTCCGATTTGGTTGCCCTTCACCTCTTTAGACAATCAACTGCCTCCCAGCAGGGTGGGAACCTACACTATTCCAATAATTTACATAAGAAATTAGCAACCAAAATTTACATCTGAATGGTAACCCCCAGAAGCCCATCAGGTATTAAGTATCTGCTTATCTAAATTGCCTCTAAAAATAGCTTTACCTTTCTTTAAGTCTTAGGTAAATAGAGGATTTCCCATGAAAGGAAGGTGGTATGCTAAAACAAGTCAGGCATTATATTGCCCTAATTCACAGTCATTTCTATAAAAAAAAATTTCAGAGTGTTCTGTCTTGGAATGAGAGGGCTCTTAGAACCATCCTAGAAAGAGCCAAGTTAAAACAGCTGTGGACAAACTTTAAACTATCAAACTCTAAAGGATGCTTTTTGTTTTTAATGGCCACCTACAGGCAAATTAAAAGGAGAAAAATATGGACACGTAATTAATTCTAAGAAACCAAAGTAGATGATGTAGGAATCTACATGTAGGACTAGTGTTTTTGGGTTGTCTTGGAATGTGAATTTATGCCTGGGTGGGATTGAGTTACCCCCACCCCCAAGGAAAATTGCACCTCCAAGTCTTATCCTTCATCCCTTACACTTTACATAATCCCTACAAGGTACAAGTAATGTTCTCATGTTTTAAATGTCAAGAAATAGTTGCTATCTGTTAGATCGCTGAGTTTGCATCTTGGTGTGCACTAAACAGCTTTCCATACCTGATTGTTAGTAATACCACTGTTAGCACCTGAAAAGGGAAACTAAAAAACATATTTAGAGCACAGGGAAAACAAGGGGGCCCCTCCCCCATTTTTAGTGTAAAATTTGATATTTCAAAATTATCCCCTAAAGCTTTTACTCTGATTCTGTTTAATTCTTACATACAACAGGATTCTCAATGACAACCCAACAACATTTCAAGCACAATTTCAATGTCTAGTTATTAATTATTAAGTAAAGCTTGACTGAGCAATTAAATAAAAGGTACAGGGCAGCCCAGGTGGTTCAATGGTTTAGTGCCGCCTTCAGCCCAGGGTGTGATCCTGGAGACCCCAGATCCCATCCCATGTCAGGCTCCCTACATCGAGCCTGCTTTTCCCCCTGCCTGTATCTCTGCCTCTCTCTCTCTCTCTCTCTCTCTCTCAATCTCTCTCTCTCTGTCTCTCATGAATAAATAAATAAAATCTTTTAAAAATGCACAATTTTATCTTCTACAAATAAACTATACTGCATGATTGTTCAAAATAAATGGAAAGGGTAAATATAAAACATCTGATTATCCATTACTGTTTTTGAGGATAGAACCGAAAGAAGTAGGAAGACAGGACACTTAGAAAGTTCCTAAAATAGTAGCGTTCTTGAAGGAAAAGCTCTGATCTGAGTCTAGGCTTGCTTTTGCTACATATCATCTCAGAGAAGTCATTCAATTACTGTGAATCTCCCTTTCTTCATCTAGAAGATAGAATGATAATACCTTTCTTATAGACACCTGCTGTGAAGTCACAGGAGATAATGTCAGTGAGAGCATAATCATTCCTCATTCCTTTCTGTAATTACTGGTTTCCAGCCTTGAGCACCACATGCTATGTTGGAAACTAGCCAAAATAAAGAGGGATTGGGGGGAAAAAAAAGAAACCCACCATCTGTAGTGCAAGACCCTTCTGGGGCAGGTTTTTGTGAATAGGGAATTGGTGGGCTATTTGAATCAGACATTTCTTCATCATCTTCGTCATCTTCCATTTCATTAACTGTTAGATTGTTAGAAAAATCCAGGCTTCCATTTTGAGTATAGCGGTGTACCAAATCCTTATCCAGATCCTCCACTTTGGGTTTTACATCTGGGTGAGCAAATAAATCACAGCTAATTTAATAAAAAGATGCTTATAGAAAAATAACCAAAAGAAAAATTCATAGTTCTGAAAGATATCAGAGGACAGGGAGACTAGCAACGTCTAACATTCAATCAATTTACTTCAGAGGTTCCCAGACTTGGAATTTCCATTTCTTTTAAAAGGAGTCTAGAAATGTATGGGATTGAAAAACTTACCTGCAGATGAGAAAGGATGCTGGTCAGGGTCCAAGTACAGCTGGGAAAAAATTGGCCGTGGTACCACACTACTACATCTGAGAGAGGCTTCTATGGAGTTGTGGAGAGCTTCCTCAAATTGAGCAGATTTCAGTTGCCCAGCATATGAATTCCCCATGGTCTACACCACCTCCCCAAAGAAAAAGAGGAAGAAAGGGAAAAAATTGATACAATTAGAGGACTCTATGTCTGCAAAGTATGCGCATATATCATTAAGATTCATACATGAACTTTACCTATATTTCTTAAGACAATTTGTGTTGGTTATCTGTTACATCACTTTTGTCTTTATAATCCAAACCCATTTCAAAAAGACCCTGTAGAGGATCTTATATCTTAGAATCAAACAGTAGTAAATGCCTTACGGTTCTCCAACCAGTAAATCAAGATTGACCTGTCAATTGTGAAGCTGAATATGGAGACCATGGGGTCACACCTCCTCCTTAAAACTAGTGGGCTACCATAACCCTATACCAAATCTATCAGTGCTTTTAGAGTAAATATCTAGTTACTTCTCTTTCCAGTAAGATCTTCTTACCCTGGCACAGTGAGGGTAGATGCTTCTCTGGGGAAAAAAAAAAATCTCAAAGTGTGGTCTGAAGTCACCAAGACCTGTTCTGGGATTCATGAGATCAAAACTCCTTTCAAACTTACTACTAGTATAGTATTTGTCGTTTTGACTCTCAATCTCATATGTGTTCAGAACTTTCTAGAGGTTGTATGATGTATGATACTGCAACAGGGTGAATGTGGAAGCAGATAGATTATGCTTCTCACTAACTTTTTTTTGGAAAATACAGTTCTTTTTCACAAGATATGTTATTCATGCTGATATATAATGGGCTTATTATTTTAAAATTTGAAGTTAATATATATTTTTAAAATGTCTTAGTCTTAATTTCTAATAAATAAAATCCACATAAGCAAAACTCAATAATTTTTAAGAGTATAAAGGGATTCTGGGATGAAAAGTTTGAGATATTGAGCTAAACAGTACACTAAACCCTTTGTAAAAATTATTTTATTTAATCTTTAGTATTCTGATGTAGGTAGGACCTCTTTTCATTTCTTTTTCTTTTTTTAAAAGATTTTATTATTTATTCATGAGAGAGAGAGAGAGAGAGAGAGAGAGAGAGAGAGAGAAGCAGGCTCCATGCAGGGAGCCCAATGTGGGACTCGACCCCAGGTTCCTAGGACCATGTCCTGGGCCAAAGGCAGGCACTAAACTACTGAGCCATTCCAGGAATCCCCCTCTTCTCATTTCCTAGATGAAAAACTATTGCTTAGAGAAGCCAAGTGACTTGCCCACTATCATCCAGCTGGTAAAGGTCAGAACCAGAATTCAGTATCTAGCTGTATGATGATAAATCCTGCACTCCTAGAGCACAAGCTCAACTTGGATAAATCTTATTTCAAGAAAGGCAATTTGACAGGCACCTGGCTGGCTCAGTCAAAAGAGAGCATGACTCTAGATCTCAGGGTTGTGAGTTTAAGCCCCCTGTTGGGTGTAGAGATTACTTAAATAAATAAAACTTTAAAAAAAATTAAAACAAGAAAAGAAAGGCAATTGGAGTATATCTTAGTCCCACTTACCCTAACAAGAAGAGGGACAGATTTAAATTTCATCTGGAACCCTAACTTTGACTCTCTGGAGGAAGTCCCTAGAGGACTGATTGAGAAGGACCCTGAGCATGCATCTGGGCTCAGCGGGTAAAGGAAGCCAAGGTCTAATGGTGATGACTCAGCAGAGTATGGGTGATGCCTACTACAAAGTTACTGTCATGTTTCTCAGACTTATATGCATGAGCTCCAGAGGAGCTTTTGGTGGGGCTCTCAGCTGCCTCTGTATAGCTAAGAAGGCTGTTTACATGATTCCTGGTAGCAGTGAGTAGTATTCAGAGATTTCCATCAGAGCACCTGAGTGTATCAAAGCTTTGTTAGAGATTCTTATGATTTGGAGGAAAAGGTGAAATTATATTTTGGCAAACCTTTCTCAAAATAGTTAATATGAAACTAAACACCATGGATTAAAATTAGTAGGTTTCTCTTTAAAAGGAAAAGAAATTTTGTGACTATATGAGGTGATGGCTATTAATTGAAATTACAGTAGTAAGCATTTTGCAGCATATTCCTATATAAAATCATCATATTGTATACCTAAAACTTATACAGTACATCAATTTTATCTCAATAAAACTAGAAGAAATAAATCACTAGGTTTATTTCAATTTCTAGGTTTCTTTCTTATAAAAAATACATAGCCAGAAGTATATGTACAGTACTCAAAATTTTAAGTGGAAAAAAAATTTTAAGTGGAAGAAAAATCAACAGGTCTGTCAAATAAAGTTTTCCTGCAATACCAAGCTTCTAAGACTCCTCATTAGTACAACTATAAACAATTTAAATTTCCTAAAGCCATTTATTTTTCAACAGACCCACATGTGATCAAACAGGGTGCGGTTGCAGGAGAAATATGCTTTATCACCAGTTTATGCATCTAAGTCAAAATTCAATAGTCATTTCACCTTTCTTCTTTGCAGAAGGGAAAAAACTACCAGTGCAGTCAACCATGGGATTTCTTAACCGTGGAAAACAATGGAATAATGTCAAAGGTGGAACTTTGGCCTTTCTCCAGAGCACCAAATGCCTGGAAATCTTGCCTCTTCTTAACTATCACCTCTTCAACAAGTTCTCTTCCTTTTATCATTGAAAATCATATTCTCTAAGAGATCTTTTTAGTTTAATAAAGTTTAATAAAGAACTGTCCAGTTGTACATAGAGGACTACATAATCTCAATCTCTGATTTATAGCTTAAGGAGCAATATAATAAATATGTATATGTAAATATGTATAGGGCAAATAAATATTGTGATGAATAAAAATATTACATCAACATAAAACGGAGTGATCAAATTTCACCATCATAGAATATAATGATCATGTGAAGAATTATAAAACTGACCTCAGACTTCTTTAGTGCTGAGTATGGAGTTCTTCCCTTTATTAGTCAAGTTCAATGCTACCTAATTTCCAGTTCAATGCTACCAAAAAGAAAGGTAGAGTTCAAGGAAGAAGCCTTTTTAGTGCAATGTATTCTTAATATTGTATGCTATAATATTTAGCGTCACTGAAACTGTTGGCATTATCCACCTAGACTACCAGCCTTCCTTTCCTCTGAATCTGAAGGACCCCCCCAGAGCCTGAGATGGCGTAACATCCCACTGAAAGTCAGTGTGAATAAATCTAACTTTAGGTCAGAAAACAGAGAACTACTTTTCAGAATTTTCAGAATCAGTTGTTGAATGAAATACAACAAGAAAGCAAACTTGCAATTTCTACATATACATGCATACTTTATGTATCCGGCTTACATTAAGGACTACAGACCTCTGAGATACTAACAGACATTCTTGTGACATTAAAGCAAACTCTAAGAAAGAGATGGTTCACAATATGGGCTCCTTCTGCACCACTAATTCTTTGAGAGAGAAAGAGAGAGAGAGAGGTGGGGAGGGGTAGTAGGAGAGAACCTTAAGCAGGCTCTATATTCAGCAGTGTGGAGCCTGACATGGGGCTCCATCTCACAACCCTGAGTTCATGATCTGAGCCAAAATCAAGATGCTTAACCTCCCCCATGCATTGCTAATTAACTGTCCAAAATGCAAATCGGATCAAGTACAAACCACCACACAGTTGTGGTTTAGGGTCTTTCTGCTCTAGCCTTTTCTCATTTCTACAGAAAGATAAAAAGGCTGGAGTAGAACAGGCAACTTCCATCACTGGTGGCTTTAGGAATAGGGACTGGAGAAGTAAGAAAAAGAGTAGCCTGGGAAATAGGTACCTGCTAATGGTTCCATGGCTTCTCCCCAATTCTCCTTTTTTGTTATTGTGGAAAAAGGAAAAAAGGAGTAACACAATTTGAGGGAGACTACTTCTTGATCCTGTAATGTTTTAATTTCCCTTTTGTCAAATGTTTCATGGTTAGGAGTTACTAATGTATTACTAATACAGTAATCACTCTTATAGTAGTTACAAAGTACACAGGACAGAGGAAGAAAGTTTTCCTTAAGTTATTCCCCAAAGACTTTTTACGATTAAAGCATTACATACGATTTCAGAATATTCTTATTTTTCAAATGTTAACTTTAATAAGTTATATATGAAGCACATATCACAATGGTAGGCATCTAACAGGTAGGTGATATGACACCAGTTGCTGCTATCATTATTACTTTTACTGGTGGTGGTGGTGGTCCTTGTCATTGTCAAGAAACGTGAAAGGAAATGTTCTTCTTTGGACAATTACAATACTAGTAACATGGAGAGCTTGCTAACTGCCCAGTAAGTACTCCATTGCCTCCATTTGTAAGAGAACTGGGGTCTAGAGAAGTTAAGGAACTTAACTTCTGTGAAACAAGGTGAAACAAAAAGGAGATGGCAAAGACAGGAGTAGGATCTAACCAGTTTAGCTACAGCAACAGCTCTCTTAGGCTATCTTTGTCACCGAGACACTTATCTCTTTAAACACCTACAATAATAACCTAATCGGATAAATGGATACTTTATAAAATATTACTAAATTGCTAAGCCAAACAAAACAAAACAAAAGGAAATGAAACCAAAACAATCCAAGGAAGATTTTTGTTTGTTTGCTGATTTGTCCTTGTCTGTATATGTCATGGTTGCAAGACAAAGCTGAAAGAGGGGTTAAGATACGGGGTTAATAGGCACAAAGCAAAGCAACAGTTTTTAAAAGTTGAAACAAGGGATGCCTGGGCGGCTCAGCAGTTGAACATCTGCCTGCTTAGGCTCAGGGTGTGATCCCAGGGTCTGGGATCAAGTCCCACATTGGGCTTTCCACGGGGAGCCTGCTTCTTCCTTTGCCTATGTCTGTGTCTCTCATGAACATATAAATAAAATCTTAAAAAAAAGTCAAAACAAAATTAAACCACCCCTCCTCTCAATAAAAAGACCCCAAACCTCACTATATTAGATGAAAGGGAAATATAAACAAAGGGTAAATTATTTAACAAAGAATAACTAAATATACACATCTAGGGGAGAAAGCATGGGCCCACCCTTAGATTACAAAGCACCTGACAGATGGGCAACATGTCCCCTGATTTTGATAATTCTCTTGTCCACACCTTTTTTCTCCCCATTGCTTCCAACTTTGGAAGACTCGGTCATGTTTCTTTATTATGTGGCAAATCTAGAAATCAAAAACATTCTTATCAATTCCCTAAAATTTTAGGAATATTTATATAACTTAGTTTCCTTTAATATTTCCTCCTGTCTGAAAAAGTTATTATTTCCATTTAGGGACAAGAGAAAGTTTCCTAAAACTCAAATGATAAAAAGAAAGTATGAACTTGAGAGTGTATATTTCTTGATTTTCTTCTTATATGAGTTTAAAAAGAAGTACTAGATTTGGCATATGGCCCAATCTATTACTTTAAAAAGTAACACAATTTAATTTCTATTTCCCTCTTCTATCTGTAGCAGGCCACTTAATCTAAATAGATAGAAGTAGATAGTGGCACCTGGGTGGCTCAGTGGTTGATTGTCTGCCTTTGGCTCAGGTCGTGATCCCGGGGTCCTGGGATCAAGTGCTGCATCAGGTTCCCTGCAGGGAGTCTGCTTCTCCCTCTGCCTATGTCTCTGTCTTTCTCTCTGTGTCTCTCGTGAATAAATAAATAAAGTCTTTAAAAAATAAATAAATATGTAGAAGTAAAAAAAATTCTAACAATAATATGATACGAATTTACTGGAAATTTTATAAACACAATTTTTCTTGTAAAGATAACATTGTTACAAGCAGAAAAAAAGCTGTGAAGTACACACAATGTGTTAATAATATTTATCTATTGTTTTTAAATTATCTTTTGTGTTGTGTTGTTTTTAAACTATTTTTTTTTGGGGGGGGCACCTGGCTGGCTCAGTTGGTAGAGCATGTTACTCTTGATCTTAGGGTCTTGAGTTTGAGCCCCTCATTAGGCATACAGCCTTCCTAAAAATTAAACTATCTCTTTTTTCCTATTTTCCAATTTTTAAAGTAATAAATGGTATTATTGCATAATATAATAAAGGAAAGGAAAATATCATATAGCAAGCAAACTAATCCCAACTCTATGACTATCCTTGAACAAGTAGTTTATTTTTTATTTTATTTTTTAGTAGTTTATTTTTTTAAATTAAAAAATTTTTTGAACAAGTAGTTTAAAACAGAGGCATACTTAAAAAAAAATAAAACAGAGGCATATTACTTAACAACTGGTTTTCTAAAGTGAACACCCCTCCACCCTTTCCTGGTGCTTCAAGATTCCAGGGAGAATATAATTCATTCCAGTGCTTAGACTGAGAACCTCTCATAAAGATTTGGAATTTCCACTACTGCCGTCTACCATAATTACTCTAAGCTATTCCCCCCCCCCCCCCAGTTAGGATATACTTGCATTGGCCCAACTATCTCACTCAACAAGTACCTTTTTTTAAAAAAGATTTTATTTATTTATTCATGAGAGACACAGAGCGAGAGGCAGAGACATAGGCAGAGGGAGAAGCAGGCTCTCTGTGGGGAGCCCGATAAGGGACTCGATCCCAGGACCTTGGAATCATGGCCTGGGCCAAAGGCAGACACTCAACCACTGAGCCACCCAGGTGCCCCAAGTTCCTCTTTTGACCAAGGATAAATATTTTCAAGGTACTGAACTTGGGCTATTTATAAAAGTTGACTTTTATTATTTATTTATGTATTTATTTAGAGAGGGAGTGGGGAAAGGGGGCAGAAGGAGGAGAAAGAGAATCCCAAGCAGGTTCTATGCCCAGTACGGAGCCTGACATGGGGCTTGATCTCACAACCCTGAGATCATGACCTGAGCCAAAATCAAGAATCAGACACCCAACCTATTGAGTCACCCAGGCATCACTAAAAGTTGACTTTTAATACCAACCGTCTGGAGAGGATAAACATTAATGTTAAAATATATAGGGAAAAGAAAGATAACTACAGTTCATGACAAGAAAGAGTGAGAATAATACTGATTTAAAAAATATTGTGTACATGCTAAGAGAAAATATAAGATAATACCTCAGGGTCAGTCTAGTTTTAACAGCAAGATTGGCTATGGAGAAGATAGACGGGGATATACATTTTTAAAGTAATAATTCATTTAAAAATATTTCAGATTTGTATTTCCAAGCACTGTCTACTGAAAAGTCTGAGAGGTAATGACAATTCAATAACAATAAGCACTTCCTAGTACCCTGATTGTGATCTTTACTACCATCCCCCACTGAAAAGAATCAAAGCTCCTTGAAATTATGGCCAATTCCAGGTCTGGGGCAGGAAATACATGAGAGTAGTCTTGAACAGAGAGCAAAGCTATCAAGGGGTAATGGATCAGGTCAAAAGACATGAGTCAATACGAAGTATTCCCACAGGCCAAAGAATAGAGAAATTGAACATAAAAGAGAAAAAATGCAATGCAGTGAAGCATATTTAAAATATAAAAAATCACAAATTAATTTTGCTACTGAAGGAGAAAAAGCTCCTCTTGGAAAAAAAAAAACAAATAAAAAACAAAAGACAAAGCATCCTCCTGAATGCTGCTAAAAGGAAAAGGAAAGAGGAAATCTTTATTTTGCTTTTCCAGCACTTCCAGTAACCAAATAGTCCTGGTTATTCAGAGTTTTAATATTTTTAATGAAGAATATCAGCTAAGAAATGTGAAAAGAATGACAGAATAATAAAATGACCACTTTGCAACCCTTAATGCAAAATTCATTTAGGCAATGATAATAAATGGGAGAACTTTATAACAGAGCTGACACCTCCTGAACCCACTGCTCAAGCTTAACTTCACTGATAGTGAAGCAATGAGACACCAGGAGCCTCCCCACATGAGAAAGTAAGAAGCACACACACTACACCAGAAGCACACACACTATAGAGGAAGTATTTCAATGGGCATATTAAATATAGTCAAATCCTTACAGCTACCTTCCATTTATAGGATGGAGGAACAAGTAAAGGAATAAGCAAACTCAACATAGACAGGTAGACAGAGTAACTGATTTAGTTTCTGCAACAAGCCAGAATTATCTGGTTTACGAATTTGAAACTAGAATTCAAGTTCAGATGAAAAAGTCCATGTCTGTTTCCCCACTAAGACATGTTATTTGACATTGAAATGTCAGGAAGCAACGTTGAGCATGGAGATGATATATTTTGTTTGTGGTATGTGTGTATAGTTGGCTTTGGTTTGAGGTTTCTGTTTTTAAGGCTGTGTGCCAGACATAGTACTTTTTTAAAAAAAAGGACAACTTTGTGTAACTTGTCTGTTTTCTGTTACCTTTTACTCTGTAGATGTTGTCTTACTCTACAAACTTGAATAGTCATCTACCCAGCCAGGCAGCATTTATTGAAATCCTAAAATCGAAGTGGGTAAACACCTAGGCTGTAGAGTCAGATGACTTTAATTCAAATCCTACAACCACTACCCGTATGATATTGGGCAAGTCACTAAGTCTCTCAACTGTAAAATGAGGTAATACAACCAATATCATAGATTTTTGTGAGAATACATAAGATTTAATGCATATATAACATTTTTAGAAAAGTATCTGGAAGAGAATAAATGTGAAAAAGAGTAGTAATAGGGGTGCCAGGGTGCCTCAGTTGGTTAAGTGTTCAACTCTTGATTTCGGCTCCGGTCATGATTTCAGGGTTCTGGGATCGAGCCCCATTTTGGGCTCCATACTCAGGGTGGAGTCTGCTTGAGATTCTCTTTCTCCCTTTCCCTCTGCCCCTCCCTCTACTCATGTGTGCACATGCACACTCTCTCTCAAAGCAATCTTTTTTTAAAAAAAGTAGTAATAGGTTTTTTTAATTGTTGTTGTTTGTTTTTGTTTTTTAGCATTGTGCTACATTGAAGATACAGAGAAAAGTAAGATGTACTTCTTCTGTTGCCTGTGTTAGGCAGTACAATGGATTCTGGGGCATTTTTCTAGGAACAAATGGCCATCAACGTAAAAATTCCAAAAACTGCTATTTGGTACTATATATGATTTATTTATTAAGAGATTTTACAGTCACATGTACAAATCATTATTGTCCCTCACAGTTATCAGAGTCTTTGTATAAGAAAATTACTTGTAGTGATGAATCACTAAATTCTACTCCTGAAACCAATATTACATTATATGTTAACTAACTAGAATTTAAATAAAAACTTGAAACATGAAAAAAAAAAGAAAATTACTTGTTATATAGCATTACCACTCACATATCTTTTCTCTATTAAAAATATTCATTGGAGTGCCTGCTGACTCAGTTGGTTAGGCATCTGCCTTCTGCTCAGGTCAAGATCTCAGAGTCCTGGGATCCAGCCCCACGTTGGGCTCCCTGCTCAGTGGGGAGCCTGTTTCTCTTTCTTTGCCCCTCCCCCTCTCCCTGCTCATGCTCACTCTCTATTAGATAAATAAAAATCTTTAAAACAAAATTCACTGA
The DNA here is from genome assembly GCF_905146905.1 of Nyctereutes procyonoides. NCBI lineage: Eukaryota > Metazoa > Chordata > Mammalia > Carnivora > Canidae > Nyctereutes > Nyctereutes procyonoides. Next base: position 39,615,396 of record NW_026575044.1, read on the forward strand.
TGAGCATGATAATGGAAATCAAACATGGTTCTTGCAAGTTCAGTCTATAACCCAAAATTAAAAGCAAGCTTAAAAAGCAAGCATATATATATAAAAAAGCAAGCATATATTCACATTTCTCTCTCTTTTGTGCATTTTTCATTTTTTACATTTCACTTATTTTTTTTTTGAAATTGACATTTGTTGCTCTTGATTATAATCAGTTGAGTCTAGTGATTGACTCCCTCATTATATTGTGAGTTCTTAGATGAAATATTTTGTTTAAAACTAGAATGAGTAAAAAAATAACAATGAATACATTGAGCTTTTTGTGTGTGTCTTATCTAATTATACATTAAATTAATTTGAAGAGATATTATCTCTTCCCAAGCACGTTCCAAAAATGCACAAAACTAATCATGCATTCAAAACAAAAGCATGGTATTTCATTTTTATTCATCCTCTTTGCTGAAAAGAAATAGAAAATGTAAATAGATTAAAAGACAAACTTTCCAATCACTTTTAATAGTTCTGTACATTTAAATCTGGATGAATCTCTCTTGACAGTTTCTGAAGCCACAAAGTATTTTAGGTACTGAAATAAAAACCCAGCCCTAGCAACTTTATTTTAAAATTTACCATTTTTACCAATATACTTACAGATATATAATATGTCTTAAATTGTTATGGAAATAATTACTGTAATATGCCAAATAATTTTATAATAATTATTAAAAAGTGTCATAATTAAAAGATAAAATACAATGGTATTTTTTCTTTGTAATGAAAAGTTACATGTTACTACTGGAAATCTCTACTTTCTTCCTTGAAATACCAGAAATTCTTCTGTAAAATAAACACATCTCATCAAGACTCTCTGGAACTAGTATAATTACCAGAGGCAATCCCTGTGTAAGATCAAAGAAGCAAAACAATAATAGGCAATGTGTGACCTCTACCATGTCACCAGAGACCAATTTTTCAACAGGGAGAAGAGTCAATAATCCAGAACAGAAAACATTAAATAACCAGAAATGCTTCCAAAGTGTGGTTTACCGCATCCATCAAGCCTGCCACACTCAGAGTTCAGAGTCTCTACGGTTTCAGAGAACAAACTTGTGGGAATTTATCACAGCAGTTACTCAAATCTGCATAAAACACCAGAAGCAAAAAACCAATTTGCCAAATGCAGAATAGAATTTCAAAAGATACCATAATAATTTTCCAAATTTCATTGGATGCTTTAGAAAGTATAATAGGAAGGGCACAGATGACTAAAGCTTTTGCATAGAACATTCACCTAATTTCTCTTATTTCCAATGCCCACTTAGTTTCTCCAAGAAGCTGTTTGAAAAGTGGGCTAGAAACATTAACCAGATAAAATAACTAGTAGTAATACATTGAAAACTTCTGCAGGTTTTTGTTTTGTTTTGCTTTGGTAATACTGGGTCCCTGGATCCAGAAACAGGATTTGCTTTGGTCCGTTTTGTAATGTATTTAGATGACTAATAAGAATTATAAGGGTGCAAAGTGGGGTAAAGAAATTCCCACTCACAATAATTACAGTAAAATAGAAGTACATGTAAAATTGACTTTTAGAAAGTACCACAGATAAAATTGGGCCTGGGCCTTAGAAGCAGCAAAATCTGATTGTTTTCCTTAGCTATGAACACCAAACAGCTATGTTCTTTCAAAATTAGATGTGACTTAGGGACTGAGCAAATTTATCTGAATTTTTTGACTTGCAAAACACCCATTTTGCTGGTAATTCAGAGAGTAGTAAAAAGACTTAGCATAGAGGAAAAAGTGCTGGAAATTCAAAGCAACTGTGAACATTGTGTTCTTTTTTTTTTTTTTTGAACATTGTGTTCTTATATGGATTGGTTACTCCTGCTACCTTCATCTTTCCACTCTGTCATCTGCTCCTGTCTTTCCATCTTTTTATCGTATTAACATTGCTAATTGTATTTGTCAGTTTTGCCACAATTTCAATGCTACTTAAACAGCTGTGGGTTTTCTCTAGGCAATTATCAGTCACTACCCTTAGGTTTCTAAATTAGTTGTTGAAAGGCACTTTAACCTTGAGAAAATAGACATTAAACACACTGCATGCATGCTGAGCCTTACATTTATGTCTATTTTGCTTTAAAATGAATCTTATTTAAAAAGATTTAAAAAATCACATACAAGTGTAATTCACAAACATTGTAACTTTATGAATTAGTAAGAAAATGCTTAACAAAGCCTATTATATACTATTCAGCATTTCATCTTCTTTCCCCTTACTGTATATATAGTAATATATGTCTATGTTCTCTATGTATTTGTACATAGATAGAATAAATTAGAACATCAAAATATTGCCAAATTCCTCTAACAGTTCCTTTTACTACTTATGTGCCAAGTGGCCAACACCTTTCAAAGGTATCCATAATCATGGAAGTGGTACCTTGAGGTCATGGGCTCTGGTAAAGAGAGCTCTCACAACATGCAGATCCCATCCTCCCCTCCACCCCCACCCTTTTCCATTTCCCTGCAAAGAGAAAAATTCTTTATTATATAATCTTGCTTTTCTTATTCTCTATTCTTGACTCTGACATTTTCTTCTTCCTACTATAAAATATACAAGAAACACACTAAGCACACAGGCTTATGGCTATTCATCAACTGATACTTCTATGAAATACAACTACATTTTTAAAAGCATTTCAATAATCTAGAAACATTGTAGTTTGTATTTCATGTGCCATTTATTCCCTTTATACATTAAAATAAATTCTAAGGCAACTTTTAAGAGTTAATAATCTTTGGTGTTTTTAAAGGTTTATAATATCCTGTTTGTGGGTCAAAAGCTCGTTACAATAATCTTTAAATTAATGGAGGCTCACTCCTTACCAGTCTCTCCCCCACCCCCCACTTTTGGCTCTGAGGAAAGAAAAGAGTGGTAATTCAACAATGCAAAATTCTTCACTGAGAGACAAACATTAAAATGATAAACATTTTGGAAAGCAAAGTACACTTCAAACCCTCACAATTCTTTCAGACCTATATTGACTCTTATAGTAGTTGCCAACATTTGGTAAGGATTATCCTTCCATTAGACAAAAGCAAGCATTCCTTAGATAAATCAGGAGTTTTTGCCATGAGACTCATAAAACCTTTTCACAACACAGATTTTCAAGAGAATCCTTTAAGGTTTTAGGAGGCTGCTCCTTTTACTAAGTAACAAAATACACCCCATGGTGTCTCACTGACCCCACTCAGCTGTCCTTTGACCTCTTCAATTGTTGGAGCCTAACTCCAGGGCCACAGAATTTGCCTCCCATATCAAACAGGGGATGTTGCTAACTCCTAGCACCTGGTGTAACAAAACGCAACGGTTCTACGCTCTTCTGTCTCCTCCACTCCCTCTCTGATCGTTTTCCAGATGTTCCAGGCCCAAATGTTAAGCCAATACTAGGTGCCAGGGTATGCATGGTCACGAAGGCACAAACAAGGACTTTGCTGAAGTGGCAATGACCCTCTTGTTCTTTTTGGCCTTAAAAGAATTCAGCAGGAAGAAAAAGATCTCTGCCTCTCTTGGAAATGCCAGGCTACTCAAACATGTTGTAAAATCGGAAAGGAGAAATACAGTCTTGGGCTATGCCCTGACAAACGAGAGTTCCTTAAAACAGCATCCCCACATCCTTCATTCTAAGCAAACTTTTAATCTTCTTTGACATAGGGAGAAAAAAAGGCAGTATTTTCTTAACTAAAAGCCTCCTAAAAATAGAAAAAAAACTTTCATAAAACTTTTAAAACATACATCTCAGTGTTATATGATAAAACATTTTTATACAGTCAATAAATATGGTTTGGATTTTTCTGCAGAGGCCAATAATCTAGATCTCCCTTATTAGACAACTTGAAAGATAAAAACCACAGTCAACAAAGGGGAATTAAAAACTGGATTCTTATTATCTTCATTTAGTTATACAGGAAATATCACATGAAGGCTGTTGACAGGAGAAAAAAATATTCAGCAATACTAAATAAGCAAAAGCTTATTGCTGAATAAGGTTTTTTCCCCCCCTTTTGGTGGAGAGGTGGGGGAGGGGAGAGGAAAACAGAGAGGAGGAAATGGAAGAGGAGTTCATGGAAATACCTGCTTAATTAGTTTAAGAACCAAGTATGGTAGCTTTATTTAAATTCTAAATATAAGTTCCCAAAACAAAACTCATCTTGAAAAATTGGGGGGGGATATTATAATTGTACGATACCTTGGTTTATTTATTAACATTTTTGAATCACGTTCATGATTAATTTGGGCTGTCAACACTTCAGGGAGCCTGCCGTCTAGATTTTACTTGTTTAAAGCTTTTTTGGACCTGCAAAAACATAAAAAGATAAAAGTATATATGTAAAGGCGTGAATTAGTTTCCAAATGCATTATATTCCAGAAGAAAAAGATTTAAATAGTTACAATTCTACAAAAGTTACAATTAGAAATGAATTACAAAGTCTTACATAACTCCATAAACATCATAACTGGCAAATACAGATATTCCCAAAATAATCACTCCTAATTATATATACTCAAAAATAATTTATTGTTCTTAAGATTCCCCTCTACTTACAACCTACTAAATGTAAGTTGAATAAATCCGTTAAGTCTGTAGTTTTGACAAGTGTTACCATATGATGACAGCTCCACAGACCATTATTATTTTTAGGAATGAAAATAATGAAAAACAATTTTCTTATTCTAAGGAATTTGAATTTTATAATCTCTGATGCTTAGCCGAAATTTACTTCTCCAAGAACTATCAAAAATTTAAGATATAACTAATTATGCTTAAAAGTATTTTGCTACTTTTTGAAACTAATGCTTTAATAATCTCCAAGAAAGAGAGACCGTACAAAGAAAAAGAGTTATATTTTTACCCTTTTGAGTAGTTTCTTTCTAGGAGTAATTAAACTAAATAATTATAATTACATAGAACTGGTTGAAAATTACAGTGTGCATATTATTCTCTCCTTTAAGTAGATTATGGTCAATATAAACTATTGGGTGGAAAAATAGGAAATATAGTCATAAAACATCAAATGAAATAAAAATTTGTCACTGATTTTTATATGTAACTTATAAGTATTTTTATTCATTACTGTGTCTAAAAGGAAAACAAAAGGGGATTTTCCTAAGAATATATTAATTTCAATATGCATATTTATAGCACTAAATATATTTAAAGGGATATTAACTTATGCTATCAAAATAAATAGTTTTCATTTTATTGTCCTTTTTTTGCCAACTTGAGAGGAAAGAGAGAAAAAGAACCAGTTTAGATTTTGAAAGAAAAATCTTTATCTTACCTGTCAGAAAATGTCTTCAGGCAAAAGAACAATTTAAAAAGCAAGACCCAGATTTTCAAACTCATGTATTTCCCACCCACCTACACACAAACAGACATCTTTTTGTAAGTCAGGAGTCTTGCTACCTACATCCAAACCCAAGATTACCCCATATGGTCAACAAGGTCAAACCACATTACTGCCAATGAAACTATATGACTCCACGAGGACCTTAATGATTTTTAAAAAAGGTCAGTAATCCAATTCCAATAGCTTCATAGTCTAAAATTGCTAATTTTTGGCCACGTGCTGCACACTTCACCTGCTAGTAATGACATTTTTGTATTTTCTTCTAATTACACTCAAAGCTAAGACCTTTGGCCCTGGGCCACAGACCCCTATTCAGGCTGCACACATTCTCTTAAACGACCTGATCCTTTGTTGTCACTCTTACTCTTTCATCTATTATTTACACCCATAGAGAAGGAAGAGACTCTACCATTTGTATGGCTTAAAGCTTCTAATCATCTTAATTTCTTTGCCTTTCAACCTATGGTCTTTTTCATAGACGAATGCCAGAAACTTTGACAAAATCATTTTTTTTCAACCACATCCTCCCACCTCTCTTTCTCCTTTCCTACTCCCTGGCCAAGCTCCTTCCTGTTCCTTCTCTTACATAGGTACTATTCTGCATCAATCCAAATTTACAAATTTTGACTTTGGCACCAAAATGAATTTCTAAATATAATACAAAACTTCCGCCTTGTTCTGACAAACCAATAACAAATATATCTCTTTCTTTCATCGAAAAGCCCATTAAATTTGCTGGAAGTTTACTTCAAATAACTTAAAATCCGTCCCCAGTCTCCCTATGGCCCGAGCATAGATTTTTCAGAATCCTCCTGCAAAAATGTCAAAAAAATCTTAAGTAAACAGTAAGGATGTTGGTTATGTGGTTAATACTTTTCTAACATTTTAATATCTACAGTTGCTCAAATACAAGAAAAAATGGAGGAAGGAAAGAAAAATGAAAATATAAATAAAAAATTTAAAGACTAGAAAAATTTTAAATCATTACATTTTAAAAGATGACATTCTCAAACAGCAAAATTCTCACATAAAACAATGTATATCATTGCAATTTCCCAACACTTTACCCAGATGTTTTTTTAATGTCCAAATACATTTTGCAAATCCAAAGCACAGAATCGTTTACCATGATGCAGATGTGCCCCTCAGATCACAGTAGCCAACAAAAGACTCTGATTTCCAAGATGTTTAAAAAATGACATATGATCCATCTTTGCTCTCTCTTTCTCTATTGCTCAGCTTACTCTTGATTTCTAACAGTATTTCCTTGTTGTCTGTCCTCTCTCTCTGCAGACCCTGAAACCCCTTGTCTTTTCTTATTTTCACCATTTGCTTCAACCAGCAGTTCACTGGAGACCCATCCATCTTGTAATGCCTAAAGTGACAGATGCTCTCAGGAACCACCACACTGCTGAGTGAACAAAAGATAACATCACCTCTAGGAACTCCAGAGAGAAATACAACTGCAACCTTAAGACAGGGGCTGACTTGACAGACATTGGACCATAAACCTCTTCTAAGCGAAAAAGAAAACAATTGCCACACACACAAAAAAATCTGACACAATCAAAGGCAGAAAAGAGTGATTATTTGTGGATTGCCTTTTCACTCTGCAGCTCACTTTTCCCTCCCAATGCTTTTATATTGGGGCAATTCACTTGCCAAGGGGCAAGAGAAGTTCTTGGGAAAAAAGCCTTTCTCAAGTATCTTCTTTTATTCAACAATATTCAAAGTGAAATTTGTTCACGTGCTTGTTTCAGGAAAGCTAAGGCTTATGATAGAGCATTCATGAGCCTGACCTGTCCTGTTTGCATAAAGCAGTATCTGGACTCAAGAAATGCTGACTCAGTTCTACTGCTCTGAGAGGCATAGGCATGTTTTGCAAATTAAAAACACATTAGAAATTAAAAAGCAACGTGTGACACAATGTCAACAATATGTGTAGCTCATAAAAAAAACAGCTCACCATTCATTCATCAGACAACTTCCAACTTGGGTTAAAAAAAGACAGTTAACAAGAGGATTCTGGGAAGGACTACAGATCTCTTTTCTAACAAAGGAAAGGTCATATTAACATCTACAAACAACAAACTAATGACAGGGATGCTGGTAAGATACAGGGGACTCTCCTGATGCCATCTAGGGTTTTGCTTTTCGTTTTTTAAAGCATCTTACTTAAAATCTTCATGCAGCAATAGGTAAATGTAAATTCCGACATTTAAGTTTAATTTAATTCTGGATTTAGATAAATACAGTGAAGGGAAATTTTTGAAGAATAGAAAAACAAAAACTGACTTGAAGGTCACTTAAGAACATTGTGTGATCAATGTCAATTACAGAGATTAACAACTGTTTTTTATAATAGGTATCAAGCTACACAGAGGGCAATCTCTGCTGCAGCTAAATACATTATCATTTTGAAACAGGGCAAATGATATAAATATCTATGTTAAATCTAAAATAAAGAGCAAAATGCTCAAGAAAAGTTCTGTCAACCATTATTTCTAAAAAGAATCATAAGCACATACCATAGCATCTCCTTAATACAAATATTTTACTTTTCCTTTGTAATTTGCACAAAAGCCCTTAATTACAATTATTTTTCTTTGAAGTCATTAATGATTCTCCTCTCATTCCCATTTTACCAAAAATATATAAAATTTAAAAGATAGCTTATTTCATTTCCTGTGTTTGAATTATTTGTGGGGTAAAAAAAATACATGTATCTGTTTTTTAAACATTTTTAATGTATCCTTTATCCCTAAATACTTCTATGTATCTGTACAAATAAAGTAGTACAAATATTTCAGAATCTCAGAATTTTGTTTTTTATTTTAATGCTGGCAAAACAGAAAGCATACAAAATACTCAAATAAATATATACAATTTTACGTAACTAATGGAAAAAAAGATTAATTATAGACTGCTCCTCAATATAAAAAGGACTTCTTCTAATATGGACTTGACTTCTAACCAAATAATTTTGTTTTTTGTTTAACACAACCTTACCTTAAGTAATCCCCCCAAAAATACTGATCCAAAAGTACATCATTCAACACTCTCAAACTTTGGCATGAATACCAAAAAGAGAGACATGACCTTGAAATGACAGTTCCATTGCAGAAGGCTCCCCCCCCCAAAAAAAAAGCCCAATTAAATGACCTACTTTTAAACACAATAGGATCGATATGCATGCAGGAAAAGTACACCCCTGTGGAAAGTTCTTATTGCCTGATTGATCAAAAACAAAACAAAACTTTTCTTTTTTAAGGGCCCCTTCCAGATCACAGTCAGTGCCAGAAATCCACACAGGAAAAAAATCCATCAAAATGAAGCCCTAAAAGGGTTTACCCTTCACCATCCTATTTGCACTTCAAAACCCTGTAAGTCCTTCAGTTAAACCCCAGGGCTGAACCATTTCAATAATAAGAGAGGTGGCCAGCGGTGATTTATCTCCCATTTGGCCTCTGGACAGAGCTGTAACGTCTACGAAGCTTCCCTTCCCTGAGTCAAACCCTCCCCCAAGTCTCAACCTTCACTTGTGCAGTTTGGGATCTGCAACCTTATAAACAACTCCTATGCCCCTTCCAATCAGATGCAAGAGTAGTCTGTAATTCAAGATTTGGATACATTTTCTTGGCAATGCTTTCACAAAATGGAATGCTGCTGAGTAATCAGAGCTTTGAAAATACCAGGTTAAAATTCAGGTTCTTTTTTTATAAATTGGGAAAGAAAACACACTTGCTAATTTTACCTTCTCTCTTCTTACATATGTTGTTATCAGAAATTGTTAAACTTTTTCCAATTTATACCTTGATACTCTTAATGTCTTGGGCCACATCAGCCAACTTCCCACAGGGATGTTCATCTAGATTTAAATCCTTGCATTGTAAAATATCTTAACAAAATCCAAAAAAGTAGAGATTTCACAGGTCACACACTCCTCGGTCAAGAAGACCTTAAAAACAGATATCAGACCACTATGACTTAACTGATTTATTCTACGCTTGTTATCAAATATGTACTATAACTGTCATCATGCAATTCTCCTCTAGTAAAATAAACACCAAACATTATTTAAGTTGAAATACTGGTTTCAGAAGTTATCAAATACAAAACACAATGAAGTTATTCCTTAAAAATTAAGGATAATTTGTCACTAGGCATGAATTCTCTATTTCAAAATTATATTCACATATTTCCTAGCATAGAAAGAGGATGAAATATATATGCACCTTTTCCTGCCATTTAAACGAGAAGTTTGTTTTTCTAATTGATTCTGATAAATTCCATCTGAATGCCACATTAACAACTTGCACTAAATGATTCCACAAGAGTCATTCTAGTTTTACAAGTTGAAAACTTTGAAGCTATGTCACTATCTTCATATATTTAGAGACGCACAGGCAAATATAAATATATTTTCTTTAAACCTAAAATCAGTTAAGACAATTTAAAAAATAAATATATACTGATAGTTAAAAATACAAGAAAAACACATTTTTGTTAATTAAAAATTATTTATGGTTTTAGAGATATTTAGCAAAAAAATTATATTTCTGCTGTTAAAAAGGCACCATCAACATCCTTATACCTTATTAGCAAATAGTTTTCATTTTTGAAGCGCCAAATACCACAAATACAAGAAAAAACAACTCACAGCAAATGACTTCATCGCATGATCCCAGGTCAATGAATCTCAGATTTGTATTTAAGATAACATAATAATTCAAATTGCATGTATAAACTAGGAAAAACAGATGACTGAAAAAAACTAAGAGACGTGTATTTTTAAATCACTGAAACCAAACTAATAACAATATCCAGGAAAACAAATTTCTTAACCTACTACATGACATTAAAAAAAAAAAGCTTTCCTCAGATAATCAACAAGAGTAAATTGATCCACCACAGAGGAAATATTCAATCTTCATTAAATATTTACTTACTGCGATAGGTTGTTAGGTCTATTTAGACCTCAGAGAAAAAATAGTTCCTGTCTGGTAGGAATCAGGTCTTCAGGGAGAATTGAATGGAGATGAGAGGCAGTTCCTTAAGTCATGACACTATTTCAAACTGACAATTCTAAAAAGTAGAGATATGCTATAAAATGTATAGTACTACTTTGAAACCTGATACAAAGAAAGTGATACTTATTATAATGAGCACTGAATAACGTGTAGAATCGTTGAATCACTATTTTCTACACCTGAAACTAATATAACACTGTATGTTAACCATAGGGGAATTAAAAAAAACTTAATAAAACTATAGGAAAAAAAAGACAAAGAAAATGATACTTAAGGGACTCTTAATTTTAATAAGGTTTGACTGAGTAAGCAACTTCATTTCCTATTAACGTAGCACAATAAAATTTGGATGTTCAACATCTGCCGTCCCCAACTCTACCAGTCTGTAACTGTAGCCCAGTCACCTATCTTCTCTGGGCCTTTTTCCTTATCCATAAGATGAGGAATAAAGTAAATACATTTCTAGATTGAAAACACTGTGGTGGTAATGGAGGCAGAGAAGAGATCCTATTCACTGCAGCAACAACAAAAATAATACTCAGGACTCAACTTAATGAAGATATGTGATAACATTTTTAAATTGCCAAACTTTATGTAGGTGATTTCTTTATTTATCTTTTTTTTAAAGAATTTATTTATTCATGAGAGACACAGAGAGAGAGGCAGAGACATAGGCAGAGGGAGAAGCAGGTTCCTCACAGGGGGCCCAATGCGACACTCAATCCCGGGACTCCAGGACCATGCCCTGGGCTGAAGGCAGGCGCTAAACCACTGAACCACCCAGGGATCCCCAATATGTAGGTGATTTATTTATTTAAAGATTTTATTTATTTATTCATTAGAGACACAGAGAGAGATTGAGAGAGAGAGAGAGGCAGAGACACAGGCAGAGGGAGAAGCAGGCTCCATGCAGGGAGCCCCACGTGGGACAGGATCCTGGGTCTTCAGGATCACACCCTGGGCTGAAGGCAGCGCTAAACCGCTGCCCTATGTAGGTGATTTAAATGAATATTTACACACAGAGAGAAATGTGCCAGGTGTTTTAAAGAGCAGTCTAATCATTGTAAAAACATGTTTCTCAAACAAAGTAACAAACTTGACACAACTCCACTCAAAGTATCAGTAGAATTTTGTGGGGAACATTATGAAAACATCCATAAGGGGTGTTAAAGGAAGATTATCAAAGAAAAGATGGGAGGAGAAAATTCTCTTTAATAAAGGTTATAAGAGGAAGTGAGTCAAAATAAATGTTAAGCCATATTAGGAGGAATGAGTTTTTGGACATTAAATCTATGTCACTAAATCCAGTGAACTTTTTTTGGTTCTCCTCTAACATGTCCTCTTGGTAGATTTCTTGAAATTTCCTTTTCCTTGGCTGGATTTCATCTTACAAACTTTCTGGTATTCCTCCTTCCCTGTGCTGCTTCTCAATTTCCTTTGTACTCCCACAATACACCACCCAGAAATGAAATGTTGGAGTTCTACAGAGTTTGGTCTGTGGTAGCTATCTTCCAAGATGGCTTCAATGAATCTTACCTCCTGGGTAATCCTTTCCCTCACAATGAATCAACACTGACTTGTGTGATTACTAAATACCAAACAAATGACAATATGTAATTTCCAAGGTTATAAAAGATACTGTAGTTTCTGTCTTGACCTCTTGGATCATTTGCTCTAAGAGAAGGCAGTCACCATTCTGTAAGGATACACAAACAACTCTGTGGGTGGGACCTGAGATTTCCTGCCAAGAGCCAGCACCAACTTACCTAATTGTTCTCCTTGCCTTCTCTTTGGCACCCTACAATCATTTCTCTGCATTACAGAGCAAATATAATCTGTCAATCCTTCACTAGAGCCCTTCATGGTTTTTTATTACTCTGATAATAAAAATCAATATTGTAAATATCTCTGCCCATCTCTCTAGCCTTATCTGGCACTGTTCTCTTCCAAAATGCTGTGCTCTAGCAACAGTGACCAACAATGACCAACATGTTTCTTCTGCCTGTAATTCCACCTACCTTATGTTTTACTTTTGCCAATTTAAATCTCCTCATCCCTTTAGACTTCAGGCATTGCTTCTCAGATCCCCTTAGTCTTGCTAAAAGTTCCCATTCATATCCTTCCTAACATTTAACTCATGGATGAGATATATGTAATTTGTGTGATTAATGTCTGTCTTCCCTATTAAATTCTAAACTACATGAAAGTAGGGACTTTGTTTTTGTTTTTGCCTATTATTAATATTATAGCACTTTTGTGGTACCCTCCTACATAGCAGGTACTTATAAATGCTGTTTGAGTAACTTAGTAATTTAAAATGTAGGGCTAGCACACATGTCTCACTGGAGATAGTCCAAGTCAACTTTATTATCTATAAAAATTATTATATAACACCCACAGCTAACATCATACACAACGGGGAAAACCAGAGCTTTTCTCCTAAGGTTAGGAACAAGACAAGGATGCCCACTCTCACCATTTTTATTCAACATAGTGCTGGAAGTCCTAGCCACAGCAATCGGACAACAAAAAGAAACAAGAGGTATCCACACTGGTAAGGAAGAAGTAAAACTTTCACTATTTGCAGATGATATGATACTATATATAGAAAACTCCAGACTCCACAAAAAAACTACTAGAACTGATAAATAAATTCAGTAAGGTCACAGGATACAAAATCAATGTACAGAAATCTGTTCTATACACTCAATGAATCTGCAGAAAGAGAAATTAAGAAAACAACCCCATTTACAACTGCACTAAAAATAATAAAATATTAAGACTAAATTTAACCAAAGAAGTGAAAGATCTATACTTATAAGACACTGATGAAAGAAACTGAAGATGATACAGACAAATATGCTCATGGGTTAGAAGAACAAATATTGTTAAAATGTCCATACTACTCAAAGTAATCTACAGATTTAATGCAATCCCTATCAAACTACCAACAGGCGTACCCCGGGAGGCTCAGCGGTTAAGTGTCGCCTTCAGCCCAGGGTGTGATCCTGGAGACCCGGGATCGAGTCCCACGTTGGGCTCCCTGCATAGAGCCTGCTTCTGCCTGTGTCTGTGCTTGTCTCTCTCTCTCTCTCTCTCTTATCAATAAATAAATAAAATCTAAAAAAAACCACAAAAAAACCAAAAAACTACCAAGAGTGTTTTTCATAGAACTAGAACAAACAATCCTAAAATTTGTATGGAACCACAAAAGGCCCCAAATTGCAAAAGTAACCTACAAAAAGAGGAACAAAACTGAATTTCAGATTTCAAGTTACATTACAAAGTGACAGTATTTAAAACAGTATGGTATGGTATGTTACTGGCATAAAAATAGACACACAGATCAACAGAATAGAACAGAAATTCCAGAAATAAACCCACATTATATGGCCAATTAATCTTCGATACAGGAAGAATGAATATACAATGGGAAAAAGACAGTTTTTTCAACAAATTCAATTGGGATAACTGGACAGCTACGTGTAAAAGAATGGAACTGGACCACTTTCTTTCATCATACATAAAAATAAACTCAAAATGCATTAAGGACCTAAATGTGAGACCTGAAACCATAAAAATCTTTGAAGAGAGCCTAGGCGGTAACTTCTCTGATATCAGCTGTAACAACATAAAAATGGATTAGCAATCAACAAAATTAAAAGGCAACTATGGAATGGGAGAAGATACTGGCAAATGATATATCTGATAAAGGGTTAGTATCCAAAATATATAAATAAAGTATACAACTCAACACTCAAAAAACAAATAATCAAAAAACGGGCAGAAGACATGAACAGACATTTCTCCAAAGAAGACCTATAGATGGCCAACCAACACATGAAAAGATGGTCAACATCACTTATTATCAGGAAAATGCAAATCAAATGAGATATCACCTCATACCTGGTAGAATGGCTAAAATAAAAAACTCAAGGGATCCCTGGGTGGCGCAGCGGTTTGGCGCCTGCCTTTGGCTCAGGGCGCGATCCTGGAGACCCGGGATCGAATCCCACATCGGGCTCCCGGTGCATGGAGCCTGCTTCTCCCTCTGCCTGTGACTCTGCCTCTCTGTCTCTCTCTGTGTGACTATCATGAATAAATAAATAAAATCTTTAAAAAAAAAAACAAAAAAAAAACTCAAGTAATAAGTGTTAATGAGGATTTGGAGAAAAAGGAACACTTGTATACTGTTAATGAAAATGCAAACTGGGTGTAGCCCCATGGAAGACAGTTTGGAGGTTCCTCAAAAAATTAAAAATAGAACTGTTCCATGACCCAGGAATCGCACTACTGGGTACTCACTCCCCACAAATGCAAAGACATTTATTCAAAGGGATATATGAACCCTTATGTTTACTGCAGAATTACCTACAACGACCAAACTAAGGAAGCAGCCCAAGGGTCCAATGATAGATGAATAGCTAAAGAAAAATACACACACACACACAATGGAATATTATTCAGTCATAAAAATAATGAAATCTTAACATTTGCAATGACATAGATGGATTTATAGAGTTATGCTAAGCAAAATAAGTCAGAAAAAAACAAATACCATATGATCTCACTCATATGTGGAATTTAAAAAACAAATGAGCAAAGATTAGGGGGAAAAAAAAAGAGAGAGAGAGACAAACCAAGAAACAGACTCTTAACTATAGAGAACAAATTGATGGTTACCAGAAGGGAGGTGGATGGAAGAATGGGGGAAATAGGTGAGGGATATTAAAAAGTACACTTAAGATGAAAAATAAAAATAAGCTAATAAAAATATTTTGGAGCTCTTTTTACATAAAGATCTTCCTCATTATTTTTTATGACCTTGGAAAATTCCCTGGACATATATACCATGATTATTATTATTTTTAAAAGATTTATATTTATTTGAGAGAGAGTATGTGCAGAGGGGAGAGGGGCAGAGAGGGAGAGATAGAGAGAGAGAATCTCAAGCAGACTCCCTGCTGAGCTCAGAGCCTGATGTGATGCAATGCCCAGTCTCACAACTCTGAGATTATGACCTGAGCCAAAATAGTCTGTACACTTAACCAACTGAGCGACCCAGGTGCCTCTATATCATGATTATTGTAAACTAATTCTTTAATGATGGATACTTATTTTGCAGTCCTTGTTATTACTAAAGATTTTATAATAATCAACCCTGCACTAATTAATACACACTAATTTAGTACTTGGATAAATTCCTAGATGTAAAATTGCTGAGTCAAAGGATACATGCAGTTTTAATTTTGTTAAATATTGCCAAAATGCTCTCATTTGGTTTTGTTTTAGCATACACAAGGCAGTCTTCATTTCTTCCATACATCAGAAACATTTTTTCTTTTTTCTTTAAGATTTTATTTATTTATTCATGAGAGACACACACAGAGAGAGAGAAATAGAGAGACAGAGAGAGAGGCAGAGACACAGGCAGAGGGAGAAGCAGGCTCCATGCAGGGAGCCCGACATGGGACTTGATCCTGGGTCTCCAGGGTCACACCCTGGGCTGAAGGCAGCGCTAAACCACTAAGCCACCCGGGCTGCCCGTGAAACATTTTCAATTACAGTTCAGTTTCTCTAAGGTCCATATCAAGTAGGAAACTGCCAAAAGCAGAGAAAAGGTGGATTGGAAAGACTCCCTGATACTTAGTATTAAGTGGGGGTTGAACTAATGGTTGAACCAATTTATACTCCCATTAGCAATTTATGGATCCCCAGTCCTTCAACAATGTAGAGTATTATCTACTTTTGGATCTTTGTTAATTTGACAGATGAAAAATGATATCTCAATGTAGTTTAGTCTGTATTTCTCTTATGGATGAAATTGAATACTTTTTCAAATGAATTTAAAAGCCCTTGAATCTTTTTCTCTGAAATTTCCAGTCTTAATCAGTTTTAATATTTAGTTGTTATTTTTATTCTTGATTTGTAGGAGCTCTTTATATATTAAAGAATTTTGTCCTTTGTGTATAATATGGGGCACATTTCCCCCCAGTAGCCTTTTGCCTTGGCTTTTGGTATTTGCCGTTTTTCCATGCAGTTTTAATTTTTGTACAATTAAATCTATCAATTTTTAAAATGTTAAGGAGTTGCATGGAAACACGGAACTTTCTTTATCTATTTAATTAAATAATCTATATAAGCCAGTATTTATTTTCTACAAACACTAACAAAGCAAAGGAGAATAAGCTAAAGAAAAGAATCTAAATAAATAGAACTCCAAATGTGTTATTTTTCTATTTAAAAAGGGATTTTTCAGTTTTTTAGGGGAAAAACATATTTCCACCTAACCCACTCTTGCTTTTGCAAAAGGTACAGAAACACACACACACCACAAAAACAGGAGAGGTGGAGATGAAGAATATACAAGGTTTGAAGTAGCCCACAGGAGTCTGGGATGAAAATTTTGAATTGATAGCTTCTAATCCTAGAAGAAATAGAATGAAAATCTTTATTTCTTGATTCTGGACTTTAAATTAGTGGAAGGACTGTATACGTCTGGTAGAGGGGAGAGGACCCCAGGCAAAAGTGTCAACTATGCTTCCCCCCCCCCAACAAAGATGTCTATGGATTTTCTCCTTCATATCCCAAATTCCAACCCCCTTTCTCTATTTCCTATAAATGTCCTATCTTTCTGTAGTCCATAGTTGAAAAACAGGGGACCCAATCAGTGTTTATTACTGTCTTTTTTTGGCAACTCCTGTATCTACATCATTGGCCATAAAATCTTTTCTGACTTGGGGTACCTTGGTGCCACAGATGGTTGATCAACTGCCTTTGGCTCAAGTCATGATCTCTGGGTCCTATGATCAAACCCTATATCAGGCTCCTTGGCAGAGTGGGGAGTCGGCTTCTTCCTCTGCCTCTCTCTCCTGCTTGCTCTCTCCCTCTCTCTCTCTCTCAAATGAATAAATTTAAAAATTAAAAAAAAATTTTCTGAGTTGCAGTTCTCCACCCAACCTCAATGTCAACTCAATATGTCCAAAGTTAGTATATTCAAAACAAAACTCATAATTATCACGGTAAAAGGTATTCCTATTTCCTGATTTCATTATTTTAATTTATTCACCTAGGACATACTATGAACTGTGCTAGGAAGGGTAATAAAGGCAGTCTCCCAATCTCAAAGAAACTTTAATCTAGAGGTGAAGACAGATATGTAAATGTGTAAGCGTTCACTAGAAGTAGGAGCAAAGTGCCATAAAAGTACAGAGATTGTAGCAATTCTGTGCAGAGAAATGAAGAAAATATAAAAAAAAGAGATGACATTTGCATGGCTTGAAAAGATTTATCAAACAGAACTGGCAGGACCTCACAGGCCAGTAGAACAGAATGTCAAAGGCAGAGTGCATTTTCTAAATACTGAAGGTTTATTGTTGGGGAAGAGGGGTTAAAGTGGCAAGTAATTGAGAATTCTGCCCTCCACACCCCCTGCTGCAACCATTGCCACAACCGTGATGCCAAAATGAAAGAAGCAAAATCAGAAGTAGTAGCCACTACGGCAGCAGCCACAACTGCCAGAGCAGGAAGAGACTGGAGATGAGGAAAATGGGATCTTATCAGACTACACAGCCCTCTGGGCCTTCCTCCCATGGCCCATGGGAAGCCTGGTGACCCCAAGTCAGCCCCAAACTGGAATTCACCTGCACGTCCACCATTGGGTGAATGGATAACTAAGTTGTTGTGTTTGCATACAATGGATACTATGCCGCAAGGAACAAACTCCTACTACAGGCAACCTAGATGAATCTCATAAACATGATGTTGAACAAAAGGAGCCAGACAAAAAAGAATGGAGACTCTCTTTACAGAGGTCCTCCAGTATCAAGGGGGCCAATGATTCTACCACAGCTGAGTCTCCTATCTCCTTCCTAGGGCAGAGGCTTGCTCTGGGGAGGCCGAAGCAACACGTATGGCCCACTGATCATGGTGGATGGGGGCCAATGCTGAAACTCCTTTTCCTGGATCAGGACAAAAAGGTCCTTCCAGAGGAGGCTTTCCCAAAGAGCAAAGAATACCCTTGAAATGTCAAAAGTTGGTTTCTTATCAAGAATATCTGCCCAACCAGAGGATAGATCCCAGGTTATGGAAGATAGATCTGACCACCCTCTCTGCTGACACTTTTCCAGAAAGGGCCACTGTCAATAGGAGGACCTCTGTGCCTTCTACCACCCAGGCTGGAAGGAGCCCTCTGTGACCTAATGGCTATATATTTCCTTGTGGCCCTGTGATAGCTATTCCACTCACCACTCTTATCAATGATACCCACCCCCATGGGTCACCCCCCGCATTTGGGGCCCAGAGTTGTGTTTCATCACTGGTCTGTAGTGTGCACTCCTTTTTTGATCCAGTTTCCAGTGACTTGCCTACAGGACCCAAACATTTTTCCTGTCACCTGCCTCCTGGATCTTATTTCCCCTCACCATCTGACTACTAAACAGAAAACTTATTCTATGCTCTTTCTTGTGCATGTGTCCACTTAGCTCCCAGCACTGCCCTTGATTCCTGAACGCCATGGAGCAATTTTCTACCATTTTTTTCTTCTAGCTGCTCATTTTAAGTCCTTTTTATGTGACATGTGCCCCCTCTCCACTCCCATGTTGCCGGCTGCTCTGTGAAACTCACCAGATTATCTGACCTGGGGTAAGTGTGGATGACTGATACAGAGCTACTCCCTGAAAGGCCACTCTTCCTGCTTTTGGATTTTGTAGTATCTGTGTCAGTAGCATGATCCCCTCTGCTCTGGTCTGTGATCACTGTGCTTTGTGAAACTGTGCGTTCCCTTGTGGCTTTTCGCAGCATCTGTAGCACTTTGTGATTTCCCAACAGTAGAGTAAGTTTTTCTGCCAAAAATGGTGCCCTCTGCACCCCGATGTTTCTAGCAGCCATGTCCACAATAGCCAAACTGTGGAAGGAGCCTCCGTGCCCATCGAAAGATGAATGGATAGAGAAGATGTGGTTTATGTATACAATGGAATATTACTCAGCCATTAGAAACGACAAATACCCACCATTTGCTTCGACATGGATGGAACTGGAGGGTATTATGCTGAGTGAAGTAAGTCAATCGGAGAAGGACAAACAGTGTATGTTCTCATTCATTTGGGGAATATGAATAATAGTGAAAGGGAATATAAGGGAAGGGAGAAGAAATGTGTGGGAAATATCAGAAAGGGAGACAGAACATAAAGACTCCTAACTCTGGGAAATGAACTAGGGGTGGTGGAGGGGGAGGAGAGTGGGGGGTGGGGGTGAATGGGTGACGGGCACTGAGGGGGACACTTGACGGGATGAGCACTGGGTGTTATTCTGTATGTTGGTAAATTGAACACCAATAAAAATTAATTTATTAAAAAAAATGGTGCCCTCTAGATTTTCTGCAACTCCCAATATGGAAGAATTGTGAAACTTTCCATAAGACTGCTTCCTTGGTCCTCCCCATTCTTCTCCTGGTGTTGGTTTTTCTGGATTTGAAAGAGCCCAGGAGATGCCCTTTAAAGCCTCACAGGCTTATGCCATGTCCTCTCCAGCCTACTTTAGTTACACTACATTATTGTGAGGCTACCAGTCCTTTTGTCTGAATCCTGTGCATCTCCACCCAGTCCACTTCTGGGTGGAACCTGGACAGTACTGTCACCTTATTCTCACCTTCATCCCCCACATCCCTGGCACTGGCTCTCTTTCATGAAAACGGCAGTGAACAGGTTCAGTTTTGAACTGGCCCTAAGGAAACGAGTCAGGAGTTGTGTGGGCAAGAGGGAGGGATGAAAGCCATTGGAGAACTGAGAATAATTAAAAAAAATTTTTTTAAGTAGGCTCCACACCCAACATGGAACCCAACAAGGGGCTTGAACTCACAATCCTGAGATTAAGACCTGAGCTGAGATCAAGACCTGAGTTGAGATAAAAAGTTGCATGCTTAACTGACTGAGGTACCCAAGGTGCCGAGAATAAATTTTTTTCTTTTTAACATTTTTTGTATAAGTAATAAATAACAAACAAATAAAAAGTAGGTTGAGGGGACATCTGGATGGCTCAGCGGTTAAGCTCTACTTTTGGCTCAGGGAGTGATCCTTAAGTTCAGGGATCGAGCCCCACATTGGGCTCCCTGAGGGGAGCCTGCTTCTCCTTTTGCCTATGTCTCTGCCTTTCTCTCTCTCTCTCTCTCTCTCTCTCTCTCTCTCTCTCATGAATAAATAAATAAAATCTTAAAAAAAAGACAAAAACTTAAAAAAAAAAGTTGGTTGGGGACAGTCTGTAAAGGACCTTATATGCCAAATCAGGAATTTGAATTTTATCCCAGAAGCAGGGCAAAGCCAATGGAAGCTTTCAAAATATTACCATAATTTGATTCTTTAAAAATAGAAGATAATTCTGACACTAATGTGAAAGTTGGATTAGAGACCAGATAAAAGGTTTCTGAAGTCTAGGAGGAGTTGATTAAAACTGTACATAATCAGGGATGGAAGGAACATAGAAGAGGAGCCCTTTAGGTAGGCAGTTAGAAATTCAGGACTCAAGCTCCGGAGTGGGAACTCAACAAACAAACCCTAGAAACAGACAGCTGCTACACAGATAACTGGTATTGGTACTGGTGAGATTACCTAGGGACTGCCATCACAGAGAAGGTATATAGAGTAAGAGTCAAGGGGGGACGTCTGAGAAACAGTCTCATTTGAGAGTCAAGCAAAGGAAGAGGAAAACCTCTTTTCAGATGAAGGAGCAGTAGGAGAATTAGGAAGGAAACCAGAAAACTATAAGGTTGTGAAGGCCAAGGGACAAGAGATTTTGGAGAAATGGGAGGTAGTCAACAGTTTCAACAGGTAGGGGAGGTCAAATAGGACCAAGAATGAAAATGTGCCATGTAGCAATTAGTCCTTCAAGAAGAGTGGTGAACTAGGACAGAAATCAAGAAGTAGCTGTTGGAAAGGTAGAATGGCAGGAAAGAGACAATAGAACAAGGGACACTTACAGGATGAGTTTCTTCCCTCCAAAGAAAGTGAGAGGTAGAGAT
This sequence comes from Nyctereutes procyonoides, assembly GCF_905146905.1. Taxonomy (NCBI): domain Eukaryota; kingdom Metazoa; phylum Chordata; class Mammalia; order Carnivora; family Canidae; genus Nyctereutes; species Nyctereutes procyonoides. Next base: position 39,636,840 of record NW_026575044.1, read on the forward strand.
ACTGAAGAAAGGAGATGATTAATGGAATAAGGCCCTAGAAAGGTAGAAAAAGAAAGGAACAGATGGAAGACACACATCAATGTCAGAACTACAGGGCAGGAGCCTGGGTCCCTGATGATAGCAGAAATGCCTTACCAGCTGCAGAGAATTACTCCCAAACTTTCTGTGGCAAAGAAATAGACTTCTGACTTGGTATTTAGTGCTTCCTGTCATTTGCAGACAAATGTAATCCTGATACTGGAGAGAAGAGTGTTGAAAGAATAAGCAAGCCCCTCTCAAAAGCATTAAGACATGAAATAGCACAGTATGTTCTGAAGACAAGATCAGTCTGCAATTGCTAGACTATCAAAAGTGAGAGAGTGAGTGGTAGGAAAGGAAGATGAAAATGTAGACCCAGGTGTGAGGAGTTGAGACTGGATCCTATGGATAAAAAGTAGCTACATGAAAAGATGTTAAAGAAATTACATGTTCCCATTTCAGCTTCAAATAGATTCTTCTGTGGTAATCTGGAAGGGGCTCATGAGGCAGAATAGGATGTAGGGAGTGTGCTTAGAAATGTCTACTATAGTCCTGGTGAGAGATCATGATGCCTGCGTGCGTTCAGTTATAGTAGGATCACAGAGGATGGAAAGAACTGAGAAATACTTAGGAATTAAATCAGTAGGAATTAGTGATCAATAGCATGGGCAAATGATTCAGGGTGAAGCTTCGGTCTCTATCTTGCATTGCTTTTCTCCAACCCCACTGTTAGTACCTCAAATCAGGCATGCACTACCTTACATACTCATTCAGTAAATATTTATTGAGTGCCTTCTTTGTGCTGGGTCCTGCAGATACAGTGGTGAACAAGACAGAAATGGTCTTCGCTCTCCTAGATCTTAGGAATCTCACTGCTGAAAGTTTCATTTGTGATATCTCATTTAACCCTCCAAATATCATTTGATATAAGTATTACTATGTCTCCATCTTACAGATGAGGTCACCCAGTCTAAGAAAGTTTAATAATTTGCTTAAGATCACATGGCCAGCTAATAAGGTGGTGCCAGGAATCATACACAGATCCACCTTACTTTAAAGCCATGGTTTGGTTTGGTTTGGCTTTGCTCTATACCAAATGTGGACTCGAACTCATGACCCCAAGATCAAGAGTTGCATGCTTTATGAACTGAGCCGGACAGGTGTCCCTAAAGCCATATTTTTAATTACTTGACTATGTTCTCTCTCGTGCAATTACAGACCATGTGTTAAACACTATAACAAGGAATTCAGTGGTTTGGATGATTGCAGCCTCCTAGCTGGACATGCTTTCTGCACCTTCATGCTTCTAAAGTGCAAATTGGGGAGAATGGTGTTACCTCATCTAATTGAGGGCACTTGGAGGAAGATGAAGTTTTGTTTTTTTGTTTTTGTTTGTTTGTTTGTTTTGGGAAGATGAGGTTTTGAATGGGAGGTGATATACTCAGGTCTTAGATATATTGATTTTGAGATGGCTATGAAATATCCAAGTGGAGATGTCTAGCAGCAATGTGATAGACAAATTTGAAGGTTAGGGGGAAGCAGGGTTGGAGATAAAGCACTTGGCATCACTAGTACTTAGAAGTCAGTCAAATTAAGGCAATTACTGGGACTCTTCAGGAGCTCCTAGAAATAAGAGGAGCAACCTGTTAAGAAAAGGGCAGTTGGGTAAAGGCTTAAAGAGAGTAAAATAGATAGAACAATTGATAGAGAAAAAAAGAGAGGAACTCACCAAGGGTACTCAACTCAAAGATATAATTAAGTTGTATTTAGGGTTAGAGAGAATGAATTTATAGTTGAAATCGATCTGTGTGGTTGAGGGGTTTTCTCTAGCAGCAATAACCAACTCAAGAATAGGAAAACTTGCAAAAAATTTTATCATTTTACAAGTTCCTTTCTTTTCTCCCACTCAGATTTAAGACCTTGCCTGTGAGTTCCCAGAGCGCCCTGATTTTATCTTTGATCTGCTAATGAGCACTTGACCTATCAGGTTCTATTTAAGTTCACCTCCCCTTTGGACTTTGAAATCCTCAAAGTTCTTTGAGACTTTGAAAATTCCAAAGTTCTTTGTCTTTTGAAAACCTGTGTGGTGTTTTTTTTTTTTTAAATATATATAATCATTTTTATTTCCTATTATGTACTTATTTTTATCTCCAGGTTAGACTGCAGAGTGTCTGAGGGCAGGGATTGTGATTTTGCACAGTTTTGTAGGAACATCACTGCAGTTCAATGCCTTATACACAGTATTTCATTAAACATTTGTGGGATCAGATTGACTTCAATCTGAAAGCTGCAATGTGTAAACTAACCAACTATCTAATTCCATCAAGCAGTGATTTTTAAGTTTTCCAGACTTGGAATGAACAATCCTCTACTCTCAACCTTTCATTCTCTGTTTTTCATTAAGAGGTAGTTAGGACACCTCCACCAGGTATTTTAACATTTTGACTTTGGAGTTTGGACCTTACCAATAGCTCTCTAGGCTTTTTGACCATAGATGATCTACTAAGCATTTCTGGGTCTGCTGAGTCTGTGTTGGTAAAACTCAAAAAATTGGACCTGATGATTGAAGATGTCCCTTCTTGTTGTAAAATCCAAAGATTCAAAGAAAAAAAAAAGTGACCAGCAGCAAAAAAACCAAATAAAAATAAAATAATATCCAAAAATTCCATGACCCCTGGAAAACCTTTAGAACATACTTGAGAACACCGCCTTATAAAGCACAATTAAAACATGGATGCCAAAAAAAAAACCCAAAAAAACATGGATGCCAAGTGAAATAAATCAGAGACACAAATACCATATGACTTAAATTATATATGGCATATAAAAAACAAAACAAATGAACAAACAAACAGAAACCAGAAACAGACTCATAAATACAGAGAACAAACTAGTGGTTGCCAGAATGGAGGGGGTTGAGGGGATGGGCAAAATAGGCCAAGGGGATTAAGTGGTACAAACTTCCAGTTATAAAATAAGTCAAAAGGTGACTGGGTGGCTCAGTTAGTTAAATGTCCAATTCTTGATTTTGGCTCAGGTCAGGATCTCAGGGTTGTGAGATTGAGCCCTGCACTAGGTGTAGATTCTGCTTAAGACTCTCCCTCTCCTACTTCCTCAGTGCTCCTTCTCCCCCGCCCCCCAAATGCCATGTGCTCTCTCTCTCTCTCTAAAAAAATAAAAATAAAAATAAATAAGTCAAGGGGATGGAAAGTACAGATAGGGAACATAGTCAATAATATTGTAAGAATTTTGTATGATGACACATGGTAACTACACTTATGGTGAACATTTCATAATGTATACAACTGTTGAATCACTATGTTGTATACCTGTAATATTATATGTCAGCTATACTTAAATTAAAAAAAAAACCATTGGTGCCATGTTTCCTGACTGGAAAATGGCAAATAAATTCCTATCTCTATAAAGTTAGGCTACAATCTACAGAGCATATTACCTCTAAAATGAAGACACTGACATTTTACATTTAATTATTGTTTTAACTGCTGATTCAAACATTTAATAGATGCAAGATGTTTTTCAACAGGCTTATCCAAAAATCAAATGAAAGGGCACCATCGTTCACTTTGGTAGTAAAAAGAGAAGAAAGCTAGAATATGAAACACCATCTGAGATCTTATGTGTACCTTGGTAACACTTTCCTTTTTTTTTTTTTTTTTTTAGATGAGAAACCGAAGAGTGACTTACTCAAGGTTACAGAAGTACTAAATGGCAAGGCCGGTAGTAGAATCCAAGGCTTCCAGTCATATGCCTTTTTTTTTTTTAAAAAAACCAAATTGGTCAAAAATCTCCTGAAAGACAAAAACAGATGAAGGTGAAATGCCAGTTGGTTGAGTTTAAACAGAGACTCCACTTTGTTCTTTCCAGGTTCAATAATAAACAATTCTAGTGATTAGCATGAAGGGCTGGCAGATGAAACATTTGACTCCTAAACAAAAATATTTGTATTTTTGCACCACGGTTTGTAAATCAATTGTAAAAATTAAAGGAAACAGAAAACAGAGAATTAGCAAACCCAGAACTCAAATTTTCCTTCACTCTTTTGTAAGACAGAAAAAAACAAAACAAAATCCCCGTGGTTCCCTTCATTAGCAGCCAGGGTGGTGAGTCCCATTGTAAATCCCACATATAAAGGCTCATGGCTACCTGCAGAGCCTAGGAGTACCAATCACATTAGTGAAGACACCAGATGACCAAAGGAAGCAGTGAGGGTCTGGGAAAGCTAGTAAACAAAAGGCAGCATTCCAAATGAATGCCATTGCTAGAGTCTGCATTGTAAAATGCCTGGATTTGAGAACCCTAAAGCAGATTAGCTTAAGGCAACAAAAGATTCAAACAAGATACAAAGAGCTCATTTTGACACATTAAGAAATTGTCTTCATTAGATCATCAGGTGCTTAAGTGTAATTATTAAAAAAAATAATTCCACCTAAGTTGTGTTTGAAGAAGCTGTCCTAGAAGATACCTATACATGGTTCTTGAATATAACATGTTCGTGACCAAAATTCCTAAACCAGATATGCTGGCCTTTTTCCTTTTAATTTTCCTGACTTTTTGAAGGCCTGCAATGACTTAAAATTTGTTATACACACCATTTCAATATACCACTCTGCTCACGGACACTAGTACTTTAAACACCAACTAGGAAAACTTGAATCTCTCCAACTGTAAGTGATTTTTCTTCCATGTTGCTGCCTCACAAAGAAAATAAGTAAAACTTTTAAGTATGAATTGCCAAAATGAAAAGCAGCAAAACATCAGACCATGGTATAATTTCCTGGACATTTTCTATCACCTGTCATGCTAGTTTGGCTCTTGTTGCAAAGTTTAAACTCAAATACACATTAAATGCTTAAATTTGAAAATGTGGAAGGAAAGTCTTATTTATTTTCACGTGGAGGACCCTGATATTTGCTGCTGTTTGTTTTGTTTTGAGGGGGGGAGTTAGAGAATTATGTTCAATAAATTTAATAACTACCAATATTGTTTGCCAGTTTTATTTACTAGATATCCATAGTGCTAAGCTTAATAATGCTGATGTAAAGTAAAAATAATTACTTATTGAAAGTCCTGTAAGAAGACATGGTCTCTGGCAATATGTGTAGTACTGGATCGAATGGCCTTCCAGTCAACACTGTCAGATGAGCAGACCATCAATCAGTCTGAAATTTTACAAATGTATTTAAAGATCTCCTATCAATAGCAGATAAGCAGACAGGCAAGAACAGTTCTGATAAAGCCTATAAGTCAAATTTGAAGTATAATAATGAGAAGCTTTCCCTGTAATTTCTATTTGAAAATTAATATCTCATCATATCTCTTCAGTTTGATAAATAATCACCCCTCACCAAGAACACAAGTAGTTCAGGTCCCACTTTCTCTTGGAGAGATACTCCCTTTGTTTTGTCAATCCCTAACAGGGTCATAAGCAAGGCTTCACTGACACAGAAGGAAACAGTTCACACCTAATGGGCTGATGTCACCTGCAGCTTTTAAACCAGGTGAAAACTTTGACTTCATTTATATTCAAGTGAAAAAACATTGGAAGAGTTCTGTGAGTCTAAACTCCTAACAGCTTTCTGGCTTCACCTCTCCACTAGGTTTAAAAGTTATATAATCACAATAACATTATAATTAAACTTAAATTTTCTATAAAATTTATTTTAAAAATATAATCAATCACCCTTGTTTGACAGAAGCAAAAAGAAGTAGAAGAATAAAGAGACTGGTGGCTGAGCCACATTTCAAGTTTACTGCAGGCAAGGGGCACAACCTTCACCCCCAACCCCTTCAAACCCTCACTAGTGCTGTGGCTTCTCTAACCTTTTCAGTTTGGTCACATAGACAATGGCAGAAATATGTTCTATCAAATCAGTAACAGAGTATTTTTTCAGCTCCTTATTTGCTGACTGCATTCATGAAGTGTCTCCTTTCATTGTCTCATCTGTCCGTTCCCTGTCTCCTTGGTAGTTAAGCGACAGAACCAAGAATGGCCTAACCTATGCTGCTCCTAAAGCAGTAAAGACAAGTAGTGTGGGGAGTGAGAAATCTGATTCAAATCATGCTCTACTACTTTACAATCACATGGCTTGGGCTAGTTATCTGTAAAATGAGAATAATGTCTCCTACCTCATAGAGTTATAGTAGATACGGTATGGAAAGCACCTGGCATACATTAGGCATACAATCGATGTTAATATTCTTCCTTATTAAAAAAAATGTTAAGGGATCCCTGGGTGGCGCAGCGGTTTAGCGCCTGCCTTTGGCCCAGGGTGCGATCCTGGAGACCCGGGATCGAATCCCACATCGGGCTCCTGGTGCATGGAGCCTGCTTATGTCTCTGCTTTTCTCTGTGTGTGTGTGTGACTATCATAAATAAAAAATATTCTTCCTTATAGAAATCCCTAACTATAGGAAAAATTTTGCTTTTATAGAATTCTTTCATGTATATTATCTCAGTTAATCCTTATAAGACTACCACACTCAAAAGTAGCAAGGTACTCAAATGCATATTTTCTGCCACCAGAACCAACTTTTTTTCCTATTGGGCTACTATGTGAGGCACTCTAGCGATGGAGACCACAACATATCTCTATATCATCAGCTCCTGTGGGTAAAGATGCAGAGCATGGGTTAAAATGGGAGGGATCTTAGTAGCAAGCATATGAAGCAAAAACTAGATATACAATCAAACAAACCCACACTACTTAGTAGGGTAACTACCAAAGAGAAAATGCCCTTAAGGTTCATCAATAAAGTATCCTTTATGATAAAAAAAGGCAATAAGAATAAAAGTGAAACATAATTATAACATCCTAGGTGCTACAATTTTACAAGAATGTGATTATTTTACGTTGGTCACACACACAAAAAGTCCTTATGAAAATAACAGACCTACAAAACACTATCTTAGCCTAAGGTTGAGAAAGGTTTCCTATTGTCATTAGATGCAACCAATATCTACATTAACCAAGATTTCCTAAAAACACTTCAGAATTATGAGAGCTTTCATACATTTTACTTCCTTTAATCCTCACAATAACAACCTGAGATACATATTGTATTTGTTATGAGAATACAGACTCCAAAAGACTGAGTGACTTATTTGAGAAAGTGCTGATACCCAAACCTACATTCTTTAAGCCCTATATGTGCATTCTTTAAGCTAAGCCACACTATGTTCTCTGTAGTAATAGAAAAGAACATGTGAAATGGTCCAAATTGTAATCAAGACTGTCAATTAATACTCAGGAGAGAACTAACAAATGTTACATTGGTTAAACATGAGTTTGCTTATACAGATTGTAAATATCCTAATTAGAGACTTTTGAGGTCAGAATGATATTCATTGTTTAGGATTGAAAATAATTTTTTAAGTTATTCCTGGTCTACTACCGAAGTCAAACTAAAAGAAAATGTGATTCCTAACTCACTCCATTCTGATTATATACAATTAAGTTCTGAATTTACTATTTGCATTTTTTAAACTTCAAGTTTTCTAATAAGATAAATTTAAAGCTTGGGGTACAAGGGTGGCTCAGTCCGTTAAGCGTCCGACTCTTGATTTTGGCTCAGGTCCTGATCTCATAGGTTGTGAGATGGTGCCCCACATAGGGCTCTGCACTCATTGGGGAATGTTCTTGAAGATTCTCTCCCTGTGCCCCTCCCCCCATGAATGCATGTACATGCTCTCTCTCAAATAAATCCCTTTTAAAAAAGATAAATTTAAAGCTTAATTCAGAAAGACAAATTTTTATCCAGGAATATGATCTTCCCTCTTCCTTATTACTTTTCTTTCTATTACCTGCCCTGGTAAAATCTTTGTTGAGAAGCAAAATATAAGGAATTTTCTAATTAATGGAGTTGAGGTATGTGGACCAATGGTATATAAGTTGAAAGACAAAGTGCTTTTTATTTTGGGATAAAAAGTAAAAAACTACTTTCTCTAAGGAGAACCCAAAGAAGAATAACAGACAGAAACATGTGATCCCAGCTATAGATGGGGAAAATCAACAGTTAGGTGAGGTGGAGCAGTTTGTTCTGCCAACTTGGGTGCCCAGAGAGGCTCTTAAAGTCACTTTGCTAGCTGGATAGTATTGGTGGTGATGGTAGAAAGTGCTGAATGACAAATCAGGAGTCATAGTGAGGAAAAATAGAATGGGTCTTCTCATTTACTTCAGCAACTGTCACAGTATGGGCTATATTTGACCTGAATGTAACTAAATAGAAAATCTGGCTGGAACTACTATCTAATTTTTCTTGATGAAACCAATGTGCCAATTGAGACACCATTACAGCTCAGCATCATTTAGATCAGTGTTTCTCATGAAGTCTAGTTCAAGGACTGCAACAGAATCACCTAATGAACATATTCATCATGTAGATTCCCTATCCTCTCAGAGACTTATGACTCACCAGTTATAGATAAGGACTCTGGAACCTGCATTTTGAAAACCCTGGAAAGTGTTGCTAGATTTAGCAAATAGGCAACCCTAACTCCAGATGATTCTATGACATTAGAGTTTGAAAAATCACTTACTTGGAAAAAGTGGGGGGGACCAAAATTGTGTATGATTGTTATATGGGATGCTTATTTATAACAATTAGCCAGACACATTAAAAAGAAAGGAAAAAACTCATTGTTTTTAGGACTGGCTACTTGACTGCTTTGTGCTTCAAGCTCTCCCTCTGGAAGATGAAAACAAACCAATGATGGTGCCTACTAGGCCCCCGCCACTCTGGTTATGCTCAAAGAATGTACCCAAGAACACAAGAGAGTTAGAAAAGCCATTTTGTCATGACAACAGCCAATTGCTCCTGGGATAAGCATCACGTACACCCCCACCACTTTTTGGATGCCTGTGGCATTTGACCTTTACTTCTTCCTCTCAGACTGACTGGCCCTAGCAGGGAACCAAAGCATCCAAAAAAAAAAAAAGAAAAAAAAAGAAACATTATCAACTAGTTTTTTCACTGTAAAACCTAAAAAAAAAAAAAAAAAAAAAAAAAAATCAATTGGCACACTAAAAACAATCCCAACAATTTTCTAGGGAAATAACTGTTCTCATAATATCTTATAGAAATCATTTGGATGAAATATTATACTTAGCACCCTCTCCCCCACAAAAAACCCCAACTCTTCTAGGTTTTATATTCCACCCTCCACCCACCTCAGTAGCTTCTAACCAAGCTTTAAGTAATAGTAATTTGATTCCGTGTTACATGAAGGAAGTGTATCTAAAGGACATTGTGGAATGTTCAACTCTATAATAAGAGGCATCAAGCCTGTGGAATTCTGGTAAAGAAGACTGCAAATGACATTCCCATTTCATGGAAAAGTTAAACAGAAAATCTGCAGTATTATTAAATACCAATTATTAAAATAGTTCACTAGGGAAGGGATGCCAGAAGGGAGAGGAGTTCTGAGTAAGTGGTTTAGGAACATAGAAGGGTGGAGGTGAGGATAGAAAGACATATGGGGAGTCTGCAAAGGTAAATTTTGATGACTAGCGGTATCTTGGTGGTTAGTAAATGCCAGTGTGTTTTAGAATCACGGTACTGCTGCCTGTGACAGCCTGTTCTGAGTTGTCAAAGTCAGTGTATGCCATAAAGGTAAATTGAAAAATTAGTCACATTAAGAACTCACACATGGGGACGCCTGGGTGGTTCAGCAGTTGAGTGTCTGCCTTTCACTCAGGGCATGATCCTGTAGTCCTGGGATCAAGTCCTGCATCAGGCTTCCTGCAAGGAACCTGCTTCTCCCTCTGCCTGTGTCTCTGCCTCTCTCTGTGTCTCTCATGAATAAATAAATAAAATCTTAAAAAAAAAAGAACAAATAAATATAATCTGAATTGACATAAAGGAGACCCAGAAAAATTTGTTTGCCTCTTCTAGTTTTCTAGTTGTATCACTGGCATAAAGTCCTGCTGTCACTTTACTACTAACATATATGTGGAAAGGTAGGTCAAACATCATCTGATGTCATTTTCAGTATGAGAGCTTTGTTTCTATATAATGATATACTTGGGACTATTAAAATAGCTAGAGTCTTTCCTTATTATAATTACACAAGTCACTTCACAGAAGGAAGGAAGACACCTGATTCACACGACCAGGCACAGCCAAGGGAGCATGTGAACTTTCAACAGAAGAGGAAGCTTTGTACCAGCTGTGAAAAAGTAAAGTTTATTTTTCCATTTAGCTTGTTTATTTAGGTAAGAAGGAAGGAGACAGTGGCTGCTTCCCATTCCAAACTGCTCAGGCAACGACTTTTCTTTCTTCTTTATAAATGAACAAAGTTGGCTTACTGCAGTTTCCAGAGGGATCTGGAAAGGAACCAAGTCACTAATGATTATATTTCATCTGTAGCTAGTTTAACCTTTGAAACCTGCCAATCAACAGACATGACCAAGAGGCAAGGTCAATGCAGCCTTGCCCATCTAGCATTCTCTTATAGTTTAGATGGAAAACAATTTATTAAAGATATTATTTTAAGAAATACAAAGCACATTGTAGAGAAGATAAGCCAGGTCTTTATAAGATTCATTTAACAGCTGAGAAACCCCGAGGCTTAGGTTAGTTTATTTTCCCCTTTAATTATTGTGATTAAGCAGCACAGTGATAAAGCTTTTACATTTAAAACAAAATAATCAAAGGAAAACATCTTTTGTCCTTGATTCATCTATCTTTTTGTGTTATTTTGGTCTGACACACCATTTGTTTCTAGACTAAAGATCTTCTTGGTATATATTCAAAGACAAATGCTATCATTTTCACAAATTATCAAAACATTCTTCTTAATCTTAAAGATATTACATGCTATTAATAAATAATATAAAATATACTACAAAATAATCATTGATATTTTGATTATATATTCATTAGCAAAAAAAACAGGCTACAAAATATTAAATGGCTTTTCCCTCTTCATTTACACATCCATCTAAAAAAATACTTCCTTTTCTTCCCCCATAATATCCCCTCATCCTGCTTCTTGCAGGAAAAAAAAGAACACTATCACTAAGATTAATGGAGCATCGGTAAAGTATTTTAGGTACAAATGAGCCACTTTTATGTACTGCCAGAACAATTCAACAAGGGTTTAGAAGGAGAAAACCTGAAGTTCCTTTCCATTGAATTCATGCAGCTGGTGGTGATAAATTGATTGTTCTCCTTTAACAACAGGGTCAGAAAGACAAAGAAAGAAATATTTTCTATAACTGGCTATATTTTTAAATTAATTAGTAAACTTTTTTTCTTTAAATGCCCTATGTCATCAAGATGAATTACCTCCAGTTTTAATTAAAGCCCTGTCAAAGGTAAACTCATATTGCTAGAATGCAAGAGTGGCATAACGAGATGATTTCTCTTTAAGTAAGACAACATGCAAAATGGTCACTCTTTCTAAAGGAAGAAGAAAAGGGATCGCTGAACTACTTCTGAACTTCCATTTCCTGGGATTGTGTCTTAAACTTTGTGTGTTTCATGAAAATCATCACTTTGGTTTATCATCTTTAAAAATAACCAAAAATAAAAAAAACAAAAATAGAAGTGGTAATATATAAAATTTTAGATCCTGTGTGAAACTCAAGAATCCTAAATTTTGAACTTAAATCTGTTCTTCCAAGTGTTACTATCAAGTGTGAATTAAAGTAAGACTTACTTGGTCTTTGCTATGAATTCTCACAAAGATCTCAATCTGGCCCTACAATTGCTATAGTTACTGCAAAAATTACAATTGCTAGCATCAGCTAATATTTAATGCTAAATTTAAAGATTTTTTCATGCAATTGAATAGTTTATTTTTATTTAAAACCAAGTTGTAGCTACCATTTCATAGCAGTCCTGTTGGGGTCCCAAGAGAGGTAGGGAAGAAGTCTCTATAGAGTGGAGTAGTCACTGCAGATCTATTCTCAAGGCTCAGATGTAAAAGTCCGCCACTGGTGATACCATATCACAAAGTCACCAAAATAATACATCAGAGTGTTAATATTTAATATAATTAGTAAATGAACACATATGTATATGTGTGGGCTTGTGTGCAGCACATATATGTGCATGTATACATAGTAATGCCCCCTTCTAATAAACATCAGATTTCTGGGAAACCTCAACTACCTATCCTTGAACCAGTCAAGCACCTGGAAATAAGAGAAAAACAGTTTCCACAATGAAATAAAGAGAGAAATGTAACTATTTGTATTGTAAGTGCAGGCTCACCCTCAGGTATAAAACAAAATAGTGATTTACCAGAAACATGACACACTGGTTCCAGGGAGAAGTGATAACTCACCTAAAGAGAAGAGACTCCACATCTACAAAAAGTAGACAGTAATAAATAGAGAGAGTGTGTGAGAGTGAGAGAGTGTGCTACTCAGGCTATTTAGAATAGAAGCAAATAACCCTACACTAAATACTTCAATAGTCACTGAAGACATCATGGTAATTCACTGAACCAGAATAGCAGATCATTATAATGAGGGCCCTGAGTCAGTTAATGTGCATTATTTAAAAGGCAGAGTACTCAGTAATGTATTTTAGGTAGACCTTTCAATAGAATTTTTTTTTTTTAAGTTTTGAGGCTTCGGTTACCTGGAAAATAAAGTTATAGGAAACAACTTTATTATTGTTATGCTTTATGCGATGTATTTTGTCTCTAACTTTCAAAGGTTTTTCTGAATATTCATTTGTTATGCTCAGAGCAGTTTCAAGGAATGTAAATATCCTGCATATTATCGCTATTCACAACTGGATTAAGTTAGACAATAGTTGAAGTTTTTATTTTATTTTAATTTTTAAAAAATATTTTATTTATTTATTCATGAGAGACAGAGAGTGGCAGAGAAACAGGCAGAGGGAGACGCAGGCTTCCCATGGGGAGCCCAGTGCAGGATTCAATCTCAGAACACTGGGATCACAACTTGAGCCACAGGCAGATGCTTAACCATGGAGCCACCCAGGTGCCAGAGTTGAAATTTTTAAAGGATACCTTTTCCGATTATATTTGCCTTGTTAAAAATTGTGTTTACCAATTCATTGTAAAGCTATTGATGGTACTGCAGTGTCTCTTCTTCCATGTTACTATAACAAGCTTCCATTCCCGGGTGGCAATAAGTTATCACCTATTCTATCATCATGTGATTTTTAAAATCTAATGTACAAACTCAGGTAGGTATTAAGGCCTCTGAAGAGATTTGCATGAGGAGAAGGGGTTGCTGGAAACAAAAATTCTTGATCCATTAGTTATTTGTCAAACATCACAATGTCACGGATGTAACAGTCCTAGAGGATGCTTAGAAAACAACAGAAGAAGATTTCAGATCCTCTGAAATCTTTAACTCTCTTTCTTTGAAAAAAAATCTTCTGTCACAAGTCAGAAGGATAATGTCTCTTTTCACCCAATGAGAAAGCTGTTCTCACACGAGCATAATTAATCTTCTGACACCATGACAAAGAAATTCCTTAAAAGGATTTCTCTGATTTCCTCTCAAGACAGAAGACTGTCTTTATCCATCATCTGTCCTTCCTGATCCCTTCTTTTTGAATATCCACATCAGCAGAATTGTCCATCAGAAGAGACAGCAGGAGGGAAATCTCTGCATGATTGATAGGGCCCCAGTGCTCTGCAGGCTATTTAAGTGCAAGCATCTATTGTTGCAAACTTACTTTACAGCAGTTAAACAAATATAATAGTCGCCAATTCAACCATTGTGCAGCTTAGACTTGACAAAAACTAGTAAGTGAGGTTTGTTAATGACAAGGCACCAATTTAAACTTTGCAGATAAGTTGGCCTAGTGTCTATTTAGAAAAAAGAATATTCTCAGTCATGAAACAGTATAGGTATATTAGAAAGTATTGTATACTATACTGTATGTAGACGGACATTCCCATTAAAAAACAAGAAAAGTCTGAAACATTTTTATCCTAACAGTTACTCGGTACTTCTTACCTATATCATGGTGATTTAGGAAAACAAAAAATAAAAAACAAAATATTGCACTATGTTACCATCCAAAAGAATGAGGTATGTCAAAGAAGAAAGTGGTACCAACATTCTCTTAAAGTTTTTTTTCAGACTCATTGTAGTGAAGTTTTTTCAAAGAGAGATTTGAGGTATATTCAGGTACCCCCATCTATGAAGAAATGGAAGGCCATTTGAGATTTCTCCTGAGGATCTGCTACTTCCTTGGGCAGAACTAATGAACAAGAGCGCTATAGGTTGGTTTCAAATGGAGGAGCAAAGCACACTGGGCAAAGGCCCAATCCACAGAAAATGCAAGCCTGTCTCCACTTTCAAAGCCATCTACACGAAATGGAAACAGATCTAGAAATCTCACTAAGCTGTGGTAAAAGCACACCCAGTATCAACAGTAGAGGTTACAGCATGCTCTGTGTTCTTTATAGATGCTGCCAAGAAAGGCCACTTGGGCCCAGACACTAGGACACACTGACACCATGTGTTCTGTTTGCACCACAATGACCTTGACTACTCAGTTCTGGACACACCCTGTGAAAATATTTGTTTATCCTTCCAATCCCCAAACAGTGAGGCCAGCCCTCACAGGCCAGGGCCCCAACTCATTGGTGCTTCCCTTGGTATGGTTAGGACAGATTGTCACTGCCCGACCTACCATGGGGCTTCTTCACCATTGACCTGCCTTCTCCAGCCAAGGAGAACAACTGATGGCTGACCCACATGTTCTGTCTGCGATGAGCAATGTGGTTTTGGTTTTCCTTAAATTACAGAGTTAAATTCAAGATTGATTTTTATCCGTTTGAAGATTTAGGGGAAAGGAAATATATCCAGGACAAAGACCTAGGAAAATCTGTGGTAATGAGGGACGCTAAGCAGTTTAAAAGTAGAATATATCACAGAGTTTGAATGTAGAGAAGCTGGCAATCAATTGAGAACGAGCTGGTAGTAAAAGTAACACAGGAGAGAGAGCCAGATGGGGAATTCAGACATACAGCTCAGAGGGGTCTCTGATGTGTTCCCTCAACAGTCGAGGACCCAGAAATCTCCCCAGGGCTTACATCACCAACAGTTCCACATTGTCAGTTAACAGTTCTTTTGTGAATGGCTTGTCTTCCCAACAGGATTGTGTGTGTGCTGGGGCAGAGGAGGGTGGGTGGAAAGAACCAATCCTCATTGTTTTTGTTTGTCTATTATACATCCTATGGCACCTTGTTAAGATCAATAAACACTTTAGCTAGTTAGAATGGAAACTGAGTAACAGGCTATTAGTTCTGCCCAAGGCCAGGTGTGTAATATCTGGGAAGGGAACCTTGAGATTAAGTACAAATTCAAGAGGAACACAGTCTTGCCTATAACGATCCTTGGAATTAAACTCTTGATAAGAAACACTCACCAGTATATATGGGAAATCTCTGTACCTTCCTTTTAATTTTGCTATGAACTTAAAATTGCTCTAAAAAAATTCTTTAAAAAAAAAAGCCAAAACAGGGATCCCTGGGTGGCGCAGTGGTTTGGCGCCTGCCTTTGGCCCAGGGCGCGATCCTGGAGACCCGGGATCGAATCCCACGTCGGGCTCCCGGTGCATGGAGCCTGCTTCTCCCTCTGCCTGTGTCTCTGCCTCTCTCTCTCTCACTGTGTGCCTATCATAAATAAGTAAAAATTAAAAAAAATATTAAAAAAAAAAGCCAAAACAAAACAAAGCCTAATGGTGCTCATAAAAACTCAGGGAAAAACAAACATTTCATTCTTTTGCCCTTCAGAGATGTCTTTATAAGACAAGGATCAGTTGTAATGTGGTCCATTACAAATATTTAACACTAATTGTGTTCATAGAACTGACTTTGGATTAAGAGATACACTCACTGGATTCCAGCTCCCCTGTTTCAGTGGGTGCACATGATTCAGCTTTTCTTTGCTTCAGTTACTTCATCTGTAGACTAGTTATAATAATGGTGCCTATACATTACAGGGCATTGTAAGGATTAAATGTAAATCCTGGCATTTGGCAAGCACTCAGGATGTAATAACAGATGATTATTCATTCGTTGTTGCGCTTTCCCCCCATCATTCACACAGCTCTCTGAGTACTTCCAGCTATATTTCTGGGAGTTTATCTTGACATACACACAGACACACAGGCGCACACACACACACACACACACACACACACACGATATAGTAGCCTTTGGTGCTAAAAAAGGAGTAGCCCAATAAATTGAGCTAAATGGATACTTCTGAATGACTGAGAGAAAAGAATGAGGAAATTAAGCATAACAAGCAAAGAACAGGGCAAGCCAGGGTGACATGGGGGCTGGAAAAGGACAATTTCTCAGAACACTATTTGAAGTATTGCAGGCTTGTATGTGCCACACTCTGCCTCATCCAGCTCAGCCTCACCATCTGGTATCCTGGTTACCTCCACACTGTCTTCAGATTGGGGTCTTACTGGGATACACAAAGCACAGTTTGTACTTGTTTTCATTTCCACCGAATTCAATGAATTCTTATTTTGTTCCTATAGTTGCCAAGCTTTGCTACAGACACTGAGGATACATTTGTGAATAAGACTAGCATCTAGGGACACCTGAGTGGCTCAGTCTGTTAAGCGTCTGCCTTCAGCTCACATCATGATCCCAGAGTCTTGGGATCAAGCCCCACATCAGGCTCCCTGCTCAGTGGAAAGCCTGCTTCTCCCTCTCCCTCTGCCACTCCTTGTGCTTGTGCTCTCTTGCTCTCTCTCTGTCCAATAAATAAATAAAACCTTAAAAAAAAGGCTACCATCTAGAAGTTGACAGCTCAGAAGGCCTTCCATGACAGTGAGAGCACACATGGTGCAATAGAGAGCATATGGTATAATAAAGAACATACATGGTGTAATAGAGAATATACATAGTGTAACAGAGAACATACATAATGCAATAGCATACAGTGCAACAGAGAACATACATGGTGTAATAGAGAACATACATAGCATAATAGAGAACATATATGACATAATAGAGAGCATACATGGTGCAACAGAGAACGTATATAGTACAATAGAGAGCATACATAGTGCAACAGAGAACACACATGGTGTAACACAGAATACACATGGGGGTAATAGAGAACATACAAGAAGCCTGGATGGTAGTGGTGCTTGGGACTTCAAAGACGAACAAGAGTTTGCATGTCTGAGTCCTAGAATGCATGAAGACAGAATGGCAGGAAGTTACATTAGAGAGTGAAGTGACATTAGAAAAGCAATCAGGCTTTTAAAAAATGTTTTTTAACAGATAAAAGTGAGTCATTAAAGATTGCAGGTAAAAGAGTAACATGATAGAATTTTTTTTCAAGAAGATAATTCATGGGGCCAAATGGAAGACACTGGAATCAGAACAGGAAAAGGAGTCAAACCCCAGAGAGCTTGGAAGGGGATGATTAAAGTGGTCTGGCAAGAGACAAGGAGGAATTAACAAGGACAGTGGAGATGAGATATCATTTATTTGACTTATGCAGGTTCCCAAATTGGCAGGGTTTAGTGACCCACTGGACACGGGATATGAAGAGGGGAGGAGAAGCCTTCAATAAAGGGGATGTTTCTAGTTGGAGCACTTGAGTACATGTTATGCCATTAATTTGGATGGGGGTAGTAAAGGAAGTGCTGCCCTGTTACTATGTGTTTGAATTTGTAGAATCACATGCCTGAAGGCCTTTTGTTTACCCTATGTCACTTAACACCTAGACCCTCCAGGAGAGAATTTAAGAATAGATTGAAATCTTAGAAAAAATAATATTTTCAATTTGTTTTTAATAAGGTATTCTTTTATTTCTACTTCCGTACCAAATGAATCCTATGGTGCCCACTATAAATTCTAATTGTTAACATCCGTCCCAGAAATGCGAAGTTTCATGATTTACTCCATAGCTGAATGGCTCAATGGGTTTTGTGGCTAGACCAGTCTTTAAGTATGAGACAGTGAGGTGAAAAAAGAAAAAAAGAAGAGCAGACATCTGCCAAAAGGCTACATGTGCCAAATGGGAAGTGAGAGCACATTTAGAGAGAGGAAAAAAAAAAAAAACAACAACAGCTGGTTAATACTTCTATTTTACTACTAGCAAAGTTTCTAAATGGGAAGAACTTATTTAATGATCAGTTTCATATATTTGAAGTCCAGGTCAAAGAGAACACAAATCCTTTTTAGAAGGTAGTAGCCATCTTATCCTCCTATTACTGTTTTTTTAGCATCTATTATATCAGATGAAAAGATGATTTGTATTAACGATTAACTACAGCTTACAAATGTAAGTGAAATTAATATAACATTTTAATGAAAAGTTATTTGGTTTATTCACTAAACTATATGACTACCCAGCAATTCACCTTCTTAAAAAAATTCTATTAAGTTTTTAATTTTAACTCCAGTATAGTTAACATTAGCTAACTATCCAGTATAATATTAGTTTCAGGTGTTCAAGATAGTGATTCAACAATTCTATCCATCACTCAGTACTCATCAGGATAAGAATGCTCTTTAGTTCCCATCCCCTATTCCTCCCACCCCATATCCAAAACCCATTCCCTCCCCCACCTCCCATCTGGTAGCCATCAGTTTGTTCTCTATAGTTAAGAGTCTGTTTCACTTTTATAAAAAGAATATAAAATTACTACTGAAAGTGAAGAAGGATTGTGGACAAGGTAGTTAGAGCTCAAGCAGTCAGCTTTCTTTTTTTAAAAATTTATTTATTTAAGTAATCTCCACACTCAATGTGGGGCTCAAACTCACCACCCAAGACCAACAGTCACATGCTCTTTCCACTGAGCCAGCCAGGTGCCCTAAGCAGTCAGCTTTCTTGGACCATGAAGCATCTTTAGGAAAGAAAGCTATACACAGAGGAGCAAAAAGACAGAAAGGGTCCAGGTCCCTCACATCACATGTCACCATCTCAGCCCTAGATTAGCGTATGCCAGAAATAGTTTCCTAGAGCAGAAAAGTGATGTAATTCCCCCTAGACACATTTTTGATTATAAGGGTTAAAACAAAAATCTATTTTCTGGTTGATTTTTAGACAAAATTTGCCAGTTATATGAAATTTCCAGTTACCTGTTATTTTATCATATGAATAATGCCTTTTCATATTTAATCAAGATATAACTTGAGCACCTGGGTGGCTCAGTGATTGAACATCTGCCTTTGGCTCAGGTCGTGATTCTGGGGTTCCGGGATCAAGTCCCACATCAGGCTCCCCGGGGGGAGCCTGCTTCTCCCTCTGCTTATGTCTCTGCTTCTTTCTCTGTGTCTCTCATGAATAAATAAATAAAATAAAAAAAAAAAAGATATAACTTTCCTCTAGGAGCCACATGGTACTGAAGAAAAAGATATATCTGCATTCAACCTCCCACAAACCAAACTCTTATGCAGCTTTTACTATAATTCAAAATGATAGAATAATCCAGTGCTTCTTCAGTGAGGTCCAATAAACATGAACTAAACATTTATGTGCTAGCATTCAGTCATTTCATTAAAAACTACTAGTAAGGGGTACATGGGTGGCTCAGTCAGTTAAGTGTCTGCTTTCTTCTCAGGTCATGATCTCAGGGTCCTGGGATTGAGTCCCACATTGGGCTCCCTGCTCAGCAGGGAGTCTGCTTCTTTTTCTCCCTCTGCCCCTCTCCATCCCCTGCTCATGCTCTCTAATAAATACAATTTTAAAAGAAAAGTATTGGTAGGAAGCCTAAGTATGTATATGCCCAAATTTTCCAACAATTCAAGTACAGTAACAACTGCTCACTCTAGGGGCCATTGACCCAGAATTCTCAACTACTGTAAACACAGTCCACTGTCTAAAAGTAAGGAGATAAGTATACAAACAACACAACAGACTGCACAAAGTTCACATTCTAAATGTATTTGCATTTCACTCAAGGGGAGCTATCAGGCACTCACCCAAACTTGTTTACTTTCATTCTGACACAGTTTGAAGGAATGTGGATATATGATTCCCAGCTTTGACAGATTAAAAGGAGCGAGATGCCAGGGGAAAGGACAATGACATTATAAAACGAAGTAAAAATTTAAATTGACACTGACAATGAAAACAGAAAAATAACTTCAAAAAGGAGACAAGAGAACTTAAAATATTCAACAATCTGGAGCCATTTAGTTCTAGTCTACAGCTTGACCCAAAACTAAAACACTGAAAATAACTGAAATAATCAGGATAAAATTATACCTAATAAACTATAAGTATTAAGTTATTATAGTTATTCTGTAAGTTATTATAGTTATTCTGTAAGTTATTATAGTTATACTTAATAAACTATAATAACCTTTTGAAAAACTTCTATAAAATTGTTCCTTTTTAATATCTAAGCATTTCAAGGGTGCCTGGGTGGTTCAGTTGTTAAGTGTCTGCCTTCGGCTTGGGTCATGATCCCAAGATCCGGGAATCAAACCCCAAGTCAGGCTCCCTGCTCAGTGAGGAATTTGCTTCTCCCTCTGCCTCTGCCTCTGCCTCTCCCTCTGGCTCATGCTCTCTCCCCCTCTCTCTCTCTTTGTCAAATAAATAAATAAAATCTTTTTTTTTAATTAAAAAAATCTAAACATTTCAGAGAATAAATTCTAGAGGTCCCTTACAACTAAAAAATTCTATACACTAAATCTCTGGAAAATTCAGGAACTATTTCTTTCCTGATAATATATGAAATCATATATATTTCTCTTACAATTACAATCTCCACAGCATCTTCACCAGGAGTAGATTCCTTCTCAAGAAACCACTTTCTATGCTCATCCATGAGATGCAACTCCTCATCCATTAAAGTTTTGTCATGAGATTGCATCAATTCAGTTGCATCTTCAGGGTCCTCTCCTAATTCCAGTTCTCTTGCTGTTTCCACCATATCTGCAGTGACTGCCTCCATTGAAGTCTTGAATCCCTCCATGTTATCCATGAGGGTTGGAATCAACTTCTTTCAGACTCCTGTAATGTTGATATTTTGACCTATTCCCATGAATCATGAATATTCTTAATGGCATCTTGAATGGTGAATCCTTTCCAGAAGGTTTTCCACTGACTTTGCCCAGGTTCATCAGAGGAATCATTGTCTACCGCAGCTATAGACAAAATAGATTTCTTAAATCATAAGACTTGAAAGTTGAAGTTACTCTTTAATCCACAGGCTACAGCATGGATGTTGAGTTAGCAGGCATGAAAACCACATTCAGGGATGCCTGGGTGGCTCAGTGGTTGAGTGTCTGTCTGCCTTTGGCTCAGGGCATGATCCTAGGGTCCTAGGATCGAGTCCTGCATCAGGTTCCTTGCAGGGAGCCTGCTTCTACTCCCTCTGCCCATGTCTCTGCCTCTCTCTCTCTCTCTCTGTGTGTCTCTCATGAATAAATACAATTTATATATATAAAAAAAACCACATTCATCTCATCGTACATCGCCATCAGAGCTCTTGGGTGACCAGGTATATCATCAATGAGCAGTGTGTTTTGAAAGGAATTTTTTCTTCTCAGCAGTAGGTCTCAACAGTGGCCTTAAAATAGCCAGTAAACCATGTTATAAAGGGATGTGCTATCATCTAGGCTTTGTTGTTCCATTTATAGAGCATAGGCAGAGTAGATTGAGCATAATTCTTAGGGGCTGTAGGATTTTCAGATGGCAAAGGAGCATTGGTTTCAACTTAAAGTCACGAGCTGCATTAGCTCCTAACAAGAGAGACAGACTGCCCTTCAAAGTTTTGAAGCCAGGCATTGACTTCTCCTCTCTAGCTGTGAAAGGCCAAGATTGCATCTTCTTCCAACAGAAGGCTGTTCCACCTATATTGAAAATCTGCTCTTCAATTTGCCACCTTCATTCATTATTCTACTTAGATCTTTTGGATCACTTGCTGCAGCTTCTCCATCAGCACTTGCTGCTTCACCTTGCACTTTGATGTTATAGAGATGGTTTCTTTCCTTAAATTTCATGACTCAAGCTCTGTTAGCTTCAGACTTTTGCAGCTTCCACCTCTCTCAGCCTTCACAGAATTAAAGAGAGTTAGGGCCTTGCTCTGGATTAGGGTTTGGCTTAAGGGAAAGTTGTGGCTCGTTTGATCTTCTATCCAGACCACTCAAACTTTGTCCATCTCAGCAAAAAGGCTGTTTCACTTTCTTATCACTGTGCATTCACTGGAGTAACACTTAATTTCTTTCAAGAACTTTTCCTTCACAGGGTGCCTGGGTGGCACAGTGAGATAAGTGTCTGATTCTTGGGACGCCTCGGCGGCTCTGCAGTTGAGCGTCTGCTTTTGGTCCAAGGCATGATCCTGACGTTCCGGGATTGAGTCCCACATCAGGCTCCCTGTGAGGAGCTTATGTCTCTGCCTTCTCTGTGTCTCTCATGAATAAATAAATAAAATCTTAAACAAAAAAGTGTCTGACCCTTGATTTTGGTGCAAGTCATGATCTCAGGGTCTTAAGATCAAGCCCCATGTCCGGCTCTGTGCTGGATATGGAGCCTGTGTAAGATCCTCTCTCCTTCTCCCTCTGCCCCTCCCTTCTCCCCATCTTGCTCGCACTCTAAGGAAAAAAAAAAAAAGAACTTCTTCACATTCACGACTTGGCTGTTTGGCACAAGAGGCCTAGCTTTTAGCCTATCTTGGCTTTCAACATGCCTTCCTCACTATTCATTTACACCTTTTGATTTAAAATGAGAGACATGTGGCTCTTCCTTTCACTTGAACACTTAGAGACTACTGTAGAGTAATTATTAATTGGCCTAAGTTCAATATTGTTGTGTCTCAGGGGATAGTGAGGCCCAAGGAGAGGGAGAGAGATGGGGAAACAGCACATCAGTGGAGCAGTCAGATCACACACATTGATCAGTTAAGTTCATTGTTTTATATAGGCATAGTTCATCGTGCCTCAAAATAACTGCAAGAGTGACATCAAAGATCACTAATTACACTAGTCACACAACAAATATAATAATAATGAAAAATTTAAAATATTCAAGGCAGTATTTGTGAAGAGCAATAGAGTGAAGCACAATGAAACAAGATATGCTTGTATATGTAATGAAAAGTAACTTTTTTCATGTAATAGTTCTTCTTAGGGACAACCACTGTTACCAGTTTCTTGTTTATTCTTTTGAAGGAAGATGGAATAGAATTGTAATATAAATATACACATACATATATAAATGTATGTACTGACACAAAAGGTAGCCTACCACAAACTCCGTATCTCACATTTCTCATTTCACAATAAATCTTGGAGATCTTTACATATCAGAATACAGAAAGCTTCCATAATTCTTTCTTTTATGGCTATATAGTATACCCTGGTTGATTTAATATTCAGTTCAGTAGTGAAATATTCAGTCTTTGGCTATTATCAAGAATGTCTACCATGATTAATTGTACATATATCCATCTCAAACTTGCACCTCAAGAAGATAAATTCCTATCAATGAATTGCTGTGTATGTGGATTTAAAATTTCGATAGACATTGTCAGATTGCGCTTCATAGAATTTAATTTCTACCAACAATGTTTTTATTTTTATTTTTATTTTTTTTAAATTTTTATTTATTTATGATAGTCACACAGGGAGAGAGAGAGAGGCAGAGACACAGGCAGAGGGAGAAGCAGGCTCCATGCACTGGGAGCCTGACGTGGGACCTGATCCCAGGTCTCCGGGATCGCACCCTGGGCCAAAAGCAGGCGCCAAACCACTGCGCCACCCAGGGATCCCTCTACCAACAATGTATAAGCCTGTTTCACCATATGTTTGCCCACAGAATCATAATTTTTATATTGATTATTTAATTGAAAATTGAATTGCAGGGGCACCTGGGTGGCTCAGTTGGATGAGCATCTGCCTTTGGCTTGGGTCGTGATCCCAGGGTTCTGGGATGGAGCCCCATGTCAGGCTCCTCGCTCAGCTAGGAGCCTGCTGCTCCCTTTCCTTCTGCACCTCCTCTGCTCATGTTCTCCCTTGCTCTCTCTCAAATAAATAAATAAAATATTTTTTTAAAAAAGAAAATTGAGGGGCACCTGGATGGCTCAATGGTTGAACATCTATCTGCCTTTGGCTCAGGTCGTGGTCCCAGGTCCCAGGGTCTTGGGATCGAGTCCTGCATCAAGATCCCTACAGGAAGCCTGCTTCTCCCTCTGTCTATGTCTCTGCCTCTCTGTGTATCTCATGAATAAATAAATAAAATCTTTAAAAAAAATTTTTAAATTGAATTGCAAGAACAGCATTCTTTCATTGGAAAAAAAAGTGAAAAAACAAATTGGAAGAACAGTAGCTCGTGGAGTTTTAATTTAATTATTTTTCTTCGTATGGATGAGGTTAGGGATCCTCTCAAGTTTAAGATCCATTTAACCTCCTTTCTATGAAATATCTGTTTGTATTATTCTTTAACCATTTTTTGTTGGTTGATGTAGAAACACCCTTCACAAAGTAAGGGAACCAGCCATTTTATCCATGATAGGAGTTACAAATATTTCCAGTTTATCATTTGTCTTCAACTTTCAGCTATACTGTTAAAGCACTTTTTATTTCTATGTAGTTGAATTTATCAATCTTTTATTTCCAAATGAAAAAAGTCATTCCTAACTTAGATTAAGAAAAAAAATCCCACAGAAAAAAGAAAAAAAATCTCACATTTACTGCTATATTTTTTATACTTTAATGTATAGTTCATTTGTAATTTATTTTGTTATAAGATATGAAACATGGGCAATTTTGTTTTTCAATTACATCTGATTAACTTAAGCCCATTTTCTGAATAATACATCTTTCTCTAATTTGAAAGGTCTTCTTTATTATACCCTAAATTTCAAAAGGTATTGGGGCTGTTATAATGACTTCAATGTTACATTTGTTAATATCTGAGAGACTGTTCTCTATACCACTGCTGTTCTTATTTAGAAACTTCTTGAATTTCTTATTTAATTTTATATATGAACTTTAGAATCAGCTATTCTGGTTCAAAAAAATCATTTTGTTATTTCTATTGATCTCATTAAATTTGTATATTAATTTAGGAAAAATTTATATATCTTACCATTTTGGAGCTTCTTATCCAGGAAGGACTAGTCTTCCTCTGTGGTCCTAAGTAGCATTTTAAAGTTTTCTTCACCTACATCAGGCCTTCTCAACCTCAGCAATAATGACACTGGATGATCAAAAATGTCTCTAGATTTTCCAGATGTCCCCTGGTAGACAAAATCAGCCTCAGGTGGGAACCACTGATCTAGATCCTACTTCTCTCCAAATTTAATACCAAGGTTTGTTGTTTCTTTTCCCCCCTTTCTGCTAATCTAAATGGTATCTTTTCTTTTTAGTATATCACCTAGTTAATTATTTGTATGTGCAAATACTACTTATATTTACATATAATCACATATCCAGACACTTTCTGAATTCTTTCACTGTTTAAAATAGCTTTTCAGTTGATTCTCATAAATTTATGAGGTAGATAATCACATTATCTGCAAAATGACAAGGTCACCTTCTCTTTTTAAATTAAAAAAATGTTAATCCCTTTCTCTTTTCTAACTGTATTTTCTAGCAGCCCACAATGGTGATAAATCAAGTTAGTAATAGTGAGCATCCTTATTTTGAATGCTTCTAATATTTCCCCATTTCTCATGATGCTGGTTTGGGGTTGGACACATGCAATACTGCACAAAAAGGAATAGTGTATTATGCAAAGGAACTATCTACCT
Source organism: Nyctereutes procyonoides (assembly GCF_905146905.1). Classification (NCBI taxonomy): domain Eukaryota; kingdom Metazoa; phylum Chordata; class Mammalia; order Carnivora; family Canidae; genus Nyctereutes; species Nyctereutes procyonoides. The sequence goes on from NW_026575044.1 coordinate 39,662,559, forward strand.
CTTGTTATTTTTTTTTTACAGAGTTTTAAATCAAGGGCAGATATTGAATTTATAAAGTACCTTTTTTGACATCTATAAAGATAATCATATGCTTTTTCATTAGTGCAAAAAATTATTTGAGCAATTCTAGAATTCGAAGAATAAACTTTACTTGGTAATAGTATATCATTATTTTAGCATGCTTCTGAATTATTTGTATCTATTTTGTGCTCTTTTTTGCTGGATTTTGATACCACTGTCATGATAGCATCATAAAACATTTTTAAAGCATTCCTAATTTCAAATAGTTTAAATAGAGCTGAAACTTTTATTTCTTAAAGATCAGTAGAATTGCCCCATGAGGGATCCCTGGGTGGTGCAGCGGTTTGGCGCCTGCCTTTGGCCCAGGGAGCGATCCTGGAGACCCGGGATCGAATCCCGCATCGGGCTCCCGGTGCATGGAGCCTGCTTCTCCCTCTGCCTGTGTGTCTGCCTCTCTCTCTCTCTCTCTCTCTCTCTCTCTCTCTCTGACTATCATAAATAAATAAAAATTTAAAAAAAAAGAATTGCCCCATGAAAACATCTGGGATTGGTGCTCTTTTGGAAAGTAACTCTCCAACAATTTTTCTTTTTATTGTGATTGGAGAGTTTAGATTCTTTTGGTTTCTGAGGTCAGTTTTGATAATTATACTTGCCTATAGAGTTAACTATTCCATTCTCGTCTAAAACTTGCTTGTTTATCAATAGCATCTCTTAGGATTCTTTTAACCTGGTCTTTTTTATGTATGTTTCTTCATTAGCATTTATTTTGTGATATATGCTTTCTTCCTATTTTTTGTACTCTATTATCTGAAGTTTTATCATTTCTTCCCCGCCAGAAAATCACGTTTCTGCATTGCTTTATTAGTATTGCCATTTTTATGTGTTTTATTAATTTATTTCTGTTTCTACTTTTATTATACTTTGTTATGTTTTCCTTTGATTTATTTTGTTGCTCTTTTAACTTTGGCTGACTGCGCAATTCACTTATTTTTATTCTGTTTTGTTTAGTAATATAAAAATTTTAGACAATAAATGTTTCTCTGAATGCTGCCTTAACTGTATCCAGGGCTCCAATGTTACAGTGGTTAAAAATCCAGGTTCTTAACTACATGGATGTTGATCCTATTTACTTCACTTACAAGTTATGAGATAGGAAGCACTCTTCCTTGCTGTGGCTCTATTATCTCATCTATAAAATGTGGATAACAACAGTTCCTTGAATGAATAGCTATCGTGAGGATTAAATGGATCAATATTTAGACCAATGCCTGACATACAGTAAGAGTTTAAATGGCTCCTAAATGAATGAATTACATGATAGATATGTTTAATCTCAAGTTATATTTTATATTATGCTTTTATTGCTTCTTTCTTTTAAAAATAAACTTTTAGGAACACTTGGGTGGCTCAGCGGTTGAGCATCTGCCTTCGGCTCAGGGCGTGATCCCAGAGTACCAGGATCAAGTCCCACATTGGGCTCCCTGCATGGAGCCTGCTTCTCCCTCTGCCTGTGTCTCTGCCTCTCTCTCTGTGTTTCTCATGAGTAAACAAATAAAATCCTTTAAAAAAATAATAATCTTTTATGATGTGAGCTATATTTGCTTTCTGTGCAGGAGTACATTTCTTTTGGTAATTTTAAAGTGCTTTTTTGTGTATGGTAACTTATAAGTTTACAGATTACATTTAATCTTCTATTTTATTTATATGTTATCTACTGACTCCAAACTAAGTAACAATAAGTTTAGTATATGTCTGCATTTTTCTTCTCACCATTTACTCTTCCCCTTGATTTTATTTTAATGTTTTTCAGAGTTTTTAGTTTTAAATATACTTACCTATTCTTGATTTATCAGCTTTAAATTATGTCTTTTAAAAAAGATTTTATTTATTTATTTGGGAGACAGAGTGGGGGGAGGGAAGGACAAAGGGAAAAGGAGAAGGACACTCCCTGCTTGAGCCCAACATGGACCTCAATCCCAGAAGCCTGGGATCATGACCTGAGCCAAAGGCAGACACTTAACTGACTGAGCGACCCAGGCACCCCTAAATTATATATTTTGACCACTGGCTATAAAAGATGAGGATGTCGGGGATCCCTGGGTGGCGCAGCGGTTTAGCGCCTGCCTTTGGCCCAGGGCGCGATCCTGGAGACCCGGGATCGAATCCCACGTCGGGCTCCCGGTGCATGGAGCCTGCTTCTCCCTCTGCCTATGTCTCTGCCTCTCTCTCTCTCACTGTGTGCCTATCATAAATAAATAAAAAATTTAAAAAAAAAAAAGATGAGGATGTCAGTGTTCAATCATATACAGCATTCTTTCCCATTTCCTCTGAGCTTTTTAAGTATCATTATTAGTTTTTAAGATTTCTTTTCCCAAATAATTTAAAGTCTTATTTCCAAATTTAATGGATTCAATGTGCTCCTCCAGCTGATCCTGTTACAGTTTGTTTAATATTCACAAAAGACTCTTAGGAGCTATATTCTTGTGTTTGTACATGTTTTAAAATATGTCTATAACAACTCAGAAAGTAACAGATGTTGGTGAGGATGTGGAGAAAGGGGAACCCTCTTACTCTGCTGGTGGGAAGGCAAACTGGTGCAGCCACTCTGGAAAGCAGTATGGAGGTTTCTCAAAAAGTTAAAAATGGAGCTCTCCTATGACCCAGCAATTGCACTATTATCCTTAAGTCCCATGAAATAAACTCAATAAAATAAATAAATAAAATGATATTTATTTTACTATTACAAAATTATATAATAAGTTTGTGATTATTTTTTACATGTTATATGACTTGAGATAGGAGAATTTAAAAATGTATTAGGAAAGAAGGTATCTATTTCAGCAAACTTACATCTAGGTGCTAAGAAACAGTAATATGATCAATTTTTAAAAAGTTATGATTTTTTTAAAGTAATAAGTGATGGTAACAATAATGGCAGTATAACTGTATTTCTTTTTTTTTAAGATTTTATTTATTTATTCATGAGAGACACAGAAAGAGAGAGGCAGAGACATAGGCAGAGGGAGAAGCAGGCTCCATGTAGGGAGCCCGATGAGGGACTTGATCCCGGGACCCTGGATCACATTCTGAGTTGAAGGCAGACACTCAACCGTTGAGCCACCCAGGCATCCCAGTATATCTGTATTTCTATAGATACCCCCTTTTCAACAACTTAAAACAACCTCTGGAAACATTACTTACTATCTTGCACAAGAGCCCAGTAGTAAGAGGTGGTTATTAGTGCCAGTAAACATGGGAGAAAGCAAGCTCAGAAAGTCCCAAGAGCACAAAAGCCTGTGGATAAAGCAGGAAAAATAATCTCTGTGCTTGGTGTTCTACCCATTAATACTGGCTTCATCTCTTCGGCCACCATCAAAATGAGTCACTGCTATTTGGCAGAGACAAAAAGATTTGGGAGACAAATTTCAGATATAATCTTAAGAGTGTTCTAGACATAATATTGCACTTTTTCTGATTTTCTATAATTTGAGCCAGATCTCTCTTCCATCACTTAGACAAAGACTGGAACAAAAGGAAATTGTTCATGCCCTAGTTTTGCTGATGCCTTCAATAAAACATGCTAAAAGAGGTAGGTTTTTTGCTTGTCACAAATACATGTTTCCCTGGTTCATTGCAATAAGCAAAGTATAGATAGGAACTCACTCTATAGGGAATTCTGGGTTAAATCTGGTTTAAGTTACCTTAACACAGACGTATAAATATAATTTTTTTTGGTGAAACTCTCACCAGACCCCCCCCCAAAAAAAATGAATTGCCGATGGTCCCCACCATCACCAATTACAACCACTTTTATTTCACTCTTTGTACTTATTAGATTTTGTTTGAATCTGTTCTCTAGCTGATCATTACAAGCTTTATGTGTTATCTTTCCTGTTATTTTGCAAATGTCCTGAAAGAGCACTTTTATTTCTGCTCTATCCCTAGCTCACATGTCATAGAATGGGGGATGGGAGGGATAGCAAAGCAGTACTGCTGTCTTCCTGCATCCCAAGCCCTCCTAATATGCTATTACCATGACTCCCCACATCTTATGATATAGCTATTATTATCTCCATTTTCCAAAAAAGGAAGTTGGGTTTTAGAGAAGGTGAAAGATTTCCCTAATTTTACACAGCTAGTAATAAGTCAGGAGGAGATCCAAGCCAAAGAAAGGCAATAAATGCTATTTTAAAGGTCAAAAAGAGAGGGAAAAATAGGCTTTTCTAGCCTCCTCAGAACTATGATAAAGAAAGCCAATTACTGCAGTACTCTATTGTGTTTATTAAGACTCTAGGGGGATCCCTGGGTGGCGCAGCGGTTTGGCGCCTGCCTTTGGCCCAGGGCACAATCCTGGAGACCTGGGATCGAATCCCACGTCAGGCTCCCGGTGCATGGAGCCTGCTTCTCCCTCTGCCTGTGTCTCTGCCTCTCTGTCTCTCTCTGTGTGACTATCATGAATAAATAAATAAAATATTAAAAAAAAAGACTCTAGGTAGGTAAAAATTTTGGGAAGTGTTTTATTAGTCATTTTCTCTTGATTATCAATGCAACACATACTCTTTATAGGAAATATGGTGAGTAGAGAAAAAGTTCGAATACTTAAAAAAAAATCACCCTACTCTCAGCACTGAGACAATTACATTGAACATTTCAGCATGTTTCTTTCTATTCTAATGCTTTTCTCTTCTAGTTCTTTTTGTGCACAGCACTGTGCACTCCAGGCCCAGGAGTAGCCAAGTGATCCAAGGGTACTGACGGACTTTGGATGAGGGAATTGAGTGTCCTCACAAGCATGTGTAAGGCTCTTCTTGATGGAATAGAAACAAAGTTAGAAGGAGTAGGGGGCTGGCTCTCCCCATGCCATCATATTCCAGCATGGATTTCCAAAGAATCTGAGAATTCTAAATTTAAATCTGGCCTTCTAGGCCATTTAGAAGGTATATTTGTCAAAGTAGGAGGATGAAACATACTCTATGAGTCTGTTAGCTTGATTTAAAACTTTCAAATATTTAAATATGTTATAGAAGCCTCCATTTGACCTCTTGCCCTGGGCCCCCAAAATGTGGCAAGAAGCTGATAGTGTATATATTTTTGCATGTGAATGTATCATAACATACCTAACCATTCTTCTAATACTGTACATTTAAATGGGTCCTACAAATTTTTAAGTTATATATGTCAAACATCTGTATATAAATATTTACCTTAATAGCTGATTACTTCTTATGGTATACTCTGAGAAGAAAAATTAGTGAGTCAAAGAGTATAGACTCTTAACAACCAACATCTTAAATTAATTGTTAGATTAATGGGGAATCTCACTGAATGCAACCTGTATCTCTCTACCCTCTATCTACACGCCAAATCCAATGACCTATATTAATGACTGCAGAGGCCATGTCTCCCCCTTTTTTTTTAGATTTGTTTTTAATTTGACACAGAGAGAGAGAGAGAGAGAGACAGAGAGAGCACAAGTAGGCAGAGAGGCAGGCAGAAAGAGGAAGAAGCAGGGAACTTGACACGCAGGGCTCGATCCCAGAACCTTGGGATCATGACCTGAGCTGAAGGTAGATACTCAACCAACTGAGCCACCCAGGTGCCCCAGGCCATGTCTCCTTTCAATGACTTTTACATAAGGTCATTTTGTTTCAAGATAGAAAGCTGACCCACAAAGTGTCTCTTTTTTTAAATTGAGGTATAAATGACATATAACATTATATTAGTTTTAGGTATACAATATAATGATTCAATATTTGTATATATTGCAAAATGATTACCACATTAGGTCTAGTTAAAATCCTCCAAGTATTTTTTTATATGCTTTAAAAAATCCATTAACTTTTAATCCCCTAAGATCAGGAATAGGAAAACCATGGCCCTTGGGCCAATTCCAGGCTACTACATATTTTTGTAAATAAAGTTTTACTGGAACATAGCCATGTTCATTCATTTCCATATTGTGTACATCTGCTTTCAGACTACAATGGTAGTGCTGAGTAATTGCAGCAGAGACCAACATATGGTTGACCCACAACTCCTGAAATATTTACTATCTGGCCTTTTAGAGCAAAAGTTTGCCAATTTTGATCTAAAATTATCACAGGATACAAACCATAAAATAGGAAGTTAGATACTGAGTAGTCATAAATTTACAATATATTCCCCTCCAAAAAAAAAAAAAAATATATATATATATATATATATATATATATATATATATATATATATATATATATATTCCCCTCCATTTCACAAATCAGATGCCCTGGCCTCACCAGGTTTGCTGTGGTATTCCTGTGGACATGTGATGAAGCACCTCATATTTCCTCTGCTTATCAGGTGCCTACTATGTGTGAAGCAGACCTTCTACCAGATGCTGAGAGCTCACAGAAGGAAAATTAATCATTTTTGTCCTCAAGGGATTGATAAATGTGCCTACTATATGTCAAGGAGTTCTTTTGCCAGGTTTATAGAAGAGTAATTCATTGTTTTGGGCCTCAAAGAGCTTACTGGTTTTCTGAATGTGTATCCAAGTTTTCACAAAGTGAATAGGATCATTCCAATCTTCCTATACCATCTCCTGTCACGTCTGAAATTCTAAAAATGGATTGTGTAAAAAGCAAGTATTATAAAGAGACTGTGGGGATCCCTGGGTGGCGCAGCGGTTTGGCGCTTGCCTTTGGCCCAGGGCGCGATCCTGGAGACCCGGGATCGAATCCCACGTCAGGCTCCCGGTGCATGGAACCTGCTTCTCCCTCTGCCTATGTCTCTGCCTCTCTCTCTCTATCTCTCTGTGACTATCATAAATAAATAAAAAAAAAAAAAAAAAAAAAAAAAAAGATTTGAAAGATTAAAAAAAAAAAAAAAAAAAAAAAAGAGACTGTGGCAGAGAGTAGAAACACCTTTACTAAAGCAGCTTGGAGACTGAACCACAATAATTAGGCTGTCTTGGTGAAAAAAATCACTGATGGCAGATGTAGAAAGAGCAGGCAAAACAAATAATTCCTACATATCAAGTAATCCCTTCTGCAGAAATTTCCTTGATGTTTCTGCTTTAGCCAGTCAGGGAAAAGAATTGCCCACTTTCTGACACCAGGAATATAGCAAGAGATTGGTAAATGGGTCTTTGTTTACTTAAAAATTAAAATTCCTATTTATGAGAAAAAGCCCACATGTGTGTAGTGAGGAAAGTAAGAAATAAGTCATTACTATTGTTTTACTCTCCATAAAGATGGGACAATAACAGAGTAATTGGCTTTGGGAGAGGACATAAACCTGAACCAACTATTTCAGAGGATTCTATGAAATGAGGTTTGAATCCAAGTTTGAGAGTTTGTTTTTTGTTTTTTTTTTTTTGAGTTTTAGTGGGAAGATAAAGGGAGAAAAAATATTTACAACTTAGATACTTTCTCACTTGCTCTTGGCACAATTAATCTGTTACAAAATTACATTAGAAAACTACAAACCAAAAGCAAATGTCTTGATTGCTCTGTTGTCCTGGATCATCACTGGTATGGCTATCCTATATCACTGGGGTAAAAGAGAAGATTCTTTGTGGATTTGTGCTCCTCCTCTGCCTCTTATGAGCTGAGCAACCTTGTGTAAATTTATCCATTTCTCAGAGCCGCAACTTCTGCAAAATGTTGATAATACAACATACTTTGCTGGGTTCTTTCATGGACTAAAGGAGGTAACATAAGAACATAAGTCAGATCATAACACAGTTATGGGCATTTAGTTAGTGCTAAATAAAATATATTTTTGTAGTTGTCTATATAATTTACAATATATGTTAAAGCCCCCAAAACAGTTTCTCAGAGCTGATGGGCTAGATACTTGTTTCAGGGACTCAGCTTGGCAATTATCTGCCTGGCTCCTACTTTTCTTTCAGTCACTAAAATTCTACTACTAGAGATGTCTTCTTTTGGCTATTTAAATCTTCTATCCCACTGAGTTGCCAGCAAAAATGGATATGCCTCCACATGCTTGCCATCTTAACATGTTATTAGCTGAGCCCTTTCCTAGGATTAGTAGTATCTAGCTGAGCGTAATGCCTTTAGAATAAAGTTCCCATGTTGAGTAGCATATATGCCTGGAGAAGGGAAAGAAATATTTAGCAGGCAGATGGGTGGGTACCACGTTGGGCATAATTTATCATTTTGCTGAGGATTATCTCCAATGGCTCACTTGCAGAAATATGCTCATGTGCAAAGGAGAGTAACTATCTGCAGAAGGAGAGACTAGCCCTGCCTGTTCATGCCAATTCAAAACTATTAGAATGACTTGTTCTGACCTACTTAAAACAAACAAAGTCTATGCAACTATTAACTATTTGTATTGCCCATTTCTATTATAAAAACAGTTCTCAGAATATCTCTGAGTATCTGCCAAGGACTTTGTTTTGCTTATTTTTGCTCTTGTGAGAGAAGTCAGAGATAACTAATGTTTGCATTGCTGGTTGGCTTTTCTAAAGGGTCTTGATTATTCCATTCTTTTCAAGGGCTTCAAATTTCCCTTCTGTCTTGTCCTTGCCTGACCAAGGAAATCAATTATAGTGCTTCGGTCCCTCACCAAACATCAGAGCAGTTTGTCTCTACTTCTTTACCCTCCATTCCTTTTTTTTCACCCTCCATTCCTTGTAAACATTACTTATATATTCAACAATTTATGGAATTGTTTTTTCAGAGTTTGACAATACAGGCCCACCCTCTACTTACCAAACCCTTATTTTCATCTTTATCCTCTACAACAATCGATCTCTAACAAGATATATCCTATGCAAGACAATACTTGGGGTACTTGTATTAATGTTTTAATCATAATCTTAAAATTTGTATTATGTGTACTTTTAACAATGTGTATAACATATCAAAAGAGTGGATAATAATTACTCAAGCTCTTATTAATATTATTTTTAATCAATAAAATTTGGGGGCTCACTCTTGTAGGGTAGTAGTGTTCAAAGAATGATATAAGCACTTCTGGGGTATCTATGATCCTTTCTGGGTATCTGCAAGATCAAAACTGTTTTATAATAATACTAAGATGGAATTTATCTTTTTTACTCATTCTCTCCTGTATACGGTAGAGATTTCCAGAGGCAACCTGAAATGTGATATTGCAACAGATTGATGCAGGAGCAGATATGAGAACCAAGTTGTTCTCTATTTGTAAAAAATGTAAAACGATATTCCTGCCATTAAATTTGTTTTGAAAGAGTTGTTTTTCATAAAATTATATTATTTATATATTTTCAATATTTTTTAAAAAAATTATTTATTCATAGACACACATACACACACAGAGGCAGAGGGAGAAGCAGGCTCCATGCAGGGAGCCTGACGTGGGACTCGATCCCAGATCTCCAGGATCACACCCTGGACTGAAGGCAGCGCTAAACTGCTGAGCCACCAGAGCTGCCCTATATTATTTATATTAGCATGTAATAAATGATTACTGTCATTTTTAAGTGAAATAAGTAATTTTTATTTTTAAAAAGATTTTATTTATTCACTTGAAGCAGAGAGATATCAAGAGAGAGAACATGAGGAGGAGGGGAAGAGGGAGAGGGAAAAGTAGGCTCCCTGCTCAGCATGTCTTGATCCCAGGACCCCAGGATCATGACTCAAGCTGAAGGCAGATGCTCAACCATCTGAGCCACCCACGTGCCCCTGAAATAAGTAGTTTTAAATCTTAGTTTTTGAGGGTTGATAGAAGGAGGTAGGTGAAGGATGGGCTAAATGGGTGATGGATATTAAGGAGGACACTTCTCCTCCTGAAACCAATATTGCACTGTATGTTAGCTAACTAGAATTTAAATAAAAATTAAAAATAATCCTAGTTTTAGATATCATTACAGTAAATATCAATAGATATACAGTGGTGTGTTATAGCCTGAAATAGTCCATGCTGGTAGTTTATACCACAGAAATTGGCAAACCCACAAATTAGGGCTTTTGTTTTGGAGAACTGCTTTACCAGCACACCACCGGATATAACTCACTTAAAAATTCTTTGGGGGATCCCTGGATGGCTCAGCCGTTAAGCATCTGCCTTCAGCCCAGGGCATGGTCCTGGAGTCCTGGGATTAAGTCTCACATCAGGCTCCCTGCATGGAGCCTGCTTCTCTCTGTGCCTAGGTTTCTGCCTCTCTGTGTGTGTCTCTCATGAATAAATAAATAAAATCTTAAAAAAAATTCTTTGGGATCTTCAGTAATATTTAGAGTTCCTAAGACCAGAAAAATTGGGAACCTCTGCTCTACAGCATATAACACTGTTAACTGCTACATTCTTGATACTCCTTCCACACCTCCACCTCTCTCTTCATACCCTAACTCTGCCTACCTTTGGCTTAGCTAACACAGCACAGCACAGAACTTCTTTCTACTTACCTAATTATTATTCTTTACTCCTCCCATCTTCCCTGTAGCCTGATAGAACTAGTGATTCTCACAATTTGATCTATGAAAGTTCTGTCTGCCAAAATAGAGTGCTTCTCAAAGTGCATCTGAGTTACTTGGGTGCTTTTCAAAAACTGTCCTGGGACAATTGTACCATCCCAAATTTACCTGAATTACTTGTAATTTGGTACTTGTAATTTGGTACTCTCTCCTCTGGAGGGGGTAGAGCTTTTTAATATCCAGGGGTGATTCCCATGATGATCCTAAGTTTGAGAATTCTCTAATCCACTGTTAGGGGATCTCATCCATTTCCACATCTTTAAACACCTCTTCTTTGTTTTTCTATTCTCAGTTGCTCTCTTTTGCTTTAGACATACAGTTTTAAATTCTCCAGTGACATCTCCCTAGACTGTCTTGTCACCACTTCAAGTTCAACTTGCCCTGGACAACTTCCCAAGGTAATCTGTTACTCATTCTCTTCTCCTTAGCTGATGACACAAGAGTTATCTCAGTTACTCAGAGTTGGGCTACTGAAATGATCTCTACTTTTCACATCTTCTCCATTGCTCCCATGTGTAACTAGGTGCCCAGAACCTATACCTTCCAACTCTGAAACATCACTTAGATGTTTATCTCTCCTGTCCATTTCCCACCTAGTTTTGGCCTTCCTACTTCTGCCCTAGATAATTATATCGCCTTTCTCTTTTGTTAAGAACTTCAAGGTCTTAGTGATTTGAAAACCAATACCATATAGTGCCCTTATGACTTTGAATGTCACCTGCTGGTAGGTAAGTATTCTATAACACTTCTGGAAAGTTCTTTTGGAGACTGATGTGTGGTCATTCATCATTCATTCCATCGATGGGTACAGGTGGAGGGCTGTTTCCAGCACAGAAATTAGATGAAGAAGCAAGGCTTTGGTATGTGAGACAGCCTGAGTCTCTGCTGCTAGGCAGGCAGAGCAGAGATACTGAGAAATCATCCCAAAGATATGATACCAATGCTACATGCTTCTTGCTAGAGTTAAAATAGTTTTAGCTATAAAGGACAGATCGATAACAGAAACTGTTATCAGTTTCTCCCACTGATAACAATGGTAGAAAAAAGTTACCTGTAGAGCCAGTGAAAAGGAAAGAGGTTTGAAAGAAAAAGGAATAGGTAAAGTGTGCTGTATATCTCCTTTCTGTTCCTTTCATTCCATCTATACACATCTCTGCCCTGCTCTATGCTGGGGGGCTGACCTGTATGTACCACATCCACTGAGGTTATCTGTGCTCTGATTTCTGGTAGGTTGACTTAAGGGAGCCCCGAAGGGAGGGAGATTATAAAGAAGGGAAAGAGTGAAGTCAGAGTATTTTCCTACCAGCCAATCTCCAACCACTGCCTGAAACCTCCATTGAAGGTTGCAGCTCCTGCCAGGCAGTCCTATCCTCAGTCATCTTGGGTCTAGAAGTGGTAGGAACACACCTTTGTCACCAGCCTGGAGGTCCTGTATTACCCATGCGCTGCTCTACATCTTGTCTATATCTTCACAACTAGTCACTTTATGAACTCAAATCATTCTAATTTGATCATGGCATGTGTTTCCTGCTGGGACTCTGAATAACACACCTGGCTACAAAGAAGAAGGAGAAGGAGAAGGAGAAGGAGAAGAAGAAGAAGAAGAAGAAGAAGAAGAAGAAGAAGAATTATTGTTTAGTGGAACCTAAATGGAGGAAAGGAAGAGGGAGAGGAGAATTAATAACTGATTTTCCTCCACAAAGCTGCCCTTTGCCTACCTGGGCCACATATTTCCTCCAGATCCACTCCCAGCATGGGTTACCTTTTCTCCTTCCACATCTCTTTATCCTCTTTCCTCATTACTTTACCTACCATCTTCTCTCCCCTCTATATCATCCCTTTTAATGCACTAACTTAAGCAACTTCTTCCTCCTGGATAGTTTATCCAACTCTGTCCATTCTGAAATAAATATGGGGCTTAATCTTTCAACACAAGGCACCACATGGCTTTCTGGGCTCTACCTCAAATAAACTTCCTTTTTTTAAAAAAAGATTTTATTTATTCATTTTGGAGAGAGAGCAAGAGAGACAGAGGGAGAAGAAGACTCCCCCTCCCTAAACAGGGAGGCTGAATCAGGGCTCAATCCCAGTACCCTGGGATTATGATCTGAGCTGAAGGCAGATGCTTAACCAACTGAGCCACCCAGATGACCTTCAAATAAACTTCCTGATGGTGGGGCCCTCCACAACTTCTGTCTTGTCCACAGGAGACCAATACTGCCTTCAGACTCAGGGCTTCTTGGAAGATACTCCTCTTTGCAGCTTCCCCTACGTTCTCTCACCCACCCTCCTGCTCCCAGGTATCACCCTTTTCTGCCCATGATTTGTAAGCCAACATATTCGGACAGGGGACCCCTGGTCTAGATTTGTTCTGTCTATGGTGACCTCTAGGTATTGTGTCACTGTTTAAATCAAAATTAAATTGGAAATTCAGTGCCTCAGTTGCATGAGTCACATATTTAGTAGCTACAAAAAGTAATGAGTACTGTGTAGAGCATTTCCATCATCACAGAAAGTTCTATTGAACAGATTGGGGCCTATATTTGCATTTCTCAACCTTTGAACTATGAATATTTTGGGCCAGATAAGTCTTCATTGTGGGGGCTGTCCTGTACATTGTAGGCTGTTTAGCAGCATCCCTGGTCTCTACCCACTGATGCCAGTAGCACTCTCCCAGTTGTAACAACCAAAAATGTCTCTGGGGCTCCTGGGTGGCTCAGTCATGATCTGCATTTGGCTCAGGTCATGATCCTGGGGTCCTGGGATGAGCCCCACATGCATTGCATAGGACTCTGCTCAGCGGGGAGCCTGTTTCTCCCTCCCACCTCTGCCTGCTTGTGCACACTCTCTTTCTCTATCAAAAAATAAATAAATAAAATCTTTTAAAAACAAATGTCTCCAGACATTCCTAGACTCTGGTTTATATGAAACCATTCAATTATTGATTGTGTTTTGCTCGCCCACAGAGAAGGAGCAAGAGAAGTCAAGGAAAAAAAAAAGAGTTGAGACACACTTGGAACAGGAGATAAAGAAAGGAGGCCAGAAAGTAAAAGGTTTCCACAAACCCCTTGCACAGTGGATCACAACTTTTTCCTAACAAGTCCTAGTTCTTTAGTAAGGTGCAGTGAGTTTCCTTCATGGCCCCTATGGCTCTTGGAGCACTCAAACTAGGTCACCATAATGTACAAAGCCCCTGCCCCATTCCTGGAAATATCAAGGAGAATAGTAGCTGTCACGTAATTGCTGACATCTCCTGTTAGGAGCATGAAGCACAGGGCTGCCAGAACATCATCACATGATGATGTTAAGATGACCATGAGGCCTTACTAACTGGACAGGGTCACTCACACACATTCCTCCCCCGGCACAGGATAGGAGTGCCACATCCTTCTTGACCTGCCAAATTCTGTGTCTTCTGACCCTCACTGCTCTTCTGGGTTATCAGGCATTGAGAGTCATGGAAGGAAAAGTTACTATAGCCTGAGGTCCTAGTGGAGACAACTCAACTACACAAAGCAAGTTTTCCCAAAATATAGTCACCCATCTTAAGAGATATCCTACAGTCAGAAACTTTTTAAGCTTTAAAACTTTTTTTTAAAGACAATTGTCCAAATCTATTTAACCATATGCCCCTTGGTCTGAAATACTCCCAACTGAGTATGTTTTACCCAGTGCTAACATAAAGAAAAGACTTGTACTCAACTGAAATCTTCTGTCTGTCCAGAAGCATTTCCTTGACACTCGACAAGATTCTATTCAGAGAGATGAAGGCACAAAAGAAGTCCTGTTATGGGCTCAGGAAACAGCCATGCTTGAAAATCACAGAGGTCACTGTACAGAACGAAGAGTTGGGAACTAAGAACAGAGCAGGTCAGGACCTGGCATCAGGCACAACCAGACAGGCTGGTGATTTCCTACTTTCTTATCAAGCTCTCAAAAATTTAACTATAAATACACAGTTAAAACAGAGATATATAATGGCAAGGACCAAACAATGCTTTATATTTGCCTCAGATTCATATACCATATCTGGTTTACAGCAGCTCTTTGATAAATGTTGATTGAATATTGTATAAAGGAAAGGAGAAGCTTGTCTATCTCATATGATAGGTCCCTAAAAGGCCTGACCTTTTCTTTTATTTTGCATCTGTTCCACTGACTACTCAGGCGATCTCTGTAGTATGTACTTTGTCAAAAACAGTCGATAGTATCCAAAATCTAAGAAATGATAACATTTGCATCAGACAGGGTCCCAACAGGAAACCAATGGCACATTTAAATCAGGAGAATTACGGGACGGCTCAGCGGTTGAGCAGCGGTTGAGCAGCTGACTTTGGCTCAGGTAGTAATCCTGGGATATTGGACTCAATCCCACATTGGGCTCCTGCAAATAGCCTGCTTCTCCCTCTGCCTATGTCTCTGCCTCTCTCTCAATTTGTGTCTCTCATGAACAAATAAATCTTAAAAAAAATTAGGAGACTTTCCAGAGACTTATTTGAAAGGGACAATTTGCAAAGCTATGGATGCATGTAGGGGAACTACAAGGGTTACTGCTGTAGCAGCAGAACTATTACCACTCCTCGGGGAAAAGAGACGAGAAGATGGATCGATTACAGGAACCCCAAAGGAGAAAAGTCTTATAGTGAAGAACCATGACCTTAGGTCGAGGGGCACAGGCAGCCCAAGGCAACCCCACTGAGGAGGGAGAAGGGAGAATAATTAGCCTAACCTCACTCAGCCTCCCTCCCTTGAATCTCCTGCTGGGACCCTGCCATTGGCGGAAGTCAGAGGGCACAGGAACCCTTCTGTAGCTCTCACAGGGAGCCTCCTGGGTAGAAAGAGGGAGGAAGGTGAGTAGATCAGAAAGGGAAAAAGGAAGATATCCTAAACAATAGGTGATTGCTATCCATGTACTGGCAGTGTTTGGAAATCTTTAAGATGCTAATTCATGATCAATTTATAATCCAACAAGACGGAATCACTTTTAAACTCTAATTCTTTATTGATGCTTAAAAAATCTGAATATTAGGATTACCAAACTAATTTAAAAATAAGATTTCATCCAGTTCAAAATCAAATTCCATTTAAAAGGAAATTTAACCTAAAATTACAGAGCTCTTAACCTTAATTCTGCTGGACGTGAAGTTCAGCCACAAATACACCAACTCTGGACTCCTGGCTAGAGGGGAAGATGGTGGTTCTTCCCACCAGGGGAACTGATCAAAGGATTACTGTACTGCTGCACAGAGCTAAAGATCTCTTGTTAGAGAATACAGCAGAACTCAGTATTTGGGGATTTGTCACTGTCACTGGATAGAGGGAAGGAAAGTTATATGAAACTCCTAAAGGAAAAAATTACTTCATGCAGAACACAGACAACTGAGAACTAGGAAATTTATGAAGAAAGGCAATGAGAAAAGCTCTTAACTTTGAAGGCTGCTACTTTCTCTAAGAAGATGAAAGGGAAAACATTATCTATTAAAGGACAGAAAATAATATAGCGGAATACTGGAAAGAAGAGGCTAAGAAGAACTCTGATGGGGCTTCAGAAATAAAAGAAACAAAACCAAATCATCTTTACCATGTTTTAATTTCAATGAGTCTGTGGCCTATGGCCTATTTACATTTATTATCAAAATATAGCAAAACAAAGAAAAAGATCTCTTAGTTTTCTCCTCTCTGTCTTAATCACAGGAATATGTCCAACTTAGTATACTTGATTTGCAGAGATTTACATTCACAAAATAAATATGTAAGTATTTGTTATCTACATATTCATCAATTCCTGGAAAATCAATATATATTCAGAACATGTACAATTAAATTAACTGTTTACCATACTCGATCTAGAATTTGATGTTTTCTTCTTAAGAGAGACATATGCAGGGCTACTGCTTGTTCAGTGCAAGCTGTTCTCATCATAATGAGTACTTACCACAATTTCCAACTCTTATCTACAAGGAGTACACTTCGTACTGTTGTTCAAGCATATAACACTCACACCAAGTTGCAAATAAATAATAGGCAGAACTGATAAATGATGTTCAGTTTACATGCATAGATACTGTAAAAGAGAAAGCCAACTGTGATTGCCAATTTCTTCTGCTTTATCCCAGATTAATAGAACAACTGAAAGAGAAAGCCATTCCCTTGTCTTTGGGCCACTTAATTACCATGAAAATTTGACAGGAACATACTCACTAAAATACAATCTATAATGATTTAGTAGCTTATATTCTTTATGGGCCTAAATATTCTTATTCACTAATTCAACCATAAATATTTATTGAGCACCTACTGCACATATCAGACAACGTTACAAGCACTGGGGATACAACAACAAACAAGATAGACAAGGTTCCTGCTTTCATGGAGCTTACATTCTAGGGAAGACGGTGAACTACAATAAATAGGTAAATAAATAAGAACTTTAAATAATAATTTTTGCTAGGAATAAAATAAAATGGGTAATGGGATGAAGAATAACAGGGGAAAGAGGTACATAATTTAGATGAGATGTTCAGGAAGGCCTCTCTGAGAAGTTGACATTTTAGGTAAAGCTTGAACAGTAGCAAGAAGTCAGTCATGTGAAGATCTGGGGAAAGAGCATTCCAGGACAGGGAAGAACTGAGGTAAAAGCCCTGAGGTGAGAATAAGCTGGGGATGCTTGAGGAATAGTAAGAAGGTCAGTAAGTGAGAGGAAAATGATAGGAGATAAGACAGCAGAGGGTGGCCAGATGCCAAACTATGCTGGGCCTTGCAAGGCAAGGAATTTGGACTTTTTTTTTCCTAGAGTGGTGATAAGCTGCCATGGGGTTCTGAGATGGAGAGGATTTGATCTCTGCTTTAAAAGGATCACTCTGGGGGTGCCTGGGTAGCTGGTTGGGCGACAAATCTTGATTTCAGCTCAAGTCAGCTGGTTGGGCGACCAAATCTTGATTTCAGCTCAAGTCATGATCTCAAGGTCCTCAGAGCCCAAGTCAGGTTGTGTGGTCTCTCCTCCTCTTTCCCTCCCCCAGCTCACACACTTTCTCTTTCTCTCAAATAAGTAAATAAATCTTTAAAAAAAAATCACTCTGTCTCTGAAAAGAGACTGTAGAAGGGATAAGGCCATTGCAGTCATTCAAGAGAAGAAGGAGGCTGGTACTATGGTGGGGGAAATGCATGTGAAAAGAAGTGTACAGACTGGGGACCTATTCTGGAGACATGCCCACCAGCAGATTGAAAGGGGAGATATAGTCAAGGAGAGAAAAAAAAAACTCCTAGGTTTTTGACTTGAGCAACTAGGCATTATTAATTGAAGGGGGAAGAAATGGAAGAAAGCAGGTATAAGGCAGGTGGAGTAGTAATGTAAAAAAGTCAAGAGTTGCATTTTGTATATATAATATTTGAGATGTCTATTAGATATCCAAATGGAAATATAAGGTAGACAGTCATGTATCTATGTGGAGTTCTAGGGAAATGTCAGGCATACTTTTTAAAAAATCTAAATGAAAAATGTTATTAGAAACATACACTCAAGAGAGGTGGGGACTGTGTGTTCACATTTATTCTATAGGCTCTTGTGCCTTAAATACTGAAGTACTGAAAAAACACAAGGGAATGTAAAGTAGTAATCATGAAACCAAAAACTGAAGATCACCTTTGATTTGTTTGCTTGATGCTCCTACCAACTTAGCTCAAGTATTCCTCCACCAAAAACGATATGCCTCATAATTACTTGTTGCAGAGAATTACTACAGTGAGGAAAACAATATATTTTAGCTAAGGAAGATTTGAAATACTTCACTGATTCAGAACCAGATGCACTGGTTTGCTAGCTCAAGCCTGAACACAATAGTCACTCACAGATGATATCTATGAAGTGGCATGACAACTGCAGGAAAGGTCTATCAGTACTGCTACATCAAAAGAAGACCAAATCCATGGAGGCAACTGACTTAAAGGTGTTAATAATATCCCCCGCCCCATTTATTTGGGGGGGGGGCATTGTTGTAGGTCAACAGAATTTCATAGAAATGTAAACATCTTCTGATTGTCTTCCCACAATTTCCTGTTGATTAGCTCTTACTTTGCTTCATAATTCATCTATCCATCACGAAAAGAAAGAGAGGCAAAAGGAATTTCAGCTTTCATAAGAGGAACTCTGAAGTCCCAGTAAGTATTACCTTATAAATTGTACAAACAGGTTCAAATGAAAAGCAACGATCTTGAATTTAATAGACATGCAAATATCAAGAATTTTACTTGGGTTAGTTTCTTTACAGTAAGGTTTAAACCCACTAAACTCCTTTGTAAGGACAATAGGGCAGGAAGTGGCAAAGTCATAATCAGTGACCTTAGATCTTTTTGAAGTGCAAAGCAGCAAAGTAACAGCCTACAGGATAAAACTAACATCACACTTTCAAGTCAATAAGCGAAGAGAGAAAATCATTAACAGCTACCCTATTCTTTAGTGAGAATTTCAAAACCAATTAGAAAGCCCCTGAAAAATATATTTAGGCTTAATAGTTTAGTCCTTTTATTTCCAATAAATTTCAGAATTAAAAAACTCCCACAGAACCGTAATTTTCCACTGGAAACCTTTCTTCTGCTTATAATTGTGAGGAATTATTTAGTAGTTTCTATGCAAGTGTGATACATGACAATACCTGCACTGGAGGTGAAAACATAATGTTTTGTTTTACCTTCAAGGTGTCCACCTGAGGACCTGGACTTCAAGAACACATTGCATTCAAAAGCCTTGGCAATATACATGGAAAGTGATCATTAAAACCCTGTGAATACAGAATTCCCATCTCTGTAAAAAAAGGGGGGGGGCCTAACACCCCAATTCATTCCTAAGACATTCTTTGGGTGGTAAGGTATGTGTCTCCCATCTACTACCCTCTTCTCCCAGAAACATTTGTGCTTCTTATATCTTAGTCTGCTTTTCCTTAGTTTCAACAGATTTATACCCACAGATGGAGGAGAGAAGGTTAAAAGAAGAAAAAGAAAAGAGAAGGAAGAAAGTAAAAGGCCATCAAACGCTCACTTTAATATGCCAGAGTTACAAAATGGTTAATGCTGTCAGAAGTGTCTGGTCTACCAGGGCACCTGTTGTCTCGGCCTAACTTCTTCCAACTTCTTTTTGCTATCTTTCCCTCTGTTCTCCTCCTTATAGTGACTTTCTCCCAGCTCCAGCCACTGTGCCACAAAAGCCAAACCAAGCAAAAGCAGGCCAAAAATTAAATTATGGATATGTTTCAATGGTCTTAATAGATTAGTATAGCATATTAGAAATGTCTATTTTAAAGACTTGGTAGGAGGCATGTGGGTGGCTCAGCCTTTGGCTCAGGTCATGATCTCAGGGTCCTGGGATTGAGCCCTGAATCAGGCTCCCCACTCAGGGTGTCTGCTTCTCCCTCTACCCCTCCCCCTGCTCATTCTCACTCTATTTCTCTCTAAAAAAAATAAAATATTTTTTAAAAAATGGTAGATGGTTTGAGCCAAGCTGAGTAAGTATTCAAAACTAGTGACTGCTCATTCAACAAATTTGAAAAGAAGATGTGTTGTTTTTTTCTAACCAGATATCACAACCAGCTATAAAAGACTAATAAGATTTAACTTAGACCATATAGTTAAACTATGCCCCATGAGCTATTCCATAAGAGACCTAACTAATATAATAGTTCTACCATTTTTAGGCTCTCTTAAAATTTTACTAGTATCTGGGGTTCTAGAACAAGAAAAGAGTTCAGACACCTCCAACACTTTCAATTTATTAGCTTAAAGTTCTTTATGAACAATGTATACACAAATGCTGTTTGCTGTAAGAGGAGTCTGCTAGGAACTAAAATATCTGTGTCAAAAGACAGCCTCTTGGAGGGAGTTTGGAGGCATCCCTTCCAGGATATCAGCACCTCAAGTAAAGCCACCAAAGATGTGCTTCCTCCTCCTGTTAAGTTCTACAAAGCAAACAAAATAACCTGTTGTCACTCTCACTCCAACAATGCACATAGATAAGGGAGGTCAAAATTCCTTTAAGAATGAATGAAATAAATGGCAAATTATCTCAATTATACTAAGTGATTCTTAGACAATCTGTAAGAACATTTACATTTTCCCTTCCAAGTAACAGTCTGCCTGATATCACTCTCCAAATGCCAGCAACATGGAGAGCATCTTAATTTAATTCATGGAGAGTACTGAATTAAAAAAAAGGCTCTCCTTTCCAAACATGGAGAGAACCCAGGAAATACTTAAACATCCCTAAGCATACAGTTAACCTGACTAGATATTGTAACCCTTGCAGTGCCAGCAGGGTGTCCCTAAAATAAGCTGGAGAATAATTTTCTAAGAGCAAGAACCTAATTGAAAATAGCAAGGAGTATAAGAAATTTTCCATACCAGTTGTGTATGATGCCTGGCATATAGATGAACATGCCAGTTGAATATATGTTCCATTCTTTCAGCTTATTTTGGACTGATTTTATAGGACAAAACAACATAATTACATCATCAAAGCATCTGCAAAGATAAAATCTAGGGAGTTTTCAAAACCAGAGAATGTTTGGAGAGGGGGAAGGGAAAGGGAAGAGGCAACAGAAGTTAGAACTGGATAAAACAAATTTACAAATCTGGCTCTTGAACAAAAGAAAATAGGAGCATAAAACATTTATGTGTGTCTTCATCCATAATATTTCTTCCTAAATGAATTAAAACATTGGCTTATGATGGATTTATACCATAGTGAAACTCTTAACAACTTCAAAATCAACTTCATGTTTGGGTTCCATTCTTTCAGGTGATGAATAGTGGGAAATCAGTGAAGGAATGTCACTTGAAGTCAGTCATTTATCATGAACCAAAATGGTTAAGTGCCCCATAAACTGCAATGATCCATTTCCTATTAGCATCACACAACAGAAGGCAGCCTCATCTGCATTAACAAGTTTTATGACCTCCGTAGGCAGAGAGGCTAATGTTAGGAAATGGGTTATTTTTGTTCTGTTATAAATGTTCATTATTATACCATAAAAAATTCTTTAAGGATATAAACTACTGATTGATTCATTAAGGAATTATTTTAAAAGGTTTTCCTCATCTTGGCCTTTTTTCAAAAAAATTTAATATTGGTATAGTAGTTTCACTCTTTTTGGTCAAGCCTTAGCTGGTTTTTTATATGTAATACACACTTCTTTTCCTGTATTGTCAAATATCGTGACTGACTAGAATTAAAATAATTTCCCCATCCCCCCAAATTTAAGGGGACCAAAATTTTTCAATGTTGCAAGTTTCAAAACATAAATATGCCTTTTGAATTTGGGCAGAAAAGGCATGAAAATGGCATTTCATGATTTGAAGCTAAATAAAATTGTTAGAGCACTTCAGTTCAATATATTTCCTATAAAATACATGTTAGTAGGTCACATCCAGATGACTACTGACACTTTTGGCTACAAACATGACCAGGAGGTTAGTTCCTACAACAAATGGTACAACTGCCAAACAGAAAAAAAAGAAAAGGAAACCCAAATGGCAAGATGAGAAAAGCAACTAAGGAAAAATGGGCACAATATAAAAAGATTATGAAAATGGTGATATTTAGGAGGATACTATACTTCTATAATTTTTTTTAAAACTTCCTCTTTTGAAATGAATCACTGAAAGTACAAAACAATTCCAACATTTATCTGATAGTACTATTTTAGCTTACTTTTAAACTACAGAATATAGTCTAAAAAGCATACTGTAGGTTTACATATTATTGAGGACTCTTCAGCCTTTTTTCCCCCCTGAGGAAACATCAATAAATTTGGAAAACAAAGAAGTATATGGCAAATTATTTTTAATTGTTTATATTCAATTGTGAGCACCCTTGAAAAAAGGTGTTCATAAAGTCACAAATTCCCAGAAAAGAAAAAGTAGAATTAGACATGGTCCATGTCCTCAAGGAGCTTATATTCTGTTTAGAGGGAGAGGATACATTCATAAATGAGAAAAATAAAATCAACCATGAGTTACTAGAAAATAAGTACATATCACAGTACTTTTCAAGTATCAGGACTAAAAAGTGTCCTTGTTAACTCATTAAAGAGAATTTTAGAAAACAAGAGAGAGAACAAACCATGAACTGGGGTGACAAGGGAAGAATTCATGGAAGGGAACAGCATAAGCTTGGCCTTGAAGAATAAGCAATTTAGCGTACCGATAATTTCAACATTTTTTTCCAAACAAAACAATCTCCTAGAATATCCAGTCCTAACTCATATGTATGGTTCTGAGTTCCCCAACAACAGCAAGCCTTTCATACTTGGACTTTTAACCTCTCCATTTCCTGACATTCTCCCTCACTGTCTATTCACCAAATGATGACCATCATTGTTTTCCTTTCTCCTTTGAAATCACTGATAACCCTCAAGTCAGATGATCCCACCCACCAAGAACTAGGGGAGCCTGCAGAGTGAAGGCTGAATGTTTATGACCTTATTTATGCCAAGTAGATTTTAATCATCAGAAACTTTCCTGAAGCTTTGAGAGAATGCAGTGGAAAGATAAACTGAAACAAAACGAAGTTACAAGGGGTCTCCAAAAAGGTATAAAAGGAGCTTTTGTAGTTCCTTCCAAGCTTCACCCTGAAGATTTGGGTATGGGTACTTAAGTGTTGTTCAAGTTCTTAAGCATAACCATGCTTTTTACTCTTGTCCTCTGTCACCTTGCATGTAAATTACTACAGTTGTCCTCTGTCCTCTTACCCTAGAGCACCGCCTCCCAGTCCATTCTATATGCCTCTGTTGGGGAAAATCTTCCTAAAACATAATGAGGTACACAAAACCGCCTTTGAACAAAAATCTTCAGGGGATCTCCTACCACTGACAGTGCAGTCCAGCAGTAACTGGTGATTCCCTGCCTTTTTCCCTCAAGGCACCCAGAGAAAATTCAAGAATATTTGTGGACCACATTATGGATAATCAGAGGAGACTTCCTGCCAACAAGTAGTATAAGCATCCCTAATGGCTTGAGGGGAAAGCAATACTACCACCCACCTGTAATTCATTCCTAGCCCAGCACAGAGGGGCTGGGGAAAGCTGGTTAAGTAATCTGTCCTCTTCAAACATATTTCTCATATTTTCTCTATAGCAGTGCTTCTCAAACTTTACTGTGCATACAGGCCACCTGGGCTCTTGTAAAATTGTGAATTCTGACTCCCTGAGATTCATTCAGCATTTCTAACTAGCTTCCAGGTGGGGCTGGCTCTGCTGGTTCACAATCACACTGTGAGTAAAGGAGACGACTGCAATGGTCTTCAACCACAGCTGTGATTGTACATGAACATCACCTGTGAAACTTAAAAAAATCTGGATGCCTAGGCTACCCTCAGCCAATCAGAATATTTAGGGGAGGTTTTAGAGCTGTCCATGTGGTTTTCTTTTTCAAGTTTTTTGTTTTAAATAATCACACAACCCCAAGATCAAGGGCTGCATGCTCTTCCAAGTGAACTGGCCAGGCACCCCTTCTCCATGTGATTTTAATGTGCAACCAAGGTTGCATTTTCTACTTCAGTCAAACCATTCTACCGTAATTCCCTCTCCTCTTTACCTTTGCCCAGGCAGTATTCCACACACAGACTGCCCCTTCTCTGCTCAGATAAGCCCTGCCCTTCTTGTAAGAACTGATGCCAGTCCTTCCTCTGTGAAGATATCTCCAACCCTGGATACTGGCTACACCCTCGCAGATCCTCTGGTACTGCGTGTTCTATTCCTTATACTCTGTCCTGCATTAGCAGTGGAGTGTGTATGCCCCTTGAAGCAGGTGCTGTTTATTACACTTCTTCTTATGCCCCAGGCCTGGCAAGTACAAATGTTAGATGTACCTTGCTATAACTTTGAGATGGACTTTTAATGAAATTCAGCAAATAACAAGTGATTTCTTTCAAGTCTAAAGGCAAGAACAAAACAAAACTGTCCTCATAAAGCATAAGTACTTTCTCAGCCAGGAAGGGATATTTACAGGACTTGACCATGCCTGCCAAACAGGTGCAGAGATCTAGTTCCTCTTGGTTAAGAAAAGCAAAGCATCTACCCCGTCACTAAGACTTGTAAGAGATTTATAAGAAAGAAATCAAAGCCCAGGGTCATGACCTTTAGGGTAAGATGTGGAAAGGCTCAAATAACAAGCTATTCCCCACCATGTGGAAGTAAGAATTCTTACTTCCTTACCACCATCGTGGTCATAGGAACTCATTCAAATTTGGGAATGAATGGCTGGGTCTTCCAATTTAACTAATTCCCCAACCACCCCATTTTAGGATATAAAAGGCTCCTAGTACCATAAATATACAGAAAAAGAAGGGAAATTGTCACTATAGTTATTTCCAAAACCTGAGTTCATGAAATGCTTAGTTAACAGAATGGATGTTATAACATCAGTCTCTTGGACAGAAAATATTTTAAATATTAAAAAGAAATTTGTAGAAGATTTATAGGTCTGAATGAACCATGGAAGGCATACACCCAAGAGAATCCATCACAATTTCTTTATTATTATTTTTTTTTTAAGATCTTATTTATTTATTTACTCATGAGAGACAGAGAGAGGCAGAGGCATAGGCAGAGGGAGAAGCAGACTCCTTGCGGGGAGCCCAATGTGGGACTTGATCCCAGGACCCCAGGATCATGACCTGAGCCAAAGGCAGATGCTCAACCACTGAGCCACCCAGGTGCCCCTCCATCACAACTTTGAACTGAGAAAAATTTAAAGTGGAAGATGTAGAGTCATTGATAAGAGACAAACCTGGATTCAAATCCTAGCTATTTCCACTCACTCTCACTCTGTCTTCAGGCAAATTCCTTTACCTTTCTAGGGCTCAGTTTTCTGTTTGTGAAATGGGGATCATATTGACAATTTATGTATCTATTTTAAGTGATTAAATGTGGTAGCTTCTCAAACAATGTATGCAACACAATAAATGCCAGAAATAGAAATTTGTTTTTAGTCTGTTCAATTACAGTTTGCCATAAGAGTCATGTCATATAATGGTAATATTATAGTAATCTACACTTAGACCCTACCAAGCCACACACCTTTTCTTGAACTTGTATACATTTTTTTAATGTTTCAATGTTTCTGCAGACTATACTTTTTGACTACGATGAACCCTCTCAACTTCCTCCCCTCCTCCTCTGACAAAATAAGAACAACAATAATTTTTACTACTATTATTATTTTGTTGTTAAGTCTCATTTTCATTGTACCTCCCCTCCTTGGAGTGTTTTCTCTGGCATTTCTACCACCAGAGGCCATCTTTTGAACTTCTAGAGCACTTTATAGGGACCTGTATTGGAGTACACTTCACACCATGAAATGTGTTTCCTTCTCTCATTTGTGTTTCCTTCTCTCATTTGTAAATTCTAGAGTAGTGCTGTCCAATGTGATAGCATTGTTAGTCTCATGCACCACTATCAATGTTTAAATTAATCAAAAATAAATAGAAATAAAAATTTAGTTCCTCAGTCTCATGAGCCACATGTCAAGTGTTTAAGAGGCTCATGTGGCTACAAATATTGTATTGGACCACACAAAATGTTGCCATCATCACAGAATATTCTATTAATCAGCACTGTTCAATCTCTTGGGTAGGGATCATGTCTTATTCATTCCTAGAGTCTACCTTTCACTGAAGTTTTTATAAATGAATGACGATATTGACAAATTCAGGCATATTTATGCCCTTTTGACTAAATGACAAAGGATGAATTATTTATTAGTGTTTAAACCTATAAGAGAAAATACATACAAAATATCCAGCATGAAGGTCATCACAAGGCAGACAATGAATAAGAGGTGCTTTCTCATATGGTTGAGAAATCCTAATCCCTGGCTTCTGATAATTCAGTTATTCTGACAGAAGACCACTGAAGAGGTTTTAGTCTAAGGAATATTACTACAATGGGCAAATGGACAGTCCTATTTGGTAGTTTAGCTGCATCTTACTTGGCTGGTCTTGTCAAGCCTATTTTTTCCATAATCTCAGAACCAGGGCATATCTTTCCCATATGAGAATATGAAAATCAGCTCTACATTATCTCCAGTAGACTCAGTCAAGGCAAGAGATATGGCCAACAAAAAACAGTGTATCTCCCAAGGCTAAACCAGAGCTGCAAAACCACTCCTGTGCATCCTGTCTTCTTCCCAGTGCCTTCCCTATCCCCTCTTTGTTTCTCCTCCATCCTGAGCAAAGATTTCTGAGATACCCAATTACTAAACTGCCCCTGCTACCTGATGCTGCCCAATCCAGTGTTGTTCACCTTTTCCTCAGTCCCTTCTAGAGTAATTCAGCACAAGTCCAAACCCTATAAAAAGACCTTTATCTTCCTGGATGCCCATAGTCCTGTTGCTGTGCTCTCTCCTTCATTGCATCAAGTTACCAAATCTATGAGTACAGTAGCATTCCTATGGTCTTTCCATGTGATCAAACTTTAAGACCAAATGAAAACTTCCACAGCAGAAAGTAACAGAACATCTTTGTCTCATCTTATTTTTGATCAAGAATCATGTTTCTCAACCCAGCCATAAAAAAGGAATGAAGTACTGATACTGCTGGATGAACTTTGAAAACTTTATTCTTAGTGAAAGAAGCCAGATACAAAAGATATAGAGACCATATAATTCAATTTATATAAAATAGAATAGGCAAATCCATAGAGATAGAAGATTTCTGGAGAGAGGCTGGTAGGCAGCAGGAATGAAGAGTGACTGCTAGTGGGTATGGGGTTTCCTTTTAGGGTGATGAAAATGTTCTGGAATTACACAGTGGTAATGGTTACACAATTTTGTGAATATATGGAAGACCACTGAACTACACACTTTTAAAGGGTGGATTTTATGGCATGTAAATATTATCTCAATTTTTAAAAGAACTAAGTTTTTGCTTTGACTGGGAGTATAGTTTTCCGTACAAGTTTCAGAGCTACCAAGGGAAAACTTCTTAAAGGAAGTTCTTTAAACTATTTTGGAGAGAGTTACTATAATTGACTCCAGTGTCACCTAACAGGTTTCCCAAGTACATCATTCTACTTTGTCTTTATTCATATTCATCCTTAGAGTTTGTTTCCTTCTCATTCTGTTGCTTCCACCTTTTTTTTTTCTTCTAAAACCTATCAGTTCTGTTCCTTTGAAATTTTGCCATAAAACTGCCCTGGCAGAAATGCAAATCAAAACTACAATGAGATATTAGTTCATACCTGTCAGAATAGCTAAAGTCACAAACACAAGAAATAACAAGTGTTAGTAAGGATGTAGAGAGAAAGGAACCCTTGTGCACTGTTGGTGGGAGTGCAAACTGGTACCACTGTGGAAAATAGTATGGAGGTTCCTCAGAAAGTTGAAAATAGAACTACCATATGATTCAGTAATTACACTACTGGGTATTTACCCAAAAAATACAAAAACACTAATTCAAAGGGATATGTGCACCCCTGTGTTTATAGCAGCATTATTTATAGTCAAATTATGGAAGCCAAGTGTCCACTGATAGATAAATTGATAAAGAAGACATCATATATTTATATAACAGAATATTATTCAATCATAAAAAGAATGAAATCCTGCCATTTGCAATGACATGGATGGAGCTAGAGAGTATAATGCTAAGTGAATAAGTCAGAGAAACACACATGCCATATGATTTCACTCATATTTAGAATTTAAGAAATAAAACAAATGAGCAAAGGGGGAAAAAAGGAGAGAAAGAGTGGCAAACCAAGAAACAGACTCTTAACTATAGAGAACAAACTGAAAGTTAGCAGAAGGGAAGTGGGTGGGGGGCTGAGTGAAATGGATAATGGGGATTTAAGAGTACACTTATCACAATGAGCACTGAGTGATGTATGGAATTGTTGAATTGCTATATTGCACATCTGAAAATAACATAACACTATATGTTAATTATGCTGGAATTAAAATTTTAAAAACTTTAGAATACTTTTAAAAACTGCCCTAGCAGATAATTTAACTCTTTAAATGTTGCTTTATAGTTAAAACCAATGTATAAAGATAGCTTCTCTAGTCAACTTGTCTCCACCATACCAAAAGACACATAACACAAGATGGTGTTAGGCATAGAAAAATTAAATAGGGATGCCCAGAAGCCACTGGTATTAGAGCAGAGCTAATGGTGTCAAACAGGACATATTATGATTCTATGTAGTGGGGAAATCACTTTCAACTGGAATTACAAATAAGAAATGGCACTTCTCTCAAAAACTGGCCACAGGACACAAAGAATATTCATCTCATTGAGAGAAAAAGTGATGAGACCATGAGACTACTAGAAAGAAAAAGGCATAGAATGGCAGCACCATTAACTGATAATGTGGACAACCAACAGTAGGCAAAGCATTTTTATGAGGAGAGCCTTCTACAGAAATCTGATGTGAGGAAATGGTTTTTGAGACTGCTCTGAGCAAGGGAGCCAGTAAAGAACAAGGACTTTTCGACTTTTCTACAATTTGCCGTTAAGGCTCTCAAGCAGCAGATATCCCCACACAGAAGGCTTGAGAATCAGTGATGCAGAATGCAAAGAGGATCAATCCAGATCATGACAGAGGATGTTCCCTGGCTACCTAGCAAGGCTCTCACCAGCTTCAGAAAAAAGAAACTGAAAACATCAAAATCTATCCTATGTACTTTATGGTTCATATTACAGAAATATGAGGGTTCTCATAACAGACCAGTGATTCTCATTTCAAAGAATGGGTTATGTTTTTGTTTTTGTTTTTGTTTTAAGATTTTAAGTAATCTCTACACCCAATGTGGGTTGGGTTTGAACTCACAATCCCAAAATCATGAGTCGCATGTGCTACTGACTAAGCCAGCCATGTGCCCCGAGGGTTTTGTTATTCTTAACAAATCTTTCAGACTTTTGGGATCATTACATAGAAATATTTGCTCATGTGGGGCATGGTTGTTGCTTCAAGGTCCCCCCAAATTCCATAATCCAGGCCTCAACCTCAAAACTAGTCTATACTTAATTTGTTCTCTTTCTTTAAAGTTTTAGTCCTGGGGATCCCTGGGTGGTGCAGTGGTTTAGCGCCTGCCTTTGGCCCAGGGCGCGATCCTGGAGACCCGGGATTGAATCCCACGTCGGGCTCCCGGTGCATGGAGCCTGCTTCTCCCTCTGCCTGTGTCTCTGCCTCTCTCTCTCTCTCTGTGACTATCATAAATAAATAAAAAAAAAATACAAAGCCATCATAGTCACAGTATCTTCAAATAACATTGGTTTTCCTTCTTCCCTTCTCTAGCAATATAAAGGAGTAAACAATAAACATGTTATGAGCGTTCCCCTATATTCACTGACCCAGTATACACAGAGTATCTGGTACTGCACCAGGTGCTGGGAACACAAAAGAGAAAAGCACTTACTGTGTAATGGTGAAACAGACATGTGCTCAACAGGGAAATGCCTCAGATGTCCCTACCATGGGTGTGACAGTGAGTCAGAGAAGGCTTCACCACAGAGGTAACATGGGAGCTGAACTGAGTCAGCCTTTCCTCAGACAAACAGTTCTGTGAGACTAGGAGCAGAGAGCATTCCAGGCCAGCGGAGGGGACAGTGTGTGCGAAGTCACTGAGATGTGAGAATGCTTGGGTTTCAGGAACAATGGGAGCAAGTCCTCAGTGTAGCCAGGACACAGCCTTCCGGGTGGTGAGAGAAGAGATGAAATAGGGCCAGATTATGGAATGTGATCACCTGGCTAGATAGGATAGAATATTAGCCTAAAAATCATTTTTAGTTAATGACAATGGAATGATAAAGAGAACGTGTTTAAAGAATAAATTGTTTGTTCAGAAGAGAATCCTACAGCAGGACAACTGTTATTCATTATAAAGCACTTTCAAAAGGGCAAATCTCTTTATATGAATGGCAGCTTATAATGTTGGGTCATACAGATTGGTTAAGCATTTTATGCCTTGACCCTAAACTTAAAGCTTGCCATAAACTTGAGATGTTCTTTTTTAAATGCATTTTTTTTGACAAAAGAAAAATTCAAATGGCAATTTAGAAAGAAATAGAGCCATCTGCCCAATAGTTAAGGATTAGATAAGCATTTATATATTTCTTTTAAGTAACAACATTTACAAAGATAAAGTGCTGTGATACCAAAGTAAAACAAACTGAATAGCTTAAATATCAAAAGGCAATTTTAACACTTCATACAAAATGCAAGAAATTTAACTGAAAAATGAAAGCTAAAAAATCTTATTTTATCCTTGAAAGGAGTATGGTATTACCATTAACATTCATGGAAGCTGCCTTACTTCTCTTTGGCTATATCTGGAAGGTAATTAAAACAATCCATTTGGTAACTGAATGAAGTAGGACAGGAAACCAGGTGTTCATGCTACTATATTTTCCGCAGATATACCCCAAGGCCAAAGCCCATTTTACCTTTTGCATTTCTCAGGAACCAGGTAGGGGCACAGCATTTGTCAGCAATCACAGACAGGGCAGTAAGTCACTAGTGAACTCTTACAAATTATTTGTTTCAGTCACTGTAGCCAGTGAACTATTGGTTCTGTACAAAGTAGCTCTTATAGAGCCCTTTTTGTATTTTCTACAAACCTTATGCACTCTCAACAGGAAAACTTCTGTACCCACATAATTCTGGAGGCAACTGGTAGCAACCACGAACCTAGCCTGTTGCTAAGGTAATGGCATACCACCACAAACTATCACCTGTGGACAAATATATACAATTTTGATTTAATTGCTAAGATAAAGCAGAAAATAATCCAGGTTATCACAGTGACTATACTTTCATTATCCAGATAAACATGGACTGTTTCCCTCCCTATGCTAAACGAAGGACAAGACTGAATGCAAGGTAAACTAGAATTAACCTGCACAAAATAATTATCTAAACTAGTATCAGCAAAATGGTAATTTACATTGTATTCAAATTTTTAAAATTGTTACGTGAATGAAGGCCACGACTAAAAAGTAACAACAGTAAAAAGTATATTTTGTTGAAGGTCCCTCTGGTGAATCTTTACCATTATAGTTCAGGGTAAGTGAAGGTAAAAGAAATGGCACTTTCATTTCAGTTCATCAGAGTCTCCTCAACATACAGATGGGTAGCTCAACCTCTAACCTAAAGGTGTGATGCCCCATCTTCATCATCTTCTCCTCAGACCTGAGAGAGTGAACAAGAAAGGAAAAAAGTATGGCAGCCTTACAAAATTCTACGCCACTTGTTTCAATTCCTCAGTCAAGAAGTCACCGTAAACTAAATCTATACAGATCAATTACAGTGAGTTACTAAGTGATCACATGAGTAATTTCTAAAGCCACAGCAAGCCTCTTAATAAGGGACTGTCCTCAAACTCCCTGCCAGGAAGAGACTTGGAAATGGGAAGTCTGAGAAGAAAGGGACCCGCACCCGTTGCCCCCTAAAGGAGGAAGAATGACAAGGTGGGAGTGAGTGCCTTCTATTTGAGAAGCGAGTCCCTTTTCTGTTGTATCTCTGGCTTGGTGTTCTCATGCTACTGCATGGCCCTCACCATTCTCATTACAGCAGTTCCGGGACACACATGATCCATGCATGTGTGTTTTCATGGAAACATACCATGGATATGTGTGTTTTCATCAAAGGCCAGGTTGCCATAATGATCATTGCTCTGTTACAGGTAAGCAGAGGTTGGCTCTCAATGTCCTCATTTGAAAGTGGGATAGTACTATCTACCTCACATAGGTTGCTGTGAGGAATAACCCAGCAGAAATTGCTTTATATAAAGCACTGCCTCAAGTGCTATAATAATTCACTGGCCAAAAAGCTGGATCTTAAGTACTACAGAACAAAGTTCTGTTTTATAATGTGATTCTCTTTGCTAATATCAAGATAGGTAAAAAGTCACCCAGAGTATGCCAGGAAGTACAGGAAAGCTGCTTTTCTTATATATAACTTCCAGCTGCTTTTCTTAAATAGAACTTCCCACAATCCTCAGAGTTTATCTAAAAAATGAACCTATATTAAAGTTCTTAGTCTTATATAAAAGGGATATGTTTAGCTCAGTTCTCAAAAATCTCCTAATGTATGCTAAGGGACAAACTATGAAAACAACAATTATTCCAACTAATATGAAATGTAGCTTTTTCATTTTTTTTAAAGATTTTATTTTATTAATTTGAGAGAGAGAGAGAGAGAGAGAGAGAGAGAGAGCAAGCAGGGGGAGGGGCAGAGGGAGAGAGAATCCAAGCAGACTCCATACCCAGCATGGAGCCCAACTCAGGGCTCCATCTCTCAAGCCTCAGATCGTGACCTGAGCTGAAACCAAGAGTTTGACACTCAACCAACTGAGCAAGGCACCCCCAGTCTTTTCGTTTTTATTCGCTGTTACAAAGGAAGAAATAATCCCACTGGCATTCTCCAAAACTGAATTTACCATCACTCATTAATATGCAGCAGTGACTGGTTAGCTCAGAGGAGTGGTACTTGGTACAAAAGCAGCAGTCTGGCCACAATCTCACAGCAGCACAAATATGTTCACTGAAGAAATGAATAACTTCTAGAACTTTCCTCCACAGACATACACCCATTTCCCCCAAATGGAAGAAAGACCATAACCTTTTTTTTTTTTCTTAATAGTCTTCTTGCTCACCTGGGAGAAAAAAATTCTTTTGGGCTATTTTCAACTAACACAATCCAAAATGTCTATGGAAAAAAGTAACAATATGAAACTGACTTTCAATAAGTTGAAATAGCTAACTTATTTCATACAAATAGACTTAAATTGATTTTAATATTCTTTTTTTCTTATCATAAGGCTGCCAAAGCCTATTATGGACTCTTCTTCCATTTCCCTGGACTAACAATTGTACCCAAATGAAAAGACAGTAACTTAAATCTCATGCTTGGTATAGAAATATATTCAAGGGCAGGACTTTTCTTGTTAAAAGTGAGAATGAATCAAAAGATACTTGGATGCTACAGAGAACAAAAAAATTCTGGGTTTACAATTTAAATTAAAGTTCATTTTTAATAACATGTAGGATGGATGATTTAAGTGAAGAATGGATGATAGGGTTGAATATGAATGCATAACAGACAACTGCAAATATTTGGCTCATTTATGAGGGCATGTGTTTCAACTGGCAACGAACATTATACTCTGTTTCAATGAAAGACTTCTCCTCTTCCCCAAAAAGTTACTATTTAACATTGATAAAGTTCCAATAGTGCATGGAGTATGCAGTTCTTTAGAACAATGCATACAAGTTCTTGTTCTACATTCTGCTGTGGGAAAAAATAGTATGTATGACTAATTACCATTCTATTTCTCAAACATAAAACTCACAATAAAAACATTTCATATAATTGATCTTAGAGGACCACCTTATTTTATTTTATTTTAAAAAATTTTTTTATTTTTAAATAATCTCTACACCTAACATAGGGCTCAAACTTACAACTCTGAGATCAAGAAACACATGCTCCTCCAACTAAACCAGCCAGGTGCCCCCAGATTTTATTTTTAAGTAATCTCTACACTTAACATGGGTCTCAAACTCACAACTCTGGAAGCGAGAGTTACATATTCCACTGGCCTAGCCAGCCAGGCTCATTTTGGTCAAACAGACCTCCAAATCAACTCCATGGACAGGCAATTCAAACCCCTGCGCAGGCATATCAGGACAGTCCATCCTCCACACCAGTGCTATTCAAAGTGTGGCCCATGGACTGATCAGGTAAGTACAGAACCACAATTAACAGAGTAATTTTATGTCTTTTGAATCCAATATTTAAAAATTGGGGGTTGTGTTTTGCATATCTTTTAAATTTCATTTTCTAGTTATTTATGCTTATTGTATTTTATAAAATTATTAATCTACCCAACTTGAAAACAAAATAAACTAGTGCTTCACCACAGATAGTTTGAGAAGCACTGCTCTATTAAACTCCCGTCTTTCTAGGCTTTTAGGGTAAGTTGGTCTCCCCTACCCAATATGATGAATTTTAGATAATCTGAACACTGAAGGCAACACTCAGTCATATACAACCTATTTTATCTCAGGACAAACATAGTGATCTACTGGGCACCTGGGTGGCTCAACTGGTTAAGCATCTGCCTTAGGCTTGGGTCATGATCCTGGAGTCCTGTGATGGTGCCCTGAGTCGGACTTCCTCCTCAGCAGGAGAGTCTGCTTCTCCTTTTTTCTCTGCCCCTCCCCTGTGCATGTGCATGCACATGCACTGTCTCTCTCTCTCTTTCTCAGATAAATAAATAAAATCTTTTTTAAAAAACCACAGTGATCTTTACATACATGTATTAGCTGTAATTTTGCCCACTAGAATTATGCTAGATGATAACTTTACTATAGCATGGATTTTTTTAATAAATTAATTTTTTATTGGTGTTCAATTTGCCAACATACAGAATAACACCCAGTGCTCATCCTGTCAAGTGCCCACCTCAGTGCCCGCCACCCAGTCACCCCTACCCCCTGCCCTCCTCCCCTTCCACCACCCCTAGTTCGTTTCCCAGAGTTAGGAGTCTTCCATGTTCTGTCTCCCTTTCTGATATTTCCCACTTATTTTTTCTCCTTTCCCCTTTATTCCCTTTCACTATTTTTTATATTTCCCAAATGAATGAGACCATATAATGTTTGTCTTTCTCCAATTAACTTATTTCACTCAGCATAATACCCTCCAGTTCCATCCACGTTGAAGCAAATGGTGGGTATTTGTCGTTTCTAAAGGCTGAGCAATTTAATATAGGTTCCAACAATTCTCTAAGTTTACACTTGCTCTTTTAATGAGATGCTGTAGCTAGAAATTAACTTCAGGCAAGTGGGCTAAAAGTATCAAAAGAAAAATATTTAAATAAGTGCTCCTACTGCATGAACTCTAAGAACAACATTTTGAGAAATTCTAGTTGGTTTGTTCTTTTATCAATAGTGTAGATTTACCAACATTACCTCCTTATTTGTAAAAGGACTGTTACCAGTGTGTTTTACATGAATTATAAACCCAAGTGCTCAGGTACAGAGCTAGTGTCCAGGTTAGGTATCCAGGCACCGTAAGCTTCTGTTGGAGATTCTTGATGAGCTACCTCAGTCAAGAACACAAAATGGCTGCCTGTTTAAGTTGGTGGCTGGCCAAGGTCCTTCCATCTTGATCCAGAAATGTACTTTAACAAACATATTTAAGCAACCACTATATTCAAAGAATTGTATTAGGAGGTGAAGTTATACCAAGATTAATAACACACACTTAAGCCTGGGCTCTGGGGGAATACAACCTAGCAGGGCAATAATGTAAGTAAACAAATAACTATTACACAAAGTGACATCTAGTAGATGCTGTGACATGTTTATAAACCTCTATTTATACAGAAATTTATTTATTTTTTTTTTATTTATGATAGTCACAGAGAGAGAGAGAGAGAGAGGGACAGAGACACAGGCAGAGGGAGAAGCAGGCTCCATGCACCGGGAGCCTGATGTGGGATTCGATCCCGGGTCTCCAGGATCGCGCCCTGGGCCAAAGGCAGGCGCCAAACCGCTGCGCCACCCAGGGATCCCTATACAGAAATTTAAAGGAGATAATCTCATATCTAGTTGGAAGGATCTAGATAGGTTTTATGGAATAGAATGCATTGAGAGATGCTTAAGAAGATGGATAAGACAACAACTAGTAAGATTAAGTAGAGAATGAAAAAATGAGCGTGAGCTTAGTTAAACACACACACACACACATACAACTCATTAGTTTCTTGCCTACGAATATCCTTGTCAAAGTTTGTGGCAATAGTACTAAAAACTATTACATCATTCATAAAAGTTGTAAACTGCTAAGGAAATCCATTCATTCAGCACTGGATTATGTGGTATTTTGTGGTTGTTAACTCAATAAGTGAATGTAAGAAATCAGATTCCAACGTTAGGAAAAGGACAGTCCACTCAAAGAAATTTTCAGTTTATATCTATAATATTAACAAGATCCTTTATTTATAAAATATTAACATCAACTTCTTTAGGTTGATCAGAGGTACAGAAGCCTAGAACTATATATTATATAGAATATACAGAGCGAGAGGTGACAAGCCAGAAGAGAATATGTCAGTACGTAAGTATTACCTACGATTATCAGATTCTTGGACTGGACCAAAGTATCAAAGGGAGGGAACTCTTCTGCAAGCTGAAGGACATGTGGACATACAGGTTACAACAAAATAAAGTTACACCACATAATCTCCTCTACCCGACACTTCATCTCAGCAGATTTCCCAGGGTCTCCTGCACAGTTAGCTGCTAATAGGTTCCAAGTTATGGGCATCCTGGTCTACCAAGAATGAATATCTACTGAATTTCTTAAGAATTGTTTTGAAAAAAAAAAAAAAGAATTGTTTTGAGATTTGACTTATTTATTCATGAGAGACACAGAGAAAGAGATAGAGACATAGGCAGAGGAAGAAGCAGGCTCCCAGTGGGGAACCTGATGCAGGACTCCATCCCTGGACCCTGGGATCATGCCCTGGGCCAAAAGCAGATGCTCAACCACTGAGCCACCCAGGTGTCCCTCTCAAGAATTAAAAAAAAATCAGCT
Organism: Nyctereutes procyonoides; assembly: GCF_905146905.1. Taxonomy (NCBI): domain Eukaryota; kingdom Metazoa; phylum Chordata; class Mammalia; order Carnivora; family Canidae; genus Nyctereutes; species Nyctereutes procyonoides. The sequence goes on from NW_026575044.1 coordinate 39,699,628, forward strand.
GTTTCTTCATCTTTGTGCCTAGAAATTATACTTTTACCATTTAATCTTTTTTAATATAAAATGTCCTTTTTCCTATATATTGCAAATATTCCTCTTATTTTTCTATGTTTTAATCTATCAAATATCTGTCAATGTAATTGGAAGAACACTGGCTTTTTGAGAATCAGAAGGATGTGGATTTTCCTGTAACTCATACCTGAGAGAGTAGTGGGAGATGAGATCAATGAAGGATGTCAAGAATCAATCTTGATGCAAAGATACCTAGGAGTATAATTGTTATTATTGTGGGTAACATTTATTGAGTGCTTGCTGGGTGCTTCAGATGGAGTCTCCCTTTTAATGTTCACAACATTCTTTTAAGTACACTTATTAACCTAATTCCACATAAGAATAAGCTGAGGCAGAAAAAAACACATTTAATCACTAATATTTATAGGAATAGATTCTTCTTTTTCTTTAGGACTAAGGGCAATAATAACACTGTCTTCTGGGAGAAAACCAAGAAAGGCAGAATCATAAGGTACCATTTGGATGCTCAAAGTAATCACACAAATTGAGATCTCCAAACTCAATGCAATCCCTATGAAAACTCCAGCTGGCTTTTTAACAGAAAGTGACACACTGATCCTAAAATTAATACAGACATTCAAGGGACCAAAAATAGCCAAAACAATCTTTAAAAAGAACAAAATTGGAAGACTTGTACTTCCAATTTCAAAACATAATCCAAAGGTATAGTAATCATGACTGTGTTCTAGTGGCATAAATGCAGATATATAGATCAATCATTTAATACAATTGAAGGTTCAGAAAAAGAAACTTTCCTTTATGGTTAATTGATTTTTGGTAATGGTATCTAGGTAATTCAATTGAAAAAGAAGAATCTTTTCAACACATGGTGCCAACACAACCACACATCCACATACAAAGAATGAAGTTGAACCTCTACATTATATTATACATAAAAATTAACGCAAAATGGATCATATACCTAAATGTAAAAGCTTAAACTATAAAACTCTTAAAAGCAAACATAGTGCAATCTCTGTGACTTGGATTGTACAATGCTTTCTAAGTCATGTAACCAAAAACACAAGTAATACAATCATGAACAGATAAACCTGAAACCATCAAAATTAAAAACCTTTATGCTTCAAAGGACACCATCAAGAAAATGAAAAGATAGCCCACAGAATGGGAGAACACTTTTGTAAATCACGTATGTGTTAAAGGCCTTGTATTCAGAATATGTAAAGATTCTTACAATTCAACAATAAAAAGACAAATAAATAGCCCAATCAAAAAATGGGCAAAGATTTCAACAGATATTTCTCCAAGAGAGACATACAAGATGCTCAACATCATTAGCCATTAGGATAATGAAAATCAAAACCACAACGAGATACTTCATATCCTTTTGTATAGCTGAAATTGAAAAGATAGATAATAACAAATGTTGGAAAATTGCAACCCTCATATATTGTTGATGGAAACATAAAATGATATAGCTACTTTGGAAAATAGTTTGGCAGTTCCTTAAAATATTAAACATAGAGTTACTATATGACCCAGCAAATACAGTCCTAGGTATACACCAAGAAAAATGAAAACATATATTCACACAAAATTTGTATACAAATGTTTATAGGAGCATTAAGCCTTACTTATAATAGCTAAAAGAGGAAACAATTCAAAAATTCCCATTAACTGATGAATGGATAAAGAAACTATGGTATATCCATACAAAACAGGGGTGGTGGAAGGGGAAGAGGGCAGGGGGTGGGGGTGAATGGGTGATGGGCACTGAGGGGGACACTTGACGGGATGAGCACTGGGTGTTATTCTGTATGTTGGTAAACTGAACACCAATAAAAAATTAATTTATTAAAAAAAACAAAAAACAAAAAAAAACAAAATAATAGTATTTAGCAATTAAAAAATGAAGTACCAATGTGTGCTACAACACAGATGAACCTTGAAAACACTATGTTGAGGGGAAAGAGCCAGTCAAAAAGGTCACATATGATTCCATTTACCTAAAATGTCTAGACTAGGCAAATCTATAGTGATAAAAAATAGATTAGTGATTACCTAGGGGCTAGGAGATTTGCGGGGTAGAATGCAGCTGGTAATGAATATGGGTTTCTTTTCTGGGGTGATGAAAATGTTCTAAAATTGACTGTGGTAATAATTGTACAACTCTGCAGAAATACTAAAAACCACAGGATTGTACATTTTAAATAAGTGAATTTCATGGTATGTAAATTATACCTCAATAAAGCTGTTTTTTTAAAACAAACAAACAAACAAACAAACAAACAGGGCCTTGAATCAATTAGGGTATAAAATGGAGTAGGGGGGTGAGGGGCTGATAGGCACCACACACACAAAGGGATAGGAAATGGAATACCCCTGCCCCTGATGTTGAGTTTTGCTGGCCACCCAGGGACTGAAGAAGGAAGAGAAAGGGGAGTATTTGCCAAGGAGAAGTCTAGCTTTAATATTTGGATAATCTTTTAAGATTATCTTTGAAAGTGTTGGTGACAAGTTCTTAGCTGTCATGCCCCAGTTATAGCAGAAGGAAGTGCAGGGAAGGTTATAAAAAGCATGCATTGTTCCTTAGGAACTAACTTGACCTTGGGCTTCCTGAAATCCTACCATCTAACTCATCCATTGAGCACAGTGTCCTAAAGCCAGTTAATTCAGTCTGTGGGTGGCGGGTTATTTCAGAAGAACAAAAATCCCTAGAGTGCCTGTCCCCTGTGACCTGAATATGGGTATCTGTAGATTCTGAGAATTCTTGGAGCCTTCTCCAGAATACCTAGTCATTTTCCTACTTGGCCATGTGATAAATCCATTAACGTTACTTTAAATTTTTCAAACTAACATTTTAATTTAAAAGAAGGCTTCTTAGCATGTACCCAGTAAAGCACAGCTGCAAATCAGTGATAGACAATTATTTAAGATGAATAGGCTTTAGAAATCTGAGGTTACCCAACTCAAGGTAGGTTCTGTCAAGTTTGTACCGTAAAGTCCTCCATTTGTAAAGTTTAAATAGGATGAAAACACTGTGAGGCTGCTGCTGCCTTTCCAAAAGAGAACACAATATTGTTGTTGTTGTTGTTTTTTCACAAAATTCCTGCCTGTATTCACTTCGATTAAGCATACTTGATTTAAAAAAAAAAAGTATGTTCAGCAAAATATCAGAGGCTAGAATATAGAACAACTTAAAAGGTAACAGTAACAAATGATAGGTTCTCCATATAATAAATCTTCTGAAATACATATAAAAGGAATTATATAGAAGCCAACTTTTTATTTAATTCTGAAGTTGTGTTTTAGTTCAAGAATAGTAAAGATTTCCTAGGACTTTATAGAAAGAAAGAAAGAAAGAAAGAAAGAAAGAAAGAAAGAAAGAAAGAAAGAAAGAAAGAAAGAAGAAGAAAGAAGAAAGAAAGAAAGAAAGAAAGAAAGAAAGAAAGAAAGAAAAAGAAAAAGGGGAAAAGAATATGCATTAAGTTATCATTATTACATCATCATTTTTAACAACAGAAATCCGGAAACAACCTAAGTGCTCGAACATGAGGATATTGTAATTAGTGCATGACACATGTACCCTATGAAATATTATGGAACTGTCAACAATAATGGAAAAATGGTTAGAATACTGTTTTATAATTACAGTGCTAAACTGTATGTAATAATTACAACTGTACATCAATATATAAGCATATGAACAAGAATGTAAAAAAGCACACATAAAATGCATTATGAAAGTGAGAACTATGATATTTTGCAAGGGAAAGGAGCTGGGAGAAATATGTTTTGCTAATTATATGCTTACGATTTTACTTGATAGGTATAAATTTGTTAACATGAAAGGTGTCCACAATAAATTTTTAAGTCAACAAAGATGGTATGATAAAATTATGTTTTTGTTTTTACTAGTGTGGAATTTTTAAAGCAAATTTATTGTCATAATTTATATACCAAAAAATATACCCATCAATAGTTTTCAGTAAATTTGCAGAGCTAAAGCGCTCATCATCAAAATCCAGATTTGGGACATCTCCATTACCCCCAAAAGTTCCCTCAAATTTGCTTGCAGCCAGTCTCCACTTCCATCTCCCCCTCCCTTCCCTACTGATCTGCTAGCTCTATAAGCACAATTTGACACAAATGAAAAAATAATAAAAATAAATCAGATGTCTATATATTCACACAGAAAAGTCAGAATGGACATGCACCAAAACTTTATGCAATGGTCCATTTACAGATAATATTAATTAAATTTTTAAAAAGTGTTTTTCCTGAAAATTTTAACCACTTAGCATCTACTGCCTACAGAGAAGGGTTTTGGTTTTGATTTCTGTTTTAAACAGGATATATAAGAATTTCACATAACTATGGCAGATTGTGCAGATGTATTACTTTCACTTTCTACCAAAATACAACTAAAAATGTAGTACAGGGTTTTTTAAAGGCATGAATTTGTAAGGACAAGAGAGAACAGAAGCCAGGGATCAGCAACAAAATTTTTAAGCAGATGGATAAGCAGATGACCTCACAGCATTAGAAAGTTGAATCTCAAGTTAAGCTTAGAAACAACCAGTTTACACAGTAAACTACATATCTCTCCCAAAGGCACTGCCACGTTAGGTTTCAGGTATGAGGATAAAGGTGAGGTTAGAAACAGGAGGATTAACTGGAATTCTCTTTTAAGAAACAGATAAATCCCCAGATCCTTTCCCCAAGTCCAAGTAGGCAACTATATCTTCCTGATTCTGCAGAAAGCTAGGCAAGCACAGTTGAAAGTGGGTAGGTACCATTCTGTAAACAGAGAGATTAGGTGAACATTTTATATAATGAAAACAGACTCCATTCACTTCTAAACTTCTCTAACTCAGCTTCCAGAAAGAAGGCAGGAGGTCAGAAGATTTCACTCTGGAGAATCTAACCAGTCTAAGAGGAAAGACTTAACATATAACAGTGATCTTTTCTTAGTGAAATGGCCCATAGGTAGCAAGACTCACCATGGGATCACAGCTTCTTATCAGCTTTAGGGGGTATTGTTCTTAAATAAGAGCAGATAGCCAGGAACACCAAACAACTGCAGAACACCCCAAACACAGAATACAGGGATCAAAATAAGCAAACAAAAAGCAACCTGGGGAAACAGAGATTCTGCAGGGAGAAAAAAATGATTAAACACTTATTTTATAAATATATTCAGAGATATAAGAGGATACATGCATAAAATAACAAGTAGATATAAAAACATACAATTTACCCAAGTGAGTTGAGAATTTATGTCTACACAAAAAACCTGCACACAAATGTTTATAGAAGTTTTATTCATAATTGCCAAAACTAGCCAAGTTGTTCTCCAAAAGCTGAATGCGTAAGCTGTATGGTACACCCATACAAAAAACTTGACTATATTATTCAAGCTATCAAGGCATGGAGGAAGCATAAATGCATATTGCTAAATGAAAAAAGTCAGTTTGAAAACATATGATTCCAACTATCTAACATTTGAGAAAAGGCAAAACTACAGAAAGTAAAAAGATCAGTGGTTGCCAGTGGCTTGTGGGAAGGAAGGATGATAAGTAGAGATTTTTAGGGCAGTCAAACATTTTGTACAATATGGTAATGATAGATACATGACATTATACATTTGTTAAAATCCATAGAACTGTAAGACACAGTGAACCATAACATAAACTGTGAACTTTAGTTAATAATAAAATATCAATATTTATTCAATTGTAACAAATGTACTACACTAACACAAGAGGCTAATAATAGGGGAAGCTATGGGGAAGAGTACAGAGGAGTATCTATGAACCTTTGGTACTTCCTGCTCCATTTTACTGTAAACCTGAAACTGCTCTAAAAATCATCTATTACCTAAAACAAAACAAAATAACTAATAAAGATTCTCTTAAAAATACTGCTACATTAGCAATGAAATTGGTATTCTTACATTACAGGGGTTGCTATAAATTGAAAGAATCTTTTGGGAGATCTTATGCTGCTATGTCTCTAAAACTGTAACTTTTAACTGAGCAATTTTACTTTTAGAAATCTACCATAAGAAAAAAATGCAAAGTATGGTAAGGAAGGTCTGTAAGCACCAAGCAAAAAATTGTATCTCATCTAAATTATCCTGTGGGTAAGTGGTTAAATAAGTTATAGTATAGCATTAGATGATAGGCTGCTTTAAAAATTATGGTCATAATTTTAGTAATATCACAGAAGAATATTTAGAGAAGTACTAATTTTAAAAGAATACAAAATTACATATATAATTACAATTACAAAAAATATTTCTGGGGATCCCTGGGTGGTGCAGCGGTTTGGCGCCTGCCTTTGGCCCAGGGCGCGATCCTGGAGACCCAGGATCGAATCCCACATCAGGCTCCCGGTGCATGGAGCCTGCTTCTCCCTCTGCCTATGTCTCTGCCTCTCTCTCTCTCTCTGTGTGTGTGTAACTATCATAAATAAATAAAAAAAATTTTTTTAAAATATTTCTGTAAAAATCTGTGTGAAGTCATTGGAATGATAGCCTTCCTTTTTCTCTACTTCTCAAATTCTCTAAAATATTATATTTTATTTAAACAAGGAAAGCGTTTGAAGTGATGAGGAAACTATGTTCTATTACTTTAATTAAACATTGGATTTGGTAATATCTTAATGATACTTTTTCACCAAAGGAGGATTTAAATCTTGAATGATTTTTATAATAAAATATTTGTCAGAAGATAATTTCTTTAAGATTTTATGTATTTATTTATTCATGAGAGACACACAGAGAGAGGCAGAGACACAGGCAGAGGGAGAAGCAGGCTCCTTGCAGGGAGCCCGATGTGGGACTCGATCCCTGGACCCTGGGATCATGATCTGAGCCTAAGGCACACGTTCAATCACTGAGCCACCCAGGTGCCCAGAAGATAATTTCTGACAAATATTTAGATACATAAAATTACTTTATAGGACATGTGTTCAGTTGTGTGGAAAGTAGTACTATTCTAATGTGACTAAAATTCATGTTTATTAATTTAAAATTTCTTAAAGTCTTGACTTTTTAAAAAATAAAACATTATTATTAGTGTTAAGATAATCTGAGTTTTAAACTATATAATTGATCAGTTTCTGGTCTAAGTGTGGCATTCCTTTCCTTATGACATCTGATTGTCACTTTATTAATTCAAATCTGGACTCTGAGGATGATAATTTCTCTATAATATAATGTGACTGGTGTTCGTTCTCTCTCTTGTATATTTTTGAAGTTGGTGTAATGAATTGCTTGAAGATTACTATTTTGACTTAAATACTCTAAGAACTCTTGATATCAGAACACTCTACACCTAGAACATTTTATACTAAGTGTTCTCAGTGCCACCAAGTACCAAGAATTCAGGTACTAGGTGAAACTGCTCAATGCTAAGTGTAAAATTTCTAGTGTTTATACTAAACTTCATATTTTGAGGAGAATGCTGTTGTAGCCTTAGTATCCTACAATCTACAAGCCTAAATGGCTTAAATACTAAATAAAAAGTCACCTATCACACCTACTTTGTCAGTTTCAACAAGTCTCATGAGTTTTTGTTGTATTTTATTGACAGGCTCTAGAGTAAGGAGAATGTTTTTGATACTTCATCATCCAGCCAATTTCCCAGACTTGTTTCATTTCAGAAAAGCATTTACTGATTATTTTTTATTTCTGCTGGGAACACTTGAATCCAAAATAAGTTCCATCCTTTCTTGTTTTCACTTATCTTCATTACTTCCATGGTCTCACACATTTATTCAACAACTTCAACGTGCTGAACATTGAAGATAAAGAGATGAAACACGTGGTCCCTGCTCTTAAGAAGTTTCAAATGGAATTGAGCAGACAGACAAATCACAGTGTATTATGGTGCAGTGGTTTACGCAGTTATGACAGGTACAGCATGGTACAGTATAGCATGGCATGAGAGGGGGTCATGGGAGCTGAATTTTGCTATGTTCAGTTTGAGGTGACATTAGGACATCTAAGCAAGTGGGAACCCTAGTAGGCACTTGACAGAGAGCTCTACAAAAAGGTCTAGGCTGGGGATAGATATTGGGAGTCATTAGCATAGGGATAATGAGATTGCCTAGGAAGAATATGTAATGGAAGACTAAGGATGGAATTCTATTTAAGAGGTGGGAAAATGAGTAGCAGCATGCAGAGTATTTGAGGAAAAAGAGAAAAGCCAAAAGAAAGTAAAGTAGGTTTTAAGAATGAATTAAGGGGTGCATACATGGCTCAGTCAGTTAAGCAACCAACTCTTGATTTCAGCTCAGGTCGTGTTCTCAAGGCTGTGAGACTAAGCCCCCCATGGGTCTCCACACTCAGTGGAGAGTCTGCTTGAGATTCTCTCACTCCCTCTGCCCCTCCACCCTCTCCTTTATTTCACTTTCTGAAGAAGAAGAATTAAAAGAAGAAGGAGGAGGAGGAGGAAATCAGTCAACTGTATCATAAGTTCAAATGAGTCCAACAGGACAGGAATGGAAGGGGAAAACTTGGAGGGGGCACTTTCATGAGCCTCACAGGGGACTAAATCATATGATGCTGTGTGGGGAAACAGTAACAAGTAGAGAATGTGTGTTCAAAAGCTGGGCTGTGAAGGGAAAGAGAGATATCCAAGGACAATTGACGAGGAGCATGAGACCCCAAAAAATATCAAAAAGCTTTCTTTCTGCCTTTTCTTTCCTTCCTTCCTTCCTTTTTTTTTTTAAGATTTTATCTATCTATTCATGAGAGACGCAGAGAGAGGCAGAGACACAGGCAGAGGGAGAAGCAGGCTCCCTGAAGGGAGCCCAATGCGGGGACTCAATCCCAGAACCCCGGGATCACCACCTGAGCCAAAGGCAGATGCTCAAACACTGAGCCACCCAGGCGTCCCTCCTTCCTTCTTTCTCCCTCTTTCCAACTCCCCTCTCTGTCTTTATTTTGTCTTTCTCTTTCTTAATCTCTTCATTTTCTCTTCCTTCTTGCCTCTTTCCCTTCCTTCCTTCTTTCACTTTTTTTGTAGAAGAAACAGAGATTAATTTATAAACTATAGGAAAGAGTTTAGAAGCAAAATGTTGAAGATAACACAGGAAGAAGGTATCACAGATGTCCTCCCTCCTCACTCTGAGGAATCAGAAGAGTCAGGACCCAGTATTTGCTGCAGGAAGACCTCATTTTCATCTGTGAAGTAGAAGGCAAGTTCATTTTTGGAAAGCTGAAAAGGGAATAGAAAAGTAAGAGAATTAACTTTAGGTAGGCCAGCTGTTCAATGTAATTGGGGAGGAGCTGATTTGGGATCATGTAGGATTTCAGGTCAGATTTCCTAGCAGAGATGAGAAACCATAAATGTAGTTGTTATCAATTGCCCTTGTTGTGTGTTTCTCTGGCAAAGGTCAACAACCTAGATGTAAGAGCAGAGAAAAGTGGATGGTTGTACAGTCAAGTATTGATAAAAGCCAGAGAACATGTCTTGAAAACACTGAGAACTCTAGACTCTAGGGTTTGTTTACCATAGAAGAAGTGGTACTGTAGAAAGAGTAGAAAGGTAGGAGCAGAGATCCAATAGGAATAAATAAATAAGAAAGAAGAGATGCCCACAGGCATTCACATGTAATAATTAAACCCAAGATGAGTTCATGATGAAACCGGATGGGGGTGAGGGAGGGACCTTAAGAGACCAACTACTTCATTCTTTGGCCACCAAGCAGGACCATCCAAAGACTTCCAAAGGAAAAAGACTCTATACTATTTTCAAAACACCAAAAGTAGATATTTCTCCACATCAGAGGTCAGGGAAATTTTTCTGTAAAGGATCAGATAGTAAACACTGCAAGCTTTGATGTCACAATTATTCAATTCTGAGTTGTAGCTCAAAAGCAGTTACAGACAATATGGAAACTCCAATAAAACTTTATTCTCAATACACATGGTGGATTGGCTTTATTTAGTCCAGGACCAGTTTGTTGATTTCTGTACCATTTTCTTTTGGTGGATTTGTTCTTTTTCATTGATTATAAGAATGCTTTATATAGGGGGATCCCTGGGTGGCGCAGCGGTTTGGCGCCTGCCTTTGGCCCAGGGCGCGATCCTGGAGACCCGGGATCGAATCCCACATCGGGCTCCCGGTGCATGGAGCCTGCTTCTCCCTCTGCCTGTGTCTCTGCCTCTCTCTCTCTCTCTGTGACTATCATAAATAAATAAAAATTAAAAAAAAAAAAAAGAATGCTTTATATACAAAGAATATTAACACTCTATTACATACACTGCCAATATTCTTTCTTCTTGTTTATATTTTTTGTTTTTGCTATTTAAAAAATGTAGAAGTTTAAATAAATATATTCACGTGGTCAAATCTATCAATTTTTTGTTTTTGCCTTTATAATGATGTTTAGAATGATCTTCCCTATATTCATATCATTAAATATCTCCCTTTGTTTTTTCCTAGAACTTTTATTTTATTTTATTTTTTTTCCTAGAACTTTTAGAGAGAATATGTGTGTGATAGATAAGAACACAAACTCCAGGAGTGCCTGAGTGGTTCAGTGGGTTAAGTGTCTGCCTTCAGCTCAGGTCATGATCCCAGGGTCCTAGGTTCTAGCCTCATGTTGGGCTCCCTGCTCAGTGGAGAATCTGCTTCTCCCTCTCCTTCTGCCCCACCCCTCACTCGTGCTCTTGCTCTTTCTTTCAAATAAATAAAATCTTAAAAAAGAAGAGAAAAGAAGAGTAATAAGAACAACAATACAAACTCTGGAGTCAGAATGCTGAGGTATATACTGCCTGTAGCAAAGTGTCCACTGCCTTAAAATTGGATGTGTGTTAGGCGGTGCGGTGGGAATAGCTCCTATTTATAGGGCTGCTCCAAGGATGGAATGAGTAAAATATGTAAACATGATAAATCAGGGCTTGACACATAGTACAAGCTAAATAAATGTTAGCTATTATTATTTTGATATCTTTAAGTCATCTGGAAATTATTCTGATTTAAAAAGTGAGATCGAGGGGCACATGGGTAGCTCAGTGGGTTAAGCATCTGACTCTTGATTTCAGCTCAGGTAATAATCTTAGGGTCATGGGATGGAGCCCTGCCGCAGGCTCTGAGCTCAGTGTGGAGTCTGCTTGTCCCTCCCCCTTCTCAGCTGTTTCTCTCTCTTTCTCACCTGTGCGGACACACACACACACACACACACACACACACACATAAATAAATAAAATCTTTTTTTTAAAGTGAGACTGAGATAGAACTCCATTCCCGCTCCCCCCCCCTTATTTAAATCCATCTCCCATCACCTTTTTGTCAATCTTAGTTTCTGTCCTTCCTTCATGAGGCATAATCAACAGTTTAAAACTTTTTTTCACCATTGTTCCAAGTGTGGTATTTTTTTTTTTTAAATTATTGATTTATTTGGGGGTGGAGGCAAGGGGAAAGGAAAAGAGACATCCAAGCAAACTCCTTGCTGAGTGGGGAGCCCTAGGCAGGGTTCAATCTCACAACCCTGAGATCACAATCTGCGGGGAAACCAAAAGTCCAAACTTAACCAACTACACCACCCAGGCACTCCATAAGTGTGATATTTTCTTAATTTAAAACTAAGGGCAGCCCCGGTGGCCCAGTGGTTTAGCGCCGCCTTCAGCCCAGGGTGTGATCCTGGAGACCGGGATCGAGTCCCACTTCGGGCTCCCTGCATGGAGCCTGCTTCTCCCTCTGCCTGTGTCTCTGCCTCTCTCTCTCTCTCTCTCTCTCTCTCTCTCTCTCTATCTCTCTCTGTCTGTCATGAATAAATAAATAAAATCTTTAAAAAATAAATAAAATATAAAACTAAAAATTGTACTTCTTGTATTCATATATTTTATTCCAAAATGCTTTCTGGCTGAAAGGTTTACTATATGATGCCATCTTAAACAACACTTTCTCTTTTCCTTTTTAAATCACATGAGCTGATGAACTAAACCAAGGTCCAGAGCCTTAATGCAGCCTGTGAGGTCCAGAGGCCTGACCCTTTCCTACCTCTGTGCCTCTCCTCAGTCCAGACAGCCCTGGCTCCCTTTCTCAGCTCTTCCTCCATGTCAAGTGCTCTTCCTCAACCCCTTCATACACTGTGAAGTGCTCTTACTGCAATTCTTCTCTACCTTTATCTCACTCTTCCTTTTCATCTCAACACAGACAGTACATCCTCAAAAACTTCCTCACATCTCCAGTATAAATTATGCACTCTTGTAACTCTTTGCCTTTCTAGCCCTCATCCCAATTGTATGTATAAAATCATACAATTATATAATTATAGACTCATGTGTATAACTGCCTTCTCTTGGAATAGGAACTCAATATCGGTTGAATTAATGAATAAAAAATTAAAATAGTAAACATACAAAAATTTTTAAAGATTTTATTTATTCATGAGAGAGAGAGAGAGAGAGAGGCAGAGACACAGGCAGAGGGAGAAGCAGGCTCCATGCAGGGAGCCCAATGCGGGACTCGATTCCGGGGTCCCCAGGATCAGGTCCTGGGCCGAAGGCAGACGCTAAACCGCTGAGCCACCCGGGCTGCCCAGTAAATATAAAAATATTATCAGTAAAAGAAAAATCTCATTAACCCATTCTCCACATATGTGAAATTTAAGGCCACTTAGATTTAACTGTATGCTTAATCTATTCATGAAAAAAATTTGTTTTTATTTTAATTCATTAGTTAATATACAGTGTTATATTTAAAAAAATGTTTAAGACTTTTGCATCATAATCATTTGTATACAACTAGATGCTATTACTACATATGTTAATTATTTGTAAGCAGCTAGTAAAATGATCATTTATGCTGAGATAAAAACATCTTTATGAAAATTCTATAATCAAAAATTTTATGAATTCAAAATTAGCCTTTTCTCCTTTTAGTCTGAATTGAAGTTTTACTATTGTCAGTACATTCATTCCTGCATTTATCCATTTAATCCGTCATTTAAACCCACAAGTTTATTGGTTATCTCATAGGCATTAAGCCCTGGTGATTGAAAGATGCATTGTACATGGTCTGTGCCCTCTAAGAGTTTACAGCCAAGTTAAATACATGCCAACCAGGTATTACAGCCAAGGAGCAGTACACAGAGAGGGCTGCTTGTCATCTGGAGAGGTCAGGGAAGACTTTTTGGAAATATAGTTGAGACTTTACTATCCATGTTTTAACTGTCTATAAAGAGAAATATTCAGTGAAATATCTTTAAGAAATAACAAGAGATAGTAAGTCTCATTTATTTATAACTTCTTGTGAAATTCACTTTTCACATTTGCAAAGAATCCCTTTATCCATTTAACTGTCTTCAAGACAACTAAATTTCACTCAACCATAGTGTGGCAGAAGCTGACAAGATGCTCACCAGTCCACTTCCTCTCCCCAGAGACACAGCCAAACAGCATTTCCTAGTTCTCACAATAGAATGTGTCCACCGTGATGGCCAGACAGCTAAATGTTGTGTGCCTTCCCTATACTCTCCTCCTTCCAGGGGGATCCTGGAGGCTGGAATTCTAAGAGGGCAACAAAAGATGAAAGGATCCTAGATCCCTGAGCAACTTCAAGGAGAAGCAACCCACCATGTTGGATTGCAATGTGAACAAGTAAGTAATTAAACTATTGAAATTCCAGCAGTTAGCTTACCCTAATGAATCATTCCACTGTGAGGGCAGGGTAGGGTAAGGGTAGTATGTAGCCATCAGAATTTTAAAGAATATGAGGATGACAAATACTCGTAGCCCCTTTTCAAATACTCATTTCGCCTTCTTCTTTGCTAATAGGACCCAAGTTTTGTTTGGGGTGCCAATGCATGCAGCTCCAGAAAGAGGATTTTGATTGATCTAATAAGCTCACCATGAAATTCATGTTCCTTATCTTTCTAGATTTTCTGCAGTAAAGGATGGCCAAACACCCAGTTCTAGCTCAGGAAACCAGACCTAAGGGAAGTTTCCTACAGGGATTTCTAGGAAAGGTTTTCCTTTTCTAATAAAAAGTGACCTGCATGGCTGGCATCATCCCTCTCCCCCACCCTTGACTCAACCGGGGAACTGCACAACTGGGGTTGCATTCTGAGCTAATTCAGTCAATGCATTCTGAACTAATGTAACATATTTGTCAAGCCCATGAATTTCTGAGCTGATAATGGGATATGCATAAAAAGAAGGGTGCATGCATTCAGAGATAATTTTTAACTTAAATATTGAAATGACAGAGGCCTCAAAGGGTCCATGGCCACTCAGCCCATGAAATCTTAAATATAAAAGCCTATTAACACTACCCTTTAATTTTTTGTCATCATCTGTCAAACATAGAACAATAGTTTTATCTCCCATGCTTTCTTAATGTGCTTTTTTTTTTAAGATTTTATTTACTTATTCATGAGAAACACAGAGAGAGAAGCAGAGACATAGGCAGAGGCAGAGAAGCAGACTCCCTGTGGGGAGCCCGATGTGGGACTCCATCCCAGGACCCAGGGATCATGACCTAAACCAAAGGCAGATGCTCAACCAACTGAGCCACCCAAGTACCCCTTAATGTGCTTCTTTATCTTTCTAAAGATTTATTTGAGAAAGAGAGAGCGAGGGGTGGGGGCAGAGACAGAGAGAGAAAGAGGCTGAAGCAGACCCCATGCTGAGCACAGAGCCTGATGTGGGGCTCAATCTCATAGCCCTGAGATCAGGATCTGAACTGAAACCAATAATCAGACGCTTAACCTTCTGTGCCATCCAGGTACCTCTAATGTGCTTCTTTAAATCAGTACAAAGTGATTTGTACTGAGAGCTCAGGCTTTGGAGTCCAACTTCCTAGATTCAGATCCCAGCTCTGGCACCTATTGTATGAACTTAAATGATACTACACTTCTATCCATTCTTTCTCATTTCTGAAATGAAGATTATAGCATATGCTAAGAATGGCAATAAGGACTATGATATAATCAGTATAAGTTCTTAGTAGACTGCTTGGCTCATAATGCTTAATAAATATAAACTTTTGTTTTAACTACATCTAAATTTCACCCATACAGCCTCAAGTAATGAAATAATCCATTATCTGTGAGAGGATGTCTGCTACCTATGGATGTAAATGTGCTTTATGTTCAGGGCCTCCTGGTGAGTAAACTAAAGAATAATTAAGGTTGCATGACAGCCTTTGGACTGCTTGGGTTTTAAGCAGGGTTAAAATAACATCACGGCTAAGTTGTTTTAAGTAAAGGATTAGAGTAAATGACTAAGAGTCAAGGGCGGGATATGAGAGGACACTAGAGGGGTATGGGCTGTGTGCCCTTTCCTGCCCTGGGAACTCTTGGGCTTGTGGACTCTGGAGCCTCACTCCAGACAAGATGATAAAGAGACCAGAGGTAGCAATAGCCAAGATGGTCATTCCAGCAGCAGTAGCGGGCCAGACTCCCTCTCAACACTCCACTTACCTTCCCTGTGCTTCTCCAAACTGGAACATTCACCATTACAAGGACGTGGACCGTGTTTTTTGTTTCCACATCTCTGCTCATGCAATTTCCTTCCCTAAAAAATTCACCAGCCAATCTCTGCCTGTCAAAAATCTAGTCATTCCTCAGTCTAACATAAATGTCTCCTCTTTCAAGATAACTCTCTAGTTTCCCCCCTTTTTTAAAAAAAAAAGATTTTACTTATTTATTCATGAGATAGACAGAGACATAGGCAGAGGGAGAAGCAGGCTCCTCACAGGGAGCCCAAAGTGGGACTTGATCCCAGGACCCTGGGATCATGCCCTGAGACAAATGCAGATGCTCAACCACAGAGCTACCCAGGCGTCCCTCTAGTTTTCCCTCTCAAATAGTCTCCCTGACATTTTTAAATCCTTGTTGAGCTTTATTCATTCAAGAAACATTTTTAGGTATGTACTATAACGGAACTATCTCATTGTGCTAAGGGGCATTGTCTTGATCCTTCAGGAATAGTTTATAATGGTTATAACAAATTGAATTTATTTGTACCCTCTCTCTCCCCCAACTGGATATGTACCGGCTACAAGAAGAGATATATGTATGTGTAATAGAATAGTAAAGGAAAGTTTAGGTCCAAGAGAGAGAAGGAATAAAACATGCTCAGCATCAAATGTAGCTCAGCATCAAATGTAGCACCTAGGAAACCAGGCTAAATAAAAAGGGAAACACAATGATCTTTTATCACAACATTCTGTTATCAACAGAGAAGAGGATGCATACCAGTTCCTCAAAGCAAATAAAACGTATCCCTTACTCTAAAGGATCATATACTTCCTCCCTTGGATTGTTACAGAGGTTTCAAATAGTTACATTTCAATGTCAAAACTGCTAAAACAGAGGCATGTATAATAGGATGCGAAGTAGTTCACTAGATTTTAAATTCCTTAAATGTAAATAATACATTTTATTCACAGCAACAGGGACAATAATGCTATCTTAAAGGGCAACTCATCAGAATACCATCCTAGATTGCATTTTCAGAATTAAGTAAGCTGAAATAGGATGCAAGGATTTAAATGAGTGTCAGTCACTGTGCACATCCCATAGAGATGAATGTAATATTTGAGGCATATGATAAAAATATACTCATTTTTACATCTGCCTGTAGGAGACATTACTTAGGTAATCAGATATTATAGCACACATACTTGGGATTTCCAACTACTCACCCAATGAAAGCATCCCTCTCCCTAAGGGTATAATAAGACTTCCTTAATGCTGGAATCATTACCAGCTCCAGGCATTCCCCTTGTCATTTATCAACAACGAACTACTTGGGCAGACAGCTTTCATAAGCCTGTTTGCTTTCAGATGTGACCAATTTTCCCATTCAAACTGTAAGATACTGACATCCTAAAATTTGTCGCTAAACTCAGGTCCTGAGTTTGGAGAGGTATGGTGGAGACTTCAAGCAATGATGAATACTACCACCAACAATGGAACTGGTAATTGGCTCTGAAAGTTCCATTAATAAAATTCTGCTCAATTAAATAAGCACCTAAGTACTCTCTAGGCACAAGGCAATGCACCCAGAGCTGAGAGAAACACTTTGCCCTTTTACACCCAATACAAAGAGAAGAAATAGAAAAGGTCTCCTATAAGTGAAAGGGGTGTTTCAGATTACACTGTGCTCATCAGGCACCTGTCTCCCCCTATCAATTCTATCACAATTGCTAGATTCTCATCTTACATCTGGAAAGTTCCTGTAATTCATACCCTTTAATTCTAGTTTTCAACAACATCAGAACTACATGAAACATAAAGCAAAAAACCCCTGAAGCCCAGGCTAATGATGTGATTCTCTTATAATGCATTTCCCTATCTGCACTTGGGATACCTGGAAATCTCACTTTGCCCTTCTATTGTGTCTCAGTTTCTCAATTTGCAGAGTTATGATTTCCACATTCAAGGTTTCACCTATTAGGCCTCAGGGCATTGGGGGAGGAATAGGGAGAGGTCATGTTCACTTTTTTAGACACAGTAGTATTCTGGCCTCCTGGTCACCACCAAAAAAAAAAAAAAAAAAAAAGAAAAAAGAAAAGAAAAGAAAAAAAAAGCTTATCTTAAATCTCCTCTGTCATTTCTACTATTCCTGGAGGGCAGAAAGCAATAGTGGAAAAAAAGTTCCTGCAAATACCTTCCCTTATCACACTTTATGATTGGAAGAGGTCATAAGGCAATCAAGCATGTGCTTCTTGTAGTTATTTCTTGTATCAACAGGTATTTACTGAGCCCCTACATCTATGCTGGGATCTGAAGAATCCAAAAGCAGTGAAAACACTGTTCCTACTCTGGAGATTTATAGTTTAATAGAGAGGTAGGGTTTACCCAAAAGCCCAATTGAGACCAGCTAAGTTGCAAATCCTCTGATACTAACAATAAAAGAAGAAATCAACCACACAATCTTAGAACTGAAGGAAACCTAGGGAAGAGGGAACCAACCCAACCTCTCTCCATAGGCAGAAATCTTCCAAAATCCTTGGCCAGGGTCTTTAAGCTTCTGATTAATATAAAACTCACATTTCACATAATACTCCATTTAACTTTTTGAAGCCTCTCATAGCTAAAACATTTTATCCTATTTTGAACAAAAATTCTCCCCTACTTATTATTCTATACAGCAATGATTTAAAAACCTCAAAGCAGCGCAATATATCTTTAAAAGAAATATCAACCACAAGTCAACTATATAAAGCAGTTAAAAGTAGAACTCTTCTGTTGGGAGCTGCAAAGGGCCCTCAGCATGTCCCCTAGTGCCGCCTGCTTTTACCCCTCTGCAGCCCAAGGACATCAAGATGTCTACAACTCTGCAGAGCAAAATTTAAAAACCACTGCTTTAAAGGTAATGAGAAGCAAATCTAATTCCTGCTGCACATATCAGTCCTGGAAGACAGCAATCTTGTCTCTCTCTAAATCTTCTTGGATTAAACTTGTCCCTTTCAAATATCTACTCCCTTTATGTAATTTTCTTCCATATTTCCTCCATCCTGGTCATTCTTCCTCTGAAAATGTAGAAACCATATCTAAACATAATGCTTTAGATACTGTGATCAGCTAAGGATACTGCTCTTGGTGCAGCAATAGAAGTTAAGGAGGGCTTAGTGAATGAAGAAGGATCTGAGCTAGACCTTGAGAAATGTAGGATTTAGGTAGAGAGGAGAGAAGATAAAATTCCAAGCTGGGAAGACAGCATGAACAAAATACAGAAATTAAAATGAGGGCCTCCTGACACACTTTGAATACTTCTCCAGGCTCTTAGCTGGTTCTTTCCATTCAGCCAGCTGCCCACTCTCTTATATTTCTTGGAAGAAAATTAAGCCAGATTTTATCTCCATGAATGTAGGCTTCTGTGTGTGAAACCAAACAAGGAACATGATCTGGGCAGTACTAAAACTAGATCATTTCAATATTGTAGTTATTGCCACAGAAGAAAGTACCCGACAAAGATGTTTAAGTCTAAAAAAAAGTGCGTCACCTTTCAATGAGTCAACATCTTGATAAGAAGATTCATAAAGGTTATAGCACTATTGAGGAGGATCCTTGGGAATTCTCAAATCTAAAGTCAACCCAAAGAACATCTTGCCTCTAAAAAATTATCTTTTGCTTTGTCACTCACCAAATCATTGGTAATATGTGCCACAAATGGTCTCCTGGTTGTAAAAACAGCATTTTCATATTTCATATATATATATGAGTGCTAAACCACCAAGGCAAACATCTTGTGAAAACAAATATTAAAAGACTGATGTTTTGGTAAATGTAATCTTCAAAATCCATCCTCTCATGTTACTTAATTTTCCCACTTACAGATAAGAACTGAAGCACATCAATGGTTCATATAATTTGGTTTGTTATTCAAGAATGAAGATCTTAAAGATAGGATATTTCACTATATACTCCTTCCTATAAAATGTGTTCATTATTGATTACATGAATATTTACTATTTCATATTATAGGAATGTGATTTTTATAAATGCAGTCCTCACAAACCTGGAGAAATTGAGATCTTGTCCTAAATTTTAATATGTGTTATGAATCTAAAAATTTTAAAGGTGTTCAAAAAAACTGATCTTACTAGCATTCAGGGTAATTGATTCAGACATTTTATTTCCATTATTTTCTCTTTTCCTTCATCTCAAAAGGGGATAATCTGAATTGCTCTAATCTGAAAAACAACAATAAGTGTAGCAAATACTTGACAATGAAGATGGAAAGCCTCTAAAAATCTGTTACCTTAGTAACGGCAAGAATGTGGAAGAATAAGAATACACTGTCAGGACATCATTTCAGATTCCACAGATTTGAGGCCTAAATACAGTCAGCTTTCATTAGCTTTTTGTTTTTCCCAGCAGGTCCTTGGACTTTGAAACAAAACCTGAATGACAGCTATGAGCAATTCCAGCCTGGCTCCTGATTAGCTATGCCAAACAAAACAACTCTCTGCAGTGTAAACTTTCCAGGCATCTGCAACCAAGCCTCTGCAGAGACTATAATTCCTCAGTGAGATTTGAAGGAGAGTCAGAGGTTGGGGGGTAAAGGGTGACCAGGAGGGGGAAGGGGGGAGGGGAGAAAAGGATAAGACCTTCCCCTCTACCTCGACCTAGTTCCCTGAACTAGTCTGATTAAAGCAGGGGAATAAATAAAGTAGAACTTGTCTTGGTGCTGTTGTCATTGTCACTTTTTAATTCTGCTTATTCTAGATTTAACCAATTCTCTAAATCTGAATGTGCTATTCCAATTAACGTCCATAACATCGTATTCCAAACCACCCATGCATTTAAACCAAACAAGCTATTCTGAGGCCCTATTAGTATCAAATAGAGCAAGGAGTGGATTAAAAACATCTAAAAGAGAAAGGAAACAACATCTATGAATAGGCAGTGCCCCATATGAATGCAAACTAACATTTTGTGCCATTTGCTGTCATTCACCTTTGGTGCATGCAGACCTAAAATTAATTGCATCAAATGACAGTGCACTATGTTGTGTGGTCCCATCTGCTACATAATTAGATCCTAGTAGAACTATTAAGAAGCTTTTTTCTTATGATCACTCCCCTTAATTTTACCTAACGAACATTCCTTTATCTACACAAAAGAATTACAGATTAGATTTCAAAGCAGTCCATTTTGATCAGATGCTTAATTTTAAAGTTATAAGTGGTTTCAGAAAAAGTTGTCTGAAGAAAATTCTATATTGGAGTGCTAGCTGACAGTTCAGTTGTAAAGAGATGAGTTGAATTAAAAGATTGGCTTAAACTTTGCCAATAATCCTTTTAAAATTTCAGAGGTAAAAACTATTATTTTTATACTTCTTGGTGACAGAGCAACATGGTAGCATTGAAATGTTCTCTTGTCTTCTGGAAAAATGACACTTAAGCACACTGATCTCTATTGCTTCTGAGATAACCTACAGACACTGGTAGTTGGGTTACTTAGAACGCTGGGCAACAAAGGTCCCTGCTCCTAGTCAGTACCCATTTTTTTTAACAGTCTCCTGATGATTATGTGGTGTTTAAAGTAAGGAAAATAGCTCTAACACCCTAAGACGTAATTTGCAGATATATGTCAACAGATGTCACAGAAAACTTAACATTTGCATAACCATATAAAAGCCTAGCCCAGATTAGGACAACATTAAATTTAAATCATCAAAGATTCAAGTGGAAAATTAAAGTTCAGACATAAAGAAGCACCTTTATAAAGATTTATCAAAAATCACAATCAGGGAGATACTAATTTTGGAAATCACAGACAAGGAAAACTTCAATGTTTGAGAAGGGCAATATCAAACCAGAAAGCTACTGCAATCCCACCATTCTATTAAACTATATAAAAGAACCTTAAGTATATTTTTATAATATGCAAAGACAAGAACAGTGATGTCAGAACAACAGAAAACCCCTCAATATGAGTCTGTGCTTGAAATCCCAAACCAGACCTGCTGATTCAGCACAAAGTCATCAACAGAGTTCTTATCTGTAAAAGGAACAATCCATTGTCTGGCTGAAACAAAGGGCAGTGCACAGGAAATCAGTCAAATCTGGGCCAGATGGTCACTGATTCAAGTTTCATTCCCCCCCCTTCCCCCGCTCCCCAGCACTACAAAAATAGATTCAGACAGCATTTTTGGTTATCAGGTAATAACCCTTCGTGTAAGGTATAAACACTTTATGATTACCTATACGACCTCCCACCTCAACACCATCTGATTTACGAAAACAGAATGTCCTTATAAAAAGTTAAATGAGAAAATTGCTATGAAGCAGTTATTTAAGGGAAAATACCTCTGAAACCCATTATTTGTTTCTTAGACATGGCATGGAGTTTTACCAAGTGGAATGGTTAAAAATATGCACACCAATTTATTCTCATCTATTGTTTTTTCTCAAATCATAAGACCAAATAAAAATGAACCTAGAGAAAACTAGCTTATCACATGCATTTCCTACCAACTGATCACTGATAATCATGAAAAAGAGTTTTGTGGTTTGTAACCCAGAAACGCTTTTTACCAATGACAAACCACCAACAAAAATAACTACTGATTTTGATTATAAACTAATGTGCCAGACTTCATATCACAGAATCTATAAATTATGATACTGCTATAAATACACATTTCACACACCTACTATAAAATTTAATTTTAAATTCTCAACAGCAACTATTAATTAAAGCCAAATATGCAGAATTGTGTCTTAAAATCTGCAAGCACTCTAGGGAAAGATAGATATTAAAGAATGGCATTAAATAAAAAGTCAAGATCTCCCAATAAAAGTATTCAGAAAACACTCCTTTACTTTTCCTAACTATAAAAGATATTTCGGTTATAAGCAAAGGTCTAGTCTTTTCTTTGAAGAGAACCGTTGACTTTATAACAGTTGCTCAGAGAAATATTTAGATTTTTGTGACTTAAGTAAATTTTATCAACCAACAAATAGCAATTCCTTTAGTAAACTTTATAATCTTTTTTATAATTACTTTGGAAATGTCAACGCAGGAGTACATTTTATGGGCATGCTATGGAGCCACTTTTCCAAAATTTACATATAGAAAGGTTAGGGTAGATCAAAGACTTTTTTGTCTGTTTTTTTTTTTACACAAGATAATCACAGGCTGGTAATGCAGCAGCTAAAGACAAAAATGACCTCAAAATATGCAATCAACAGCAACTCACACAAATGGTCTGTTTTATTGCAGGGAAGTAGAAAAAGCTGCTAAACTCAATACAAGGTAATCTCCCTGAAGAGAACAGTCTAGCTTACACAACTGTCAACAAGTGAGTATAAAATGAAACCAAGTTACAGCTTTGAATCTTGACCTTCTGTCTTAAAGGGAATAGTGAAAAGTGGAAATCTTTTCATAAAATTTGTCCTCAGAAATTGCTCCTGAAAGTTGATTTATAATTATGGTATCAGACTAAATTTTAAGCAGTGGTTACAAATACAATCTAAATATAAACATAGTATATAGATACGTGCATGTGTGATACTCATCAGTGTGCTTCAGTAGTTTTTTTTAACATCTCAGATTGATTTATTTAAAATATATTTCAAAAAAATATATTTCAAAAACCTGATTTCTTTTTAAAAACACTACTATTTTTCTTTACACAGTACTACAAAATAATATTCAGGATCATACTGTAAATTATGGAACTGTTGTCACATGTGCTTTTCCAGCATATAAATTAATTTTCTTCTAATATAATTTTATAATCTCGAAAAAACTAATGAGAAAAAATTAATCCATTAAGAACCCTTAAAATAAGGTAGTTGAGTTTGGCTGTTTAACAGTTTTTTTTTTTCTTTAGTGTAAAATAAGGATTTATTTCAGTATTTGTGAAAAAAGAAGAAAATGACTATTCAAATTAAAATTCTTTACTTTCTGAGCTCATCTTTAGACTCTCTAAGATAAATTTACATTTAAATGAAACACACACAAAGGCAGCTGGACTATCATAACCATCCCACACACATTAGTGTTTTCAGAGATTTAAATCTCTAACTCTTAGGAAAGAGAAAATTGTGACTTCACTATTTTTTGTCATTGCAATGGGATTTATATGTTAACACTTTAACTTAATTTAAGAGTTAAGGGAAAAGTATCTCTAAACAGATCAAAATAGAATTCTACTAACAAAAGTCAACTCAGAACAGAGTTCTCATGCATTTAAGTTTCTGGAAAACCAGCTATTAAGATAAAAACAAACAGTATAATGACTAAATAAATGTAATGAATTAGAATTTAGCAGACTAAATTATGATCTTGTTCTTTAATAAGCCCTAATATAAAAGAATAACAGAGTTGAAAGCCAAAATATTATTGTAGATAGCACTAAGTTCTAGTTAAGTCCTTTCTTTCTTTCTTTCGTTCTTTCGTTCTTTCTCTAAAGATTTTATTTATTTATTTATGAGAGACAGAGAGAGAGAGGCAGAGACACAGGCAGATGGAGTAGCAGGCTCCTCACAGGGAGCCCGATGCTGGACTCATCCAAGAATGCCAGGATCATGCCCTGAGCCAAAGACAAGACACTCAACTGCTGAGCCACCCAGGTGTCCCTATTTTTCTTTCCTTAACAGGTTGGGTGGTCCACAATCCAGGTAGAAAATTTAATTCCACTCAAGTCAAAGAAAATTTGTAAATAGGCAACATATTTATGGTAAATATGGTGTTGATTTAGTCTTATTACTTTTTTATTACTGTACATAATGAGAAACATATATCAAGGGCCAAATTAGAGTGTGCATACCTTTCACTGATGAAAAAATGATAAGACTCCAATTTTCTAAGGAGTGAATTGGCATTTATAAGAAAATATGTACACTTATAAGAAATTTTGTGATCTGTGTTCTAAAAGTTTAGTATTTCTCAATATAATCCATATGCATTAGTAAAATAGTAATGTATCAATTAAGTAAGTAATCTCATGTAACTGTAAATGTGCTTTAAACATAGACTGAGGTCAAAATAAACTTTTACTCATTGTCTCTCTAAATGATAGTTTCTTATACCTTAAATTTACCACATCTCAAAATGAGCTTATTTACCAAAAGTAGTTTCTGCTCTATAAGACAACAAAAAAGATGTGAGTTGAATACTGACCAAATTCATATATGCAAAATATATATATCATAGTTTGGGTTTTATTTATAGATACATTAATATCCATGAAGTGCCACTAACAAACTTAAGACTCATACCATGATTTCCTTAACATCACCAGCATTGTTTCAAATTTTACATTGAATGCTTCATGAACAAAGTTAACAATATCTTCTAGTTTTAAAAAAAATGAATGGACATCAAATTTCCATCAGATATCAGTGCATTTGAATTCTTTTATAATTTTGGCAACAGAACAAATAGCACACCCTTACATATTATGTTATATAAATCTACTACATTAGTAATGGTTTCAAGAATATGGTTAAAACAAAACTAGATCTGAATCTACAAAACCAAAAGCCACAGAAATGCATTTGAACTAGAGTGTAGGCTTCCCTAAGGTCAGAGATAGTTCTTTATTCTCCTTTCTCTTTCTCCACAGCACAACTCCAATTATAGGTACCTGATAAAGACTTATTAAGTTAACTTTCATTGTTAATTTCCTGCCCAAAGGAGAATTCTATTATCTCCACTGGATATAAATATCTTGCTCAGTAAGAAAACCATGATGAAAAAAATTATTCTTAAGGAAATGACAAATGTATTTGATGCTGTAATTACTTTTTATTAAATGAACTGAGAGGAAGTTTGATATTGTAATTGCTGTTGCCAATTATTACTTCAAAGTCTTAAAAAAAATCAGTACAGGTTATACACAAACCTTAAGATAGAATTATGGTGCCTGTTTGCAATTGGTAAACTTTTAGCTCCCCATACAGATGTCTGGTAATCTCCCATGTAACAGTATCTAAAGTAAGCCCAAACTGTTTGATTTTGGAAGTCTTACCAATTTGAAATTTAATGAGCAAAATGAATTGTAACATATATACAGTACAAGAGATTTTTCATTTTTTTAAGATTTTATTTATTCATGAGACAGAGAGAGAGAGAGAGAGAGGCAGAGACACAGGCAGAGGGAGAAGCAGGCTCCATGCAGGGAGCCTGACGCAGGACTTGATCCCAGGACTCCAGGATCGCACTCTGGGTCAAAGGCGGCGCTAAACCTCTGAGCCACCAGGGCTGCCCTGTCATCTTTTTCAAAACATTTTTTCCAGAATTCCAATTCCATGGTTCTATTTCATCATGCATTATGATCATGAAAATAAATGACTTTTGATTTTTTTAAAGATTTATTTATTGGGGTGCCTGGGTGGCTCAGTTGGTTAAGCATCTGCCTTCGAATCAGGCCATGATCTTCAGAGTCCTGGGATCAAGCCCCACATCAGGTTCCCTGCTCAGCAGGGAGTATGGTTGTCTCTCTCCCTCTGTCCCTCCCCACTAATTTAGTGATTTATTTGAGAGAGAGAGTTGGGGGGCGGCAGGGGACACAGAGGAAGAGGGAGAGAGTTTCAAGCAGACTCTACACTGAGCCCCACACAAGACTCCATCTCACAACCTGAGCTGAAACCAAGAGTCTGACGCTCAACAGACTGTACCATCCAAGGCCACCCTGACTTCCAATTGTTTTTTATTAATTAGGATAGTTATTGACAAAGTTAAAGCCTATAGTACCTAAAATATGTATGTATCTTGTAAATAAGTAAATTTGATGATAAACTGATCATGTATGGAGGATTACAAAGACATCATCATTTTGCAAAACTCAAAAAGAGAAAATGAAATGCATCTCCATTCATCTCTGCCACAGAATTGTTTGGGGTTTATTTTTCCTTGTTAGCATCCTTTACTCAAAAGATAATGCTATTGACCTAGCTTCCACAGGACTTGGGCCTCATTTCAGCATTTCCCATAGAGGTAATAAGCTTATGTTGTTCCATCTACCACCCCACCGCCCTTTTCCCAGCTCCCTTTGGCTCACTGGCTTAAGCCTGAAAGAAGTTTGGCCAAGGTTAAGGATGGATTTCACAGCCATGGAAAAAAAGGAACATGTCTACAGAAGTCATTCATTCATTCATTCATTCATTCATTACCAAATATTCTCTAAGGAACAATTATATGCTTATTTTAGATATGGAGACAGAGTAGTGAGCAAAAGAGACAAAGTACTTGCACTCATGGAATGTTCATTCACATTTGGTGAGTATGTCCAAGATTTCACCTCCACTACATTCCTTACTAACCAAGCTGCTGCCTTGGTACAGTCTGGTTTTCCAAAATAAGGTGCTAGCTGGTCCCCTGGTGGTCTGAGTTAATATGCTTATTAGCACCTATCTATACCATCTTCAGCAAAAGCAGGAACATTTGCAAAAGCTACCTTTCTGGATAATATAAAACACGAGATACAATTCCTGACATCCAGATCTTACAATCTAGTTGAGTAATAAGACATGTACCCAAGAGTATGACTTTAGAGGGAAGAACAAAGGCTATAGAATCAGCCAGCCCTAGGTTTGAATTCTGACTTTTTCACCTACTATCTAGGGGCTCTTGTGAAATTTACTTAAGCCTTTCTGAGCCTTGTTTTCTTAGCTGTAAAAACAAGAATCATGATGCCTACTTTACAAGGCTGCTGTGAGGATTAGAAATGATATGTGCACAAAGCCTGAAGTAGTGCACACTAATTTTTATTAAACACTCGGATTAAATTCTTCACTCCTGCTATAAATTAAATGATTAAATAGTATGCAAGGATGAGGTAGAGAAGCATATATGGGTCTTAAAGACCTTTAAGGCTGTTTTTTTATTAAAGGCTATGTTTTGTGCATGCACACATCTTCTGACATATATACACACTCTCTGAAATTCCAGATAGGCAACCACACTATGTATTATACTGTTCAGCCACAGTGCCTGCTCTGGAAGGAGAGGTTAGATAAGGCATACCACTGACTCATGAGTCTTGATGATGGCAAAAAAAACCCTCAAACATTTAGAATATCTGAAATACCATAACCCAGACACTATACTTCCAGACTCCAACATAGTTTCAGTAAGATTGTGCAGATGGTCCATTTAATACCTGTCCATATATCAAACAACTTCTCACACCTTTTGACCAAGAAAACTATGAAAATATCATACCTAGTATTAGATCATTCCATTCATATGAGCATGGGGGAGAAAAGTTGGTTTTTACATGGTCCAACTTTTCTAGAAAATGAAGAACTTGGTAATATTAGTTAGAGGCAAAACAGATAATACAAATTGGTACTCTGATGAAGTCAGAGGCCTGCAATTCAGCAAGTCAGATAAGGAAAAACCCCTAACACTTCCTGAGGGTCTATTTTGTACCAGGCAAACACGCTTAGTGAGTTGATCCATTATCTTGGAAATGTGACTATTTTGCAGTCAAATTATGAATCAACTGTCTTTGAGTAAAAAATATATCAAAAGTTTCAGAGAAAAATTGTTATTTGTTCAGTAGAGGTTTTTTTCAGTTTTTTTTATTCATTTGAGAAGAGACAGAGAGTGCGTGTACACACACACACACACACACACACACACGTGAGGGGGAGGAGCAGAGGGAAAGGGACAAGCAGACTCCCTGCTGAGCAGGGAGCCCCATGGTGGCCTCTATCCCTGGACCCTCAGATCATGACCAGAGTCAAGGGCAGACACTTAACCCACTGAGCCACCCAGGTACCCTAGATTTTCTCTTTCTTTCTTTCTTTTTTTTTAAGATTTTATTTATTTGTTCATGAGAGACACAGAGAGGCAGAAACATATAGGAAGAAAGCAGGCGCCCCGTAAGGAGTCCAATGTGGGACTTGATCCCGGACCCCAGGATCACGCCCTGAGTCCAAAGGCGAAGCTCAACCGTTGAGCCATCCAGGTGGTCTCTAGATTTTATTTCTTATTTAAAAAATTAGATTGCTTTTATATTACTAGATGATGAGGCTATCAGAAAATGCAGTTCTTTGTTTTCACATCAACCCATGATAATACAACCTGTCAAATTATGCACATGAGAATGTAAAAGAAACATTCCTTATATTAGTCCTAAGTGAAATGTTGCTGCTCTATTACTATTAGTAATATTACTAGTCTACCTTGATCCTTCACTATACTTCAAATTGTGAAGATATAGGTCTAGCCATTCTCTAACGTCAAGACCTTAACCTCCTACTCCAACAATTTTCAAGGGATTACTAAATCATCAGAGTAGAACAGCTACCTGAGATTCTAATTTTTTTTTTATTTTTTACTTATGATGGTCACACACACACACACACAGAGGGGGGGGGGCAGAGACATAGGCAGAAGGAGAAGCAGGCTCCATGCACCGGGAGCCCGACATGGGATTCAATCCCGGGTCTCCAGGATCGCGCCCTGGGCCAAAGGCAGGCGCCAAACCGCAGTGCCACCCAGGGATCCTATAGTTGATTAGGAAATGAACCCTTATTCATTGGAGGGAAGGGGTTCAATTGCAAAGTAAGTTTCTTTATCAGCTCAAGAGGTTTGATTAGTTTATTTAGAGAATGAAGGGATCAGAGCACATTCTAAAACAACCATTGAAAAAAATGCTGCAAATTTAAACCATATAGGGAATATCTTCATATAATATGTGTCAGAAACCTATGCAGAATTTTCAAGTATATTCTCAACAAGTGAAATTAAGGAAGAATATTACAGAAATATTCTTACCATCATTTATCTTCCATCTCCAATATTGCGGACATTGTTATGATTTTTCAAAGAATTATCAATTATAAATAGAATGTAGATTGCCAATTCTGTAAAGTGTAATTAATCAGTAAGTATTTTGTATTTACCATGTATCCAATACCATATTAGATATTTTGGAAAATATAGATTATAGAATGCCACAGTACCTTCTCTAAAGGGACCTACTCTCTAATCATGAGGAAAAAATGCTTTCTGAAACAATTAGGGAATATAAATATCTACAATAAAATTCTAAAACTGTGGCATATAAATTATGAATGTTATTGAAGTTTAGAGTTGGAGAAACTTAATGAAAACTTCCATATTTGGTATATTTCTATAAAAGAAATAAAATAAACTAGATCTCAAGGCAGTGGTTCTTCAGCATTACTGAGCATGAAAATTGCCTGGGGCCTAACCCTAAGGCTTAGACTCTGCATTTAAAGAGCATTTCTGGTTGATTCCCATATAGGTTGCCATAGTTTAGCCAACACTGTGTTGAATAATAGGTATGATTTACAGGAATCTCTAAAGCAGTGCTGTCCAACATTTTGCAATGGTAGAAATCTTCTATATCTGTGCTGTTCAATATATTAGCTACTATCCATATGTGGCCATTAAGTTCTTAAAATGTGATAAGTGGGGCAGCCCGGGTGGCTCAGCGGTTTAGTGCCACCTTCAGCCCAGGGCCTGATCCTGGAGACCCGGGATCGAGTCCCACATTGGGCTCCCTACATGGAGCCTGCTTCTCCCTCTGCCTGCGTCTCTGCCTCTCTCTCATGAATAAATAAATAAAGTCTTTTAAAAAAATGTGGTAAGTGTGCCTGAGAAACTAAACTTTTTATTTCATTTAACTTTTATTAATTCTAGTTTAAATAGCCACAGGCATCTCTGGAGAAGAGACTTTGAAGAGAAACATGAGCCAAGCCATAGATAGGAATGCACATAAGCAGGATATATAGGTAGGAGAGACAACTGATAGGCTTGTCCAAAACAGAGGTTTTATATTAGATTATCATGAGGTCAGATTATGAAGAACCTTGGAGGAAACTGAATTTCATGGTACCTATTGCTAGTTGCCTAATTGAGCCATTCCTAATCTTTAATATGAACAACCCCAGAGGTTTTACATGCTTACCTAAGGAGTGGATCTTTTTCCCTAGGCTCTGGGGTGAATCTTAATTATTCTCTAACAGTCATGGTTATTTCCACTTTCCTTATCAGAGACTGGTTTACACATGGGTATATGGTAAATTCTGGCCAATGAGATTTGGAATATCTATGTATGTTGGCAAACTCTTACAAAAATACAGCCTGGGGCAGCCCAGGTGGCTCAGCAGTTTAGTGCCACCTTCAGCCCAGGGCCTGATCCTGGAGACCTGGGATCGAGTCCCACGTCAGGCTCACTGCATGAAGCTTGCTTCTCCCTCTGCCTGTGTCTCTCTCTCTCTCTCTCTCTCTTTCTCTCAATGAATAAATAAAATCTTTTTAAAAATACAGCCTGAAGTAGAAGAACCTTTTTCTGACTCTAGTCTAAACTGTGTGAGTTTTGAGTGTGCTGCTGACACCTTGGGATAATGAAGAGACAAGAAGGAAGACAAGTGCCATCAAGCTGAGCATGTCACAGAATGAACTAAAGAAGCTGGGTCTTCTCTTCAGTTAAAATAAGTGTCCTTCAATAAAGTAATGAGTTTAACTGTAGAATGTGTAACTACAGAATATCACATAGTCATGAAAAAGAATAACAGCTAGCCCAGTTGACTTAGAAGTATATCCCTTGTGTTTTATTAAGAAGTAAGTGAAAAAAAGAAACGTGATTTTTAATGTCTTAATGATAGATTACATATATAAAGTATGATAGTATATATAATATGCTCAAAACATACAATATAGGGTTACATGATTACAGAAAAAGTTATAACAAAATAAACATATTGGCTACACTGTTGAGATAAATCCTGAAGTCAAAGGTTCACCCACGCTTTAAGATAAGAATGGCAGTAACGATCTCCTAGTTCCCTGAATATTCCAACAGAAACACAGACATAAACTTACTATAAGTAGTACTCGCTTAATTGGTTTAAAATGCAAGAAATAAATGAGACATTATACCAATTACATCTTCTCGTCACATCGTGACCTCTACAGACAGTTGTGACAATTTAGACATTCCTGCTATAACACTAAATGTATGGAATGACAAATGTGAGGAATGGTTCTAAGATTTTTATGTTCATAAAATCACCTGGGAAGATTGTTAAAATGCACATTCCAGGGTCCCACCCCAGAAACTTATTCAATAGGTTAAGAGACCAATAATCCTCATTTAACAAGCACCCCAGGGCAAGTAAGACAGGTGTTGACAGATCACACTGAAAAACAGTGAACTGAAGGATGTCTGATTGCTTTACAAACTGAATAACCAAATAATTGAGAAGTGTGGTACACTAGAGAGAACAAAGAATTTTGAAGTCAAAAGATCTAGGTTACCTCTCAACCTAATCCCCCACTTACTCCCTCTCTTGCTCTCCCCTTCAGTAGCATTGGCATCCTTGCTACTCCTCTCAAAATAGATGAGAATGCTCTTCCTCTCAACTTCCCAATGATTCACACAGACTTCAGGTCTTCACTCAAGTGTCACATCCCCGTGACACCTTGTAGAGAATCACAGTTCCTATCTCACCTTCTCATTCCCCTTGCTGCTTCATCTTCCTCTCTAGCATTTCTTGCAATCTAAAATACAATGGTTCACTCATTTTCTCTTGCTATTGTTTGAGCCCCATAAGAGCAGGAATATTTGTTCATTTTCTTCACTACAGTATCCTCAGCACCTAGAACGGCACCTGGATAGAGTTCAAAGAGATTTCACTTGGCCAAGACAAAACAAATGAAGCATGAAACATCCCATGATAGGAGGCGAATACATCCAGAAGGTGGACAGCTTGTTAATATAATTTCCTGGGCCCTGCCAGAGATTCTGATGATTCCAGGGGCTTGGAGTAGGGCCTGAGATTCTGAATTTCTTTTTTTTTTTTTAAGATTTTACCTATTTATTCATGAGAGACACAGAGAGAAGCAGACACATAGGCAGAGGGAGAAGCAGGCTCTCTGAGGGGAGCCCATGTGGGGCTCAATCCCAGGACCCCAGGATCATGACCTGAGCTGAAGGCAGACTCTTAACCACTAAGCTACCCAGAAGCCACGAGATTCCGAATTTCTAACAGGAACTCACGTGATACTGATACAGCCTGGAGAGTTATCAAGGGCCTCTGTCCATTTTTTTAGTGAAATCCAACCTATTCTACTGTTTGAAAACAGCTGCAGGCAAAAGAGGGAAAGCTTTGTTCTACTCACGTGCACATCAGAAGAAAAAAACTATTCCCCTAATCTCTGTGTACTTCAGTTATCTACCCAAATAAATAAAACGATTCTACAATAAAAATATTTTTCACTTATCTATATGTCATGGATACTTACTGCAACTTAATTTTTAATAAAAATATGATGTTTAGTTTATTTTTAATTTTTTACTCTATAAATAATGATCCAGGTGATATTTCTGTCATATTCTTTTACATATTTGTCTAATTATGTCTTTCTAACAAATTCCTAGGAGGGAAACTTAAGTCAAAGAGTTTGAACCAAACCTGTCCAACAGAACTTTCTCCAATGATGGAAATCTTCTATATATTCAGAGTCCACTATGATAGCCACTAGCCACATGCCACTATTAAGTGCTTGAAATATGATTAGCACAACTGAGAAACCGAATCTTTAGTTTCATATAATGTTAATTAATTTAAACTTAAGTAGCTGCATGTGGCAAAGAAATACCATACTGGACAGGGTAAGAATAGACATTTAGGTCTTGATCCATGATGCCAAATTGCTCTCCAGAAAAGCTGTAAGCATTTGCCTTCACTCTTAGTGTACAGCAATCATACCTATCCCACTTCCAACACTAGATGTTATCAATCTATTGAATCTTTATAATCTGAAAGTTTAAAAATTGTGTTTTTATATGTATTTCATTTATTAATAATGTTGAACAGGGCTGTTTCTTCCGTCATCACATTCATTCAAATGCAAATATTTTCACCCGTTAATTAACTGAGAGGTTAGAAATTATCTGGCTTTACAAATTTGTTTTGTTGTGTCCACATGTTTTCTTACAATTTCTTGACAACATTTAAACTCGTATAAAAATATGAATTTTGGGGGGTGCCTGGGTGGCTCAGTCGGTCAAGCACCTGCCTTTGGCTCGGGTCATGATCCCAGGGTCCTGGGATCGAGCCCCATGCCCAGATCCCTGTTCAGTGAGCCTGCTTCTCCCTCTTCCTCGCCCTCTGCCGCTGCTCATATGCTCTCTCACTCACTCACACTCTCAAATAAATAAATAAAATCTTAAAAAAATATATGAATTTTCAACTCCACTTAAAAAATGAAATGATCTGGCAACAGTGACACATACTCCCATAGGCACAAATCAGTGAAGTCTTAGAAATTCCCCACTGCCTTTAGGCTTCCTTGCCTACCAGAACCCATTAGCCCATATTATTTTATAGGTGTTCACTTCACTCACTCAGATTACCTACTTGACCCCTACAGGCACCTGAGTTTACAATTCCTCTGAGTTAAATTTTGAGGAATTAAAAGGCAAACAGCAGCTAATAATAATAGCTAAATTTCATTTCATACTTGCCGTGCAAAAGTGATGTTATGATATTTCTGGGTTATTTTATAACTAATATTTAACTAACAGAAGAATACTTTCCTAGTGGTTCCCTAAAACAGTGGTTCAGCACCAGAAGGGTTCTTAAAATGCAGATAAGTGGGCCCTGCCCTGAGTTTCTGATAGAATAGTTTGGGTTGGGCCTCAAGAATTTTCATCTAAATACAAGCTCCAAGTACAGTTCTACTCTGAGGTGAGGTTTTTTCAAAGGTATGGATACCCTGGAAGTGTAGTAATAATGTGTAATTTTTTAATAACCTTTTTAAAAATGAATTTATACATCCTTTCTTCTCAAAACGTCCACACTTATTATTTCATTTTATCTTTACAACAATCCTGTGCAGAAAGTTGATAAGTAGAGCAGTAATTGTTCATTCCATTTTATATAAGAAAAGTAAGGCACAAGAATTAAGAATTCACCCAAACACATAAGAAATTAAAAGAGCTAGAACAAGCAGGTTTCCTAACTCCTAACCTGGGTAATTTAGGCAAACATAGCAATCCAGGACACAACTGGAACTTGCTTCTCCAGACTGGTATCATAAAAATAGAACCAAGCCCAAGAAGAGAAAAGACCATATAAAATACAGTTCACAGCAACAAACATTTATCAAGTGCTGATTATGTGTTAATTATGTTAATCATGCCTATAGTCTCTACTGTAAGGACTGTTGAAGATACTCATAAAGCACAGAAAATTTTTAAAATAAAATCTGAAACCACAACCTTGAAAAGATACTGAATCTCCATATCATAGGACAAAAGCAAACATGCTGAAGGGGTAGGTAGTAGGGGTAAATACAGAGTTAGGTAGAAGAGTCACTGTGGGAGCTTCACATCTGGAGATGGAGGAGTTGCTATCACCAGTCAGTCAAGAATGGGAGGGAAGAAGAGTACACAATAGGGAGCCCTCCTGGAGCTTAGCAGCACAAAGAGCTGCTGTTATCCACACTGGGTGTGTGTTTGCCAGAAATATCAGGGCTGCTGGAACTCCAGAACTTACAAGGGCATGCTTTTGTGTCGTCTAAATTACCTTGACTATATAAGAACTCAAGTCAGAAGGAATAACTTCATTATCCATTTGCAGGCAAAAGATATCATGTTAGGGCTCATGAAACTTTCTCTCTGATTTTTCCCCCAAGTTTGGAGAAGCATTCCTAGTAAAAATCCACCAAATTGTGATCACAATAATGCTAATTATAAATCAGCCCCTTGAGGGGAAAAAAAGAGAGGATTGCATTTTCACTTAAGTAGAACTCATTTATTATTAACTTTAGCAATTACTTTCCTAAGATTTAAAATAATAATAACTAATCGCAGTTACCACAGACTGAAAATACAAAAAAAAACAAACTATAATGAATTTGAAAGATCTATCAGAACATTTGATTCAGTCTTTATTATCAATGTAACTGACCTGTCCTACATATCCTTATAGTCTAGTTCAAAATGATTGAGGCAGTAAAATGTCTACTACCTCATTTTGAAAACTATTGCAAATACTGCGAGGGGGCGGGCGAGGGAGGGATACCTCTCTCTTTGCACAAGACCAAAGAAATACAAATCAAAACAAAGGGATACAATTTTACATTGATCAAACTAGTCACAATAACATAAATGTTTTAAAACAACATAACCACACACATAGATTGCCAAAGACAGTATAAATTTATATAACCCTTTTGGAAAGTAATTTGGAAATTACCAGCAATCTGGAAATGTCCTATTAAAATAAGAGTTAACATTTACTTGTGTTTTCATCATGCTATTGCTTTTTATCTTAACTTTGTAGAGACTATTACTATACCCATTTTATAAGTTAGGAAGCTAAAGTTCTAAGAAAAAAATTTTAAAGTAAATTTTTCCAGTAAGTGATGTAGCTAAGTTTTGAACCCGAAACTTTAATTTTAGAGTCTACCCATTCACAACTACATTATTACCTCTCTAAAGAAATAATGAAGGAAGGAAGGAAGGAAGGAAGGAAGGAAGGAAGGAAGGAAGGAAGGAAGGAAGAAGAAAAGAAGGAGGAGGGGAAGAAGGAGAAGAAAGTTACATTCATGAGGACAGTGATCAAATTATTTTTAAATACTAGAAAATTCCCAAGTTGAGGAAGGGCTAAGTAAATTATGGTACATTAATTGGATAGACTATTATAAAATTACTACAAATAATAGGAAGTAAATCATAAAAAATAATGAAAAAATCAGGGTAGAAATGCATCTGTAATGTAAGACATCTGTAAAAAAATATATTCATATGGCAAGACTCAGAAGAGATCTGGAAGAAACAAAAAGTATTATGTTTTTAGAAGAACTTCCTACTAGTACTTAATTTTCTTTTGTTATTGTCAGTCTTGTCAATCAAGATTACTCTAAGTACCCTTATAAATCCATTCTTTTAGTTTGTATTCTCATCATCCCAAACATTCCTAAAACTTCACTAATAATTTATTCATAGTACAGACTTATTCAAAATAATTACATAATATTCTTTATTGGTGATTCTGAAGCTCTAAAGAATGAGACTTCCTTCTTAACATCAATGATTTTTGCAATCACTATTCACAGTGTACTTTTTTTTCTCTTTTCAAATTATTATTTAGACCCTAGTTAGTTAACATACAGTGCAATATTGACTTCAGGGATAGAATTCAAGGAATTATCACCTACATACAACATACAACATACAACACCCAATGCTCATCATCACAAGTGCCCTCCTTAGTGCCCTCACTCATCTAGCCCATCCCCCACCTGCCTCCCTCCAGCAATCCTCAGTTCATTCTCTATCTCTTATAGTTTGTTTCCCTCTCTCTTTTTTCTTTTTTTTCCACCTCCTATATGTTTTCTTTTATTCTACCTCCTATATGTTTGTTTCTTAAATTCCACATATGAGTGAAATCATGGAATTTGTCTTTCTCCTATTACCGTGTACTTTTGAAATACCTTAATGAGATCATACAGAGTGACTAAAGTAAACTAATTCTTTTTACTTTCATAAACTTGCAATCATTCCTCAGCTCCCTGTACTCATCCAAGGATCATTTGTCCAGAGTTTGCAGGTGTTTTAGAGATTAGAAAGATTTACTACTAAAAACATGATCTCTAAGTGAAATAAGACGGCTGTAGGGATATTCACATTCTAAATACTTGTGAAAATTACTAATCAAATTATGTCAACTTCTTTTGAAGTTGGTAAGTGAACTTTATTTCCACTTACCAAAAAGAAAAGTAAGTTTGGTAAAGTAATTTCCCTAAAAATGACACCATGAGCTGTGAAGAAAATTCACTCCTTTGCCATACAAGGTGATACACAGACACCCATTCAGCTTAGGATTTGGCCTCTATCACTAACATAAACAGACATTTTGTGGGAAAGTGAAGTAGCTGTTCTTCAATGATATCAATCTCATAAGAACAGGAATGTAGTTTAAACACCTCTCACTTCCTTTTTATGAGTCTACAAATCAGGAATTTTTTTTTTTTTTTTTGGTCACTCTACTATCTAGTACACACAGGTCCAACCGGGTTATCCTTAGCCAGTCTTAGGACACCTACAGAGCTACGATTTTAATCATAAAAGTTTATATTTAAAAGGACCTTTAGAAACCAAGTAGTTCAATCCATTTATTTAACTGAGGGGGAAGCAAAAGCATTTCTAAGAAAGTTACTTCATTTAGCTTGTTTAGGGTAAATGCAAGCTTGGAACTAGACGCATCCAAATACCTTAAACTTGGCCTTCATATTTCTCCCTTACCATTAAATTTTCGTATTGTGTTATGTCAACAGGAGTGTATACATATGTCTTTTCAATGTCTTCCGATAATATACTTCACCAGACAGAGTAAGCTATAGTGCTCATGCTTTATTTCATAGAGTTCCAAGTGGACGAACAAATTTTTAAAGGTTATTAAAAACAGTGTAGAGAAACTAGTGATGGTGGGGGGGGAGGGGCAGGGATAATAGTTTTTAATAGTCCTGCTTTCCACAGTATACTTGTTTCAAGATTTTTAGCACCACTCTGATCTTTCACTGTAATATGTGCCTTAAGGCCAAAAAAAAAAAAAAAGGTTCTAAAGTCATCACCAGTGGATATCGCATAGTCATCACCATTGATACGTAGTTCAGTCTTCACTTATATTCCATTCTTTTTCGTCCTTTATTTCCATAATCTAATTCTACTTTAATAGAAGTTGTGTAGAAGAATATATAAGAAACTGACACAGTGGGAAGGAGGACATTGGGAGTATGGAGATTGAGAAAGAAGACCTCCTTTATGCTGTTCGAAATCCTTACCCTATGCATATTACTTTTCAATAGTAATTAAAAATTTCCCTTTAGACACATGCCCATATTCACATAATTCTACTACTAAACATTTTCAATGAAACAATTCTTGTAATGTTTTTTTTCCCTCTTTTAAGTATCTTTTCAGTATCGCAACTCGTGAAATCACAATAGAAATTTTCCGAAAGAAAAAGAACAACGCGGTCACAAAACTCAAAGCAGAATCCCAGGATCTAAAAGTATAAGAAAATGTACGGTTGGGATGAGAGGCTTTTAGGGGGGCATTTGATTTAAGCAGTTTTTGCAGAAAAGCTCTTCCCCATATTCAAATGGCTAGGTTTCAAAAAGGGATTTAGGTGGGATTTGGGAGGGAGGGCTCTTTATAAAGGTGTGAAAAAAAGAAATTAAAGTTTGGTGTCTGTCTTGTGCACAGGAGACAGAGGGCTGGGGTCGAGCGGATGAGGACCTTGTGACAGTCACGTTCGTGCAGGAAAGGAGCAAGGTTGAAGGAGTTTCTCCAGGATCCGTCCACCTCAGTTGGAGGCAGCAGCTGTTCCCGTGCAGATGAATTGTTCCGGACCTCACTTGGGCTCGATTTAACTGAGAAGCCCCACGAACTGAATCTATACAGATCCTTTTTTTTTTTTTTTTTTTTTTTTTTTTTTTTTAATGGAGCTCGGAAGAGGGACCAAGGGAATTGGTTTACTTTAACCAAGCGCCTCACCATCACCCTGGCGGGCCAGGCCAGAGCACACACCTCACCTCGCTGTCCACTTGTGTCAGGGTCAGCTGTCAACACAGCCCTTTGTGTCTCATTCCGCCCCGGAGTGGTCCTGCCCCACTCGCAGAAAACACGGAAACGCAGGCTGCAGGCGCGCGCGCGCTCGTGACGAAGTGACATTGGATGTGGAGGAAAGAAACCCAGGGACGCGGAGCAGCCGCCCAACCGCCGCCGGGCGCTCCCAACTTTGCCAGGCTGAGCTCTCTCCATCCCGCCCCGCGTCACCCCCTCGCAGCCCCCGCGGCGCGCCCCCCGCCGCCGCCCCCCGCCGCCGCCTCTGCGCCCCCCGCCGCGCCGCAGCCTCTCCCATCGCTCGCTCGGGCTCTCGGGCTCCCGGGCTCCCGGGCTCCCGCCACAAAGGCAGCGAGCGGAGCCCGCGGTGACAGGCCTCCGGCCTCCCGCCTCCCGCCTCCCGGCGCCGACCGCACGGGCTGGGTCCCCTCCGGGCGCCGACGCGAGGGGTTCGGATCCGAGGCCGCCGGTGGCGCCTGTCCTCGCCGCGCACACACGCGCGCGCACACGCCCCGCTCCGCTCTCCGCAGAAAAGTCAGCCGCAGCGCTTCCCGGCGCACGCAGGGTGCCCACAGCCCGCCAAAGGGCAGCTCCTGGCCGGCTCGCGCCCCCGCGCCCCCGCGCCCCCGCGCCCCCTCGCCTCCGCGCGCCCGCGCCCCGGGGTCCCCGCAGCCGCTCACCTGGCCCTGGCGGGGCGCTCGGGCAGAGGACCAGGGGGTGGCCCTCGCCTCGGCCGGGGCTCGCCTCCCCACCCCCAGTCCGGGTCCCGGCGCTGCGCCGCGCTCGCTCCGGCCGCCCTCCGCCGAGGTGCTAGCGCCGCCGGTGGCTGGCGTCTCTCTGGCAGGCGAGCTCGCCGCGCGCTCAGTTCCCCGGGGCGGAGCGAGGCGGCGGCCGCCGCGGCCGGAGGCGGATTCCTCAGGTGCTGCCCCTCCCGCTTCCCCAGAACCTCCGCGCCGGGGACCCCGCGCCCCCTCCCCCCGCCCCGCCTCCCGGCCTCCCGCGGCCCTCGCGCCCGCGAGTGGCCTTGGGGGCCCCCCCGCCCTCCCGGGGAGCGCTGGGCGCACGCCCCCCCCCGCCACCCGCGCAGCCCGCACGCCCCCGGCCAGGCCGCCCCCACCCCCTCAGTCCACCGTGCTCACGCCTCCATTTCAAACTCCACGGCACCAATGATGTGCGTGGCCACGGTGGGGTGTGCAGGGGGATCTTCTGGGAAGCAGGATTGCCCCCCCCGCCCCCCAGTGCGGCCGGCGCGCTCAGCCAGGAAGAAAAATTTTCTCGCGGATCCCGCGTTCATTCAAGCGCTCTCGCTCCGTTGCGCGGTTGCTCTCTGTGTCCGCAGGACGGCGGCTAAAGGGCCCTAAGTGTGAACTCGGCCTGGGCGACGGTGGGTCAAAAAACCTCGGCCTTTGCTCGAAGGGGGGCAGGGCGGGGGGCAGGACGCGGACAAAACCAAACAAACCCGGGAGCTCCGGGCCACAGCCGACTTTTGCACCTCCCGGCTGAGCGCGCTCCCGCCGGCGGACCCCGGCCGGGCGCGCGGGGAGGCTGCCCGCCGGCCTCGGCTGGGGCGTCCCGCAGGCCCTGGACCGCGCCCGGTGCAGCGGGGGCCAGTGTTCTCAAGAGATGCTCAGCCGCTAGTGACAGATTTAGCTCCACTTTTCACAGCTGCTGGTTTCTGTTGCTAGAGGTGTAGCTCCATTTTAAAGACTGTCACTGTTGCCAGAGATAGGCTACTGGACTCCTTTCCTGAATTGCCCACCCTCTGGAAGAAACAGCTCCATAGAGTCTTGGTAAAGAAAAGCTGATCTGTTTTCACCGTCTTGGGGACAAATATAGCCCCGGGTAGCTCAGCATGTTGGGGGAAATAGGGCAGCGAGAGCGGCACCCAGTCTCCGACCAGGGTTGCTTATCAGTCTATTGTTATGATATCGTTATCGATTATAGTTTAAAAACAACTTCGATTAAAGTAGATCTCAGGGGATCCCTGGGTGGCTCAGCGGTTTAGCGCCTGCCTTTGGCCCAGGGCGCGATCCTGGAGTCGTGGGATTGAGTCCCACGTCGGGCTCCGGGCATGGAGTCTGCTTCTCCCTCCTCCTGTGTCTCTGCCTCTCTCTCTCTCTCTCTCTCTCTCTCTCTCTCTCTCTATATATATATATATATATATATATATATATATATATATCTTTTTTATTTTTTTTCTTTTTTAAAAAGTAGATCTCATATGATCTCTAATTACATTTTGTTTGCTTGTCTTCCTTTTTTTTTTTTTAAAGAACATAAATGCAATTTCCCATCTCCTTTCTTTTTTGGTCGATCCAGAGGGAATTGACCAGAAGTCACCAGAAAATAACTTAAGGCACACTTCAGTTATGACTAGCAAAAGCAAGGGATTTATTTGTGGTTTCATTGGTCTTCTCTCCCTCCTCCACTGGAAAGACACACTCAACTGCCATTTTCTTTAAAATCATTTTGTTCCTTGTGGTGTTAAGAAGCAGAAATGGTCTGTTTTACAATTTGGTTTGTTTTACAATTGAATTCCTATTGTCCAGTCCTTAAAATCACATAGAAACACTTTCATGTGCCATGAGGGCAGGAAACAGGGCTTTCAAT
Organism: Nyctereutes procyonoides; assembly: GCF_905146905.1. Classification (NCBI taxonomy): domain Eukaryota; kingdom Metazoa; phylum Chordata; class Mammalia; order Carnivora; family Canidae; genus Nyctereutes; species Nyctereutes procyonoides. The sequence continues at coordinate 39,741,314 of NW_026575044.1, forward strand.
CACTGCTGAATTCCCACATTCTGGATCTTGCTCACAATACAGGCTTAGCAAATGAAATCAATATGGTTTTTAAACAACCACAACATAGAAAGATGCAGATGATTAACAGTATAGCTCAACACATCAAAAAGGAATCTAAACTCACCATGAGAACTAGACATACATGAAATGACAGTAGAAACCTGAGATTTCAGTTGACCTTGTCAATACAAACTAAGCTCACAAGAGGTTAAAGCAGGTGAGAGACTCTTTTGAAAAACTCAATCCCTCACAAGGTCTGTAGAGTTGGGGAGAGGGACACCATTCACTTTAAAGATAAGGAAACTGGGAACAATGAGCAGCCTTAAAGTAAAACCACAGTGCAATTTTCCTTCAGTTTAGTTTAAGGACCATTGTTGAGTGCCAAGCATGCTAGGCTCTGGAGATGTAAAGGCAAATTTGGCACAATTACTCAAGGACCTTAGATTAATATTATAAAACTCTGGTATTCATTCTTCATTCATTCAACGAGCATTTATTGAGCACATACTGTGAGCCAAATGTTATAGTGAGAACTGGCGATTCATCAATAAACAAAACAAGTCTCTAACGAGGTTAAAAGTTAGTGATGCTAATCTATCTCTGGTAGATTGAAAACCTTTTAATATCTCCTTTACTAGATAATACATTCCCTTGCCCTAAATTCCTTCCTGGGTTTATATATCCCTCATCATGCCCAATAGACTTCTGTGATTATAAAATGTGATAGGGTTGAGTAAGCACCCTGGCTCCAAGACTTATCTATATTATGTAACCTTGACCAAGTTACTTGACTCCAGCTTAGTGTCCCCTTCTGTAGAATACCTTATAATAGTACATACCTCAGAGAGTAGCTATGTGGATTGAGACAACACGTACCTGGCAAACTATAAAATGTTAACTGATGCAAATCCCTCCAGTCTTCCCCATAACAATGATTCCCAAATGCTTCTCCATAGATATTCTGCATCAGAATTCAAATTCAGTGAAAAATATGAGGTTCACAGCAGTTAGGGTCCTTATAAATAATAGAATCCTTCTAAGTGGTTATTGTGAAGATCTGCCTCAGCAATGAGTTAAATTCTATGATTACATCCTGGTTCTACTCTCAAGGATGAATATCCTTTTGCATTAATTTCTGTTACCCTTGTTCCACACTCTGGAAGACTCTTTCTTGTTCAATATCCTTTATGACCACATCTGAAGTGGGCATTGGGAAGTATTCCTTCCCTGGAGACTTCAGAATTTTTATAGCTCATCTCCTGGTGGCACAAGTTTGGGGTCCTGAGGGTTCTTTTACAGTTAAAAGTTTGTAAGGTGAGGCTTGTGACTTATCTGACAATATAGTTCCCTTGGACACATAGTGGATTTCATATTTATTTCCTTCCATCGAGTTCCATGTGCCAAAGTTACACCCAAAGTTCTTTCCTAGGCATAGTTTCAAATACCTTTATTCCTTGCTTCCTCACCCTATACATTTTCACCTTAACTTAATATTTGAAACTTGCATCATGTGTACCATCAACCATTATCTCCTAGGAGGAAAAAGGGCACTACTTTCCCACTCAGGACCAATTCATTGAGGGGAAACCAAGTTCCAACCTAGCTCTGCCATCCTAAGAGGATAAGACTCACTGTGGGGATTTGAACAGTGGTCTTTCTAATTTCAGAGGGATGCCAGTTACCAATGCCAAATGATCTAGGTCTCCACATAGAAGTATGAGCAGATACAATATATCACTAATCAGAAGCAGAAAATCTACCATTTGAAAGAAGAGATATCACTCACTAAAATGAAGTTAATGCAGGAAATAGGAGAAAACATTTTTAAAGAATCTTGTTCATGGTCTTAGTCAAATTTAAAGAGTGATGGTGGCCAGTTGTCATGAAAATAGAGCAATCTGAGAACCAGAATATCCTCGAAATTAAAAAGTGAATGAATATTTTAAGTTGAAAAGACTATAGAAGCAGTTAATAGAAGAAAAGATACTGCTAAAAACCAAATTAGTGAATAATAAGACCATCTCAAAGAGTCCTTCAGAATGTAGAACGAATAAAAAAAGATAGAAATTATGGGAGAAAAGATAAAAAATAGTTTAAAATAGATCCAGAAGATCCAATATTTTTATGTTGGAAGTATTAGAAGCAAGATGGAATAGATGTTATGGGGCAACTGTGTGGCTGAGTTGGTTAAACATCTGACTCTTGATTTCAGGCCAGGTCATGATCTTGGGGTCCTGAGATCCAGCCCTGCCTTGAGCTCCACACTCAGCGGGGTGTCTGCTTGAAGATTCTCTCCCTCCCTCTCCTTCTTCCCTCCCCCTTCTCTCTCTTTCAAATAAACATCTTTTTTTAAAAAAAAAGATGGAATAGACATTATATATTAATATAATTGTAATATACAGTGTCTATTTTGTAGTATACTACAAAACATCCTTCAAAGAAATCAAAGAAGATCTAAATAAACAGAAACATATCATGCCTTGTTGGAATTGAAGACTTCATATTCTTAAGGTGGCAATACACTCCAAACTGATCTACAGGTTCAACACAACCCTTATCAAAATTCCAGCTGGTTTTGTTTTGTCTGTTTTGCTTTTGCAGAAATTGACAGACTGACCCTAAAATTTGTATTGAAATGCAAGGGACTCAGAATAGTCAAAACAAATTTTTTTTTTTAAATTAAGAAGGTCAGGGGTGCCTGGATGGCTCAGCCAATTAAGGGTCTGCCTTCAGCTCAGGTCATGATTCCAGGGTCTTGGGATCAGGCCCCACATCCCTGCTCAGGAGGGAGTCTGTTTCTCCCTCTGCCCCTCCCCCTTGCTCATGCACTCTTTCTCTCTTTCTCAAATAAATAAATAAAATATTTTAAAAAATAAGATGAAAAATAAAAATTCAGAAGGTCAGAAGACTGAACTTCCCAATTTCAAACCTCATCACAAAGCTACAGTAATCAAGACAGAGTGTAAACATATAGATCAATGGAATAGAATTAAGAGCCCAGAAATAAACCCATAAATCTATGGTTTATTGGTTTTCAACAAGGGTGTCAAAATAATCTGCCTTCCAACAGACAAAAATTTACTCACGGTAGAATTTAGATATAATGTAAAACTCTTTTTTATAACTAAAACTGTAAAACTCTGTTAATAAAGTTCTTTGACATTGGTTAGGCAATGGTTTCTTAACATGACACCAAAAGCACAAACAACAAGGAACAACTAGATAAACTGATTCATGAAATCAAAAGCTTTTTGTGCATCAAGGGCACCTGGGTGGCCCAGTTGACTGAGGGTCTGAATTTGGCTCAGGTCATGATCTCAAGGTCCTGGGATAGAGCCCCAAGTTGGGCTCTGCACTCAGCAGGGAGTCTGCTTCTCCCTCTCTCTCTCTCTCTCTGTGCCCCCCCTTATGTTCGCGCGCTCTTGCTCTCTCTCTCTCTCTCAAATAAATAAATAAATAAATAAATAAATAAATAAATAAATAAAATCTTTTAAAATAGCTTTTGTATGCCAAAGGCCAGTTTCAAGAAAGTGAAAAGACAACCCAACAGTGTGGAAGTAAATATTTGTAAATCATAGATCTGATAAAAATCTATTACTCGGAATATATAAAGAAATCTTAACAATAAAAAGACAACTAATCCAAATGAAAAATGGGCAAAGGATTTGAATAGACATTTCTTCAGAGAAGAGTGTCAAATGGCTAATAAGCACACAAAAAGGTGCTCAACATAATTAGCCACTAGGAAAACGTAAATTAAAACCACAATGAGGGGATCCCTGGGTGGCTCAGCAGTTTAGCACCTGCCTTTGGCTCAGGGCACTATCCTGGAGTCCCGGGTTGGAGTCCCATGTCGGGCTCCTGGCTTGGAGCCTGCTTATGCCTCTGCCTGTGTCTCTGCCTCTCTCTTTCTATGTCTATCATGAACAAATAAATAAATAAATGTTAAAAAATAAAATAAAACCACAATGAGATACCACTTCATACCCATTAGAATGGCCATTAGCAAAACAGAACAAAACAAAACATAAAAATGGAATCCTATTATCTTTAAGAAGGAAGGAAATTCTGACATATACAACAGCATGTATGAATCTTTTTTTTACTTTTTTTTTAAAAGATTTCATTTATTTATTTATGTCAGCCTACACAAGTGGTAGGGGAGGGAGTGGGACAAGCTGACTCCATGCTGAGCATAAAACCTGATGTGGGGCTCGATCTCATGACTCTGAGATCATGACCTGAGCCAAAATCAAGAGTTGGACACTCAATGGACTGAGCCACCCAGGTGTCCCTTTAATTTTATCATGGATGAATCTGGAAGAGATCATGCTAAGTGAAATAAACCAGTCACAAAGGACAAAAGATTATGATTTACCTTTATGGTAAATTTGGTACCTAGAGTAGCCAAATTCATAGAGACAGAAAGTAGGATGGTGGTTGGTCTAGGGCCAAGGTGGGGAAGGTGATGAGGAGTAATTGTGTAATGGGTACAGTTAGGAATAAGGTTAGAATAAGACATGAAGAAAAGTTCTAGAGATGGATGATGGTGATAGATGCACAAAAATGTGAATGTACTTAATGCCACAAAACTATACCCTAAAAATGGTTAAAATTGTAAATTTTATGTTATAAATAGCCGTAAATTTTATGTTACATATAGTTCACCATTATAAAAAAGCTCTAATTTTTTAAAAAATATAATAACAAATGTGGACAAAGACATGGAGAAATTGGAACCCTTATACATTGCTGGTAGGAATGTAAAATGGCAGAGCCACTGTGGAAAATAGTTCAGCAGTTCCTCAAAAATAGAATTATAATATGACCCAACAACCCCACTCCTAGATATATACCCAAGGGAATATAAAATATTCACATGGAAACCTGTACACAAATGTTTATAACAGCATTATCCATAGTAGCCAAAAAGTAGATACAACCCAAATGTGCCCCTCCAATGAATGGATAAATAAATGGTATATCTATACAATGGAATATTATTCAGTTATTTTTTTTAAAAAAAGTAAGTACTGATACATGCTTCAAAACGGATGAATCTTGAGAAGAGTATGCTAAGTGAAAAAGGTAAGATATAAAAGGCCACATATTCTATGCTTCCAGTTATATGAAATGTCTAGAGCAGGAAAATCCACAGAGATAGAAAGGAAATTAGTGGCTACCTGAGGTTAGGAGGTTTGGGGAGAAATGGAGAATAAGTGCTCTTGGGTATGGATTTTTTGTGGGGATGATGAAAATGTTTTAAAATTGATTATGGTAATGGTTACACAACTCTGAATAAAAACCACTGGATTGTACATTTTAAAAGGATACATATTATTGTATGTGAATTATGCCTCAATTTTTTTATACCTCAATTTAAAAATGGATAGGCAGTATTTAAACAAATAATAGAAGAAATTTTTTCTGGAGATAAATATAAATTTGTGTATTCAGCTTGAAAGGGCAAGATTATTTGATATACATATCCTTGTGAAATTTCTGCTTTAGGGTTAAAAACTAAAACTATGTGATATTTTAGACCTCCCATTAAAAATAGTTAGATCATCATCTCATGATGAGATCAACATCTCATCTGTACAAGAAGGAATATTTACAGGACTATGAAGGAAAGACTATGAAGGAAAACAATATAAGTTTGAATTCCAAACAAAGCTGTAATACCTCCCAAGCAACACTTCTCCCATTTGGGTAACTATTTGAACACTATAATTTCCTTCTCCTTGCTTTTGTGATTAGATCAGGGATGGACAATAATATAGGCCTAATCAATGAGTACACGTGGCATTTTCTTTGTTTTAGATTACTCCAATTAAAGTGAAGGGCAATACTTTATTTAATGATTCAGAAAAAAGCAATTCTCCCCTTCTCATTGTGTGATGTGCTTTTGTGAAGCCTAAATTGCTACAACCATCTTGATACCACGAAGGAGGCTAATGCAAGGAGGAAGCAGATTTGAGAAAATCAAAACTAGAGTAAAAGCCTTCATCAAGGGCAGCCCCGGGTGGCTCAGTGCCTTCGGCCCAGGCTGTAACCCGGTATCCAGTCCCACATTGGGCTGCCTGCATGGAGCCTGCTTCTCCCTCTGCCTGTGTCTCTGCCTCTCTCTCTCTGTCTCTCTCTGTGTGTCTCTCATGAATGAATAAATAAAATCTTTAAAAAAAGGCCTTCATCAAGCTGTGTTTTATTTTATTTTTTTAAGGTTTTATTTGTTCATGAGAGACACAGAGGCAGAGACACAGATAGAGGGAGAAGCAGGCTCCACGCAGGGAGCCCAATGCGGGACTTGATCCCAGGACTCGGGACCAGACCTGAGCCAAAGGCAGATGCTCAACCACTGAGCCACCCAAGTATCCCTTAAGCTGTGTTTTAATTTGCCTCACAGCTCTGTTAAATGAGCAAAAATTCTACTTATTATTGAGTTTCTTTGTGATGCATTTGATGTTGTTTACAATTAAAGATCCAATAAAAAGGAAATTAGAATATGCAAACAATGCAAAAGTAAAATCCCCATAATATATAAATAATTATTGATATTTTCATAAATCTTGTGTACATATTAACAGAGGGTTCATAGCATAGGAAAGCAAAAACTTAAATATTAAAAATAGTCTACAATTAAAATTCCAGTTTATTTTAACAAATATGGAAGGTATGGATCCCTAGAAGGAGAATTATAACTGTTAAAAGTCTCAATGTGTTCGGGGAAGAAAATAAGGCATGAAGAATAGACATCATTTCTTCTTGATATTTATAAGTATATATTGGTTCAATTTTTAAAAATTTAATGATAATGACCACAACTGGTTGTAAAACTTTGAAATAATTTGGAAAAAGGAAAAAAAAGAAAACCAAAATCACAAAAGTCAGGAAAAGAGGAAAAAATGATAAAACATAATAAAGAGAAAATAAGGTGTATGAATACATTCTTAACATTAATAACAATAAATTGAGCAAGCTAAATTTTCCTATAGAAAGACAAAAATCTCTCAGTAAAAAAAAACAAGAGATAATTTATTTATTTTAAATTTTTAAAAAAGATTTTATTTATTTGAGAGAGAGAGAGAGAGAGATTGTGCACACATGAGCAGGGGGAGCAGCAGAGGGAGAGGGAGAAGCAGACTCCCTGCTGAGCGGGAGCCTGATGGGGGCTCGATCCCAGGACCCCAAGATCATGACCTGAACCACGTAGGCACCCCAAAACAAGAGAAAATTTAATTCTATTCTCTTATAAATAATACCTGAAATAAAACAACACCGAAAGACTGAAAATAAATGGGTGTCAAATAAAATGCAAGAAAATGCAGACAAAAAGAAGCAAAAGTAGCAAAATAAAATGAAAGTGGAATTCATGATTAAAAGTAAGCACCAGGGTAGCCCAGGTGGCTCAGCAGTTTAGCGCTGCCTTCGGCCCAGGGTGTGATCCTGGAGATCCGGGATCAAGTCCCACATCGGGCTCCCTGCTTGGAGCCTGCTTGTCTCTGCCTGTGTCTCTGCCTCTCTCTCTCTGTCTCTGTGTCTCTTATGAATAAATAAATAAAATCTTAAAAAAAAAAAGGAAAGCACCACGTAGGACAATAAGACTAATTTACCTTAATAAAAGTTACAATAAGAAGAATAGTGAATATTTATTGAACACTCACTACATGCCAGGCACTTAACTGAGGATTTTCTCAAGTAATTTTTACAAGTTATTGAGTGATTATAATTAACACATTTTTGCAGATGCTGAAAAAGGCTTTAGAGAGATTAGGTGTCCTCAATGTCATGCAGTGTAGATGAGTAAGGAACTCAAACACTAATCTGCTAATTGCAAAGTGCAAATATGTAATATCAATATTTCTAAATAAAAAACTAATGGGAATAAAAGAATTTGTTTTAAAATTTAAATCCCTTTCTCTAAAATTTTGACAGATCTCATAGATCAAAAATAAATAGAAAGGAGAGGATTCAGTAACTCAATGAAACATATATGTGATATATACAGATAACTTTGAACTCTAAAACCATAGCATAACATCAATAAAAATTAATTTATTAAAAAAATAAAATAAATTTTCCAAATCTCTCTAAAAAAATAAATAAAACCATAGCATATACATTTTTTTCTAAAGTCCAAAAATACCGACAATACTAAAATGTTCTAAGTCACAAAGAAAATCTTACCAAATTCTGAAGAATGGAAGTCTTAGTCTTGAGCCATAATTTTTGACCCTAACATAGAAAAGCTATTAATTAATTATAAAAAGATAACTAAATAAATCTACTTGGTCTAAATAAAGATAAATTTAAGTTGCAATTATAGATTAGATACAAATTATGAACAATGAGAATACACTGATTAAAAATCTAGAGCTTCACGTATTTGATTTGGCAATGATTTGGGTATGACTAAAGCACAGGCAACAAAAGTAAAAATAGATAAAATGAACTACAGCAACATTTAAAACTTCTGTGCATCAAAAGATATGATCAGCAAAGTGAAAAGGCAACCTCTGGGATGAGAGAAAATATTTGCTAATCATGTAACTGATAAGGAGTTAGTAAACAGGATGTATAAAGAACTCCTACAACTCAAAAACAACAAAACTCTAAATCCAATTTAAAAAATAGGCAAAGGCTTTTTTCACAACGGGGTTCCCGCCAGAACACAGGTGTCATGAAAACCACCGCTAAACCTAAACCAAATGGGAAAGGAAAAGACTCACATCAACATCCTCGTCATTGGACACGTAGATTCAGGCAAGTGTACCACTACTGGCCATCTGATCTATGAATGTGGTGGGATTGACAAAAGAACTATCGAAAAATTTGAGAAGGAGGCTGCTGAGGTGGGAAAAGTCTCCTTCAAGTATGCCTGGGTCTTGGATAAACTGAAAGCCGAACGTGAACGTGGTGTCACCATTGATATCTCCCTGTGGAAATTCGAGACCAGCAAGTATTATGTGACCATCATTGATGCCCCAGGACACAGAGACTTTATCAAAAACATGATTACAGGCACATCTCAGGCTGACTGTGCTGTCCTGATGGTTGCTGCTGGTGTTGGTGAACTTGAAGCAGGTATCTCCAAGAACAGGAGACCCGTGAGCATGCCCTTCTGGCTTACACACTGGGTGTAAAACAACTAATTGTTGGTGTTAACAAAATGGATTCCACTGAACCACCCTACAGCCAGAAGAGATACGAGGAAATCGTTAAGGAAGTCAGCACCTACATTAAGAAAATTGGCTACAACCTCAACACAGTAGCATGTGTGCCAATTTCTAGTTGGAATGGGGACAACATGCTGGAGCCAAGTGCTAATGTGCCTTGGTTCAAGGGATGGAAAGTCACCCGTAAAGAAGGGAATGCCAGTAGAACCACACTGCTTGAAGCTCTGGATTGCATTCTGCCACCAGCTCGTCCAACTGATCAGCCCTTGCATCTGTCTCTCCAGGATGTCTACAAAATTGGTGGTATTGGCACTGTCCCAGTGGTTCGAGTGGAGACTGGTGTTCTTAAGCCTGGCATGGTGGTCACCTTTGCTCCAGTCAATGTTACAACTGAAGTAAAGTCTGTTGAAATGCACCATGAAGCTTTGAGTGAGGCTCTTCCTGGGGACAATGTGGGCTTCAATGTCAGGAACGTATCTGTCAAAGACGTTCATCATGGCAACGTGGCTGGTGACACCAAAAATGACCCACCAATGGAAGCAGCTGGCTTCATGGCTCAGGTGAGTATCTTGAACCATCCAAGCCAAATCAGTGCTGGATATGCACCTGTGCTGGATTGTCACACAGCTCACATTGCTTGCAAGTTTGCTGAGCTGAAGGAGAAGATAGATTGTTGTTCTGGAAAAAAGCTGGAAGATGGTCCCAAGTTCTTGAAATCTGGGGATGCTGCCATTGTTGATATGGTTCCTGGCAAACCTATGTGTGTTGAGAGCTTCTCAGACTGTCCTCATCTGGGCCGTTTTGCTGTTCGTGACATGAGACAGACGGTTGCTGTGGGTGTCATCAACGCAGTGGACAAGAAGGCAGCTGGAGCTGGCAAAGTCACCAAATCTGCCCAGGAAGCTCAGAAGGCTTAATGAATATTATCTCCAATACCTGCCACCCCAGTCTTTTTTTTTTTAAGATTTTATTTATTTATTCATGAGAGACACACAGAGAGAGAAAGGCAGAGACACAGGCAGAGGGAGAAGCAGGCTCCATGCAGGGAGCCCGATGTGGGACTCGATCCCGGGTCTCCAGTATCACACCCTGGGCCGAAGGCAGGCGCTAAACCGCTGAGCCACCCAGGGATCCCCCCCAGTTTTAATCAGTGGTGGAAGAACGGTCTCAGAACTGTTTGTGTCAATTGGCCATTTAAGTTTAATAGTAAAAGACTGGTTAATGATAACAATGCATCGTAAAACCTTTAGAAGGAAAGGAGAATGTTTTGTGGACCATTTTTTTGTGTGTGCGTGTGGCAGTTTTAAGTTATTAGTTTGTAAAATCAGTACTTTTTAATGGAAACGACCAAAAATCTGTCACAGAATTTTGAGACCCATTAAAACAAATGTTTAATAAGAAAAATAAAATAAAATAAATTAAAAATAGGCAAAGAACTTGAATAGACATTTCTCAAAGTAAATATACAAATGGGCAACAAGCACACTCAACATCACTAATAATCAGAAGAATGCAAATCAGTACCTCAATGAGAAATTACCTCACATTCATTTAGGATGGCTACTGTAAAAAACACAGAAAAAAAAAAAAACAAGTGTTGGCAAGGATGTGGAAATTGGAATCCTAATATTCTATTCTGATAGGATTTTTAAAACTCTTTTCTGTTTTACTATGAGATAACTTTTGAATCAGTCTATTTTCATCCTCAGGTACCCATTTCGGTCTAGGAGTCAGCAGTATCCTTCTCCTGGACCATTCTATAAGTTGCTTGGCTGGCTTTGCATATACAAGGCCTGCTTGTAATCCAGTCTTCCCCACACTTATCAGAATGGTCTTTAAAAATAGAACTCTGGGGCACCTGGGTGGCTCAGTGGTTGAGTGTCTACCTTTGGTTCATGTCGTGATCCCGGGGTCCTGGGATCCAGTGCCACATCCGGCTCTGCGTGGGGAGCCTGCTTCTCCCTCTGCCTATGTCTCTGCCTCTCTCTGTGTCTCTCATGAATAAATAAATAAAATCTTTTAAAAAAATAAAAATAGAACTCTGATCATATTCCTCCCTTGTTTAAAATATGTGTATGGCAATTTTATACAGTGCTCATGATATGCCAGGCAATCTTAAGCTCTTTACATGTTTTAACTAATTTCATTCTTATAAACTTATGTGATAAGCACTATTATTATCCTCATTTTACCTAAAGGGAAATTAAGACACAAGTTAAATGATTTTTTTCCCCTGGTGCTACTATTAATATGTAGCCAAGATGTGTGAAGCCAGGCAGTCTGTCTCCAGAGTCTACTTTGCCTCTAAGAACATTTCAGTGGCTTTCTTTGTCCTTAAGAAAGCGTGCAAAACTAGCCAGATAGGATCTTAAGGATTATATGTTAAAGGAGAGGTGTTTTGGTTATCTATCTTTAGGGATAAAAAATTGCAGAGGAAAGTTGTTATGGGTTCAATTATGTCCTCCCAAAATTCATATGTTGAAGTCCTAACCCCCAATACCTCAGAATGTGACCTTATTTTAAAATAGGATCATTCAGAAAAAAATAAAATATAAATAATAAAATAAAATAGGATCATTGCATATGTAATTAGTTAAGTTAGGATGAGTTCAGACAGGAGTAGAGTAGGCTTCTAATTCAATATGACTGAAGCCCTTATACAAAAGACAAATTTGGACACACACATGCATACAGGGAGAACACCTTTATGAAGGTGTTCATATGAATACCTTCATGGGTTTATGGGTTTATGAATACCTTTATGAAGATAAAGGTAGAGATTGGGTAATACATCTACAAACCAAAAAACATCAAAAGTTGCCAGCAAACCACCAGAAGCTAGGAGAGAGTCCTAGAATAGATTTTTCCTAACAGCTTTTGGAAGGAACCAACCTTCCTGACACTTTGATCTTGGATTTCTGGTAGAACTGTTAAGACAATAAATTTCTGTTCTTTATGCTTCCTAATTTGTGGTTCTTTGTTGTGGCAGCCTGAGCAAGCTAATACAGAGATTTCCCCAGATGTTTCACATCTATGACCATCTCAGGTGCAGTTATAACTAAGATTGTTACAGACTTTCTTTTGCCAGTATAACACCTTTTATTTTTTTTTAAAAGATTTCATTTATTTATTCATGAGAGACACACACAGAGAGAGAGGCAGAGATTCAGGCAGAGGGAGAAGCAGGCTCCAAGCAGGGAGCCCGATGTGGGACTCGATCCCGGGACTCCAGGATCATGCCCTGAGCTGAAGGCAGATGCTCAATCATTGAACCACCCAGAAGTCCCTCCAGTACAACTTTTTAAATTGAAGTATAATTGATAGACCTAATACTTGTTTCAAATGTACAACATAATGATTCGATATTTGTATATATATTGCAAAATGATCACCACAGTAAGTCTGGTTAATATCTGTCACTACATATCATTACAGACTTTTTTATGATGAGAACTTTTAAATCTAGTCTCAGCAAATTTCAAATATGGAATACATTATCATTAACTATAGTTGTCATGCTATACATTATATTCTCGTGTCTTATTTTAGATTTGATTCCCTTCATCTATTTTGCCCTTGCCCTCACCCCACCTCTGGCAAACACCAATTTGTTCTCTGTCTCTAGAGCTTGTTTTGAGGGGAAGTGGAGGGATCAGATTCCACATATAAGTGAGACCATACAGTATTTGTCTTTCTATGTCTGCCTTTTTCACTTAGCATGATGCCCTCAAGATCCATTCCTATTGTCACAAATGGCAAGATTTCATTCTTTTTATGGCTGAATAATATTCAATGGTTTATATATATCACATCTTCTTTATCCATTCATCTTTTGATGGACACTTGATTTCTTTCCATACCTTGGCTATTGAAAAATAATCCCGCAAAGAACATGGAAGTGCATATATCTTTGAGGTAGTGTTCTCATTTTTTTTTAAAGACAAATACCCAGAAGTGGAATCAGTAGATAATATGGTAGTTCTATTTTTAGTTGTTGGGGGAATCTCCATACTGTTCTCCATGGTGGCTGCACCAACTTACATTCCCACCAATAGTGTAGGAGAGCTCCCTTTTCTCTACACCCATGCCTGCATTTGTTATCTCTTGTCTTTTTGATAACAGCCATTCTGACAGGTGTGAAGTGATATCTCATTGTGGTTTTGATTTGCACTTCCCTGATGATTAGAGATGTTGACCATTTTTTCATGTACCTGTTGGCCATCTGTATGTCTTCTTTGGAAAAATGTCCATTCAGATCCTCTGCCCTTCTTCAAATTAGATTGTTTGGGGTTTTGGTTGTTTTTTTTTTATATTAAATTGTAAGAGCACATTATATATTTTGGACTTTAAGAACTTCTTAACTTTGTAGCATCTCTATGTTTATTAAGATTCTTTAGTGTTTAATGATAAATTCCAAAAAAGAAACATACGGACCAGATTGCTTGCCTCTGGATATCTGAGGAAGAAGGAATTTATGGAAAGTGTACTTATCTTTACAGCCAGTCTTGTGAAAGAAAATAACAAAAGGATGCAGAGGCAATAGCAACATAAAAAAGGAAAGACAAGAAGGCTGCCCTTGGGGCCTGCCAAAGAGAGAGAGAGAGAGAGGATAGGGAGATGCTTGGGCCTAAGAGCCTAGAAGCTTCTCTGGAATTCCAACACTTTTAACTTCTCTTGTCCAGAGAATTGCAGCAATCTTTTCACGGGCCTCTTCTATCTCCTGTCTTTGCTCCTGCCATTTCTCCAGCCTCAGTGTTCACTAACCTCTTCTTTGAGTACCAGAACTGAGACTAGGGTGAGGCAAACAAGGCCCCGAGGGTGCAAAAGATAAGGAAAACATTCACTCAGGTGCCAGCCCTGTGTTTTCACTGCCTTGAGAGCGAAGGCTTTTCTAAATTCTGCACCTGCGGTGCCTGTTGAATTCAAAGCTTTTCACCCTTCAATGCTCATCTACTCTCCCTGATAATCCCAGTCAAAAGTAATTGCTTGTCCTATGTGTTGCTGTAACACTTTGCTTATTTTTCTATGAACTTAAAGTACTCCTATCACTCCATGATAAATCTGGAGTCATCCTTGATCCTTGTATTCATGCAAACCCCACATTCAATCTGTCAAGACATCTTTTTGACTCTGCCTTTTTTAAAAAAGATTTTATTTATTTATTTGTTTGTTTGTTTTATTTATTTATTTGACAAAGAGAAAGAGAACACAAGCAGGGAGAGCAGCAGAGAGCAAGGAAGAAGCAGGCTCCCCACTGAGCAGGGAGCCTGATTGGGGCTTGATCCCAGGACTCTGGGATCATGACCCGAGCCAAAGGCAAACACTTGACCGACTGAGCCACCCAGGTGCCCCTTGACTCTGCCTTAATAATATCCCCAATATGACCACCTTTCACTCTCTGCCTTCTTACCACCTTCTTCTGAAACTGCTGGACAATTGCAATGGCCTTCTAGTTTCCACTCACTTGCTCTGCCCATGCCCCCTGCCTCCATTTGTACTGGCATACCTTGGAGATATTGCAGGTTTGGTTCCAGACCACAGCAATAAAGAAAATATTGCAATAAAACCAGTCAAATAATTTTTTTGTTTCCCAGTATATATGAAAGTTACATTTACACTATATTGTAAGTGTGCAACAGCATTATGTCTAAAAAATGTAAATATCTTAATTTTAAAATGTTTTATTGCTAAAAATGCCAACCATCATTATGCTGAGTGAAGTAAGTCAATCGGAGAAGGACAAACATTATATGTTCTCATTCATTTGGGGAATATAAATAATAGTGAAAGGGAATAGAAGGGAAGAGAGAAGAAATGTGTGGGACATATCAGAAAAGGAGACAGAACATAAAGACTCCTAACTCTGGGAAACGAAATAGGGGTGGTGGAAGGGGAGGAGGGCGGAGGATGGGGGTGAATGGGTGACGGGCACTAAGGGGGGCACTTGACGGGATGAGCACTGGGTGTTATTCTGTATATTGGTAAATTGAACACCAATAAAAAATAAATTTATTAAAAAAAAGAACTTTCAGCCAGTCAATATTTTTGCTGGTAGAGAGTTTTGCCTCCATGTTGATGGCTGCTAAATAACAAGAGTGGTGGTTGCTGAAGGTTGGGGTGGATGTGGCAATTTCTTAAAATAAGACAATAGTGAAGTTTGCTGGATTGAGTGACTCTTCCTTTCATGACCAATGTCTCTGTAGCATGTGATACTGTTTGGTAGCATTTTGCCCACAGTAGAACTTCTTTCAAAATTGGAGTCAGTCTTCTCAAACCCTGTTATTGCTTTATCAACTAACTTTCTGGAATATTCTAAGTTCTTTGTTGTCATTTCAATAATCTTCACAGCATCTTAACCAAGAGTAGTTTCGATCTCAAGAAATTCTTTACTCATCCACTAGAAGCAACTCATCTGTGAAAGTTTTATCATGAGATTATACCAATTCTGTCATATCTTCAGGCTCTACTTCTAATTCTAGTTCTCTTGCTATTTCCATTACATCTTGCAGGGACTTCCTCCATCGAAGTCTTGCACACCCGTAAGTTATCTATGAGGGTTGGAATCAACTTCTTCCAAGCTCCTGGTAATGTTGATATTTTGACCTCTTCCCATGAGTCATGAATGTTCTTAATGGCATCTAGGATGGTGAATCCTTTCCAGAAGATTTCCATGGACTTTGCCCAGATCCATCAGAGGAACCACTCTCTAAGGCAGCTATAGCCTTATGAGATGTATTTCTTCAATAATAAGGTTGAAAGTCAAAACTACTCCTTGATCCATGAGCTGCAGAATGGATGTTATGTTAGCAGGCATTAAAACCACATTCATCTCATTGTACATCGCCATCAGAGCTCTTGGGTGATCAGGTGCATTGTCAATGAGCAGTAATACTTAGAAAGGAATCTTTTCTTCTCAGCAGTAGGTCTCAACAGCAGCCTTAAAATGGCCACTAAACCATTTTATAAGCAGATGTGCTGTCATCTAGGCTTTGTTGTTCCACTAATAGAGCACAGACAGAGTAGATTGAGCATAATTCTTAAGGGCCCTAGGACTTTCAGATGGCAAAGGAGCAGTGGCTTCAACTTAAAGTCACCAGCTGCATTAGCCCCTAACAAGAGGGCCAGCCTATCCTCTGGAGCTTTGAAGCCAGGCATTGACTTCTCCTCTCTAGCTGTGAAAGGCCAAGACGGCATTTTCTTCCAACAGAAGGCTGTTTCGTCTACATTAAAAAATCCATTGTTCAGTGTAGGCACCTTTGTTAATGACCTTAGCTAGAGTTTCTGGATCACTTGCTGCAGCTTCTCCATCAGCACTTGCTGCTCCACTTTGTACTTTGATATCATGGCGATGGCTTCTTTCCTCAAACCTCATGACCCACCCTCTGCCAGCTTCAGACTTTTCTCCTGCAGCATCCTCACCTCTCTCAGCCTTCATAGAATCGAAGAGGCTTGCTCTGGATCAGGCTTTGGCTTAAGGAAATGTTGTGGCTCATTTGATCTTCTATCCAGACCACTCAAACTTTCTCCATCTCAGCCATAAGGCTGTTTTGCTTTCTTATCACCGGTGTGTTCACTGGGTTACTGCTTTTAATTCCTTCAAGACCTTTTCCTTTGCATTCACAACATGGCTTGCTATTTGGCACAAGAGGCCTAGCTTTCAGCCTATCATGGCTTTTGACATGCCTTCCTCACTAAGCTTAATCATTTCTAATTCTTCATTTCACATGAGAGACATGCAGCTCTTCATTTCACTTGAACGCTTAGATGCCATCTTAAGGTAATTATTAATTAGTCTAATTTCTTTTTTAAAAATGTTTATTTACTCATTTTAGAGAGAAAGCAAGGAAGCAGAGGGAAGAGCATACATAAGGAGAGGAACAAGCAGACCACACCCACCTGAACACAGACCAAATCCCACAACCGAGATCATGACTTGAGCTGAAACCATGAGTTGGGCACCGAACCGACTGAGCCACCTAGGAGCCTCTTAGTTGGTCTAATTTCAGTGTTGTTGTGTCTCAGGAATGGGGAAGACAAGGAGAGGGAGAGAGATGGGGGAATGGCCAGTGGGTGGAGGAGTCAGAGCACAAATATTTACCAATTAAATTCTCTATCTTTTATGGGTACAGTTTGTGACATTCCAAAACAATTACAATAGTAATATCAAAGATCACAAATCACCATAACAAGTACAATAATGAGACAGCTTGAAATATTATGAGAATTACCAAAATGTGACACAGAAGCATGAAGTAAACAAATGTTGTTGGAAAAATTATGCTGATAGATTTGCTTGATGCAAAGTTGTCACAAACCTTCAATCTGTTAAGAATGCAGTATCTGCAAAGCTCAATAAAGTGAAGCTCAATAAAATAAGGTATACCTGTCTTCTGAAAAGCATTCAAAGGGATCACCTTTTAAAATTTGATACAGAGAGGCATCTGAGTGGCTCAATTGGTTGAGCAGCTGACTCTTGATTTTGACTCAGGACATGATTTCAGGGTCATGAGATTAAGCCCCACATTGGGCTCTGTGTTCAGCAGGGAGTCTGCTTGAGATTCTCTTTCTCTCGTTCTCTCTCTGTCTGTGCCTCCACCCCTGCCTCTCAAATTTATTCTCAAATAAATAAAATCTCCAAAAAACACTCTTTCTTTAAAAAATTAAATAAAAATAAAAATCAGTAAAATGTATAAAAAGAGACTGCCCCCAACAAAAAAAGCTAAGAGAAATTTACTAAATTATTATTTTTTAGTTTTTTTTTATTTGAGAGAGAGCATATGTGTATACAAGTGAGCAGGGGAAGAGGTAGAAGGAGAGATAGAGAGAATATCAAGCAGATCCCTGCTGAGCTAGGAACCTAACTCAGTGCTTGATCTCACAACCCCAAGACCAGGACCTGAGCTGAAACCAAGAGTAGGATGCCTAAACAACCGAGCCACCCAAGCTCTCCAATTTATTAAATTATTAATAGGAGCAATGTTTGAATAGCATCATTCAGATAATTTTTACCTTTCTTTTTTATACTTTTTGTAAGTATAAATGTTTAATGAGCATGTTATCCAAATGAAGAAATGTAACTTTTTATTTTAAGTAAAAAAAAAATGCGTAGTAAGTTGCACTTGATAATCCTATAGTAAAATTAGCAGGATTTGCAGGAGAAAATGTGAATTGACAGAGGAAGGCAAATCAAATAGAGAATTGGCCTTGAAACTGCCTCCGTGTTTTGGTAAATATTACTTAAATTACTTATGAGACTACTCCTTTTATTAAAAAGTCTCTGCTATTATAATATGCCTA
The DNA here is from genome assembly GCF_905146905.1 of Nyctereutes procyonoides. Lineage (NCBI taxonomy): Eukaryota > Metazoa > Chordata > Mammalia > Carnivora > Canidae > Nyctereutes > Nyctereutes procyonoides. The sequence continues at coordinate 39,759,808 of NW_026575044.1, forward strand.
TTTTCACTTTTCCTTGATGATCAAAAAGGCCATTTCTAGTGGAGCTCTTTCACACCCTTCTAGAGCTTACTTCTTAAAGCTGATCCACATCCATGGAGCCCATCATAACAACTATTCACTATATTCACTTTGTGTTTTAGTGGAGACCTCTCAGTCATGTGGAGTTGAAGATTTGGTAAATGCATCTTGGAGCTTTTTGTAAGAATATTTCTGGAATTCTGGTTCCCTACTGTTAAAATAAATAAATTCTCTACACCAGCATGTCAGAAGGGAGCTGGGCTTTGGAGCTAAGGTCAAGGGTAGGGTCAATCAGCAGGAGTCTTACAAAATCTCAGAGGCTATGACATCTCAATGCAGGGTAAGTTTTTTCTAATGTAAAAGTGAGTGTTTGCAGATTCTTGGGGAAAAAAAAACAGGTAACTTGGCAACTTTTTTCTTCCAATCTCTAAAAAAAAAAATCTCTCCAGCAGTTATCAGATTGAAAGTCATAAATAAAGCTCCATGTCTTACATAATAGAAAAAAAAGTAGCTTTTCTTAGATTTAACTATTGTTTTAATCAGGTAATTTTCTACCATATATCAAACAGAGCCCATTTAATGAAAAAACTTAAGAACAAAACTAGTCTATAAGTCTCTATCCTTAGAGAAAGCACTAGAGAATCAAGAAACTATAAAATTAATACCAAAAACAATTCTTGAGCTTCAATTATGTATCTGGCACCGTTTCCATGTTCTAGTATAATACAGATTTACCCGTAACTGCAATTTGGTTTGGGTTACCTGAGGGAAAAAAACTGAACATGTTTTTTAAGTTTGCAATGCTTAAAAATCATATGGGTCTTATCAATTCAAAGTGAAATTAGGACTAGCAAAATAATTAGGTTTTATATAGATCTAAATGTACATTTGATGTACAAATGTGGAATTATATGGCACTTTTAAGTCATAAAAGGCATTCTTATTTCCTGAATTTAGTTCTCAGAATACAATCTTATATGATGTTTCATGAAGAAGTTATTCAATAGTCAAATAAGTTGGGGAAATGGCATATGCTCTAACTTCATCCTGAAAACTCAAATTCAAAGAATCATGTTAAAGTCTGTAGGAAATTCTATAAGAACCCAATATAACTTTGTTTAATCTAATGTTTTTGTAATTTACATTATCATGGAGCCTCTTTTTTGTTTGTTTGTTTCTATAATATTTATTAACATTTTCTAGAATCTCTTTGAAACACTGCTCCAGGCCAATGTCCTCATTTTTATAGAAGGTGAGAGCCCAGAAATAAAGTGATTTGCTTACAGAAACAGTTCTTTATTTACTTAGAGAGACTCGTAGGTAGGTAAGCTACATGGTATTTTTTTTAAATCAACTTCAATTATTTCTTCCTATTGAAACTTTGAACTATTAGTGATCATAGGCAAAAACAATCTAACTTTCTGCAGCTAGACTCTTAGTGAAAAATACTACACACTTCAGTCTTCCCTGACTTAAATTAGTTTATGTAAATCAAGTAATAGGCATCTGATGGAAATTAAATTATTTGGGAGGGTAAGTTATCTATTAATCACCTAGCTATGAAAAGGTCACTATATCATCATGTAGTGGTTAGCACTCTAGACTCTGAAAATGTTACTCTAAATAACTCTTTCAAGGTTCAGCAGGGTCTCCACTACCTAACAAAGTCTTCCTTGACAACCCCCATTCACAGTGATTTTGCCCTTCTCCAATCAATATGTAATCAAATTCTGTCTTCTATTGTTACTTACATGCCCCATGTGTATATCTTATCTCTCTAAACATATTGCAGGCTCCTAGACTGCTAAAACTAATTCTTACTTTTCTTACCAGTCACTTTTGACACATCATAGATTCTCAAGAAATACTTTTGGATGCCTCACAAATGACCAATTGGATGGAACAGGGGAAATAAGAAAGGAGCCCCACCTTTGATCTTCTACCTTCAATGCAGAATTCCTCTCTCAGCTTGTATGGCTAGCAATACCTTCTTGGCAGTCTTATCTAGGGGTCCACAGTAAGCTGGGCTGCCCTTGCTCAAGGGACACTGCTTGACCCTGTCAACATTCCAGTGGATCAGTGAGAAACTCGTCAAATCAGCAGGACAAGTACGAGTCATGCTCCAAATCTGTTGGGAGATCAGATGGGCTTACTCAATAATAAAATGGAAGCCTGATTTTATTCTACTGTTTGGCCTCAGATTGATTAGGCACATGCTCCTAAAATACAAAGCAGCTGCTTTTTAACACTCAAGTTAAATTGTCTTCCTCAAAGAAAAGCTGATCCCAGAGTACAGATAGTTCTAATTATGTTTTACCCTGTTTTATGGCAAGATCTGAGAGATGCTGAAAAGGAAGAAAGGAAACTTTTCTCCCTCCCTATCACTGATGACCCAGGCTGACTTTGGTTAAGGAGTAAGCCCTGTACTAAAAAGGTTTAAACAAACCCAGTACCCATAAAGTGGGATCTCTTACTGTTCCTAGGAATTCCAATTTGTGTTATATATACATCTTTGGTTGATATGGACCAATATTGTCAGATTAACTCATGGTTTTGGCCTACAAACAAATCAATGCATGTTGATTGTGCAGGTGCCATGTTTTCAGCACTGCTGTAGGCACTGTGAGGTCTGTAGAAGATGTGCAAAGATATGGTTCTTCCCCTTGAGGGATTTACAATCTAATAAGGTAAGATAAGGCTAACATTGAAAACAACTGTGAACAATACAAGGCGATATATATGATCCAGTGCTGACCTGAAGGCCTTGGACTTTAACTGTAGTAGAAATTCGGTGAAAGGGTAAGAGTCACTGGGAATTTCAGACATAAAAGAAGACTTCATGAAGAAAATGGGACAGAGGTGAACCCTACAGGAGGGACAGGACTGGAGGCAAAGAAGTTAGGCTGTCCAGTCTAGTTTCAGGCAGTATCATTTTGTTAATTCTTTGAGACACCCCAATTCTTGATTATTATAAGACAGAATACTAATAAACAAACACACTTTCAATCACTGAATTATTACGTTTTCTAAAAACTACCTTTTTTTAAAAATTAAAATTTAATAATATACTATTATTTTAGTGGTCAATTTTCCATTTCCCAGTTAGCAGAGTAAGGCCAATAATTTGGTTTATTAGTTCTAAAGTTATTAGTTATATGATATAGTTTATTAAAAAGTAAAACAGGGACACCTGGGTGGCTCAGCAGTTGAGTGCCTGCCTTCAGCTCAGGGTCAGCTTAGGGCGTGACCCCGGGGTCCCGATATCAAGTCCCACATTGAGTTCCCCACGGGGAGCCTGCTTCTCCCTCTGCTTCTGTCTCTGCCTCTCTCTGTGTCTCTCATGAATACATAAATAAAATCTTAAAAAAAAAAACGTAAAATAAAGTGGTCACTATGTGCTAGGATCTTTGTTGGGTGCTGAGGATAAAGTGGTGCATAAGTAACCAAAATGCCTGTCAAGTTTCAATGTGTTGGTGGAGACAGACATATAAAGAACAACATGATTACAACTACAGTATGTGTCATCAAAGAAAAAATAGATAGAGGTATGAAAGCACATATCAGGGAAGTCTAATTTATTTTGGAGAAACAGTGACAAATTTCTTTAAAATTTGGTAATTTAAGCCAAGATCTAAAGTATTTAAGAGTTAGAAGTAAAGGTGATAGGAACAGAATATTCTAGGAATAGAGAAGGCAATTAATGTGGTTAGAGGGTAGAGAGAGATAAGCCTAGACAAATAAGTCAAGCTGGGTCATGTTTATCTATCTATATTACAAACAATTTGTAAATTATAGCAAGTTGAAATATTCAGCACTGATGACATTTTATTTTACTCTTATCACAAACTATGATGAGAATTAAGTTGCTCTTTGGTAGAAACAATTTGAAGAGATAAACATAAAGCAAGAATGCCTTGTTATTTCATACATGTTGCCTTCTGTTCAGTATGTATCTACAAGATACAAATGGAACTTTAAAATTCTAGTTAAAGTGATTACCTCTAAAATTACAAAATAGATTAAGAAAAATCAGACCCCTAGGAGGCAACATAATGAAGCAGTTAAGTGCATGGAATTTGAAACTAACCTTTCTGAGTTTGAATTCCAGCTTTTCTACTTACTCATTCTATGACATTAGGCAAATTGAACTCAATTTTCCTGCCTTTAAAATGGGGGTAGATTACACTAAAACATAAGTAACCAAAACAAAACAAAACAAAAACAAAAACAAACAAACAAAACACAAGTAAATAAATTGGAATTCATCAAAATTAAAAACTTCCATGTTTCGGGCGGCCCTGGTGGCTTAGCGGTTTAGCATTGCCTTCGGCCCAGGGTGTGATCCTGAAGACCAGGGATCAAGTCCCATGTCAGGCTCCCAGCATGGAGCCTGCTTCTCTCTCTCTCTCTCTCTCTCTCTCTCCCCCCTCCTCTTTCTGTGTCTCTAATAAAAACAAAATCAAGTAAGTGGAAAGACAACCCACAGAATGGGGAAGATTATGTATAAATTACATATCTGATAAGGTACTTTATCTAGAATATACAAATTCTTAAAACTCAGTAATAAAAAGATAAATAACCGATTGAAAAGTGGGCTGGGGGTGCCTGAATTAAAGCATCCAATTCTTGGCTTTGGCTCAGATCATGATTTTGGGGTTGAGACAGCCTGCATTGCACTTTGGACTTAGTGTGGAGTCTGCTTGGGACTTTCCTTTCCCAACCATGTGCACTCTCTGTCTGTCTGTCTCTCTCTTTCTCTCTAAAATGACTAGCTAGATCTTTAAAAAGGGGGGAGGGGCTAGTGATCTGAACAAGAATTTCTCCAGGGAAGATTTACAAATAGCCAATAAGCACATGAAAAGATGTTTGACATCATTAACCATCAGAAAACTGCAAATCAAATAAGATACTACTTCATATCCATTAACACGGCTATAATTAAAAGATAAATAATAACAAATGTTGGTGAGAATGAAGAAATTAAAACTTTCATACACTACTGATGGGAATGTAAAATGGTATAGCCACTTTGAAAAAACAAGCTGGTAATTCTTCAGAAAATTAAACATAGAGTAATAGAGATTTTTGTCTCTTTTGTTCCCAAGTTCCTGGCACACAGTTGGCTCTGAAAGATATTTATGAATGAATAAATGATCTGGAGGAAGTATAATACATAAATTTTATATATGCAGTATATATTCATAACCACCACCCTTCCAAAAAAGCATATAAGGATGGGAAATGCCAAGCAAATAGTTTCTCATTCCCTCTTCCCACTCTACAGCTATAACCACTGATCCATGAGATTTTAACTAAAACAATGAAGTCCAGACAACTAGCTCCTTATTTGCAACAGTTAGAGCCATACCTGAATAGATCACCTTTTTCTCAGAAGCATCCTAGAGTTTGGAGGTTAAGGAAGTCTAGAAAGATATATTTAGGGCCAGGGCCAGATATGTGTTTCCCCTCTATATTGCAGTTTGCTCCACAAATACCTGACTAAACCCAAACTAAAAGGCAGTTAGATAAGGAGTTTATACTATAATATAAACTTAAGAATGGTCACTGCTGACAAATAATCCCAAATTCAACACTTAGTTGTGTACAGAAACAAAACAAAAATAATATAGTTTTAGACAGAATAGAACATTTCAAGTAAAGTCAATTTATGGACAAAAATAACAAATTCAACTCATTTATTTACTTTTGCATCCTATTAAAACTCTGCTAAGAAAACAATAAAGGGGAGCCCCTGAATGGTGCAGCTCATTAAGAGTCTGACTCTTGGTTGTGGCTCAGGTCATGATCTTGGGGTCCTGAGACTGGGCCCTGTGTTGAGCCCGGCACCGGGCTCTGAGCTCAGGGAGGAGTCTGCTAAAGTTTCTCTCTGCCCCTCCCTGTGCTTCCTCTCTCTCTCATAAATAAATAAATAAATAAATAAATAAATAAATAAATAAATAAATCTGCCTTTTTAAGAAACAATAAAAAGATTTTTTTAGAAAAAAAAATCCATAGGTACGGAAAGGAGCCAGAACTGAGACAACAGGAACAAAGCTAGGAAGAGATAGCCACATTTAAATGTGGATCCCCACATTTTTAATTGAAAAGGCCCAATACTATGAACAAGAATTCTCTCACCCCAAAACATATCATTGAAAATTAGTCATGGGATCCCTGGGTGGTGCAGCGGTTTAGCGCCTGCCTTTGGCCCAGGGCACAATCCTGGAGACCCGGGATTGAATCCCACGTCAGGCTCCCCGTGCATGGAGCCTGCTTCTCCTCTGCCTATGTCTCTCTCTCTCTCTCTCTCTCTCTCTCTCTCTCTCTCTCTCTCTCTTTCTCTGTGACTATCATAAATAAATGAAAATTTAAAAAAATATCTTTAAAAAAAAGAAAAAGAAAATTAGTCATAAAGAGAGGATTCTACAAGCTATTGGAGAGAAAAAACAGGTTTATGCAAAGATCAAGAATCAGAAGAGATTTAAACTTCTCAATAGCAATGCTGAAATCTGAAGACAATGAAGAAATGCCTTCAAATTTTTAAAGGAAAATTGTCTCCATGTGATAATTCTAGACCCAGCTAAACTATCAATCCAAACAATCTTCCAAATGGGAAGATCAAATAAAGACATTGTCACTCAAGTAAAGTCTCAAAGATTTACCTTCCATACATTCTTTATCAGGAAACAGAAAATATACTTCATTAAAATAAAAAGATAAATCACAAACAAGCAAGATATGGAATACAAGAAACAAAGGACCTAACACAATCAAGAGGCAGGCCAACAGAATCCTGACAATGATGATGAAGAAATATCCCAAGATAATGCCTACCTGCCAAGCATGGATAGCAATTAGTCCAGTTTGGAACAAGCCAGAAAGCTCAGGAATAGCTTCTTAAGAAGAGAAAACTGATGGAATTTTTGGTACATGTGAATGTGTTTGAAAGATTTAGATAATTAGGAAGACTTTGGCATTGAAAATATATAAAGAACAAAAGAAATTATGCAATGATTAATCCTAAAGAAACCAAAGAGTCATACAGAAAAGAAAAAGTAATCAGTTTCCTACACAGCTTGACTGTGAATAATATTTGCATAATATATCATATATTATATATGTATGCATGTATAATATGATCTAACAAAAATTACAATATCACTATACTAGGAGGGGGGAGATTTAGGTGAAGATGATGTGAGAAAATGGAGGACTGTGTGAAAGAGAGCTAAATCATTGTCTTTCACAATGGAGTTCCATTCATAATGTCTAAAACTGAAAAATCATAAAATAGTAGTACAACTGTATTATTTAGATAAATAAAGGTAAGTAGCAAAATTAATGGATAAGAGAAGTAATGGTAGATAACTATTTTTCCTAATAAGCTTTATGAAACTATTGACTCCTTCAACTATATGCATATATGATATTGACAAAAGTAAAAGTAAACTTTATCCCGGTGCTACAAAGGGTAAAAAATGAATAAGATTTGGTCCTTCAAATTGCTTATTGTCAAGTTGGGGGAAGAAAGATACTCAGCTATAATGTATGAGATGGTGTGAAGTGTACCCTGAGAGGTTAAAACAGAAAACTAGGGAACCCTGAGGAGGGCAAAGGGGGATAAATAGTTTTTCGTAAAGGTTTCATGTTAGGTCTGAAAGGAAATGCAGAGATTTTAGCAGGTAGAGATGAGCATGGCAGGTATCCCGGGTAAAAGGATTCTGTGAGTAAAAGTAGACAAGCAGAAAAGCTGTGCTGTTGTCCAGAAAGGAAGACACAGTCTGATTTGATGGAGTATGCTGTCTAAGCAGGATGTGCTGAGAAATTAAGCTGGGGAGGGAAATTGAGGACAGACCTTTGGATGACCTTGAATATCCCATTAAAGCTTTTGGAAAACAATGGGAAATTGCAAAGTTTTTGGAGTAGGGAATTGATATGATCTAAGCTGCAATTTAGGAAGATTATCTGGCAGCGGTACATGAGTTAGATTGGAAAGAGAAAAAAAGAAGACAAGGAAATAAGAAGGAACCCAATTCAACAACCCAGGGCAGTGGTTTAAGGATCTGAACTTCAACAGGTTGGTGAAAATGGAAAGGCAAGGATGAATAGGAGATCTTTCAGAGACAACAATCAAACCTGCTCTTAAAAATTTACTAATTTGCTTTTGCTTTTCTTCTGTTGGAAATTCTTCACAAGCACTATGGTTTTAACTGGCTGATATAGGGAGACTGGAAGCCAAGTAAATCATTTTGATTTGTACTTTATATATTTTTAAAAAGCCAACTAGTTAATAAGCCTTAGAACATTCTGATCTTGGTACAAATGCCTGATGTGCTCATGTTTTCTAACATTATATTTCATTTCCATTGGTTTTTTAAATGTGTAGTTGCTATATATCATTGACTACAGACTTTAAAAAGAATTTAATTACACTTTACTGTTCATCATTTCATCATCCTTGTGAACCTAAGTTATTTTTTAATATAAATAAGAGAAAAGCTCATAGCTAACATCATAGTCAGTAGTGAAAAGCTAAAAGCTCTTCTTCTAAATCAGGAATAAGACAAAGATGCCCACTCTTGCCACTTTTTTTCAATGTAGTATTGGAAGTCCTAGCTAGAGCAATTAGGCAAAAAAAGAAAGAAAGAAAGAAAGAAAGAAAGAAAGAAAAGAAAAGAAAAGAAAAGAAAAGAAAAGAAAGAAAAGAAAAGAAATAAAGAGCATTCAAACTGGAAGAAAAGAAGTAAAACCATTACTATTTACAAATGACATGGTACTATACAGAGAAAACCCTGAAGACCCCATCAAAAAAGTGTTACAACTAAAAAATAAATTCAATAAAGTTGCAGGACACAAACTCAATGCACAAAGGTCTGTCACATTTTTATATATCAATAATGAACTACCAGAAAAAGAAATTAAGAAAATAGTCCCATTTACAAAATAATAAAATACCTAGGAATAAATTTAATCAAGGAGGTGAAATATATCCTTATAAAATAAGTGCGCAAATCTATTGTTTAACCACAATAGTGGCTACATCACTAGTAACACTGACCTCAATCTCTCCCATACTCCCAATCTACCCATCATTCACAACAGATAAATGTTTCTCCTTAATATTCAATCACTGCTTCAAATTTATGCAGTCGTTATTTTTTTTAAAAAAAAACTTTATTTATTTATAGAGATGCAGAGAGAGAGAGGGGCAGAAACACAGGCAGAAGGAGAAGCAGGCTCCATGCAGAGCGCCTGACGTGGGACTCGATCCACGGTCTCCAGGATGACGCCCTTGGCTGCAGGCGGCGCTAAACCGCTGCGGCACCAGGGCTGCCCTGCAGTCGTTTTTAATGCCTGCCCTAAAAAACTAGAAATTGTCTGCTTGACATTCAAGGCCTCCAAGACCTGGTCCCATTCACTTCTGCAGTTTTACTTTCAATGACCTCTAACACTACACCTCCACTCCAACGTAGCTGATCTCTTCATTATACCCTACTCTCAACATGCATATTTGCATTTCAGTGTTTTGCTTTCAGGCTTTTCCTAGCTGGGATTCCTTCCCTGGACATTTTCCCTTATTTAAATTCCTGCCTGCCGGGGAATCCCTGGGTGGCTCAGCGGTTCGGCCCCTGCCTTTGACCCAGGGCGTGATCCTGGAGTCCCGGGATCGGGTCCCGTGGCAGCCTCCTTGCATGGAACCTGCTTCTCCCTCTGCCTGTCTCTCTGCCTCTCTCTCTCTCTATCATGAATAAATAAATAAATCTTTAAAAAATAAATAAATAAATTCCTACCTGCCCTCTAAGATTAAGGTTCTACTTTCTCCATTCTCTTCTCTCCCAGCCAGATACATCAGGGAAAGTTGGATCTTTGCATTTGCTAAAGCTTTGGAGTTAGCGTCATATAACTTGGCATTTAATAATCTGCTTCATTTTTGTGACTCCTTTCCAAGCAGTCTACCATTTTCTGGAGAACAGGTTAATTCTATCATGTACTTCTGATCCCCTCTACCTTTATTCTCTGCATTAGTTATAATTATTTTGGCTGCAAAAGACAGAACCCCAATTGAAATTAGCTAACAAAAAAGAGATTATTTTGCCTAATGTAAATAAAGAATCTATGGGTAGAGTAGGATTTAGAAGCACATTTGAACCTGGGTGTTTGAATAACATCATCACGAATAGGTCTCTCACCATCTCTTGATCCTGCTTTCCTCTGAGAGAATGAGTCCAGGCAGATTCTTCACATGTATTAACACACATGGCCAGTAAAAACTTGGAACTTAAATCTGAACAGCTTGGTAAACTCAGCAGAAAGAATGCATATTATTCTCCATCGTTCTAGAAAAAAACCCAAGGTTGACTCTCATTGGAGAGAGTCACATATTCACCACTGAATCAGTCACAACACCTCTTATTAATTAAGTCTGGGTCACATGATCAAGCCTTGATGTGGGGAGATGGTCTCCCGTGGATGAAAACTACACCCACTGAGAATGGCACTGGGATGCTTTTCCAATAGGAAAATCCAGACATCGTTACCTGAAGAAGGGGAAATGATTCAGAGCAGGCAAAAAAATAGCCTGTGTCTGCCATACCCGTCCATCTCCCAGGTCACTTATATCATTATAAAAATCTCTTTCAAATACTCAAATAAGATCAACTTTCTTGAGCTGCCAAATTGTATTTTATTTTTGAAGCACTGTGGTAAAGATGCAGATGGGCAAAATGTGGCATCTAGAAGGGTGGAAAGTCGTCTCTTTGTAAACATTGGAAGTCAAGGCAGTCTAATGTGGTAAAGTAGTAGCACCAAATGAATCCTCTTCTGTCTTTGATTACGGTGGATTTGAAAGGTACTGTTATATATATATAGTACTGTTATATATATATATATATATATATATATATATATATATATATATAGTGCCCTGTTAATGCACTATAAAGCATCTTAATTAGGGATGCCTGGGTGGCTCAGCGGTTGAGCATCTGCCTACAGCTCAGAGCATGATCCTGGAGTCCTGGGATCAAGTCCCACATCGGGGTCCCTGCATGGAGCCTGCTTCTCCTTCTGCTTATGTTAGTCTCTCTCTCTCTTTCTCTGTGTCTCTCATGAATAAATAAAATCTTTTTTTAAAAGCATCTTAATTAAATCGAACATCTTGTACTTGTTTTCTATGCTCTGTTAGACACTGATCAGCTTCAATAATACAGCCATTCATATGGCAGAGAATTCCAAATAGAAAACAAATTTAGTGATAAGTCACAATGACTTAGTTATAAAAACTGACAATAATTTAGATTTAATGTTTAACAGAACCAAACACTATTTTATTTCTGTTCTCTTCAGATGTTACCAGAACCCCTGTCCCCACTATCTCCTCAGGAAATTAGCAGAAATAAGATACGGTTTTAAGAGTATATAAACAAATAGTAATGAAATGTTTTTGCAGAACCTGAGTTTGGGAAGGGGAACAGTGAAATAAAGGTTTTGGGAAGGGGAGGAGGATTCTTGAGCCATCCATATCAAAGAGAAACCAATACTTTAAGCCCAGAGCCTGGAATTCTCTTGGGACTCTATACAGACCAGCATCTGCCACCGTAATTACAAAAGGTGTCATCTGACCGAACTCAAGCTATAATGTTAGACTAGTGGTGTGAAACAAAACAAAATTTTACTTTCTTAACATCCTTTAAATAGGTGTTACTTCCCTTAATAGCACTGCTGTGTTTGGTGGGAGGAAGAAGGGAAACCTAAATCCTCATTCAATAGCTTTAATAATGTTCCAACTATTATTTTTAAGCCGGTATGTTTTTTCCTCTAATGTCCTCTAACTTCTTCAAAGCCTATCATTTTGCAAGGATTTTTTCCCCTTATTACTTAGATGGAGTATTTTTTATTTCACTGTTATTAGAAACACCAAATAGTTATTAGAAGGTCTTTAGATCTTGCCTATAGAATGCATGATTTAAAATTCTAAATTTAAGTTGTCTTACAATCAGGACAAAATTAATTTCCCTTTAATTTGTGTGGCGCTTAATTTCCAAATGTTTCGTTTTGGTTGAGACTGAATATTACAGCTAATATAATGGGGAAGAAAAGATAAATTTGGTGATCAATCCTAAGTTTAATCTAGACATTTTCCCTGGGGATAAAATAAGGGATAAAAAACTAAGTTATACATTTCCGTAATTCTGGCCACAATTTAAATGGACAATATTTCAGTCTCCAGTGAAACTTTAATCTAATAACCAATATTTCTTAAATAAATAAATCAAGCCTCCTGGAAAATAACAGAATTTAATAGGAAAGCCCTTCAAATAAAATAATGAATTAACTATTGCTAATCACATATCTGTATGGTAATAGCTGCAGTTGTAAACTGACGTGGTCATCCATTGGTACAGCACCTTATGGGCCTAACACATGGTCCCCTTATCTCATATGCACTCATCTGTCCTTTGGCATTTAGTCATGTTGTGGTCGTGAGGTGCTACTTGTAGCCTAAACTTCATAGTTTTCCCTGAGAGTTTGAGTAGAGGACTAATGGCACTTGAGGCTTCTCTGGCTCTTAGAGATCTAGACTCTTATTTCACACTATAAAAATAAAACTTTTACCAGATTGCAGCTCTTATATCAATTATCACAGACACAGAATGTAAACAGTGGGTATGGACTTTTTTTTTTTTTACTACCAGAAAGGGTACTTAATTTCTCAGAGTAATTTTGAGAAATGCTTTGTATGTTTTGTTTGTGTATTGTAAAAGGCAATCTAGTGAGTATTTTCTGAACTTGTCCACATACATCCTCCATGTTTCTTTGCATGTTTCTTCTTAAATTAGCAGCTTATTGAAATGGACAGAAAATGCCAAAAATTCAAAATCTCTCAAACACTTGAAGCTTGTAAGATTTTTATGAGATTATCTACTTGAAAATATCTTGGGGAAAAGGCATAAAAAATAGGTTAAAAACAAACAAACAAACAGGGGCACCTGGGTGGCTCTGTGGTTGAGCGTCTGCCTTCAGCTCAGGTCATGATCCCAGAGTCCAGGATCCAGTCCCACATCCAGCTCCCCACGGGGAGCCTGCTTCTCCCTCTGCCTGTGTCTCTGTCTCTCTCTCTGCGTCTCTCATGAATAAATAAATAAAATCTTTTAAAAAACATACATACAAGGGATCCCTGGGTGGCGCAGCGGTCTGGCGCCTGCCTTTGGCCCAGGGCGCGATCCTGGAGACCCGGGATCGAATCCCACGTGGGGCTCCCGGTGCATGAAGCCTGCTTCTCCCTCTGCCTATGTCTCTGCCTCTCTCTCTCTCTCTCTCTGTGATGAGTATCATAAATAAATAAAATTTAAAAAAAATAAAAAATAAAAAACATACATACATACTTTGAGCCTGGAAAAAACTGGGTTAGTAACTTTACTATAATATCCTGGCTCTGTGAATTTAGGTAGGTACTTAACATTACTGACTTCAGTTCTCTCAACTGTAAAACAGGATCATAATACCTTCCTTACAGAGTTGATATAAAGAATAAATAAATTAAATGAGAAACCACAGAAAGTGCCCAATTTAGCAACTGACATAGAGGGTATGTTCAAAAAATGGTAAACAATATAATGAAAAACATACTAAGATAGGGAGGAAGTATCTAAGGCAGGACTCCTATTTATAATGTAGGCTACCATACTTTGGACAATTGTTTTCTATATCCTCAATCCAATGTTGGGGGAAAATTTTTGGAATAAGAATAAAAGGGTTTTTTTTCTTTTTAGTTTTACACAAATATTGGAAAACAAATTAATTTAAATTTGGAAACAAAATCCTCTATGCATTAACCATGATGCTTAAATATTCTTTTCAGATAGTTATATATGCATATAATGTTCCTTCTTTGTGCTAACAAAGAATGAAGGAGGATATTGAATGAAAGAACATGCTGAAAAATAACTAGAATCAGAAGACCCTGAGAGACAAAAGAAAATTGAAGATGATAGAGACACTTCATTCCAATCCTTTCAAATATGATTCTCAGTCTCTCTGTTAGATCAGGCAATGAAATAACAAATGTTATTTATTTCCAAGCTGAAGGTTGACCTGCTAAATAAGGCTAAAAAAAATTTCCAGGAAAATTTAATAGATTGGCCTGTCCTATAATGTACTTGGTAAATTTTATGGGAGAAATTACCCCTCTTTAAGGAAAGGAATAAAATGTTGCTGTTTCTATCTCAATCACTGTAATGCAGAGGGTTGTTAGATGTTCTCCAACAAAATAAATTGCAAAGAGGCTAAACTGTTTGATTACAATAAAATGAAATTTTCAATTATTTGCAGAAGCTGCATTCACAGTATAACAAAAAGTATTATTGCCATAAGAGAAATACTTTCAAGGCTCAGTGTTCTTTCAGTAGTACAAATAACCCCATTTTGGCAGTTCTGATCATTTAGAATCCAACAAAGAGAAGAACATAACATTGTCAGTAACATCTGCTGTAATAGAAAGACAGCAACATCAAATTCATTTTCCTTGAAACACTGATTGGATGGCTATGTGATTTTCCTAGGATCACAGTGTGTCATGGTTCTTTTCGGCATGTGAACTTTTTTAGATTCGCTCAAATTTGTACAAAGTTTTTACCTGAGGTAAAAGAGCCCTTCTTAAGGGCTCTAGGTAGAATATATTTAAAATGGAGTCGGTCTTTCAGGCCTCACAGAATTGAGGGCTCGTAGTGGCTTAACAGCTTGGGCAAAGAAAGCAGAAAGGAAGCTGTCTGTTGGTGACAGCCAGTGGCTTGAACCACAGTGGTGGCAGAGGAGATGGAGATACATTTTGGTGGCAGAACCAATAGACTTTGTTAATGATTTGCATACAGAAGAGGGGAGAAAAGGAAAAATCAAGAATGACCACCAAATTTTAGGTTGGAATAATTAGATGGAACTGGAGCCATTTACAAAGCTGATAAACTGGGAGAATGGTTTGAGAAGAAAATAAAAGTTAATATAGGGGCACCTGAGTGGCTCAATTGTTTCAGTGTCTGCCCTCAGCTCAGGTCATGATCTCAGGATCTTGGGATCAAGACCCATATCTGGCTTCCTGCTCAGGGGAGAGTCTGCTTCTCTCCCTCCCTCCGCTATTCCCCCTGCTTGTGCTCTCTCTCTCTCTCAAAATAAGTAAATAAAGAAAATCTTAAAATAAAGTTCATATAATGTGAGTGTTCCTCTGAATAAGACATATTTTAAAAATAAATTTTAAAAAACCACTATCAACACTTTGCTTTTTAAAGCATGTTCTAATGGGGCACTGGTTGGCTCAGTGGTTGAGTGTCCACCTTCGGCTGGGGTCATGATTCCAGGGCCTGGGATTGAGTCCCGCATCAGGTTCCCCACAGGGAGCCTGCTTCTCCATCTGCCTGTGTCTCTGCCTCTCTGTGTCTCTCATGAATAGATAAATTAAAAAAAAAATTTAAGTAAAGCATGTTCTAAATGTTTTCTTTGAAATGGTATTGTTTTGGTCTATTTCAAACCTCTTTTAAATTATTGAATATTTTGGGATCCCTGGGTGGCGCAGCGGTTTGGCACCTGCCTTTGGCCCAGGGCGCGATCCTGGAGACCCGGGATCGAATCCCACGTGGGGCTCCCGGTGCATGGAGCCTGCTTCTCCCTCTGCCTGTGTCTCTGCCTCTCTCTCTCTCTCTCTCTCTCTCTCTGACTATCATAAATAAAAATTTAAAAAAATTGAATATTTTGAAGTTTCTGCAGATAATCATAATAAATCAAAATATTTACTACTCTTGTTGTAAAAGGTACGAGTTTATCTTTTGTGAAAGTTAGAAAAAAATGTTAAAATAATTTTTAATCCTTGTCCTAAGTTCCATGTTTTCAAAGATAAAATTAATTACATGCTTTTCAAAATTAATAAATTTCTTGTGATAGCAAATACTAGTTGGGCAGGCCACACTAAGCTAACTCATAAGAAATTTCTCAGCAGATTTTTAAAAATAAATTAGAATACTTTATTTTGACATTTAATCATTGTTGAATTTGCAAAAGCCTAAAAAGTTGTTTTAAAAGAAAACTCCAGGGATGCCTGAGTGGCTCAGTTGGTTAAGTGTTCACCTTTGGCTCAGATTATGAGTCCTTGAATCAAGTCCCATGTCAGGCTCCCTGCTCAGCAGAGAGCCTGCTTCTCCCTCTCCCTCTCCTGCTCCACCCTGCTCTCAAATAAATAAATGAAATCTTTTAGAAAAGAGAAGAAAACATCAGGCTGACAGCATGTTTTTTAAATCCTAAGATTTAACCAGACAAAAGATAATTTTTTAAAAACTGAGTTGAGAGGAAGAAACAGGTGTTCATTTTCTCAAACAAAAGATCAGAGTGACATCTAGTGTTCAATGGGGAATCTGCAACTGACTGCTATGGGCACACCTTATCAAATCTATCAGCGCCATTTTTCCAACAGTATTTGCTCACTTTCTACCTATGTGTCACAGTTTAACAATTCTAACAATACTTAAAACCTTTTAATTATTATTATATTTGTTATGATGATCTGTGATCAGTGATCTTTGATGTGACCATGGTAATTGTTTTAGGGCATCACGAACTGCCTCTATAGACATAGAACCTTAACTGGCAAACGTTGTGTGTGCTCTGACTGCTTAACCTACCTGTTATTTCCTGTCTCTCACCCTCCCCTCAGGCTCTTCTATTCCCTGAGACACAACAATAATGAAATTAAGCCAATTAATAATCTACAATGGTCTCTAAGTGTTCAAGTGAAATTAAGAGCCGCATGTCTCTCATGTGAAATGAAGAGTTAGAAATGATTAAGCTTAGTGAGGAAGGCATGTCAAAAGCCATGATAGGCTGAAAGCTAGGCCTCTTGTGCCAAATAGCAAGCCATGTTGTGAATGCAAAGGAAAAGTTCTTGAAGGAATTAAAAGCAGTAACCCAGTGAACACACCGGTGATAAGAAAGCAAAACAGCCTTATGGCTGAGATGGAGAAAGTTTGAGTGGTCTGGATAGAAGATCAAATGAGCCACAACATTTCCTTAAGCCAAAGCCTAATCCAGAGCAAGCCTCTTCAATTCTATGAAGGCTGAGAGAGGTGAGGATGCTGCAGGAGAAAAGTCTGAAGCTGGCAGAGGGTGGGTCGTGAGGTTTGAGGAAAGAAGTCATCGCCATGATATCAAAGTACAAAGTGGAGCAGCAAGTGCTGATGGAGAAGCTGCAGCAAGTGATCCAGAAACTCTAGCTAAGGTCATTAACAAAGGTGCCTACAGTGAACAATGGATTTTTAATGTAGACGAAACAGCCTTCTGTTGGAAGAAAATGCCATCTTGGCCTTTCACAGCTAGAGAGGAGAAGTCAATGCCTGGCTTCAAAGCTCCAGAGGATGGGCTGGCCCTCTTGTTAGGGGTAATGCAGCTGGTGACTTTAAGTTGAAGCCACTGCTCCTTTGCCATCTGAAAGTCCTAGGGCCCTTAAGAATTATGCTCAGTCTACTCTGTCTGTGCTCTATTAATGGAACAACAAAGCCTAGATGACAGCACATCTGCTTATAAAATGGTTTAGTGGCCATTTTAAGGCTGCTGTTGAGACCTACTGCTGAGAAGAAAAGATTCCTTTCTAAGTATTACTGCTCATTGACAATGCACCTTATCACCCAAGAGCTCTGATGGCGATGTACAATGAGATGAATGTGGTTTTAATGCCTGCTAACATAACATCCATTCTGCAGCTCATGGATCAAGAAGTAATTTTGACTTTCAACCTTATTTTTTTAAAGATTTCATTTATTTATGCATGAGAGACACACAGAGAGGCAGAGACATAGGCAGAGGGAGAAGCGGGCTCCCTGCAGGGACCCCGATGTGGGACCCCTGGGACTCTGAGATTACACCCTGAGCCAAAGGCAGATGCTCAACCACTGAGCCACCCAGGCATCCCGACTTTCAGTCTTAATGAAGAAATACATCTCATAAGGCTATAGCTGCCTTAGAGTGATTCCTCTGATGGATCTGGGCAAAGTCCATGGAAACCTTCTGGAAAGGATTCACCATCCTAGATGCCATTAAGAACATTCATGACTCATGGGAAGAAGTCAAAATATCAACATTACCAGGAGTTTGGAAGAAGTCAATTCCAACCCTCATAGATGACTTACAGTTGTACAAGACTTCCGTGGAGGAAGTCCCTGCAGATGTGGTAGAAATGGCAAGAGAACTAGAATTAGGAGTGGAGACTGAAGATGTAACTGAATTGCCGCAGGCTCATGATAGAGTTTTCACAGATGAGGAGTTGTTTCTTGTGGATGAGCATAGAGAGTGGTTTCTTAAGATGGAATCTACTCCTGGTGAACATGCCAAGGATTTAGACTATTACATAACTTTAGTTGATAAAGCAGCAGCAGGATTTGAAAAGACTGACTCCAATTTTGAAAGAAGTTCTACTGTGGGCAAAATACTATCAAACAGCATCACATATTACAGAGAAATCACTCATGAAGGGATTCACTCAACGTGGCAAACTTCATGATTCTATTAAGATTTTTCCACAGCCACCCCAGCCTTCAACCACCACAACCCTGCTTAGTCAGTAGCCATCACCTCCACAGGAGGAAAAGTATGACTCCCTGAAAGCTCTCAGATGATGGTTAGCACTTTTTAGCAACAAAGTATTATTTAATTAAGCTACGTACATTTTTTTAGACATAATGCTATTACACACCTAATAGACTACACTATAACTTCCGCATGTGCTGGGAAACCAAACAATTCATTTGACACACTTTATTGTGATTTTTTTGCTTTATTATGCTAGTTTGGGACCAAACTGGCAATATCTCCAAGGTATGCCTATATTTTCATCATTTTATCCTGCATACAAGATATTGAATGCAGCATAAACACAAATGGAAGGGAGACAAATAAAAAAGGTTGCTGTGGTAATAATAATAATAATAATAATAATAATAATAGGTAATTTCTGAGAGTCTAGAGTCTCTAGTCTCTAATGTGGTTTCAGAGATTCAGGAGTGGCATCCTGAAGTAGCGCATGCCTGAACTGATATGTAAAGAAAAGGGGAATGTCATAGGTGATAAGAGCATGGGAAGAGCTCAAAAGGCATGGGTTGAAGTAGAAAATCAAACTACAGAATAATATTGTGGGGCAAGTTCAATGGCTCCAGCGTAAAGCAGGGGACACAGAGCATCTGGAAGGGAAGCAGAAAAGAGAGGCAAAATTACAAGAAGTGCTTGTAATTTCTAATAATGGGAAGCTGCCTTAGAGACAGCCTTTTGGTTTGGATAGAGCCTTGGCATAAATGGGGGATGTGTAGGGAGGAAGGGCTGAGACTCAAATTGGCGATTACTATAGTAGATGATGGTAGTAGTAAAGATAAGATAGATTTAATCAATAATTGGGAGACAAAAATCAGTAATTGGACTTGATAAAAGATGAAGGGCAGAGTCAAGGATATCACCTTCTTTCAGAGGTCACATAGATTCTATGTTCATTAATTAATACTTTTAAATTATTTTAAAAAGCATGATTAGTGAGAAAGATGACTGATTTCATTTTGATAAGTTAACTTTGAGGTGCATGGGAAATAATGATGCATTCATGACAAAAACCAATTGAGTATCTGGGTCTTAACACTTTAAGGAGAGGACTAAATGAGGTATGTGAAATTAGGTTTATCAACATAGAGGTGGTTACTGAAACAATGGTAGTGAATATGACTACGTAGGAAGCGTACCCAGTATAAACCAGGAGCATAGATGGAAAAGACATCATTAATGCTTAGTGAAAAAAAATTTATAGTTGTATTTGTCTAAAATATATTAGAAAGAAAAGATAAAATCTCTTTAAAGTCAAAATGCAATTCATGGAATGGATCAGTATTTCAGAGATTCCCTTTTACAGTCTAGCCAAACAAATACTATTGTAGTACCAAATGAATACATGTTATATTTATTAACTATATTAACCAGAGCTCCTTCAGCAAGAAATAGGAACTTTACCTAAACTAGTATGAGTAATAGGCTTCATTACCATGTGACCTGATGTCTCTGGGGACAGGCTGTCTCCAAGGACAACTGGATCCAAATGCCATGTCTTCAATGGACTCTCTTCACGTCTAGAAGGTAGTTTATTCCTTATTGACTTCATTTTTATGCAGAGGCAAAAAAAATGATTGTAGTATTAATATGAATATAAAACTTCATGACAACTGAGAAAAGAACAAAACCCTCCTTCCTTCCACTGTCTCATATTGACCTTCCCCAAAGAGTTCTAATTGGCTTTACTTTAATCATGTACCTATCACTTGAAGCAATCATTGTGTCCAGAGGGAGGATATATTCCAATATGTTCTGGATTATGTCACATCCCAATAGTAGTAAAGTTATAAAAACAGTTCAGAGTGTTTCCTTATATCCTTCATCCAGCTTCTCCTAATGTTAATTAACATCTTACATAACCTCAGTATAATCACTTGACAATTTTTATCCCAAGAAAGGTGGAATCCTTTCTAAAGCATTGTGACATGAATTCCTAGTCAATCAAGATAAGTTGTGACTATCATACCTAATAATATTGCTTTAGAGTTTTATTTTATTTTATTTTTTTAAGTGGAAGTGACTTTTTTTAAAGATTTTGTTTATTTATTCATGAGACACACACACAGAGAAAGAAAGAGACACAGGCAGAGGGAGGAGAAGCAGGCTCCATGCAAGGAGCTCAAAGCAGGACTTGATCCCAGGAATCCAGGATCACACTGTGAGCCAAATGCAGATGCTCAACTGCGGAGCCACCACTGAGCCACCAAGGCATCTGCTTTAGAGTTTTAAAAACAGTTTAATTTTTTGCCTTTAGGAACATGTTTATTTTTTTCTAGTTCACATTTCTTTTTTTATAGCTTTTGAGATATAATTTATGTATAACATCATATAAGTTTAAGGTGTACAACATAATTTTATATATACACATATAGCAAAATTATTGCCACAATAAGTTTAGTTGACATCTATCACCTTACATAGTTACAATGTTTTTCTTATGATGGGAACTTTTAAGATCTACTCTTAACAACTTTCAAATACACAATACAGTATTGTTAACTATAGCCAACATGCTATACATTTACAACTTCAGAATTTATTTATCTTATAACTGGAAGTTTGTACCTTCTGACTACCTCCACATATTTGTTTCCACCCCAATCCCTACCTCTGGCAACCACTAATAGGTTCTTTGTTTTCATAACTCTGGGGTTTTTTTTAGATTCCACGTATAAGTGAGATTATACAACATTTATCTTTCTCTGTCTGACTTAGTTCACTTAGCATAATGCCCTCAAGCTCCATCTATGTTGTTGCAAATGGCAGGATTTCCTTTTCTTATTTTAATGTCTGAATAATAGTCTATATAATTTATATTATGTGGGCATTAAATATAGTATATATACAATATATATATACATATATATATGGTGTGTGTATATATATATATGGTATATGTGTGTGTGTATTTGTATATATATATACTACTTTTCTTTATCCATTTGCCCACTGATGGGCACTTAGGTGGTTCCTAAGTCTTGGCTATTGTAAGTAATGTTGCAATGAACATGGGGATGCAGATATCTCATCAAGATAGTGGTTTTATTTCCTTCAGCTATATATTTGGAAGTAGAATTGCTGGATTAAAATCTTGATGCTCAAAATCAAGCACACGTGACAGATTTGTCCCTTGTATTTTAGACCAAAACTTTGTTTGTCTAGATAATAAACTGGGTTTTTTCCCCTCTGTTAGGAAATTGATGAAAAGTACTGGAACAATGACTGACTAATAGATGAGGAATGTCATCAGAGAAATGGAAACTATGAAAAAAAGCCAAACATATATTCAATAACTGGAAAGTACAATTTCTTTTCCTATTTATTTATTTATTTTATTTATTTATTTATTTATTTATTTAAGTAATCTCTATATCCAGCGTGGTGTTCAAATTCATGACCCCAAGATCAAGGGTCACTTGCTCCTCTGACTGAGCCAGCCAGGGGCCTCATGGAAAGTGTAATTTCTAAGATAAAAACACCCACTGGTTGGGCTTAACAGTGACTGGAGATAGCAGAAGAAAGGGACAGTGTGTTAACCTGAGAAGTGGCCCCCAAGAAGAAATTAAACATATAAGGCTTGTGTTATAGGAAACACTTGGGAGAGAAAATGCAGAGGCCCCTGGAGAAGGCCAGAGAGCCATCATATTGGATGCAAGTCTGATTCCAAGTGAAGGAGAGACCAAAGGAAGATTTTCTGGATGGACTGTCTGTACAGCCTAAGGGAGGTTTGGAAAGGACAGTGGAGAATCCTTGAGTCAAAGTCAGCCATCAGAGGAGTCCTGTATTTCCTAGAAAGGGGTTTCTCTTGCTTCCCTCCACACATTCATGGCAAGTATACCCTTGATGCAAATACAGCAATAGGTTCCAGAACACAGTTTGTATGCATGTCTGTATTATCTTACCTTTCACAACGTTGCTCTCCATTGCTATATTTTCCCAGTTCACCACCAGAAAAACATTCAGTAGTTGAGTTGCTGCCTTCTGCGAGAGAATCTCCTTGTTCCATCTGCCAAGAGTAGCACCCTATTTGCCTGCCAGGTGGTAGGCAACCAGTCTCAAATTCTCATCTTACCTCCTGCTTTCTCAGGCCACTCCTGATTCTACCTGTGTTATTCCAGGTGCCCCTTCAAAGCAGACATTAAGGATGGGTTTGGGGAAATGCTTCTTATAGAAAATGGAAAGGGGACTGAGGAGGCTGTGATAACTATCATAACACACTACAAGTCTGACCTGGAGTGAAGGAGAGAAGGAAGGAATATTAGGTGTCATGTAGTCTAAGGAAAGTTCAGGAAGGCCAATAGGGAGTCCTCAAGCCAACATGAGCCATCAGAGGACTCCTTAGTGTTTGTACAGCAACAACCCATGAGAAGTATGGCCTAAGCACAGACAGTGATGCATTTTACAATATTTCACGATATAATAGCTCAGACCCTCACTCAATTATGTTCCTGGTAGCTGGTGGCCTGGGAGGCAGTTCTCATGACCACTACAATCTGGAAACTTGAAGAAAGATAATTGGAAATTATATATACATTCTGAAAAAAGGAAGGAAATAAGACTACAAATAATGAACATTACAAATAATGAACAAATAATGGGACATTTTAAGTGATCTGATGCAAGTGCAGATTGAGTCTCAGAGTGAGACGAGAAGGAGAATTGGACCAAAAAAAGAGCTAAAGAAAAAATAGTTGAGATTTCCACAAATTTGTGGAAAAAACTTACTTACCTACCCAAGAAGCTCAACACATTCTAGGCAAGATAAATACAAGAAAAGCACAACTAAGTACGTCACAGTCCAACTACCAAAAACAAAAATAAAAATAAAGAGATAGTGAAAGAAAAACATTTCATATAGAGGAGCAACGATACATGATGGCATTCCATCAAGGAAATATTTCACAAGAAACAATAGAGGCCATAAGACAATAGAAATACATGTTTAAAGATTTATTTACTTGAGAGAGAGAGAGAGCGCGCACATGGCAGGGAGAAGCAGAGGAAGAGGGAAAGGGAAATTTAAGTAGACTCCACACTGAACATGGAGCCAGACATGGGAGCCTGATGTGGGAGCCCAATCTGGGGCTTTTCCCATTACCCTGAGATCATGACCTGAGCCTAAACCAAGAGTCGTAGGCCTAACTGACTACACCACCCAGGTACCCCAATGGAAAAACATTTTTAAAGTAATTCTGGAAACTTCTTGAACACATGCCAAACCATGATACAAATCTTATGAAATTTCAAAAATATTGAAACTTTACAGAGTTTGTTTCCTGGCCACAATGGAATTAAAGAGTAGAAAGCAAGAAGTAAAACTGTGTTTATTGGGCAGCCCAGGTGGCTCAATGGTTTAGTGCCACCTTGAGCCCAGGACGTGATCCTGGAGACCTGGGATTGAGTCCCGCATGTCCCGCGTCGGGCTCCCTGGAGCCTGCTTCTCCCTCTGCCTGTGTCTCTGCCTCTCTCTCTCTCTCTCTCTCTCTCTCTCTGCCTCTCATGAATAAATAAAAATAAAATCTTAAAAAACACCTGTGTTTATTTACAAATGATATGATGGTTTTTACAGAAATATCAAAACAAATGTACAAAAAACTAGGTTTAAAATGTGAATTTAACAAGGTGATAGAATATAAGTTTAATATACAAAAATCGGGGATCCCTGGGTGGCGCAGCGGTTTGGTGCCTGCCTTTGGCCCAGGGCGTGATCCTGGAGACTTGGGATCGAATCCCACGTCGGTCTCCCGGTGCATGGAGCCTGCTTCTCCCTCTGCCTCCCTCTCTCTCTGTGACTATCATAAAAAAAAGTTAATATACAAAAATCAATAATATTTTTATTTACTAACAAATGATTAGAAAATGAAATTTTAAAATACCATTTACAATAGCATGGAAAATAAACTACCTAAGATTAAATTTACAAAAATTGTGTAAGACTTCTACAGTGATAAATACAAAACACTAATAAGAGATATTAAAGAAAATCTAAATTAAGTGGTTTATATCATGACCATGGATTAGAAAATATAATTAGATTCATAGTCTTCCAAAAGTGATCTTTAAACTCAACACAATTCCAGTAAAAATCCTAACAGACATTTTTTTTTCTAGAAATTGACAAGTTGATTCTAAAATTTTTCTGGAAATATAAAAGACCTATATCTTAAAAAAGAACAAAGCTAGATGCCATGCACTATGTCATCACAGGATTGATTACAGCTGTAGAGTTTAAGACGCTGTGGTAATGATGAAATGATCAATTAATAGATATAGAGAACCAAAACTGAAAGAAACAGACCTGTACTGACACAGTCAGTTGGTATTTGACATAATAGCCAAGGTAATTTGAAATGGAAAGTAAAGTCTTCTTTTTAAAAATGGTGCTGCACAAATTCACTGTCATCCATGCCTGCTCAATTCAGTAAGATTTCTGGAATCTGTCTGGATTCCTGCTGCCTGCACAAAGTCTGGAAACTACATCAGGTAACCTGGGACATAATCTCAGGGTTCACCTGATTGTTTTCTCTCAGAGCTCACAGGCTTGGGCTGCTAGTTGACTAATGCCTGAAAGTAGGTATTAAATATGTTGTGTCCAGTTTTCTGGTTATGGGAGAAGGTAAATCCAGACCTTGTTACTCCCCTGTGGTCGAAACAGAAGTTGATGTGCACTTTTAAAAGGCCTTCTGTCTGCTGTGTGAAGAATAGATTGTCATCGAGCAAAAATGGAAGAAAGGAAAGCCAAGTCCATTTGGGGATGATCTGTAGCAGTCCAAGGGTGAAACAAATCAGTGTGACAGGGGCATCTGGGTGGCTTGGTTGGTTATAGGATTGGTGATTTCAGCTCAGGTCATGATCTCAGGGTTCATGAGGAGTCCCACATCAGGCTCCCTACTTAGCAGAGAGTCAGCCTTGGATCCTCTCTCTCTCTCTCCCTCTGCCCCTCCCCCCTCTAAAATAAATAAATAAAATCTTTAAGAGTAAAATAAATCACTGTAGCGGCCATCTGAAAGGGGACCAGTCAGCTGCTCAGTGATTTCAGAGTTAAAACTGGCAGTACCTAGTGATAGATGGCATTTGGGGCAGCGAGAAGGGAATGGACATAGACATTAAGAGTAATAGAACAGAAGCAAAACCAAAAACAGAAGAGTAATAGAAGTTTGTGCCCTGCAGAACTGCCTGAATGACATTTACTAAGAGGAGATGATGGGGTATGAGAAGATTCAGGGTTTTTGTTCTGTTTTGTTTTGTTTTGTTTTTGGTGGTGTTGGGAAGTGGGTGATAAGGAAGCAAAGAGTCCAAAACTTCCATTCTTGGTCTGAAAGTACAAAAAAGAAAATTCAGGTATGAATTCTTAAAATATTTTTTTCTGAGGGAACCTGGCTGGCTCAGTCAGTGGAGCATGTGACTCTTGATCTCAGGGTTGTGAATTCAAGCCCCACATTTAAGGAGGTAGAGCCTACTTTTTAAAAACTTAAAATTTTATTCCTACATCTTTATTGCAAATTATGTATCTCTCTTCTCTAGATCATGAGCTTTTTGAAGAGGGAGTCATTGTCTTATTATTCTGATGTCACATGCAGTGCACACCATAATCCTTTAATGTTTGTATTTGTTTGTTAAACTGGGGGATCTGATCAACTTGGTGTCAGAAGTGGAGAGCTGATCATTCTGGGTTACAGGAGAGGATAATACTGAGTCCCTGGAGAAGATCTAGAATGCTCTGCTATTCATTCCTGGAAACCAGCATAGCCCAGTAAGGATAAAAAATGTGTATGAAATCATAAATACTGTGTGTTTATATAACCTTAGATGGAAATAATCAGAGAAGATGCTTTGTGATTTTGGTATCATTTGTTTCCATGAAGAATAAAAATTCTTCTTTGAATTGAAAACACAGAGGTGAAGGGAGAATGGGCTCAAGTATGTGTCTAATAACATGCCAACATATCTAAATACACTGCTTAAAAGCTAGTCTTTCTCGGCTGAGTGCTATAGTTTATAACGTAGCTCCCACAGAGCTTTTCATGGTCATAGATGGCTTTATTTTTATAATCTTTAGCTGCAGCGTTAAAAATGCCAAATTGACACTGCATTCTGTGGGGGTGGATGGGAAGAGAAAGGTAACCCTAAATGGCCATAAAAAGCCCCACTGCCTAAAACTTTTGCTGTATTTCTAATTTTCACTATTAGATTCACTTTTTAGGTTAAAATATGGACCTAAAAATAGCCATTTAAAATGTGTTAAATGTCTTATTGTGTGCGGTATCACAAAACAGGGAGAATGTATGCAGTGATTAAAAGCTGCTGTACTGTAGACCTTCCTTGCTTACCAGCCTAGCGATCCTGGATAAGAGAGGCTTAACCTCTCTAAGCCTCACTGTATTAATCTATGAAATGGGACTAATAATGCCCATCACACTGTGTTGTCATAAGGATGAAATTAATAATGAATATAAAGTTCCTCTGGAACAGTTCTTGGTACCTTTAGTTAGCTAAGAAAGAGCAGAGAATAATGAAATAAGACCCTGGACAGGTACATGTCGATGTGATAGAAGGGACTGGCAAAGCCTGAAGCATAGGGAGCCACCATAGAAAGAAGGAAAGGGTCTTGGCTGAGAATGTTAGTGAACAGAGGGCATCACAGGGATTCTCAAAGGCACTCCAAAGGAGGGATAGGACATCATCACCAATGGAAAATTGGAAGCTTGTGCCAAAAAAACCCCATGGCTACTTGACAGTTTTACTTAAGACGGATCCAAGTAAATATTTACCTAATCTTAACATAGGACAAAGAGTTCTTAAGTTTGGAAACAAGGGAAGAAATCATTTACACAAAGTTAATCGTGTTTGACTACAAAAAAAATCTTAACTTTCCTACTTCAAAAACATTTCAAGAATTTTCAAATGAATAGAAGTTTCATAAACAGAAATTATTTTTAAAGATACCACTGAAGGCCTTCCAGGTAAGACAGTAATTACAGGCAGGCATCTCCTGCACTTTTTACTCCTTCTCACAACCCTACTAAAACAACAGTGAAGGGATTGTCGTCAAGGTATAAATCCACCAGGTTGGAGAGAAGGGAAAGGAGGTGATAGAAACAAGATTTTGAAACTACAAAACAGATGGAGTGAAAAATGTCTTATCAAACCCCCAAAATAGAATCATAAGTCAGCAGTCCAGAAAGCTAATTTACTGCAGGATCTCAGATGGGTTCAGATAGTGGCAGCCCCTGGCACCTGTGGAGGTAGGGAAGCGGAGTGAGAAGAGCTGGAAATAGGACAGCTGGTTGAGTCTGTTAAGTAATTGGACTCCAGGTCTCCTCCCTACTCCGTAACTGGGCCATCAAGGAGACCTCAGAGACCCTGGGGGTTTACTCTAGGGAGAGATTAGCATAGATGGCGCACCAGGTATAATTGTAAGTGGGGCATAAAGTACTGAAAACAGATCCTGAGACACCTTGGCCTCTTCTCCCAATCAGCAACTGGCAGCTGTGTTGTTATGAAAGGAGATCAGCAACGTTTTTTTTTTTTTTTTAAAGGAATTTGACCAGCTCAAAAAACCAGAACTAAATAGACTGACAATAAAAGTCCCCAACTACCTCATTGTGAAGTGTTCCCTTTCTCCTCCCTGTTCGGAATCTGCAAGCAGCTTTTTAGTTCCTTACTCTTGAGGAAATGAAAACAACCTGACATCCAAGGGAAGTCTCCAATACGAAAGATAAAAACCAAAGAAATAAACAGGGGGGAAAAAGCAACTTGGAGGAAACAAACCATGAGAGATAAAAGAACACTGTTTTAAAGAAATGCTGTCATTAATATTCTGAGAAAAGATATTGCCCATGAAACAAAAATTGGATACTACTAGAAAGGTGCAGAGGTCCCTCAAAGGAAGAAGAAAATCTCTTAAAACTTAAAACTTGATAGCAAAAATAAAAACTCAGTAAAAGAGTTGAGAGAAAAAATTAAGGAAAATTTTCAGCAAACAAGGTAAAAGGCAGATGAAAAATGGTAAAAGTAGACAGAAACATTGGCAGTCCAGCCAGAAGTTCTAAAATCCAAATAATAGGAATCCAGAAAAAGAGAACAAAGAAAATGTACAAGACAGTGTTCAAAACAAAAAATCAATAAAACTTCTCAGAACTGAAGCACATGAGCCTGCAGATTAAAAAGAGTCCGTTGAGAGCATAGTACAATGAATAAAAATAGGCCCACACCAAGACACATGTGATGGTTGATTTTATGTCAACTTGGCTAGGATGCAGACTGCCCAAGTGTGGAGTCCCTATTTTATACTCCCGGTTTTCTAAATTTTGCAACTATTTTATTTTATTTTAATATAATTATATTCTGGGATAAATATGGGGTTTGTTCCAATTAAGTTGTTAGTGCTTATATGGGGGGGAAAAGGTATGTTTTTTAAAGAGAGTCATCAATTGAAACTGAAGTATGGAAGCAATAAAACGATTATCAGACTTCCTCTTAAAAACAGTTGGTTATCACATCTTTAAAAACTATGAGCCCACTGACTGTCAAAATACACAGGGACCTTTGGCATTTGTTGTACTGAGGAACTGTGCTACCATATGGTGCCTGAGCTGGTGACATCGATTCATATAATCCCGACAGTGTTCTTTGTACATGTGTTAAGTATCAAGGTGAAGTGCTATTACTATCAAAGGTAGCCAAGTGAGGAGCGATAAGCAGCTGGAACCAGAGAGAAAGCTGTGATACTCACTTTCATTTTGCGTACAAGCTTGTTTTTCTGCGGGTGCCTTTCTCGCAGCTACCGCTGGATGGCAGCACAGTGGTGTTCTGGTGGTCTTCAAACTGCGCGTCAAGTCAGAGCCAGGAAACTGGCTTGAGGGGACCCCCTAAGCCTGCAGAAACTTAGAACTGACACTCGCTGCCATTTCCTTTATCCATCCATCCAGTCATTTGTTCAACAAATACTCATTACCTTTAAAAAGAACTCTTAATAATGATACAGTTGAAAATGTTTTAAAGATTCTATTCATTTGAGACAGTGAGCACAAGGCGGGGGAGGGGCACAGCGAGAGGGAGAAGCAAGCTCCTGGATGAGCAGGGAGCCCAACGCAGAGCTCCACCCCAGGACCATGAGATCGTGACCTGAGCAAAAGGCAGATGATTAACCGACTGAGCCACCCAGGGACCCCAATACACCCGAATTTGAAACAATATTCCTAAGACCAGTTTTAAATAACTGAAGGGGACAAGAGATAAAAGAAACAGGTTGAAGTACATTGCTCCTGCATGATTGGTGTAGATGGTGAAGTGCAAAAGTAGGCACCATGTGTTTTTTATTTTTTGTGAAAGAGAACTTTTTAAATCATTTTTACATACAGAAAATTCAACAGTGTACGCTTAGATTGGAGTAGATAGAGAAGTCCATCCGCATGTTTTTATTTTTTTAATTTTTTTGTGAAAGAGAACTTTTTAAAATCACTTTTATATACAGAAAATTCAATAGCGTACCCTTAGCCCAGCTTGGTGGCCAGTTCTTTAGCCTTTGCCTTTTCTAGCTTGGCAATGCAAGCCACCAGTTTAGGCCCTCCTCAGATCTCATCATATCTGCCTTTGTAATTGGTTCTGATAGCTCCTACCAGTTTAGCGAGAGCTCCTTTGTCTTCCAAGTTAACCTGTGTGAAGGCCCTAGGGATGCAGGTCTTCCTGTGGACCAGACGCCCCAGCCTGGCCTTCCCTTGATAATGCAGTAGGGAACGCCCATCTTACAACACAGGGCAGGCAGGAGGACAACGACCTCAATGGGCTGCACATCATGTGCAATCACTCCAGCTGAGCCTTATTTTTTACCAAGGTGGTGACATAGTAACCCCAGCTTGAAGGGCAGGCGGCCTTTTAGTGGGGATATCCGGTTTGCAGCTTTCTTCTCAGCCCAGGCCAACAATCTCTGCTTCCTCTCTTACTTTGTCTCTGGTCTATGTCTGTGGGTGAGCTTAAGCAGCTGAGTAGCTATTTGGCAGTCCAAGGCCTGGGTGAACTGGTTAATCACAAGAGGCCCTTTTAGATGTCTATAGAGAATAGCCCTTTGCTGCCGCAGCCGGATGTAGCAAGACCATTCGACAAAGCAGGTGAGGTTCCTTTGGGGCTGGATATCCTGTCTGATGCCTTAACAAATTCTTGAGCCTTTTCTCCAACAGGGGATTGACCACCTTGTTGGCCTGCTTCTTTATGACAGCAGGAGCCAGGGCTACCTTCTTCCCTTTCGCCTTCTTTCCTTTTGGCATATTGGATGGCTGAAGGGGAGGGCAGTGCTACATGGTTTTAAACACAAAGAGTCAAGCATTAGGCTTGACTTAATGAGGGAGGCTTGGGAGCTCTTTCTTGAGATCAGAAATCCCAAATAATTCAAGGTCAAAGCTTTAGAACAGGAAGAAGTGAATAGTCATCAGAGTCAAGAATAAAGTGGTGTTGATTAATTATGGCTGCTATTCCTTGTGGATCTGGGCAGTTTTATAGAGCCGTCTCACAAATACCTGCTGACAGAGACAATTTGATATCATATCGATATTTAACTGCTATAATTTTCCTTCTCCACTCTTAAAGAAAAGCAATTTGTTTCTTTGCTCACACAGTTGCTCCCTGTGTACTTCCTTCCTGCTCT
Source organism: Nyctereutes procyonoides (assembly GCF_905146905.1). NCBI lineage: Eukaryota > Metazoa > Chordata > Mammalia > Carnivora > Canidae > Nyctereutes > Nyctereutes procyonoides. Next base: position 39,791,090 of record NW_026575044.1, read on the forward strand.
GTTTTTCCGAACCTAAATTTCATCTACATCTTCCAGGAGTTTTACCTTTACTACTAAGAGATCTTGATACGACTACTCCAACACTAAGGAGAGAAGTGGGTTAGGCTCCCAAACCAACTTCTTTAGTTCAAATTGCCTTTTCAATACAAAGGGCATAAAAAATATAATACAAAAAGGCAAAATGTGGCATCCTGTAATGGTCAAAAGTGTGATTTTATCGTTCCTGTATATAGAGAGGACACCACAGAGAATAGCTTTGTCCCTAAAGCAACGACTTTTAAATCTTTTGGAATCTGATCTTCAACCAGAAATATGTTATACTTTATAGCTGGGCCAGCCCTGGGACTGTCTGTTCTCAAATCCATTCCTTCCTTTTTCTCTGGCATGTGTCAAGGATGCTTATCCCAAGAGGCTGTATTTCCAGGCCTCCCAGGTTATGTTAAGTGACTTCTTGCTGAGTGTTACTCATGTGCACCCCTGCTCTGACACTGGAGGATGAGAGCAATGGAAAAGTGGGGATGATTCCCTTCTTTCTCTTCTGGAGGGCATCTTTGACAGTGGCTGGGTCTTCCCTTTAGCTCCAGCTCCACCCAAAAAGCCCTCTCTGCGATATCAGCTTCTGCTGGATGACCCCAGCTCTGGGACCCAGCAACAGTGCCACCCCTTTTTGTCCCTCCAATCGAAAGGGGTTAGTGGTTTCTGCCATTGCTGATTCCTGGTTGTCTCATCTTTCCCTATTTGGCTTCTCAGCTTTTTTATTATTTATGTAGCCAGTTTCCTGTATTAAATTTCCTCCATTAAAAAACACACTGACCATGCTTTCCATTTTCCTGATATTGAATTATAGCACATACATATGCATGAAACAGAAACAAATGCTTCAGTAACAATACTCCTTGTACTGTGTGCAATAACTCTGATATTTCCTATTCTATTCTATTTCACCTTTTTTTAAAGTAGGCTCCTTGCTCAATGTGGAGCTCAACATAGGACTTGAACTCATGTCCCTGAGATCAAAACCTGAGGACCTAGGTCCCCTATTCTGTTTCACTTATTAAAATACTAATCACAGGGCAGCCCCGGTGGCACAGCGGTTTAGCACTGCCTGCAGCCCAGGACTTGATCCTGGAGACCCTGGATTGAGTCCCACCTTCGGGCTCCCTGCATGGAGCCTGCTTCTCCCTCTGCCTGTGTTTCTGCCTCTCTCTCTCTGTCTCTATGAATAAATAAATAAAATCTTTAAAAAAATAAAATAAAATACTAATCACAACCCACTAAACTGAATTTACAACTTGCTGCAAGGTTGTATCCTGCTAATGGAAATTTGAAAAACACTGCTTTAAAGACTATATTTATTTTTCCTTTTCAAGATTTTATTTATTTATTCATGAGAGACACAGAGAGAGAGAGGCAGAGACATAGGCAGAGGGAGGAAAAACAGGTTCCATGCTGTGAGCCTGGTGTGGGATTCGACCCCAGGACTCCAGGATCACACCCTGAGCCAAAGGCAGATGCTTAACCACTGAGCCACCCAGGGGTCCCTATTTTTACTTTTTCAAATTCAGGTTTACTGAGTCATAATTTATGCACAGTAAATTTACCCTTTTAGGTGCACATCATAAGAATTTTGAAAATTATATACAGAATATTTCCATCACCCCCAAAATTCCCTCGTTCTCTTTTGTAGTTAACCCCTCTCTCCATCCCTAGCCTCTGGTAATCATCGATGTATTTTTTTTTCTTTGTCATAGTAGTTTTATCTTTCCCAGAATGTCATGTAAATAAAATCATAGTGTATAGTCTCCTGAGTCTGATTTCCTTCATTTACAACAATGTTTTTTAGATTCATTTGTGTTATTGCATGTATAAGTAGATCATTCCTTTTTATTGCTGAACGATATTCTTACCATGTTAAATCTTAGATAATTCTCTTTTAGCCTAAAATGTATGTTTTACTTCTGCTGTTTGTTTGCAACCTGTGAGTCTGAAGTTATGTAAAACCTTCATCACAGAACAGCCTCAACAATTTTCGTGTTCAAAGGCAAGAAAGTAATAGCCTGTGCTCTGGAGTCTTACTCCTTTGATTGAATTCTTCAACTGAATTCTTGCTACTTCCTGATCTTGAGGAAATTACTTACCCTCCCTTTATAGTTTCCTCATCTGTAAAATAAGATGGTAGGAATGGTATGTGTTTCACTGAATTCTCACAGAGATAAAGCAAAATGAGACAAAGTGTGTAAAACACTTAGTGCAATGACTGGTCCTAGTAAATACAAGTAAATTGGTGTATGTCTTAGGAAAGCTGGCTATAATTTAGCCAGTCGAAGAAGTCAGGATGAACAGTGTTTTCCAAGGCCATCTCACTTCCTGTAAAACCCTATCACTCACTTCTAAGTATCTAGGAGCAGTGCCCTTGCCAAGCAATGATTTGGCCTGATTCAGTCCATGAAGTCAGGAAGAAATGTTAGGCAAGCCCAAATCTGGGGACTACCCATTGACTCTGGCACCTAACATCATTAAATTAGTTGGTCATTGTACTCCAAATCAATAGACATGAAATGGGCATGGGGAGTCTGCATCTCCTCTATAATCTTTTCAAATCATATTATGTTGGGTCTCTAGTGCATGTCTTAAAAAGATGTAGGCAGCATGGTACAGTGGAAGAATTCCAGATTTAAAGCCAGAACATTTTGGTACCAGGTTGGACTTAACCACTTTTTACTGATGTGATCTTGAACAAGTCACTCAGCATTTCTGTGCCTTGGTTTCTTCATCTGTAAATGGGTATATAACATTATTTTCCATAAGTCTTCCTGAATCAACTGTCACTTGAAATGATTTTGAAATTAAAATTTTGAAAAAAAGAAATTAAAATTTTTTTATTATTTTATATGCAATATATATTTGATCATTCTAATGTGGCCATTCAGATTTGAATTATATGAACTCTGTGATATGATGAGCATGAAGATTATTTCTGTGAAAGCATTATTATTGCTTCTGTAATAAAGACTGATTGAGTTTATAAAACACTGCTCCACTCAACCCCTGAACATCAGTGTGTAATACTCACCAGGCATGCACATTCTAACAGTCTTTGTGTTCATATAATGGACCAGTGAATTCTATTTGCTGCTGAGGATTCAATCACATCCTACAAACAAAGACAGATTGTTTTGAATTATTGTCTGTTGGAGAAAGATGTTCAATTGTTAAACTACGTTAACTATGTGTGAGTTTTAATTATCTGGAGCATACACTACTACTTTACAAATCATATTTCCCTGTAGAATGAAATCTTCATGAATGAGATAAACTAAATTGTTGATATATTTCTATATATTTAAATCACACTTGCAGCATATATTGTCATTTAAAAAAAACACATTTTGGGACTTTCAGAAAGCCATTAAAATGTCACTGTCCTAAAAAAGCAAAAAGGTGCAATAACCGAGGCTTAAGCACTTTCTGATAAATTTGTTAAGGGACATAAAAACTGCTAGGTATAACATCCATCCACCTATTCTTTTTTTTTTTTTTTTTGAGAGAGAGAGAGTGTGTGCGTGTGTGTGTGCGTGCGCATGTGCGCGTGTGTACAAGTAGGTGGAGGTATGGGGGGAGCCAGAGGGGCAGAGGGAGAGGGAGAAAGAGAACCTCAAGCAGGCTTCACACCCAGCAGGGAGCCCCATATGGGGCTCAATCTCAAAACACTGAGATCATGATCTGAGCCAAAATCAAGAGTCAAATGCTCAACTGATTGAGCCACCTAGGTGTCCCATCTGTCTATTCTATTACAGAGTATCTATTATATACTTGGAATTGTGTTGCCTAAGGAATGCTAAGTAAGAGTGAGAAGGTCACAATCTATTGAAAAAATAATACAATAATAATTTATAATACAATACAACTGTAATTGAGATGTTAATTCATCAGTAAATATTTTTAAATAAATTTAATGCCAGCATGTGCCAGACCCTATATTAGCTATTAGGAATAAGACTTAAGACTTAAAGAGCTTATAATCTAATAGAGGAGACCAACAAATACAAGAAATTACCAAAGAGTACCCACCTAATCTTGAGGAATGGTGCAGGAAAATCTTCTCATAGGTAAAATTTAAACTGAGTATAGAAAAACTCAGGAGGTAAGAGGAAGAAAAGAGCTAAGGATATTGTAGGCAGAGAAGCAACTTTTGCAAATACAGAGATGAGGAAACCTGCAAATTGTTTAGTTGTCTGGGTCCTGGGAAACATGTTAGAAAGTGGCAAGAGATGCAGCCGGGATGAGTACGGGCCAGATAATGAGGGGCTGTATATGCTGTGCTATCCAAATCAGTTGTTGTTGTTGCTGTTGTGTCAGCTTTGTCAGCCTTCAGGGTATTTGATGAGACATTTACTGTCTTTGGAACAGTTATTTATTTTATTTTTTTAAGATTTTATTTATTTATTCATGACACACACACACACACACACACACACAGAGGCAGAGACACAGGCAGAGGGAGAAGCAGGCTCCACGCAGGGAGCCCAATGTGGGACTCAATCCCGGAACTCCAGGATCATGCCCTGGGCCGAACGCAGGTGCCAAACCACTGAGCCACCCAGGGATCCGAGTTATTTCTTTATTGACAAAGTATTGTTTCTCTTTTTGCTTTGCAGATTTTTTTGTCTTTAGTTTTCAGATATTTGGCTATGATGTATCTTGGTGTGGATTTCTTTGGGTTTATTTCATTGGGGTTTTACTAGCTTCTTGAATCTGTCAGTTTATATCTCTCACCAAATTTGAGAAGTTTTCAGCTAGAACTTCTTTGAATACTTTTTCAGCTCCATGCTTTCTCCTCTTCAGAGACTCTGACAGGAGCTTTAGATCCTTTGCTGTTATCCCACAGGTCCCCCCCAGGCTCCTTTCAATTAAAAAAAATTATTTATATATTTATTTTAGATTTTATTGATTTATTCATGAGAGACACAGAGAGAGAGGCAAACACACAGACAGAGGGAGAAGCAGGATCCCTGCAGGGAGCCCCATGCAGAACTTGATCCCAGGACCCTGGGATCAGGATCTGAGCCAAAGGCAGATGCTTAACCACTGAGCCACCCAGGTGCTCTGCGTTTTTTTTTTTTTAACATATATTTTTTTTAAACAGATATTGTAAGGTTAAAAACAACAACTGTTATCATTGATAAAGTCATGCCAATTGTTAGGTACTGCTTTACATTTCCAAACTACAAGTTTATGTCCTTATTTAGAAAGGGATCTAATTCTTTTTTTTTAATTGGAGTTCAATTTGCCAGCATTTAGCATAACACCCAGTGCTCATCCTGCCAAGTGCCCCCTTCAGTGCCCAGTCACCCCAACCCCCCCGCCCACCTCCTCTTCCACTACCCCTTGTTCGTTTCCCAGAGTTAGGTGTCTCTCATGTTTTGTCACCCTCACTGATATTTTCACTCATCCTCTCTCCTTTCCCTTTATTCCCTTTCATTAATTTTTATATTCCCCAAGTGAATGAGACCATATAATGTTTGTCCTTTTCCGATTGACTTATTTCACTCAGCATAACACCCTCCAGTTCCATCCACGTCAAAGGAAATGGTGGGTATTTGTCGTTTCTAATAGCTGAGTAATATTCCATTGTATACACAGACCACATCTTCTTTAAGGGATCTAATTCTTCAAGAAAACTCTTCCATATTTAGGTTTTGGTATTATTAAGCAATCTGGCACTTTAATACTAGCTACCATGGCCTCAAACAGTACCTTATGTCCTCATAAGATTGTGACCGCTGTGTCAGGGATAAGCCATAGATTCACATGCACACCTGTTAAAGAAACAAACTGTGCAATGCTGGTGTTTCGAAATGTCCTATTCGCCCCTCAGATATTGTTATTTACCACCAATGTGACAATATGTATGAGGATGCAGCCACTGAGTAAAGAAAGACAACAGAAAGAAAACAAGAAATAGATGATGACTGATCCTGTAGACAGAGTGCAGCTCGCCTTGATGAATTACAAAGGGAGAAGTAGTTTTTAGTCCACTGTGCTGAAATGGAGGATTCTCCATCTTATTTAGAATAAGGTTTCAAAGTGCCACATGCTTCTTATTTTAGGTTTTAAGGGCAGATGTTTTTAGTAAAATTAGTAGCAGTTTTTCAGCAGGCGTCAAGTATAAAAAGTGAAATTTTAAAAAGCGTGTCTTTAAAAGTTGAGAAAAGTTTCACAGCCCCTAAGTTTGGTCAGTGACTAGGACTTAGCAGAAGAATTTCTGAAAGGACAACAAATAATATAAATATTATTTTAATGTGAAGTAACCAGTCACATTTATCGTCACAAAGCTCAAATATCTCAGTTAGGGATCTTTTGTAGAGAGAGCTCCTGATCAGGGTGGCTCTTCTTTTATTTTGAATTCATCTCAGATGCTTTTTCATCTTCCTTGACTTCTCATCTCCTCAACCTCTTTCTAAATTTTGTTTAGTTTTTACTTTTTTTTTCTGCATAATTCCAAGTTTCTCCCCATTCCACCTAACTTGTAAAACTCGGAACTGAAGAAATTAAATGGAATTCCTGATAACATAGTCCAGTGTTATCTTAATGCTTTTGCTACATGCTTTATGCGCCTAATGTTCTGTGAGAAATGTGTTTTCTTCCCTTCTAACACATGCCCACATGCTTCCATTACTAATGCTAGAGCCACCTCTTCCCAGTGATAACATAGCTCAGATCATTTTTCTAGTGTGTGGATGAGGCTGTTGTATGGAATGGAATCAAAGCTTCAAGGAGGGGGTACCTAAGTGGTTCAGTTGGTTAAGTGTCTGCCTTCAACTCAGGTCTCAGGCAGGTCATGATCTCAGGATCCTGGGATTGAACCTGCTGAGCAGAGAGCCTGCTTCCCCCTCTCTGCTCCAGGGTTTGGGCTCACTTGTGCTCTTGCATGCTCCTGCTCTCTCTCTCTCTCTCTCTCTCTCTCAAACAGATAAAATCTTTAAAAAACAAAACAAAGTTTCAAAGAGCAAATTATATTGACTTGTCCTCCCATATAAGACTCAGAAGGAAGTTAAACTGCTTTCATGTGGCTTGCATTCAGATGCACTGTGGCATAATATGCTTTTTTGCCAACGTATTTCCCTCTTTCCCATTTGAATGCCTCTAAAAATCTTACTGGGAAAGATAAACAAGCTTTTAAAAATATAAACAGAGGTCAAAATTTTGAAGCAGTAAAATAAGACTTGTAGAATTTTCATAAGGCCAGAAAGCCAAATCTTATTCAGGATGTGGAAGGAGCAGTCTAGGCAAGAGCTCCATGCCTGGGCTTTCATAGACAAGTGTTTTCATCTCTACCCAACAGAAGAAATGCTGTTCCTCTCAAAAACAGCGCCAGGAAAATTTGTGAGGAAGACAATTTATATCTGACATCAAGAATCCTCTTTCAATTAGCCTTCATTTCCCCCCTTTTAATCTGGTTTAGTTATTTCCAACCATCTCTTTCTTTCTGCTCTCAGGAATATGTCAGATATATTCCCAAGAAAATATAAATGGCTAATGTGACTTCATATGTTCCTTCCCAGAGGTAATTACAAGGATCAAAGCCTAAACCTAAAGTAGTGGTAATCAAATCACATGTCACAGGAACAGGACAGGTGATGTAAATGAGCAAAGTGGGTGGCATTTCAGGAAAGCAGGGAGATGACAGAGATAGAGCCAAAGGAGAGTGCTGGCTTCTCTCAAAGAGGAAGTCCAGCCCCTGTAGACCGTTGCCAAGTGGGCTTGTTGGCTGCCGTATTACTAGATCTTCTGGCATTTATTTGACAACTCAGGTTTTTGTGAGAAATCTCCTGAAGTATCAGAGTGCTTGAGTGCTAAACCTAACATACCTGCAAGTTGCATTCATCTGTGGACTACTCATTTATATTCTTAGATGACAGGAAGACATACTGACCACTGAAAGGCCATATGGACCAGTGGAAAGAGCTTTGTAGTGCCCCACACGTGTTAAAATCTCAGTTTTGTCCCTGATAGTTTCAGGGAGCTTGAGCAAGGTATTTAATGTCACTGAACTTATCTATAAATTGGGAATAAATCATCTCTGTCTTGGGAAATTTGTAGGTTAAATTGTGTAATATATAAAAAGCATGCATCAGAGTCTAATACACAGTAGTTGCTTAACATGCGGTCAACAGTACTACAGCTACTACTTACCACTACTTATTATTAATATAGTGGGATTTCAGGTATCAACCAACATGTGATGAAAGCATTCAACAAGGGCTAAGTTTCCTGCAGCCCTTCAAACATTGTGTTTGGGGTCACTTATCTCTATATAATATCATTCCTGTCTATATAGTCTGAATATGGATGTGTTATGGAATTCTGTGATTGTAATTTATTGAAGAGTTGACACAAAACATCAAAATATAATACATTTCAGCAAAGGGGCTAAGTTGTTGCTACATACATGGGAATCAACAGAGTAACATGAAAGTAGTTTTTATTTTAATTGGGTTCTAGTTTTTTTTTTTTTTTTTTTTTTTTTTTTACCTGTTAGTCACCTGGGTGACTCAGTCAGTTCAGTGGCTGACTTTTGATTTCGGCTCAGGTCATGATCTCGGGGTCCTGGGATTGAGCCCTGTGTCAGGCTCCATGTTCAGCAGGGAATCTGCTTCAGGATTCTCTCTCCCTCTGCCCCTTCCCCTACTTGCTCACATTCTCTCTCTCTCTGTCTCTCAAATAAGTAAATAATTCTTTTTTTAAAAAAGATTTTATTTATTTCTTTAAGAGAGAGTAAAAGAGCATGAGCAGAGGGAGGGACAGAGGGACAAGCTGACTCCCTGCTGAGCCCTACAGGGGGCTCCATCCCAGGACCCTAAGGTCATGACTTGAACGAAAGTGAGATGTTTAAGGAACTGAGCCACCTAAGTGCCCCAATACATAAATCTTTAATAAAAACCCCAAAACTCTAGTTCCATCCATGTCATTGCAAATGCTAAAATTTCATTCTTTTTGATGGCTAAACAATATTCTATCATATATATATTATATATATTATATATATATGCCACATCTTCTTTAGTCAGAGAAAGACAAATATCATATGATTTCACTCATATGTAGAATTTAAGAAACAAAAAAGATGGGGACACCTGGGTGGTTCAGCAGTTGAGCACCTGCCTTTGACTTAGGGCATGATCCTGGGGTCCTGGGATTGAATCCCACATCAGGCTCCCTACAGGGAGCCTGCTTCTCCCTCTGCCTATGTCTTTGCCTCTGTCTGTCTCTGTCTCTCATGAATAAATTAAAATCTTTTAAAAAAAGAAACAAAACAGATGAACACAGGGGACAGGAAGGAAAAATGAAATAAGGCAAAATCAGAGAGAGAGAAAGAGAGAGAGAGAGAGAGAGAGACAAACCATATGAGTCTCTTAACTAAGGAAACAAGCTGAGAGTTTCTTGAGGGGAGAAGAGTGAGAGGATGGGGTAACTGGGTGATGGACAATAAGGAGGGCACTTGATGGAATGTGCACTGGGTGTTATATGCAACTGATGAATTACTAAACTCTACCTCTGAAACTAATAATACACCATATGTTAATTAATGGATTTAAAAAAAATTTAAAACCTGTTAGCCTTTAGCTTTTTTCAATTTTGATATGTATATTATGCAAAATTTATTGTAAAACTTTACTTAATAATTCTATAGAGAAAGAAAAAATGGAATAAAGGCAAACTGATATAAAGTGAATTATGGTATATTCCATATCTCATTATTTTAAGTCACAGTACATAGCATAATTAAGCCTTTGTAAATGAAAGGAAAAACTGATTCAGTTTTAATAAGTAAAATAAGGAAAATATAATTCAAACTAACTTCATTAAAATAGGCTAGAATAGCCCGAGTTATCCCATTTTTTTCCTGAATTTCAATCTGGATCCTGCCAAAACTTGAGCAACTTTACCATGGATTTTCCCCTTAAAAAAACCTAACGGAGAAAAAGACTAGAAAGTCATAGGCCAGAATAAAGCAAGAAGTCTGATGCCAGCCATGTTTATTCTGTTAGATGGCAAAGGACTGGTAATAAATGTGTGCTGAGTCTGAATACTGAGGACATTGGTACAGAGGCGTTGGGATGAGGATTCCTGGCACTCGTGAGTCCAATAGGTAGCACTGTTAAGGCATAAGGTGTTTGAGTCAATTTCAATGAAATAGATCTTCCAGATTTCTTTTATCGACCTCCCTTTCAATTCTTCTCTCCACCTTGATTAGCTAACATCACTCCTAAAGTTCTGATAATCCTTTTAACAAGGTTTGTTTATCCTTGAATAGGAGGAAGGGTATAGGGGAGAAGAGAGACAGTAGTGTATCAGGTGCCGTTATGAATTAAGACAAAAGAAAGATGACTGTCAAGGATTTCATGACTATGATATCAAGATACATGGCTGGTGTTCTGTATGAATTTCAAACAATGTTAGTGGCATTTGTGATTCATCTGTTTACTACTTCAGGACAAGAAGTTTGTTTTGTTTTTGGTGGCAGAACTAATTCCATCTATTTCAAAGGACTTTTGCCCACAATTATACCCTATTTTTTATTTAGTTTACATAGAACAGTCATATTTTCTTGGTTTTACTTTTCCCCCCAAGAATTTTGGGTTACAGCAATACTATATTTGAAGTGGTTTTTGTAAGTTTCTCTGTTTGTTTTGATATCTGATTAGGACAAGGTGTGTCCTTCTGTAGACTTTCTGGTTTCTGGAAAGAATTCCATTTTTTTCTTTTTTTTATTCCATATGTCAGATGAATAGGCAGCCTTACTATTTTCCCCTTGTAGAGTGAACACATCTTATGGAAAAAGGAAGGAATAGTTTCAATAAATATGACAATAAGTATGAAAATGCCACTATCCTCTTCTCTCCTCCCCTTTTTGGCACAGCATTCATTACTTTGGATGCAACTAGAAACACAAATCAGTCCTTGTCTTTTGCTCAGTTTGTTTGTCTCTTCAGGCCCTGCTGGCCAGTGATCAATAACAGGCCTTTATAGTAGAACCATGTAAAAAAAATGTATTTAAGGGCAAATAGCAGTATGCTTTATATCTCTAGTATTTGTGGTAGTAAAATATGGAATGCAGTTATGTTAGAAAGGAAGAGCCAAACTAGAAATCCAGGAAGCAAAAAAAAAAACATGTCCTAAAACACTCAATAAATATATATCAAACATTTTTTATGTGCAGGAAACCCAGCTAATTACTGGAAAAGTTACAAAGGTATATGAATTGCAGTCCTTATCTTTGATGAATTTAGTCAAATGGAGTCGAGTCACAGGACAAGTTATAAAAGATTTCTGAAGATGATTTCAGTGATACAGGGGTATCCACAGAGTGTATTTGGTTGGTTGGTTGTTAACAGCTCTACTGAGATATAATTACTATGTGATAAAATGCACCACCCATTAAACTCGCTCATTTGAATGGTATTTAGTATATGTTTGCAATTGTGTAGTCATCACTACAATCTAGTTTTACAACCTTTATTCCACTCCAAAAAAATTTCCTTGTGTGCCCATTTGCAGTAAATCTCCCACTTCTACCCCCAGCCTCAAGTACCCATTGATCTGCTTCATCAAAACAGCCTTGAGTCCAGCGCTAATGTAACCTCACTCCTGAGACACTACCATTCTGAGAACTGCACCTGGCACCAGTGGAAACCTGAACTATCCTCAGCCCTGTGAGAATAACCCTATAGGGGTTTTTTCTCCTGTCCCATTCCTGTGTTTCTTTCCTCAGCCTCAGTAGTTCCCCCACACTGAGACTAAAACTCAAAAGGACTTCTCGGCAAATTTCTGAGAATTATGACTCTCCCCCCAGTGTAGCTCTCTCTCCTCTGATGCTTTGCCCATAAATGTTAGCAGCTCTGGCTCCTCAACCCAATGAGACTATTGGATTTTGTTTGTGTTCCTCTTCCCTGAATTTGCTGCCTAGAGATGGGGTATTGTTGGGCTCTCACCTCATTTGTCCCCTTATCTCCCTTATGTGCTGTCCTGTGCTGCCTAATTGCCCAATGTCTGAAAACAAATTGTATCCAAGTTGCTTGAGGTGGGAGGGTAAATCTAGCCTCTGTTATTCCATCATGGCTAGAAGAACAAGTTCTAGTTTTAAGGGCAATTTCCTATTATTCCCATGTTCCACCTACATGGCCAGTTCTAAACAATACGATTAATTTTCAATAAGTTGGCAATGGATGAAACCAGTTTGACATCAAACATAGTAATATAGGGATCCCTGGGTGGCGCAGCGGTTTGGCGCCTGCCTTTGGCCCAGGGCGCGATCCTGGAGATCCGGGATCGAGTCCCACGTCGGGCTCCCGGTGCATGGAGCCTGCTTCTCCCTCTGCCTGTGCCTCTGCCTCTCTCTCTCTCACTGTGTGCCTATCATAAAAAAAAAAAAAAAAAATCTTAAAAAAAAAAAAACAAAAACATTTAAAAAAAAACATAGTAATATAGATGGTACATATACAGACATATATGTGTATGTCTATATTTAAAAGAGTAAAATGGGTGATCCTGGGTGGCTCAGTTGGTTGAGTGTCCTTCCGACTCTTGGTTTTGGCTCAGCTCATGGTCTCAGGGTCATGAGATCAAGCCCGTTGTCCGGCTCCACACTTGGTGTGGAACCTGCTTCAGATTCTCTCTCCCCCTCCTTTCCCGTCTGGTTCTCTTCCTTTGCTAGCACCACCCCCCAAAAAAAAATAAATAAATAAACCACAAAACATAAAGTGATGATGAATCAGTGAAAACTTTTATATATTGTTATGAACTACAATGCTTGCTACATTATGTCAACCTAATAGTAACACTTTCCTTTCCAATTATGTGTAGGTAAATGTGGTCTTGAACTTCGTAGGGGGGTCAAATGATTCATTTGGATTTGGATTTTAAAAAGTGAATTTATTAGGGGCACCTGAGTGGCTCAGTGGTTGAATGTCTGCCTTTGGCTCAAGGAGTGATCCTAGGGTCCTGGGATTGAGTCCCACATCAGGCCCCCCATAGGAAGCCTGCTTCTCCCTCTGCCTATGTCTCTATCTCTCTCTGTGTTACTCATGAATAAATTTTTTTGAGTGAATTTATTTTGTAACCTCTTGTGTGATGTTGCAAGTTTGCTTAGTGGAGAAGAGAATGATAATAACAAAAGAATGGAAGCACTAAGCACCACAGCCAGCAGCCAGCATGATGTCCTGGTATGCTCTCTTGCAGACAAGGGTATTTGTATTCTTGTCATACTTTTGAAAGACATTTACAGGCTGATCAATGTGTTCTTTTATCAGGATTTTATGGTTCCCAATGTCAGAAACACTCACCCAAACTAGTTTCCAAAAAAAAAAGAATTAAATGGCTAGCTAACCTTAAAGTCCATAGTTAGCTCTAGTTTCAGATGTGGTGGGATATAAAGGACCAAATGATGTTATTTATTTTCTGTTTTTCTCTCTCCAGTTTGGCTCCTCTTCCTTTATTCTGATTCCATTCTCAGATGGCTTCTCCCATCCTGGTTGCAAGATGGTTGCATGGGGCTACATATTTCCACTTTGTATTTCCAAGTATTCCAAGCAAAGGTCTCAAGATTCACTCCAGAACAGCCCAGGTCATATGTGCACCCTGACCACTTTGGAAAAGGAGATGTAATGCACTAATTGGCTTAAGCCAAAGTCATGTACTTTGCTATAGACTGAGGTCAGAGCTACTCTCAGATCGTGTGACCTGGAACTCAGGCAGTGCTTAAAAGATGCGTGAATGGCTCCTGGAAAGGCAAGTAATAAAGTGCTCACTGTACATCAGATATAATTGCAAGCAAGTAAGCTTACCCTACCTATTCTGACTGTGACAGCCTATATTATCTCCTCCTCTACTCTTGCCCCAACACATGTGTAGTCTTGTTACCCTAATTAGCTAAGGACTGATTATGCCTGAGTTATATGGTCAAACACAAGAACAGATGAGAATACACAAACAGTGGAAATCTCAAAAGACTTCATAGAAAGGGGTTGGCTTAAGTATCAAGAGATGGAAGGAGAAGGACATGGCAGGGAAAGAGAGCAGAACAAAGAAAATGGGCAGGAAAATGTAGATCAGTGGAAGTACAGGTTGGGGTCATGGGTGAGATTATAAAAGGGGTTTTGAGCCTCAGGTTACAGGATTGAGAATTACTCTAAATGTGCTAAGGCACAGGTCAACAACCTTTTTCTATAAAGATCCAGATAGGAAATACTTTAGGCTTTGCAGGCCAAATGCCAAAATCAAGGGTATTGTGTAAGTACTTATACAACAAGAGAGAAAACAAGTTTTCACAGTGAAATTCAAATATAATGATAACGATGATAATGGCAATAATAATAGAGTACTTTTTGTAATATAGGGATACAGTAAAAATTCTTTTGGGGATCACATTTTGTTTAACTGGGGTTCAAAGTTAGTGTGCTCTAAACAAATGCATTACAAATATTCACATGTAAAAACCATTCTTAGTTCACATGCTGTACAAAAACAGGCAGCCAGATTTGATTCACAGGCTGTACTTTGTTGACCTCTGTACTAGGGAATCATTTCATGTTTTCAAGAAGGGGGAGGCAATCTGATATTATGTTGGTTGCATCCGAATAAGACAAACTAAAGGCAGTAAGAATAGGCAAGAGATAATGAGAACCTGACTTACAATGCCATGGACTTGGGTGGTCATGTTCAAGAAAGCAACTAAAGTGGGTGGAGCAAGAAAGAATCTTGGATCCAGTCAAAATCAGATGGAGTGGCATTAACTACTCAGATGGGTAAACCTGAATCATAAGAAAGGTTTATTCCCTTTTCTATACCTGCCATATGTGGGATCTCTTACTTGAACTAGCAAAAGGGTCCAGTTGCCTTTAGGCAAGTCTTGAGTCTGATTGAAGCAGAGTATAAAAAAGCTAAGAGAACCTCCAGAATAAAACATTTGAAAGACAAACTTACTGGGCAAGGAGGGAAGCCCTTCAAACTATTTTTAGGCACTGCAGAGACCCTTTGAGAGCAGGAGAATGATCGTTCTCTATGAAGTGGTTTTGTAGCTATAGTGAGTCATCATATCTTTGCAATTCATTGTGCTTGGTTATATAATCTTGTCAACTGTGTCACACTCTCAGTTATCCAACAGATATACTAATAATAGCTTTAAATACTGCATTATGGCGATATGGTATCAGGGGAACATGCTTTCCAAAGAACAGAAATTATGTGCTTTTGAAGTTTCATCTTGAACCTGAACCTTATTCACCTAGAATCCAAAGTGAATATGTATGCATATTTTAAGGAGCAGTGTTTGGGTTTTAGAAATCTCTTTACATGAAGAACCAAGTATCCTCCTTGGACAGTCAGTGTTGGAAGAGAGGGATAGTTCTGAATAAGGTAGTGTCTGTCAATTAAATTGTTCTCCAGCCCAGTTGCCGCAGACTTATGCTTTAGTCTAACGGTACTGGGGACACAATGAAGGAGGGTGTGAAACTGAGCTGAGAGATTAAGAACTCTTGGAATTAGTAATTTCATCAATAGAATGAGACTTGCTCTGGACACAGATCTTGGCACGCTTGACTCAGGTATTTACCACCTCTGTGTAGATGTTGGCAGCAGAGTACTTGCATGCCCTTGAAAATGGGGTCCTCCTTAATTTTTGTGCATAGGTAACCTAGTTCCAGTCCTGGTTAACAATCATAGACATCAGTGGTATCAATTTTGAGGCAATTAGATGCAAGTAGTAGGGGAGAAATGGTGAACGAAGCCATCATGTATAGCTTGAAAAACTCATAAAAAAGACAGTCACCCCATATGCACTTACAGAATAGATCTTGGGGTGGCTTCAAAAGAATGTGCATTGTTGCCTCAATGCACATAATATAAAATGCACATAAATATAAAAATGATTCAAACAATCACATAAACATTTTATTACATATGAAGACTTAGATATTGTATGGGTATGTGAATTCCCCTTCCACAAATCAAATTATAGATGGCGTATTCTATTCCTTCTAGAAAGCTACAGAGAAGTTGCAGATATGCAGCTATGTTATTTCCTTCTCGGTGTTTGCTTTATAATGAAGGAAAACAAGCTATTTCTTAAGGAACAGGTGTAGTGCTAGTTAGTTAAGAGAATAGCAAACAGCAATGGGCTGCTGCCCTGGAAACTGCCTGGTATCCTAGCAACAAGCCCATTCATTGCCTGGTCTGCCCTGTGGAGTTCTGTCAACACAGGTAAATGGCTTACCCTCCAGCACTTAAGTGACAGCCTTTCTGTTTCAGAGAAAAGTGAGGCCCATATATATAAACCTGGAAGTGAAGGAGAAAACATGATTCTGCTAAGCAGCCAGTGATTTGGAAGGTAAAAGGACAGCAATGTAGGAGTTAAATTTATTCACATTTACTTTTCTTCTAGGTGGGCTGGAAATAAGTGTCTTTAACTGTTGGTTCTCCTAAAGGAAAGATCAAAACTTTGGTGGAAGTAGCTAATGCTATGACCTATGGCTCTGCTCCCACTGCCTTCTTTGGGTTAAGAAGTGCAGTATTTTCCCAAAACTTTAGTTGACCTCTGCTTCCATGAGTAGCCACAAGGAGTAGGAGAAAGAGGACAGAACATATCCTGGTGGTGATTTGAAAGTTACAGCTTCCGTTTTTCCACATATTTTAATTGTACTCCCTAAATTCTATGAGAATACTTGAGATATTTTATTTCAAAAATGTTCAAAATATCTCCTGAGACCCATAGGAAATCTCAAATGATTGGAACTAGCTATGGTATAGAAGAGAGAGTGAATTTTCTGAGGGCAGAGCAGAAACTTGATAGGATCTGGGCCCTTAACCTCTTTTAAAAGATTCATTCCAATCTGTCTCTCTTTTTCCATTTTTTCCATGTTTCCACATTTATTTCATATATGCCAGAAATTATTCTAATCGTAATGAATCATCATTGCCTTCTCTATAACTCTAGAGATATAAAAAAAATAGTAGATACCACATAAGCAAGTGGTGAATTTCAATTCAGGAGTGGTAAATTCAACATTAGATCAGATATCTAATCTCTCTTCAGAGACCTAGATGAATTGGAAATTTCAGTGTTGCCAGTTGAAAAATTATGACTTTTCAATGCATTCTCAATAAAACTGAACCTCAAAGAGATTTCTCCTAAAAGAACATCTACATCTATCTTCAAAATTGGGAATAGAGTATATTGAGGAATAGTATTTTTTTCTCCTGATTTGTGTGTGAGTGTATATAATTTTAATGTTTGCATAACAAGAAATCAAATACTTTTTTAAATGATTTTATTTCTTGGGTGCCTGAGTGGCTCAGTCAGTTAAGCATCTGCCTTTGGCTCAGGTCATGATCCCAGGGTCCTGGGATAGAGCCCCAAGACAGGCTCCCTGCTCATCAGGGAGTCTCCATCCCCCCCCCCTCATGCTCACTCTCTCTTGCTCTCTCTCTCTCTCTCTCCCTTCCCTCTCCTTCTCATTTAAAAAAAATTATTTATCTGAGACAGAGGGAGAGAGTACAAGTGTGCACAGCCAAGGAAGGGGCAAAGGGAGAAAGAGAATCTCAAGCAGACTCTGCACTGAGCACAGAGCCTTATGCGGGGCTCAATCTCATGATCCTGGGGTGATGACCTAAAGAGAAATCAAGAGTTGGACCTCCATCGACTGAGCCATGCATGTGCCCCAAGAAATCAAATACTTAAGTAAAACTTCTATTCCTTTAGAATGGCTCGACCCTTTTATTAGCTGGTGTCATAGTCTAGTAAGTCATATACATACATACACAAAATGTTTTTAAGTTTTTCATAACTAAATCACCAGAAGCAAAAAAAAATATTTTAATAATGAATCTCAGCTCTTAGTTTAATTTCTAAAGGAGGTTCAGCTTTTCATTTTGACTTAAAATGATGATACAAAGTTCTAGGAATTGATAAAAACTAACAGGAGAGTAATGAAACAAATCAGAAAATTAGTTTAAAAATTCAAGTGGTTGCCTGAAAAATGTTTTTGGTAACTGTGGAGATAAATGTTTGTAACAAAGAACATGTTGAGTAACTATATTGTTATCATTATGACAACATAGGCTTTTAGGATGAAGTCTTACACAGAGGGAAATAATTTCCTACTTCCAAGCTGGTGACCAACCAACCAATTTAGAGATTAAAACTACAAATGAATTGTATTTTAGCTTATTACATTTAATTAATTAGTAAAAGTAAAGCACAGATGAAAGACCTTTTGTAGTAGGATTGACAAGGAAATAACAAATGATGCTGAGTGATGGTATGAGGCAACTTCCAGCAGAGCACATGGCAGAAGGAGGAAATAATAATCACAGATAAAGCCAATCAATATAAAGACAGTGTTGAAGAAGACAAGAACATTTTTGCTAAAGGTGAATACAGGTGTGTCTCTCATGAATAAATAAATAATCTTTAAAAAAAGTGAATACAAAAAAAAGTGAATACAGGCATGTTTACACCTGAAATTAATATAAGATTATACACTTCAATAAAAAAGTGACTATAGAGAGTCATATATGTGCATGTGTATGCTGCTGATGGCTTAAAGAAACATCCAAATATATTTTATTTTAGCAGTGCCTTTGATTAAGCATAAACAGCAAATTCAGTAGTTATGTCAACTTCTATTTTAGTAACATGTTTAAAGCAGATTACAAATCTCCTAGTAACCATGTAGTCACAGTTCTTCGTGAAAAAAAAAAAATCGTTTCTCTGCAGCAGTTGGTTCTGAAAGGCAAATGTATTTATGGAAACAAACTTTAACACCAGGAGGTATTATTTTGTAGGCAAAGTATGTGAATTTCAACTTGCGGTATGCTCGATTGAAGTGCATTTAGTTTTCCAAAGGATGGTTCTGCACAAAGTTAAACAAAAGGTTTAACAAGAGTTTTAAAGTCCTGTTAAAGATTTCCTAAGAGCTCTCATCTCACTTGCTTCCATTTTACTTCTGCTTCTCTGTGGTCACTATTGCTGCGCAAGAAGCAATTTTGCAAGCATTTATATGGCTGTGAGCCATGTATGAGTCAATTAGATTGCCTATTTTTTAAATCTCTCTAACAGTTTATAGAACAGACTAACCCCTTCTCTCACACTGCATCAGGCCTGGATTCTGCCCTTTTGAGGAAGAATACATTAGACAAAAAAAAAAAAAAAAAAAAAAAAAAAAAAGGCATCTCAATGAGATCAGAGCAGAAAGACTATCAAACTCTTCTCTCCTCCTTTTAAAAATGATATACTCCTCTTGAGATCTATTTGACACACATGTGCAATGCTCAGAAAAGAGTAATTCATTAGTAACAGGGTCCAACAGGTTCCCCCATCCCTAAATATGCCCACCCCAGTCCCTTATTCTTCTATATTTGTTTTAGCTTCACTAAGCCATGTTGTTTACCAAAATTGCAAATAACTTCCCATGAGAAACCCACTTTTTGTGAATACAGATCTCTATAGATAGAAGAGAAAGTCAGCAATGTGAAACATAGTCTTTTCAATACCACTCTAGGCCAGTATTCAACTGAGCTAAACATCATGGACTAATAAGAGTAGCATGGATAATACATATGAAAACCAAGCGTAGGGGAAAAAATGTTTTTAATTGCCTCTGGAGGCAGATGACTTGCCTTCCTTCCTCTTTTCTTCCTTCTGCTCTTCATTCTTACGTCTGATGAAGCTAATATTAACATTTGCTTGCATTGCCTGAGCACAGGGCAGATGCCTAGGCCATGAGTGATGAGAAATGGGCTAACAGTGTGCTGAAAATTCAACCTGGGAAGTTCTCTTCACATGTTTACATCTTTTTAAAAAGATTTTATTTATTTATTTGAGAGAGACAGAGATAGTGACAGAGAGCACAAGAGGGGAAGAGAGGGAGAAGCAAGTTCCCCATGGATCAGGGAGCCCGATTCAGTGTTCTATCCCAGGCCCCTGGAATCATGATCTGAGCTGACGGAAGACACTTAACCCACTGAGCCACCCAGGCACCCCTCATGTGTTTGCATCTTAAGAACTACTTGGCCTTCCTTGCTAAGATAATTGGATGCTACTTTATTCTACTATACATTCCGTATCAGACAATACAGCACTTGATATTGGCCATTAGCTACATAGGAACAGGGGATTGGATCTCTTTGTGCTCATCATTACAGCCCAAGTATTTAGCACAGCATGGAACAGAATAGGTACTCAATAAACATTGAGGGATAAAGTGGATTTGGTTTATTTTTCCTAAACATTTACAAATGCTAAAACTATTTGCACTTACCCAAACACACCATGTTTTCACATCTCCCTATATTTTGACCCATCAATAATTCCGTGTAGAGTTTCTTTTTAATTAGCCTTTTATCTATAGATTCCTACCTACCCGTCAAGCTTTAGATGGAAGAATAATGCTCCTGTGATGCTTGGGTGGACTCCTCTGTTTTGTGATGTTTCTTCCTACACAGCACACAGCATCTTGTACATACTGCTCTCTTCTGGCATTGGGATTGCTTATTGGCTTAATCATGGCTGCTCTGTAGGCTATGAATTCCTTAATTGAACATATCTTTTCATCATTGTAACCTCTACCCTAGCATGGGTCTGATTTGTTGGGATTCGGGCAATGTTGATTCAATGAAAACTATTTCCTTTCACATCCCAAAAGTCAGACACCTAGTCAAGTAGTTGGGATATAATCTGATGCATCTCAAAGCAGAAACATGATACATTAAGGCCTATAGGAGCACAAAGGAGGGAATAGTTATTCTTACCTGGATACTGGGATTAGGTTCTACAGAGAAGGTAATATTGACCTGTCCTGGGGATAATGAGAAGAAATTCACAAACTGGGTGATCTTGAAGACAGAATACTATGAGCAAATACATTAAGATTTACAAGTGTAGCATTAGGGGAGCCTGGGTGGCTCAGCGGTTTAGCGCCGCCTTCAGCTCAAGGCATGATCCTGGAGACCCGGGATCAAGTCCCGCATCGGGCTCCCTGCATGGAGCCTGTTCCTCCCTCTGCCTGTGTCTCTGCCTCTCTCTCTGTGTCTCTCATGAATAAATAAATAAAATCTTTTTTAAAAAAAGTGTAGCATTAGAATTAAATATGTTAAGATTTAAAAGTGTAGCATTAGAATTCTGCTTTTCAGCTAAGATGGAGTAACAGGAACCAGATTTACCTTCTCACCTGCACCAATTGTATAACCAGATAAAATATAAGAAATGATGCTTTCAAGATATTATACATAGGTATCAAAGGGCAATAACTGAGGCAAGGAGGAAAATAAGTAAAATGACCCCTATGGTTGTCCCAACTTACCCAGAGGGAGTTTCCAGGCCACTGTTCTAGTAGAAGGAATGGAGGCAGGACCCGCTTCTCTCCCTGACCCAGAAGTCTTGGGAAACTAGGATGCCTGTTGTCCACAGGGAAAAGTACTGGAGCTACTAAGAGAACTCCAGAGACTGAAGAGATTGCCTCCTGGAGTCTTCAGCTGAGTACTGATTAACATTTATATGTGAAGAAACTACGTGCAGCTGGGAAAAGAACAATGAAATGCCTTGAAAGAAATAATCCCTGGAGTTAGTCCATTGATGGAAATAGTTCCTGTTCTGTATCCAGAGTGGAAATCTGCATAATTAGCAGAATATTGGCCAGAAAGGTTTTGCCTTAGTAATGGGACAAAATTAGCCAGAGACTCAAAGCTGCTCTAGTCTCAACTGCCCCATCTCAAAAGCAATAACTATGTATTAGTTTTCTATTGCTTTGTAATAGACTGCCAAATGTAGAAGTTTAAAGCAACACTAAATTTATCTCACAGTTCCCATGGGTCAGGAGTCCTGGTACAGGTTCGGTGGTTCCTCTGTTCTGGGCCTCCACAGGGAGAAATGAGGTGCAGTATTGACTGGGGCTGTGCTTCTCATCTGAGGCTTGGAGTTCTTTCAAGATCATTCAAATTGTTGGCAGAATTCAGTTTCTTGCAGTTGTAAGACAGAGATCCCTGTTTTCTTGCTAGATGTTGGTACAAGACCACTTTCAGCTCCCAAGAGCCCTCATAGGCAACAGACCAGTGGGAATGTGGTCTCTTAATGTTTTATCATCTGTATCTTTTAAAGTCTCCTCTGATTTGGTCACCTACCTGGATGATATCTCAATGCCTGGTGGCGTTTTAAATGCAAAAAGAAATATTTAAAACTATTACATTAACAATGGGAGGGTAAAGGGATATAAAGACAAGCACAGTTTCTTTATTTTAACTTGGTAAATTGTCAACAGTAAACTGATAAGTTGTATGTATATAAGTTGTACATAATAACTAGAATGATCACTAAAACTTTAATTTTTAAAAAATATTTATTTATTCATGAGACATTGAGAGAGAGAGAGAGAGAGAGAGAGAGGCAGAGACACAGGCAAAGGGAGAAGCAGGCTCCCCGAGGGGAGCCCGACGCGGGACTCGATCCTGGAACTGATCATGCCCTGAGCTGAAGGCAGACGCTCAACTGCTAAGCCACCCAGGCGTCCCTCTTTGTTTTTTTGTTTTTGTTTTTGTTTTTGTTTTTTAAGATTTTATTTATTCATTAGAGACACACAGAGAGGCAGAGATACAGGCAGAGGGAGAAGCAGGCTCCTCACGGGGAGCCCGATATGGGACTCAATCCCAGGACCTCAGGATCATGACCTGAGCTGAAGGCAGATGCTCAACCACTGAGCCACTGATCACTAAAAATCTATACAAAGAGATATATGCAAATATACCATACATATGTAAAAATGGCATTATAAAAATTGTTCAGGTAACCCATTAGAAAGCCATTAGAAAGCAAAAAAAAAAAAAAAGAACACAAAAGCAAAAAGGACAATAAACACAAAACAAAAAATAAAATGGCACATTAAAGTCCTAAAATAACAATAGTTACATTGAGTGCAAGTGATCTAAAACACTAATCAAAACTTACTAAAGAGGGATCCCTGGGTGACACAGCGGTTTGGCGCCTGCCTTTGGCCCAGGGCGCGATCCTGGAGACCTGGGATCGAATCCCACATAGGGCTCCCGGTGCATGGAGCCTGCTTCTCCCTCTGTCTGTGTCTCTGCCTCTCTCTCTCTCTCTCTCTCTGTGTGTGTGACTATCATAAATAAAAATTAAAAAAAAAACTTACTAAAGAGCTAATATAATCAGGTAGTTTAGTATTGGTAGAAGAATAGATAAATGGATTGATGGAACAGAATAGAAAGCCCAGAAACAGACTTACCTAACTAAATATAGTCAACAGATCTTTGACAAGGGAGCAAAAGCAATAAAATGGAGCAATGAGAGTCTTTTCAACAAATGGTACTGAACATACACACACAAAAATAAATCTGGAAAAACCTTACACCCTAAACAAAAATGAACTCAAAAACATCTCATGTAAATATAAAATGTGTAACGATAATTATAAAATTCCTAGAAGAGAACATAAGAGAAAATGCATGTTGAGTTTTTAGATACAGCGCCAAAGGCATGATCCATGAAATGAATAATTAACAAGCTGGGCCTCATTGAAATTAAAAACTTCAACTCTGAAAAATACAATGACAACAGAATGAGCATACATGTCACAGAATGGGAGAAAATATTTGCAAATTCTTTGCACAATATCTGATAAAGAACTCTTATCCAAAGTATACGAAGACGTCTTGAAGCTCAACAGTAAGAAAGTGAACAATCTAATTAAAAAGTGAGCAAAAGGGATCCCTGGGTGGCGCAGCGGTTTGGCGCTTGCCTTTGGCCCAGGGCGCGATCCTGGAGACCCGGGATCGAGTCCCGCGTCGGGCTCCCGGTGCATGGAGCCTGCTTCTCCCTCTTCCTGTGTCTCTGCCTCTCTCTCTTCTCTCTGTGACTATCATAAATAAATAAAAAAAAATTAAAAAAAAAGTGAGCAAAAGACCCAGACACCTCACCAAAGAAGATACACAGCTGGCAAATAAGTATATGAAAAGATGCCCAGCAGCACATGTCATTAGGAAACTGAAAATTAAAGAAATGATGAGATACCACCACATACCTCTAAGAATGGCAGAAGTGTGAAACACTGACAACATCAAATGCTGATAAGAATATAGATCAAGGAATGCCTGAGTGGCTCAGTGGTTGAGCGTCTGCCTTAGGCTCAGGACGTGATCCCGGGGTCCTGGAATTGAGTCCCACATCGGGCTCCCTGCAGGGAGCCGGCTTTTCCCTCTGCCTGGGTCTCTGCCTATCTCTCTGTCTTTCATGAATAAATGGAAAAAATTTTTTAAATATATATATATAGATCAAAAGAGTCTCCCATTCACTGCTGGTGAAGACAATTTGGCAATTTATTATAAAATTAAACAAACCCTTTACATATAATCCAGTATTTGTATTCCTTGGTATTTACCCAAAGGAGTTGAAAACCAATGTCCAAACAAAAACCTGAATTTAGATGTTTATACCAGATTTATGTATAATTGTCAAAACTTGGAAGCAGCCAAATGTCTTTTAGAGGGTGAATAGATAAGCTGTAGTACATGCAGACAATGGAATATTAATGAGCACTTAAAAAAAAAAAAAGAGCTACATGGGGCACCTGGGTGGCTCAGCCTGTTAAGTGTCCCACTCTTGGTTCCAGCTCAGGGTCGTGAGATCAAGTCCCACATGAGGCTCTGGGCTTGGGATTCTTTCCCTCTTCCAATCTCTCTCCTCTTTTGTCCCTCCCACCACACCCATGAAGCATGCACATGCACTGGTTCTCCCTCCCCCCCTCTCAAATAAATAAATAAATAAATAAATAAATAAATAAATAAAATCTTAAAAAAAAAAAAAAAAAAGAGGGCAGCCCTGGTGGCTCAGCGGTTTAGCGCGGCCTTCAGCCCACAGCGTGATCCTGGAGACTCAGGATCGAGTCCCTCGTCGGGCTCCCTGCATGGAGCCTGCTTCTCCCTCTGCCTGTGTCTCTGCCTCTCTCTGTCTCTCTGTGTCTCTAATAGATAAATAAAATCTTTAAAAATTTTTAAAAGAAAAGAGCTATTAAGCTGTGGAAAGATATGGAGGAAGATTAAGTACATATTACTAAGAGAAAGAAGACAATCCAAAAGGCTATACATTACATGATTCCAGCCATATGACATTCTGGAAAAGGCAAAACTATGGAGACAGTAAAAATGTCAGTGATTCAGTGGTTATGGGGGGAAAGGCATGAATAGGCACAGCACAGAGGATTTTCAGGGCAATGAAACTACTCTGCATGACACTATTATGGTAAATACATGTCATTAAACATTTGTCCATACCCATAGCATGTAAGACACCAAGACTAAACCCTACTGTAAATTATGGACTTTGGATGATAATGATGCGTCACTGTTGGTTCATCCACTATAAAAAATGTGCCACTTAGGTATGGGATGTTAAGTAGAAGAGCCTTTGCATTT
Organism: Nyctereutes procyonoides; assembly: GCF_905146905.1. Lineage (NCBI taxonomy): Eukaryota > Metazoa > Chordata > Mammalia > Carnivora > Canidae > Nyctereutes > Nyctereutes procyonoides. Next base: position 39,816,566 of record NW_026575044.1, read on the forward strand.
TAGAGGCAGGGGTATATGGAAACTTTCTCTACTTTCCACTCAGTTTTGCTGAACCTACAACAGTTCTAAAAAAATAAAATCCATTAAAATTTTTTCAAAAATGGAGATATTTAGGGGCACCTGGGTGACTCAGTCAGTTAAGCATCTGCCTTCAGCTCAGGTCATGATTTTGGAGTACTAGGATTGAGTCCCGTGTAGGCTCCCTGCTCAGCGAGAAGTCTGCTCTCCCTCTCCTTCTGTCCCTCCTCCCTTCACAGGCATGTACTCTCTCTCCCTTTCAAATAAGTAAAATCTTTTTTAAAAATGAAGATATTTAAAACTGCTCTTTGTGAGTTATTTAGGATGTTTTACAACATGTCTAAACTTGATTTCTCAGCCACTCAAGTGGTTTGGATTTTCAAATTATTTCATATATTTATAATGTTAGAGAATACCATACTTTATATCAGATAAGAATATTCCTTCAAGGAGGCAAAAGAACTATAAAAACATAAATACATAAATATACTCATGAGATATGTGATGTAATTATACACAACATATGTTTTTGAAAACCCTTAAAAATTATATAAATATTTGGTTCTTCATACTAGATACTAGAGAAAGGAAAATTTTTTGTTTCCTCTTTTAATACAACTGAAAATAGTACAGAGTCTTTACTTGTATATTAAGACAGACACACATACACAAATACACTTAACACATGCAAATTCACAGACTATGAAGTCAGAGACCTTGTTCAAATTATGTTTCTGTCATCTACTGGCTTCCTGACATGTATACATTAACTCCTATTCTGAGGCTTAATGTCTTTATCTATAAAATGGAGATATGTCAGAAGGTTATGATAATTAAAATGAAATAATAAAAGTCTAGAAATACAGAAGGCACATAGTAAGGGTCTAATAAACATTGATAAATATAACAAATATTCATTAAAATTATAAATATTAACTGTTATTACATTCACCCATCACCTTTCTGAAATTTCATTCCATGTAATTTATAAAGGTTTTTTATAATTTATAAAGTTTTAAAATAAATAATATATCTTAGTGAAAAAGAAAATTCATCTCTTTATGAAAATTTTTTTAAATACTTAGAATTAAAATTTTTAATATTTTGGAATGCTTCTATTTAGAAATCTGATCTTTACATATTAATAGTGAGAAACAATAATGAAATGAACAATCCACTTATAAATAATTGTGTTTTTATCTTTCACAAATGCCAACTCTTGGTCATTATGAATGCATTTTTCCTTTCCCAATTGCTTGTTCAATGAAAAATGCATAAAACTCCAGTTTATTTAGAGTACAAGCAGTTGAGACAAATAATTGAAAAAACTTTACACTTCAAATTTGCAAAGAAAATCCCAATCAAAATTAATTCAAAATAGGCAAGCTGATTTGGAGAATTTTTAAAAAATTATTTTTAGTTTTGTAACTATATTCTTTAAGGTTATATTTATTTGAATTTTTATTTTATTTTTTAATTTAAATTTGAGTTAATCAACATGTAGTGTAATGTTGGTTTGAGGAGTAAAATTTAGTTATCACTCACATATATAACACCCAGTCTCATCATGAGTTAAAAAAGTTTTTTAGATTATCCTTTCAATAGTGTTTCTTATAGCTTCTATGAACAGAGTTCATGTCAATACATGGTATTCAAAAACATGATGTTGAACCCACTAAAATCCTTAAATTCTTCTGAACAGTGTAAGCAATTCATTATAATTTGTGCTAAATAAAATTATTTTAAAATGTAATTTTTTGTACTTTAATTCTTTTTGTCAACCTTACATATTTCAAAAACCGCATATACTATATGCACAGACTTCAAAACTATGCTTTGCAAGGGGGCACCCAAGTGCCTCAGTTGATTAAATGACATACTCTTGATTTCAGGTCAGGTCATGATCTCAGGTTCCTGGGATTAAGCCCCATGTGGAGCTCAGTGCTCAGCAAGGAATCTGCTTAAGGATTCTCTCTCCCTCTCCTTTTGCCCTTCTCCCATGTCCACTAGCGCATTTCTTCTCTCTCTTTCTCTCGAACAAATCTTAAAACAACACCACCAACAACTACACTTTGCAGGGTAAAATAGATGAAGAGGATTAAAAGGTACAAACTTCCAGTAATAAAATAAGGAAGTCATGGAGATGTAATATACAGCATAGGGAATATAGTCAATACTATTTCAGGGGATCCCTGGGTGGTGCAGCGGTTTGGCGCCTGCCTTTGGCCCAGGGTGCGATCCTGGAGACCCGGGATCAGATCCCACATCCGGCTCCCGGTGCATGGAGCCTGCTTCTCCCTCCACCTGTGTCTCTGCCTCTCTCTCTCTCTCTCTCTCTCTCTCTCTCTCTCTCTGACTATCATGAATAAATAAAAATTTAAAAATTAAAAAAATACTATTTCAATACTTTTGTATGGTGATGGATAATAACCATTCATGGGGATCATTTTGCAATGTATAAAAATGTTGAATCACTATGTTGTACACCTGAAATTAATGGGATAGTGTATGTCAATTATGCTTCAATTAAAAAAAATACTAAGCTTTATGTAGGCTAAAAAGCTGGATTACACAGTAAGACTATGTTCCATCTGGCCTTATCTGAAACAGAAGATATATATTATATATATGATATATATATCTTGATCTGTAGTGATGATTGAATATGAATTCTGAGAACTTGAAGACTGGTATTTAGGGGTAATATATTTTAGAAATAGCTGAGGATTATTAGCTTTTCAAATTTAGTCTTTAAAAGATAAGATGTACCATGTATATTCACAGAAATATTATGTTTTCTTAAAATACCTTTAAGTGAGTGTGGGTTCATTGAAAAATAATATGAACAGGTTGAATCATCTTGTTGAAAATAGAAAGCAGAGGAATTAATATAAAGGAGAAAGGACATTTAAACATAATTTTCTTGTAGGGTGCCTGGGTGGCCCAGTTGATTAAATATGGACTCTTGGTTTTGGCTCAGGTCCTGATCTCAGCGTTGTGAGACTGAGCCCCACGTTGGGCTCCACACTCAGCGCTAAGACTGCTTTAGATTCTCTCTACCTTTCCCTCTGCCTCTTTGACTGGTGCTCTCTCTCTCAAATAAACAAATAAATCTTAAAAATATAGAAAGATAATCATGATATGGTTTTACTCAAATGTGGAATATAAGAAATAGTGAAAGGGATTATAAAGGAAAGGAGGGGAACTGAGTAGGGAAAAATTAGAGAGGAAGACAAACCATAATAGACTCCTAACTCTGGGAAACAAACAAAGGCAGGGAGGAGGGTAGGGGGATGGGATAACTGGGTAACTGGCACTAGGGAGGGTACATGATGAGATGAGCACTGGGTGTTATTTTTTTTTTTTAATTTATGATAGTCACAGAGAGAGAGAGGCAGAGACATAGACAGAGGGAGAAGCAGGCTCCATGCACCGGGAGCCCGACGTGGGATTCGATCCCGGGTCTCCAGGATCACACCCTGGGCCAAAGGCAGGCGCCAAACCACTGCGCCACCCAGGGATCCCAGCACTGGGTGTTATATGTTGGTAAATTGAATTTAAATAAAATATTTTTTAAAATCTTAAAAATTTATTTACTTGCAATACATGTAAGTCAAATCATTATTCTATATGCTTACACATACATAGTGCTGCATATCAATTATATGTCAATAAAACTGAAAGAAAAAAATTTGCTGAAATGCCAACTCCTTCTCTCCACAAAGCAAAAAAGGAATACAAGCAAAAAAAAAAACAAAAAAAACAAAAAAAACAAAAAGAAAAAGAAAAGAAATACAAGCTAAATAAAGTCATCATCTTCCCCAGCTAAAACTAAATTATTAAGGTGATAAATCTTATTGGTATTATAAAAGCAGTATTAACAACTAATATTAGAGATTTACAGTTTATTAAATTATTTCTTATCAATTATCTTATTTGTTTCTCACAGCAACATCTGATGTAGGCATTATCATAATTCTCATATTCCAGGTAAAAAATCTTAGATTCAGAAGGATACTCCCCATTTTAATCATTTAACTTTTCTACCAAATCACAACAAAGATAGTTTCCCCTTTCTCTAGGCAGTAAGAGTTGTTTTCTGGTTTGTAGTGATTGTTTTAAAAGTCCCATCCTGGGGAAATAACAGTCATGTATAGGTGGCAAGAGGATACTATTTCCTCTACCATTGACACAGCAAGCTACGATGGCCAATGTTGCCTTGTTAGGACTAAAAACAACCTAACAAAACTCTCTACTATTTTGAGATCCAGAAATAGATATCAAGTCAATCCTAGCTCCCTCAGGAATTTAGGTTGGCATTTAGGGAGTGGGAGTGTGTATACTCTGGCATTAGGGGTCACTCTGATGCTCAGTCCCTCTGATGTTTACTTGAACACTAGTTTTGGGGAAAAACAGGACAAGGAAACAGGCTAGAGGTCCCAAAAGGGATGAAAAAAATAAAGTGTTCCATACAGAATTTCAGTTCATTGAAGCTATTATTTCAAATAACCATCATAAAATGCTCTCTAAAATTTTTCTCTTTTGCTAATATAAGATTGCTTTGTATTTGGAAGGCATATATTTCAGTCACTACACAGTTTTCAACTTGTTCTGTAAGCCAAACAGTTCTCTTTTTAGAAACTCGTAAACTGCATAGTTATCTGGCAAAATTAAATTAAGGTATGTGACTGGAGAGTGTGAGATGGAGTAGTTCCAGTTTACAAATTTGGAGAGCTTATCTTGAAAAATATTGGAAAAAGAAGTATTAGCATGGATAAAGAGAGACATTACATAATTATAAATGGGTAACTCATCAAAAAGATGTAACAATCCTAAATGTATATGAACCTAACAATAGGGCTTTAAAATATATGAAGCAAAAATGGATAGATCAACAGGGGAAACCCACATTTATACATGGAGTCATCAGTACTTCTTTCTCAGAAATCAATAGAACAATTTAATAAAAAAAGCCAATAGAGTATGAAAGAACAATCTTTCAATCAACTTGATCATATTTACTTGTATAAAATATTCTACCATTGGCAGAACACATATTTTTTCTTTTTTTTTAAGATTTTATTTATTAATGAGAAACACACACACACAGAGTGACAGAGACACAGGCAGAGGGAGAAGCAGGCTCCATGCAGGGAGCCTGAGGTGGGACTCGATCCCAAGTCCTCAGGATCAGGCCCTGGGCTGAAGACCGCGCTAAACCGCTGAGCCACCTGGGCTGCCCTACATATTTTTTTCAAATGCACATGGGAATATTTACTAAGATAGACCAAAGTCTGGACCATAAAGCAGATCCTAACAAACTTAAAGAATTAAAACTCTACAAGAATAGGGAAATTCATAGAGATGAAGTAAAATACAATTGTGAGGGGTTGGGGGTAAAGAAGACTTTTTGCTCAAAAAGTGCAGTTTCCACCTGAAATAATAAAAATGTTCTAGAAATAGATGTGGTGATAGTTACACTGCATTGTGAGGATGTGGAAAGCCACTGAATTGTACAGTTAAAAATGATTAAAATGGTAGATTTCATATTATGTATCTTTTACTACAGTAGAAAAAGTCAATTGGAGAAAAAAGTCACATACACAGTATGTTATGTAACAGAACAAAATTAAACAAGAAAACAATAGAAAGGTATCAGGAAAATCCTCAAATAGTTGGAAATTAAACAACACATTTCTAAATAAACCAGGTGCCAAAGAGGAAAGTTCAAGAGGAGTTAGAAAATATTTTGAACTGAATGAAAATAGAGCATATAAAAATTTGTGGAATGTAACCAGTACTTAAAGGGAAATTTACAGAAGAAATGCCTATATTAGAAAAAAAAAGGTCTAAAAATCAATAGCTTTCAGCTTAAGAATCTAGGGAAAAGTAGGGGGTGCCTGGGTAGCTCAGTCAGTTAAGCATCTGACTGGATTTTGGCACAGGTCATGATTTCATGGTTGTGGGATCAAGTCTCACATCAGCTCCACACTTTTAAAATTTTAGCAAATGAATCCAGCAATATATAGAAAGGAAAACACTTCATGATAGATTTGGGGTTTATCCAAGGAATAGAATGCTAGTTTAACATTTAAAAATCTCTGTAATTTACCATACCAACTGAATACAAAAGAAAAACCACACAATCATCTCAAGAGACACAGAAAAAAACATATATACTTGAATTTTTAGAAAGCTTATGAAACTAAGAATAAAAAGTAACTTCCCCATTTTATTAGGGAACACCTATAACTAACCTAACAGTGAAAGACTGAATGCTTTTCTTTATGATCAGGCACAAGAGAAGGATGTCCACCCTCACTGTTTTTAGCTAACACTGCACTAGAGGGCCAACCCAGTGCAATAAGACAAGAAAAAGAAATATTATAAATACAGATTGGAAAGAAATAAATCTCTCTCTGTTGACTGACAACAAATAGAAAATCCTAAATAATATATAAAAGCTACTGGAAATAATAAGTGACTTCAGGCAAGTCTTAAGATTCAAGGTCAATATACAAACATCAATTCTACTTCTATAAAGTAGCAAAAACTATTAGAAAGTGAAATGTGAAAACTATACGATAGTGGGATGCCTGGGTTGCTCAGTTGGTTAAGCATCTGACTCCAGCTCAGTTGCAATCTCAGGGTCTTGGAATTGAGGCCCATGTTGGGCTCACTGCTCAGAGAGGAGTCTGCTTGTTCCTCTCCCTCTGTCCCTCCCCTCTGCTAATGCTCACATTCTCTATCTCTCTCAAGTAAATAAATAAAATCTTAAAAAAACAGATAATTATGTGATAGCATAAGAATATGAAATATTTAAAAAGAATATGAAATATTTAAGTATAATCTACATATGTAAAAATTATAAATTATTGATATAAGAAATAAAAGACAACCTAAATAAATGGAGAGTATATTATATTCATGAATTGGAAGGCTTTTTAGAATATCAATTCTCCCCAAGTTAATTTATAGTTTTAATGTAATCTCCATTGAAATATCAGCAGAGAATTTTGCAGAAATTAACAAGTCAATTCTAAAATTTCATAAATAAGCAAAGGACCTACAATAGCCAAACAACTTTGAAATGGGAAAACACCTACACTACTTGATTCAAACTTACTATACATTTATGGTTATCAAGACAGTGTAGTACTAGAAAATGATAAACATACAGAACCATTGAATAAAACAGAATTTAGTTTTATAGAAACTAAATTGGTTTTTGACAGAATTGTCAAAGAACTCAGTGGTGAAAAAAAAGTTTTTCAGCAACTGGTGACTAAACAATTTGGCAACTATATGCAAAACTAAAAGAATTATCTTTTTGTTGTTGATTTATAATATTTTCTTATTGTCAATTAATATACTTTGTGTTATTTTAATTTGTTAAAATTTGTCAAGATTTTTTTTTTGCTTCATGTATTTTATTTTATTTTTTAAAGATTTTATTTATTTGAGAAAGAGAGCATGTGACAGAGAGAGAGAGAGAAAGAGAAAGAGAGAAAGTGTGTGCACCTGAGGGCACAAGCAGAGGTAAAGGCAGAGGGAGAATGAGAGGGAGAAGCAGACTCCCTGCTGAGCAGGGAGCCTCTCTTGGGGCTTGATCCTCAGACCTAAGAATCATGACCTGAGCCGAGGGTAGACACTCAATAGACTGAGCCACCCAGGGGGCCCTGCTTCATGTATTTTATGTAAAGTCTCATTATTAGGTGTGTACCCACTTAGGATTGTTCTTGGTAAGTGACCATATTATAAATCTCTAATGTCCTTTTTTGTCCTAACAATATTCTTTGTTCTGAAGCTTAATTAGATATTAAAATAGCCACTCTAGGGATCCCTGGGTGGCGCAGCGGTTTGGCGCCTGCCTTTGGCCCAGGGTGCGATCCTGGAGACCCGGGATCGAATCCCACATCGGGCTCCCGGTGCATGGAGCCTGCTTCTCCCTCTGTCTATGTCTCTGCCTCTCTCTCCCTGTGACTATCATAAATAAATTTTAAAAAAATAAAATAAAATAAAATAGCCACTCTAGGGGTACCACAGTGACTCAGGTGGTTAAGAGTGCACCTTTAGCTCAGGTCATGATCTCAGGATAATGGGATGGAGACTTGCATTAGGCTCCTTGCTTAGCGGGGAGTCTGCTTCTCTCTCTCTCTCTCTCTGCCCCTCCCCCAGTTCATGGTCTCTCTCACTCTCTATCTCTCAAATAATACATAAAGTCTTTTTTTTTTTTAAATAGCCACTCTGGGGGTGCCTGGGTGGCTCAATGGTTGAGTGTCTGTCTTTGGCTCAGGGCGTGATCCCGGGGTCCTGGGATCGAGTCCCACATCAGGCTCTCTGCAGGGATCCTGTTGCTCCCTCTGCCTATGTCTCTGCCTCTCTCTCTGTGTCTCTCATGAATAAATAAATAAAATCTTTTTTTTTAAAGCTACTTTGGCTTCCTTTTGATTATTGTTTACATAATATGTCTTTTCCATCCTTTTATTTTTAACCTGTTCTTTTTAAAATCTTTTTTTAATTTTTATTTATTTATGATAGTCACAGAGAGAGAGAGAGAGAGAGAGAGAGAGAGAGAGAGAGAGAGGCAGAGACACGGGCAGAGGGTGAAGCAGGCTCCATGCACCGGCAGCCTGACATGGGATTCGATCCCGGGTCTCCAGGATCGTGCCCTGGGCCAAAGGCAGGCGCTAAACCGCTGTGCCACCCAGGGATCCCTATTTTTAACCTGTTCTTATATTTAAACTATGTTTCTTGAGAAGAGCATGTAGATTTTTTAATTCTTTTTTTTAAAGATTTTATTTATTTATTTATTCATGAGAGACACACACACAGAGAGGCAGAAACACAGGCAGAGGGAGAAGCAGGCTCCATGCAGGGAGCCTGACGTGGGACTCGATCCCGGGACTAGAGGACCACACCCTGGGCCAAAGGCAGGCACTAAACTGCTGAGCCAGGGATCCCCCACTGTTCTTGATAATACAGTAATTTTTAAGTAATATGTAGAAATTTACAACCACGTAAATCCCTTACTCTCTCCCCTTATGTTATAGTTGTCATGTGTTTTACATTAACAGGCGTTATTTTTTAATTTATTTTTTTAAAGATCTGAGAGAGAGAAGGGGAACACATAAGCAGGGGAGGGACAGAGAGAGAGGGAGAAAGAGAATCTCTAGCAGACTTGCTGCTGAGTATGGAGCCTAACTCTAGGCTCCATCTCACAGCACTGAGATCATGACCTGAGCCAAAATCAAGAATTGGATGCTTAACTGACCAAGCCACCCAAGTGCCTCTAAATTAACATGCATTTAAAACCTTATCAGACAATGTGAAATTTTTTCCCTTCAATAATTCTACATATTTTGGGGGTTCCTGATTGGCTCAGTTAGGATAGTGCACAATTCTTTTTTTTTTAATTTTTATTTATTTATGATAGTCACAGAGAGAGAAAGAGAGAGAGAGGCAGAGACATAGGCAGAGGGAGAAGCAGGCTCCATGCACCGGGAGCCCGACGTGGGATTCGATCCTGGGTCTCCAGGATCGCGCCCTGGGCCAAAGGCAGGCGCCAAACTGCTGCGCCACCCAGGGATCCCGGATAGTGCACAATTCTTGATCTCAGGGTCATGAGTTCAAGCCCCATGGTGAGTGTGGAGCCTACTTAAAAAATATATCAAAAAATAATAATTACATATATTTTGAGGAACTTTTAAAAAAAGGATTCACTATTTACCCAGATATTACTGTTTTTATTCTTCTTTCATTCTTAAATTTCTAGGTTTCATCTGGTATTGTTTTCCTTCAGTCTGAAGAGCTTCCTGTATCATTTCTTTTAGTTGGCCATGGGTACTTTTAGATTGTCTTCATCTGAGAATATCTTTATGTCTCCTTTATTCCTGAAGGATAGTTTTGCTGGGTATAGAATGCTGGGTTAACATTATTTCCTATCATTTTAAAAATGCTGTTCTACTGTCTTTGGCCTTCATGGTTTCTGATGAGCAGTCCATCATCATTAACATCATTGTTCTCCTATATTTGTCATTTTTCCTTAGCTACCTTTAAGATTTTTTTCTTTACATTTAGTTTTAAGTAGTTAGATTATAATGTGTCTGGGTGTGGTTTTCTTTGAGTTTATTCTGTTTTATGATCACTAAACTTCTTGAATATGCAAATTAATGTCTCTCATCAAATTGAGGAACTTTTCAGCCATTGTTTCCTCAAATTTTTTTTCTGCATCAATTTATTTATAGGACTCTGTTGTTATAAATGTTAGACCTTTGATATAGTTCTATGACTCTCTGAAGTTCTATTCATTTTTTTCCAATGTATTTTCCTCTTCGTTCTTCAGACTGAATGATTTCTATTAATCTAGCTTCAAGTTCACTGACCCTTTCCTCTGTCATCTTCATTCTGCTATTCTGCTATTGAGGTCAGCCAGCCAGGTAATTTCACAGATTGTATGCTTTAAAATGATTTTGTTCTTTTTCAAGAATTTAATTTTTTTGCTGAGTGCTTTTATATTTCTATATATTTTATTTAATGTATATTTACCTTATGGAGCTTATTATTATTACAATCTATTGTTTTAAAGTCTTTGTCTTATAATTTCAGCATCTGTGTCACCTTAGGGTTTGCACCTATTCATTATCTTTTTCCTTAAGAATTGGCCACATTTTGGGCAGCCCCGGTGGCGCAGCAGTTTAGCGCCTTCTGCAGCCTGGAGTGTGATCCAAGTCCCATGTCAGGCTCCCTGCATGGATCCTGCTTCTCCCTCTGCCTGTGTCTCTGCCTCTCTCTCTCTCCCTGAATGAATGAATGAATAAATAAATAAATAAATAAATAAAAAGAGTTGGCCACATTTTTTGGTTCTTTGCTTATCAGGTAATTTTGGATTGTATTCTGGACTTTAAGAATATTAAGTTGTGTAGATATGAATCCTGTTAAAAATCTCTAAGGTATTTTATTATTATTATTATTATTATTATTATTATTATTATTATAATCATCATAATTACTGTTTTAGCAGGTGGTCAACCAAGTCAACTTCAGATTGCAAGTTTTTAAAACCACTTTTTAGACAGAAGGCAAAACGGCTGGGTGTGCAGCATTCTGGAACCCTCCATCAAGCCTGCAGATCCTATGTGCCTCCAGGAACTCCAGGCCTCATCATGGTGGAGGCTGAGGACCTCTCAGCCCGTGGCTGCTGGACTGTCTTCACCAACTTCTTATGCTCCAGAAAAGGAAATCTCCTGTGTGCTGAGATGATATTGTGCCTGGTGATTCTAATCTGGTTCAGCCTCTCAACACCAGCATACTCCTCTCTGTCAGTAGTTGAGATGATCCTTGCTGAGATCTTCTTTGTCATCTACATGTGTGACCTAGCCTCCAAGATACAATACTGGTCTTGGATTGATTTCTTCCGAACTCTCATTGCAGCCACCCTCTACCTCATCACCTCCATTGTTGTCCTTGTTGAGGGAGGAAATCGCTCCATAATCATTGCAGGAGTACTGGGCCTCATTGCTGTGTTCCTCTTTGGCTATGATGCCTTCATCACCTACCCCTCAAGGTAATAAAGACATAGAGCAGCACTGACTGTGTTGGTGGATTCCCTTTTTTCCCTGAGACCTGGTTGATGGTTTGATTCTTAATTCAATTCTCAAAGCTTTTGCTAGGCAACTTTGGATCTGTCCTATGCATATACAGCTCAAGAGTAGACTAGGGACTGGTATAGTTTCTTACACAGCATTAGGGCAGCCTCTTCTTGACCTCACTTCCTTTCAGGTTTCCTCCTATGCCCTCTGCCTCACAGAGGCCCTTTTCCCCAGTTCTTTGTGCAGAAAAGTGAGATTTCTTTTTAGAGTTTTACCTGCTCCTATCATTGCTGCTGAGCAGTTCTGCATGCAGGGCCTGCCCATGGGGCAAAGCCACAAACCAAAAGAGGGGGAAAAATGGAACACTCATTCTCAAATGTGTTGCTTGGTCTTGGTGATCACACAGCCCGATGGAACTCCTTCTCAGTAGTTGCCTGGGGTAGGAAGGGGGTAAGTGTGCTAAGTATAGCCAATACCAATCAAGTGTATTCTTAAAATAACTGCCCAAACACAGACCTCAAGCATTCTAGTTATGCTGAGACATCTTGATGCCCTTTCTCATAGTCTTCTTCAGCGGGTAGCTTGCACAAACATCCTTTAGTGATGTCTAGAATAGTGATTTAGAAATTATGCTATTCAGAGCTCTAGGCATTCCATGGAGCCCATTTAGGAACAAAAGTAGTGCAGAGAGGGCATACTGTTTGATGCCACTCCCTGCTTCAACTAGAGAAGTCTACTTTTTAAAGATTTTATTTATTTATTTGAGAGAGCAGAGTGAGAGAGCATGAGTGAGGGCAGGGAAGGGATTGAAGGAGAGATAGAAGCAGGCTCCCCACTGAGCATGGAGCCCAATATGAAGCTCGATCCCAGGACCCCAGGATCATGACCTACACCGAAGGCAGACACTTAACCAACTGAGCCACTCTAGCATCCCTAGAGCAGTCCACTTTAAACTGTTTTTTGTACTGGACTGTGCAATAATGTGTCATAATAACTAAGATTTACATTGGTAAAAAAAATAAAAAAGAATCATGGAAATCCACCAGTTTGTGGTAAAGATCCTGGGATTTTTTTTATTTATTTATTTATTTATTTTTATTATAAATTAATTTTTATTGGTGTTCAATTTACCAACATACAGAATAACACCCAGTGCTCATCCTGTCAAGTGTACCCCTCAGTGCCCGTCACCCATTCACCCCCACCCCCCACCCTCCTCCCCCTCCACCACCCCTAGTTCATTTCCCAGAGTTAGAAGTCTTTATGTTCTGTCTCCCTTTCTGATATTTCTCACACATTTCTTCTCCCTTCCCATATATTCCCTTTCGCTATTATTCATATTCCCCAAATGAATGAGAACATACACTGTTTGTCCTTCTCCGGTTACTGTGGCCAAGTTCAAAAAGGGTGTTGCCTGAGTTCTCCTCTGGGATTTTGATGGAATCTTGTCTCACATTTAGATCTTTCATCCATTTTGAGTTTATCTTTGTGTATGGTGCAAGAGAGTGGTCCAGTTTCATTCTTCTGCATGTGGATGTCCAATTTTCCCAGCACCATTTATTGAAGAGACTGTCTTTCTTCTAGTGGATCGTCTTTCCTCCTTTATCGTAAATTAGTTGAGCATAAAGTTCAGGGTCCACTTCTGGGTTCTCTGTTCTGTTCCATTGATCTATATGTTTGTTTTTGTGCCAGTACCACACTGTCTTGATGAACACAGCTTTGTAGTACAACCTGAAATCTGGCATTGTGATGCCCCCAGATATGGTTTTCTTTTTTTAAAATTCCCCTGGCTGTTTGGGGTCTTTTCTGATTCCACACAAATCTTAAAATAATTTGTTCTAAGTCTCTGAAGAAAGTCCATGGTATTTTGATAGGGATTGCATTATACGTGTAAATTGCCCTGGGTAACATTGACATTTTCACAATATTAATTCTGTCAATCCATGAGCATGGAATATTTTTCCATCTCTTTGTGTCTTCCTCAATTTCTTTCAGAAGTGTTCTGTAGTTTTTAGGGTATATTTTGAGACCCATTTGAATGGTAAATGGTTCTCCAACCTTTTATTTTCAGGTTGTAGGTGTCCTTCTGTCTAAAATGAGTCTCTTGTAGACAGCAAATAGATGGGTCCTGTTTTTTTATCCAGTCTGAAACTCTGCGCCTTTTGATGGGGTCATTAAGCCCATTCACGTTCAGAGTTACTTGAACTTCTTCTTAAAGGGGAGTTTTAAGAGTCCCCCTTAAAATTTCTTGCAGAGCTGGTTTGGAGGTCACATATTCTTTCAGTTCCTGCCTGTCTTGGAAGCTCTTTATCTCTCCTTCCATTTTGAATGAGAGCCTTGCTGGATAAAGTATTCTTGGTTGCATGTTCTTCTCATTTAGGACCCTGAATATATCCTGCCAGCCCTTTCTGGCCTGCCAGGTCTCTGTGGAGAGGTCTGCTGTTACCCTAATATTCCTCCCCATGAAAGTCAGGGACTTCTTGTCTCTTGCTGCTTTAAGGATCTTCTCTTTATCTTTGGAATTTGCAAGCTTCACTATTAGATGTCGAGGTGTTGAACGGTTTTTATTGATTTTAGGGGGGGATCTCTCTATTTCCTGGATCTCAATGCCTGTTTCCCTTCCCAGATTGGGAAAGTTTTCAGCTAGGATTTGTTCAAATACATATTCTGGCCCTCTGTCCCTTTCGGCGCCCTCGGGAACCCCAATTAAACGTAGGTTTTTCTTCCTTAGAGTGTCATTTATTTGCCTTAATCTGTCTTCATGGTCCCTTAATTGATTGTCTCTTTTTTCCTCAGTTTCCCTCTTTTCCATTAACTTGTCTTCTATGTCACTCACTCGTTCTTCCACCTCGTTAACCCTCTTCGTTAGGACTTCTAGTTTGGATTGCATCTCATTCAATTGATTTTTAATTTCTGCCTGATTGGATCTAAATTCTGCAGTCATGAAGTCTCGTGAGGCCTTAATGCTTTTTTCTAGAGCCACCAGTAGCTGTATAATGGTGCTTCTGAATTGGCTTTCTGACATTGAAGTGTAATCCAGATTTTGTAACTCTGTGGGAAAGAGGGCTGTTTCTGATTTTTTCTTTTGAAGTGAGGTTTTCCTTCTAGTCATTTTGCTCAGTGCAGAGTGGCCAAAAACAAGCTGTATTGGAACACGGGGGAGTATCACTGGTCCCTCTAGCTGGTCTTCTGGGGGAGGGGCCTGCTGCGCTGATTTTCAGGTGTTAGCACTTGGGGGAGCTGCTCTGCCCCTGCCTGCTGCAGGGCTCAGCGGGGGTTGTTTACCCCGTCGGGCCCCAGGAGGAACAGCCCCAGTGGCTATGGCAGCTCTGGAAGCCTGGATTCAGCCTCCGCAGGAACTATGGGGCTCGGGGCTCTCGGCTCTCCGTCCGCAGGGCCTGGAGGCTCCGGGGCGGGGCCGCTGATCTGCTCAGCTCGGGGCAGGAGCGTCTTCGCTGTCTCGGGCCCTCCCGGCCTCTGCCTGTCCCGGGGGAGGCCGGATCCTGGGCTGTGTCCCGGCGCCCTGTGCTCCGGGGCCTGCGCTGGTGGATTCACGCTCCCGCCCCGCAGCCCCCTCCGCGGAGCCGCTCCTGAGCCCCTCCGAGCTGCTCCGGTCGGTCCCGCCGTGCGCGCGCTGCAGCCCTTAGGGAGCTCGGAGCACTCTCCTGCGCTCGCAGGTGTCTGTTAGTGTCCCCGGGAGCCCGAGGGCATCCCCGCTCTCCTGGGTCCTGCTCCAACTCCCTGCGAGCCCCTTTCCGCCCGCCCGGGAAGGTTGGTGCAGCTCCTGCTCCTCCGGGACGGGGCTCTCCTGTCCTGGGGACACTCGCCGGGGCCTCAGCCCGGCTCCTCGCGGGGCCCCTCCCCCTCGGAGGCCTTTTGTTCCTTTATTTCTTTTTCCCCGTCTTCCTACCTTGATAGAAGCGCGGACTCTTCTCACTGTAGCGTTCCAGCTGGTCTCTCTTTACATCTCAGGCCGAATTCGTAAATTTTCAGGATGGTTTGAAGGTTATCTAGGTAATTTGGTGGGGACAGGCGATTTGGGGACCCTGCTCTTCCGCCATCTTGCCCCTCCCCCCAAGATCCTGGGATTGATCAGCAGTTGTGATGATGCTTTCCAATTCTTCTCTGATGCTTATAAACTAGTTGAGATACTCTAGATAGGAAGTACTGAGGACTTGTCAGAGATTGCCTGGAACACAAGGGATGGTTCAGAGCAGTTAAAATGTTTCTGCTTCCCTAATTTAAAGTGGTGGTCTGAATCCTGGAAAAAACATCAGCTGTCATGAGCTTTTGTGCTTCACTCCCTCATTGCCAGAGCAAACTAGCTTTGCTTGATGATTTAAAGTTATCAAACCAGGATAACTGACCTATTTTATCCCTTTGGAGAATATTTGCATTTCATGAGGCTCCTGACAATGTCAAGTATTTCACACAAATAAATTGTTTTAACACTTGCATTTAAAGTATCAGGCTATGGAGGACATCGAGAAGGTCAACAGGGCTTCAGCATAGAGAACATCCACTACCTGAACGACGGGCTGTGGCACATGAAGACGTACAAATGAGTGTGGGGAGCGGTGCCAGGGGACTGAACCTGGAGAACTGGACCTGTGCTGTGTCTGTGTGTGTGCATCTGTGTGTGCGCTGGTGTGTCTTGTGCAACCACGAGAAGGTCTGCATGTCCTGTGCCCAAGGGAACATGAGTACAACAGATGCTGAAAGAAACACCCCCCTCCCCCCAAAAAAAAACCCCAACACCGAGTAAAAGATTTGGAAGGAGAAAAAAAAAAGTATCAGGCTAATGGAGGAAGAGACTCTTCCTTGAGTGTCTTATAATACCCAGATTATATAAAGTAAGTTAAACAAACTTGGACCCACTATTTAAGACTAGGATGATGGCTGAGTAATTAAAGCATTTGACAGTTCTTCTCCTAATTTCTATTAAATATTCACCAAGCACTACCAAAAGATGAAAATGCACAACAAACTCCAAAAGAAAGAATAAAAGTCAATCTTAAAAGAGATTCTAGAAATATTTCTATTATTAAGTTCTCAACAGTGACAAATTAACAAATAGAATTGATGTCCCAGGCCCACAGCATCTTTTGAATCAGAAAGCACAGCCAGAAAACAGGCAGAAAAAATCCTATGTCATACTTCCCCAGGATTTCCCTCAGCACTGCCCTAAGTTTGGAAACACAGAGCTTCATGAATGAGAAAGGGAGACAACCATAGCCTTCATTGTGTAGAAACAGACTTCTGAAGAATCAGAGTGTCCCTTTCATATCAGTCATTTTTTTAAAGATTTTATTTATTCATGAAACACACACACACACACACACACAGAGGCAGACACACAGGCAGAGGGAGAAGCAGGCTCCACGCAGGGAGCCCAATGTGGGACTCAATCCCAGGACTCCAGGATAACGCCCTGGGCCAAAGGCAGGCGCTAAATGGCTGAGCCACCCAGGGATTCCCCATATTAGTCATTCTTAATTCAGTTTCTATAATGCCTGGCACATAAGGCTAGGATAAATAGGAGAGATCTTGGTATATGTAGTCCTCTGAAAGGTGAAGAATTTCAGGTAGGGTAGAGGAACACTAAAAGTAGGGAAACCTGGGGGATGGGTAAAATTGTCTTGCACTACTCAATGTCATTAAGGAAAAGTAAATACAGTTAAATTCTGTAGGTTATACATCCTTTTTCTAATAGAGAATCAGGAAGTGATTCTATTTCATTTCAAAGGAACTACACAAAATAAATGCCTATTAAGCAACAAAAAACTGGAATTGGCCCCTGCCTGTCAAATCACAGAATTAGAGGAGAGTCAGTACCTAAGTTAGATGGTGAGGAAGTAAACATTAAAACTCTGCACCTTACCTTTTTTTCAAACTCTGGGCCAGGATATTTTTCTCCCAATTCCAAGTTGAAAAAATAGGGAGAAAAAAAAAAAAAAGACTTAGTATGCAGTCTAAGACAAGAGACATAATCTTTTTTTTTTTTTTTTAAGATTTTATTTTATCCATGACAGACAGATAGAGGGGGGCAGAGACACAGGCAGAGGGAGAAGCAGGCTCCACGCAGGGAGCCTGACGTGGGACCGGATCCCGGGTCTCCAGGATCACAACCTGAGCTAAAGGCAGATGCTCAACCACTGAGCCACCCAGGTGCCCCAAAGACTTGAGTCTTTTATAGTTCCCTTTTTTAGAGAAAAAAAAATGACAACAAATCTACCTCTAGGATTGTCCCAGTGAAGTTTTTAAATTTCAGAAATACACGAAGAATCCAACAAGAGCTAAGCAAGAAAATGTTGCCGTAAGACAGAGGTTGGTCTTTTCATTTCCTCAGTAGCACT
This sequence comes from Nyctereutes procyonoides, assembly GCF_905146905.1. Taxonomy (NCBI): domain Eukaryota; kingdom Metazoa; phylum Chordata; class Mammalia; order Carnivora; family Canidae; genus Nyctereutes; species Nyctereutes procyonoides. Next base: position 39,834,531 of record NW_026575044.1, read on the forward strand.
AAGTCTAAAAAAGATAATGGAGCAAATTTAATGGGCAAAAATTTGTGGAATCAAAAAGTATGCCTATTCATGTTTTCATTGATGTATGAGGACAACAGATGTTTTGTTTTGTTTTTTTGAGCAGGGCAGGGAGGAGCAGAGAGGGAGAGGGAGATGCAGACTCTCTACTGAGTGAGGAGCTTGACTTGGGACTTGATCCCAGGATCCTGAGATGGTGACCTGAGCCAAAGGCAGACGCTTAACTTACTGAGCCACACAGGCTCCCCAACAGATGTTCTTAGAGATATGCTAGATCTCACCTAAGTGTTCTTCATCTTAAAATTATTTAAAGTTTTACTTTAGACCACTAAAAAATGAGTAAAAATTAAAATTCGAGAAAACATTCTCTACAAGGACTGGAAGCAAATATAGAAATTAGACATACAGAAAGAAATCTAATTGCTAGTTGTAATTTAGTTACAAAACTGAAGATAGTATTGTCAAACTTGAAATAAAAGATTGTAGTGTTTTTTTAAAAGAAGGGGAAAGATAGGGATCCCTGGGTGGTGCAGCAGTTTAGCGCCTGCCTTTGGCCCAGGGCGCAATCCTGGAGACCTGGGATCGAATCCCACATCGGGCTCCCGGTGCATGGAGCCTGCTTCTCCCTCTGCCTGTGTCTCTCTCTCTCTCTCTCTCTCTCTCTCTCTCTCTGTGACTATCATAAATAAATTTAAAAAAATTAAAAAAATTTTAAAAAAAGGGGAAAGATAAAGTTGGGCAGAAAATGTGCTAAGTTTCCTGTCCAAAAAGAGTTCTCAAAAGTTGCAGTTTTATTCTTGGAGCACATGGGTGACTTAGTCTATTAAGTACCTGCCTTCAGCCTCAGATCATGACCTCAGAGTCCTGAGATTGAGCCCTGAGTTGAGCTCCCTGCTCAGTGGGGAGTCTGCTTTTCCCCTCTCCCTCTGCCCTTCCTCCCCACTTGGGCTCTTTCCCACTCTCTCTCTCAAATAAATAAATAAAATCTTAAAAAAGTTACAACTTTCTTCATAAAATTTATAATAATAAAAATGCATATTTGACATTGTTTATTTTAAGGATAACTATTTGTAGGCTAAAAATAAGGAATCTTTATTCCAAAATCCAAATCATTGCAGAGGCAAAAGGAAAAATAAGCTCAAGGTTATATAGAAAAATATAAGAAGAAAAGACTAAGACTAAGCAGGAATTTAGAAAAAGAAAAAGACTAACAAAAACTACAGTACCTATGAGACCTCTTTTTAAAAACAAATATTGAATGAAGAAACCACTTAACTGAAAGCAAAATCAAAATACATAACTCAGGAGAGACTTGTGCATGAAAGTATTCATTGCAGCATTGTTTGGAATAGCAAAAGGTTGGAACCAATTTAAATGTAAGGTATTGGTTAAATAAATTGTTGTGCAACTAAAAAGCAAATTACTCTATAGTTAAAAAGAATGAAACAGTTCTATCTTTACTGATACAGAGCAATCTCCAAGGTACCTTGTCAAGATAGGGAGGAAAAGCATGGTAGAGAGAAAAGTCTGTGAAACAAATATAAAATGATTGTGTACTTCTGGAATGAATACAAACAACTGAACATAATACAAACAACTGAAATGAATACAAACAACACAAAAGTTGAGGAACTAGCGGCTTGTGGACAGAGATGGGAGGAAGAATTATTTTTCATTTTGTATCATATCTTTTGAATGTATATGTCATATGCATGTATTAACTGTACAAAGATAATTATGGGATCCCTGGGTGGCTCAGCGGTTTAGCGCCTGCCTTTGCCCAGGGTGTGATCCTGGAGACCCAGGATCAAGTTCCTCATCAGGCTCCCTGCATGAAGCTTGCTTCTCCCTCTGCCTATGTCTCTGCCTCTCTCTCTCTCTCTGTTTGTCTCTCATGAATAAATAAAATCTTAAAAAAAATAATTATGTAAAATTTACAGAATATGGACGGAAACAAGAACTACTTCTTGAGCTCTGTAAGTACTTAAATTCACTGTGTGTGTATGATGCTAAAGTTGCTATATTTGGCTTATGTACAGGGAGAAGTAGAAATAATCAGGTCATGGATAGAGGAAAAGAGTAAATTAGATCCACAAGAAGCAGAGATGAGAACCATTTTGGCCTGGCAAGACTGAGAGTGTATCATTGCTCCCTCAGAGTTTCTCAACTCTTTTGTTCTATTTTATTTTTTCATATTTTCCAAAATTTTAAAAATAAGTATGTACTATTTTTATAATGAAAAGAAAAACATGATTATTGCTTTTAAAGTCCTAGCCTATGCCCTAGGGAGTGCATAAAACAGCAGTGACAAGAACACATAAACAAAAACAAATGTATAAACTCAACTAGCAGAGTATTTACACTGTCTGCAAAAAAAAAAAAAAAAAAGAGGGGGATAAAGTACATAAAGTGTCATGGTTATTAAAAAAGAATATATAGAGTATATATGGGTGATATTTATATGTTGATGGGTTAGTATGAGGAATCAATGTCTCTCTTCCAGTTACAGAGATTTTAGGGAAGGTGTTATATTTCAGGAGGTCTTTGAGTGATGGAAGGGGGATCAAAATAGTGAAATATTAAAAACAGATATTTTTCTCTTTCCAGGTGTTTGGTGTGGATGTCTTTTTTTTTAGCCATATCATTATTTTCAATGTCCAACGTTTATAATATGAGGGCCAGGGCTTTCTCCTCAACTCAAGTTTATAAATTTTCGATTGACTTGTGAGGCCAATAGGGATAATTCTTCTTGTCTGATTTGGTTTCTGGGAAGACTTCATTCAGGTCCTCAATGGTCATCTGATCAAATGGAATTATGTTCTTCATCTCCTCCAGCTCTTTTTCATATTCTTCAATCCTGGCCTTTGAGATAGACAAAAACTCAGCACAGCTTTTCACATCTTCTTTTTTCTCAGCATCCACCTGGACAGTGTATTTATCCTCTGGCACAGGAACCTTCAGGGCATTAAACTTCTTCTCAAAGTCATCTACCAAGCCAGCCTTTGCTACATTGGCCTTGTAGTAAGCCCAGTTGATAGCAAGTGGTTTCTCAGGAAGAATAGCCAACCTGGAGGTAAGCACCTCATTCCAGGATTTCAGGGAGTTGGCAATGGTCTTCTCGTTTCGGGGTATGATCTCCCCAAAAGCTACCCAGTCAATGGTTTTTATTTTATTTATTTTTTTCAGTCAATGGTTTTTAGAGCAAGTTTTTCCCCAGCCATCTTGAGATCCTTCACCAACCTCAGTGGCCCACAGTCCACAGCAGCAAGGGCCGGAAGTCGGTATGGATGTCTTAAAGTTGGAACTGAGATGAGTGATGAAAGTTGTGATGAATAAAAACAGGAAGTAGATATTGGGTGATGAGCCTGTTGCTGCCAAAAAAGGCAGTTCTTCAATTTAAAGGCCCTAAAGAGGAAGATGTAAGAACCTAAAAAGCAGTGGGTAGAAAGCACTGAGTCTTGGGACTCAGTGGAGTGGTGCTGGGTAGGAGGAAATTTGGATGGGAGGCTGTTGCAAAAAATGGGAAAGAGTAGGTCTGTGGGGGGGGGGGAAGGTACTCTCAGTGATTTGCATGCTTGGGTTTGTGAGTGTAGCATCAGTACCTTCCCCAAATGGCAATAACATAGAGCAAGAAAGTAATTGTTTTACAGAAATCTGTTTCTCTCTATGTCTCCATTCTGTTTTTAGGGTCAATGCAAGTATTTTTGCAGTTGAATGGAATAGCAGCTTCTAAGAAATAAAAAACAGATGTTGGAGGAAGGCATTCAGGGTGAGTCAGGAGAAGCCCTTAAGGCACTCTGTGCTCATGGCTTGCCCTACACTTTTCCCTGCTTTAATCTTGATAGATGCTGAAATTCCCAACTATGCTTAGGCAGCACCAAGGCTGTAGTGGATCGAAAAAGGACAAACTACACTGACTCCCAAGCCTGACTGTCCTGTGGAAAGAAAGGAGTAGCTTGGCTGATCTCATAAGGAGTACTCTTAGGTAAAGGAACATATTCTTCTTGATTCACTTCTCAGATCTAGAAAAATATGTGCTTACATACTATTTTGGGATAAATATTAATCATATAAAATCAAGCTCTTAAAACTGAACCTAAATTTTCACAACTGTTCATTTAAGTTGTTCAGAATGAAGTGAAGTGTTCTACATTAAAAAACATTTTAATGCCCTCTTGGAAAGTTGTGTTAAATATAATAAGTATCATACTTTCTTGGAAATGTTAGCTAAAGTTTCTATAGGAACTTAGCCACATCACATTCTTAACACATTTGCGGCATGCATTTTTGAAATTACATGCAATTTATGGTACTGAATTACAATTGATATGCAATTTGCAGTATGTACCTGAATTTCTGGTATATTTTTTAGACAGAATAGACATGGTTATGCACTAAATTGAGAAAATATAAAAATACAGGTAAAAATGTGTTTTTTTAAACTTCTTTTTTCTAAAGATTTTATTTACTTGAGAGAGAGAGAGAGAGAGAGAGAGAGGCAAGTGAGGGAGAGAGTACCAGCTGGTGGGGAGGGTGAATGAAGAGGGAGAGGGAGAAGCAGACTTCCTGCTGAGCAAGGAGCCCTGATGTTATGCAGGACTCATGCGGATTCTATCCCAGGACCCCAGAATCATGACCTGAGCTGAAGACAGACACCCCAGAATCATGACCTGAGCTGAAGACAGACGCTTAACCAACTGAGCCACCCAGGTGTCCTGAAAAAGTGTTTATATGGGAATATAACTTCATAAGACTTTTTAAAATCTGGAAGAATTCCTTAATTTGTTAAAAAAGTTTTTACATTTCTTTTGAATAAAGGTTTTGTTGAAGACAGTAAACATGAATTAATTCATCATTCTTTTACTGTTGCCATTGTGGACAGCTTCTTGTATAGTGGGCAATACCAAAAAGTATGAAAGGTACTCCCAATATATATGTATATACATATTTATGAATGATTCTTTTCCTGAGATCCAACTGTTTGGGTTATTTATTGCTGAGAAACTACACCAAAACTTAGTGGTTCAAAGTAGTGATCATTTTATTATTTCTTCATGATTCTACTCTGTGGGCAGTCTTTGGAGGGATTAACTTGTTTCTGCTCCATGTGGCATCATTTGGGCATTTCAGATGGCTGGGGGCTGATGGAATGGCTTCACTTGGGTCATAAGTCTGGAGTCTCTGTTCTCAGGGTCTGCTGGATTCCTCAGTTGTCCTCCATGTGATCTCTTCATGTGGTTAGTAAGTGTGGGTTTCCTCACACCATGGTGACCTCATGGTTTAGTTCAGTTTAGTTGGATATCCCAGAGCACTAAACTGTTGGTTGCCAGGCAAACTGTCAAAGTTGGGCCCGATATTGGCACAGTGCCATTTTTGCTGCATTCTATTGGTTAGAATAGCTCACAAAGCCCCAGTCCAGATTCAGTGTAGGAGGGAACTCCAGGAGGCCATGCATACTGGAAGACACGGTTCACTGGGGGGCCATCTTTGGGAAGCTAGCTACCACATCAATATTTATGAAAGAAATTCCATAAACATTAAACTGAGTCTATTTCCTACCAAAAACCCCAAAGCAAAGGAATGCTAAACTTAATTGTCTTTCACTATTCACAAGTCTACACCCAAATCTTTCTGATTTTTCCATGATCTTTCCCAAATATGCCTCATTCAAATTCTTTCAGCACTGCAGTCTCTTCATTGGTTCCTAGCATGAGTCTCATCTAAATTAAATGTTTCCAGATGTTTGAATTCCCAAAGCCAGAAAAGTTAAGATATAACTAACTTAATCTATGTATTTGCATAGAGTTGCTAACTCTGTAAGTTTTAAATATCCAAGTGAGAACATTAAAAGCTGTGCCATCTACTATTACTCTTGCTTCTAAAAGGAGAGTACATTTAATTTTTTTAAAAAGTTAGTAAAGAGAATTTCAGACTGAATGATAGTCTTAAATCAAAACTGCTTACTTTATGAAAACATGTAATAATATGCCTTTATTCTCATTTTGCTGCAGGTCAAGGAGACTCCACCAAGGAGTACCACTGGTTCTTGGACCCAGTGTTTGGAAACCTCTAGTCAAGCCATTGTTATTGAACATTGTCAAGGTCCTTTTTATTCTGAATCTTGGTAAAAATCATTTCATATCTCTCCCTAGGGGCCATAATCATATTGATCATGATGAAAAATTTAAAATTCCTTCTTTTACATAGAATCATTTAAATTTGTGCTAATGAAAATAATAGTTGTGAAATGCTTATTATTGTACTAAGATTGGATAATGTTGGCATACTCAGCTGTTAGGAATGGGGACTCTGGAGTCTGACTTCCTCTGTTCCAATCTGGATCTGTCATGATCTTGAGCAAGGAACATATCTTTCTGTATCTCAGTTTCTCCATCTATGATGTAGGTATAATCATAGCAGAATTCTTTTGATGTTTTAATTGAATTCCATGTACAAAATGCATATTAAAATGCCTAGCACATGGTAAACGCTCAGTATGTATAATTAATATTATATTCTTATTTATACAAATCAGTATTTTGCAATTGCACTTAGGATCTTAATATATACTTTAAGGGTGATCTCACATATCCACAATGCTGTTGAAGAGAGTAGCCATTAGACAATAGAATTTTAAAGTTGCAAAGGAACTTCAATGTCATATGATTCTACCTTATGACAGGTGAGGACTTTTGTATTTAAAACAAACTGACATAGAGTCCATCCATCTTATGGTAAAAGATAAATAGTTGAGGGTTACAATAATCAGATTAACCTTGTAGAGAAGTAAAATATATAGCCCCCCCCCCCATATATTTCCAGTAGCTTTGCCAGATTGGTTTTCAATTCCACTTATATTTATCAGTGCCACTCATGTATTGTCTTAGCTACCTGCACTTTTTTTTTTGCACTGTCCAATGAAAAGCAACATAATGCTCACAGTACTCTGAGAAACAAAATTCCGAAGAATACCTAAAAATGGTAATAAAAAAGGACAAGCAGAGTTTAGGAAATTTATTTTAGGGCAACTGCCAGGTTTATTTTAAGCCCTATGCTTAAAAATAAATGTAATTCACATGACCAGCTTAAAATACTGGAGCCAAGAAAAGTCACTGCAAAAGCATTTAATAAAATACCTGAATTTTGTCTAGTTGTCGTCTTTGTTATGATTTTTGTGAAGACTTACTTCCTATCTTGATTTATACAGTGGTTTTTACATCTAAATATTTCTTGTATATAATAAGGTGAAAATAGAATAGACATTTTTCAAACAATATAACATTTTCCTAACCTCTGACTCACACCACAAAGTTAGTGGACTGTTCAGATGCTATGCAATGTTTTTTTACATAGAAAGACAACTGGTTCATCTGTAGCCTTTTCCAGTGTGGGGTAAAACATCCACGTTTTTTATTTCTAGCAATCTTTAATCTGACCTATGAGCAAAACTAAAGATTGATTAGAAACAAGGTAGATTTCCCGCTGATAGCCGTGAAGAACATGAGCAGATTGAGCAACAAGTCTTTACCTTCTCACACCACAGTCAATGAAGCAATTGACTTAAGAGGAAATGCTCATAATTTTCATATTCTACATTGGTTCTGTTAAAATCACAATTTTAAGTTTCACTGAACTTGCAGGATCACACATCAAGAAGAGAACTACAGGGGATCCCTGGGTGGCTCAGCGGTTAAGCGCCTGCCTTAGGCCCAGGGCGGGATCCTGGAGACCGGGGACCGAGACCCGGGATCGAGACCCGCGTGGGGCTCCCTGCATGGAGCCTGCTTCTGTCTCTGCCCCCCCTTCTCTGTGTCTCTCATGAATAAATAAAATCTTAAAAAAAAAAAAAAGGAAGAGAACTACAATGGGAGTGAAAAATGGTGCGGAAGAACTAGTAGGAGTAACTTAAAATATTGATTCTGAGATTAAAAAAAAAAAAAAAAAAAGCAAACTGAACTTGATTTCTACGGACTATTTCTTCCGGAGTCCGTATTTAGTGCTCCCCTGATACACACGCTCGGCTTAGGAGGGTTGAGTACTGCACGGCTTCGTCATTCTCCCATGGAATCGCAGGCGGTTTAAATGTGGTGGTGTTCCCGGAGGGCCGACGGTGAAATACTACAGAAAACCAGCTCATTAGCTGATGCTAAAAAGCCGCCTTGTCGGTGAAAAGGCATCTTGCCTAAAAAAGAACCTATTTGCAAAATAATAACAAGCACCCTCTCTTTCCGGTCAGAGAGCTCTGGACCGCAGCCGCCCAGAGGAAAGGCAGTTGAGGCAGCTGCCAGGATACGACCGGAGACCGAACGAGCTCGGCGCCCGCGCCCCTGCCCGCCCCACCCTCGCCTAGCCCGCCTCGACCTCTGCTACAGCTCCAGAGCTCCACTCGGCTCTTCAGATCCCGCCGCACCCCGTGGGCTCCTCCCTGCCTACCAGCCCTCCCCGTCCGCCCGCGAGGCCCCGGGCGCGCCCCGCCTTCCGCCCCGCCCCGCCCTTGGCCCGGCCCCGCCCCCTGGCCCGGCCCCGCCCCCCTGGCCCGGCCCGGCCCCGCCCCGCCCTGCGGAGGCGCCGGCGTGCTCGCGCGCGCGGCGCGAGACCGATTCTCCTTCCGAGCGTCCGCGCCCCGCATGCGCAGTCCGCGCCGGCGGTCTCCGTTTGTTTGAACAGGAAGGCGGACATATTAGTCCCTCACGGCCCCCCTCGCCCCACCCCCCCAGGCATTCGCGGCCGCGACTCGCCCTCTCCAGAGCTGGGGACGCAGCCCCTCCCAGAAGTTCCCCCATCAGCAGCCGCCGGGACCCGAGCCTCGTCTTCCTCCGCCGCCCGCTCTCCAGCCTTTCCTCTCCTAAGTCTCCATCGGGCACCGACCTCGCCCTGCCCCGCCGGACAGCGCGGCAGCAGCCCCAGCAGCGACGGTACAAAATGGGAGAGTGAGGCTGTCCCGCGGGGAGCAGCTCTTGGCAGGGTCGGATCCGGGCGTCGGGCCGCGCCGAGGAGAGCCGGGGATGCGGGGCTAGACCGCCTACAGCGCCTCTGAGCGGAGCGGGTCGGGCCCCGTGCGTGGCCCAAGAGGCGGCAGCAGCTGGCACAGCTCCGCACCCGCCCTTCGCTTTCGCCTTTCCTCTTCTCCCTCCCCTGCTGCCGGAGGAGTCTCCACCCTGCTGCTCTTTCTCTCCCACCGCCTGCCCACTTCGGGACGGGGAACTCTCCATGGCGAAGACGGCTGGGGCCCGCTAGGCTGAAGCGCCAGGCGGAGCAACGAGGCTGGTGGCGACGGCGCTGTCGGCTGTCGTTAAGGGGCTGCCGGGTGGGATGCGACTTTGGGCGTCGGAGCGGCTGTGGGTCGCCGTTGCCCCCGGCCCGGGGTCTGGGGAGCGGAGATCCCCTCAGTGAGGGGGAGGAGGGGGAACCGGGCGCACCTGGTGACCCTGAGGTTCCGGCTTCTCCGCCCCGCGGTCGCGAACCCACCGCCGGAGGAAGTTGGTTGAAACTGCTTTCCGCTGCTGGTGCTGCTGGTACGAGGGTATTGTCACAGTAGCAGCAACATGTCGACTGGGGACAGTTTTGAGGCTCGGTTTGAAAAAATCGACAACCTGCTGCGGGATCCGAAATCAGAAGTGAATTCGGATTGTTTGCTGGTGAGTAGCACTGTCGTCTTTTGCCAGTCTGGGGTTCCGCGTGTATTTGCCTTCCTCTTGCTTTCAATCTAGTTATTTGCAAAAGAGAGTTTCAGGTGTGCATACTCTCGGAAAAACACCAAAATCTGCTGTTTTTCCTGAACCGTCTTTGGAGCACCACTAAAATCTCATGCCGTGGCCTTATTTATCGTTGGAGTGGCTCTGTACTAACTACTCTGAACTTTTAGCTCGAACTCAGTTCATCATTCTACAAAAGGTACTTAGGCATCACGTAAAAAGTTACACTGTCAGTTATTTCCGCAGTTTGTTGAATGACGATCTTAGTAATAATCTTTTTGATCGGTTTGACAGCAATACTGGAAAGACGCTTTCCACTTAACAGCGATTCAGCTCCTAAGGGTTTGGTTTTTAGACGTGGAAGTGACAATGGAGAATCAATATTGAGAAAGCGATTTTTGAGCCAAGATGTCATAGGTGATTTGAATCTGGAGGAACTTTTTGCTGGACTGTGAAGTGTAAAGATCTAAGATAACTGAAGATAGGTCATCACATTATTAAGTCTTTTACAGTATTGGTGATTACAGAAGTACCGCACAGATATTTTATCATAACTGCCTTTTTTGGTGGTGGTGTGCTTACCATTGTCACTTTTAAAAGGCTCTGAAGAAGTTTTTATGAAATGAAAGGCCAAGTTCTTAAAGATCCTTCAGTGGTTACAATTATCTGTAAATAATTAGGGTTTGTAAGTTTTGTCTATTTTCCCTGATACTAATAGTTGCAAACTCTGTAAGGGAGTTTCTCCTTTTACTTTACTGAACAACTAAAAGTTATATAATAATTCTGTTTTAGTTCAAACAAAACCACAATCTCTAAAATTGCAGGGAGTATGTATACGAAGTTATTTAGAGCCCCCTCAGAAAATTAAATGTCAGATATATACGGTATTGGGGATTAAGATTAAGTGAACACAATAATGCCATTCAGAGAAATAATTTAAAAATCTCATGTTGATTCTGGAAAATTATGTAGATCATCTTAAATTAGCATGTATTTCAGTTATTCTAAATATCTGGGTGTATTTTTAAGTGTATAATGTTATACAAGAAAATTTCTCCCCAAACTTTCAAAATTACTCTAAACATCCTTTACTATGAAAGTAGAGTCTTGTGGGTTGTATATTTGAAATATGTCACATTATGGATGCGCTTCATATTGAGAAACAGGATGATGGATGCCTGATATAATTTAAAACACTATTGAATGACAGAAATGGAAGGAATTAGAACACATCTTTCTACTAAGAATTTGTCATTTTTAAAGCCCAATTCTTTTAATATTTACCCAATTTCCATGTATCTTTGATTCTATTTTACTTTTTTTTTAATTTTTTTAAATTTTTTTATTTATTTATGATAATCACACAGAGAGAGAGAGAGAGAGGCAGAGACACAGGCAGAGGGAGAAGCAGGCTCCATGCACCAGGAGCCTGACGTGGGATTTGATCCCAGGTCTCCAGGATCGCGCCCTGGTCCAAAGGCAGGCGCCAAACCGCTGCGCCACCCAGGGATCCCTCTATTTTACTTTTTGATCTTACTCCATGAAACAGCAGTATGGGGTGTTTAGTAGCTCTTTTTTTTTTTTTTTTTTTTTTTTTTTAAGTTGTCATGTAACCTCTTGCCTTAGTTGCCTATTGAAATGTGGAAGATACGAATATAGGTCATGGACTCTCTTTTTAAATTTTTATTTATTTTTTAAGATTTTATTTATTTATTGGTGACAGACACAGAGAGAGGCAGAGACACAGGCAGAGGGAGAAACAGGCTCCATGCAGGGAGCCTGACATGGGACCCGATCCCAGGTCTCCAGGATCACGCCCCGGGCTGAAGGCGGCACTAAACCGCTGAGCCACCCGGGCTGCACAGGTCATGGACTCTTTACTTGAAAGTCCAATCTATTTAGGAAAACAAGACCTAATCTTAAATATGCACACAGAAACAAAGGAAAACACTTTACACACTGAAAAAATGTGTGATAGATTTCAAATGATTGGTGTAGGTGATGCACGTTCTTGGTTATTGAAAAGAAGAAATTGCTGTATGTTCAGAGGGCGGGAGTATGGTTTATGATGAGTGGATAGGTTTAGAGGATGTTCAGAGGAGGAGTAGAGGATAACATGAATGGAGGGTGAGGATGTGATTGGCTATGACATGTTTAGGGGAACAAGATAAAGTTGGAAACATAGATTGGGGTTAGAATGTGGAAGATTTGATTGTTGGTTACGGGAGTTTAGATTTTCTTCAGTATATTGTAGCTATTAAATATTTGTAAACAGCACTGTGCCAGGATGAATGAAGGTGAATCTGGTAGTTATATGCAGGATAGGGTGTGTGAAAAGAGATTGGAGATGGGATGAGACTGGGGACTTCTTAACAAATTAATAGTCCAGGAATTATTGAAGCCCCAAACTGGCGCATTAAAACGGGAAAGGAAGAATTGATGGAACTTGATTGGCAGGGCTGGGGAGAAGGGGGAACCAAAGTGAGAGAAAATAGATGATGCTAAAAAATTTGAGGCTAGCTTATAGGGAGACTGTTGAAAAGCAAAGTCAGGTTTGGAAATCTCTTGGGAAGAACAAGCAACAGAGAAGTTCAATTTCAGGTTGTATTTTAGAGGATAGTGGGACAACCACAAAGAAATGACCAGTAGACTATTGGAGATAGGAAACTGAGCTCATAAAGATAACAATTTGGAAATCATTTGCACAGAAGTGCAAGTTGAAACTGATAAAACGATAAAGGGTAAGAGATGAAAGTTGAACAAAGAGGAAGAGTCAAGAAAGTTGGCAATCAGGGCCTTTTCAGGGTTAGGACAGCCAGGTATCTTGGAGTCCAAGAGTTGTGAAAGAACATTTTGAGAAATAGTCAACAGATTTTTTGCCCCATGTAATCTTAAAGTCTTGGCCCTCTTTTCTATTTGGTTCCATAATTGTTTACTGATAGCTGTTGAAATTTTATTACCATATTAATCTGAACTTGATAAGGATTGAATTTTTTCTTTGGAGATAAAAGTTTTTTTTGGTTTTGTAGTGTCTGGCCTGATTTTTTTTTTTTTTTTTTTTGCATGGTATTTTATGTTTATCATTAACCATTCATTCTACCATTCAGAATGACCCATTGGGCAACTTCACCTTTTTTTCAGTGAGTCTCTTACTCTTTCTTGTCTGGACTTTGGATATCTCTTGTAGGCATGATACTCCTTTTAAATTGATTGCTTTTCTTTATTATTTTGGCCATTGATGATTTACTTAATTGATACATACTGAGTATGTATTATGTACCATGTGCACCAGTCAAGTTCTAGGTTTTTTTTGGTAAAATCAAAAGATAAAGTTTGTTCTGCACTTACTTAAGTAGATCTACTCTTCAGAAATGAAAGTTCCAGAAACTTTTGGTTGTTTCAGAAGGGTCTGCTGTCAGTCGGCTGTACATCCTCTCTCTCTTTTTTTAAAAAAAGATTTTATTTATTCATGAGAGACATAGAGGGAGAATCAGGCCTCCCACGTTGGGGGGAGCCTGGCATGGGACTTGATCCAAGGAGCCTGGGATCATGACCTGAGTCAAAGGCAGATGCTCAACCACTGAGCCACCCAGGTGCCCCTTTCTCTTTTTAAAAGATTTTATTTATTTGTTTGAGAGGGAGAGTGAGAACATGTGAGCAGGGCAAGGGGCAGAGGGAGAGAGCATGGAAGGAACCCAATGTAGGGTTCCCTCTTATGACCCTAAGATTATGACCTGACTGGCAGATCTTTTTTAAACCATCTTTCCGCAAAAGAATCTTTTGTGTTGAGATCCTAATGATAAATATTAGTAGTTATAAAATAATGTAGCTGGAAGAAGCCCTGATAGTGGCTTTCTAACGTTTTCTCATATAATTTAAGAACTAGATAAGTGTATTTTTCATATTGCAAATATAAATGCTAAAAGAGTCTGCAGATACTAATATTATGGTAACTATACACTTATTTTCTATATCATCCATATCACTCAACCTTGGTTTTCTATAAGTCACATTGTTTTCAGTGTCTAAATGGTTCCCTTATTGTCCATGTTACAGTTTATAGTGATTATCATGAGCTGTTTTCCTTTTCACTGCCTTTCTTTTTAAGCTTAAAATTATTTTATCTAGGACCTACTAACAATTTCTCAATACTGAATACAGTAAGGTCTAGAGTTTAATTAAGTCTAAATTTCCAGAGGAAAAAATGCATATGATTTGTAAATTATTATTTTTAAAGATTTTATTCATTTATTTATGAGAGACAGAGAGAGAGAGAGAGAGAGAGAGAGAGAGAGAGGCAGAGACACAGGCAGAGGAAGAAGCAGGCTCCATGCAGGGAGCCTGACGTGAGACTCGAACCCGGGTCTCTAGGATCATGCCCTGGGCCAAAGGCGGGCGCTGAACCACTGAACCACCTGGGCTGCCCTGATTTGTAAATTAGAAAAACAAAGATAGCTGGGTGGGAACATTAGATGTGTATTTGTCTTGAAGGGTGAGGTACATTTCTTAAAAATATAGCTATCTTGCCTTTAGCATGTTGATCATACTACTTCAGGATGCCAGTTTAGAGCATAACATTTTTTTCTAGTTTTTGTTTAGCTGTTAGAGATGTAGCAGTAGTGGGTAGAATGGAGGGAAGAAGGGAACCAGTGTTAGTTGAACAGTGCATGTTGAATTCTGACACTGCTGTCCCCTTTGTACATATTTGTTAACTATCATTTTTTATCAGTCAATTTTTCAGAATGTAGGAGGCATATGTAAGTAATTTTCAGGTGTCTGTTTTTTGGTTTTTCTTCCTCTAAATTTTCTTTTGGACTTCCTAACCCCACTGCTTTCCTATCTTCTCGTTGCTGACTTCTTTTTCTCTCAGTCTTAGTCTTTGGTTTTGTAATACTTACTTATTCTTTACTCTCATGGAAATTTATCCATTTTTATAGCTTCAACTAATGTCATCTCTATGCCCATGATATCCAGCTCTTTATTTTTTAGTCTTTTTTTCTGGTTTTATTTTATTTTATTATTTTTTAAAATTTTATTTATTCATTCATGAGAGACCCAGAGAGAGAGAGGCAGAGACACAGGCAGAGGGAGAAGCAGGCTCCATGCAGGGAGCCCGACATGGGACTCGATCCTGGGTCTACAGGATCAGGCCCTGGGCCAAAGGCGGCGCTAAACCGCTAAGCCATCGGGCTGCCCTTTTTTTCTGGTTTTAAATCCTAAATATCTGACCGCCCATCAGGCATCTCTACTTGGATGTCATGTTATCATTAAAATTTCTCATATTTTAAGGGGATCCCTGAGTGGCTCGGTGGTTTAGCGCCTGCCTTTGGCCCAGGGTGCGATCCTGGAGTCCCGGGATCGAGTCCCACGTCGGGCTCCCGGCGTAGAGCCTGCTTCTCCCTCCTCCTGTGTCTCTGCCTCTCTCTCTCTCTTTCTCTCTCTGTATATCATAAATAAATAAATAAATCTTTAAAAAAAATAAAATTTCTCATATTTTAAAATAATCTTTATTCCATATACTTCCTTATCATTGACACCACTACTTTCCCTTTCACTCACCTGGAATTTTTGTCGTGAACTTTAACAATTCTATGCCACATGTTAGATTATTTCAACAGATTTTGGCTAGCAGTTCAGATTCTAGATTATGGCTATATAATCCCTCTGTACATCCTGCTAGTTGAGTTGATCACATTTGGAGTTATATTAGTGAAATGAAAAGACCTGAGGTCACTAAATCTTTGAGCCTAAAGCTGTATACCTGCCAGTATTCATAATTTACGAGTTTATGAGTGTTACCAGTATCAGTTGCATATCTGGTTAGTTTGGACCAGACTGTTTTGATGTCAGTATGTTGCAAGAATTTTTTTTAAAAAAACAAATTATTCCGTTCATTCATTCAGTGAATATTTGTGTAGGCTCTAAACTTGGATTCAAATGTAGGCTCTGCCAGGTACTTGCTAGATGATTTTAGGCGAGTTATTTTAACCTGTCAGAGTTTATTTCATCTTTAGGAAAGTGGGGGGATAATAGTACTAGATTGTTTTAAGGGTTAAATAAGATAGACAAAACAATTATCACAGCATATGACATTTAGTAAGCATTTTTTAATGGGTAATTATTATCTTTGTCATATTTATAGTATTCCTGTTATATGCTAGTCAGTGTACTTAGGCTGGAAGTTGATATTTATTATCTTATGTAAGTGCAGAATAATGATGGCACCTCAAGCTATTCCCATAAATTCATAATGCAGCTATATTTTATTGAACTGTCCAAACCAATTGTAACTGAAAATGGTGACGTTTAGATGGGATTGAGTAGAATGGGGAGGCACTTTTGGAGACTGTTTAGGCCGGTTTATAAATACCTACTTTGTGCCAAGGGTTTATATTTATAAGAAAGGCAATTGGGAGCTGGTTTGTGGAGATTTAGTTGTTGTCATGTCTTCTTTCTGTGTGTGTCTTTTGTACTTTCAGTATGCGTTCTGTAAATAGGCCCTCTTGCACTACAAGTATCCTGTGGGTGTATAGAGAGGTGGCTCAGAGTAACAGCTGAGACATGAATTGGGCCATTCATTAATCTCTTGAGTCAGAAATGTTTTTAATCCAGAAGGAACCACATAAAAAAATTTATAATAAAGAATAAATTCTCAGTTTTAGATTTGTTTTTGCATAACTTTAGAGTTTAATTTCCTAAGTTTTGCTATGTGTATGTATGATAAAAACTAGAGATTTTGTTTGTATATGTGGCCGAAAGCGCTACATGTCAAGAAATATTACATATGGAGTTCTGTTGCTGAAGATAAATACCTCTGTTTTCCCGTTCCCATCCTCACTAAAAAAGAGGTACACCATTTAGTTTAAGTTCAGAGCATAGCTGGTAGATGCCACACTCGTGTGTACAAGATGAACAGATAGTGCTGCATTTCACAATGGAAAATATTTTTTGACATATGCCATTTGCATGGTATAGTAAAAAAAAAAAAACAAAAACAAAAACCAAACCTCTGGATTGAAAATTGAGAGCATTGGCATAAACTTGTTTTGCTATTAGTTTCTTTATTTGACCAAGTAAATCTTTTTTCTTATCTGGGCTTCACTCTCCCCGTTTGTAGAATGAAGAGTTGGGCCGTATAGTTGCCGATGTCCATTGTGTATGAGTCTTTGCTTATTATATTTCTGTAAATATTTAAAAAGTTGTGTCATTGATTCATTACTTAAGATAGAATTTAAAAGTTAAATGGTGTTAGATTAGAAATATAAGAATAGGGACCATCTTTGGTAAGCACTGTTTTTGGAACTAGTTCTACATAGCCTTGGAAGATCATCCTAAACTAATTGTTGTTACGATTGACACTTTTTTATTTTTGCATTTGTGACTTGTGTTCATAACTGTAGAGTTTTGTACTTTTTAAACAGAGAAGGTAGTAATTGAGTTCCTCATTTGCATATCCATTAAAATGTATAACATGTAGTTTACTTTTCTAATACATCTGCTCTCCCTGTTTGGGACTGTGAAATATAGGAGTACATTTTCAATATAGTGCCTAGACAGTTAGTGGACATTAGATGTTCAAATTAATGTCCAAAGGTGATGTCTCAGAAGGTGAGAAGTTGTCTTATATTTGTGTCTTATTTTAAAAGGTATGCTAACCTGTACCCTTCTTTATTCTTAGTTTATTTTTGTTTTATTCCCATACTTTATATAGTCTTTATGCCATATTCCGATATTGACTCTTAGAAAGTAATTGAAATTTTATCCTAGAGGAACTAATTTTGAAATAGTAGACCTCACGTAACTCTTCCTTTTTCTAGTTATTCATTCATTCAACAAATGTTTATTTGGTGTGTACTAGGTACTCTGATAGGCACTGGGGACACCATGTTGAGTACAAACAAACAGGAGTCTTGCTTTTGTAGAATTGGTAGTCTCAGGAAAAGGGTAAATTTTGAGCAGTTAGGAGTGGGGTAAGGTTTGAAGGGAGGTAAGAGATATGATCATGCCTTTCCTTTAAGGTTTGGGATATATTTAAAGACTCGTGGTAAAATACTCGAAGTGTATATTTTTTAGCTCTGTGTCTGTAGATTCTCTGTATCAGATTCACTTGAGGACTTGTTAAAAATGGAATCTGGGCCCATGCCCAGACAAACAAAATCAGAATTTTTTGGGATGAGTCCTAGGATTCTTCATGAGTTGTGGATTTTTAGACATATACAAGTTTGGAAACTAAAGGAAAGAACATTTATTTTTGTTTTGTTTGATAATTTTGTAAATGAAAAATTTCAAACATATATAGAAGTAGGAAAATAATATCAGGAACTTCCATTACCCAGATTCTGCAATTTTCAAAATTTTATCACACTTGCTTCATTCATCACCCTTTTGCCTGCCAAAATATTTTAAACTCCAGATATTCTCTCATTTCACCCCTGCATACGTCAGTAAGTATCTCTAAAAAAAAAAAAAAATAAAGAACATTTTCTTCTTTACCACCATGGCCATTATCATGTCTAACAAAATAAAAAGCTTCTTGGTACCATTAATTCCCATTGTTATTCATATTCACCTGGTTGTATAAGACAATTTGTTTTTTTACAGTTTTTTTTTTTCTTTTAGAATATGGATCCAGACAAAGTCTACATATTGCTTTTGTTTGTTGGGTCTTTCAAGTCTCTTTTTAGTATAGTGCAGTCTTGTCCCTGTGTCTTGTCTACCCCCTCCTAACTTCTACATTATCTTGTTGAAAAAACTAGGTCATTGGTACCGTACAGTGTTTCACATTCTGGATTTTTGTTGTTATTTCCTTGTGATGTTATTTAATTTGCTCATGTATCTTCCATATTTCCTGTAAACTGGTAATTAGATCTAAAAGCTTGATTTAGGTACTTCAGATTTGTAGTCCTAGATTGTGTGTTCTTTTGCCTCACATCAAGAGGCATATAATACCTGACTGGCTCACCCTTAGTGATGGTTGATCAGTGTGTTCAGGTGGTAATTGTCTATAATAATTTCCTTTGTAAAATTGATCATCATCCTTTCACAGTGGTTCCATCCATTTATAATCTTTATTTAATCAATTATTTCATTAGAGATAGCAAAATAATTACTTCCTAATTCTGTCATTCCTTTCACATTTATTAGCTATAATTCTTCTGTTACGAGAACTTAAGAATTTAAGAACTTTCACTCATCATCTGTAGGGCTGTTTGCTTACCTTGAAATACAGTTTATAAAATACATGTTTCAGTCTTTAATTGCAGCTTTTCCGAATAAGGTGATAGATGTAGCACAAACTGGGTATTTGAGAGAACTTTAAGAAAGGGACTGTTTACAAAGGTATAGACAGTATTTAAGGACATCAGTAGGGATAGCACAGTACCCTAGGATAGTAGCAGTGGGGAAGAGAGCTGCTACCAATTCTAGGCCTGAAGGGACACAATAAGAGAGCATTTGAGGAGGGTAGATCTCTGAAGATGCTGATAGGGGCTGTGGTTTCAAGTACAGAGAAGCATGTTGATCTGGCAGTGAGAGAACCAGGTGGACCATATCCCCTGCCTTTATTGGCCTGCCACCTTGATATCTCTTACTGTGGTCTCCCATTGTCTGGAAAGCTAGTATGCAAAAGGACTTATTGAGCCAGTCTGTATGGGTCAGTAAACAAGATAAACCCAGCATTTATTCATTCATTCATTCCTTTCTCTGTTACGTTTTTTATTTTTAGGATCCTTATGGAAAACATTTAAAAAAATAAATTTGATGTGTTTCAGTCAATTATTGTAATCCTTGCTGTTGTTTAGTTTGCCCTATCTTTGGCTAATGAGCCTCTGTATGTTGGCTCCCATCTCATTTGTATATGACTTTAATAATCTTTGATAGAGTTTCCTTGTTTTTTTGTATAATAAGATGCCTAGGCTTATCTTGTACATTTCTTGTCCCAGACTTGGAAGTTAGCCATTGTTTTCCATTTGTTTGTTTGTTTGTTTATTTATTTGTTTGTTTTAAAAAATTTTATTTATTTATGAGAGACACAGAGGCAGAGACGATCTCAGATCTCCAGGATCACGCTTTGGACTGAAGACAACACTAAACCACTGAGCTACCCAGGCTTCCCTGCTTTCCCTTTAGTACAGAATGATACCCGGAGACCACAATATGGATTCTAGGGGTATTCATTGCTACTGGTTTGAAATTGCTTCTTGTTCTTGTTTAATGAATGGAACTATGAAATTTTATTTTTGGAAAGAAGAAAAAATATACTGGTAATTTCAATTTCAGTTTATCATCACTTTGAATTTGTATTTCTTTTACATGAAGAAACTTAGCTCTGACAACACTAACAGTTACAATTTTGTTTGACTTCTAAGAATGTGGGTATGATATAGTGAAAGAAAAACTGAGCTGAATGGGATAGGGTTGGGGGATCTGAAGCCTTGAATGTACTCATCTAATTGACTGTAGGTTGTAAATTGAAAAATTATATGGCTTTGTCCAGATAACACCCTCTCTCAGAACTTTGGCTTTCTTCAGAAGTGTAATACAAAATTCACTAATTGAAACCATCATCAAAATAATTTGTCTTTATTTGTTTTTTTTTTAATTTTATTTATTTATGATAGTCACACACAGAGAGAGGCAGAGACACAGGCAGAGGGAGAAATTATATGGCTTTGTCCAGATAACACCCTCTCTCAGAACTTTGACTTTCTTCAGAAGTGTAATACAAAATTCACTAATTGAAACCATCATCAAAATAATTTGTCTTTATTTATTTGTTTTTTTTTAAATTTTATTTATTTATGATAGTCACACACAGAGAGAGAGAGGCAGAGACACAGGCAGAGAGAGAGGCAGAGACACAGGCAGAGGAAGAAGGCTCCATGCAGGGAGCCTGACGTGGGATTCGATCCCGGGTCTCTAGGATCTCACCCTGGGCCAAAGGCAGGCGCTAAACTGCTGCGCCACCCAGGGTTCCCATAATTTGTCTTTATATACAAATTTCTTTAAATTTCCAACCTTATCAAGATATTCTGTTTTAGGGACTTCTGGTTGGCTATGTCTTTGACTCAGGTCACTGCCTTTGGCTCAGGTTGTGATCCTGGGGTCCTGGGATCGAGTCCCACATTGGGTTCCCCACAGAGAGCCTGCTTCTTCTTCTGCCTATGTCTCTGCCTCTCTCTCTGTGTCTCATGAATAAATAAATAAAACCTTAAAAAAAAAAAAGAAATTCGGGCAGCCCAGCGCTTTAGCGCCTGCCTTTAGTCCAGGGCGTGATCTTGGAGACCCGGGATCGAGTCCCATGTCAGGCTCCCTGCATGGAGCCTGCTTCTCCCTCTGCCTGTTGTCTGTCTGTCTCTCCTCTCTGTGTCTCTCATGAATAAATAAATAAAATCTTTGGAAAAAAAATTCTGTTTTATTTTATTTTATTTTATTTTTTTTTTTAACATTTGTATACAAGTTTTTATTTGAAAACCTGTTTCTGATTCTTCTGATTCTTAGGAGTGTAACTGCTAAGTCATTTGGGAATTCTAACTTTTTTTTTTTTTTTTTTTTTGTTTTTAGGAATTCTAACTTTTTTTTTTTTTTTTTGTTTTTAAAAATTCTGTTTTAGATATACATCTTCTATTTGTTCTTTCACTAATTGCTTAAATTTTACTACTTCTTTAGCAATAGGACAAAAAAATGTTTCTCTGATATTCATCATCCACTCTAAAAGTGTTTACTCCTCTCAGCCTAATTGTATTTCCTTTGCTTATTTCTAGTAATTTGTAATCAGAGAGGCAGTATAGGATAATAGTTAAGAGCATGTTCTGGAGTCATACTGTCTGATTTTGAATCTTACCCAGGTCAGCCATTTATTAGCCTTGTGACTTTTTTTTAAATTTGAGCGTAGCTGACACACTATATTACATTACTTTCAGGTGTACAACTTAGTGATTATTAGGTAAAGTTTTTAGTTTTTTTAAGACTCAAACACATCATCCTCGAATAAGATTAATCATAGACTCTTATAGGGCTATTAGGAGTATTAAATATGATAATGCATGTAACATGCTTTGCATAGTTCCCAACATTTAGTAGATGTTAGCTATCATTATCATCATCATTGTCATCATTATATATCTTTGTAATTTGTCCTGGGAAAAAGGACTTTTGTGCTGACCAAGTGTGTTATTATCCACCTCCCCACACCACAGGCCAGCTTTTTATTTAGTTGTGTCATCTGGGACAAGTTATCTAACTTCTTGGCCCTGAATATATTTAATTTGCAAAATGAGAATCATGATAATATTTACTTCATAGGTTTCAATTATGAGGATTGAATGAAATAATTTATATGTAGGTGCCACATTTTCATCTGGGTATTAATAGTTACTTTTTTCTTTACCTTCATACTACAGATTTGATGAAGGTTCCACTGTAGTTAACAATAATGCTTAGAAACTTAGAAGAAGAGTAGAATGAGATTCTTCTTTTGAAATATTTAAAAAAAAATCTTATCTTTGATTTCTATTTTTTTTTAATTTTTATTTATTTATGATAGAGAGAGAGAGAGAGAGAGAGAGAGAGAGAGAGAGAGAGGCAGAGACACAGGCAGAGGGAGAAGCAGGCTCCATGCACCGGGAGGGGAGCCCGATGTGGGACTCCATCCAGGGTCTCCAGGATTGCGCCCTGGGCCAAAGGCAGGCGCCAAACCGCTGCGCCACCCAGGGATCCCCCATCTTTGGTTTCTATTATTGCTGCCCTACCCCTGTCCAAATTTTTAACCCAGCATTCTTGGATTAGTGGAACACCCTAGCAGTTTGCTAATATAATCCATACTGTATGTTTCTTTTCCTTAACGTTAGTGCTTTTTGTCATGTAGTCTTAGCTTACCTATTTACTTAGCCTTACTTCCTGTTATTCTCTAAAGTAGCCTGGGCCAGGTGATTTTCTCACTTATATGGCAAGTTGCCCGTTTTTCCCTAACTTTGCTCTCACAGTCCCAGGCCCTATCTTTTCTCTCCTTTTGAGTTTTCCTCTATATTCTCCTCACTAGTTTCCTTTCTCATCTTTATATTCTAAGATAAGTCACAATGATGTTATATTGTTACTTTCTTCTTTGACCTCCTACGGTATTTATAATTGTCTCATGTACAATTATCATTGTACTCATTGATCACTGTTATCTAGTATGAGTCTTGAGTGTTGTTCTTACCTCTAATGAGAATTCCTTGAGGGCTTAGTATAATTCTGGACATTATTGTTCAATTAATACTTGTCAATTGTTGTGAATGATTATCCCCTTATCCTATACCCCTGTTCTTTCTCTCTGAATTAATTAGGACTTTTGACATTTACATATGGTAGAACTCGAATTTTCCTAGGCAAAAAGAATTTATAGATTCAGGGAAACCTGATTGCAGAGATTCAGTTGAGTTTTAATAAGAACTAGAACTTGGGCTTCCAATGCAAGCAGGCCTCTCTCCCTTCATTTTCTTATTCTTTCTTTGTATTGTCATTCTAATTGTAGATTGGTTTTAGTCACTTGTGGAAGATATGGCTACTCAGCACTAGCTTTATATCTAACAGCTTCAGCCACTGATTTCAAGTTTTTGAGTCTCAAATCCAGAGAGCTCTGGAGCAAAAGATTCATTAGTTAGGCTTGGGTGAGGGGCCCATCCCTAGACTAATAACTTGTGATAAGGAGGGTAGGATTACTTGAGAATTATGAGAATAGGGAGGCAAGGGCAGTGGGACAGGACAAACAATAACAGATGTTCATTTTTTCCACCCCTTCTTCCTTTCTTTTTTTCTTTGACCTTGCGTAAGTCACTTAAACTCTTTTACAACAGCCGTTTCCTCAAACTATAAAACAGTCGTTAATAACTTACTTCATAAGGTAGTGGTGAGCATTAAATGTGATGATCTCTAAAGCAGAGTTTGAAATCTCACAAAAACAATACGGTAAGCTGATGATAAGTGGATGCCCCTTGGTCCCTTTTGCCCTCATGCCCTGTGCTCATCTGGTCTGGCCTCAAAGCTTTTTTTGTCTGTAGGTGCTTATCTTGCCACTCCAGGTGTTAACTGGATTTTTGGCATTACCGTATTCAGGTGCATCTCCTATAGCTTCTACCATCTTTCTAAGTAGAAGGAGGAGGAAGTTATTAGCCTTACATAGATTTTCGTGGATAGTTTTAGAATAAGATATTTACTATAACCAAGTAACTTATAATCTAATTAAAGGCAGTGGGCTTATTTTGCAATTGAAGCGTTCAAGCTCAGTCCCTGCCCTTTTCTTCCTTCTTTTAATAGTTGGGGAGTAGTCACTAGATTTAGTGAGTTGAAGACTAAGGGCCTATAGAGATTTCTATTCCTTTTTATCTGTGTTTTAACTAGGAATCTTTTGATTGTAAAGGACGAAAACCCAAACGAAATTAGCTTAAGTGATAAAGAACATTTATTGCCTCTGAATACTTTATAGGTAGACTCTAGCTTCAGGAAAGTTTTTTTTTTTTTTTTTTTTTTTTTTTTAGGGCTTAAATGATGTGACTGACTTACTGGTTTTCCACATCTACTTCCATAACTGTCTTCCTTTTCAGACAGATAACTTACTGTGATTTTAGGATGATTGCTTGTAGCTTCCAATTCTACTTGTTCAGGTAAGTAGAAAGAAAAAGATTTTTTCTTCTAATAAAGTTTCTAACTGATTTGGACAGCTTAGTTCAGGTGCCCGTACTTGAACCAATCACAATAGTTAGAAGAATGGTATATTGATAAGCTTAGGCCTTCATCATGTACTGCAGTCTCAATATTGGAGGTGAGACAGCTTGTACCAAGATATATTAGAGTTGCATGAGGGAGAAGTAGAAATTGGAGTTCATTTACCACAAGAAAGGGAAATGACGTGCTGGACAGTCTCAAACAAGTATCTACTACAGTAGGTAGAGATTCCTCATCAGGAGAATTGCAAGTAATGATAGTTTATTCTTTATATTTTTTGGAAATGAATTTTTTACTGAATTGTTAAATTATATAATACCAGAATTAGAATATTGCCAGCTATTTTCCAAAGACTGCCAGCTTAAGACTATAGCTGGGATAACATCTGATCCATTAATGGAGGGATGCCTGTATAGTGCTTTGCCTTTAATGATCAATCTTTGGGTGACACATTTAAAATTTTCCAAATGGCTGTTCATGGTTCAGACACATTAAAACAAAATACAGATTCTTGAGGGCTTCACCACAGCCCTATTGTATGAGAATTGGAGTTAGGAGATGTAAGTATGCTGAAATTTGTATTCTTAACAGGGCCTAGGTGATTGTATAGCTGGGTTTGGGAAGGACTGAGTAATTGCCAAGCAGCTAGACATTATGCCTCCTGAGTATATCTCATTTTGGAATCTGCTGTGAGGAAACCAAAATAAATCGAAGTAGGATTAGATGGAAAAACTTACCTCTCATTTAAGAAATTATTTTCTCTCTCTCTCTTTTTAAAGATTTTATTTATTTATTTATTTATTTGAGGTGGGGGCGCGTGCACATGAGTGGAGGAGGGGGTAGCAGAGGGTAGAGGGAAAAGCAGACTCCTAGAGCCCAGCCCGGGGTTCTATCCCTGGACCCTTAAGATAATGACCTGAGCTGAAGGCGACAGTTAACCAAGTGAGCTACCCAGGTGCCCCTGTTTCCTCTTTTTTTTAATCTTAAGATTTTATTTATTTATTCATGAGAGACACACAGAGAGAGGCAGGCTCCATGCAGGGAGCCCAATGTGGGACTCGATCTTGGGACTCCAGGATCATGCTCTGGGCCAAAGTCAGATGCTCAGCAGTTGAGCCACCCAGGCATCCCTATTTCCTCTTTTTTTTTTTAAATAAGGTTTAAGAAAAAATAGGTTATATGAAAGAGAGTGAGCATTTTCCGAAAAACCTGGTTTTATTTTATTTTGTTTGAGCTGATTTGGGGGAGAGAATCAAATTTGTTAAAGAAACGAAGTGTTACCCTCAGTCATCATTGTAATTCCCTAGTACTTTGTTCCTTTGCTTGCCAAAAGGAAAGGACCTGCTGTTTTCTTAGGAATCTATGAAGAGATTGTTTAGATGTACAGAGGCTATAGAAGAATAATTACTATATAATTTTTTTTTTTTACAAATTCAAAAGAGATTGTAAATTTATATTCTTATTAAATTTTTTTTCCTAGGGATCCCTGGGTGGCGCAGTGGTTTGGCGCCTGCCTTTGGCCCAGGGCGCGATCCTGGAGACCTGGGATCGAATCCCACGTCGGGCTCCTGGTGCATGGAGCCTGCTTCTCCCTCTGCCTGTGTCTCTGCCTCTCTCTCTCTCTGTATGACTATCGTAAATAAATAAAAAAAAAATTAAAAAAAATTTTTTCCTAAATGAAAACATATTTTGATTTGTGAAAACATATTTTCTTAAGTAGCTCCTGGGCTTTTGAGCTATTTTATTTTGAGAGATTGATGTTCAGCATGTGAGCTTCATGAGAACAGGTATCTGATTGTCTTGTTCGCTGATGTGTCACTAGTTTTTGGAACAGTGCTTCGTAAGTTTTCAATAAATATTTATTTGTTGAATTACTAGAAAATGTTTGTTTCTGTGACAAAAGCCAAAAATACTGACATGATGTTAAGAGATATGCTATAATTGATAATTTATTTAAATCTAAGCTATATATCTGTTTTGGGAGATAACATCTTAAAACTAAAAGTGGTCTGTATAAAGGTATTGATAGGTTTCCCCCCTTGATGTATACATTTTGAATGAGAGACCAAAAGACTATAATAGTTATTTTTATAAGACTTTACACATTCATTATTTAATGTTTACAACAATCCCATGTGCTGGGTGAGGCATATTATTATTTTATTATTTCCACTTTGTAAATGAAATTAAATCTTAGAAAAGGTAAATGAATTCACTTAACAGTAAGTGGCAGCCTTTCTGATACTTAGTTTGTAGTATAGTGGAAACACTATAGAGTTGTAGATACCATGCCATAAACAGAAGTGTTTCCACTTAGCCTTAAGAGCTGCTTTTTTTTTTTTTTTTTTGGAGGCTGCTTTGTACACAGAATAAACTAAATGAAAATGACCAAAAAGTATGGGGATTGGTAAATAATGAAATAGGGAAGATGAGATACGAAGTAGTAGGGAAAAGACCTAGTATTTAGAGACTGGGTTAGATGGGAAAGTAAGCCCTATAATATTTTATCTTAGAAGCAGTGATCTGGAACTTGACTGAATGAGCGATGGGAGCCAGTTCTTTGATAGAACCTGTAATGGATTGCAAGATTCAGATAGCTGCCTGCCAAACATATCTTTGTGGGATTTGACATGTCTGGAAAGTGAGTATTGGTAGGCAGTCTAAGCTATGAAATATTGGTGATCTGATGTAGAATAAAATGCATAGTTACAAATAACACCATCATGCACATGGTTGACAGGCAATAGTAATGTTTTCCTGAACTGGTTTGAAATAACATAGTGATTTTGGGAAAACATTAAAAAGATTAATAACCCTGTATTTGGATTATTGCAGAACCTAATTGTCTTATTGCAGAACTGAACATTTTTCAGGGGCCAGGGATGGAATGGAGTGGATACGAGAGAATATTTAGAGTGATGGAAGTGTTCTATATCTTGATTGTGGTGATGGTGGTGGTGGTTACACAACTGTGTTTGTCAAGACTCATAGAACTGTAAGCCTGAAAAGGATGAATTTTACTTTACATAAATTATATCTTGACAAAACTGTGACTTTTAAAAAAGGAAAAAAATACTGATTTGGTGAAGGGATTAATCCATGACAGAACTGAACATTTACATGATACTTTCAGTAATATGGCCTTTGAATGTGAAGGTTGTGTCTGTGTGTGGCTTTACTTATGTATATGTATGTGTCGTTGGGGAGGAATCTGTGCTAACTGGATTTTGAAGTATAATGAGCAGATATTTTCTTATTTTAGATTTTTGGTTCTTTGTTTGAGATAGAGAGTGAAAGAGAGCATGAGCCAAGGGACAGAGGGGGAGGGAGAAGCAGGCTCAACCACTGAGCAGGGAGCCCAATACCGCGCTTGATCCTAGGACCCTGGGATCATGACCTGAGCTGAAGGCAGATGATTAATCGACAGAGCCTCCCAGGCGCCCCGAGCCAGTATTTTTCTAAATGACCAACGCATGATGTTATAAAATCATCCATGAGTTGGGCAGCCTAGGTGGCTCAGTGGCTGAGTCCCTGCCTTTGGCCCAGGGTGCAATCCTGGAGACCTGGGATCAGGTCCCATGTTGGGCTCCCTGCATGGGGCCTGCATCTACCTCTGCCTGTGTCTCTGCCTCTCTCTCTCTCTCTCTCTCTCTCTGTCTCTCATGAATAGATAAATAAAATCTTAAAAAAAAAAATCATCCGTGAGAAAAGGTCTACTCAAAGTGCGAGATAGACTGATATATTTTAATGTTGCAAAGTGAGCACAAAAGATTCTATATTGCAGCTAACCTTTAAGAAACACCACTTGTCAAATTTGGTGTTGTAGCAAAAAATTTCCACAATTATCTGAAAGTGCTATTAAAATATCTTGGGGAGCCTGGCTCGTTCAGTTGGTAGAGCATGACTCTTGATCTCAGGGTTGTGAGTTTAAGCCCCATGTTGGAAATGTATGTATGGAAATTGCTTAAAAATAAAATCTTAAAATACTCTGTTCTAGCTCATAGCTACATAGGTCAGATTTTCATACTTCAACCAAGACAGTGTATTGCAACATATTAAATGCAGAAGTAGATGAGAGCTGTTTTCTAGTAAACCAAACAGATTTGTAAAAATGTAAAATAATGCTACTTTTTTTTTAATCAGTTAAAGAGGTTTTCACAAGATGTTATGTATACTAATGTATAATGGGATTACTTTAAAAATCCGTTCTGGTAATCTTCTTTTAATGCATGTTAAGTGTGTTAAGAATACTCCTATTTAATGTAATTATTAATATGTTGGGGCTTAAGTCTTTCATTTTATAATTTGTTTTGTGCTTCCTTCGTTTCTGTACCTGTTTTCTCCTTCTTGCCTTCTTTGGGTTATTTATACATCTTTTAGTATTCCATTTTATCTTTTGTGTTTTTGATTTTATCTTTTGTGTAGTTTTTTAGAGTGGCTGCTGTTCTAGGGATTTCAACATGTATATTTAACTTTTCAGTCTACCTGGGTCAGTATGCTACCACTTCTTGGATAATGTAAAAACCTTACCACTATATAGGCCCCTTTACTCTCCTTTTTTGTTGTAGTTGTCCTATGTTACTGCGACTATAAACATTGAAAACTCCAACAGAAAATGTTATAATTTTTGCTTTCAGCAAACATTTTATTTTATTTTATTTATTTTTTTTTAAATTTTATTTATTTATGATAGTCACAGAGAGAGAGAGAGGCAGAGACACAGGCAGAGGGAGAAGCAGGCTCCATTCACTGGGAGCCCGATGTGGGATTCGATCCCGGGTCTCCAGGATCGCGCCCTGGGCCAAAGGCAGGCACTAAACCGCTGCGCCACCCAGGGTTCCCAGCAGTCAAACATTTTAAATAGCTCAATAGGAGAACAGATAACCTATCATTTCTGTTGCTTTCTTTCTTGCTTCCTGTTTCAAGTTTCCTTCTATCATTTTTCTTCTATCTAAAGAACTTCCTTTAGGACTTCGTTTGTTTATTTTTTTTTTCCCTCCAAGTAGCTCTTTTACAGCAGGCAGGTCAGCTGTCTGAATTCTCTTATTTTTTTTCCTATTAGAATATTACTTCATTTTCATTCCTATGGTATTTTTTCTATGCTTATAGAATTCTGGGTTCACGGTTCTTTCAACACTTAAATTGGTGTTCAACTTTTGTTTTTGTTAGTTTTCGCATAGTTTCTCTTGGCAAATCTAGTTATCTAGTTCAGTCTTCTCCTGTAAGTAACGTGCCATTTTTCACTGGTTGTTCTCAAGGTATTTTGTCTTTAGTTTTCAGCAGTTTGATTATAAGGTATCTAGAAGTGGATTCATTTGAGTTTATTCTGTTGTGGTTTGTTGAGCTTCCCAAATTAGTAGTTTTATGTCTTTTTGCAAAAGACATAAAACTTTTTGGAAGTTTTCAACCTTTGTTTCTTTAAATATTTTTCCTGCACTGTATACTTTCTGTTCTTTTGGGACTGTGATGACACAAATGTTCCCCTTTTGGTGTCATTCCCTCAGGTTCTTAAGGCTTTTGTTCATTTAAAAAATTTCTTTTTTTCTTAAAGATTGGATCGCATATTGTCAAGTAGAGGGAGTCATCTCCATGCTGCCAAATTTATCAGATGTATGTTTTATTTTGGTTATTTTTCCATTCTAAAATTACTATTTAGTTCTTTATTGACTTCACTGTCCATCTTTTCATTATTCATCATTCATGCCCTTATTTTTTGAAGTATCTTAATAGTAGTTCCTTTAAAAACCTTTGTGAGATAATTTCAACCTGTGTGTTTTTTTGGCATTGGCAGCTGTTACTTGTCTTTCTTTTTAACTTTTTATTTTGAAATAATTACAGATTCATAGGAAGTTGCAGAGAGGTCTAGCACACCCTTCACCTAGTTTCCCCCAGTGGTTACATTTTACATAACTGTAATACAGTATCAAAGCCAGGACATTGCAATTGATTTAATGTGTATGTATAGTTCTGTGTCATTTTTCCACATGTGTAGCTTTGTATAGCCACTACTAAAA
This sequence comes from Nyctereutes procyonoides, assembly GCF_905146905.1. Classification (NCBI taxonomy): domain Eukaryota; kingdom Metazoa; phylum Chordata; class Mammalia; order Carnivora; family Canidae; genus Nyctereutes; species Nyctereutes procyonoides. The sequence continues at coordinate 39,864,961 of NW_026575044.1, forward strand.
TTAAGGTAATAGAACTATTCCATTACTGCAAAGATTTCCTTTTTGTTACCACATGTAGTCATTACACCACCACCCCCTGCCCATACACACAAATCCTTAAACCATAGCAACCATTAATCTGTTAGTATAGACATGAGAATCTCTTAATTTCATTCTTTGACGAATGTTATTAGGACAAATTCATACAGTATGTGACCTTTGGAAATTGTTTTTTTTTTTTCACTTATCATAATGCCCCTGACATACATTCAAGCTGTTGCATCTTTTAGTAGTTCATTATTTTTAATAATAGTATTATTCCATGGTATGGCTAGACTGTTCAGTTATTCACCTATTGAAAATATTTTTGTTGTTTCTCTTCTTTGGCTATTAGAGATACTGCTTGTATGAGTATTCATGTACAAATTTTTGCATGCAATGTTTTCTTTAGGGTAAATGCCCATGAATGCAGATGTTAGGTCATATAATACTTGCTGCAAAACAACTTGAGTTAGTTTTTGTATGAGGTATGAAATTTAGGTTGAGGTTCATTTTTATGGATATCCAATTCTTCAGCAATATTTGTTGAAAAGTCTACCTTCTTCCATTGAATTCCTATTGTACTTTGCCAAAATTCATTTGGCTATACTTGTGTGGACCTATTTCTGGATTGTCTGTTCTGTTCCATTGATCTGTATGTCTTTCTTTCTATGAACAGCATATTGTATTATTGGTATATAAGTCTTAAACTTGGGTGTGGTTGTTTTTCCATATTATTCTTTCTAAAAATTGTTTTAGCTTTTCTAATAAGAAGAAAAAGTATAGAAAAATTTTGCCTATATTAGCAGAAACTTGCTGGGATCTGACAGAAATTGTATTAAACTTATGTGTCAATTTGGGGGAGTTGATGTCTTACCATACTGAATCTTCAATCCATGAACACCATGTCTCTCCCTTTATTTAGATCTTTTTTGATTTCTTTCATCAGTGTTTTTTGGTTTTCAACAAAAGACCTCTACATGTTTTGTTAGATTTATATGTAAGTACTCTTTTATTTACATGAATTTATTTTTTTAAAATTTTTTTAAATTTATTTATTTATGATAGTCACACACAGAGAGAGAGAGAGGCAGAGACACAGGCAGAGGGAGAAGCAGGCTCCATGCACCGGGAGCCCGACGTGGGATTCGATCCCGGGTCTCCAGGATCGCGCCCTGAGCCAAAGGCAGGCGCCAAACCGCTGCGCCACCCAGGGATCCCTATTTACATGAATTTAAATGGAAATGTATTTTTAACTTTTATTTCTTCATGTTCACTGTTAATGGATAGAAATATAATTGATTTTTGTATGTTGATCTTATGCCTTATGACCTTATGGAACTTACTTAGTTCTAGGTGTTTTTTTTTGTTTGTTTGTTTTTGTTTTGTAATGTCTTGGGACTTTCTGCATAAACATATCATTTGTAAATATTAACAATTTTATTTTTTTCCTTTCTGATCCATATGCCTTTTATTTCCCTTACTTGCTTTATTGAACTGGCTCTGAGTTTGAGTGGTATGTTGAATAAGAGTGGTAAGATGGGACATCCTTGCCTTTTTTTTTTTCCTTGCCTTGTTCTTAATTTTTGAAGGGAAACATAGTGTTTCACTATTAAGTATGATATTAGTTTTATGGGTTTTTTTGTAGATTTTTTTATAACTTGAGGAATTTACTATTATTCCTAGTTTTCTGAGAGTTTTTCTCATGAACAGGTATTGGATTTTCTCAAATACTTTTTCTGCATCTGTTGATAGTAGGTTTTTATTCTTTAGCCTGTTCGTGTAGTGAATTGTATTGATTAAAAATTTTTTTAAAAATATTTTATTTATTTATTCATGAGAGACAGAAAGGCAGAGACATAGGCGGCAGAGGGAGAGGCAGGCTCCTTGCAGTGAGCCCAATGTGGGACTCACCCTGAACTGGAGGCAGATGTTCAACCTCTGAGCCACCCAGGCATCCCGATTTAAATTTTTTTTTAATTTTATAATTTACATATAACATATTACTTTCAAGTGTATAATATAGTAATTCCGTATTTATCTAAATCATGAAATGATCACATTAAGTCCAGTTAACATTCACTACCATACATAGAATTTTTCTTATGATTAGGACTTTTTTTTTTTTTTTTTTTTTTTAGATTTTATTTATTAGAGAGAGTGAGAGTATGCACACAAGCGGGGTCATGGGGAAGGCCAGAGGGAGGAGGGAGAAGCAGACTCCCCACCAAGCAGGAAACCTGATGTGAGGCTCAGTCCCAGGACCTTGGGATCATTACCTCAGCCAAAGCAAAGGCAGATGCTTAACTAACTGAACCCTTATAAGTAGAACATTTAATTAAGATTTAGTCTCTTAGCAACTTTCAAATACACAATACAGTATTAATTAATTGTGGTTACCATGCTGCATATTGTGGTCACCATGCTATATATTACATCCCCATGACTTATTTCATAACTGGAATTTGTATTTTTTTTTTTTTTTGCCATCACCCATTTTCTCTGTGGCAGCCACTAATAATCTATTTTCTGTATCTGTGGGTTTTGTTTTTTAGATTCCACACTATGTGAGACCATGTGGTATTTGTCTTTCATTGAACTTATTTGACTTAGCATAATGCCCTCAAGGTCCATCTATGTTATCACAAATGGCAAGATTCCATGCTTTTTTTTTGTTTGTTTTTTTGTTTTTTTTTTAATATTTTTTTAATTTTTATTTATTTATGATAGGCACACAGTGAGAGAGAGAGAGGCAGAGACACAGGCAGAGGGAGAAGCAGGCTCCATGCACCGGGAGCCCGACGTGGGATTCGATCCCGGGTCTCCAGGATCGCGCCCTGGGCCAAAGGCAGGCGCCAAACCACTGCGCCACCCGGGGATCCCGATTCCATGCTTTTTTATGGCTGAATAATACTCCTGTGTCTGTGTGTGTGTGTGTGTGTGTGTGTGTATGTGTGTGTGTGTGTGTATACACACATACCACATTTTCTTTATCCACTCATTCACTGGTGGATGCTTAGTATGCTTCCGTGTCTTGGCTATCGTAAATAATGCTGGTCCATTTTTGAATATTGAATAATTCTTGTATCTTTGAAGTAAACCTTTGTTGGTTATGGTATATAGTTGCTTTTATATATTGTTGAATTCCATTTGCTAATATTTTAAGAACTTTTGTATCTATATTCATAAAAGATACTGGTCTGTGGTTTTTTCCTTCATACTAACATTGTCTGACTTGGCATCGGGGTATTACTATTAGCTGCATAAAATGAGTTTGAAAGTGTTCCCTCCTGGGACACCTGGGCGGCTCAGCGGTTGAGCGTATTCTTTTGGCCTAGGGCATGATTCTGGGATCCGGGATTGAGTTCCACATTGGGCTCCTTGCAGGGAGCCTGCTTCTCCCTCTACCTGTATCTCTGCTTCCCTCTCTCTCTCTCTCTCTCTCTCTCTCTGTGTGTGTGTGTCATGAGTAAATAAGTAAAATCTTAAAAAAAAAAAAAAGAAAGAAAAGAAAGTGTTCCCTCCTTTTCTGTTTTCTGGAGGAGACTGCATAGAATTGTTGTTAATTACTTTTTAAACATTAGCTAGACTTCTCCAGTGAAACCATCTAGCTCTGGAGATTTCTTTTTTGGTTGGCATTACGTTATTAGAATTGATAGTACTATTTAAATTATCTTACTGATAGTGGGTTAGTTGAGGTAATTTGTGCTTTTTAAGGAATTGTCCATTTTATTGAAGTCAAACATATGTAGAGCTGGTCATAATATTTCCTTATCACCCTTTGTATAACTGCAGGATCTGTATAATAGTGCCTATTTCATTTTTAATATTGGTAGTTTTGTCTTCTTTATCAGTCTTGCTAGGGGGTTGTCAATTTGATCTTGTCAAAGACCTGGGTTTTGGGGATCCCTGGGTGGTTCAGCGGTTTAGTGCCTGCCTTCAGCCCAGGGCGTGATCTTGGAGTCCCAGGATCAAGACCCACATCAGGCTCCCTGCATAGAGGCTGCTTCTCCCTCTGCCTGTGTCTCTCATGAATAAATAAATAAATCTTAAAAAAAAAAAAATCCTTTAAAAAAAAAGACCTGGGTTTTTGTTTTATTGAATTTTTACTTTTGTTTTTCTGTGTTCAGTTTATTGATTTTTATCCTTATTGCTTCCTTTCTTGTGTTTGCTTTAGTTTTTTTGTGCTCTTCTAGTTTTTTGAGAAAGGAGCTCCAGTTATTCAAAATCATTCTTCTCTAATATGAGTATTTAATGCTATACATTTCTTTTTCAGCACTGCTTTAGCTATGTTCCACACATTTTGATATGTTTTTGTGTGTGTGTGTGCAATTTAATGTGTATTTTTATTTCCCTTCAGACTTTTTCTTTGTGGATTATTTAGAAATATGTTATTTAGTTTGCAAGTGCTTTGGGATTTCCCTACTATCTTTTTATTGTTTGCTTTAGTTGATTACATTTTAGTCAGAAAACACACTGTTTGATTTTAATTCTTATAAATTTGTTGAGGATTGAGGTTTGGCACAGGATTTGGCCTATCATGTTAAGTTTTCTGTGAGCACTTACAAGGAATGTGTATTTTCCTGTTGTTGGGTGGAATATTCTATGAATGTTGTCTAGATCATGTTGGTTGATTGGTGTTGAGTTCTTGCTGATTTTCTGTCTAGTGTCGACAATTGCTGAGAGAGGAGTGTGGAAGTCTTCAACTAAAATTATGTGTTTGTATATTTCTTTTCATTTCGATCCATTTTTACTTCACATATTTTGTAGCTCTCTTATTTAGAAAATATACATTTAAGATTGTTACGCCTTCTTCATAGATTGACTCTTTTATCATCATGTAATTTTCCATTCTGTTCCCAGTAATTCTCTTTTCTCTGAAGTCTACTTTGTTTCACAGTAATATATCCACCCCAGCTTTCTTTTGATTACTGTTTGTGTGGCATATTGTTTCTTACTCTTTTACTTTTAATCTACCTATATTGTTACATTTGAAGTAAGTTTCATGTCTGTAGTTTGGTCATGTTTTGTTTATCAGCTTTGGTAATCTGTCTTTTAACTTGAATTATTGCTTCAGACTATTTACATTTAATATAATTGTTATTTTAGGGCTTACCTGTGCTTTTATTTTTTGTTTTGTTTAACCTCCCGATTTTTTGTCTTTCTGGTTCCCTTTATCACCTTCCTATGTGGTACTTGACCATTTATTATTCTATTTTGATTTACTTATAGGGCTTTTATGTGTATTTCTCTGTAATAGCTTTCTTATTGGTTACTCTAGGTATTAAATTAGACATACATAACATCACAGTTGATTGGTCTTGACATTTTACTAGTTTGAGTGAAGGGTAGGAATCTTACCTATACTTTATGTTCCTTTATTTTCCCTGTTTGTAATCTTTAATATCACCTTATACACATTGAGAAACTAGGTAATATTATAATACTTCAGCTTTTAAGAAAGTGAAAGTGTATTCTATTTTCCCAACTTTTTACTCTTTTCATTTATTTTTCCTTCCTGATATCCCAAGATTATTTCCTTTATCATTTTCTTTTCACTTAGAGAATTTCCTTTAGCCATTATCTTCGGTCGTCTCATAACACATATCTCAGTTTTCTGTCATCTGAAAATTCTTTTTTAAAGATTTTATTTATTTGAGAAAGAATGTATGTGCACAAGAAGTGGGGTAGGGGGCAGAGGGGAGAGGGAGAAGCAGGCTCCCTGTTGAGCAGGGACCGCTACCTGGGGCTTAATTCCAGGACCCTGGGAAACAACCTGAGCCGAAGGCAGACACATAACCACCACCCCCCCCCCGCCCCGAGCCACCCAGGTACCCGTTTTTTTTCTTTTTTAAAAAGATTTTAATTTATTTTTGAGTGTGTGTGTACATGAGTGTGTGCAAGCTGGTGAGGGGGGCAGAGGGAAAGGAAGAGGGAGAGAGAGAGACTTCTTGCTATAAGCCCGACATGGAGCTCAGTCCCAGGATCCTAAGATCATGACCTGAGCTGAAATCAAGAGTTGGATGCTTAACTGACTGAGCCACCCAGGCGCCCCTGACAATATCTTTTTTAATGCATTTTATTAATTGAAGTATAGTTGACCACACAATGTTACATTCATTTCAGATGTATAGCCTAAATGATTCAACAGCTCTATATGTTAGCTCACCACAAGTGTAGCTACCACTTTTCATCATACAGTACTGTTACAATACCATTTATTTGACTACATTCCCTATGCTGTACCTTTTATCCCCATGACTTGTTCATCTCGTAGCTGGTAGCCTGTGTCTTCTCCTCCCCTTTGGTTTTTCTTTCTGCTGGATATAGGATTTTAGGCTGACAGTTTTTTGTTGGTTTGGATTTCTTTGGATATGTCTTGTTAGTTTCTTCAATATATAGGCTTATGTCTTTTGCCAAATGTAGGAAATTTTTAGGCATCATTTATTCTATTCCTTATTAGTCATATTCTCTGTCTTTTTTCCTTCTGGGCTTCCAGTGATACAAATGTTAAATCTTTGTTACGATTCCACAGGTCTCTGAGTCTGTTTCTTTTTCCCCTTAATTTTTTCTTTTAAAGATTTATTCATTTATTTATTTTAGAGCATGAGTGTGCAAGCAGGGGGAGGATTAGAGGGAGATGAGAGAGAAAATATCCAAGCAAACTCCCTAAGTGCAAAGCCCAACATGGGGCTTGATCCCACAACCCTGAGATCATGCACTGAGCTAAAACCAAGAGTTGGCTGCTTAACCGATTGAGCTATCCAGGTGCCCTTGTTTTTCCCCTTATGATATAGATCTAGATGGGGCGCCTGGGTGGCGCAGTCAGTTAAGTGTCCAACTCTTGTTCCCAGCTCAAATCTTGATCTCAGGGTCATGAATTCAAGCCCTGCTTTGGGCTCCATACTGGGCATGGAGCCTACTTAAAAGAAAAATCTGGTCTTAATGAAAATTTTTATAGGAACTTTAAGAAGATAACATTAGCTATTTTTTTTAAGGTTGTTATACTACTGCCAACTAAAGAATATACGACATCTATTTAAAAAAATGTGGTCTTAACGAAAATTTTTATAGGAACTTTAAGAAGATAACATTAGCTATTTTTTTTAAGTTGTTATACTACTGCTAACTAAAGAATATATGACAACTATTTTTCCTGGAGGAAAAAAAAAATCAATCACTTGAAAAAGAGTACTTTGAAAAACAACAGACACTCTTTCCCAGAGCAAGATCAAATGATATGAACTTTTTCATTTATTTGTACAAAGATAAAATCTTGCTTGTGTTCATCAATACCTATACACCTATAAAGTGATAGGGGGGAGAATCCTCTTCGAAATTATCCTCGAGTATGTTTCTGTGACTTACTAGGATATATCAGGTTCTTATTAACAGCTCTGTTTAGTAACTTTAGTTATCTTTGCTTCACAGATGCGAGCATTGAGGCTATGAGGGGCTAATAACTTGCTAAGATCATGAGACTATTAAGTGTTTTAGATTAGGATATGATTCCATGTCCTTTTGAGAGGATACCATTTATGTACACATATTTTTCTTTTTCTTACAAGGTTGATGTCTCAAATTTGTATCTTCATTCTGTATCCCCTAACATTTCTTGGACCCACACCTAATCATTTATCTTCTGTAAAACTGTGTCTCTTCTACCTACCAGTATTCCATCAAGTTTAGGTTCTAATCCTGCAGGCTTCTAATCTTTTTCATTTCTTTTTGCCATTATTTGTTCATTTTCCATTAACTTTTTTTTTTTTAAGGGAGAGTGTGTGTATGTGCAAGCAGGGAAGGGGGGTGTGGGGAGGGAGAGAAAATCTTGAGTAGGCTCCATACCCATCATGGAGTCCCATGTGGAGCTCAGTCTAACAACCCTGAGATCATGACCTGAGCTGAAATGAACAGTAAGAGGCTTAACTGAGTGAGCCACCCAGGTACCCCTCAATTAATTTTTCTATCAACTGTAAGCTGAAAGTGGCGCTAAACCGCTGAGCCACCCAGGCTGCTCATCTTAGTTTTCCAGAGTCTCATCCAGTTTCTCTTCTGGGCCTAGATGGTCAATTTACATATCTACTATAATCTTCGGTCTCAGGTGTCTATGGGTATTGTAGTTATTTTGCAGCTTTTATGAACAATGCCCACTGCTTTTTCTGCCTACGTTCTAAGTGTTCTAAAACAGATGAAGTCCTTGCTTTAGTCTTTCACGCAATTCCCAGACAGTTTGGAACAGATATATACAATAATTTACCAATATGGTTTTACTCTGGTTCAAGAAGGGGAAAGTGGGAACCAATCTGCTACCTGCTTAAGACTAGCTTGCCCCAACTTGGAGGAAGTGGGATAAGAGTGAGTAAAAATGTCACAAAACATCCTACCATTTGAAGATGGCTTTTACTTAATTGGGCATTTTGTTTGACTTTTCTAAACATTTGATTGTTTTTCTAAGCTACTGCAAAGTTGGTTCAGAGAGCTTCTGGGATTTTTTGTTGCTGTTCTGTTTTGTTTTAGTAGGGAATGAGAGCTTGGAGCTTCCTAACCCACTGTTTTGTTTTGTTTTTTTTCCTATTCTTCTATCCCATACTCATTGGGTAATTGCATCTATTTTCATGGGTTTAAGGGTGTTCTCACGATATACAAACCTGTATCACAGTCCAGTCACTCTGTTGAACTCACACTCATATTTATTTTCTTTTTCTTTCTTTCTTTCTTTCTTTCTTTCTTTCTTTCTTTCTTTCTTTCTTTCTTTCTTTCTTTCTTTCTTTCTTTCTTTCTTCCTTCCTTCCTTCCTTCCTTCCTTCCTTCCTTCCTTCCTTCCTTCCTTCCTTCCTTCCTTCCTTCCTTCTTTCTTTTCTTTCTTTCTTTCTTTTTATTCATTCATTCATTCATTCATTCATTCATTCATGAGAGACACACAGAGAGAGAGAGAGAGAGAGAGAGAGAGGCAGAGACACAGGCAGAGGGAGAAGCAGGCTCCACATAGGAAGCCTGATGTGGGACTCAATCCGGGGACACCAGGTTCATATCCCAGGTTGACGGCAGGTGCTAAACCACTGAGCCACCCAGGGATCCCCGCACTCATATTTTCAACTCCCATCTCATTATCCATAAAATGGTATAGGGACCTAAAATTTAAGCATCTAAAACGTTTATCTTTCCAAAATATATTATCTGCTTTGGTTAATTAAATCGCTACTCACCTAAAATAGAAGATATATGATTATTTTTCTAATCACATAATCATACTTAACCCTTCCTGTCTCTCTTTTGGTCACTAATCAGGTTCTCCTGTTTCTCATGCCCCTTTCTTATTGCTCCAATTTATTTTTTTATATTTTACTTTTAAAGATTTTATTTATTTATATGAGAGAGAGAGAGCGTGCATGCGCACACTAGCAGGGAGGAGGGGCAGAGGGAGAGAGAGAAGCAGGCTCCACTGAGTGGGGAGCTTGTTGTGGGGCTAGATATCAGGACTCTGGTATCTGAGCCGAAAGGCAGACACTTAACCAACTGAGCCACCCACATTCTCCCTTGTTGCTCCAATTTAATTTAGACTTTTACCATTTTGTGTTTTTATTACCATAGTATCCTCCTAATTGCTCTTTTCTGTACCCGTCTCTTCCTGTTCAAATTTATCATCTTTGTCATTGCCAGGCTTTAGTAATGTCACTCACTCTTTTTCCTCCCAAAATTCCTGTGGTTCCAAATCGATATCAGAAGATAAATAATCAGATTCTTAGCCTGGTATGTTATACCTTTAATGCACATTGTATAACCCATCGTCACAGCTTTGTCTGCTGCATCTCATTCTTCTCACCCTTCTAGGACCAGAGTGTTCTACTCTCAAATTCTCCTTGCTTTTCCTCTTTCCTAGATTGCCTTGCCCGCCTCTATCTTAGTCTTCCTAAATTCTGTTTTTAAGGATCAGCTCAAATTTCATATCCTCCTTGAAACCCAATTTGGTTAAACTGTCCTTTCTCTGTACATGTAGTAGCTAGTTATCACACTGAGGATCCTATAATATTTACTTTTCTACTAACCAATGAACTCTCAGATACAGGAAGTATTTATTATTATTACTATTATATCTGTGTTTTACTATAGAGGAGGAGGGAGACCTATAAATAATAACAACACAACAAATTCCTGTAATAGGGAGCACATATGAGGTCATTATTAACATTTTCTCAGGGTGTTGGGGGGAAAGCAGCACAAAATAAGCAACATTTGAGGCAGTTTGAATATAAGTACTGTTCACATTCCAGCCAAAGAAAAGGGCAATTGTAAAGGCAGTGGGGTAGAATGAGCATGACCTATTGGGGAGTAGCTGCAGCACACTGTGGCCCAAGCCTAGATACTTCTATATAGAGAAAATGAGGTTGGAAAGGTATAGCTGAAGACTGATTGGAAAGAGCCATTGTATGTTTACTAAGTATTTAGAATACATAATTTTTTGGTACTGTAATTGTCCTAGGGAGCGTTGGCATGTATGTTGTAATGTCACACTAATTAAACAGATTTTAAGTATTTATATATATATATATATATATATATATATATATATATATATATATTAAGATTTTATTTATTTATTCATGAGAGACACACACAGAGAGAGAGGCAGAGACACAGGCAGAGGGAGAAGCAGGCGACATGCAGAGAGCCTGATGTGGGACTCGATCCTGGGACTCCAGGATCATGCCCTGGGCCGAAGGCAGGTACTAAACCACTGAGACACCCAGGGATCCCCAGATTTTAAGTATATTTATTTTATTTTATTTATTTTTAATTTTTTATTTTTTTAAAAATTTATTTATGATAGTCACACACACAGAGAGAGAGAGAGAGAGAGAGGCAGAGACATAGGCAGAGGGAGAAGCAGGCTCCATGCACTGGGAGCCCGACGTGGAACTCGATCCCAGATCTCCAGGATCGCGCCCTGGCCCAAAGGCAGGCGCTAAATCGCTGCGCCACCCAGGGTTCCCTTAAGTATATTTAATATCAGAAGTTGTTAAAATTTCCTGAGGAAATTCTGTTTTCATTTTCATATCAGTGCTCAGTTTTGAGAAATTCCTTATGTCTTTACGTAGTAAAGAGATAGAAATATACCCATTTTATTTATTTTTTTTTAAAGATATATTTATTTATTCATGAGAGACACACACAGAGGCAGAGGGAGAAGCACCCTCCACGCAGGGAGCCAGACCTAGGACTTGATCCCGAGTCCCCAGGATCAGGCCCTAGGCTGAAGGTGGCGCTAAACCGCTGAACCACCCAGGCTGTCCTAACCACAACAATCTTAAGGAAGGACAAAGCTGGAGGTGTTATAATCCTAAATTGTAAGATACATACTACAAAGCTGTAGTAATCAAAACATATGGTACTGGAACAAAAATATAAAGATCAATGGAACAAAATTGAGAACTCAGAAGTAAAGCCATGTCTGTATGGCCAATTAATCAACAGCTGAGGAGGCAAGAATATACAATGGGAAGGGGATCCCTGGGTGGCGCAGAGGTTTAGCGCCTGCCTTTGGCCCAGAGTGCGATCCTGGAGACCCGGGATCGAATCCCACATCGGGCTCCCGGTGCATGGAGCCTGCTTCTCCCTCTGCCTGTGTCTCTGCCTCTCTCTCTCTCTGTGACTATCATAAAAAAAAAAAAAAAAAAGAATATACAATGGGGAAAAGAGTCTTTTCAATAAATGTTGCTGGGAAAACTGGACAGTTACATGCAAAAGAATTAAACTGGACTGTTTCCTTACACTTTACACAAAAGTGAACTCAAAATGGATTAAAGACCTAAAGGTGAGATTTGAAACTATAAAACTCCTAAAAGAAAATATGGGCAGTGATCTCTTGGACATTGACCTTTGCAGCATATTTATGGATATGTCTCCTCAGGCAGGGAAAATAAAAGTAAAAATAAACTGTTGAGACTACACATGCATGTGCACGCGTGCGCGCACACACAGGAGAAAGGAAACCATCAACAAAAGAAAAAGGCAAGCTAGTCAATGGGAGAAGACATTTTGCAAATGATATATCCAATAAGGGGTTAGTATCCAGAGTATATAAAGAACGTTAAAAAAAAATTTGATTTACAAAGGAGCTATAGATAGAATAGATATTTTTCCAAAGAAGACATGCAGATGATCAAGTCATTATCAGGGAAATGCAAAGCAAAACCCCAATGAGAATCACCTCACACCAGTCAGAATAGCTAGTCTCAAATAAACAAGAAAGAATAAGTGTTGGTGAGGATGTGGAGAAAAGAGAACCCTCTTGTTGCACTGTTGGTAGGAGTATAAATTGGCACAGCCACTGTGGAAAGCAGTAAGGAGATTCCTCAGAAAATTAAAAATTCAATTACCATATGATCCAGTAATTTTACTACGAGGTATTTACCTAAAGAAAATGAGTGTCACCTGGGTGGCACAGTCAGTTGAGCATCTGACTCTTGATCTCAACTTAGGTCTTGATCTCAGAGTCAAATTCAAGTCTCGTGTTGGGCTCCATGCTGGGCATGGAGCCTACTTAAAAAAGAAAATGAAAAAAGTTTTGAAAAGATAAATTTACTCCTATGTTTATTGCATCGTTACTTGTAGTAGGCATGATATGGAAGCAACCTATGTGTCCATTGGTGGATGAATAGGTAAAGAAGATGTGATTCTCCTACATACACATACACACTGGTGCATTACTCAGCCATTAAAAAGAATGAGATCTTGCCATGTGTGACAACATGGTTGAACTTAGAGGGCATGATACTAAGCAAAATATGTCAAAGACAAACACCTATGATTTCACTTGGATGTGAAATCTGAAAAACAAAGTAAGTGAAAAAACAGACTCAAATATAGAGAACAAACTATTGGTTGCCAGAGGGGAAGTGGTTGGGGGAAAGGATGAATTAGATGAAGGTGATTAAGAGGCACAGATTTCCAGTTATAAAACAAATCACAGAGCTAAAAAATACAGCATAGGGAATTAAGAAAAAAAAAAAGGGTTTGACATCAGTCTTTTAGTACCAAGTGTAGCCTGTTTTAGAAATAGTTTGGTTTTCAGAGACCCTGGTTTAGTAAAGACCATAGTTTTAATGGTGTTTTTGGTAGTTTCAAAAAAAAAAAATGTAGGTTTAGATTAGTAACCAGTTAGATTCTGAAATTTACTTAAAAATGAATGTTTTTACACATAGTATATCTTGCTTTCCTCTTGCCTGATATTCTCCTGTCTTATAACAAATGTATTATTACTAAAGATTTTGATCCTAAATGATATTTTACATAGATATCTTTTATAATTCAAAATTATCCATAGGACTAGTTTGTAACAGTGTTTAGTTGAATAGTTTTTTCTTGCTGCCTCTTTTGTGAGATCTTTTTCTCACAATAACAACAGTGCTTCTTAGGAAATGTGAAATGTTCGTTCCTTAGATATTGTAAAATGTTATATTTGTATTGAATTATGCCTTCCTTTATGTGTTTATATGAAAGCACTTCTCTTCTGTGACTAGCTTCTTTCAAAATATACTGCTGTTACTAGTCTCCTATCATTGTTCAACTAGAAGTAGTAAAGAATTTAATTATTGTAATTCTTTGACATTGGTTCCTTTCTTAACATTACGTGTCCTCTTCTCTTGAGTTCTTAAATTGATAATTAAATGATGGGCATGTTGTGAAAGTAGAGGGTGGCTTTTCTTCATGCCTAAATAATAAAGTTAAGTGAAGGAACAATAGATCTGTATGCTTTGTCTATTATTCTTTGTAAATTGTCTTTCCACTTGGAGGAATGTTCATTTCTTTAAGGTCCTGACTTCTGGTAGTAGAATATGGACTTTAGGAAGTGAGGAAGTCTTTTTTTTTTTTTTTAAGATTTTATTTATTTATTCATGAGAGACACAGGCAGAGGGAGGAGAAGTAGGCTCCATGCAGGAGCCCAATGTGGAACTCGATTCTGAAACTATGGGATCACGTCCTGAGCCAAAGGCAGAGACGCTCAACCGCTGAGCCATCCCGGCTTTCCGGAAGTGGGGAAGTCTTATTCATTATTTACAGATCCTTAGAGTGTTGAATAAAAGTCAGAATTCCTTGCCCCAATTTATGGTTGGAAATAGACATTACTTGTTTAACTTATCCACTGCATGAAAGTAGAAGCCTGTGTTCCTCTCTTCCACTACAGTGTCCTGCTCCCTTTGGCCTCTGTTTTGTATATGCTTTAGATAACACTAGATACCTTCTTGTTCTTCTTTTTTCTCTGATAAAGGGTATATAAATTTTGCTTATGGATGATCCTGAAAAGCCATACACCAGCTCATACTACTATAAAATTAAAAGTGTGTAGTTATAAGTTCAGACACTTTCTCACTGTATACAATTAATGGAGGCATCTACTTTTCCATTAACAAATGTATGGTTGAATTCTGTGGCCAAGCAAAAGTAAGATTTCCTATGTTAAAAAAGAAAATCTTAAATGGGGATTACTGTATTGGAGAAGAGTTTTATTACATAGTGATCTAAGATTTACTTTTAGAGTTTTATGACCACATGACTAAAGTGTCTTTTTTTTCTCTTTGTGTCATTAATAGCAGTAGTGAGAATAATTTGTAAAACTTTCAAATATCAGAGAATAAAGGAAAGAAAGGAAGTGAGACGATTTAGGGTCATTTTACATACTTCACTCATTTAATTCTCACAAATCCGTTGTGAGTTGTAGGTAGTTATTATCCCCATTTTACAAAAGAGAAAACCTCAGGAAGGTTGACTTGTCCTCCCAGAGTTACATGCAAATATAGTATGTTTTTTTTTTCTTTAAAATGCTTTCACTTTACATCTTCATGGTGAATTCTTTTGACCCATCTGGAGTTCATTTTATTATTAAGCATGACTCAAAAATCATTCATCTCCAAAGTTCTGTCCAGTTATACAAACAACATTTACCAAATTTTTGTCAGCCCCATCTTGCCACATCCGTACTATTGAATGAGCCCTTGCTGTGTATTTCAGATGCTTTAAGTTATAAGATACAGAAAATGCCAGTGCAGTTGATCAGACAGTTCACGATCTCAGGCATGGGTAGAGTGACTCCAGAGTAGGTTAATTCAGTGGTTGAACAAACATCAGCAGGGACCCAGGTTCCTTCCATTCCTGGCTTTATTATACTCAGTGTGTTTGGTTGTTTTTACCAGCTTCTTTGAGGTTACAAGTTGGCCACTGTTGTTTTAGGTGTCGCATGCAGACATGGCAGTTTCTCTTGAAAGGAAGATATTTTTTCTATGTATCACTTTTGAGAGAGAAGAAACTTACCCCAGAATCCTTCTGTAGGTTTTCCCTCATGTCTTATGTGACATATTATTACCATGTTCCTGCACTTAAAGTGAACGCTGGCAAGAGTAATGGGCCACCATAGTTGGTTTAGATTGGACTATATTTAGAAACAACTTCCTGAAGCTGAGGAAGGTCTTCCCACACCTTAGAAGCTGATAGTCTCATTGAGGAAGTTGGGTGGCTTGAACAAAATCACAGTTAAATAAGGAAGGAGAAAGGGGGAAATAATGGTCAAGTTAAGAGAGCCAGCAGTCTTATACTATATTGTGAGTAAAATGTGATGCCCAGGTCTGGGGCTTAGCTTACTCAAGGCATTTGAAACCTAGCTTGACGACTGAAGTAAAAAAAATAGTTCAAAGATAAGGGGAACAGTTAGTTTTTATAGGTAGTTTAAGGAAGGTCAACAGAAGAGAGAGTAGGGGTATAATAGAGAAAACAAGTTTGAGTCCTAACCAGTGTCCTTTCTAGTTATAATTAGAAGAATGACTTGTGGTTTTCTATTAATTTTTGGACAGTACATCTTGAATTTAAATAGACATTTATTCTCAGTTCATAACTTCACTTTTAAGAGATTCAAGATTTTTTCAATCATGTTTTTAACATGGTCATGTTACGTTTATACAAAACTAAAAGAGTTAGCATTTTGATTTTGATACAGCTAGCTAGCTAGTATTGGGACAAGTCAATATTTCTCATTGCTATTTGATGAAGTTGTTCAACAAAGTAACTTTTGAGGTGGTTTTGTGCCTAACATTTAATAAGTAAAAAAAAAGAAATTTATGTGGACTAAGATTGGAAGCAGTTATTTTCAATATATTTGCCAAAGAGAGCATAAGAGTAAAATATAATGTACATACTTTTTACTTTTTAATGTTTTATTTGATATTAGAAAACAGTTTAAGCTATTATAATCTAGTTCTGAATCTTTTAAAATTTGCAAGTGTGTTTAGAAGTAGATGGTTACCAGGAACTCTTAAAATAATAGTTATTATAAAATATAATAATATGCTGAGATTATTCTCCAGACAACTTTAAGGTACCAAACCAAGTTTTGCCTAAAATTTTTCTTGTGTCGTCGGTAGTACTTGGACTACTCTGTAGTCTAATTTTGGGGAGTGACTCGATGCATGAAACTTAATATCTAATTTAAGAAAAATATTTCTTGAATAATGTAATGCCATTGCTGGTAAGCATAAAAATCACTGGCTTAGTGTACATTTTATGTCTACTTGTTCAGTCATTCTGTCTGCAAGGTGCTTTGGAAAAAAATGAGAGATTAACTGTGGTTTCTGCCTTAAAGAATCTAAAGGTCTTTTTTAAAAAAACATCTTATTTATCTTTACCTAGAAAATGGTGAATTCACATATTTATTGGTTCGGTTTTCCAATTTAGAATAGACCAAGCATTAGCTGGTCTTCCTAAAAATCGTATTTTCATA
Source organism: Nyctereutes procyonoides (assembly GCF_905146905.1). Classification (NCBI taxonomy): domain Eukaryota; kingdom Metazoa; phylum Chordata; class Mammalia; order Carnivora; family Canidae; genus Nyctereutes; species Nyctereutes procyonoides. The sequence continues at coordinate 39,881,747 of NW_026575044.1, forward strand.
GAAAGGTTCTCATCTCTTTTTCTGTAAAAAGAATTACCATAAATATTCAGATTGCTTAGAAGACTCTAGGAAATGTGTCTTAAAGATAGATAAATTTTCAGTAGGAAATGGAGGAGCTTTTTCTTCAGAGCTGCACAAATTGTAAATTTTGAAAAGTCAGTATTAGGTGGGTTGGTCTCTTCAAGCAGTCAGCAGTATTGGTGTTATTACCTGTTTTTCCATGTTCACTTTCCAACTGCAATGGTATATTTTAAAGCCTGTTTAAATTTGACTCTGCTTTTTGGCTTCCTAGGGAAATATTTTAAGTACTTGTATTCTAAAATAGCTGAGTGATCACACTTGTGGCTTAACACAAAGTATAAAGTATATCCTCCGGCTTTAATTTTTCCTTCACCCTTTGGTGAACATGACTGTACAGGGTCTGCAGAAGGTGCATCTTTCTCTGCTGCTTCTGTTTTTATTTTTGGGCTCTACTAAATTTCCCCAGCTAAATAAAAAATGAAGATTACTTGGGATTATCTGAATGTTTCTCCTGCTTCTGCCACAAGACAGGATATAAACTGAATAGACCCATTCCTACTTCAACACTATTAGGTACACCTTCATGTTGCCCTCTCCTTACTAAGATAAAATTTAAAAATCTACTTAAAAAGTAAAAGCCCATGTTTGTCCTTTACTAATGGTTGCTTTATAAAGTACTTCAAAGGAAGAAAGAACCTTTCTGAAAACCCAGTGTGTTTTTGTAATTAAAAATGTATCATCTAAATGCAGAATTTATTTTATACTAAACATCACATTTTAGAAACTAACGTTTAGCTACTACCTTTTAAAATATTTATAGTCACAAATACAGGACATTTGTTTTTGCTGAGTGTCTGTAAAATAAGGATAAATGTAGTAGTCAGGCAGAAGGAAAGTAACATTTCATGCCCTTAGGAGGGGAAGGGCATGAGTTGAAGTCATGTGTAGCCAAACTGTGGTGGTTTTGCTGCTTCTCAGACTGGGTGACTTAGAAGGTGAAAAATCTATATGAAATAAATACAAACAAATTTTCTCTTTTCCTGGCACCCATGTAACCTTGTAGAAGGTGTTAAATGAATGCAAGAAATAGGAGAGGACAAATTAAATGTTAAAGCAATGTGTTTTATTCTTTACTCCTAAAAAGGGAAAGTGTTCATAGTATGATCCAAAAAACTAACTGTTTGTTTGTTTATTTGTTTAGGATGGATTGGATGCTTTGGTATATGATTTGGATTTTCCTGCCTTAAGAAAAAACAAAAATATTGACAACTTTTTAAGCAGATGTAAGTAATTTTTTGTGGAGGTTAATGACAGACTGTATACTGAACAAAATCTTCACTTAGATCATTCAAGGCCCTCTTTTTTTTCTTCTGTCTACTCTTTGGTTATTTTATCCAAAAATCCTACATAAAATGAGCAGGAAATAGGAAAGAAACTTTATTAATTAGTTTATTAATTTGAGTCCCTAGCAGGAGAATGTTTTATAAAATATTTCGCAGAAAAGGAAATGAGAAATAAATGGCTAAAATAAGTATGTTAAATAATAATATACACACATGCACATTGAATTTCAGTAGTATTGTATTTATCTTCTATTTTTCTTTTGTAAATTATTATTTTGTAAGTTATTAGTTATTGTATTTTAATAACCTGCAGGTAAGAACAGATTGCATGTGAAAAGCCCACTATCCCTGAGATAATGAGAATTTTCTCCATAAAGGCTGGCTTATATTAAGGTTTTACGGATTTTCTTTTCTAAAACTTTTTATATTTTGATACTTAGATTTTATCACTTAATATTTGCTTAAAGAATTTATTAAGATAGTTTCAAACTTTTACTCTTTAAAAAATGATAATAAAATTTAGATCATAAAATCTTTCCCATTCCATTTCTTTATTTCCATTCCTCAATCCTTCATAGTGATACATTGGGTTGGGATGGTTTTAATGTTATCCTTCAATTTTGGTTACATATGTTTTGTTAGAAAAGTATTTTTTTAAGTAGTTAAATCTTTTTACTTTGTTGTATTTATCATTTTTACAGTTTGAAATCTTGCCTCAGAATTTTACCTGTCAATTTTTTTTTAAGTTTCTTTGCTTTTTATAAAAATATTTATTCATCCTAATTTTACTTTGGAATTGGTGCCAGCGCCTGAATTGGGAACTTTTTAACTATAAATTTTATTAGTTTCTCACATCTTACTGAAATTACAGGAAAATTTTATTACTGTTTATATTTGTTTACCAACCAACTTAAAAATAGAGCAAAAGAACTAAAAAGGTGGAGAGTCATGACCATTTCTTATTTGGTGGGAGGCAAGGAGAGGCTGTGTGATTTTGTAAAGCAGGCTAGCAAGTTTTGAAACACTTGCTTTTTAGTTTGTTACTCATTTTACTATGCAACATTACTGTTTTCATAATATGAATATGGCTTTATATACATTTTGTAAATAGAAATATCAATAGCCACAATTAGAAATAAGTAAAATAAAATGAAAGTATAAAGCCTAAAGTAAACTTTTAACTGACAAACCTATATAGTTTAGTCTAGTTTTTAAATTGGTGCAAAGTATAGAGAGTAACATAACAAAATTTTAGTAAATTATATCTAGCATTATGTAAAAATTGTGACAAAGGAGGGTTTATACCAGGATTGCATTATAAAGTTAGTTCACGGTTCAAAAATCAACTAGTGTAACTTACCATATTAACATATTAAAAAAATCCATAATATCATCTCAGGAGATAGAAAAAAGCATTGATACAATTTAGTATCTATTTTTGACTAAAAAATATGCCTCTACATACTAGGAATTGAACAAAACTTCCTGTAATAAAGAGAATCTACAAAAAACCTACAGTTAGATTGTATTTATTGTGTAGTACTAAATGCTTTCCCCCTAATATCGGGAAAAGGCAAGTCTGTCTTCTTTTATTACCACTTTCATCCATAATTGTCTTGGAAGTTCTAGATAGTACAGTAAGGTAAAATAAAGAAAAATTATATGGATTAAAAAGGAAGAAGTAAAAATTTTTTTATTCAGACAGCATGCTTTTGTATATACAGAAATCTCAAGATTATACCAGAAAAGCTTACAAGAACTAATTAAGTTCAACAAGAATGCGAATTAGAAGATTAATATGTAAAAAGCAATTGTATCTCTATATATTAGTAATAACCAATTTGAAGTTGATGTAACAAATATAGCATCATTTACAATAGAAGCAAAAACATGACAAATTTAGGAATAAATTTGACAAAATATGTATAAGACTTATATATTGAAAACTATATAATATTACTGAGAAATTACAGAAGACCTAAAAATAAAAGAATAAATATTCAGTGTTCATGGATTGGACAATTAAGTAATAAAATATTAAGAGTCCCTATATTAACTTATAAATGGAATCCATGTATTCTCAGAACCTAAGCAAGTTTATTTTTTGTATAAAGTGGCAATTCTAAAATTCATATAAAAATGTGGAGAATCTGTAATAGCCAAAGTAATTTTGGAAAGTAAGAGCAGAGCTGGCAAACTAACACTATATGATTTTCAAGATCAAGACAGTATAATATTAATGAAAAAAGAAATATACATAAATGGAACAAAATAGAGAATTCAGAAATGGACCCATATGTACATGGTCAGCTTATTTTCAACAAAGGTAACATGGTAATTCAGAATTTGTTTTTTTTTTTAATTTTTTTTTAATTTTTATTTATTTATGATAGTCACACAGAATGAGAGAGAGAGAGAGGCAGAGACATAGGCAGAGGGAGAAGCAGGCTCCATGCACCGGGAGCCCGACGTGGGATTCGATCCTGGGTCTCCAGGATCGTGCCCTGGGCCAAAGACAGGCACTAAACCACTGCGCCACCCAGGGATCCCGGTAATTCAGAATTTGAACCTTACTTCGCACACTGTATACAAAAGGTGATTCAAAATTTTTCAAAGACTAAGGAGGTACAATAGCACTTCTAGAAGAAAACACAGAAAATATTTTTGACTGGTTGGGCAAGACTTTCTTAGATGGGACACAGATAACACAAACCACTTTTAAGAGAAGATAGATTAGACTTCATCAAATTTGAAACTTTTTCTTTTCAGAAAGTACTGCTAGGAAAATGAAAATTGTGATTCATAGACTGAGAGAAAATAATTGCAAAACATGTGAAAGGGAAAAGAATAGTCTTTTCAACAAATGGTGCTCAGACAATTGGATATTCATATATGAAGGAATGAAGTTGAATCCCTACCTTACACCATATACAAAATTAATTAAGAATGGAAGGACCAAACTATAAAACTCTTAGAAGAAAATGTTGGCATAAATCTTCGTGATCTCAAAATTAGTCACTTTCTTAAATATAATACCTAAAGAACAAGCAACAAAAGAAAAATAAAATGAACATCATCAAAATTAAAAACTTTTATGCTTCAAAGGACACTATTGAGAGTGAATGGGAGAAAATGCTAGCGTATCATATACCTGATAAAGAATTGGTATCTAAAATATGTAAGTCTTACAAGTCAACAATAAAAAGCTAACCCAATTTAAAAATGAACAAGTGATTTGAACATACGTTTCTTCAAAGAAGATGCACAGTTGGCCAATATGCAGCATGTGTAGTTGTCATTCAGTAGTTTCAAATTATGACCACAGTGAGATACCATTACACATTTTTATAATAACTAAATTTTTTAAAAACTAACAACATCAGATATATGTGAAACTGTGGAGCAACTGAACTCTGGCACATTGCTGGGTGGTTTATAAAATGGTAAAGCACTCTGGAAAACAGTTTGGTGTTTTCCTTATAAAGTTACACGTGCATTTACCTTATGACCCAGGAATCCCACTTCTGGGTATTTATCCAAGCGAAACAAAAAGCATGTGTCTACAACAAAGACCTCCATGAGAATGTTTAAGGTGGTTTTATTCGAAATTGCTGTAAACTGGAAGTTTACATGCCCATTAGTCGGTAAGTGGCTAAACAAATTGTGATACATTTAATGGAATACGTAACAGTAAAAAAGAGTAATTAACTGATAGGTGCAACAATATCAGTACATGTCAAAAGCACTGTAGTAAGTGGAAAAAGCCAGGCACAAAAGGGTATATACTGTATGATTCAGTTTATATGATGTAACATTTCCCTTCAACTCAAATTATGTTTATGTTAATACTTCACACAGAATAATAGATCTTCATAGAATGATAGGATTTTTTTTATTCTGCTTAAGTTATATGAAAACATATAGCTTTTATTAGTAAGTATATGAAAGTTTTTTACTGAAGGTGAATGCTTGCTTCAAATTGCTTTTTGCAGACAGATAGATGTAGTGATCTAAGGGATATACCTGGAATATGGGATAATATCTTTCTCTTTAGTAATGCAGCTGAACTCTCCCTTGAGTATAACACCTTTAAAATATAGCAGTTTGGGGGCGCCTGGATGACTCAGCGGTTGAGCATCTGCCTTTGGCTCAGGATGTGATCCTGGAGTTCTGGGATCGAATACTGCATCGGGCTCCTGCATGGACTGCTTCTCCTCCTTCTGCCTGTGTCTCTGCTTCTCTCTGTGTCTCTCATGAATAAATAAATAAAACCTTAAAAAAAAAAAGTATAGCAGTTTGAAGTATTTTAAACTTTAGGCCTAGCAATATTACAAGTTGTTAATTTTCATCTCATGTTGAAGAATGTTTACAGATTGAAAGAGAAATGAGAATCTGTGACCATTTAACCGAATAACTAAATATAAAGATTTGCTTTTCTGGACTCTGGTGTATGATGCCTGAATAATTAGAACTACAAAGGAAATGCTTATCATCCTAATATAACTAGTAAAGATTTTAAGGTGAATTTTAAGTAGGCATTAGAGATCCAGATAAAATGGTGGGAGTTAGTCACATTTTAGAAGACATGTTTGAGGGAGTACATTGGAAGAAGAAAAGGAGAATTTGGGAACAGTGATTATGACTGTGTATGTTTATAAACTGTTATCAGTGTCACTGAGATTTTGGGTACAAGAGTCATAATATGTTAGTAAAAAAGCAAACTTACTAAACAAATCTAACCAGTCTAAAAGAAGATAATGGAGGGAAGAGCATTGTGTGAAAAATTCCATAAACTTGAGAGTAAATATATGGTAGAGAGCATTTGTTTGGATAACAAACAAACCCAGAAATGATATTTTATGGTAGCATACTATAGCATTCCTTAGAGATTACAAAGGTGTCATATTAGGTTTGGGAGTGATGGTCTAGCAGCTGTGTACTTATAAAAGCATATAGAACAGTTGACAAACTCTTTATTTGCTTTGCCAGTAATTTATTTATTAAGAAAATTGGAGTAATAGCTGTTCTGAGTTTAATTGTAATCAAAAAGCCTGAACTGGTTAGCATTTGGGATATGACAGAGACCTTGAGACAAAGCATTCAGTTCATTTTAGACAAAGTTTTCTCAAAAGTGGCACTGTTGACATTTTGGGTCAGATAACTCTGTTGTGAGGAGGGACTGTCCTTTGCATTGTAGTATATTTAGTAGCATCCCTGGCCTCTACCTTTTAGATGCCAATACCATACTCTTCTCCATCCCTCAGTTGTGGCAACCAAAAAGGTCTCAAGAATGCCAAATGTCCTCTGGGCATCAAAATTGCTCTCAGTTGAGAATTATTGCCTAAGACTATATTAATGAAGGAAAGAAATGCTGGGCAGAGTCAGGTGTGTGCTCCAAGCTTAGGAAATTTAATCAAATTTATTGAAAAGATAAATTCTATTAATAGTGATTCCAGGTGAAGGATGGATTTCAAAAAGGGGTAAATATAAGAAAGTTTTATTAGCTCAAGAAACCAGGGTAATTCCACAGAAATTCTTAGCCCAGATTGGAAAGGATATGAATAACCATATCAAGTATGAGTACATATCCAGAGATAAATGTGAAAGAGTAGCATAAATCTATAAAAATTGGGTTAGGCCAAAAGGCTGTGTGATGAGCCAAGATTTGTGAAAAGTTCTTAAGACAACAAAAGTAATTTCCCCCACTCATCCTTCTCTGTTTAAAGTAATGGGTTGAAGATGTATGAGAAAGTGATACATTTACTACATAATACCATTTATCTATCTATCTATCTATCTATCTATCTATCTATCTATCTATATCAGCACGAATTGGGGGTGGAGGGCATGGAGAGGGGCAGAAGAGAGGGAGAATTTCATCCAGGCTCTACACTCATTATGGATCCCAAAGTGGGGCTCAATTCCTCAACTCTAAGATCATGACCAGAGTGGAAACCAACAGTTGGACACCTAACCGACTGAGCCACCCAGGCACCTCTGAGAGACCATTTATTCTTGAAAAACTTTTTGAATGTCTAGTCAATAAAGACTTGAAGAATAAGACAGTGTTTTTCTTTTCTTTTCTTTTTTTTTAAGATTTTATTTATTCATGAGAGATACAGAGAGAGAGGCAGAAACATAGGCAGAGGGAGAAGCAGGCTCCCTCTGGGGAGCCTAATGCAGGACTTGATCCTAGGACCCTGGGATCATGACCAGAGCTGAAGGCAGATGCTCAAACACTGAGCCACCCAGGTACCCTGACAGTGTTTTTCTTTAAAACTGTAGATCTTACCATCTTATGAAGGAAAATACAGGAGCAAACAGTAACTTTTACATATATATACTTTTATAATTGAACTTTTAGAGAATGTAATGATACACAGATCTTGAGGTAGTAAAAAAAAGGCTTATGAAGGAAAATAATATTTGAATTGAGTCTTAAAGGACCAGGCTAGGGGATCCCTGGGTGGCTCAGCAGTTTAGCACCTGCCTTCGGCCCAGGGCGTGATCCTGGAGTCCCAGGATCAAGTACCGCATTGGGCTCCCTGCATGAAGCCTGCTTCTCCCTCTGCCTATGTCTTTGCCTCTCCCTCTCTGTCTGTGTCTTTCATGAATAAATAAATAAAATCTAAAAAAAATAAAGAAATAAAGGACCAGGCTAGTTTGTTTGTTTGTTTTTTTTTTTTAAGATTTATGCATTTTAGAGTACACACATGAATGGGGGGAGGGGCAGAGGGAGAGAATCTTCAAGGCTGCTGAGCCCAGAGTCCCACTTGGGGCTCAGTCCCATAACCCATGAGATCAGGAGCCGAGCCAAACCAAGAGCCTGCCACCCAACCAACTGAGCCACCTGGGTACCCCCAGCTTAGATGTCTTAATTAAGGAAGAATGATTCAGACAGAGAAGGAATAGCATTTGTTAAGTCAGAGAGCCATCTAAAAGTATGGTAGCTGAATAAACAGGAATTTTGTATAAGTTGAACTTGGTTGTTGATGAGTGGGAAGGGGTAAGGAGGACAAGTGGCAGAAAAGACCAAAATAGTATGTTGGGGCTTTTGGATTAATGAATGGGATGAAAAAGAACTACTTAATAAAAATAAGACTTTTGTTTTCATTTTTCTCATTTTTAAAAACTTAAAGGAATTGAAGTTCAGGGGAAAAGAAAATTTGAGCTCTTCAAATTATTTTACATTCCCAGATCTAGGCAGATTATACCTAGAATATTGAATGAACATGCTGATTGATGTGTTGAGGATCTTTAGGAAACCTTTGGAGAATAGTGGAGCTGCCAGAAAATTAAAGATAAGCAAATGATCTTATTATTAACTGAAGAAAAGACCCAAGAATGTAGATTTTGGTCGGCAGCAGTCTTTAGACAGAGGCTTGAACTTTGTTTTCTGTTACAACTATTCTTGTTCAGGTTTCATCTTCTCACTTGACTGATCTCAGTAAGTCTTCTGTCTAGTCTCAGTTTATCTGCTTTTCCTTGTACAGTTAGTACATTGCTGCCAGAGGATTCTTTTTTTTTTCAAAGATTTTATTTATTTGTTCATGAGAGACACACAGAGAGAGGCAGAGACATAGGCAGAGGGAGAAGCAGGCTCCATGCAGGGAGCCTGACATGGGACTCGATCCCGGGACTCCAGGATCACGCCCTGGGCCAAAGGCAGATCTCAACCTCAGCCCCTCAACCCTGAGCCACCCAGGCGTCCTGAGGATTCTTTTTTTTTTTTTTTTTTTTAATTTATTTACGATAGTCATAGAGAGAGAGAGAGGCAGAGACACAGGCAGAGGGAGAAGCAGGCTCCATGCACCGGGAGCCCGACGTGGGATTCGATCCTGGGTCTCCAGGTTCGCGCCCTGGGCCAAAGGCAGGCGCCAAACCGCTGTGCCACCCAGGGATCCTGAGGATTCTTTTTTTTAACTGCAAATTGCTTAAGTCAAATCTCACTCCCAACTTTTCATACAGTCTGCTGTATGACCTTTCAACTTACATTCTTATCTGTACTGCTACTCTTTTGTTTCCTTATACCTCCGCCATATGACTTACTCTTTCTTGTTAGAAAGTGCTTTGATACCTTCTCCACAATACTTTTAGAAGTTTCCCTCTTTCTAAAATTCCTTCTAACCCCATCTAACTTAAAGGAATCACCTTTCAATTTCAAATAAGCATTTACTTTAGTTTCCTAGCCCCTTGAGCTTAAGTCAGATATACTACCACTGGGTATGTGCTTTCATGGCATCTTGTGCACTGATCATAGTTATTTGTGTGATTATTTGTTTGGTATCCATTCCTTTTCTCCTTCCTCCCTTATCACTAGAATGGAAGTGTCATGAGACCAGGGGCACTTGTATTTGTATTGCAAAACCTGGCTAAATATTAGGTACACATTAAATATTTGTTAAATATATTAGAGGTTAGATGCTGACTTGTTTGGGATGTAACGATGATCTACAAAGTATTCTTTTGTTAGTAGAATTTGGATATGATCATTGTCATTTTAAATTGTTTTTTATTACCACATATTTCAGATGAATTGACGTAACACATATCTGTGTATCCATGATCACAGTTAAATCAGTAGTTAACATTTTGCTGTATTTGCTGCTGGTCTTTTGTTCAAAATAAGCTGTTAAGTTACACCTTAGGCCTTGGGCCTTATATCTTCTTCTTGCAGATGTAATTACTAGCCTAGAGTTGATGATATTTGGTTATTGTTAAACTGTCGTAGAATAGTGATTTCTAGAAAGATAGCCGCCATGTAAAATAATCAAATCAAGAACAAGCATACAGATAAATCAACGAATAAGCTGCACTTGAAAGAACAAAATAATTTTGGTTGAGATAGAAAGTAAATTTCTTTCCAAAGTTCCTTTTATCATTTTAAAGGGTAAATCATTGTATCATCATATTAAATCATTCTATTAAAAGATTACATTACTTTTATCATTGTAAAAGGGTTACATCTAAAGTTTTTGTTTATTTTTCCAAGTAATTACATTTGGTAACCAATCATACAATATTTTAATGTTTCATAAAATGGAATTTAACCTTTTCTCTAGTGGTTACTTACTTAGTCTCCTTCCCAAAATGAGTTTTCATGAATTGCAAACATTTATTTAGATATTTATTTACTTGTAAACAGACAGTAATGGTCATTAGAAAGTTTTTTCTTCTTTCCACTGTCTTGAAGTTTTAATATGTTGTTACTCCGGCAGGTTTCAAAACAAAATACTTCTCCGTACTTTTAAAATTTGTAAAATCATGGAACCTTATTACTTATTCAATGATTATTATGATTGTTGAATGTTACTGTTATCTTTAGCTATTCATTGGTTGGTGATTAAAATCAGTAAGCAGTTATCTTGTGTTAAAAAATGTGAAGGAGAAATAAATTATTTTCACTTCAGCATATTCTGTTGATATCATCAAAGAATCCATTGTTCATCCAAGAAAGTAAAAGCAACTTGACTGTGTTTGCCTTAGCTCCTTGTAGACTTACACAAAAAGTAGAAATTGCTCAATAGAAAAGGGAAAACTTTTTCTCACTTTAAGGTCATAATAATAATTCAAACAAAACATCACAAGATTTTATGTGATGTTTGTAGAAAAACCCTAATTTTAATGTTTGTGACCACTTTCTCCTAAGAAAAAGTGGTCTTATTACATACTGTAATAGTGAAGATGAATATTACATTATCTCTAGTAAAATTAAAAATAGTTGTCACCTACTTGGAATATAAAGTTTGATGTAGTTAGAGGTCTGTACTTCTCAGGAATTCTGAGGAGCAACAATTCTGAAGACAGATTTTATGTACTACCTATACATACTGTTCTACATTGTAAAAGGATAAATTTCGGGGTGCCTGGGTGGCACAGTTGAGTCTGAATCTTGGTTTCAGCTCAGCTCACAATCTAGGGTCATGTAATCAATCCCTGTGTTGGGCTTCACCCTCAGCAGAAAGTCAGGTTGAGATTCTCTGCCTCTTCCCCTCCCCCCTCCTGTGGATGCTTGTGCATGTGCTCGCACTCTCTCTTTTGCTCTTGCTCTCAAATAAAGAAATAGCTCTTAAAAAAAAAAAAACCTTCACAGTTAAATATTTAAGGTACACATAGGAGTCTACATTAATGTGGGACATACTCGAGCCAGAAAGCACTGAAATGTAGTAAGGTTTTGGCAAGTTTGATTTTTTTGCATTATTAAGTATATAAATGGCTTGCATAGTTTGGTAACTAGCACCTGAACAGTGAATAGTATTTCTATTTCTAGGAGGTGGGGACAGGGTTGTAAGTGAAAATATATTGGGATTAATTCTTGAACTGTATACTGAAGTATTAAAATAGTACTTTCTTGAAGGACACGAAGATCAATAGATTATCATAGAGTGTGAATAAGCATACTTTTTTATTATATGAAAATTTGATTTAAGCTTAACATGACATGTCATTGGATAGATTATTCAGTAATTTGTATTGGATGTCCATCTGAAGAGAAAATGATTTTCAAGTCTCCACTTCCTAACATATTAGAAATGTAAAGACATAAGGTACTAGATGGAATTATATAGTTTTCAAGTAGGGAATGTATTTTTTTAAAGCAGGACTCTAGGACTAGTAACTGTAAAGGAAACAATGACAGATTTTTGCCTTTTCAAAACTATATATAAGGAAAGACAAATATATAAAGAACATTGGCAAACTGAAAAAAATTACAATATATTTAATAAATGATATTTCTAATGGAGAAGAGACCCTTCTAATAAGAAAAACACAATTTTTAAAAATAGCCAAAATAGCCAAATATGTAGTATAAAGGAGAAAAGATATGAATGACCATTGAATAGTTAATAGTTGAACAAATGCATTAATATTTTTAACAAATATAGATTAAGAAAAAGACATACCCTCCCCATCTGAATGAGAAAGATAAGAAAGAATCACATGTAGAATTGGTGGCTATTAAATGAGATGAAATATGGTAGAGCCATTTTGAAGGGCAGTTGGATAATGTATTTTATTATTATTTTTAATTTATTTACTCATGAGAGACACAGAGAGGGGCAGAGACATAGGCAGAGGGAGAAGCAGGCTCCCTGCACAGAGCCTGATGCAAGACTCAATCCCAGGACCCCAGGATCATGACCTGAGCCAAAGGCAGACACTCAACCACTGAGCCACCCAGGTGCCCTGGACAGTGTATTTTAAAGCTAATAACATTCATGAGCTTAACCTAATCTTTTGCTTAAAGAAGTGTGTCCTGCAAAGCAGCTCTGAATGTATATAGGAATGTTCATCATAACAAATATATATTATTAGATCAAAAAGTTAGAACAAAAATATAACGCAATAGGAGAAATTTGTCCACTGTCAACAGTGACTTCCATGAAAATTAAGTTGCAAAATGTCTTTTTATGTCAATAAGTATAGATAATATATTTTTAAAAATGAATATATTCCATGTAATGTATCTTAATTAAAAAACTTTCTGTGGGGATCCCTGGCTAGCTCGGCGGTTTGGCGCCTGCCTTTGGCCCAGGGAGCAATCCTGGAGTCCCAGGATCGAGTCCCGCATCCGGCTCCCAGCATGGGACCTGCTTCTCCCTCTGCCTGTGTGTCTGCCTCTCTCTCTCTCTCTCTCTCTATCATGAATAAATAAATCTTTAAAAACAAAAACTTTCTGTAATGGTAGACACTTAGGTTCCTTCCAGTTTTCCACTAGTGTAAATGAGGTTGTGATGAATATTCTTATACATACAATTTGATGAATACTTGCTGCTGCTTTCTTTGGAGTGAATCCAGGAACTGCTGAGTCAAAAGTTGTATCCAGTTTACATTTTGATACATAGTGCCAAATGCAGTTTTATACCAGAAGGTGGTATAAAAGTTGGAATTTTAAAATGAAGCCATAACATTGAATAAATTAATGCAGTATGACCTAGGATATTACATAAGCTTGTTTGAAGTTATTACAAATAAAATGCCACTAAATTCAATTTAAAAAGAAATGTTAAATATTCTCTTTATTTACTTTTAAAATAAGTTGCATTATAGTAAACTCATGGTAAATTTGCTAGGGATTCCTGTATGCCCTTTACCCAGTTTTCCCTAATGTTAACATCTTTTATAACATGGCACATTAACAGAACTAATGTATTAAAATTAACATATTACTGTTAACTCATTAGAGGCTTTGTTCAGATAACAATTTTTCCTCCAATCTCTTGGTTTTGATTCTAGAATCCACTGTAGGATACTGCATTGTTTTCAGTTGCCATTTCTCCTTGGTCTGTGATAGTTTCTCCATTTTTTGCTTATTTTTTTAATGACCTTGACAGTTTTGAAGATTACTGATCAAGTACTTTGTAGAACGTCCCATAGTTTGTGTTTGATGTTAGACTGGGGTTATAGGTGATATCATGATTTATTAATGGTAATGTTAACTTTTATCACTTGGTTTATTAAAACAGTGTCTGCCAGGCTTCTTTCCTAGAAAGTTACTGTTTTCCCTTTCCATATCCTGTCGTTTGGAATGTGATCACTAACTAGTTCAGCCTACCTTACGAGCAGGGGGATCAATAAACTCCACTTCCAGATTCAAAAGGTTGTATATACTGTCTTTCACACAGTAGAAGTAATATTTTATTTTGATAATCTCATTTATTAGTTATTTCTGTTATGGATTATGCTTTTGGTGTTGTATATAAAAATCATTGCCGGGCAGCCCAGGTGGCTCAGTGGTTTAGAGCCTGCCTTCGGCCCAGGGCGTGATCCTGGAGACCCGGGATCGAGTCCCACATCGGGCTCCCTGCATGGAGCCTGCTTCTCCCTCTGCCTGTCTGTCTGTCTCTCTCTCTCTCTCTCTCTCATGAATAAATAAATAAATTTTAAAAAAATCATTGCCAAACCCAAGATTGATTTGTTAAATAACTTTGTTGAGGTATAACTTATAAAACTCACCCGTTTAACGTATACAGGTCATTGTGTTTTTTATGTGTATTTTTAGAGTTGTTCAACCATTAGCAGTCATTTTTAGAACATTTCATCACCTCATGAAGAAACCCCATATACATTAGCAGTCACTCCCATTTTTCCCTAAGTTCCCCAGCCCTAGGCAATGATTAATCTATTTTATATCAGTATAAATTTCCCACAAATAATGTACATAACCTATAGATGGAATTATATGTGTGGTCTTTTATGACTGATTTTTTGAACTTAGTGTGATACATTCAAGGTTTATCTATGTTGTATCATGTATTTTTTAATTGCCAAGTAATATTCCATTGTGTAGATACACCTAACACATTTTGTTTATCCATTCATCTGTTGATGAACATTTGAAATTTTTTTAAAGATTTTATTAATTTATTCATGAGAGGCAGAGACACAGGCAGAGGGAGAAGCAGGCTCCATGCAGGGAGCCTGATGTGGGACTCAATCCCGGAACTCCCAAGATCATTCCCTGGGCTGAAGGCAGGCGCTAAATCGCTGAGCCACCCAGGGATCCCCCATGAACATTTGTATTGTTTCTACTTTCTGGCTATCATGAATACTGCTATGAATATTTGTGTGCAAGTTTTTGTGTGGACATTTTCATTTCTCTTGGATAAATATCTAGAAATTGAATTGCTTGGTCATATGGTAATTCTGTGTTTAACATTTTGAGAAATCCAAGATTGATTTTTAAAAATACACTTCCACTATTTTGTAGTAAATAAAAGTGATGGCTTTTCTGTTGTTCCTGAGTAGGTAAGAGCTGCATGAAGTTGATTTGTCTCCATTTATAAAATCATTAAATGTTTTTAATGTTTCAGTAAGTATCATTGAGCGTGTATGTACATCAAGGACATATCCATGAATGAAATGTGGTCTCTAGCCTTACGGAAATGGGAATGTACTATGTAATAGAAGAAACATAGTTATATAAACAATTTCAGTACAGATTGATAGGTGAAATAACGGAGAAATTGTGGTGCCTCAGAGGAGAGGGAGTTACTAATCTACTTGAGGGAATCAGCAGTGACTGAAGCAGAGATACAAGATTAGATCTTGTTTGATAGTAAATTGGTCAAATAACATGGGGCAAGTCATTTTAGGTTGATGATCAGTATCTGCTAAGGTATGGAGATTTGAAGCAATATGGTAATGTGAGCAACTGCAAGTAACTGGGCATTGGTAGAGTATGTTAGGGAGAGTATCTAGAAATAAAAGACTGGAGAACTGGACAGTAACAAGGTCTTTATGTTAAGAATTTGGATTCCTCCCCTTCCTTTATCTGTTTCTCAAACCGGATTACTCTGTGTGTGTGTGTGTGTGTGTGTGTGTGTGTGTGTGTAGTTTGAATTTTATTTGAAGATTGGACATAAAATAATTTTTCATTAAAGCAGATTTTTATGGAATTGAATATTGTAGATTTTCTGATAAGTTTTATATAACTTCATAGGTTTTTAGGGATACTTTGACTACTCTAAAAGTACAAGGTATAGTAGTTTCTTTAGGCAAAGAGGAGCAGTATTTTAGTCAAGCAGCGTATTGTACATAGCTTTTATTACCATATTTCATCCTAACATTAAAAAAAACTTAACAATTGGGATGTGTCTTACAGTCTATAGTGGTACATAAAATTATGGTGCACTTTATAATCTCGGATCTTAGATTAGGCAGATACATCTTTTTCTCATTAGAAATCAATAGTCCTAGAAAATTTGAAATCTATAGATGTGAAGAATAAAATATCTGAAATTCTACTGCCCTTGGAAATTATTGCAAGTATTGTTTTGGTATGTTTCCTTCTAGTCTTTTTTTCTCTTCACGTGTACCAAATATATATTTGTGCACTTTATACTGTTTACTTAACATTATATGTTGAATATCATTCTATGTGATTATTCTTTAACAACACAGTTTTAAATGTTGCCTAATACTCCATTATATGTATGTAAAATTATTCAATCTTTACATTGTAAAAAACATTTTATTGTTAAAAATCTTGGTTCCACATTATATCTAACTTCTTTAGGATAAATTTCTAGAATTAGAATTTACTGGGTATGAAGTGTGACTTTTTTTTTAAGATTCTAGAAATAAACAAATAAAACATTCTTTAAAAAATCATCCATTCAATTTCTAGAAAGTTAGGTTGAAGAGTCTGTGTGTGATTGAAATCTTTTTGAAATGTTGGTAACCTTGCAACTATAAATTATCAGTCTTTCTGCCTATTTTGCTAATTTGTGATTAGAGACTGATTAGTAGTTAGTGGCCTGTCAAAACTTATGGTGTCTATTTGTGACTCAATTTGCCTATTTCATTTTTTGCTTACTGTGCTGTGGAGTAATATCTCACTTCTCGGAATCTTAGCTTTCTGTCAGCATCACTTGGCTCAACAAAATATATGTATTTTTTTTTAATTTTTATTTATTTATGATAGTCACAGAGAGAGAGATAGAGAGGCAGAGACATAGGAAGAGGGAGAAGCAGGCTCCATGCACCGGGAGCCCGATGTGGGATTCGATCCCGGGTCTCCAGGATCGCGCCCTGGGCCAAAGGCAGGCACCAAACCGCTGCGCCACCCAGGGATCCCTGGCTCAACAAAATAGACAATCAGAAGTTAGTAAAAGTATCTAATGGTTACATAATCCTATTTATTGGTCTTAGAATTAATGGGGACTTACCAAATGTATAATTTTGCATGAAATAAATTCTGTAAATAACAAATTAATAATATGGGAAAAACATAGAATGCTCTAAGAAGGATTAGAAGTTTTGAGAATTTTGCAGTTTTAGATAAGGTGACTAGCTTGGGACTCACTATAAAATGACACTTGAGAAAATTATTGAAATACTTGAATTAGTCAAGCAGATGTTTGAGGGAGGGGAATGTTATACAGAGGAACAGCCAGTGTGAAGAATCTGGGAGGAATATACCTGGCGTGTGTGAGAGGCAGCAAGGAAGAAGCCATTGTGGCTGATAGAATTGAGCAAGAAGGAGAATAGTAGGATGATGTCAGAGAAGTAAGGAAATAGGCTAGGTCACGTAGAGTCTTGTACACCATTATAAGATCTTTGACTTTTGATCCGGCTTAGATGGCAAGACATTAGAGAGTTTTGAGCAGAGGAGTGACATGCTCTGACTTGTATTTTTAAGAATATCACCTAGGGTTAAAAATAAACTATGGAGAGTCCAGGATAAACATAGGGAAATCAGTAATGAACTGATTGTAATAAACTGAAGGAGAGGTGATAATGGCTTGGTCCAGCATGTTAGCAGCATAAAGAGTGAAAAGTTATCAGATTGGAGATAATATTTCAAAGGTAGAGCGATCATGTTTTCCTGAATGACAGGATGTGGTGTGTAAGGAACAAAAGGAGTCAAGAATGCTCCCTAGGTTTTAGAAAAATTGAACTGTCAACAGAAATATGGAGATCATAGAAGTTTTGGGTAAAAACATGTCTTCGATTTCATACACATTAAATTTGAGAGATCTGTTACCCAAGTAGATATATTTTGTTTTGTGTTTTTTTTTGTGTGTGTGGGTTTTTTTGTGTGTTTTTTATTTTATTTATTTTATTTTTTTTAATTTTTAATTTTTTTATTTTATTTTTTAATTTATGATAGAGAGAGAGAGAGAGAGGCAGAGGGGCAGAGACATAGGCAGAGGGAGAAACAGGCTCCATGCACCGGGAGCCCGATGTGGGATTTGATCCCGGGTCTCCAGGATCGTGCCCTGGGCCAAAGGCAGGCGCCAAACCACAGCGCCACCCAGGGATCCCCTTTTTTGTGTTTTTTAAAAAGATTTTATTTATTGATTCATGAGAGACACACAGAGAGGCAGAGACATAGGGAGAGAGAGAAGCAGCCTCCCTGTGGGGAACCCAATGTGGGACTCGATTCCAGGACTGTGGGATCACGCCCTGAGCCAAAGGCAGAAGCTGAACCCCTGAGCCACCCAGGGGTCCCTCAAGTATATATATTTTGTAAACAATTGAATATATAAAGCTGAAACTTAAGGGACTAACCATAAAAATTTATTGACATGTAGATGGCTTTTAAAGCCCACCAAAAAAATAAAAATAAACAAAAGAAAACAATATGAAAGATTAAACCTCAAGATGTTCAGTGTTAAGAACTCTGGGAGAGGGATCCCTGGGTGGCTCAGCGGTTTGGCGCCTGCCTTTGGCCCAGGGCACGATCCTGGAGATCCGGGATCGAATCCCATGTCGGGCTCCCAGTGCGTGGAGCCTGCTTCTCCCTCTGCCTATGTCTCTGCCTCTCTCTCTCTCTCTCTCTCTCTGTGACTATCATTAATAAATAAAAATTAAAAAAAAAAAAAAAAACTCTGGGAGAGGAGGAAGAGCCAGCAAAGGCAACTGGGAAGTAACTATTAAGGTTTTAAAAATACCCTTAGCATTGTTGGAAGAAGCATGTGGAAGTCAAGTAAAGAAAGTAAACTAGCAGAGAGAGACCAGACTGTCAAAAGCTGCTGATATGTTAAGATAAGAACTGAGAATTTGTTACTGGATTTAGCAACATGGTAATCCATGACTTTGACAAGCAGCTTTGATAGAAAGGTAGTGGCCAAGTCCCACCTAAATGGATTTAAAAGCAAATATGAAGAAAGATTTAGAAACTGAGAGGACAGATAACATTTGAGGGAATTTGCTGTAGTGAAGTTGAGTAATGGGGCAGAAGCTGGTGAGAGAAATGGAACAAAGAGATTTATTTAAGATGAGAATGAAATTAGCATGATAGGATCTGGTTTGGAAAGGGGAAACTTGATAAGAAGAGAGAGGATAATACTGCTGGAGGATTATCCTTGAAGTAATGAAAAAGGATGTGATATCATTGGTGGAAAGATTGGTATAAAATAGCACTATTCTCCTACAGTAAAAAAATGACCAAATATATGCATGCACATGCTGGCAGTTTAATATACATGTGTATGGTGGTAAATCTGTGATAGTTTCTTGTGATTGTTATTTGCTTCAGGGTGGTAACCAAAAACATCTTAGCTATGAATGAGGATAAGTGGGAGAGCTGTGTAAGATTTGAGAAGAGGGAAGAAAATGTAAAATATGGTGTGTAGCAGTGGGAAAGTGAACAGTCTAGTGAAACATGCAAGCAGAATTAGGGACCAGCCTTATGTTTATGATTGTGAATTTAAAGTGAGTTCAGTCAGTATGATTTTATGTATTTATCAAGACTTATTTAACTGTGTGGGTGCTTAACAGAGTTAGTTGGAGAATTGGATTTAACTAGGATTATGATTTTGCCAAACTAAGTATAATGAAGTAGAAGAGAGCTGAGGCATTGAAGGTGTATGCAAGAGAGGAATTCTAATGATTGACCATGTAATTTAATCTGGGGAGGTAAGAAAGCAATGAGGTGGGGTAAAATGGGATAGGATCAGTGGATTAAAGGTTTTGGTGGGGCTGGGGATTGTTCGTGTTGAGTTATTGGAGGAAGTGAGTGTGAGATTTGAAATCAAATTTGTGGAAGGATTATAATTATTGATAATACAAGGTCTAGTATGTGAACATGGAAATGAGTGGCTAAGATAAGGTATAGGACAAGATCATTGAAGGAGAGAAGTTAAAGGTATTGAGAGGCCAGGTTATTAAAGTGCCGTCTATGGATATAATAAAATCTCTAAGAATTAAAACGGGTGAATATTGGAGAGGTCAACAGACCAGGAACTAAAATTGTCTGACAGTGAAATTTGATGACCTGAGAGTCAGTAGATTACAGCAATAATGAGAGGTAGTGAAAAATACAACTTAATAACATGAAAATCAAAACTGGCAGATTTAGGGTAGGAGTATAGAGATAGCAGTGGAATTCAGCTACCCCACTTTCAGGGTCAGTGGTATATAAGTCATGTGGGAGGGTAAAGGTCACCACTTGAGAGCTTCAAAGGAAGCAGCGTCCCTTGTGGGAAGCTGGGTTTCTATTAGAGTAGAGGTTGGCAAATTACAGTCCACAGGCTAAATCTGGCCCACCACCTCTTTTCTGTGTTTTATGAAGAATGTTTTGATAAAAAGTCAAAAGAGGAAAAATGTGACATGTGAAAATTATATAAAATTCAGATTTCCATAAATAAAGTTTTATTGGCACCTAGCCACATTCATTCTTATGTGTTTTCTGTCACTGGTTTTGTGCTACAGTAGCTGAATTGAATAGTTGTGACAGAAATCATACATGATATTGTTAATTACTTCACACTGCCACTCAGCTAAATCACAGGGGTACAATTGTAATGGAATAGCATTTCATGTCAATATCACCATATTACAACATTTTATTATTATTTTTTTTTTGCCAGTGTATGCCCTTTGTGTAAAAACAAAAATGAGAAAAGTGAACTTTGAATGTTGTAATTTTGAGGCACAGTGGATTGTGGATTATTCTGTGAAGTTAAATGGCAAAAGGATTGTGTTTATTTTGCAGTGACACTATAGCTATGCTAAAATAATATACATTGATGTTATCAGAGTGAGTCCCTATCATATTCCCAACTCACAGGAAAGCAACAGTCAGAAAAAATAGAAGACTTGAAATGGAATATCTTCTCACAGAATTTTCTTCACAAAAATAAGAAAGGAATCAGACTGCGACCTTACATTAGTTTATGAGTGGCTTGTTAGCCAAACAGGGAAAGCTGTTCACTATTGTTGAGTGTTTGCAGCAGGAAAGAAAGAAAGAGAGAAAAGAAAAAAGAAAAGAAAAGAAAAATTTCATTAAGAAGACTGTTAGCTTATTGGCAAGAATAATTGCTCAAAGAGTTGAGGTCATTGAAAGCAACATCAATAGTCAATTAAAAATAAGACAAACAGGTCAGCCCGGGTGGCTCAGCGGTTTAGCACCTGCCTTTGGCCCGGGGCATGATCCCGGGGACCTGGGATTGAGTCCCACGTCAGGCTCCCTGCGTGGAGCCTGCTTCTCCCTCTGCCTATGTCTCTGTCTCTCTCTGTCAAATAAGTAAATAAAATCTTTAAAAAAAAAAATACGACAAACAACTTTGAGTGATTTTCCTTGACTCTTATTTGAGGAGTCAATGCTGAGTTTGAAGTATAGGCAAGAGTATTTTTAAAGAAGTTGAGAAAATACTAAGTACAGCTTGAAGAGGAGTTACAAGTGATAGTAGTAAAAATTAGATAATAGAAAAAGGCTTAGTTGGACAAACTGATAAAGCTTATGAAAACACAGGCATATAAAGCCTATAGTTATGTATTGTATTATATACACTGACAGATACTTTGTGAAAAATATTTGAATCTTGGGATCCCTGGGTGGCGCAGTGGTTTAGCGCCTGCCTTTGGCCCAGGGCGCGATCCTGGAGACCCGGGATCGAATCCCACGTCAGGCTCCCGGTGCATGCAGCCTGCTTCTCCCTCTGCCTGTGTCTCTGCCTCTCTCTCTCTCTCTCTCTGTGTGTGTGACTATCATAAATAAAAAATATATATATAAAAAAAATTTGAATCTATCGTGTTATTGAACCACAGTGTCAATGGTACACACATCATCCATTGTCATGGACTTACATGATCAATTCTGTAAAATTTTGTCAGAAATTGGAACTAAACTAAACATTCAGTTTATCTTAGTATAAAATAAGTTGATGTCTTAGTGGTGATGTTTGTGGTTTTTTTTTTTTTTTTTTTTTTTTTTTTTTTTTTTTTAGGACTGTTATGGACTAAATTGTGTTCCTGCCATTCCCGATTTATATGTTGAAGCCTTAACCCCCAATTACTGTATTTGGAGATAGGGCCAATAAGGAGGCAATTAAGGTTAAATGAAGTGGGGCTCTGGTAGGATAGGATCAATGTCTTTACCTTGGGTTGTACACTCGAAAGAGGTCATGTGAACACAGAGATGGCACCTGTCAATAAACCAAGAAGAGAGTCCTTGAGAGTCCTTACCAGAATCAAATATGCTAGTCCCCTGATCTTAGACTTCCAGCCTCTAGAACTGTAATAAAATGAATGAATGTTGTTTAACCATCCAGTCTATGGTATTTTGTATGGTAATATGAGCTAAGACAGAGACCAAAATGAAGGTTTTTTTTTAAGGAAAAGAGCCACTCCTAACTGTCATTGAGTTTTCATTAAATACTGATTGACTTTGAAGTTAGTTTTTTGCTCCAGACTTGATAATGTTTCTTAATGAATGGAACAGAACCTAAAATAAAAAGGCAAAACACCACTTTTATGACATATATGAATGTAATAAAATCATTCTGACAGTAAATGTTGTTTGAATCACGTATCAAGCTGCTTTATACATTTCCTGTGCTGTTAGAAATTAAAACAGGAAGCAAGGTCATTCCCACATAGATTTGTAGCGGATATGTTTTCTGAGCTCAAACAACAGACTTTTCAGCCTATTTATGGCTGTAAATCTCATAGAACCAGAGCTAGGGATCTTTTCTCAACCTCACAGGCTATTATATAACACATCCTGGTTCAGGACTTTCTTAACTCTCATCTGGAATATTACAGTACTCTTAAAATTCTCCCCACCCCCAGTCTTGTCCTTATTGAGCTCATCTTTTTACATATTTCCCAGAGTGGTTTAGCTGAAATGTAAATTTGACTGTGTTATTTATCTGCCTTATTTCTTTTCGTGGTGTTTCTCAGTTCCCAACAGATCCCACAGGACTCTCAGGGACTGCTTTCTGGAAGAGTGTAAAGTAGATGAAACTCCAGCCCCTCTCTGATATCCCCACTACAGTACCACTACCATCCTGAAGCAGAGTACTTTCTATTATCCATTTGACATATTGAGTTGCTTTAAATTTTACTGTGAGAAAAGATTTTTTATGATTAAATAATAGTTTTATAAATACGGTCCTACAGGTAAAGTTCAAACTCCTAAACCAGTTTGGGGCTTTCCAGCATCTTCTTTGAACCCTTATCACAAACTTGATACTTTAGCATCACAGACCCTCTTGTATGTAGTTCCTCTATGCCTTTGCTTATATTGCCCATCTGCCAATAGTATTCTCTGTTTTCTTCTCCCCACCTGACTAACTGCTGTGCTTCATTTAAGATTTGTTTCAGGTGTTACCATTTTCAGAAAGCATTTTCTAACTACTTTCCAGGCAGGTTTGGGTTAGGTATCTTACTTAGTGTTCTGCAAACTCTGTGCTTAGCTTCCATATAGCTTGCCTTTCTTCCTTGCCTTTCCTTGCCTTTCCTTGCCTTGCCTTTCCATTTGTTTTTCATTGTTTGTTTCTGTTTAATTTGCTAGAGTTTGAACTCCTTAAGTGGAGGAACTATGTTTTAAAGTTATCTATAACTACAGTGATTCTATAAAGCCTGCATGGTAGACAAATAATTGTGCAGTATATTGATTGTTGCTGTATCTTTGTGATGTATCTTGCAATAGATATGTAACCTAAAATTAAATATATTCTCCGTGTAAAGATTTGCTTTCTTTTGCATGTGTTCATTGGTTATAATGTCTACAAACACTTGAGTTGAAATAGGCATTTAAAAAGAAAGACAAGAATATAATACAGAGTTTTTATTAAGCCTAGAACTTAAGTTTAATAGCTGTTCTGTATTTTGTGCACTTGAAACGTGAAGCTTTTCCATGTAATCTCATGCCAGTGTTGACCCATGTGGATTAAAATAGCCCTATTTTAATCTATGACCAAATTAGGAATTAGAAGATCTACCCAGTGGGGATTTGTAAATTATTGTAGTTTGTAGTGTGACAGGTTTATATAAATAATTGCAGTGATTTCCACTGTGTGTTTTAAGTTAAAATCTAGGTTCAAATCCAGAAACATATTGATACAAGTATGTGATTTTTTTTCAGCATTGGTTATCTTCAAATATTTATATTTTCTTGGAGGGATCATCAAAATTGACTTCTTGGAGGGATCATCAAAATAAAATTGATAAAATTTTATTTCACTAATCTAAAATATATATCCATGATCCCTCAATTCACATTTGCTCAGTACTCAATTAATTGTCCTCAGTGTGTGTAATTAGTATATTTATTTTCTGAGATAACTATCAAGTTATATTTTAATGAAAAATTTTTAATAGCTAGTGAAGTCATTCCAGAATTTATTTAAAACCATTCTTAACACATTGAACAGTTCTCTTTTATAACTAAATTCACTACAAAATAATTCTTAATATTTTTGTTTTCAAGAACTTGAACGTAAAATAAAGTGTTAGTTGTAATATTTCAATGATTTAAAATTATAAACTTTTATTTTCATACAGATAAAGACACAATAAATAAAATTAGAGATTTACGAATGAAAGCTGAAGATTATGAAGTAGTGAAGGTGATTGGTCGAGGTGCATTTGGAGAAGTTCAATTGGTAGGTTATTTTAATGAGATTAAAAACAATAAAATTTAAAAATCCATCTGTGTTTACCATATGTTATTTGGTTGGGATGGTATTATTTTTATAAAATTGTAAAGCTTTAAGTCATTCTAGATAGTCTTGCCAAAGGATATGAAAGCCTAGAGTCAGATTCAGCAGCAGTATGAGATATTTTCCCCAAGCATCCATGGGTAGAGAAGAAGTTTCAAGTATCAGAAGAAAAATCTTTACTCCTAATCTTAGACTTCTAAAATGTAATGGAATCCTAAGTTTTATAAATAGAAAGCAGCATGCATAACGGTGGAGAAGGGGGAGTGTGCTATAGTATCGAAATAAAGGTATTTTTCTTTTTTTTTTTTAACTAAATAAAGGTATTTTTCTAACATCACTTGCCTTATGGTAATTAAGACTTGACATTATCTAATTGAAATAATTCAACAGAAGAGATGAAAGAAAAGTGGCTAGAATAGTAATGTTATAAGTTATTTGACAAGGTGTTAAAATCATTTAGTAAATTGTTCTGGTAAACATGTTCATTATTTTCTGTTTTCAATTTTAAAGGTAAGGCATAAATCCACCAGGAAGGTATATGCTATGAAGCTTCTCAGTAAATTTGAAATGATTAAGAGATCCGATTCTGCTTTTTTCTGGGAAGAAAGGGACATCATGGCTTTTGCTAATAGCCCTTGGGTCGTCCAGGTATGATTTTGCTACTGTTTTTTGTTTTTTTTTTTATTGCTGTGCTAGTTTGTAACTAAACATATCAGAGAAGCTGCGTTTGTATTTTATAACAGTAATAGAGAATTTACTGGCAATTACAAAATTATCTAATGTATTGTTATGTTTTTAATCATAAAATTTAATTTTATTGAATTGTCTCTAGGAGGAAAATAAGGCCAAAGCAAAGTAATTATGTCTCTGTAGACTTTAAATATTAGAAAAATTAAATAATCTACTTTGATTTGGGAGATATCATATACTATCATCTTCTAAGTAGATACTTTTATGTAATATTGAAATCTAAGTTTTTTTCCAAATATGAGATCCTTTTATTCTGTTTAGTTTACCATTTATTCATCTATTTGTCTCTCATTTTGTGGAGAGGAAGGAATGGGAAAATGAAGGAAGAGGTGGGAGGTAAGGTAGGCCTTCAAATAATACTGTGTTGGCTGTAGGTTTTACAGTGGGAAGAATACACTTGAAGTCAGTAGTTGTAAGTTCTAGTTTTAACTGTCAAAAACCTATCTGTGAAGCTCTGGCCAAGTTTATTTTTATCTTTGGGCCTCAATTTCCTTGCTCAGAAATGTGGAAGTTGGCTTAGATTGGTTATTTTCATCTGTGGAGAATGCCTCAGGTGAAGTCATAGGGACAAGCAGGAATTTGGAGAGGTTATAATTCTGGGTTTTCTGTTTCTAGCTCAACTAGAGCAGCTCCATAGTTTATGTGTCCTATATATTGAAATTATATAAGAATGCATATGGGGGAAATAGTCTTCTGGTTTAAAAAAAAATGCTGGGTGGACTAGACCATTTCTAAATTCTTAACATGAATTTTGTGACTTATTAATGTACAATATGTAATGAACAGTATCCTAAATAAGCATACTAGCATTTGGCACAAAAGGAAATGGAAAATGTTTAAGAGTTCCATATGCCTTTTTATACTTGAAATGTCTGCTCTGTTTTTATCAGCTGTGTGGAGCGGGGATTTTCAGGCTTGATATTATTGACATTTTGGGCCAGTTAGTCCTTTGTTGTTATGGCTGTCCTGTGTATTATTAGATTTTCAGCAGCAACTCTGGCTTCTACGCAGGTGCCAGTAGCAGCCCTTCACAGTGTGCATACCATTTATAACAAACCAAAATTGTGTCTAGACATTGTTGAATATTTTACTTGGTGGTAGTGAGGGTGATGGTGGTCGGGGACAATTCTTGCCTCTGGGACTGAGAACCAGTGATACAGAAAATATTCAGTGTTCTGTAGATAGTTAAAAGCCATAGGACATAATTTTTAAATTCACAGTTTATGCACTTGAAGCTTTGATTTTCTTGCTTTTTTTGATACATTGTCTATAAATTTGGTAAACTGCCACCAAATCAACATTATTTAATTGTAGTGCCCAAATGATAAATTGTATACTTTAATATGGGATAGCCATGAGATGCCACTTAGTTTCTTATCCTTCCCTAAAATATCTTTTTAAAATAACTAAATCTGTAACTAAAATCATTAAACACTACTTAGAAAATCAAACAAAAAATTTTTAAGACAAATGTCTGCATAAATAAGGTATCATTTTCTCTAGGGCCTTATTTTATTTTAGCTTGATTCTGATTTCATGTTTACTTGAAATGTTCTTTTGTAAATTTGCTCTTTTTTTTTTTTTTTTTTTTTTTACTTCAGCCCTGGTCATATAATAAATACATTTATGCCTGTTATTCTTGCCAGTTTCCTATCAGTAGATTTCACTCTTCCTGCTTGACTCTAGCTGTTGTGCTCTCCCTGCCTGCTAGTTGTTATTGCTCCTCCTCCTGTTGACTGCTGTTACTGAGCATCTGTTGTACCAGGTGCTTTCTACATTCACTAATCTTTTTAATTCTAAAAGGCAGTTAATCCTTATGGGTATATCTTCAATTTATAGATTAATTTATGTTTCTATCGATTTGACATTTTTTATATAAATTTATTTTTTATTGGTGTTCAATTTGCCAACATATAGAATAACACCCAGTGCTCATCCCATCAAGTGCCCCCCTCAGTGCCTGTCACCCAGTCACCCCCACCCCCCGCCCACCTCCCCTTCCACCACCCCTAGTTCGTTTCCCAGAGTTAGGAGTCTCTCATGTTCTGTCTCCCTTTCTGATATTTCCCACTCATTTTTTCTCCTTTCTCCTTTATTTCCTTTCACCATTTTTTATATTCCCCAAATGAATGAGACCATATAACGTTTGTCCTTCTCCGATTGACGTATTTCACTCAGCATAATACCCTCCAGTTCCATCCACATTGAACCAAATGGTGGGTATTCGTCGTTTCTAATGGCTGAGTAATATTCCATTGTATACATAAACCAAATCTTCTTCCTTATCCATTCTTCTTTCGATGGTCACTGAGGCTCCTTCCACAGTTTGGCTATTGTGGACATTGCTGCTATAAACATCAGGGTGCAGGTGTCCCGGTGTTTCATTGCATCTGTATCTTTGGGGTAAATCCCCAGCAGTGCAATTGCTGGGTCGTAGGGGAGATCTATTTTTAATTCTTTGAGGAACCTCCACACAGTTTTCCAGAGTGGCTGCACCAGTTCACATTCCCACCAACAGTGCAGGCGGGTTCCCCTTTCTCCACATCCTCCAAGGTAGAAAGAATATGTGACCACCAAACCAACTCTGCAAGAAATTTTAAGGGGGACTCTTAAAATTCCTCAATTTGACATTTTTAAGCATTTACAAACTGGCACTACTACGTCCAGACTTTGACTTAGCAGCAGGTGTAAAAGTCAAACAAGCTATAGTCCCTTACATTTTTCTGGAAGGGATTTTAGTGATCGGGATTTAGGGAGGTTAAATAAATTACCCAGTCACATGGCTATTGGACAGCTGAGCCTACAGTCCAGTTTTTCAGACTTCTTGAGAATTGTGGTATTGATAAAATTTAACAGTAGACCTCACAAAAGCACATTATATCAGAATCATGATATTTCTTTGCTTAGGAGATTTGTATATTCTTTATTGAAACTATTGTAATTTTAAAAAATTCTCACTGTAAAAATTGAATTAGTATAGGAACACATAGAGAAAAAAGTTCCATCTAACTCCTTGGAAATAACCATCGTTCCTTTGTATATGCAAGGGCCTTTGTAGTACTTATGTTTGTGTGTTTTAAGAGTACTGTAATTACTGCAATTTCATTAATTTAATAAAATCTTATGTTAGTATTTTTGTCATTTTTTAAATCAAGCAATGTTGCTTAATGTTAATGATTTCTTGTGTGTCTTTGTATAGCTTTTTTATGCATTCCAAGATGATCGTTATCTCTACATGGTGATGGAATACATGCCTGGTGGAGATCTTGTAAATTTAATGAGCAACTATGATGTGCCTGAAAAATGGGCACGATTCTATACTGCAGAAGTAGTACTTGCATTGGATGCAATCCATTCCATGGGTTTCATTCATAGGTAAAGATAAAATGTTTTAAATGTTTTCATTTATTGAAGGGGGAAGCTGAAAAGTACTTAAGCTTTATTTGATTGGTATCCTACTCAGAATCCACCTATTCTTCTTCATGTGACATAAGTGGTATTTTAGAATTTAGAACTTTGAAATTCAGTTTTATTATTTCAGTTTAATGTTGATATAAATGTATCTTAATGTCTCTTAATCTGATTACATAGCTTTTATTTGGTGTTCTGAAAAATAAAAATTGTAAGTTGGTTTTCTGAAGTATGTTCATTTTTTAATAAACTAATTTGCTTTTGATTACTTTTTGTATGCAAAGTTTTTAATATACAGATCAGTTTGCTTTTAGTTAGTGAATAGATCATATTTATTTGTTAGGAGAACAGTTCATCTGTTTTGCCAATACCACTTGAATCCCATGCAGTTGCTGTGCTAAGTGCCTGGGATACAAAAATGAAAGTGATTTAGAACCCTGTTTTGGGGTTATTTATGTACTTAAGTTGAAAAGTGTGTTTCAATTACTTTTTATGTCTGAGTATTACATTTTTTATAGTTATGCTCTCTTAAATGGGTTGCTTTCCCCCTTGGAAGAATTAAACTCTATTTAAAAGAAAAAGAGAGGGATCCCTGGGTGGCGCAGCGGTTTGGCGCCTACCTTTGGCCCAGGGCGCGATCCTGGAGACCCGGGATCGAATCCCATGTTGGGCTCCCAGTGCATGGAGCCTGCTTCTCCCTCTGCCTATGTCTCTGCCTCTCTCTCTCTCTCTCTCTCTATCATAAATAAATAAAAATTTAAAAAAAAAGGAAAAGAAAAAGAGATATTAAATGTCTTTTTCTGAGGCACTAATATATAAAGGAGTTTCCCTGCTGAACTACAATTTACAGATATGGATAGAGCACATATGAATAAAAAATGGCTTTATCTACAGTGAGTGAGGATATAGGGCCTAAAATAACTGCCTCATAGAATTTTTATCAGTGTCTGACTGGTTTTAGAAACACTCTACTTTTTCCCCCCCTCCAGAGATGTGAAGCCTGATAACATGCTGCTGGATAAATCTGGACATTTGAAGTTAGCAGATTTTGGTACTTGTATGAAGATGAATAAGGTTAAATAATTTTGTTAATTCAAGAAAGATGCTTTTTAGAAAATGCTGTAAGAATGTACTAACCATAACTGGACTTGTATAGAATTGATGTGATCTGTTATTTGTTGAAATAGATGCCATGGTTTCAATGTTTTATTAGTAACTTGTAAGCGATTTATGTTTTCCTCTCTACTTAAAGGTAGGTATTAATTTCCAGCTTTGTTAAATCCTTTATAACAACTCTGTAATATATAGTACTACTAGCGACTAGAAATGAAAGACTAGTGTTAAAATTAGACTTTCATAAAATTAGATTTCAGAGATATGTGTATTTTTTAGTGTTTTACTTAGCCTTCTGTCAACATGTAAAAGATCTTACTGCTTATTTTGGGAGTTAATCTTAAAACATACCATCGGTCCTCATTATTTACAAAATAAATAACTGTTATCTATGGCTGAAGTGGCAAGTATGCTACTTGCTTAAGTTGAAACAGTTTATATTCTTGGAAACTTACCACACAGCAATAGCCAAAAAGTTGTATTTATTATTTTTAAAAGAAAATTATTGATTAGAAGAAAACACTACATGAGAACTTTTGTGTGAACATTTAATTATGATTCTGTTGTGTTAATACCAGCTTAAATAAGTAACAGCTATGCATAGTTTTTGCATTTAGTTTTGGGGATATTTTTGGAGTGAGTTAAAATGCATATTAAATAGATATTCAGTGTGCTTAGTACCATTATACCCTTTTCCATTACACCTACTTCCCCATTTTATATTTATACAGTTAATTCTTGTTTAAGTTTCAAGCATGGTTAAATTGAATGGCTATTTTAGTAGAAATAAAAAGACAATAATTAAATCTGCATTTATATATTATTACCAAATGATTCATCCTATCAGTCCCTCAATCTGTTTGCATTGGCTTATATACTTGTTCTCTGCAATTATGATGTCATATTGGTACAACTGGATGACAGTGTGTCTTTCTAGTGAGTAATATTACAAAGTAAAAATCACTGATGCATCCATACACACAGGTATGCACACATATTTCAAATATACTGTGTATATAATGTATATATGTGATTAGACTGTATGTTCATTTTTGTCAAGTTTGCACAAGGTTCCTAAAGGTTTTATTAGGAAAGACCTTTTAAGTAATTCAGAATTTATATTTGTATCCTAATTCAAAAGTTGACCCGCTACTCTTTTTTAGGAAGGTATGGTACGATGTGATACAGCAGTTGGAACACCTGATTACATTTCCCCTGAAGTATTAAAATCTCAAGGTGGTGATGGCTATTATGGACGAGAATGTGACTGGTGGTCAGTTGGGGTATTTTTATATGAAATGCTTGTAGGTGAGTAAAGGGGAATTTTGTGTATCTCTAATATAGTTGTTCATCCCATTTGGCTTTTTCTAATAAAATATTTATTACAGTAAGCAATACTAGTTTTGTTTGTAGAAAACAAACTGATCCAAACCTGTTTTGTGTGTTTTTAAAAGCTGTTTAGAAGCTTAAAGCAATTTTGTGATGTGTTATTTCTTTTTTATATATTAAGCATATGTCTTTAATGCATATGTAGTAATCTTTACACATATAACATTGACTCTTTTCCTTTGAAACTGATTTTTTTTAATGTACTTTATTTGCTTTTGTTTTCCCTATCAATTTTTCAGGTGATACACCTTTTTATGCAGATTCTCTGGTAGGAACTTACAGTAAGATTATGAACCATAAAAATTCACTTACTTTCCCTGATGATAATGATATATCAAAAGAAGCAAAAAATCTTATTTGTGCCTTCCTTACTGACAGGTAAATAATCTTAACACTGAACTTTAATTTATTCTAAGGAAATTCTCATTTTGCTGCTCAATATTTGAGGACTATATCTAAGCTCCTATATTTGAACTTTCGGAATAAAAATATTGCCATTCCTCAAATCAGTAATGATAGTGAAGTCTAATATTTTGTGATATTCTGGATGGCTTTCTGGATCTCAAATCACTTGCCTTACCTAAGAAATGGGGTAATGGCTAGATCAGATGGTTTTTAAAAATTTCATTGTCGAATATTTAACTTGGTTAAAAATAAAAATTATATTTTCTTGAGTCTGAGGGTTTTTTTTTTAAGATGTAGCATCTCTGAAAATTAGAGTGCATCTTACAATCAATGGCATGTATTAATTTAATTGGAAGCATTTTTGTCCTAGTGATGGAAAAATGATGTATCTTCTAATCAGTGCAATTAAAGATAATTCAGTATTGTATAATTGAAATTTGCTAAGAGTAGAATTTAAATGTTCTTACCAAAAAGAAAGGTAAATAGGTGAGGTGATAGATGTGTTATGTTAATTAACTCAGTGGGAGAATCTTTTCAGTGTGTACATATGTCAGAATATCACTTTATACGCTTTGCATATCTTAAGATTTTATCCTCAATAGAACTAGTAACTTAATTTCATCAAATATATAATCATATATAATTAAATCTTAAGTTACTAGTGCAATGCTATAAAGACATATGTATTTTCTACCTCCTTCCCTCTAGAGATGGTCATTGGTATATGTCTTTCAGATTCAGTAAGCATTTTTATAAATGTATACTCATGTATGTGTTTTAGAAACAAAAATAATATATGTACCCTTATGGTTTACTTCTTAAATTTAAATATGAACCAAATGACGTAAGATTATGTTTAATATTTATGTTTGTATATTGTTAATTTAAATATTAGAGAGGCCTCGTACTTTTAGATCTGTTTCAATTTCAGATTCACTCAATTAATTTAAATTTAGTGCCCTTCATATGTCCTTTGGAGACTGAAATGTAGTCTTTGAAATTTTTACATTTCAATATATGTACTCTAAATGTAAGCGCTATGCTGTGTGTTAGGTGCTAGGGATATAGAAATGAAAAAGATATACAGTCACTGTTCTCCACTACCTCATAGCTCTTTGACGGAAATAGACAAGTGAATGAGATGTTTACTGTACAGAGATAAGTACTCTGAGTTAAGTACTGTCTGCCAGAGCACCATAGAAAGGTTCCTTGATCCAGTCTGGGAAAGTCAATAAAAGCTTCTTCAGAAAGTGTCACATTTTATCAAAAGCAATTTCTCTTTTAACTCATGAAAAACTTTGGAATTCAGGATATTCTTTTATAACCACTCTAAGTTTATAAGCACTCTAGTAGAAAACAGAAGTTGCTAAGTTCCCCTTTCTAAATCCACTAAAAGCAGATTTTTAAACATTTATCTCCCTGCTCACCTAAGAGGCCAGGAATCAGTAATTTGTTCCATTAAAACTCTCAGTTTTGTAGTAATGTCAAGAATTAGTTGTCATTGGTTTTTGATAGATCAGTAATATTTATAGTAGTGTATAAAATGGAAATTTTAAATTTAAGATGTCTTTCTGAGTTTTTATTAGCTGTTGGTGTGAAATAAAGTCATTGGTTGCAAAAAATGTGTTACTATCACAGTATTTAAGAGCTGTCAAGAAAATTCACTGTGTTTTATTCATTATGCTCATGAGGCAAAGTGAGTGATCTATCAGGATTTTTGTTGTCAACAGGAAAATCATGGAGTATATAACAAGTCTGTTTTTCATATATATATTTTTAAATTCCTCAGTATTCTGTCTTCAACTTATTTTTTATTTAAGCTGAAAATTATAGTGACAACCAATATAATATCAAAGTGACATAGAACTATTTTTATTATTAGGCACTGATTTAGGATTATTCCCACAAATATATCCGGACAAATTATAATAATATCTAAAATTATTAATAACTTTTTTCTTTCCCTCTCTATTTAGAGAGGTGAGATTAGGGAGAAATGGTGTAGAAGAAATCAAACGACATCTCTTCTTCAAAAATGATCAATGGGCTTGGGAGACACTCCGAGACAGTAAGTTCTTTTTCTTGCACATTACAGTAGATACTTGAAAGTAGTTGTGGTAAATATGGTTTGTTGAAACTGCCTTGCTATATGTGTATATTTGATGAAAATTAAAATACACAGATGTGGTTATGGATATTATTCTACTCTAAAGAGAGAATATTTGATAATGTTGGGAAAATTGTACTGCTTTTTCTCTGATATCTTATTTGAGATACCAAGGTGGAATACAATATACATGAGAGAGAATTGGGCTCAGCAGTCATAATTTGATAGTTGATCTTTGTTGAATTGCCTTTTGTCTTAGATTTTAATATATAAAAAAAGATTTTAATATCATTATGAGGAAAGTCAATAAAGGGTAATTAAAATATATTTCCTGTGAAAGACAAGTTATTATCTTGTTTATACTAAACTTAAAATATAAAATATAAGGTTCTATTATTGCTAAATACCAGAATTTAATTTGTATGAAGATATAGGAAATTACAGTATACTTGATTCCATCAGACTTGCAGCTTGCAATTCAGAAATGAAAATATGTAGTGTATAAGAAGTTATTTTCAGTCAATTTAGAACATTTTCCTATTTCAAAAAAAGTTAATAAGATGATTCATAGAAAACTTTGCTTAACATAGCTGACTCAAAATTACAATGGTACCAAATGTGCCCAACACCTTTGTGGATTTGGAAGGCCAAGAATTCATCTTTCTCCTGTTGAAATCTTAGGAATTTTTTTCTGTTTTCACAGAAAGGATAATGTATACCAGTTCCTAACTTTCTGCTGTAGCAACAGTAGTAAACCTTAATAGTGAAAATGAACTCAGCTGTGTGGTTTTAGAAATCGTTATAAATTAAGTATGTAGTATTTGTTTTCTTTGTTTTTAATTTTTTTTAGTATTTGTTTTAAGGACTAAGTTGAGACTGTGGGAAAATTCAGGGGAAAAGAATCTTGTTAATTTTGAAGAAACAAATCATAGTTTTGCCAATATCAGGGAAGTATCCTAGTTATCAAATATTTTTAAAGGAACAGTTAAACTGCCTTCAGGTAGGCACATATACTGTATACAAGCTATACAATTGACTGAGAAGGGAAAAGGGGAAATAAATTCTTGGGGAAATTAAGAAATTATACAATCACAAAGAATGACATTGAGTGACCTGCTATCTGGAAAAACTACAGGAGCAGTTTGACCTGGAGAGACTTTATTAAGTTATATACTGGAAAAAGGAGAACTTCCTCCTCCCTATAAATAAATGTGACATGATTGTTGTTTTCACACTCAATGAGAAACTTGCAAAGACAGAGATGAGTAGAGTGAGATGATGAATGGTTGCATTGAAAAACTGGGGTTTTTTTCAAGCTGTGCTCTTAGAAGTTGAAGAAAGCTAAAAACGTAAAAATATGATTATAATCTTTAGAAAATTTAAAAGATGACTGAAGAAAATGCAAAGTATCTTCTGTATTGGTTTAAATTCTTTCTTAAAGTGAAACAATGTATAAATAACTCTAAAGAATAACCATAGAGTAAATTGCTCTAAAAGTAGGGAGGACGCATTTCCTTTGGTGTATTGAAAACCTGATATCAATAAGTAGAGCAGGTAACCTGGTCAACAAATACTGAACACCTGCTTATATGCTGAGCACTGTTCTATCTCAGGCACTAGGAAAATATCAGTGATCAAACCAATGAAAGTTCTTTACCTGTGGAGCTTATAGTCCAGTGGAATTGGGGAGTCTAAATCAGTGGCATTTTATGATATTGTTATACCTCCTTAATATAACTTTATAGTAATTTAAAAACAGGTAAAGTGAATTACTTCGTTGATTTAAATCAAACAGACTTTATATTTAGAGAATCTTTATAATTAGGTAATTTTATTAGTATTACTGATATTTCTGTATCTCTTAAAAATCTGTATTATCTATGACTTTGCTGTACTGTACTTAGATTTAACATAGTTATAAATATTTTGATATCTTTTCCTAATCCCAGTAGCTCTTATCTTGTGGTTATTGTTAAAAAAAGAAGAAAAGAAAAAATTGAAGTCTGTAGAACTTACTGTTTTCTTCTTCCCGTTCCCTCTTCCTACCCTTTCTCCACTTCCCACCCCTAAAATACCAAGAATACTTTTATTGTGAATTGACCTCTCTGACCTGCTAAGCTTTTAAAAATTAAGTAACAGTTACAATTCTTAATTTTTTTAACTTCTCTAATTTTATTTAGCAGAATTGCTTACCTTTTCCAAATAACAGTTCTTTTAGTAGCTTTACCACTTACATGTCTCTAAGTTACAATGGCAATTAATATTTACCATCTGTTCCTGTGGGGGCAGGGTACAAAATAGCTTGATTTGTGGCAGAATTTCCATGCACTTCCTGATCTTATTCACTCTTAATTTAGAGACACAGAGAATTAAGATTGTAAAATTACTTTTTCCCTCATTTGAGATAGAATTGAAAGAAATGGCAGGAATGATATTAAAGAAAGGAGACGGAAGAAATGAAAAGACCTAACTAACCTGCTACAGGTCACCCTACTTGCAGATGACAGTGTCAGGATTCAGATCTTCCTGACTCAAAAGCTTTAGATCTTCTGGAATACCATGTGCCATTTAAGTAAAACCAACCAATATTAATACAAAGTGGAAATGTTAGGGAATCAACATTCTTCACAGTTAAATTTTGGAGAAAATAAAATGGTAACTTTTATTACATATAACAAATATATTATTAACAATACTATGTTAAATATAATAATGTAATTTGCAAAACACTGTGCCATTCATGATCTCATCTGAGATAAGATATTGTGATTACCTAATCTACTATAGCTGGTAGGAAAAGACACAAGATGATAATAGGAGTAACTGCCAGCTCATGTGATAAGTTTTCCATTCATTTAAAAACAAACAAAATTAATTGTAAGCATATATATGGTATTCCAGGTTCTTTGCATTAATTAAGTCTTGTATCCTCCCTTTTAGAGTTGTACATTCTCATGGGAGGGATTATCAGTGTAGGCTTCATAGATAAAGAATTTGGGGTCTCACAAGTTTCAGGGACATAGAAGTTGAGACTTTCTCAGTATTGTGGTAGGTTCATGTTTTAAAAACATTAAGAAAAATTATCTTCTTTTGTGGCAAAGTATATATAACATAAAATTTACCATTTTAACCATTTTTAACTGTATAGCTCAGTGGCATTAAGCATCTTCACATTGTTGTGCAACCATCACTACCATCCATCTCCATCAACTGACTGAGCTACCCAGATGCCCCTGTACTTTTTTCTTTTATTATTATTTTTTTATATTTATTTATTTATGATAGTCACAGAGAGAGAGAGAGAGAGAGAGAGAGGCAGAGACACAGGCAGAGGGAGAAGCAGGCTCCATGCACTGGGAGCCCGATGTGGGATTCGATCCCGGGTCTCCAGGATCACGCCCTGGGCCAAAGGCAGGCGCTAAACCGCTGCGCCACCTAGGGATCCCTCTTTTATTATTTTTATTTGTAAAAGGTCAGTAGTTATATCCTCACTTTCATTTCTGGTTTATTTGTATCTTCTCTTTTTTCCCCTTAGTCTAGTAAAAGATTTATCAATTTTGTTGATCTTTTAAAAGAACTATTGGTTTTGTTAATTTCACTGTTACTTTTCAATTCTATATTTTGTTTATCTGCACTCTAATCTCTACTGTTTCTTTCCTTACTATAGCTCTGGGCTTAGTTTGCTCTTCTTTTTTTAGTTCCTTAGGGTGTCTGCTGGGTTATTGATTTGAGATTTCTCTCTCTCTTTTTTTAGGCAGGCATTTATTTACAACTAAAATTTTTCTGAGTATTACTTTTGCTGGATCCTGTAAGTTTTGGTTGTTGCTTTCATTTGTCTCAAAGTATTTTTCTCTAATCTCCCTTGTGATCTCTTCTTTGATTCATTGGTTTTTTTTTAAGAGTATGTTGTTTTCACCTTTTTGACATTGGCTGTAGCAACTTTTTACTAGATACATCTCCAGAGGCAAGGGAAACAAAACCAAAAATGAACTATTGGGACTTCAAGATAAAACCTTCTGCACAGTGAATGATACAGTCAACAAAACTAAAAGGCAACCTTCAGAATGGGAGAAGATGTTTACGAATGACATATCTGATAAAGTGTTAGTATCCAAAATCCATAAGGAACTTATCAAACTCAACACCCTAAAAATAAATAATCCGGTTAAGAAATGGAC
Source organism: Nyctereutes procyonoides (assembly GCF_905146905.1). Taxonomy (NCBI): domain Eukaryota; kingdom Metazoa; phylum Chordata; class Mammalia; order Carnivora; family Canidae; genus Nyctereutes; species Nyctereutes procyonoides. The sequence continues at coordinate 39,919,860 of NW_026575044.1, forward strand.
AGAAGACATGAATAGGCATTTTTCCAAAGAAGACATCTGGATGGCTAACAAACACATGAAAAGATGCTCAATATCACTCATCATCAGGGAAATACAAATCAAAACTATAATGAGACACCACCTGACACCTATCAGAATGGCTAAAATTAACAACACAGGAAACAGCAGATGTTGGCAAGGGTGTGGAAAAAGGGAAACCCTCTTACATTGTTGGTGGGAATGCAAGCTGGTACAGCCACTCTGGAAAACAGTATGGAGTTTCCTCAAAAAGTTAAAAATAGAACTGTCCTGATTCAGCAGTTGCTCTAGTAGGTATTTACCAAAGGATACAAAAATAGTGAATTGAAGGGATACATACACCCTGATGTTGGTAGCAGCATTATCAACGCTAGCCAAATTATGGAAACTGCTGAAATGTCCATCAACTGGTGAATGGATAAAGGAAGATGTGGTATATATATGCAGTGAAATATTACTTAGCCATAACAAAGAATGAAATCTTGCCATTTGCAATGACATGGATGGAGCTAGAGAGTATAATGCTAAACTAAATAAGTCAGTCAGAGAAAGACAGATACTGTGTGATTTCACTCATGTGGAATTTAAGAAACAAAACAAATAGAAGAAAAAAGAGATAAACCAAGAAACAGACTGTTAACTATGGGGAACAAATTGACAGTCGCTGGAGGGGAGGAGGGTGGGTAGGTCAGAAGTTAAATGGGTGATGGGCACTTATTGTGATGAGCATTGGGTGTTATGTGTAAGTGGTGAATCATTAAATTCTTCTGCAACTAATACTACATTATATGTTAAATAACAACGTAAAACAGTAACATTTTAGAAATATATATATATGTTTATGCAGATTATTTTAACCTGAACAGTCTCTTAAATCATATTCCCATGTGTCCAGTGCCAAGGTTAACAAATAGAACCTTCCACCTGAGGGATGCCTGGGTGGCTCAGTGTTTGAGAATCTGCCTTCAGCTGAGGTCGTGATCCCCGGGTTTTGGGATTGAGTTCCACTTCGGGCTCCCTGAATGGAGCCTGCTTCTCCCTCTCCCTGTGTCTCTGTCTCTTTCTCTCTCATGAATAAACAAATACAATGTTTTTTTTAAAGAACTTAAAAAAAATACTGGAATTTAAATAAAAATTTGAAACCAAAGACTATGTTATTTTCCAGGTATTTGTGAAACTTCCAATTTTCCTTCTATTGTTGAAATCTTGTTTCATTCCACCATGGCTGGAGAAGATATGTAGTTTTATTTCAGTATCTTTAAATTTATTAAATTGTTTTTTGGCCTAACATATAGTTTGTCCTGGAGAATGTCTCATGTACAATGTGTATTCTGCTGTTGGTGGAGTGAGTTTTATATGTCTGTTATATCTAGTTGGTTTAGGATATTGTTCACATCCTGCATTTTCTTATTCCATCTTTTGTTTGAATGTTCTGTTCATTTATTGAAAATGGGTTATTGAAAACTCCAACCATTGTTTTAGAACTGTTTGTCCACTTATGTCATTTTGTCATTTTTATTACGTATATATTGGGGCTGTGTTGTAAATGCATTTATGTTAATAATTGTTTCAACTTGATGAGTTGACTCTTTTTATCAGTTGTATCAAACATATCTCTTGTGTTGTCTCTTTTAACCATTTTGCTTAAAAAAAAAAACACAAAATTTTACTTAAAGTCTGTTTTGTCTGATATTAGTATAGATCCTAGCTCTTTTTTCCAAGGAATATCTCTCATTCTTTTAGCCTATTTGTCTGTAGATCTAAAGTGAATCTCTGTATACTCCATGTAATTAGTTTTATTAATCCATTCTTCCTTTTTTTACTTTTTTAATAAGTGAATTTAATTCATTTAGATCTAAAATGAACACTAAATATAATAAACACTTCTGCCATTGTTCTGTTTTCTATATGTTGTCTTTCTGTTCCACAATTCCTGCATTATTACCTTCTTTTGTGTTGAGTGGATTGTTTTATAGCATATTGTTTTGATTCCCTCTCCAGTTTCTTTCTATATATTATTTAGTCATTTTCTTACAGTGACTATCCTGGGGACTACATTTAACATCCTAAACTGATAACAATCTAGGTTGAATTAATACAATTTACTGTCAAAAGCATACAAAAACTGCTTCTATACTGATCCATTTTCTTCCTTTGTTATCATTACAGATTACATCCTTATATATTCTGTGCTCATTAACAAATTATAATTTTATGCATATTTCTTTTAAGTCATATAGGGGAAAAAGTGGATTTATAAAACAAAAATACATAATGCTGGCTCATATATTTACGTGTGTAGTTACCTTTATTTCTTCACAAGCTTTGAGTTAGTGTCTGGTGTTCTATCATTTCAACCTTAAAACTAACAGTTCTTGTAGGACAGGTTTATTAGCAACAGTCTCTAGTCTTCCCTTTACCTGGGAATCTCTTAATTTGTCCTTCATTTTTGAAAAATAATTTTGCTAGATATAGAATTCTTGGTGAACCATTGTTTCAGCACTTTAAATATGTTGTTCCATTGCCTTCTGGCCTTCAAAGTTTCTCCTTAGAAATGCACTGAAAGGGAGCCTGGGTTGCTCGTCAGTTAAGCATCTGACTTGATCTCAGTACAGGTCTTGATCTCAGGGTCATGAGTTCAAGTTCCTGTGTTGGACTCCACACTGGGTGCATATCCTACCTAAAAAAGAAAAAAAAGAAAGAAAGAAATGGATTCTTAATCTTATCAAGAATTCCATGTATATGACAAGTCACTTTTCTATTGCTTTCAAGATTCTTTGTCTTTTCAAAGTTCATTATAATGTGTCATAGTGTGGACCTGAATTTTTCTTACTTGGAGTTCATTGTGCTTCTTGGGTGACTGAAGCCCACAACAAGCAATACTAGTAAACCTGGGAAGGGGGAAATCTGATTTCCAGAATTACATTTCCAAAAAAAATTACAAAGCATATAAAGAAACAGAAAAAGTATGGACTATTCACCGAAAACAAAGGAAATGTCAGAAAACACCACTGAGGAAATCCAGATATTAGATTTATTAAACCGACTTTAAATAAAGAGACATAAATGTGCTGAAAGAGCTAAAGGAAACTATGGACAAAGAACTAAAGGAAGCCAGAGTACATCTTAAAAAATACAATGTATCAATAAAGAGAACAATGAACAAAATAGAAATTCTGGCACTGAAAAGTACAATAGCTGAAACTACAAATGTACTAGAAGGGTTCAATAGCAGACCTGAGCAGGCAGAGAAATGAGTGAACTTAAATAAGACCACCAGTATTATCAAGTGGAGGAAAAGAAAGAAAACAACATGAAAAAGTGAACTCTTGGGACATCATAAAGCATCCAACATACACATTATGAAAGTCCCAGGAAAGTAGAGTAAGAGGCAGAAAGAATATTTAAAGAAATAATAGCTCCAAACTAACCAATCTGATGAAACATATGAATCTACACATCCATTTGTTTAGTGACTTTTTCAAATTATTTTTACAAAGTCTGTATTCCTTGTCATGTGTGATCACTGATGTCTGTTTTCCATTATTATGTCATTGGTCAGCCAGTGACAATTCCCAAAATGCCAAAATTTACTAGCTTCTTTTTTCATTAAATATTCCCGTTTGGGATGCCTGGGTGGCTCAGTGGTTAAGCACGTCTGCCCTCGGCTCAGGGCATGATCCTGGAGTACCAGGACTGAGTCCCACATTGAGCTCCCTACATGGGGCCTGCTTCTCCCTCTGCCTATGTGTCTGCCTCTCTCTTTCTGTGTCTCTCATGAATAAATAAATAAAATCTTCAAAAAATATATTCCCCTGCTTATTTTAAGGTTTTTCTTAGATCTCAGAGTTCTGAAAAGGTTATTTTGATAGTTTTTGCCAGCATAATGGTTACTTCAGTGAAAGAGTGGCTTCTTAGAGCTGTCTGCCATTTTTTATGACATCAGCTGGATTCTTTTTTATGGGACATGATTCCTATATTACCAGTTACTTATGGAAAGGTAAATTTTTATAAATGGACTAGTCTGTATATCAGTCGTAATTCTGTAAAGCTATTTTTATCCTTACTTATTAGTTCTGATGTGATTATATGGTATCCCTTAAAACCTATATGTCTTACTGTAAATATAGAAGTATTACTTTTATAATTCTCCTAGGATTTCCCCTACTTGTATCTCAGAATTTAGACAGAGTTTATATCATTTTAAAACTACTCTGAAATGGAATGTAATCTATTTAAAAAACTAGATTAATCTTAAACAGCAAAAAATTCATCAGACTTGCTTTGCTTTCTTTTAAAATCGATCTTATAAGATAATTTTAAAGAATGGTTTTTTAGCCTGAACACTAAACCAGATAAATCTTTTTTGTGTGGCTTGTCCTGAACTTTCTTGGAATATTAGTTGTCTCCCTGGTCTTTACCCACTAGGTGCCACTAGCACACATCCCCCAGATATGACAGCTGAAAATGTATTCAGTCATTGTCAGATGTCCCCCCAGGGGGGAAAAATTGTTTTAAAATTGAGAAGCACTGTTTTAAAGTAAAATTTATGCCAAGATCACAATTGATTTATTTACTTCACAAGGAGAGACAAACCTCCCCTTCTGCCATACCCACTCATTTTACAAATTAGGCAGTTAGTATTATTAGGAAGCTAAAACTGTCTAGTCAGGCAGTTCTCTTGGTCATTAAGAAAAGAAAATGATGGAAAATTTCAGTACCAAAATGTTGTTCTCTCCAGGGCTACAAAAAAGTAACCTTGATTTCTAGTTTGCTGTATAGCAGATTAACAAAATACTGTATTTGAAACCAATCAACTTTGAATACAATTTAGTATGCTATGGTTTCTGAAAAGTCTTTTCTGTAGTCCTAACCGCTTGTGCATATTTTATGACATATTCCAAAACAAACCTTAATACTTTTAATATCCAAATTAAACTTGATGTATAGGTGATAATTAGAGGTGATTTTGAAGGTAATTGTTTCATAGAATTATAATTATCAATATCAATTGGTTAATAATCCTGATAAAACCAACTAAAATAGGATGCAACCCATATGAAATTTGTGGTTTGCAACTTACTTATATGTAAGAAATTTAGTCATTGGTATGGAATCTTTGTTTCCCTTTATTTTCATATTAAATTTGAAGTGAACTATTAATTTTGTTTCCATTTTTAGCTGTAGCACCAGTTGTACCTGATTTAAGTAGTGACATTGATACAAGTAATTTTGATGACTTGGAAGAAGATAAAGGAGATGAAGAAACGTTTCCCATACCTAAAGCTTTTGTTGGCAATCAGTTACCCTTTGTAGGATTTACATATTATAGCAATCGTAGGTAAGTATGCTAAACATTGATTTTAGGGGTAGGTACTCATTTTGTTGAGGTCTATTATTTTCTTAGGGATATCTCAAAATCACTTTAAGAACATTTAATGGTATATGAAGAGATTTTAATATGCCATTTTTCAGTGATGCATGATATTTGTAGTATTCCATATTTCATTTCTTTTAAACTCATCCATTGTCAAGATGCCATGTTTCAGAAATTATTTGCTGAGTAATGTGTTATATATGTTCAGGTTATAGCAACTAATAAATTCTATTAATACAATATCTTGGTTAAGCTCATTATCTGATTTTGTAATATGTTTTTTTTTTTTTTTAAGATTATTTATTTAGGGCAGCCTGGATGGCTCAGCGGTTTACTGCTGCCTTCAACTCAGGGCATGATCCTGGAGACCCAGGATTGAGGCCCATGTCAGGCTCCCTGCATGGAGCCTGCTTCTCCCTCTGCCTATGTCTCTGCCTCTCTCTCTCTCTCTCTCTGTGTCTCTCATGAATAAATAAATTTTTAAAAAAGATTATTTATTTATTTATTCATGATAAACACACAGAGAGAGAGAGACAGGCAGAGGGAGAAGCAGGCTCCATGCAGGGAGCCCAATGCAGGACTCGATTCTGGGACCCTAGGATCACTCCCCGGGCCGAAGGCAGGCGCCAAACCATGAGCCACCCAGGGATCCCCTGTAATATGTTTTGGAACAACAAATAGTTTTCTAGTATGATCATCATTATATTGATGTTACAAAGGCCTATAGTTTTTAGTAATGCAAAAATTGATTCCTCCCCAGAAAATCGCTAATGAATTTACGTGTCTTATAGCATGTAAGACCTTGTGATCTTGGACAAATAACTTTAAACTTTTATGCCTCCATTTCCTCAACAATAGGGATGATGATGGTGATGATACTTGTCTCATAGGACTATTATAAGGGTTAATTAAATCAAAACAGTAGAACACTGAACATTAATATTCAGTTAGTGTTAGCTGTCATTTGTATGAGCTGATGTTAACTTTAGTCTTCAAATGGGCTTGAGATATAAACATTTAACATTTCAGTATGCTGAGCATTCATTCATTCATTCATTCATTCAACAAACATGTTTGCCAGACAGTCTGGGTGGCTCAGAGGTTTAGCGCCGCCTTCAGCCCAGGACATGATCCTGGAGACCATGGATCAAGCCCCACGTCAGGCTCCCTGCATGGAGCCTGCTTCTCCCTCTGCCTGTGTCTCTGCCTCTCTCTCTGTGTCTCTCATTAATAAATAAATAAAATCTTTAAAAAATAAAGATCATGTTTGCCAACTTATTTTTTTGCCAGGTATATGCTAAGCACCAAGGTGCAGGGAGAAAGATGAATAAGATATGGTTAGTACCTTCTCTTAAGATGCTCATATCCTAGCGAGGGAATGGATATATTTTAAATTAAGCAAAAAGTGAACTTTTTTTATAAGAGCCTATTCAGGTCAAGTTTAGAAAACAGGAATGCAATTTAATCCTGCCTTATGAAATCTCTCCAGTAATCCAGTTGTAAGTCAGTACTGGATACTTTTTGTTGTACTACAGATAGTACTTGACTTTTGACTCTTAGAAAAGTCCAGTATTTTAATCCTTCCCCTCCCCAACACCCATGAATATAATATTGTGGCTATTTTATATTGAAGTATATATATATAGACAAGTTTCCTAGTGGTTTTTGCTTAAAAAAAAAAACTTTCTTTCTTTTTTTTCTTTTTTTCTATTATCAATTATTCTTTGGTTTGGTTTCTGAAACACTTGAAAAGTTGATATAAACAACCTCCAGTGTTTTTGGATTTTCTGTTGTTCATAGAAGTTAATGACTTTATTTAGGTTTATCTATATAAAAGTAATCTTGAATTAAGTAAACATTATATATACTATTTGTAGTACATTGTCATGTACTTGATTATGTTCTCTGGGTTTTCCTTGCATCCATATGATGCATATCCCAAACGAATTTCCAGGTTTCTCAAAAGTAAAAATTGTATTCTGTTCTTTTTTTTTTTTTTTATTCTGTTCTTTTTTTAAAAAAAAAATCTTTTGGTAATTTTTTTTTTTTGAAAGATTCTATTTATTCATGGGAGACACACACACACACACACACACACACACACACACACAGAGGCAGGCAGAGACACAGGCAGAGGGAGAAGCAGGCTCCACGCAGGTAGCCCAATGCAGGACTCAGTCCCGGGAGTCCAGGATCACACCCTGGGCCAAAGGCAGGCTCTAAACCACTGAGCCACCAAGGGATTCCTGTATTCTGTTCTAAAGTACCACCACCTTATTGAATAACATAGTGTTGTTTTATAATTGCTTATTACATGAGTGGTTGAAGGTGTGGTTATCTTAAAGAATCAGCAAAATACTGATTAGCCTTATGGTAATTAGTCTAAGTATAATTTTGAGTTACTGTCATGAAATAGAAAACTTCTGAAATTCTTACTCCTGAAATCCAAACATACTTTTAGAGATCTTTATTGCTGAAATATAGCTAAATGAAGAATGATTTATAATGGTTTAAAGGTTAAACCTTATTATTTTTATTTATTTGTAATAATTTAAAACCTCTCAAAAAGTTACTTAAATGACCAGATTCTATATGAAAGCAGCAATATAATATATACAGTAACTTTGAAAGAAAAAAGAAGATAAAAAGTGGAAGAATGAATCAATGTGTACAAGTGATGTCCTTATATTTTCAGTGCTGCATTCAAGAGAGTTATATTATTAACTTTGCAGAGGTCAAATATTAACCTCAGTTATATAGCATATTAAAATTTAGAAGAGGGGGGACACCTGGGTGGCTCAGCAGTTGGGCACTTGCCTTCAGCTCGAGTTGTGATCCGGGGATCCGGGATCGAGTCCTGCATCAGGCTCCCTGTGAGGAGGCTGCTTCTCCCTCTGCCTGTGTCTCTGCCTCTCTCTCTCTCTCAGTCTGTGTCTCTCATGAATAAATAAATAAATCTTTAAAAAAATAAAAATAAGATAAAATTTAGAAGAGGGACGTGTGGGTGCCTCAGCAGTTTGGTGCCTGCCTTTGGCCCAGGGCATGATTCTGGAGTCCCAGGATCGAGTCCCATGTCAGGCCCCCTGCATGGAGCCTGCTTCTCCCTCTGCCTATGTCTCTGCCTCTCTCTGTGTGTGTGTGTGTGTGTCTCTCATGAATAAATAAATAAAATCTTTAAAAATATAAAATTTAGAGGAAATCTTGGAGACCAAATGGTCTGATTTCTTATCTAATTCAGATTCCACTGGTATTGCTATATGATTTTATTTACATTACATAATGTGGAATCTCACACTGAATTTCTGAGACACTCAGTAGTTAATGGATTGAAGTTGTACTAAATCTAGATTTTGTGATTTGTTACACGGGACCTTTTCTCTACAAACCTGTTACATAGTGCGTATTACTGTCTCCTGATTATTTGATTCTCTACTGAATCTGAATAGCTTTCCATGGAAAATACAAATTAACATTTTCCTGGGTTTTTTTTTTTTTTTTTAGAACACTGTTATATATTTTTAATGGTAATTAAAGGAACTTGTCTTCTTTTAAAAAAACTATTAATGAATATGTAGTGCATTATCAGCTGCCTATAATAGCTATGAACTATTTAGTAGCTATTTGACATCTTTTTGAAGATGTTCTCCTGATGAACCAAGGTGGTGACTATAGTGGTGGTGATGATAGAGGTATTAATGGTGGTGGTTGTAGCATGTTAGGGGAAGTAGCAAGATCAGTAGCAGAGGCTACTACCTCTACCTCTAGCTAGTCCCCTTACCTTTATATAACATTTGAGAATTTGGAAAAATTTTTTTCATATGATCTGTTTAGATGTGTTTGATAATCTCATAAGATGTCCATAAAAAGATTTCTATAAGTCACTACTGTCTTATATGTAATTCTGACTGTACTGAATTTAAAGAGCCTTGTAAGCCTTGGAATCTCAAAATATTAGCAGGACACCACCAGAACTTTAGGTTATATTAACCGAACTTAAGGCTAAAGCTCCTTTTTTTTTTTTTTGTCCAGAAAGGCAGTATCAGTCTTGGCTAAAGAATAATTGGGGCAGAGAGAGAAGTTGTGCCCATGTCTTTAGAAGTTAACAAATCCTTATCCCCAATCCCTAATCCAAAAAGCTCCATAAACTAGGGCACCTGGATGGTTCAATTGGTTAAGTGTCCAACTCTTGCTTTCAGCTCAGGTTGTGATGTCAGGGTTGTGAGTTCAAGCACCGTGTTGGGCTCCATGCTTGGAGTGGAACTTACTTACTTAATAAATAAATAAAACCAAAAAAGCTCTAAAAACTGGAACATTTTAGAGGTTTGTTTGGTGACAAAAGCTGCCATAATCTGCTCTCATGGCCAAAAACCTAATCTGAACTAATTTGAGACTATTAGTGGTTTTTATTTATCCTACTTGGTATGAATATTCATATGTTTGCTGCAGGAATAGTAAGGTATATGATTATAGAGTGCCACTTCTGACCTAAATGGGGGTTTTATTTAACATATATATCACTTTTATACTGTTTCTAAAATAAAAAATTATGATCTTGTATTCAATTTTTCAAAAGCATAGCAAAGTACAATACTGAACATAAAAAAGACACGTAGTATATATGGTTGTTATTAAATACTGAAGAGTTTTTTGGTTTTTTTACTTTTAAAACTTCCTCTCAGATACTTATCTTCAGCAAATCCTAATGATAACCGAAGTAGCCCCAATGTGGATAAAAGCTTGGTAGGTATTCTCTTATTATTTTTTTAAAAAGTTGTTTTGTAAATGGTTTATTTTGTATATGTGATAGTAAATAAATATATGTTACTTCTGAATGTGTGGTAGTGGACTTAAATTTTGATAGCACTTTTTACCTATTGTCTTCTTCCAACTTGATATCTTGCCTGAGTATCAAATGGGATATTTTATGTTGAGATAATTAGTAAACTATAAATTGCTACATATATTGTCAGTGGCAGTCTTCCTAATCTTTGGAATTATGAGTTTATGATAAATCAATTTACCAGTAAGGATCTTGACAGGAAAACAAATAACACATTCAAAAGGCTTAACTAAAGTTTTGTGTGTATGTGATAAAACATACATAACATAAAATTTACCATTTTAGCTATTTTTAAGTGTACAGTTCAGTGGAATTAATATTCTTCACATTGTTATGTAACGACCACCATCTGTCTCCAGAACTTTTTCTTCATCCCAGACTAAAGTTTTGTATACATTAAACTCTTTATTCCACTCTCTGTAGTCCTGAGTTACTATCCTACTTCTTCTGTCTCTACGAATTGGATTATTCTAAGTACCTCATGTAAATGGAATCATACAATTTGACTTTTTGTGATTGGCTTATTTCACTGAGCCTTAATATCCTTAGGGTTTCTTCATGTTGTAACATATATCAGAATTTGATTCCTTTTTAAGACTGAATGTATTCTATTGTATGAATATACCATATTTTGTTCATTTATTAAGAGAGTTTACCTAAAGGGCTATTTACCTTGCTATGAGCAGGGTCAAGGGGAGCAATAAATAAAGGGTGCAATGATTAACAACATGGGGGAAAGCTCTTGTCCCCAGTCTGAGGGACAAGGAGAGACAAGTATTGTTACCACAGCTCAGAAAAGCTGTCCTCATCAAAGAGGAAGATAGAATATAGAACATTGCCACAGTACGGCAATAAAAGGGTGGGGAGAATGAATACTTTCTTTCTCCCACTTTCTAATTTCCTGCTGGTGTCTCCCATATGGTATAACTAACCCTAAAATCACAGGCAATAGAACTCAGGTAATGCAGTCTGTAGATTGCAACATAAAGTAGGGCAGAGGATGGATTTCATGGCTCTAAAAGAGAGGGAGCAAATGGAAGAATAACCAGTACAGTCAGCATTATCTAATTTGTCCACTGAAAATTATTGTTGTAAGTAAATATTAGAGACAGGAGTCCTTTCTATTGTCTGTATAGCTCATGTTCATGAGACAGAAGTTTAAAAAAATCTTACTTTGATTTGAGAAGGTCTTTTTCAGTTGACCATGGCTTTTCCTAGAAATATTAGACACAATTGGGGTGCTTGGCTGGCTCAATTGGTAGAGCATGAGACTTTCAGTCTTGGGGTTTTGAATTCAAGCCCCATGTTGGGCATAGAGCTTATTACTTAAAGAAAATATTAGAATAATTATTTGTCCATCCTTGGAGCATTTTTTGAACTCTTTGTACTGTAGCCTACATATTAGGGGGAGGGGAGTAGGTAGCAATCATTTTTTAAAAGCTGATGTAATTCTTCTCTTTCTTGACACATTTACTCTTAAATTAAGAGAACATGCAATTTGAAGGGAGAGTGGGGAAAAGATAGTGGACTGTGTGAGGACTCGTTAGCTGTTTTGATCATCTCTTTCAAATTCTCATCTCCTTAGAGCTATCTATGTGCCAAGTTATATAGCAGGGGCTCAGAAATCTTTGAAGAACCTTTAACCTAGGGAAGATGACAATAGGAGCTGCAATAACCCAGTTCTCATTGTCTTACTTATCTGTAGGATTAGAAGTACATAGGACTTTAAAAAATATGTAGTGGAGTCATGTTTTCTTTGGGCTGATCTTGTTCAGTGGTGATTGTCAGAAGTTTCTGTCACTGGCTGCTGCTGCTACCTTTTATATTTTGCTCTGGTAAGATCACAGGGGAAGTAGAGTACTTTGATGTCCCTACTCTTTCTGTTAACATAGAGATAAATAGGAAAGTCAAGTCTCCAGCAGAGATGTTAATGAACAGCTTTGCAATTTCCAAACAAAATGAATAATTTTCATTCCTATCTTATTTTTTTTTTTTTTGCTACAAATAACACTGATTAATCCCTCTTCCTTGGAACTTTTATAACTCTTTCATGTTCCCATTATTTCCTTGTTTTTCTTCCCATCACTTTAGATTTTATTTTCAGTCTCCTTTGCAAGGCAAAATCTCTTTCCCCTTCCTCATCTTCTCTCCCCTTCTTCCCTTCTTCTCCTTTAGTTGTTAAGTGTTTCTCAAGATAATTCTGATCTTGGCTGTCTGCTCATTTTCTATGAGTAATCTGACGTATGTGCAGCTTGCTTCTCTGAGCTCCAGACCTTGCATCTCTCCTCTGACTAGATTTCTCTTCTGTGCTTCTTTCAGCACCTCAGCCTAGGGCAGAGCTAAGCTCATAGTTACCTTCTCTTTACCACCTCCCCCAGCAGTTCTTATTGTGTTCTCTATTTTATTGTATGGTATTGTTCCTCTCTTCCTTTTTTCCCCTCTTTTCTTATCTGATCTTTAAAAAAATTGTATTGAAGTATAGTTGACATATAATGATACATTAATTATTTCAGGTATACAACATAATGACTTGACAATTCAATGTATTACTCGATGCTCACTATAAGTGCAGTTACCAACTGTCACCATACATTGTTATTATAATATTATTGACTATATTCCCCGTGCTGCACTGTTTCATCTCTTTTCTTATTTCTAATCAGTTGTTAGGTTCTAAATTCTACCTTCTGACTGACAACAGTTATCCATTTCCTCCTCTTAATTCCTGTAGCCTCTGCCTCACATCAAACTTATATACTCCTTTGCCTGAACTATCTCAAAAGCCTATTAATTGGTTACTTTGATTAGATTTTTTCTGCCCTCTACTCTGTTAACCTTATTGTTAATGAAGCGATATTTCTAAAATCCCAATACTATGTTGTTTCCCTTTTTGAAATGCTTATGGGTTGAATGAAGTATCTAACTGCTTACTGTTTTTTGCATACAAGAAACGTGGTCTCACTCACCTTTTCAGATTTTATGAAATTCATTATATTATATTCTGTTCTCTGCCTGTACTTGATTTCTTCCCTTTTCCAAAATGTATTTACTTCTGCTTCTCTACTTTTGGACTCATTCATTCTGGCTAAAATGCCTTTTTCTACTACCTTCTCCATTTAGTAAATATCTTCATCTTGTAGGTCTGATCTCAAACATTACATTTTCTTGACAGAATTAGATGTGACCCCTTCCGTCCTTCAGAATACCTCCTATATAACTTTATCCATCACCACATTATACTGTAATAGTTGTGTGTATGTTTTGGGGTTATTGTAGGTTCTTTTCACCCTCTTATTCTCTATACTCCTCTGTTTAATTCTTAGCTTCATGAGCACAGGGACCAAATCTTAATTTTTTATGTTACTATTGCCTACCACAGTGCCTGACATATTTCTAGGTGTTGAAAAAATGTTACTAAGTTAATAGTAGTTTCAGATAGAAAGGAAAAGGTTAAGATTGAACCAAATAACTCCTTCTTGAACAAGTTTAGAATGGTAACACAAACTTGTTATTTTTAAGTTCTATATGAATATTCTTAGTAGGATGAGTTTTGTTTTGTTTTTAATTAAAGCAGGAAAATTTGCAAAAAACAATTTATAAGCTCGAAGAACAGCTGCATAATGAAATGCAATTAAAAGATGAAATGGAACAGAAATGCAGGTGAGAATATATTTTATGTGTTTTTAACATTTAAAGTTGTATAGCACATACTTATTTTAAAACTTGCCATCTATAAAACACTTGAAAAGAAATTGGAAATGAGGTGGAGATACAGAGGTTGCTGCTTATATACAATAAAGAATGTCTTGGCTAGAACTGGAAAGTAGTATTTATGTAGGCATTAATTATAGACATATTATCCTCAGAATATTTAAAGTGCATTTGCCCCTGGTGGTCTTTATTAAAAAACTATAGTGCTGATTCGCTTAATGGCTGATTGATTACTTTTCTCTGCCATTTTAATTAGCTGACTGAAAATGCAATTTAGTTTACATTAAATAAGGTGTTTTCTAAAATGTAAATGTTATTAAATATTAAAATTGTTAAATCTAATAAGAATCTGTATTTGTGAAATATCTAATGATCAAGATCATTTGAAGTAACCTGGCATGATGTTGAGTTACTTATTAACTACAAACAATAACTTTATATACATTTATATTTTTGTGAGTGGTATTGAATAAATGAAATACAGAGGTAACACAGAGATTTAGTATTCAACAAATGGAATTAGGAAAACTGGCAATTTTTTGATTGAGCCAAAGAAGAAATAGGTAAAATTCTCATTGCATACCATTCCTGTTAGGTTAAATACATAAATATGTAGTACAAACTTTTTTCAGAAAAATACATATAAAGCAAATAATTAACTGATCCCAGGATTTGGAAAGAATTTCTAAGTATAAAATATGGAAATAAGGGAAGGAAATGGAAATAAATATGTTGTTTCTTCATGCAAAATTAAACTAGTGATAGTGGTAGTGGAGGGGATCAATTTGAGGACGAAATAGGAATGGCCCAAAAGGCCTATAATGATAGGAAAGTGTTGGAGAAGAAGGGCAGCCTAAGATGGGGGTGGGAAGGTTGACAAACAAGTAGATCATAGAGAACTTTGGTTCTGACAAGCTAAGGAATTTGGAATTTATCCTAAAGATGATGGAAAAACATTGAAAGTTATTAAACTAAATTTTAAAAAACTGATCAAATTTGCTTTTTAAAAAGAACTCTCTGGTTAAGCTGGCAGCACTTGACATTTATTCAGCTAAATGGGAATGAGGGAGGATGATGAGTCAAGGATGATTCCTAGGTTGTGTTCTCTCTTGGGGACACCTACAATAAAAACAAATTGGTATTATGGGTAAGGATGTAGAGAAGAGGGAATAACATTTTTGTATCGAGTGAGGTATTTGATGAAGCATCCATGTGAAACATTGCACATACAGATTTGAAGCTTAGGGTTATGTTCAGAGCCAAAGAAAACAAATTGTAATGGAGATAATACACTTTTAATTTATCTCAACTTTTTGACTAGGTTGTTATGTGGTACATTTACTAAATTATATATGCCACCTTACCTTTCATTATTTAATGTTGTATAAAGGCTAACTTTTGTTTATTAGTGAGTATTACATGAAGGAGTTCAGGGATCTTAACCTGGATCTCCTGGTGATAATGGACCTCCCCGCAAAAGGTCCATAGATAGAATTCAAGATTCTTAAATTTGGATGAGAATAAGTGAGTATTTTCCATAACTTATAACTAAAATTGAGCAATTCCTTCCACTATGAACAAAAGCAGTAATCTGTATTAGCAGTAGCTGTGATTTTTTTACTAATAGATTCCATAAATATTTTCATATATTATAATTATCTCTATCATTTGTGCTCATCACCACTTTGAAATTACTGCCACTAGATCTTGTGATTTAATGTATTAATAAAGAAGCACACATATTACTGAAACATACATTTATGTATTTTAAGGAGAAAGAGAGCACACAAGCACCGGGGGTCAGGGTGTGGAAGAGGGAATCTTAAGCAGACTCCATGCCCAGTGTGAAACCCGACAGAGGGCTTGATCTCGTGACGCTGAGGTCATGGCCTGAGCTAAAATCAAAAGTTGAATGCTTAACTGACTGAGCCATCTAGGTGCCCCCATACATTTTAAAATTTAAGACTGAATTTTAATATATTGTTGGCTTTTTTAAATCCTATATTTTATTTTATTCTCTAAAATCTATTATTCTGGGAAAAGGTCACAAGCTTCACCAGACTGCTAAAGGAATCCATAGCAAAAAAATGTAAAGACATCTTAGTTAGATGGAAGAGTAAGGATTGTGGTATTCCCCCACTGGGCAATAAAAAAATAAACCTATTTCTAATCTATATTGCTTTTGTTTTTGCAGAACTTCAAACATAAAACTAGACAAGATAATGAAAGAATTGGATGAAGAGGTACTTTTTGTTTTCTAATCAGAAGTTTTCCTTTTTGAGAATTTTTTCGTCTTTTAGATTGTTTTGTTTTCTAAGAAAATTGCATTTGAACTTTTTATAGACTAAAATACAGAACAGAGTCAAAGATCTATAATGAAAGCCTCCCTTAGGACCTGCAGGTTTAAGTGATACAGATTAGATTATACTTTAGTTTCCTTTGTGTATATCCTTTTATTCTAAAACCATGTTGAAATATTAGTACATAAATTTTATTTCACTGGTTCTTAACATTTGAAAAGTGAGAAGCTAGAGAATCAAATGAGATCTGGAACTACAGCAGAAAGAGACAAAGAGGGAAGAGGAATATATTAAATTGTAAAAAAAAAGTCTTTTTTAAAGGACTGACATTAACATAATTTTATGTAATCAAATGGGAAATGATTGATTTTAGAATTACTCATGTTTTCCGTGGTCACCTAGCAGGAGGCTTTTATTATCAGGGAAACATTTATGATTCAGATGTTTATTTGCAAATATATAGTACATCGTCTTCATTTTGATCAAGCTTATAATATCTTTCTACTGTGTGTATGAAGAGTAGCCTAAAAAGAAACATACTTTCTATAGCCTTATTGAATACTTCCTTTGTTTCTTTTTTCTTTGTTTTTTTTTTTTTTTTACATTTAATCTTTCTAGTGGTTTTTGTTCTGTCTTAAAATTCTCTTCCCTTAAGGAATAGTATTTGTCAGTGGTTTTTTGTTTTTTTCATTTGTAGCTTTTGATATGCATACACATATAATACATACATTTACATACATACCCATGTAATACAAATATATATAATAGTTCACCAGCTTGCCGTTGGTCATTGTGTACTTAGCAATATTTATTTAGCTCTAAGTATATAAGAAATCCATCTTGCAAATCCTCAGCTTTGGATATTTCATTTCTAAAACATAGATGAAATTCTGGTATGCTAGATTTTAAGTTAAGATCAATCCAGTAAGAAGACATAGCATTCATAAATTTGTATCTACCAAGTAGCAGAGTTACAAAATATGTGAAGTAAAAGCTGATAAAACTGAAAAGATAGAGAAATCCACAATTATTGTTAGAAACTTCAATATCACTCTATAGACAGAAAATCAGCAAACGGAACCCAATCACACCATCAACCAACAAGATCTGTTTAACAATTCTAAAACCTTCAACACAAAAAAAACCTAGCAAAATAAACATTTTTCTTAAGCACTCAAGTAATACATACCAACACAGACTATATCCTGAGCAAACTTCTACCAAAAAGAAAAAAATTAAAAACATAGAGTGTGTTCTCTGACCAAAATGTCATCAAACTAGAATGACTAACAGATATTGGGCAAATCTGCAAATATATGGAAACTAAACAACAGAGTTCTAAATAATCCATAGGTCAAAGAGAAGTCTTAAGGGGACTAAAAGAATATGTTGGAATGTTAATTATGTTTCATAAAGTTATGGGTTTTTTTAAGGTTTATTTGTTAATTTGAGAGGGAAAGTATGAGCAGGGGGAGAGTCAGAGGGAGAGGGAGAGAAGCAGACTGAGCTACCCAGGCACCCTCTCAAAGTTATGTTAAAGAGTTATGGCATATAAAAAAGAATGAAATCTTGCCATTTGCAGCAACATACATAGTCCCAGAAGGTTTTAAATAAGGCAGACAGAGAAACACAGATACTATATAATTTCAGTTATATATGGAATCTACAAAACAAACAAAAAAATGGGCTCTTAAATACAGAGAACAAACTAATGGTTGCGGGGATATAGGTGAAGTAAGTGAAAAGGATTAAGAGGTACAAACTTCAGTTATAAAATAAATAAGTCCTGAAGATAAAATGTATGCTGTTGGATATTGGAGTACATGGTGAGCCTTTAGCAATGTAAGGAACTGTTGAATTGCTGTGTTATTTACCTAAAACTAACATAACCTTGTGTGTCGACTATACCTCAATAATAAAATAAGTTGTGGTTCTTAATCTTTAAAAAAAAAACTTGAACAGTGAAAGTAAAACATAAAAATTTGTGGGATGCAGCTGACATAGTGGCTCTAAGGGAAATTTATACATTAAAGACACACATTATAAAAAAAAAAAGATGAAAAATCTCAAATCAATCATCTAAGCTCCTACCTCAAGAACTCAGAAGAGCAATATAAACCCAAAGCAAGAAGGGGGAAGGGAAAATAAAGATAAAAGCAGAGATCAATGGAATTGAAAACAAAAGCAATAGAAGAAAATCAATGAAAACAAAAAGCCAGGTGTTTAGAAAATTGACAGACCTCTAGCAAAATTGATAAAAAAGAGGACACAAATGTTCAGTATCAAGAATAAAACAGGGCAGGCATATCACTAAAATCCCTATAGATAATCAAAAGGATCATAAAGGAATACCACAAACAACCCTTAACATGTAAATGTGAAATTTAGGTGAAATGGACAAGTTCTTCCAAAAGTAGGAACTACCACAATTCACACAATGTGAAATTAGATTATTTGAATAGTCCTATATAACTATTAAAATGAATGCATATTTACAAGTTTCCCCAAAATAGCGGTGCCTGGGTAGTTCAGTTAAGCATCTGACTCTTCGTTTCAATTCAGGTTATGATCTCATGGGTCATGGAATTGAACCCCCACATGGGACTCTGTCCTCAATGGGGAGGGAGTCTGCTTGAAGATTCTCTCCTGCCTCTCCCCTGCACTCGCACGCACGCATGCCTACTTTCTTTTTCTCGAATAAATAAATCTTTTAAAAAAATTAAAACTTCCCAAAAAGTAATCTCCAGGACCAGGTGGTTTTACTAGAGTGTTACCAAGCGTTTTAAGGCGAATTCATACTAATCTACACTATCTCTTCCAGTTTATATAAAAGAAGAGAACACTTCCCACTGAGTTTTATAAGACTAGAATTATCCAGATAACCAAATCTAACCGAGAGAGTACTACAAAGAAAACCATAGATCAGTACCCTTCATTTATGAAAATTTTTGATACTTAACAGCTTGGGTTTTGAAAAGTTCTTAGACATGACATACAAACATGATGCACATAAGGAAAATAATACAACAAATTAGATTTTTTCAGAATTAACAGTGTTTGTTCTGTGAAAGATGCTGATGAAATGACAAAATACAGACTGGAAAAAAATTATTTGCAAAGTATATATCTCACAAAGGACTCTATTTAGATTATTTAAAGAACTCTAAAGCTCATCAGTAAGTAAATAATCCTATGTGAAAACTGCAGAGGACATGTACCGTTCTTCAGAGTGGATAACAAGCACTGAAAAGATGATCGACATCATTAACCATGAGGGAAATGCAAATTAAAACCACAATGAGATATCACTTTATAATCATTAGAGCAAGTAGAATAAAAAATAGCATCAGTACCAAAACTGGCAAGAATATAGGGAAACTGGGTCACTTATACATTATAGATGGGAATGTAAAATTGTACAGTCTGGAAAAGATTTTGGCAGTTTCCTGAAATATTAAGCATGCAGGTGACCCAGTAATTGTACTATTGGGCATTTATCCCAGAAAAAAATGAAAACTTATATCTTCAAAAAACCTATATACTACTGTTCACAGTAGCCTTATTTGTAAGAGCCAAAAACTAGAAATAATCAAAATGTCCTACAATAGGTGAATGGTTGAACCAAGTTTGATACATCTATACCATGGAGTTAATACTACTCTGCAACAAAAAGGCATGAACTATTGATAACACACAACTTGGATGGATCTCATCGGCATTATATTGAGTGTTAAAAGCCAATCCTAAAAGGCATGCTGTGTTATTCCATTTATATGTTTTCCAAAAATGACAAAATTATACAGATGAAGGACATATCATTTGTTGCCAGGGATATGGGTGGTGGGAGAAGGGTGATGTGTGCAGCTATAAGTAGTGGCTGGCTGGAAGGTGATCCTTGTGCTGATGGAAGAGTTCTGTATTTTTTTTTAAGATTTTATTTATTCATGAGAGACACAGAGAGACAGAGGCAGAGACACAGGCAGAGGGAGAAGCAGACTCCATACAGGGGTCCCCACGTGGGACTTGATCCCGGGTCCCCAGGATCATGCCCTGGGCTTAAGGTGGTGCTAAACCACTGAGCCACCCGGGCTGCCCACAGTTCTGTATCTTGAATGTGGTGGTGGTGGTTATGTAAATCTACCCATGAGATAAAATAACATTACTACATACACCTAGCAATATCAATTTTCTGATTTTGTTACTGTACTATTGTTACATAAAAATGTATCTAATAGGGGAAACTGAGTGGAAAAAAACATGAAATCTCTTAGTACTGTCTTTGCAGTCTCCTGAAATGTATAATTATTCCAATTTTAAAAATGAAAAAATTAAAGTTAGAATGATAAAATCTTAGAATTGGAAAGATCTTGGATGATCTCTGTAGGTTTTACTGAATATAACAGCATCTTATTTAAAACAAGAGTTCCGCTTAGTGATGGGAAAGCCCAGAAAAATACTATATAGGAGATTTTCCTAGTGTGGAATCTTAAAGATAAAAATGAAGCATCAAAAGCAAGGTATGTGGGAAGTGATAACTCAGAAACAATATAAATTTTTAAGTTGTGAAGATTTGGTTGGGTATTTTTTTTCTTTAACTCTCCCCTCCCGTGTGATTTCATTCTCTAAGTATTTCCTTCATTATTTTTTAATATGCATTAGTAGGGAGATACACAGAACATTTTAGAAAAGGTAGGTTGTTGAGACAAGAAGAGGATTAAGGGAGACACGGGGCAACCAGGCAAGATGGCGGCGACCAAGAGGAAGCTTTGTGGAGGCTTGGCGGTTCAGGCGAAAAAACCAAGAAGGAATGAAAAAGATTCCAAGCAGCCAGCTAAGCTGCGCAACATGGCAGAAGAGGCGGAGGAAAAGGAGAAAGTCCATATCCCAGGCCCCGTTTGCAAGGGCAAGTAGAAAAATGGAACAGATTCTCATCTTTTCTTCCAGAGGAATAAAATTCAGAAGAAGGCATTTAATGCAAGATTTGAGAATGTTGATGCCTCATTCTAAAGCAGATACAAAAATGGATCATAAAGACATTGTCATTAATGAGGTTTGTGAAACGAAAAACTGCAATAAATGTATCTATTTTGAAGCTAAGAAAAAACAGGATCTCTATATGTGGCTTTCAAATTCACCTCATGGACCATCTGCTAAATTCCTTGTTCAAAACATTGATACCCTAGCTGAGCTAAAGATGACTGGAAACTGAAAGGTTCTTGGCCCCTTTTGTCATTTGACCCTGCTTTTGATGAATTACCACATTATGCTTTATTAAAAGAACTCTTAATTCAGATCTTTAGTACATCATGGTATCATCCCAAAAGCCAACCATTTGTGGACCACGTGTTTACTTTCACCATTTTGGATAATAGGGTATGGTTTTGGAACTCTCAGATCATAGAAGAAGATGCTGCTCTTGTAGAAATAGGACCTCGTTTTGTCTTAAATCTCATAAAGATTTTCCAGGGAAGTTTTGGAGGACCAACTTTATATGAAAATCCTCACTACCAGTCACCAAACATGCATCGGTGTGTCATAAGATCCATCACAGCTGCAAAATACAAAGAGAAGCAACAAGTGAAAGATGCACAGAAAATGAAAAAGAAAGGACCAAAGACTATTCTTCCACATGATCCCACTGCAGATGTTTTTGTTATACCAGCTGAGGAAAAACCAATAGAAATACAGTGGGTAAAACCAGAGCCGAAAGGGGATTTGAAGGCAAGAAAGAAAGGGATTTTCAAAAGGCAAAGAAAAATGAAACAGAAGATGAAGAGTGGCAATGCAAAATGAATCAGTGGATAACTAACTTCTTAGTAATTTTATATTTATTTTGTATTCAGTGTGTAAATACTTTTTTTATTATCCAGGACTACCTTACATCTCATTAGTGTGGTATTTAAGACAGAGAAAAACCAAATTAAAATTCGTGGCTTCAAAAAAAGGGCGGGGAGACACAGGGACTAGTGAACTTACTACACACACTAGCATTTGGTACCATTTGAGTTTATACCATTTAATTGTCAAATGTGTAATAATTATCTTTCATATTTATATATTTAATTTAGGATTATAAATAAACCAAAATATTGGTAATATGCAATCTGGTCATCTTAAACTAATAAAGCAGCTCTCTAATAAGATTCATAGGGTTTTTTATATTCATGGATTTAAAAATCTGAAAATTTTCCATATCTAGTTTGAATAAGGGGATTCTATCTTCTTATAAGGCATGCTAATTCTATTCTTAGAAATTGTCATTAGCAGGTACTTTCTGATTTTGAAACAAAAAAATCCATCCTAAGTTTCTGTGTGTTTTATTTTTAAAGAACACAGTATTCCCGGACTGAGTATTATATAGCAATGGCATTGTAATGATATAAGTAAAACGACCAATTTTTTTTAAAAGACAATATAAAGTATGTATGAGTGAGATGACAAAAGTCTGGGATTTGCTTTAAGACGTTTCAGCAGTAAAAAGGGACAGGGAGAATGGATGAATGAATGGCAATATTTTGAAGACTGTTTGAAACTGAAATGAATATTTAGGTGTTCATTTTGGGTGTTTTGACTGTTTTGCTTAGAATTTGAAAAATTTTGTAATAAAAATTAATTTCTAAAATATATATATATAAAAAAGAACACAGTATTCCTCTAAATACATGAAGAGTTTAATTACAACGGTAACTTATATCATTATGTTTTCAGGGAAATCAAAGAAGAAACCTAGAATCTACAGTGTCTCAGATTGAGAAGGAGAAAATGTTGCTACAGCATAGAATTAATGAGTACCAGAGAAAAGCAGAACAGGAAAATGAGAAGAGAAGGAATGTAGAAAACGAAGGTAAATTGTTACTACTTTTGAAGAGCACTGGAATTTCTGTCTTAACACTATCCTTGAGGTTTTTGTCATGAAGTTGTCTTAAATTTAGGGTCTATGAAGTCAGTAGTAATGCTTTAGCTACAAAAGTGATTTTCATCCCTGTGTGCATATTGAAATCTCTTGGGAAGCTTTAGAGACTACTAATGCCTAAGGCCCGGAAATTCTAATTTTAATGATCTAGACATGTGGCCTGGGCCTTGGTATTTTCTATAAGCTCTCTAGGTACTTCTATCTTACAGGCAACCATTTGAGAACTATTAACTAAAATTTCATGTGTTTTAATACTAGTGTTAGAAATACATTTAAAATAGCTTTCTATACCCTTTGATCTAGTGATTTCATTTCTAGGAATTTATTTTATGTATGCACTTGTGCACATGCTCACTGTTAAAAAACAAGATATTTGTAGCATTATGTTTAAGATGAATCTTTAAGTGAAATAAAACTACAAATTGTTGTGTTTTGTTTTCTTTTTTAAGATTTTATTTATTTATTCATGAGAGACACAGAGAAAGAGACAGGCAGAGACACAGGTAGAGGGAGAAGCAGGCTCCATGCAGGGAGCCTGATGTGGGACCCAATCCCGGGACTCTAGAATCACGCCCTGGGCCAAAGGCAGGAGCTAATCCATTGAGCCACCCAGGGATCCCCAAAAGTACAAATTGTTTAAAACAAGGGTGCTTGTCTAGATATGCTTAAGGATGTGTATGTGTATATAAATGTGCTGGTGAAAACATTTATCTATTAATATTTGTGTTTTTATGTATTGGGTATACACTATCTTAGGAAGGTTATATAAGAATTAAGTTATAATTGTTGCTTGGAGAGGAGACCCAGAGAGACTCACAGACCCTAGCGAAAGGAAGGCTTATTCTATACCACAGACCATTTGGTACCTTTTGAATTTTGACCCATTTTTCACATATTGAACTATGCAAAGATTTGTGCTACTCAAAATAAATACTGCTAATAAAACTGGCTTTATAGCGTTTTCACCTTATTAAGGGAATAAAGGGATTTGAAATATTACAACACTGGAAACCTTTTATATTCTGTATTATAAAATAATGCTGTACTTTTTGTTGAATTTAAATGTATGTACTTCCATGATGAAATTTGGCTTTGGGAGTGGACCTAATATAGCTGACTGCGGTCTAAGACTAAATTTCATTTTTTAAAAGAGATTTATATGTTTTCTCTATTATAACTTTCTAATTTCTACATTCTTCTTTCATTTTCTAGTTTCTACATTAAAGGATCAGTTGGAAGACTTAAAAAAAGTAAGTCAGAATTCACAGCTTGCTAATGAGAAACTTGCACAATTACAAAAACAGGTAAGTTTTTGGAATAAGATTTTCTTTAACTATGATTTATTAAAATAAGTTTGCATTTTGGCCAAAAACCTGTTTTCTTGCTCTTTAATTTATTTTTTATTATTATTTTTTTAAATAGCTAGAAGAAGCCAATGACTTACTTAGGACAGAATCAGACACAGCTGTAAGATTAAGGAAGAGCCACACAGAAATGAGTAAGTCAGTTAGTCAGCTAGAGTCTCTGAACAGAGAATTGCAAGAGAGAAACAGAATTTTAGAGAATTCCAAGACACAGATGGACAAGGACTATTACCAGCTGCAGGCTGTATTAGAAGCTGAACGAAGAGACAGAGGTCATGATTCTGAGATGATTGGAGACCTTCAAGGTAATATTTTTTTTGTTATTGTGAGTAAAATATATATATAACATAAAATTTACTGTTTTAGCCATTTTTAAGTGTACAGTTTAATGGCATAAAGTCCAATCACATTTTTGTGTAACCATCATTATCCATGTCCAGAACTTTTTTTATCATCCCACATTAAAACTATACCTACTAAATAAAAACTCCCATTCTCCATTCCTTCCAGCCCCTTGTAACCACCATTCTACTCTATTAATTTGACTGTCTCATAAAAAAGATTCACACAATATTTATCCTTTTTTTAAAGATTTTATTTATTTATTCATGAGAGACAGAGAGAGAGAAAGACATAGGCAGAGTGAGAAGCAGGCTCTCCACAAGGAGCCAGATGTGGGACTCCATCCCTGATCCCGAGATCACGCCCTGGGCCAAAGGCAGCCAGACGCTCAACCACTGAGCCACCAAGGCGTCCCAATATTTATCCTTTTGTATCTGTGTTATTCCTCTTAGCATAACGTCTTCAAGATTCATCCATGTTGTAGCAGGTATCAGAATTTTCTTCTTTTTTAGATGTGGAGATAAAGGATTCCTCCTGCACCTCCCACCTTTGGTGGGAATGCAAATTGGTGCAGCCACTGTGGAAAACATTATGGAGGTTCCTCAAAAAATTAAACAGAGAATTACTAGGGGCACCTGGGTGCTCAGCCAGTTAAGCATCTGCCTCTTGATTTTGGCTCAGGTCATGATCTCAGACTCATAGGACCGAGCCCTGAGTCACTTAGCAGGGAGTCTTCTTGGGATTCTCTTTCTCCATTCCTCTATCCTTCCCCCTCCCATTGCCCATCCCCCTCCCCTGTGCTTGCTCACTCGCTCTCTCTCTAAAATAAATAAATCTTAAAAAGAAGAAGAAAAAAATAAAATTACTATATGATCCAATAATTTTACAACTGGGTATTTACCCATAGAATATAAAAACACTAATTTGAAACAGATGTATGTGCCCCTATATTTATTGCAACATTTAGACTAGCCAAAGTATGGAAGTAACTAACCCAAGTGACCCTCCATAGATGAATGGTGTATGTACACACACACGCACACACACACACACACAGGAATAATGACTCAGCCATAAAAAAGAATGGGATCTTGCTATTCGGGACAAGATGAATAGACCTAGAGAGTATAACACTAATTGAAGTAAGTCAGTCAGAGAAAGACAAATACCATATGATTACATTCATGTGTGGGATTTAAGAAACAAACGAAAAGACAAAAAAGAGACAAAAAATGGGCACTTAAATACAGAGAACAAACTGATGGTTGCCAGGAAGAGATGGGTAATGTAGGTGAGGGGATTAAAAGCACACTTAACCAATGAGCACATTAGTAATGTATAGTGTTGTAGAATCATTGTATTGTATACCTGCCACTATTGTAACACTATAATTATACTTCAGTTTAAAAAATCCAAATTTAAAAAAGAAATGAATTTTTCTTCCTTTTTAAGGATGAATAATATTCCATTGTGTGTGTATACCAAATTTTGTTTATCACTGGAAGATAGTTTTTAAAGGCTTATTTTTAATTGTGACTAAAAATATTTACCATATTAATCATTTTTAAGTGTAAAGTAATATATTTTTGATCATACTGTTCAAAGAAAATGATCTTGGGCACCTGCATGACTCAGTCAGTTAAGCCTCTAACTCTTTTTTTTTTTTTTTTTTTTTTTTAATTTTTATTTATTTATGATAGTCACACACACACAGAGAGAGAGAGAGAGGCAGAGACACAGGCAGAGGGAGAAGCAGGCTCCATGTACCGGGAGCCTGACGTGGGATTCAATCCCGGGTCTCCAGGATCGCGCCCTGGGCCAAAGGCAGGCGCTAAACCGCTGCGCCACCCAGGGATCCCAGCCTCTAACTCTTGATTTTCACTCACGTTACAGTTTCAGGGTCATCAGATTAAGTCCTGTGTTGGGCTCTGCACTGGCCTGGAGCCTGCTTGAGATTCTCTATTTCTGCTCCTTCCCCTCATGTATGCACACTCTCTCTCAGAGAAAAGAAAGAAAGAAAATGACCTTGGTGAAACTGGAAGTGGTTTTTTTCTCTTCCAGAATAATGCCTGTTTTCTATCATGTTGTAATTTCTTCACTCTGACAGGCACCCTTATGAGGTCAGTAATGTGGTATTTCCAATTTTACAGCTGGATTACTGAAAACTTAATTTTAAAACATGCCTAATTCACAAAAGCCTTGCTCAAAGTAGTACTAATCCAGAGAAAAGATTATCACTATTAAAACCTGGGAATTCTTTGTATATTGTTGGCAGAAATAGAAACTCAATTACAGAAATAGTAGAATCCCATTACAAATAAAGAATTAGGTACGTGGGAAGGTTTGAACTACAGATATCAGCAGTCTTTATGAATCTAAAAGGAAAACGATTGAATGTAACTAATAGTGAAGGAACAGTTTTGGTAATGGTAATACAAATAATTTGTTTTCAAAAAGATGCCTTCCTTTGCCAGCTTCTCACGTATTTTTCTGTTTTCTATTCCTATTAGCAACAGCATCCATACTACCTAATCAAAACAGATATACAGGGAAGTTGCCAGATCTCTCAGGGGAAAGTTGGGGGAGGGGTAGTCCTTTTAACCTTAGTCACAGGATGGGAACATAGTTTAGGGCCTCATGGGGCTTGATGATTAGCTATAATACTGTGGAGAGAGGTTAGGGTCAGTTTTTGTGACTATGGAAACAGAAATTAAGATCTCCCGTTGGTTTTTAGCTGAGGAGTGTTGTGCAATCTTCTTTCTCAGGGAGTACGCTTAAAATAGATCTGAATATAATCAAGAAAGTAACCTCCTATATACTTTAAAAGCTGCATATTTGACTTCTTACATTGCTTCTCTAGGCTTTTTTTTTTTTTTTAAGATTTATTTATTTGTTTGAGAGAGAAACCGTGTAGGGGGAGTGACAGTGAGAGAGTCCCAAGCAGACTCTGTGCTGATCACAGAGCCCAAGGCAGTCTGGGTCCTAAGACCCTGAGACCATGACCCCCGTGGAAACCAAGAATTGGATGTTCAACTGACTGCACCACCCAGGAAGGCACCCCTTTAGGCTGTTTTATGTAAAGCTTATTACCTATGTGAAAGTCATTTCATCTGCCTTCTGTATCTATAAACCAAAAAGATTAGAATAGGTGACTCTTACTTATTATTCCAATTTTAAAATTAAGTCTGTGATCTTCTGGATATGACTGCGCTTTGAAGTGCTTTTACTTTTAAGGAAGAAAACATCATCCATATGTTCATCAATAGTGGTTTTAACTGAATCTGATTTTTAGATATTGGTGAAGTTAGGAAAATTTATAGCATGCTTTATTGATGTTTATTCAGTGCTCCCTTTAAGGTTTAGTTTTTAATTGTGCATCAAAACTCATGCATTTAAAAATGCACGCAGCTTATATGAGGTTCAACATGCATACAAAGATGCATCATAGTAAAAAAAGAACTTAGTTTCTACATTAATCTTTTATGGTTCATAAGGAGTTTCAGGGGAGCAGCGGGAGAGACAAGCCAACTCAGCCCGTGGAGCCTATCTTGGGGTTCAGTCTCATGACCCTGAGATCATGATCTGAACCAATACCAAGAGTCTGATACTTAACCAACTGAGCTATCCAAGTGCCCCTAAAACTTCTTTACCTTAATGATCATGCTGAAAAAAGGAAAACAGACTTTTCTTCGGATAACTTTGTGACTTGAACATTCTTCTCACTTGATAGCTCGAATTACATCCTTACAAGAGGAGGTGAAGCATCTCAAACATAATCTTGAAAGAGTGGAAGGAGAAAGGAAAGAGGCTCAGGACTTGCTTAATCACTCAGAAAAGGTAAATGATTTAACATAGTACCAATTATGAGATGTGTACTGGCTATCAAATATTATAATGTGTTTTTATAAAATGGCACTCATTCCTAATGTTTATATACTTGTATTTCTAAAAGTTTTTATGGTTGGTGATTGTTTTGTGGGGGTATATGTGTGTCTTATTTAGTGCTTTTTATTTTGTCTTTTGTTTGTTTTTAACTTTGAAGGGTACTAGATGTTTGATATTATCTGATCATCACAAATTACTTTAGTTCGGAAGTATCTTCTCATGTAGAATTTTTCCCCCACATTTTTATACTTGGGTAAGATGAAGGTGCTGAACCTTATTACTAGCCTTATGAGAAAGGAAAACAAAGGACAGATATATGGCAGATCATGTATGCTTTTTCCATTTTATTGTAAAAGCAAAATAGAAAAGAGTATGTGTGTTTGGCTTTTGCGTATAGTTTTCTTACCCATCAGAGTTGTCATTGTTATCCTCTGTCCTTACTTTTCTAAGAAAAGGAGTAAGTAGATAATATGCAGATCTAGCTCTCATATTTTTGTTTTCTCCCTGAAATGTAGGTTTTCTAGATCCTCAGATAAATAAGAAAATGTATCACTTATCTTGTCCTTTGGATATGTTTTGTGATAATCAGAGTAGTATATCTAAGCCTGATGTAAATGTGGATGTAGGATGAAAGATGCAAGAGTAGAAGATACACGCAAGCAGAAATGGAATACATTTTGGCTTGTCCTTTGCTCAAGGCAGTGTAAACCTAGGTGTAGATTTAATTTAATTGTAATTTAATGTAGATTAATAATAGATTTAAATCTAAATTTAAATTTTTTTAAAGTGGCAGCAAAAAATTTTTAATGAACTAAAGAATTGTCCTGTTCATTTCTGATCCTAGCAGTGAACCGTCTTGAATATAGCTGCCACCACAACCTGGGGGAGGGAGGAGTGATATTTTGCTTTTAATTATATGTGCTTATCATGATTTTTAAAGTAAGACATTATAAATAATATGAAATATACAAGAAAGTATGAAAAAATTATGTCGTACATATAAATATTTAAGTATAGTGTCACATTTCAGGTCTATGTGATTCATATATTATGTCTTATAGAATATTAAGTAATGTAATATTTAATAATGTGTCTTTTGCATAGTGTATTATGGAATTCATTTTCATTTTACAGGAAAAGAATAATTTAGAGATAGATTTAAACTATAAGCTTAAATCATTACAACAACGGTTAGAACAAGAGGTGAATGAACATAAAGTAACCAAAGCTCGTTTAACTGACAAACATCAATCTATTGAAGAAGCAAAGTCTGTTGCAATGTGTGGTAAGTGTCAGTTTTAATATTTTCTACATAATTATTTTTTAAATAATGCCCACCAAAAAATTGATTTTGTTTAAAATTTATTTTTATAATGGTATAAATGATTTAAAATTATAAATTGTGATCTAGTAAAAAGATACTTCTCTGTTTTGCTCTTTTGATACCTTCTTTTTTTTTTAAGATTTATTTATTTATTTTAGAGGGAGGCAGAGGGAGAGAGTCTCAAGCAGACTCCCTGCTGAGTATGGAGCTCCATCTCAAAACCCTGAGATTATGACCTGAACTGAAAGCATGTACCCCATGTACCATGTACCCCAATACCTTCCATTTTTTTCAGTTTCACCTTCTATTTTCCTAACTCTGTTTCCCTCCATTCCCTATAAATGTCAGTGGAATCTCTCTTTGCTTCCAATTGCTTTAGCCCTTTATTTTCTTCCGTATCTATTCTGGAACTCATTGTCTGTTAGTTCATCTGCTTTTTTGCTTTCTAGCCTCAATTTTCTAATTCCTTTGTATTTCCACTGTGCTGTGTGCTGTATATGCCTCTAAACACAACCTTAGATCAGACCAACCAACTACTGTGTTCATTCAAGTAGTTCTTTAGATGGGGGTTAGCCCATTGCATTAACTCCAACCTCAGTTGAGCTGTCAGTTTTTAATATATCACTCACTCTCCTCTCAGACTTTTATTTCTGTTCTCAAACTTCCTGTGCCATTTCTTTATTATTCCACTTTTAGGTGAGTTTTTCTCCTATTTCAAAAAGAAATAATGAAAGCATAGGTGTGAATTCCTCAGTCTTCTTCTCTTACTTAATATATCCTACTTCTCTACTTCTCTTCCTTGTCTTTCCTCTCCTCTTAGAAGATACTGATCCTCCTTTTGTTCTGGTTAATATGTGTTAGCTGTACTCCGATCTACTCTCTTCTTATCTCTTTCTCTCTCCTTTATCCTCCACTGAATCCTTTCTTTTTGTGAACATGTGCAAGTCTCTTCCATTGAAAAAAATAAGTAAATAAAAATAAGGTAGGCACCTGGGTGGCTCAGTCGGTTAAGTGTCTGCCTTGGACTCAGGTCATGATCCCAGGGTCCTGGGATGGAGCCTAATGTCTCCTCAGCGGATGGAGCCTAATGTCTCTTCAGAAGGAGAAGAGCAAGTCTGCTTCTTCTCTCCTTCTGCCTCTCTCTCTCTCCTCTCTCAAATAAATAAATAAAAATCTTTAAAATAAAAGAAAAAGAGATTAACCCTTGCAGTAAATATACATGATCCTTACTAACTGCCACTGTTTCATTTCATCCCTTTAGAGCCAAACTCTTAGAAAAAGAAATTTTCCTATTTTCACCCTGCACTTCTTTGTAACCTTTTACGATCTGGAAGTATCACCAGTTAAGTGTCCAACTCTTGATTTAGGCTCAGATCATGATCTCAAGGTCCTGAGATTAAGCCCTGCCTTGGGCTCTACACTCAGCAGGGAGTCTGCTGGAGGATTTCTGTCTTTCTCTCTTCCCCCGCTTGCACATTCTCTTTCTCTGTCTCTCAAATAAATAAATAAATAGAAAGCAAGCAATCTTTCAATAAATGAGAAATATTATTATGGTTAAAGGTGATGATATTCAACATCCAGGAACCAAAGCTAGAAGTCTGGGAATCACTCAGCCTTTCTGCTTCCAAGTGATATATACAATATATTCCTCCTTTCCTTTTCTCTTAGTTCATGGTGACATTATCACTTTGTTTGATCTGTTGCAATAGACTTTTAATTATTACTGTGCCAGGAATTGTTCTACTCATCAACCTTTTGTTCTCACTTATGCCAAAGTGATCTTTTTGAAATTTAAATCTTGCTTTGCTAGTTGTTCCTAAAATCTTTTGTCTTTTCATTGTTTGCAAGATACAGGTCAAACTCCTCATGACATAAAGAATCTTTGAGTTGGCACTTACCTGTCATTATAGTCTTACTGCTTTGGACTTTCTTATGTTATCTCATGCTTTAGCCTTATTACACTACTTTTATTTCTTTCACATATGTTAATTGTTGACTATCTACTATAGGCCAAGCACACCTGAGAATATATAGCACAAAATAAGACTTACAAGAACTCTACCTCTTAGAGATTATATTTTTATGGTGTAGATAAACAAAAAAAGCAAATAAATGAAAATAGTATGAAGAAAATACAATGTGATAGTTTCTAGGAATTGGTGTGTTATATAGGGTTCTAAGGAAAGGTCTCTCTGAACTAATAATATTTGAGCCAAAGTGAACCATCCATTTAAAGAATAGGAAGAAGTATGGTCCAGGCAGAAAAGATGATAAGTTCAATACCCTTATTCTAAGAATAGTTGATAGCCATTGTAGTATTTTGAGCTGTGCTGGAATGTGTAATTTATGTTTTTAAAAGACCATTCCTACTGCTGTATGGAGAATGCTTTTGAAAGAGGGAACAGTTTAAAAAGGGAGATCAACTAGAAGGCTCTAGTCTTTAGGCATTTGTGGTAGTAGAGCTAGAAAAAATGGAAATATAGAAGGCAAGAGTTGGTGATGAATTGGATGAAAAGAAGGAATCAAGAAAGACTTAGGCTTTTTAATTTTAACAGTTGAACATATGTTAATATGTTTTGACACTGAGATAGGAGCGATTTGTGAGGGGAGGGAAATAAAGTTGTCTTAGATATGTTAGCTTTGAAAAGTATATTAGATATCTAGGTGGAGGGGCAGTCTGGGTGACTCAGTGGTTTACTGCCGCCTTCAGCCCAGGGCCTAATCCTGAACTCCCTGCATGGTGCCTGCTTTTCCCTCTGCCTGTGTCTCTGCCTCTCTCTGTGTGTGTGTCTCTCATGAATAAATAAGTAAAATCTTCAAAAAAAAAAAAAAGATATCTAGGTGGAGATGCCAAATAGTCAATTATTATAGAAGTCTGGAGCTCAGAGGATAGGTATCAATTCAGGAGTCCTACACATAGAGCTATATGCAGAACCTGATGAGATCAGCTAAGAGAAGAAAAAGGGCAGAATAGAAAAGGAATCGTAAGGAGCCCTTATGTAGTCTGACATTTGAAGGTCAGGTAGAAGAGGAAAAACCAACAAAGGAAACCAAGAAAGAGCAGCCAGAGGAGTCATAGGAATGCCGAGAGAGTATGGTATTAGAACTCAAAGAATATTGAAAAAAAATGAGGAAATTGTTTAATATATTGAACTTTGTTAAGATCAATAAAGATAAAGACATGAACACTGTCCTCTGAATTTTACAGGATAGACGTCATTGGTTACCACACAAAGCAGTTTGAATGGAATGGTGGAGATAGAAGCCAAATTGAAAAGTCATAAAATGGATAGTAGAAGAGGCAGTAGAAGAGACAGTAAATATAGGCAGCTCTTTTAAAAATTTGTGAACAGAGATTGATGGTAGCTGAGAAGGGATGTGAGATCAGTAGAGGATATTTTAGGAGAGGAGATAATAAAATAGATTATGATGATGATGGGAATGATTCATTTGAGAGCAGGAACCTGTTGAGGCAGGGAAGAGATGAAATAATTGAAGGAACAAAGTCCAGAACAGAAGTGGATAGATTTGTGTTTTGATTATAGAGACGGGAATTAAGACATGATGATTATTGGTGTGGCTAAGTTCATAGGTTTGGGGGGAAAGATGAGGAAATTTTATTCTAATGGTTTCTATTTTGTCACTTAGAGAGTAATCTCTGAGAATGGAAAAACCAACTTAATAAGTTTGGATCATTTGGTGCAAGCAACTTAACTAGTTGCAGGACCTTGGGAAAATTAACCTCTTAGAACCTTAGTTACCATATCTCAAAAAAGGAGCCTCACTGTAGACTAGTATCTTCTGGTAATGATTAAAGTAGGTATTATATCACCGTGGAATTTTGTTTATCTAGTTTCATATATTAGAATTCCCATCAGCCTTAAGTCCACTGTTCTGGAACAATGTAAGTTATAGGTTAATAACCAAAGCCTTATCTTTCTGCTTTTATCTGAAATACTCCCATTTTTCTTATTAGTTACTTCACTTTTTTTCCATCTATATTTTTACTTTCTAGTCTGAAAATGGCACTGAATAATCTATCATATCATTGGGCATGGATTGGATTTAGAAGGTTTTATAACTCCCTTTAGAGATCTTACTATACAAATAATTCAGATTACATTCTAGGACTTCTATAGTGAATAGCTCTATTAGGATCCCAGGATAAAAACCGTGGGGAGTTTTGGCACCGATTTGTCTTACACAGTCCATAAAAATGAAAGTATGTATGTTTGTAACTTTTTTTCTTTCACAGAAATGGAAAAAAAGCTGAAGGAAGAGAGAGAAGCTCGAGAGAAGGCTGAAAATAGAGTTGTTCAGATTGAGAAACAGTGTTCAATGCTGGATGTTGATCTGAAACAATCTCAGCAGAAGCTCGAACATTTGACTGAGAATAAAGAAAGGATGGAGGATGAAGTAAGAAAAATATACTGGTTTTGTTCATCTTATAAAAGAGGAACATAAGTTAGGACCAAAGTCATATCTGTAATTTAAACAACATGGAGGAGATTTGAATAAAATAGCCTGTTTGTGTTTACCTCTGTAAGGTCATCACTATATCCTTACCTTCTAGAATTTTCATCTATAAATGGTTATTGAATATTCATACCACATGGTCTATACCATTTTGCACTATGACAGTACAACTCTATAAAAGTGTCATAGCTTGTCCCCTGAAGAATCTGACCATCTGCCTTTTTTTTTTTTTTTTTTTTTTTAGATTTATTCATGAGAGACAGAGAAAGAGGCAGAGATATAGGCAGAGGGAGAAGGAGGCTCCCTGTGTTAAGCCCGATGTGGGACCTGGGATCACAACCTGAGCCAAAGGCACTCACGGAGGTGCCCCTGACCATCTGCTTTTTAAGAAAAACAAAACCTTTATTGTAAATTTATCTTATAATCCCAAAGAGGAGCAATTGCTCCTAGATTTTGTTAAACCACAGTCTTGACTGATTTAGATTGATAGAAAACACAGGGTGCACATTTAGAAAGCAATAAATAAAAAGAAAATGACATTATATCCTTGTGGTTATTATATATATATTTTAGAAATCACTTATAAGATTGAAAGTAATCAATTTACTGTATAAGTTAGAGACGGGAGAAAGAAAAGACCAGAATAATCAGGAAAGACTTCTTAATTTAGGAGGAAGGAGATATTACCATTATCTAAAGATTGAGTAAGACCTCAAAAGTTAATAGTTTGAGAGTCAGAAGCCAGCATTGGTAAAGGGAACATTATCAGTGATGATGATAATAAAAAAGTGATTAAGGAGTGAAGATAGGTAAGTGAAAGACAAAAAAGGACTTGATATAACCAGAGAAGAAAAAACATATTGAGTAGTCATGGGAAACTTGGGGACCAAAGTATTGAAAATTAAAATGGGAGGCTATAGGTGAAAATACTCTTTTAGAAAATAAAATTAGTCTGGTAGTGTCCTATAGAAAGAGCTAGAAAGGAGAGATTAAAGGACAGCCCACATGCAGGAAGAAGATATGTTGAAAATTTAAAAGATAATATTCAGTCATTTCAAATGACTTGGCTTGGGTCATGATCTTGGGGTCCTGGGATCAAGCCCACATTGGATTCCCTGCTCAGGGAGGAGTCAGCTTCTCCCTCTCCCTCTGCCCGGCCCCCTGCCCCCCGTGCGCTCTCTCTTGCGTGCGTTCTCTCTCTCTCTCTCTCTCTCTCTCTCAAATAAATAATCTTTTTTAAAAAAAGGTATGTTCTTGACTTCTATGGAACTTTCAGCCCAGAGAGAAAGATATTACAAGCTTAATTACAAGCATGACTTATATTTAAAAAGGAAATACTGTACACTGTAGGAGTGTTATGACTAATCACATGGCCAGGGATGGGGGTGGAGCAGTAAAGAAGGCCCACTAAACTTTAGAGGATTGTAGACCAGAACAAAAATAATTATGAATGAAAAGGTAAATTTAAATACCGCTTAGGAATGTCCCTCTAAAAGTAGCTTTTATAGCCACCTTCATGTTGGTGCAGAAACCAGATTGTTTTCCCCAAGATCTCATATCTGAAATTTGGGGGTTAATTTGACTTAATAGTAAATGCTAGTAATAAATAATGTTGCAACAATGGAGACTCTTTAGAATACTAATATTCTCTGTATAACGCAGTATAATGCACTTGAGATTTGGTTAGTATTCTTTCAAATAATATTTAATAAATTATTAGTGAGATTTAAAGGGGTGGCTCAGTCTGCTAAGCGCTAACTCTTGATTTCAGATCAAGATCTCAGGGTGTTAAGGTCAAGCCCCAAGTTGGGCTCCATGCTGGATGTGGAGCATGCTTAAGATTCTCCCTCTGCCACCCCCACTCCCAACACTCTCTCTCTCAAATGAATAAGTAAATCTCTTAATAAATAAATAGTGATATTTAAGATCCCAATTATTTTTCTCATTTATAGGTTAAGAATCTATCCCTGCAGCTGGAGCAGGAATCAAATAAGCGACTGTTGTTACAGAATGAATTGAAGACTCAAGCATTTGAAGCAGACAATTTAAAAGGTCTAGAAAAGCAGATGAAACAGGAAATAAATACTTTATTGGAAGCAAAGAGATTATTAGAATTTGAATTAGCTCAGCTTACAAAGTAAGTCTAAAATAACATTTTTGTTTCTTTTTTGTGTTCAGCATTGCTTATATTTGATATTTTATGTGTGTAGAAATAATGTATTTGGAGTTTGTGAAACAAAGACTTTAGAAAAATGCATTTAGATTTGAAAGAATTTACTTGCAAAGGTTTGCAAGGGATCCTTAATAAATAATAGAGATTTTTTTTTTAAAGGAAAAGGGAGATTATCAAGGCTACTGACTTTACTGTAAAACTGAAAGCTAGAGTTTTCTCATGTGATTTTTCATACCCACAAGTCGTGTTTCTTCACACTAGAATTACAAAAATCAGGGATAGGATCAGTACCTTATGGGAAATGTTCAGTGTTTCTTTATTTTAGAAATTAGAGTTAGGCAAAATGACCTTGTGTTTGTTTTGTTTTGTTCCTTTGGTTCACATCTCAGAATGTAAAGTACCTTTTTTCTTCTTCTCTGCTCTGAGAGGTGATCTGTTCGCTTACTTGAAATGGAGACAAATGAGGTGTCATTATTGCTTTCCGAATTTGTATAAAGATATGCTTCAGAAATTTAATGTCAAAGATGAGTATATCTTCTGCCAACTCATGTGTTTTTATTTCTTCTGGATTTATATTCTGTCTTCGTTTGCCAGCTTCATTTACAACTTAGTAATTCTTGAAAAAAAGTGTCAGTTTTTGTTCTGTTGGATTTATATTAGCAAAATTATTTTCCCTCTCTTAGAGCCATCATTTTCACATAACATGGTTTATAGTTTTCTTCTCCTAAAATAACTTTCACTCAGCATTCAGTGAACATTTATTATGTCCTTTTATCAACCATATGCCTTGGTAGATGCTGAAAATACAAAGCTATTACTGTCTAACATGAAAATCTAGCAGATGCAGAAGGAACTGTTTATCCTTGAAAATCTGTGTTTGTGGATTGCATTGTGTTTCTGTTTTATCTGTTTCTATGTGAATTGTGTTTGTGTGTGTATTATATATATGTAGGTGTGTCTGTGTTCCTCCTCCTCTATCCATTATTGTTCTTGCCTTTTGTTCCTTACCTGATTTTTCATTTCCAACCCCACCCCCATGCTTTATTGGACATCATGTATAGTATTTTATGTATATATAATGTATAGCATGTATATTATTAATATTTATTAAATATTTTCATATCCCCTTTTAATTGCTTACTTTACTACATAAGACATTTAAAATGTATCCCTAAGAATGTTTTCTCTATTAAAATTCATCAAAAAAAATTTTTATTTTTGCAACTTGGATTAATCCACAGTTAATATTCTCCTGAAAGTCACCTTCAGTAGAAGACAGTTCCCTCTACTTTGCACAGTATCATTTTATAAGGAGCAAAATGGAACCAGACAGCCTGTCCTGATCAGATATAATAAAAGTCATACTGTATAATGAAGTATGATTTTTAAAAATAATTCATTTTAGTAAACCTTTTTATTTTTAGCAAGTTTAATAAATAAAGAATAATATAAAGCCTAGTGTAAATAGCATTCATTTACTATTTTCTCTTTGACCTGAAGACAGTATAGAGGAAATGAAGGACAGATGCGGGAGCTACAAGATCAGCTTGAAGCTGAGCAGTATTTCTCGGTAAGAATCATTTTTAACACCTGGCTTAAAACAAGGTATTAAGATTTTTAACATGAACTGTGACTTTTTTTCAAATGATCATGAACTGATTTTCTCCCCCTTTTCATATCCCCATCTCTCCATTTCATTTCTAAATCTGAGTTCATGGTCTGTGTAAGTTGTAAAGAAATGACCATTTTTGTGGAACATTTCTAGAATTGCCATCAAACTAAAACTGTATGTAAGATTTTGTTAAGGGTTTTGTTTGCCTGATAGCAAGCTTGGATGGTTGGAGTATCAATATTTTCATGTGTGGTTCATGTATGCGCATTACATTTGTAGGTATAACTGCATACAGTTATAGGTATAATTAATGCTCAAAAGCTTTGGTCTAGTTACCTCTTTGTATGCACTTTATGCATCTATTTTGCTCTTTTCTCCATAGAAGTTATTCTAATTCTTACTGGCTACACGCCAGGTTATTTCACTACTACTATTAACATTTATAGCCAGTGTTTTGAGATTTTTATTGAAGCCTCTGCATTTTTTGTTTCTTTTGGTTACCAAGTTTATACTCCACCATTTCAACTTAACATTTATCTAGCTTCTCCATTACTATTAACACTGGCAGCCACTTTCCCTACAGGTCTTAGTCAGTGCATTAAATGAGTGAATTTGAGTTGTGCTGGTGAACATGTCGTAGAAACCAAGTAAACAATATTAGAAATAATGATTTCCTTAATAAAGAATCTGAACACTAGTAGAGCTCTACAGAACTTTCACATGTTCAGAGCTTCATGCTGTACTCTGCTCATCTCCTAATAAACATGGTGACTTTCTTTCTATCTTTTGCCTATTTCCTTCTTGGTTTGTTAGACTATCACTGAAATATGTTTTTAAATTAAAAAAAATTCAGTATTATTGAAAAATCTTTCTCTGGGTAGAGATTAACCTTAATTGTTCAAAGTGTGTAGTACTGACTTCTGCAAAGTGGGCTATAATATAGCCTATAATCCACACTTTCTTGTCTATACTTTCACAGAGTAATCATCTAGTACCTCCTTTATTTATATTCCTATTGAAATATATGTGTTTTTCCCCTAGAGAAGTGCTACTTCTTAGAGGGATAAGTAAGTTTACAGTGTAAAAGTAATTCTCCATAGCTATTTGCTAGACTTCACTAATTTTTCCCCTTATCTTTTATACCAAAAAGTATAGTTTATTTTTTTTTCAAAAAGGATAGTTTAAAAAAAATGTGAAATGAAATTTACTCTGTTAAAAAAAAAAAATTTACTCTGTAACCACAGCACCCTAACACAATATGGGTTTAATCCTTACTTGTATCTGTTAAACATCTGTTGATGGAGTTGCCAAAAGCCAAATGAATTTTGTAAGAACCATTTTTCTATAGTAAGTATATATTATTTCTATGTTAACAGAATGTTTGATAAATCTTGTTTGTTATTTTATTCATGTCATTCAGCCACCCACTTAATCCCCCTCACTCAAAAAGGGAAGTGATTTTTTCTAACATTACTTCAAGAATTGATCTTTTATTTTTTATTTTTTATTTTTTTAAGAATTGACCTTTTAAATGAATAGTGCTTGCTCAGTTTCTTTATACTGTTTTCCCAAATCAATATAATATTTAATGTACTTGAGATATAATTTCTATATAATTACTTATAACCATTTTAAGTGTATGTGTTGATAAGTTTAGGCAAATGTGTATACTGTGTGACCACTACAACAATCAACATATAAAACCTTTCCTTCACCATAAATTCCCAGTGGCCCTTTGCAGTCCATCTTGCCCACTTACCTCTATTTGTAGGTAACCACTGATTTTGTTTTCTGTCACTATTAATTATTTTCACCTGTTCCAGAATTGCATGTATGTGAAATCATACAGTATACGCTCTTTAGCATCTGTTTTTTTTTTTTCCACTCAGCAAAATATTTTTTAGGTGTATCATGTTGTTTGTATAAGTAGTTCATTCCTTTTTATTGCTCAGTATGAATATTCCACAGTTTTTAAAATTCATCTGTTGATGAACCTCTGGTTGTCTACAGTTTGTAATAAAGTGCTAATGAAAATTCATGTATAAGATTTTGTGTGGATATATTCTTTCATTTGTCATGGGTAAACACTTGGGAGTAGAATTGTTGGGCTATATGTTAATTGTTTATAAGAAATTACCAAATTTTTTTTTTTTTACTACCAAATTTTTTAAACTCATAAACAGTTATTTCTTGTAATCACTTGTTTTGCAGACACTTTATAAAACCCAGGTAAAGGAACTTAAGGAAGAAATTGAAGAAAAAAACAGAGAAAATTTAAAGAAAATACAAGAGCTACAAAATGAAAAGTATGTCCATTTTTCTTTAGCATAAGAATCACTATTACATCAAAGCATTCTTTAAGTTTAAGATAGAGAGTAGATGTGCCATTATTCTGATGAGAATGGTATAACAAATCTTATTAGGCTAATTTAGAACAAAACAAATTAAATTTAGAGTAAAATTTCTCTTTATGGTGAAAAAATAATACATTAACACTATGGCTATTGTACAGAGATTCACTAAACTGACAGTAAGTTGTTTTCAAGGGTCTTTCAATCTTTAAACATCTACTTGTATATAAATAGTTCATGCTGTATTTACAAGTCATTATTTTTTGCTAGGTAAAGGTATTTAAGACCTCCCTCTTAGTTTAAGGCAGGTTAAATTCCATTGCATGTATGCTCAGGGCCTTAGAAGGAGAAAACCTAAATCTATTTTAAGTATAACAACTTCTCATAGCTAAGTGGAACACACACTAGAACTAGTTTTCTGACATTTTTATATTTTCTTTCCATATACAAATTTTTAAAATTTAACCATTTTATTGCTGAAACAAAGAAACACATTAAATATTAAAATGTGCAGCTTTATGAATTAGATGACAAATATTATTATAATTACTACCCATGAAAGAGACAAAACCTTGCTATTTACTTTAGAAGTCCACTGTATTCCCCCTCCTAATTATGCCTTCTTCCCTCTCTACCACTAAAATAATCACTATCCTGACATTATTTGTCAGAGGAATGAGATCATTCCTATATAGTTTTCTTCAGTTGTACTAATTTAATTTATTCCATTTCCACAGTTACTTGAACATTTTTGTCTTTCTGTGTTTCCTATAAATCAGTGGTTAAATCTAGAACTGTGCTGTCCAGTATGGTAGCCCCTAGTCTTATGTAGCCATTTATTAATTTTTTTTAAAGATTTTATTTATTTATTCATAGAGATGCAGAGAGAGAGAGAAAGAGAGAGGCAGAGACACAGGCAGAGGGAGAAGCAGGCTCCATGCAGAGAGCCTGACTTGGGACTCGATCCCGGGGCTCCAGAATCATGCCCTGGGCTGCAGGCGGCGCTAAACCGCTGCACCACCGGGGCTGCCCTTATGTAGCCATTTAAATTTAAACTTTAACTTATTTAAATGAAGTATAAAATTTAGTTTTTCAGGTGTACTAGCCACATTTCAGGTGCTCAATAGTCACATGTGGCTAATGTCTACTATATTCAACAGCACAGGTATAGAGAACATTTCTATCCTCATAGAAAGCTTTATTGGACATCCCTAATTGGGAATCTTAGTCATATTCAAATCTGATTTTTATAGAGAGGTGAAGACTACTTCATATATAACCTTATAAAATAATGTGGTTGCCTCTTTGTGTTGTTAGCAAATATGGACATTCAATGTTTATTTAGATCTTTAATTTATTTAGTGGAGTCTAAGGAGCATAGGTACATTTCCTGGCTAGTCTCTGTGACAGTGATAGAATCCTATTATAGTCTATTGCCTATCGTTTATATGGTGTCTGCAATGTAATATGCAATCCCATGTTGTGTGCATTCACTGTGAAGAGGACACCCAATCTACTACATAGTATATTATTTCATAGGGTTGTTACGTTTGCCCTTGTTTGATCTATTTGAAAGAAACATATTGATCACCACTAGTGTGTGTGTTTTATTATTAATAAGTTATGGTTCTTACCCTCAAGTACTGTAGAATCTAGTCATGAGACAGCTATAATTAAGGTAGGTATCTATGACAAAGTGCTAGGGATTGACAAGGTGATGTCTCAGAAAGCTTCACTCTTTAGAGTGAAGAATGGATTGGAGGCAAAACAGGGGATACAGGAAGTGGAATTATGTAGCCTTTGGAAAATCTAGATGTAAAATTGTAGTGGAAGTTGACAGTAAAAGGAGAGGCAAGTACATGGGGGAAATAAAAGGAAGTTAGAAGCAATTGGACTTGTAGATTTGGGAGTGTGGGCATAAAAGTTGGGAAAAATTCAGGTAGGTTCTCAAGTTTCTGACGTTGGGTTGATGGTAGCGTACTGGTCCCTGAGTTATGGAATGCCAAGTCTGTGAAATGAGGGGAGACAAGGTATTTCCATTTCAGATCTATTGAGTTTGAGGTGCCTATGGGATGTCCAAAAAAAATGATTTTGTAATTGCTTCAGAGCTGTGAGAAAAGATAAGGACTTGAAGCTGACTTGACAGTCACTGTATATTGAAACAGATTGGAAGACATGAGATTTGTTAAGGTGATTGTGTATATCAACGTTTATAAACTCATGAACCTATAGTACCATACATGTAACTGATTTGAAGCTAGTTGGGTATATTCGTTGTGTAAATTGTGAGTATTATAACAAACTAAGGAGTTTATCTCAGTTCTAACCACTTGCTGCCACATGGTAACACTGATCCAGTATTTCAAAATCTGGTTTTTCAAGAGAAGCCAGAAATCTGAATTTTTACGTAAAATGGCTCAAATCTATTTTAATTGTGTATCTGGAGAGAAATAGAGGTACACTTATGTGGACTCATTTGACCCTCTCAGGTAATAAGTTATAACTCCTAGTGTAAGATGAGAAGACATAAAGGCTGGCTGGCGATGGACTCCTAGTGCCTATACTTTTAAAGGACAGAGAAAGGGAAAGTAAAAATCACCAAGTAATAGAAGGAGAAAAGCAGAGTTAAGATTACAAAAGATAGGGGAATAGAATACTTCAAAGAAGACAAAGTGATTTAAAGTACCAAGTACTCAGAAAGGTCAAGTAAAAAATAAATTGTCCATTATATTTAAGGTTGTTAGTTATCTTCTTGAGAACAGTTCCTAAATAGTAATGAGAATGGATACTAAAGTGGATTGAGACATGAATGGTAAGGGTAGAAGTGGAGACAGAATGTAGACAGTAGCCACATTTACCTCCTTACTGTTCAACAAACTAGTCAGTTACTCTCCTGCCTCAGAGCTTCTAGACTTGCTCTCCCCTCCACCTGGAACATTTTCCTCTGAGTATCCACATGGTGTGCTCCTTCACCCCCTTCAGGTCTAGATCTAAATGTCATCTCAGAGGGGGCTTCTATGAATATCCTTAAAATTGTACAAACATTTCCCACCCCATTTCCTTGTTGCCCAGCTCAGTACTTCCTTACCGGTTGTATTT
Source organism: Nyctereutes procyonoides (assembly GCF_905146905.1). Lineage (NCBI taxonomy): Eukaryota > Metazoa > Chordata > Mammalia > Carnivora > Canidae > Nyctereutes > Nyctereutes procyonoides. The sequence continues at coordinate 39,963,645 of NW_026575044.1, forward strand.
TTCTCTGGAGCACTTATCCCTTCCTAATATAATATAGAATTTGCTAACTTATTTTACTTACTATTTTTCTCTTTCTGCTAGAACTTAAGCCCAGTGAAGGAAGGAATTTTCAAATGTTCTGTCCTTAACTCTGATTCACTGCTATTTGTGTAGCACCTGGAATTGTACTTAGAATATAGTAGATGGTCAGTAAACATTTGTTAAATTAAAAAATTCAAGAAATGTAGTTGTTGAGGCAAAGAGAGCAGTAGCTGGAGAAGGTGAAACAGAGCTATTTCTTTTTAAAGATAACAAATTGGAGCATATTTAAATGAGACATGGAAAGAAAAGGAAATCAGAATGGGAAAAGTTGCAAACATCTATACATTTATTGAAATGAATGTGAGCACTTTCTATGGGCTGGAGACTTCTGGGCATTTGGGATATAGCAGTGAACAAGAACAAAGCTCTTTATAATCTTATAAGCCAGAAGAAAAAGGAGTTAATAAACTGATATCATTGAGAAGGTAAGGAGAATAAAGGTGACAGATTGGCATTAGGCATCAGTAAAGACAGGTCTTTTATTTATGGAGAGTCGTGAAGGAAGTCTGGATGGTTATAGTTGCAGACAGTTTTACCCTGAACCGTCTCATTGTTTCTTGCTTTCTCTTGCACAGTTGCATAGCCAGGGATAGAACTGTAATTTGGGATAAATAGGTTTTCTGGCATTTTAATATATAACTTAGATACTTTTATCTGAATTTGATACAAAGCAGTAAGCCCAGGTAAGAATATGTTATCAGAAAAAAAAAAAAAAGAATATGTTATCAGTCTGAAGCCTTATATTATAATAGCTCAGAACCACGCTCTTCCCTCCCAGGATCATAGACTTACCATTGGCAGTACTCCTGTCCTTTCCTAATGTACTAACTTCCCTACACTTTGAGACAGCTATTTTGTATCTTCTCCTTTCTCCTCAGATCTTCAGCAATCTGTCCTCATCCTCACATGCAAATGGCCTTGCTTCCTAGATGTCAGAGAACCTCTACTCTGTCCCAGCTTCACAGCTACTAACCTATTTGCCTCTGTACCTATAAATCCTGCCTGCCTTCTGATTGATATAAATGGGCAAAATGTGCTTTTAACTAAAGGCAGCCCCTCAATCCCATCCCTTCTGTTTACTTAAGAATATGATTCCAGGAATCCTTACCTTTTTTAGGAAATTTTTTTCCTTTGAATGGTCATTCTCATTAGTATTTAAACATAACAGGTAAATATTTCTGTAAAAAATAACCATCTTTTAAATGCATATTTGCTTCCAGCTATACAGTCTTCTTTTTCTGCTTCCTTTTATAACAAACTTTTTTTTTTTTAACTTTAAATTCAGTTAACATATAATGTATTATCGGTTTCAGAGGTAGAGGTCAGTGATTCATCAGACTTATATAATACCCAGTGCTTGTTACATCACGTGCCCTCCTTAATGTCCATCACCCAGTTACCCCATCCCCGCACCCCTTTGTAGCAAACTTCCTTGAAAAGCAACATACCATTTATCTTTAGGTCTTTTTTTCCCTTTCTGTCTCTAGCTCATTCCAGTCAGACTTCTGCATTCATCACACTACCAAAGTAACCCTACTCTAGGTCACTGATGACTTCCTAATAGTTAAAGACAATAGTCAGTTCTCAGTCCTTATCTTATTTAACAATGGCAGTTGACATATTTGATTACTCTCGCTTGACACAATTTCTTCATTTGGTTTCTGTGACACCATGTGGTATTTTTTCCGTATTGAATTGGCTGCTCTTAACCTCCTTTGCTCCTTTGTCCCTTCCCCTCTCTGAGACCTTTAAAATTTGGAGGGCCCAAGGGATCACTCTTTCCTTGTTCTCATCCAGCTTCATAGCTTTAAATAGCATCAGTGTACAAGCATGCTCTCTCCTGAATTCCAGGCTTGTATGTCCAGCTGTCTGTTTGACTCTACTTGAGTGTTTAATAAGCATCTCATTTTTAACATGTCCAGAAAAAATTCCTGATTCCCTTACTTTGCCAAACTGCTCCTCCCTGTTTTTCCCATTTCAGTATTAGCAAGTCTATTATTTCCAGTTATTTAAACAGAAAACCTTGCAATTATCTTAGACTCTTCTCTTTTTTCCTAATACTTCATATGCAATCTATTAATAAATCTTCCTAGCTATAATTTAAAAGTGATATATATCCAGGATCTGATCAGTTCTTACTTGTACCATTTCCCAGCTTGATCCAAACTGCCACCATCTCCAATTTTGATACTATAATTAGCCTCCCAGCTGATATCTTTGCTTTTGCCATTGTCCCCCTATTATCTGATCTTAATAAACTAGCCAGAATAATCTTTTTAAAACAGAATACTCACGAGTAAAAGCCAAAGTTCCCTATACTGTCTTAGAAAGTCTTTACAAGGTCTGTTCTGTCTTCCCACTTCTCTCAATACATTTCTCACAACTTTCCTTCATCTCTCACTTCACTCACATTAGCTTCTTTCAGACCAGGCTTAGGGCATTTGTTGTTAGATGTTTCTTCCACTGTAACACTATATTTTTAGATACCTGCATAGCTCACTCTCTTACTTCCTTCATAGTTCTTCTCACATGTCTTAGCAGAGAGGCCTCCTTGATCACCCTGCATAAAATACCACATTCATAGCCTCTTCCACCTTTTTTTGTTTTATTGTGTTTTCTGTAGCATACTATTTATTACTTGTTCATTTTTTTTAATTGCCTATTTCACCCCACTAATATATACTTCCTCAGAGTAGAGACTTTGTACTATATGTCTTAATTTAGACAACTATGTTTGGCACATAGTAACCATTTAGGTAAATGTTTGTTGGACAAATGAATGAATGCTCTTTTTTTTTTTTAATAGATAGTATGTCTCCCTCCTTAGGTTTGAAGCAGAAAATTTCATTTGTTTTATTCCCTTAGTAAAAAAATAGATGGCAGTCATTTTTTCATCATACACTTATTGAGCACCTACCATATGTAGGGGGAGATACAGTATGACCGAGATACCTTATCAAACAGAAGTTCTTTAGGAAGAGCAAGCAAGCTGGAATAATCTGGTCCTGGTCTGAATGTCAATTCTGAAAAGCTTTAAAGTATAATTCCCAAGGAGCATTCCTAGAATACTTTATAGTAGTTTACAAATCTATTTATAAGTCTTCATAATCTCAATAAATTTCAGAACTGAAAGGGACCTCAAAAATCATTTAGTTTAACTCTCATTTTACAGATTTGATTAAATTGAGCTCCAGCAAATGTAAAAATTTGCCCAATTTTCTTACCCAATTAGTGATAGAACAGGGATAAGGTCAAGCAAGGTCTGGCCTCCTGGTTTACAAGCCTATTATTTTTCTTCTATCCCATGCTAACCTCCATTCTAAATCCACAACAAGTTCCTTTTCAAAAGTAGGCTGCTTATCATTGCTTTCCCACCTTTTCTTAGTTAAGTACAACAGCAGGTACAGGATTAAAGAGTTCTTTACTTTTATAGTTTTTCAAAATGTGAGAGGTTAAGTTTATTACTTTTATAGAATTTTTGCAGTAGATTCAAATAATGTATTTTAAGCAATAAAATGCTTAATTCTTAATGTTTAAATATAGTTGCCTTCTTTTAAGAGCATATTGTTAAGTTGGAAGAATAACTGAATTTCTTTGTATCTGTTTCTCTTATAAATCTATTACAGAGAAACTCTTGCTACTCAGTTGGATCTGGCAGAAACAAAAGCTGAGTCTGAGCAGTTGGCTCGAGGGCTTCTGGAAGAACAGTATTTTGAATTAACCCAAGAAAGCAAGAAAGCTGCTTCCAGAAATAGGCAAGAGATTACAGATAAAGATCACACTGTTAGTCGGGTAAGTGTGATTGTCAGGTAAGTTTTATGACTGAAATTTACCTAAATAAAAATAGGTCACATCTTTAAGTGTTAGGGTGAGTATGTGTGCATATGTATTTACTTAGACTTTACTTATACTCAGTAGTCAGTCTGTACTTTTGTATAAAGCAGTTTACATAATCCAAAACTATTGTTAATGACTGAAATTCTTATTCAGTATAATGTGTTTTTTCTCTTTCTGGCTATAGATCTTAATATATTATACCTGAAGAAATGCTTAGGTCAAATTCATTTGTTGTATTATCTTAATACATTGCACTGGCCACTGATTTTGTGGCCAGAATTCTGTAAAACACAGAGAAACTTTTGGGATGAGAAATTCTTTATGGATATCTACAAATTAATTCTAGGAACCAGTACTGAAATTATACTATTGTCTACATAGATCATAGGGATTGAAGGGGAGTTAGATTTTTCTTCTTTTTTTTTTTTTTTAATTTTTTTATTTAGTTATGATCGTCACAGAGAGAGAGAGAGGCAGAGACACAGGCAGAGGGAGAAGCAGGCTCCATGCACCGGGAGCCCGATGTGGGATTCGATCCCGGGTCTCCAGGATCGCGCCCTGGGCCAAAGGCAGGCGCCAAACCACTGCGCCACCCAGGGATCCCCAGATTTTTCTTCTTTTGAAGAAATCCTAGCTTTACCTCTAAGAAGTTACATGGTTTGGCAATTTACTTTAACTTCCCTAAGCCTCAGATTCTTCATCTATAAAATAGAAGTAATACCAGGATGCCTGGTTGATTCATTCAGTAGAGCATTCAACTCTTAATCTTCAGGGTTGTGAGTTTGAGTCTCATGTTGGGAATACAGAGTTTACTTGGGGAAAAAAAAAATACTATCTATTCTACAAGATTCTTATAAGGTTAAATGAAATATATTTGAATTTAGTATGTCCACATATGTTAAACCAGAAACCAGGCATTTTTATAATAAAGGATTGTCTAATTTATCCTGCAAAGTATTTTTTAAAGGATATTTTAAATGTGAGACTAGCAGAGTGAATGTGATTTAAACCTTTGTGTGTTTTGTTAAGCTTGAAGAAACAAACAGCATGTTAACCAAAGATATTGAATTATTAAGAAAAGAAAATGAAGAGCTAACTGATAAAATGAAGAGAGCAGAGGAAGGTATGTAAGGTTTTGTTTTGTTTTTAAATCATAATGTTTAATCAAGTTCAGAGGTAAATCTTGAGTGATTTATATTGTGTGTTAGGTTTTTGAAATATTTGTTTTCATAGGTTAAATAATTTCTATAGTCTTAAGAATTATCTTAGCAGAATTTAAATATTCTCATCCCCCAAAATTGTAAATATGTGAGGTGATGGATGTCTTAATTAACTCAATAAGAGAATCCTTTCATGTTGTATACATATATCAAATCATCTTATTGTACAGATTAAATATCTTACTAATTTGTCAATTATATCTTAAAGCTGAACAAAAAATTATTTTAATGAACTTATTAAAAGTGATGTAGTATATACTAATTTGAATAATTAAGAACATTGTTAATTTGGAACACAAATTTAATGTCATATAACACTATATAATTTGTTAACAGAATATAAATTGAAGAAGGAGGAGGAGATCAATAATCTTAAGGCTGCCTTTGAAAAGAATATCAATACAGAGAGAACCCTTAAAACGCAGGTATACATACTCTTTCAGCCTTTTCTATATGTTTATATTTGAATATCATATATTCAAAAGTTAATATTTGCTATTTGTGTACTTTTTCTTAAAACTTAGGTCATAAGGGCAGCCCCGGTGGCGCAGCGGCTTAACGCCGCTTGCAGCCCAGGGCGTGATCCTGGAGACCCTGGATCGAGTCCCACGTCAGGCTCTCTGCATGGAGCCTGCTTCTCCCTCTGCCTGTGTCTCTGCCTCTCTCTCTCTCTCTGTGTCTCTATGAAGAATAAATAAATAAAATCTTAAAAAAAAAAAAAAACTTTGGTCATAATATTCAAACTTTTCATTGGAACAAGTAATGTAATTTTCTTTCTTCGTTAAATATAAAACACTTCCTCAGGAAATTGGCTTTCAATTGAGTTAAAAAAGATGTGCTAAAGAGTACTATTCTATTTACATGGAATATAGTACTATTCATATATATATTTACATATATATGAATATATATAGTAGATATAGTATATTCTATATATATAATATATATAGTATTCTATATATGGTATATTCATATGGAATATAGTACTATTCATATAAATGGAATAGTACTCAACAGTAAAAAATGAAATCTTACCATTTGCAGCCACAGGGATGGAACTACAGTGTATTATGCTAAGGGAAATAAGTCAGACAAATACAAATACTATGTGATGTCACTGATCTGTGGAATTTAAGAAACAAAACAGATGAACATAGGGGAAAGAAAAGAAAGAGGGGAACACAACCATAAAAGAGACTCCTAACTACCTAGAATAAACTGAAGGTTGCTGGAGGGGAATTGGATATGGGGGATGGCTAACTGTGTGATGGGCGTCAAGGAGGGCACTTCTTGGAATGAGCACTGGGTGTTATATGTAAGCGATGAACCACTAAATTCTACTCCCGAAATTAATATTACACTATATGTTAACTAAGTAGAATTTAAATAAAATCTTGGAACAGGAAAAAGGGAAAGTAGCTTGTCTAGTCATTTGGCTAGTAAGAACATGTTTCAGATTGTACAGAAGACCTGTAATTTGATAGAGAAAACACTGGACTAAAACGAAGAGAGAAGAACTGGGAATAAAAAGAAACTGTAGGGGTGGCTGTATCATTTAGCTGTGTATTTAATGATGCCGCTAGATCAGATTTTTACAGTAAAACTTGATATCTTATCATTTTACTAAGTTATCCAGTAGTTTAAATTTCTCGTTAAGGTACCATATACCTTAGTTGATTTTTATGGTAAGATACATATTTTTTTACTTTTTTATTAAACAATTGTAATAGCTTCTTTGCCACTTATCTGCTCTCCCTCCCAGCAGTTTTTCATGTTGCATCTAGATTAATCTTTCAAAAATGCACTTAATATCTGTTGAAAATCCTTCAGTGGAAATTTACTTACCTTTGCATACAGAGACCATAAAGAAAAAGATTGACCTTTATTACATAAAAATTCAACCATAATAGAAACCAATAAATAGAAATTAAAGCAATAATGAAGTATCTTTTTGGCAAATGCGCACATTTTTTTTTTAAGATTTTATTCATTTATTCATGAGAGACACACAGAGAGAGGCAGAGACATAGGCAGAGGGCAGGCCCCATGCAAGGAGCCCAACGTGGGACTCAATCCCGGGATTCCAGGATCACGCCCTGGGCTGAAGGCAGGCAAACCACTGAACCACCCAGGGATCCCAAAATGGGCACATTTAAATAAGATACAATACTTGTATTTGGTAAGAACATAGGAAAGTTTATTTGTAAAATATCTGAGCGAGTAAACTATAAGAATAATTAGCAAACACATTTTAATGTGCATATTCTTTGACCCAGTAACTGAACATTTAGGAATTTATCCTATGTAAATAACTCCATAAATGCTCAAAAGAAATATATACAAATATAATTACAGCAACATTATTTTTAATAACGAAAAAATAACCCAACCACCCATCAGCATAGTATTGACAAATCATAATACATCTATGCAATGTAAAGGAGCCATTAAAAATAAATGAAATATATATATAATGACATGGGAAAATAATAGTTCCCCTATTTGATATAGTATCAAATTTAAAAAGCAAGTCTCAGCACAGAATGTACAGCATAGTTCCATTTTTTAATTTAAATATATCTATAATCAGCTTATATACATAGGGAAAAGTTTAGAAAGATATACACCCAGCAGATTGAAAGAAGAGTCTTTAGTAGAGGTGCTCTTTGATGGGTGATACTACAAGGGCTTTTCACTTTCTTCATAATATATTTCTGGATTTGATTTTTCTTATAATGTTAGATTTACTATTAGGAAAACAATACCCATTATGAATCAATGAAATAAATTTTTACTGCATTAAAAAAGTTATGGGCTCCTCATCCTAGAATAGGACCATAGCCATGGAAATGATAGTGACTCAGACTTTTTTGTGTCTTAGTGGAAAAATCTTTGGGTTTTTTTTTTTTTTAATATCATTGCAGAAAAAAATACCATGATTTATATTTTAGTTTATGTAGCTTAACTTTACATGCTTTTAACACTTCTGATTTTGAATATATGCAGAAGGGGTTAGCCTCAACCAACATTTGCATTTTCTCTTACATTCAAAAGGACCTCAGCATGGCCTAGTCTGCTACCCTGTCTGCTTACATTCCTACTTGTCCAAAGGAAAAATGTTATCTTGGGCCTTTTGTGCTGTTTGATCTGATTTTAATGCCATCCTTGGCTCTCCTTGACTCCTCTCTTTAATACTGTTTCTTTTTTGCTTATCCAACTCTTGTTTGTCTTTTTAAGAAACATATGTAGACACATATGCAGGTATATCAGGAAGCCATCCTTGACCTCCCTAGTCTCAGTTAGGTACTGCTCCCATAGCACACTTGTTTGCCTCTTTTCTTTTTACTTACCACTCTGTACGTTATAGTACAGTATAGTGCTTGTTTGGCTCCTCCACCAGAGTAGCATGCCTTTGGGCATAACTATATTCTTTTTTTTTTTTTTTAAGATTTTCTTGTATTATTAGAGAGAGAGATGGTCAGAGGGAAAGGGGAGAGAGAATCCCAAGCAGACTCCACGTTGAGTGCAGATCCTGATGCCAGGCTGGATCCTACAACCCTGAGCCGAAACCAAGAGTTAGAGGCCCAACCAACTCTACTACCACCCAGGAGGCCCCCGTATATCTATTTTTGTATCTAGTGCCAATCAGAGTGCTTACATTACAAATAACAAGTGCTGAATAATTGTTGAATGATAAATGGGTTTTGCAAGCCTGTTTGGTTCTTACATTTGAACAATATAAAACAATAATAGGTACCCGTGCTACAGGTTACCATGTCCCACCCTTCATTAGGTTCTTATTCACACATACACACACACACACACACACACACACACACACACACACACACATACTCCTGCTTCCTGATTTTGAAGAAAAAAATAGATTTTAGTGGAGATTTAAATTAGATGGCAATGATAGAGGTCTTTACTAATAATATTTTAATATTTTAATAGGCTGTTAACAAGTTGGCAGAAATAATGAATCGGAAAGATTTTAAAATTGATAGAAAGAAAGCTAACACACAGGATTTGAGAAAGAAAGAAAAGGAAAATCGAAAGCTCCAACTGGAACTCAACCAAGAAAGAGAGAAATTCAACCAGATGGTAGTGAAGCATCAGAAGGAACTGAATGACATGCAAGCGGTAAGGTTTATGTATGTGTGTTTGTAGGATTCATTTCTTAATTTGTTATTGCTATTTATACCTATTAACTATTGATCCTGACTAGATTTTTTAGTATAAAAATGCATATTCAGGTTTATAGTCTCCATAACTTGATCATTATTACTCTAATATGAACCATGATTTTGAAAAACTAGAAATATACTGTTGCCTATTAACCCTGATAATTTGAGTAATTTTTTTTTTTTAATAATTTGAGTAATTTTACCCATGAGCATTTACTTGATTAGAGAGGCTCCTTTGAGAGAAGCAGCCAAGGATTTGCCGCTTTGGTTTTAGATTGAAATTGAGATATGAGTAGGATAATATTAACTATAATTGAGATAAAGGATTTGAAGAATTATAGATTTTTTGTTTTCTCTAATCAGGACTCACTTTTCAGAAATCAAATACCAATCTTAATTTTTTTGATATTTCCTGGCTTGTTAATAGCACAAAATTGAGAACATGGTCTCTGGACCTAGACTGCTTAGATAAAAGCACTATCATTTATGGTTTTACCATACTGAGAAGCTTACTCTACCTTTGAAACTGTTCCATTTGGAGCCATAAGAGTATTTCCTAAAGTTTGAAGAGGTGGTTGGTTTTTGTTTTTTTGATGCTTTGTATCTATTTATTTATTTTGACAGAGGGAGTGGGGCGAGAGAGAAGGAGAGACTCTTAAACAGGTTCCATCCCCAGCACAGAGCTTGATGCAGGCCTTGATCTCGTGACCCTGAGATCATGACCTGAACCAAAATCAAGAGTTAGATGCTTTACCAACTGAGCTACCCAGATGCCCCAGCTGCTTTATATTTAAAAAGTAAAAACAAAAAGTTTGTTTAAAGCAAGGAGAAAAGGAAGTTACCTAAGCAATGTATTATTGAGGAAGAGAACTTGAATTTTTACAATTAAGTCAAAATCTGTGGTAGTGGGATGTTTGGGTGGCTCAGTGGTTAAGCATCTGCCTTCCACTCAGGGTGTGATCCTGGAGTCCTGGGATTGAGTCCCACATCAGGCTCCCTGCATGGAGCCTGCTTCTCCCGTTGCCTGTGTCTCAGTCTCTCATAAATAAATAAATTAAATCTTAAAAAAAAAAAATCTGTGGTAGTAAGCATCCATGAAATTTAGAGTAAGTTTTTAGTGATAGCAGTTTTAGATTCTTTATCACTTACAGCTCCATTAATTCTTAATTTCTTAATGTTGGAAATTTGATATTGATTTTTTTCTATTATCTTGTTATTTTTCAAAAACAGCAATTGGTAGAAGAATGTACGCATAAGAATGAGCTTCAGATGCAATTGGCTAGCAAAGAGAGTGATATTGAGCAATTGCGTGCCAAACTTTTGGACCTTTCAGATTCTACAAGTATTGCTAGTTTTCCTAGTGCTGATGAAACTGATGGAAACCTTCCAGGTAAGAATATTTCCGTTACTTCATTCAGGTTGCTTAAATGTCATGGAAATTAGTTACTTCTTTCATTTAGCTTTCTACCCTTTGTCATTTTTCCCATGAATCCTTAAGAAATTTATGTTTCTGAATAGCCAAAGTCTGATTCTGTTTGCATTTTACAGAATAAAAGCAGTCAGAACAAATCTTAGGCTATTAAAATAAATCTGAGAGGCTCTACCTGAATAGAAATCTGAAGAGCTTTATGAACCTATGAACACCTCTAACTACATGGTAAAAGTTAAAGCTGCTGCTTTCACTGTTTAAAGAAAATAACATGTTTTCATGAATAGCAGCTCTTCAATATTTAATGTATTTTTTGTTTTATGTATTTTTGTGCAAAAACTAAAACCTGTACTTGGAACCACAGCAGCCTATATAGGGACCTTTCTTATGGAATAGTGATCATCTTTGGTGACTTTAAGTTTCAAATTTAGAGAAATAGATAAAAGGAATTAAGAAATGCAGTGAGGGGGCAGAGTCAATTAAAGGCAAAAGTGAGTATCTAGGACTTCAGACTCTTCAGTCCTTTTTCCAGTAGAGAATCAATTAAAAATAAGCACCCATTCTTAGGTTGATTGTAGTGTAAGTTATAGTATATTTATATCTTTTTAACAGAGTGAGCAATACACATAGGGTCAATTTAGAAATGAATAGGTTATAAATATTTTTTAAATGCATTGCATATGGGCGGGGGGTGGGGGTAATGGGTGACGGGCACGGAGGGGGACACTTGACGGGATGAGCACTGGGTGTTATTCTGTATGTTGGTAAATTGAACACCAATAAAAATTAATTTATAAAAAAAAATAAATAAATAAATAAAAAATAAATGCCCTTGAAAAAAATAAAAAAAAATGCATTGCATATTTTAAAGGTATAAATATTTATATACACATACACATCTGACCTATTACATATCCTTAGCTGAAGGTTTTGGAAGTTTTGTTTATATGGTCATAAACTTGAAAATCAATTTTAATTTGTGTATTTCCTGAATAATGTTTTAATAGAAAGATATTTATAAAGCAGCATATTTTAAAGAGATTCTTTTTTTTTTTAAGAGATTCTATTTTGACAGATACTGGGTTTTTTGAGAATTTGATATAAAAAATTTGATAGACTACTTAGAAAATATTATTTATTGTTCTCAAAGACAGAGGTGAATTTAACTCTTACTTGTATACCATGTAATCACTGCCCTCTTTCTTCTGTGTTTTTATATCTCAGATATGTTTTATATCTATAGATATCTCAGTCAGATATCTGAGAAGGGCAGGGAGTGAAATTTCTTATTACAATGGTCAAGGAATTCCTTTTGTTTTCCCATTATTGGTTCTCTGAAACCTCGTGCCTCTTGAGAATCCAATAGGTGCATGTCCTTTATCAGAGAATCACTTTGGATTTAACAAGAACCTTTAATAAGTATAACTTTCAGGAGTGTTTGGCTTCATTCTTTCAGTTGTTGAACTGAAAATTGTAGCTTAGAGTGCCTCTTCAAGGTATTTCTTAAGTTATTTATTAAAGGAATTCTTACTCCATTTAGTGGAAGTTAAATATCCTGACCAGGTTTTTTTGTCTTTATTTCACCCATTTCCCTTTAACTTTGATTATAATGTCTTATTATGTATGCCTTGGCTTTCTTTGTATTAGGTTAAACATTTCAGAGACATTGTTGGTAAATATTATTTAGAAAAATTTAAATTGAATGAAGCATTTAGGGGACATCTAAAGAGGAGGAGGGTAATGAGTTTTTCTTCCATTCTGGCTCACTGAAGAAAACTAAACTCAAAGAATGATCAGATGGTTTGACTGGCAAACTTAAGTTGGGGTCCATTTAGATTTCAGAATCCTGACCTAATAAATCCACATAGGAATCAATCAGCAAAGAAATTATAAAATGTTGCTCCTGGCTCCATTCTGTTACTTAGAATAACTGTATTTTCAGAGACGTTGTTGCTAAGGTTTTCTAAGTTCAAACCAAGTGAGGGGAAAAAATGATACTGGTAGCCATTCTCATTGCTATAAAAGGAGACCAGTTAGGTATCTCTTTCTCTTATTACTGTGCTCTTAGTCTTAAAACTTTACATTCATAGATCTCTATAGTGCTAACTTTCATACTGTAGGTAGAAAGTAATGGATAATCAGTGGGTTTTTTTTTTATCCTTTTTTGTGTCATATTTTGTTAATAAATTGAAAATCTATTCTAATTCTGCCATTTACTAGATAGGTAAAAATGGATATTGGCAAATAAAGTTTAGGTTTCACAATCATAGGAAGAACCATTAAAGAATTTTGATAGTCGTTCTTTTTTTTTTTTTAAGATCATTTATTTGAGAGAGAGAGGAAGAGCACAGCAGGGAGACTGGCAGAGGGAGGGGGAAAAGCAGGTTCCCTGCTGAGCAGGGAGCCCCACGCGGGGCTCAGTTCCAGTACCTTGGGATCATGACCTAAGCCAAAGGCAGGTGCTTAACCAACTGAACCACCCAGATGCCCTGGTAGTCGCTCTTAATTTAAGAAAGTTGCTTATGATTCAAGTATCTAAAATTTTTGAAGATAATGACTAATGATTAACTTAGTTTAGAAAATTAGTAAATTAAACTACAGGCTGGGACGCCTGGGTGGCTCAGCAGTTGGGCGTCTGCCTTTGTCTCAGGGCATGATCCTGGGGTACTGGGATCGAGTCCCACATTGGGCTCCCTGCATGGAGCCTTCTTCTCCCTCTGCCTATGTCTCTGCCTCTCTCTCAGTCTCTCTCTCTCTCTCTCTCTGTCTCTCTGTCTCTCATAAATAAATAAATAAAATCTTTTTTAAAAATAAAAATAAATAAACTACAGACTGAAAGGGGAGAACTTTGGATGGGATAGATTTACTCAACAGTTAAAGGCCTTTTGAAACATGGATCATATTTTTAGTCCAGTGAGATGGGTTTGTTTTTTTTTTTGAAGATGGATTTATTTCTTTTAGGGAGAGTGAGCACAAGTGTGCATGTGGGCAGAGAGCAGGGGGAGGGACAGAGAGGGAGACAACCAGACTCCCCACGAGCAGGGAGATTGAGGTGGGGTTCAATCCCAGGACCCTGAGATTATGACTTGAGCTGAAACCAAGAGTCAGATGCTTAACCATCCAAGCGCCCCGAGATGTATTACTTTTTAAGTAGTTGGATGGATGAACTGATAATATGATTTAGTTACAGATTTCATCATTCAGTATAAAGATTCTCATTTAGTTACTATGTATATCTAGAGCTAAGCCTCTGTAACAGTCTTAGTTGGCATTATGTCCTTAATGAGATGAAATCTCTAAGTTTCCCAATTCTAAAAAAGCTTAGAAAAAAATTATGTCGTATAATCTTTGAAGTTCTTAAAATCACTTTTATTCTCCTAATTCTTTCATGTCATCATCCTCCTTTTTGTTCTGTAGCAGGTTGTGGCCTAGCTACTGTAAATTCAGAAGTTACACTTGGGTTTAAGATTTGCTTATTTCCTCGATGACAAAAAGAGTAACATGATAACTGCCTCTCCTCCCTTGTTCTTACTCTTTCCTTCTTTTGGAACCATTGACCAATAATCTGAAAAGAATGTAGAAGTAGATGAAGCACCTAGGAAAAACACTGATATCTACACCCTATTAATATTCATTATCTCATGGATTATCTGCATCATTCTCTCCGTCTATGTATTTTAAATCTGTAAATAGTGAATTTCTTAGTGTGTCCAAGTATTTGAGTATATGAGAGCTTCTGAATGCCCAAATCTAATCAATAATTGGAGATAATGCATCTGAATTCTTGAGCATTGGTTAATTTCATTTTTTATATCACTCCTGAATAAAAAATTTTTGGATGGTTCCTTAGCTCTGTTTCTTAAGCAGTATATATTTACCCAAGTAAACTTCGGTAGTCTTCAGTTAGCTTTGATGTGTAAACTGGCTGTACTGGATATTGACTTATATATATAGTTAATCTCTATGTCTCTTATTTGGGTAAAGGAATCAGTTGTTGATATTGTAATGAGATACATACCTAAATTTTTTTGGTAAGTTAAAATAACTCTACGAACCCTTAAGAGCTGGAGCCAAGTTGTTTTGTACTTTGTACTTTTTTGTGTACCATATTATTTATGGTAATCTAGAGTTAGAAGTCCTCAACATTTGTTTATCTGGAGAAGCTGATTTCTGTGTTTGTAGTATAGAAGATGAAATTTAAAACTTTCAGATTGCCACGTAGGTCATGGTTTTAAAGGAGGTATACATGTGTAAAAAATAGTATTTTACCTTGTTTCTAAGACAGGAGTAAGTAAAGGAAATAGAGAGGTTAGTATATATTTTTTAATTTATCCCTAAGCTTTAGTTCATCTGTTTCTCTGAAGGGAGTTCACCAGGAAAAACTAAAATTCTCTCCTGTAACGCCATTGTTTTAAATTGGCAGACTTACATATCCTGAACACCTTTTTTCAAGTTCCAAATTTCTTCATTTAGGAGCAAATATAAAATTAAGCTTATTTGAGTCATAAAATGTCTTTGACGTACAAAACTTCTCTAGGAAAACACAACAGTCATTGAAAATATATTAAAGAGAACACTGGTAGGTTAATCCAAACCTAGAACCATGAAGCATTAATACTTTTGGCATTTATTCTCATAGAGAAATAACTGGGGGAGAGTAGTATTTGGGCATACACAGTTTTATATAAATGTCAAGATTTCAATGACTTTCACATCTTTTCTGTGAGGAATTACTGGTATTAAATGTAGGAGGAGTAAGAGCTGCAATTTGGGGTGCACTAAAGGGAAACTTTCCTAGCAGTAACTTGTTGCTTTCATAAGATAGAGTGTTTGTGAGTGATTAGGAACCTTCTGCATGTTATTTAATATGAAACTGCCCTTTGATTTTTAAATCATAACCATTATTTACAGAGGATGACTTTGGTTAATGTGGAAAAAAATAGAATTGCAAAATAATCAGTTTTTTGTCAAGTACGTACCTACTCTGTATGTCAGATGTCTTGGGGCATATAAAAATAGTGTTAGGATATGGTCCTGATCTTTAAAAACTTACCAAGGCATTACCTAAGGAGAAAAAATAATTATTGCTAAACTAAATAAGAGCACTAAGAAAAGAGTTAAGAGAAGAGGAAGATCATTTTACGCTGAGGTTACCATTATTTTCTCCACCTTAACAACTACAATTTAGATGAAGGGAAATAACAAAAGCAAAGGACATTAGGTGCATGGAAGAAGTTGGAACAAGACAGATATTACTTCCAATTCAATTAGCTGCAAGGCTTTTTAGTTAAAGGACAGAGTTAGCAGTGTGTTCTAGGAACACAAGCTCAGAAATTAGCCTGCCAGGGTAAACTACAGGTTTGGCAAATGCTGATATATACCTTTGAGCAAGTCAGTTTACCTTCTAAGCCTTGGTGTCTTCATTTGCAAACGGAGAATGATAGTAAAAGCTATCCTGTCCTGTATTCATAGAAATATAATCTCATATATTCATGGGATAATACATAGGTTAGATGTGAGATATTACTTGGAAAGCACATATCAAACCATAAATGTTCAGTAAATGTTACCTATAATTATGATGACTCTAAGGCAAATGTTTAACAGACTTTAAGTTATGTGGAGAAGGGCATTGTATATTCCCATTAAGGTCATGATTAATTGGCTACTTTTCTGGTTTTTTTCTTTTTTGTGTTTCAAATATGAGATAGATACAGAAAACAATTAAATGCTCTTATCTCTAACCTGATGTAAAATAATCATTTCTAACAGAATCCTTTTTTCTCCAGATATTTCTAATAAACATTAATTATTTTTAAAAAGTAACAATATTTATTTTGAAATGCCTTGATTGAATTCATTAAGGAATTTCTGGTATTCACAAACTTGTTAAAATATTATCAGCTGACCAACTCAATTTTATGTTCTTTTGCTGTTTTTTAAATTCTGGTGTAACATACTTAAAAGACTTCATTTATACCTCTTTAGTTTGATAAGAATTACAATTGGATTTAACTCTAGAATTAAGTAACCCCCCAACCAGATTTGGATTAACTTTATTGAAATTATTATAGGTGTTTTACCAAAAAGTTTATCAGAATATTGTGCTGAGAAAACAAATAAAATGCTTGTCTCTTATTCTTTATATCTAGTTGATTCTGCCTGCATTCCTTATTTATTTATCTTCTATTCTTATCTTCTGTGAGTAATAGGACCCTTCTCTATACTTTTGCTTGCTCTTTCTTGTGTAAATCATCGCTCTGATTTGTTCCACTTGCTGCATTTTTTTTTTTTGCTAAATATTTTATGAGTGTTAAATGATATTTAAAGTCTTCTGTATCATATCCCATTTAAGCTGCAATCCATTCCAGTCTTGCCTGGCTCTTGAGGGTATTGTTTTACTTCATACTTTTATAATTGAGCACTAAATGTTAATTTTATGGGAAATTGGCTTGGAATTTTTTTCTGCAATATTTGTATGGCCATTAAAGTTGATTTGTGTGATTGAAGCATGAAAGAGCAAATTGTAGCACTTATTCATTTAGCTGTGTTCAAATGCCTGTTGCTGCATGCTGTCAGACAACCTGTAATAGTTTTTCCTCTTGTTACAATGAGACTGAATACTGTATGTTCTTTTTCTCCTAGAGTCAAGAATTGAAGGTTGGCTTTCAATACCAAATAGAGGAAACATCAAACGATATGGCTGGAAGAAACAGGTATTATATCCCTCTTCTTTTCTAATCTGTTGTATATTTTACTTTTAAAGCATAGAACTTGTATTAATTGCTCTATTATTAACATTAATCTTAGATGCAGTACAATATACTTTAGACATAAATGGCAAGTATTGTGCTTATCATTTTAAGCCAAGTTAATATCGCTCTTATATATCTTCCCCTTTTTTCTCATTTCAGTATGTTGTGGTAAGCAGCAAAAAAATTTTGTTCTATAATGATGAACAAGATAAGGAACAATCCAATCCATCCATGGTATTGGACATAGAGTAAGTTGCCTTTGGTTGAAATTCAAATCAGTTAAATATTAACTTTATGATAATTATTTTTAGACTTACAATTTAGGGTTTTTTTTTTTTTAAGATTTTATTTGCTTATTTGAGAGAGAGAACATGAGCAAGAGGAGGGACAGAGGGAGAAGCAGACTCCCTGCTGAGCAGGGAGTCCAACGTGGGCTGATGTGACCTGACCCCAAGGCACTTAACTGACAGAGCCACCCAGGTGCCCCTAGACTTAGAGTTTATATTTTGTTATTTAAATGACATTACCTACTTTTCTTACAAGTTTTAAAACTTTATGTTAAATCTTCAGCAAAATGTAGGAGGGAAATTTTTGCATAGCTGATTCATGTATTCTAAAGACAGATGTTTTTCAAGTGTTTTTTGGTGTTATTTTGTTTTTTGTTTGTTTTTGGTGTTAGGTTTTGAGAGTATCTCCAAAAGTACTGTATATGATTATGCAGTCACTGTTAAGGAAATGTGAATATATCTTTTGTTTTTAATATTAGGTCACAGAGACCTTTAATAAGCTTAGGGTTTTTCCTTTGTATTCATTCTTAAACTATTTCGTTAGCACTGCTGCCTGTATCATCATAGTGCTAGAGATTGTACAAGGATAAGTAAGATGGTTCCATATTTAAGGAGCTCACAGGTAGTAGTAGAAAAGGTAAAACATGGAACAAAGTATAAATTCAAAATGATATATGGTGGGTGCTATTCATGAAAAATATAAACATACAATGAAGTATTGCCATTCCTTTGGAATTAAACATTTATGAAGTCAGTAATAGATAGAGTGTAAAAAGAATTAAGCAACTACCAGAGAGTACTGAAATTTTATTTCCCAGCTTTTTTCTTTTTTTAAGTATAATTAACGTACAGTGTTATATTAGTTCAGGTGTACAGTATAATAAGTCAGACAGTATAATAAGTCAGAAATTCCATACATTACTCAGTGTTCATCACAAGAAGTGTAATCCTGGGCAGCCCCAGTGACTCAGCGGTTTAGCACCACCTTCAACCCAGGCCATGATCCTGGAGACCTGGGATCAAGTCCCACATTGAGCTCCCTGCCTGGAGCCTGCTTCTCCCTCTGCCTGTGTCTCTGCCTCTCTCTCTGTTTGTGTCTCTCATGAATAAATAAATAAAATCTTTAAAAAAAAAAAAAAAGAAGTATAATCCTAATCCCCTTCAACTATTTCCCCCATCCCCTCACCCACCTCCCCTCTGGTAACCGTCAGTTTTTTCTCTGTTTTTAAGAGTCTGGTACTTTTTTGTTTGTCTCTTCTTTGTTCATTTGTTTTTTAAATTCCACGTGAGTGAAATCATTCAGTATTTGTCTTTTTCTGGTGGATTTATTTCATTTAGTATTATACTGTCTAGCTCCATCTATGTTATTGCAAGTGGCAAGATTTCATTTTTTATGGCTGAATAATATTCTTTTCACTTTATGGTTATACACTTGTGTTACTTTCATTTCTTGGCTATTATATATAATGCAGTAAACACAGGGGTGCATATATCCCTTCAAATTACTGTTTTCATATTCTTTGGGTAAAAATCCAATAGTGGAATTAATTACTGGATCATATGGTAATTCTATTTTTAATATTTTGAAAAACCTCCATACTGTTTGCCATAGTGGCACCAGCTTGCAGTCCCCCCAACAGTGCATGAGGGTTCTTTTTTCTCTACATCCTTGCCAACATCCTTGTTATCTTTTATATTTTTAATTCTAGCCATTCTGACAGTATAAGGTGATATCTCATTGCTGTTTCGATTTTCATTTTCCTGGTGATTACTGATGTTTAATGTCTTCTCATTTGTGCCATCCGTATGTCTTCTTTAGAAAAGTTTCTATTATGTCCTCTGCCTTTTTTTTTTTTTAATTTTACTTATTTATTTGAGAGACAGAGCAGGTAAGAGAAAAAGTGAGCACGAGGGGCAGGGACGAGTAGAGGGGGAGAGAGAGAGAGAGAGAGAGAGAGAGAGAGAGAGAGAGAGAGAGAGAAGCAGGCTGCCAGCTGAGCCAGGGAATCCAGTGCAGGGCTTCATCCCAGAATCCTGGGATCATGACCTGAGCAGAAGGCAGATGCTTAACTATCTGAGCCATACAGGCACCGTCCTCTGCCTATTTTTAATTGGATTATTGGGGAGGCTGGTGTTGAATTTTATAAGTTCTTTATTTATATATTTTTTCTATTAACTCCTTATCACTTATATCATTTGCAAATATATTCTCCCATTCAGTAGGTTGTCATTTTGTTTATGGTGTTTTTTGCTGTGTAAAAAGCTTTTTTGTAGTGTAGTCCGTCCCAATAGTTTAATTTTGCTTTACTTTCCCATGCCAGAGGAGACCTATCTAGAGAAATGTTTGCATGGCTTATGTAAGAGAGATTACTACCTGTGTTTTCTTCTACAAGTTTTATGGTTTCAGGTCTCACATTTAGGTCTTTCATCCATTTTGAGTTTATTTTTGTGTATAGTGTAAACCAGTGGTCCAGTCTCATTCTTCTGCATGTAGCTATCCAGTTTTCCCAGCATCATTTGTTGAAGAGACTTTTTCCTGTTTTGTTTTCTTGCCTCCTTTGTCATGGATTAATTGATCATAAACACCTGGGTTTATTTCTGGGCTCTCTATGCTGTTCTGTTGATCTATGTGTCTGTTTTTGTGCCAATTCCATACTCTCTTGATTTCCTAATGTTTTAAAGAAGCATTAGCTGTGAAAATTTGGAATCATACATAAACACCAATATTAAAGACCTCATTTTTCAACTTTCAAAAAAAAGTTCAGTACTTTCAGATTGATGAAAGCTGGTTATCTTTTTTATTGAGGCATAATTTTTATTTTTATTTTTTTTGAGGCATAATTTTTATATAATAAAATGCATACATCTTAAGTGTTGTATTCACTGACTTTTGACAATTATAAACACCTATGTAATTGTTACTCATTACAAGATTAAAAAATATTTCCATCACCCTAGAAAGCCCACTTATACTCTTTTCAGGAGGGGGGAGAAAAGATCATCAGAATTTTATTACGGAGTCTTGCCTATTCTAGAACTTCATATAGATGTAATTATTACAGTATACTTTTTTTTCCTGGCATCTTTCACCCAGCCTAGTGTTTTGCTGTGTGTATCAATTGTCTGTTCTATTTATTGCTGAGTAATATTCCATTGGAATATGTCTCAATTTGTTTATCCCTTCTGTTGATGAACATTTGGGTTGCTTTATAAATAGACTGACATAAGTTTTGGGGCTATTATAAATAGACTGACATGAGTTCTGTGTCAAAAATATGTAGTGCAAGTATTTCCTAATCTGTGCCCTGCCTATTCATTTTTTTTATGGTGTCTTTTAATGGAAGCCAATTTATCAGTTTTTAAAAAGAATTAACAACCTTTTGTAGTCTAAGAAATTTTGCCTACCTTCTTTTAGGAGCTTTATTGTCCTAGGCTTTACATTTAAGTTAAGATTAATTTCCAGATTTACTTTTGTGTTTGGTAAGAGGTTGCAGTTGAGGTTAGTTTTGATTGTGTATGTGTATGTTTTTCCATGTAGATATCTGGTTGTGCCAGTATTGTTCATTTTCATATATCGATCTTGAATCCTCTAATCTTGCTGTTTACTTACTAGTTTTATTGTGTTTTTTTGTGGCTTCCACAGGACTTTCCTACAAATATAATCATGTACTTCTTTCCAGTCTGTATGCCTTTATCACATGTATGGATTCATATGATCACCACCAAAAACAGACTATAGTTCCATCATCGGAGGGACCTGTCATGCTACTCTTTTTTTTTTTAAGATTTTATTCATTTATTCATGAGAGACACAGAGAGAGAGAGAGAGAGAGAGAGGCAGAGACACAGGGATAGGGAGAAGCAGTCTCCATGCAGAGAGCCTGATGTGAGACTCGATCCCGGGTCTCCAGGATCACACCCTGGGCTGAAGGCCCACTAGACCACTGAGCCACCCAGGCTGCCCGATACTTTGATTTTAATTTGCATTTCCCTAATGACTAATGATGTTGACCATCTTATCATGTTTTTATTTGCAGTCTGTATGTCCTTTTTAATGAAATGTCTCTCTTTTACTTTAAATAAGTTTTTATAACAGCTTATATATATTTTCATTTTAGTAAATTGTTTCATGTTCGACCCGTAACCCAAGGAGATGTTTACAGAGCTGAAACTGAAGAAATTCCTAAAATATTCCAGGTAAAGACCTTAAATTCCAATTTTAGAAGATCTTTTATTTAAATACTAAGTGCATTTTGTGAAGTTAATGCAAGCACACCAATGCTTTTTATACATTTGAAGATTATATGTACAAATTAAGACTTTTTAAAATCTTCCTTTTACCATTCCTGAATATAGATACTATATGCAAATGAAGGTGAATGTAGAAAAGATGTAGAGATGGAACCAGTACAACAAGCTGAAAAGACTAATTTTCAAAACCACAAAGGCCATGAGTTCATTCCTACACTCTACCACTTCCCCGCCAACTGTGAGGCCTGTGCCAAACCTCTCTGGCATGTTTTTAAGCCACCTCCTGCCCTAGAATGTCGAAGATGCCATGTTAAGTGCCACAGAGATCACTTAGATAAGAAAGAGGATTTAATTTCTCCATGTAAAGGTAAGGCATAAAAATTATTTTTGCAATTTATAAAAAGTCAGAAAACTAAGCCCCATTTAAATAACTTCTTCAAATGTAGCATTTTCTACACCAATTTGAAGAGATTATAAACAGTTATATTTTGGCACTGATGGAGCAACGTGTAGCTGTCATTTTTACAGTTACAGATTTAGCTTTGAAATAATGTTTTTAAAGAGAATTACTCCTTTGTAAAAACGTACTTCTAAGAAATTAAATTGGAGAGAAGGACTATAGGTGAGTTCCACTGCATTATTTGTCCTTGAATTTTTACTTCCTTTTTTCTTTTTGTGTGTTTTTCACTGCCTAGACCAATATACTGGATAATAGGCAAATGTCTTCTAGTTTTAGTAGATGTAGCCTGATAGAAAGACAATAGCTATTTTAAGATAAGAAACTTATGTTCTAAAAATACATTAACTTGTTTCACTCCTGCATTTTTTTGTATTTGTTTGAACTTTATTTTTCTTAATAGCTTCTGTTTTCTTTTTAAATTTTCAGCCTTAATTAAGGAGAAAGAGATATTTTCCAAGCTTAATTAAGCATAGTAAATCTTAAAAAAAAAAAAAGCATAGTAATCTTTTAAAATTTTAAGAACTTATAAATTATGCTTCAGGAGGGCCATTTTAAATGATTGTGTATGACTTTGTGTCTTTTTTTTTTTTAACATAGTAAGTTACGATGTAACGTCAGCAAGAGATATGCTGCTGTTAGCATGTTCTCAGGATGAACAAAAAAAATGGGTAACACATTTGGTAAAGAAGATCCCTAAGAATCCACCATCTGGTTTTGTTCGTGCATCGCCTCGAACGCTTTCTACAAGATCTACTGCAAATCAGTCTTTCCGAAAGGTGGTCAAAAATACATCTGGAAAAACTAGGTAAGGATTGCAATTGTTAACCTTTTGACAATGTGAAAGCGATTGGTTAATATCTATTAAAATCTAAAATCTAATTCTTTCCCTATAGAGGACATCATTTGTAACTAAGCAATATGACTTGAAATGACTTCACAAATTAGTTTGATTCCTTTTTGAAGTTAAATAGATTCATATAAAACTTTGCTCATCTTTTCTTTAAATTTAACTATGTTGGCATAGATTTTTTTTAATCAAAATTATTTGGTGTTATCATTGATAATGATGTTGCAAATAAACTTCCTAGTTAAGTATCTCCCTCTTTTTTTTTTAACAGATTTTGATAGAATTTTTTCAAAAATATTTGTATGCTATAATAAGCAATTACAGGACATAATTAAACCCTTTCATGAAGCGAGATTATGATACTCATCTCATTCTCATTTTGTACATGAATAAATGAGATCTAGAGGAGTTAAGCCACTTAGACAAGATCCCAGGGCAAGCTAGTGGCATAGTCAGGGTTGAAACCTTTTTTTTTTTTTTTTTAAGATTTTATTTATATATTCATGAGAGACACAGAGAGAGAGGCAGAGACATAGGCAGAGGGAGAAGCAGGCTGCATGCAGGGAGCCCGACGTGGGACTCAATCCCGGAACTCCAGGATCACACCCTAGGCCGAAGGCAGATGCTCAACTGCTGAGCTACATGGGCGTCCCTCCTATTTATTTTTTATTTTTATTTTTTTTATCCAATTCTAAAGTCTCAGTTTTTCTCCTATACCAAATACCAACTTTCCTGGAGTGTAATGCCTACACTAAAAGGAATGTTTTAATCTAAAAGTAAGACCTAACCTTGATTTGCCTCTCTGTTAATGTCACTCGAGTCCCCCAAGCAGACTTAAAACCATTTTTAATTCATCCCATTTCTTTACTCCGTATTATCAATAACCAATTCTAATTCTTTGAAATGACTAATAAGCATTCCACTTTCTGTATTCTTCAGCTGTCATACTACTCCAGTATATTACCACTTCACTCCTTATTTCTGTAAAATCCTGGATCACTTCTCTCCTGTATTAGATAAAACTATATCCAGAATTATTTAAAATTGAATGATAGCTTTGTAAAAAAACAACAAAAAAAAATGAACACCATGTGTTTGAAATAGAGTAAAAGCAAGAAGAAAATAACACTAAATATATTTTTCCTTTTCCTGTTTTCCAAATTGTGTGTATTTGTTAATCGCATACAAAGATAATGTATATTTACCCTGCAATTTTGTTTCTTGTATTTTTAAACTGAGTTATTTCTTAAGTTAATTTTTTTTTCTGCTCCTCTCTCCCCAGCAGTTAACAGTGTGATTTAACGCCTTGTGGTAATGCCTTTTGGATTCGTGTGGAATGCTACCTGATAAACCAGGCTTCTTTAACAATGCAGAGCAGACAGGCTGTTCCTTTGACACAAATATCACAGGCTTCAGGGTTAAGATTGCTGTTATTCTGTCCTTGCTTTGGCACAAAAACACACTGAGGGTTTTTTTGTTTTTTTGTTTTAAATTGCGGGTTTGCCTACAGGTAGATTAGATTAATTATTACTATGTAATGCAAGTACAATTTGGGGAAAGCTTAGGTAGATATATTTTTTTAAAAAGGTGCTGCCTTTTTGAATTTCTAAGAAAACGCCTGTCAATCATGATAGAACACAGTTTTCCTCATATGAGTGAGAGGAAGGGACTTTCACTTTCAAGTGGAATGGCCATCACTATGAAGATCAGCTCATGGAAGGAGTAAAGAAAATATCTCAAAATGAGACAACTGAAATTCTTTTAAATGACTTCAGTCTTTGTGCTCTTGCAAGACTATACAAAACTATTTTAAGGAAGCAGTGACATCACTTGACTTCAGTGCCCTCACTGTAGAATTTAAAAGCCTCACTTTTGATTGCCTGTGGCGGACTTATGAGAATAAATATTTTACATTTTACATTATGCTTTACAAAATACTGTATGTGTTTCAGCACGTTTATAGATTGGGGAATGGGAGAAGGAAAAAAAATTACATTTAATCTATGCATTTTTGCCAAGCCATATTGAATTATTTTACTACTAGAGACGTTAGGAACTAACTGTACAAAAGAACCAAGTTTTAAAAGCATTTTGTGGGGTACATCATTTCTGTAATTGTATAATGTATTTCTTTGTGGTTTTAAGTGATAAAGACATTAAGTTAACAAACATATAAGAAATGTATGCACTGTTTGAAATGTAAATTATTCTTAGAACACTTTCAATGGGAGTTGCATTGCCCTTTTAGTGCCTTAATTTGAAAGAATTATTTTACTGCCATGACTAAATACAGAAATTTCAAAAGAACATATTTTCAAAAAATTATATATGTCAGTGGGTTTTTCATTGATAATTGGTTTAATTTAAAATATGTAGAGGTTTGCTGGACTTTCATAAATTGAGCACAATCTTTGCATTAAACTACCTGCTACAATAATGAATGACTTTATAAAATTCTGCGAAATATGTAGGTTACATCAATATAAAAGAAAATTATGGCAATACGTCTGTGATGTTTTCCAGTTAACATAGGAATTACCAGATAAATACTGTTAAACTCTTGTCCAATAACAAGAGTTGATTCATATGGGCAGTATGATTTATTGTTTATTTTTTTAACCAAATACCTCCTCAGTAATTTATAATGGCTTTGCAGTAATGTGTATCAAATAAGAAGCACTGGAAAACTGATTTGTCTCTAGGATGATATGCATGTTTCAAGTGGTATTGAAAGCCGCACTGATGGATATGTAATAATAAACATATCTGTTATTAATATGCTAATGACTCTGTGCTCATTTAATGAGAAATAAAAGTAATTTATGGATGGATACCTTTAATAATGACTGGTGTTTTCTCATTGCTGAAATGAATAGAAACCATGTTATAAATTAGTCCCTGACTGTATACAAATGTTTGTTAAATTCCATGACTAAAGTGAATTTTTAAAAGAAAATCTGGTTTGGGCTCTAAAACTAAGGGCTACAGTTGAAAAAAAGCTGACTAATGTCTGTTGGGAAACAACCCTCTGTGGATCTCTTGCATTTCTCCATCTCATACGAGCAGTGGCTCTGACAGCCTTAGCTCTAGACTATCTTTACTAAAGAGATTTGTATAGTGAACAGTCTTGGACAGTGTCATGTCTGCCTCACAAGAAAGGCAGGTTGTTTACTGTCCAGTATAATAAAAGATAATGTCTCCCTCTAGAGCAAAATTTGGCAGATTTGCCTGTGCTCCTTATAAAAGATTCAGATACCCTAACTTCAGCTTCCTCAGCTGTAGTGCAAATCCACTGCATGTTCAGCACTCCCCTGGGCCGCTCTGCATCTACATCTCTTTGGAGGGCAAGGAGAACTGACAGCACTGTGACACTCATGCTGCTTGCTATATTGTTAGTATCAAACTCTGTACTGTAACATGGCTCTGTAAGGTTAAGTAAAGTGCAGAGAACAGAATTCTAATTAGTTTAAGAAGGAGAGGACTTAAAAAAAAAAAAAAACCACCCAAGCGTGAAACTATTGAGAACTGACAGAGATTTGAGGAATAGCTCTAAATGCCACATTGTAGAACCAGGGCAGCCAAGAATGCTGCTTCTAAGTATAGAAAACCACTCAATCCCAAAGTATACCAACATGGCAAGGACCAGCAAAGTGCCATGATCAGGATGGCACACTACTGCTGGTTCTCTACAGTTTTTTGCTATGCCTCGTACAACCCATACCAAGTTAGATGCTTTCTACCATTCCTCTTGCCACTTAGGAGCCTTGTGTCTGGATACTGGAATCTCTGTCAACACTGCCCAGGAAAAATTTGCATCATCTCACGCCTTCTATGTGTACATCTGCTTGTCCCAAACTAAATCACATCCAGAACTCTAGCTGCAAGGAAACCTGGGAAATGTACTTTCACTTTTCTGTCCACTTTACTACAGGAAGAGACACTGAGAAGTTCGAAATCAAGTGTGCCCATTGGCCACACCTCAAGCTTGAGCTGAGCCCAGAACTCCAGGCTAGAAAGAAAACAGCCACTGTCTTATTTATAGGCTGAAAACTGTGGGTCACTTGTCATTATATGAACTTTCAGCTTAAAATAACCTGTCTACACGCCATTTAAACATTTTTTAAAAGGGATGCATGGGTGGGT
This sequence comes from Nyctereutes procyonoides, assembly GCF_905146905.1. Taxonomy (NCBI): domain Eukaryota; kingdom Metazoa; phylum Chordata; class Mammalia; order Carnivora; family Canidae; genus Nyctereutes; species Nyctereutes procyonoides. The sequence continues at coordinate 39,991,145 of NW_026575044.1, forward strand.
CAGTAGTTGAGCGTCTGCCTTCAGCTCAGGCCATGATCCCCGGGGTCCTGGGATCAAGTTCCGCATCAGACTCCCCATGAGGAGCCTGTTTCTCCCTCTGCCTGTTTCTGCCTCTGTGTGTCTCTCATGAATAAATAAATAAAATCTTTAAAAAATAATCCAAACATGGCAATCAAACTTTGCTTGATAAAATATGTTCTCATAAGTTTTCATATCATTAGAAATTCTATAATAACCAAATTTAGTAATCACATTAATGTGTTGGTTCTTACTGGGTTGCTGATTTGAGCTTCCAGTTCTTAATTTTCAATTCGTGACACTTCCACAATGCTTCCTGTTGAGAATGAAACACAACTACTAGCAGCTATTTGGTTAAAGATCATGTCTTTTTAAAAATTAATTGACTGAATGGTATATACTGTCTACTACACTTTCTTTAAAACTGTGATATCACTTAGTGAACAAAAGTTCTTAGTGAAGTCGAGTTTATTGATCTTGTCCTTTACAGTTAGTGCTTTTTGTGTTCCGTTAAGAAACCTCTGCCTATTCCCCAGGGTTATAGAAGGTGATTATCCTGTATCAGCTTCTTGAAGCCTGTTGTTTTAACTTTCGCATTAAATTCTGTCATCCAACTGGAATTGTGTGTGTTAAGTTCAAATCAAGGGCTTTGTTTTTTGCTTTTTCCTCCAAATGGATATCCAGTCGATGCCAGAAGTTTTAAAAATATGTCACAATAAATAAATAAAGACCCTGCCAGGATTTTAATCAGGACTGCATTCAGTTTGGGGAGAATTAACGTCTTTAAAATTTTATCTTCCAATCTGTAAACATGTTAAGTTACTGCACAGAAATAAAGGGGACATATTTGCAAATGTCGTAATTTCATATGTAGAAGTCTAAAAATGATTTAAGTGAATGTTCAAAGACCACTAGATACAAGATAAATACACAAAAATAAATTTTCTATATACTAGCAACAATTAGTGAAAAAAAATTTAATGATATTTACAATAAAAATCCACTTGAAAGATGTATAAAGACATTTAAGACAGGTATGTATAAACCAGAGAAATTAAAGACTTAAATAAGTATAATTATTAACATCAAATATTTTCCATATAAGATTACTAAAATAAATGGTCATATTCTGATAACCTATCTAATGAGATTTTTCTTTTTAATCCACTAGAAATCTTAATCACAATTGTTTTTTATGTTTACCACACGAATCAATTTCTGGTTGAATAATATGTGTGTATAAAGCTGCACTGAATGTTTTAGGTATATTTTATCCCAAATCTTTTAGTGTTAATTATATTGCAATAAAGAAACACAAAAATGTATATGGTTAACAGTTGATGTCTGTCCTTCCTAAACTCCATCCCTAACCCCCATTCCTAGTGATTATCTTCAGAATATATATAACTTGGAATTTTGTGAGGTATAGAAAGACTAACAATAATTCTACTTAACATACAGAAAGCCTGAAGCACAAAAAATTAAATATCTCCTCTGAATAGATGTTAATGAATTGTTGGATAAACTTAACCAAGGAAGGGAAAAACCTATACTCTGAAACTATAAATAATTGAAAGAAATTGATGGCACAAAACAAATGGAAGGATATGCTATGCTTATGGATTGGGAGGATTAATATTTTTAAAATTTCTATACTTTCTAAAGCTATCTACAGATTTAAAGCAATCCCTATCAAAATGCCAACAATTTTTTACAGAACCAGAACAAATAATACTAAAATTTGTATAGAACCACAGAGACCCCCAAATAGCCAAAGAAATATTGAGGAGGAACAGAGCTGAAGTTCCAGATTTCAAGATAATACAAAGTTAGTAATCAAAATAATATGGCATTGGCTCAAAAATCAGCACATAGATTAATGAAACAGGATAGAAAACCCTGAAATGAAGCCATGCTTATATGGTCAATGGAGAAAGAACAGTCTCTTCAACAAAGAGTGAAACTGGACCACTTAGTTATACCATACCCACATACACAAAATAAACTCAAATGGATTCAAGACTTAAACGTGAGACCTTAAACCATAAAAAATCTTAGAAGAAAAGTTAGGCAGTATTTATTTTTTTTTTTACATTGGCCTTAGCAGTATATTTATGAATATTTCTCTTCAGGCAAAGGAAACAAAGCAAAAATTAATTGTTGAGATTACACCAAAAGAAAAAGCTTTTGCACAGCAAAGGAAACCATTAACAAATGAAAAGGCAACCTACTGAATGAGAGTAGATATTTGCAAATAATATATCCAATAAGGGGTTAATATCCAAAAAATATAAAGAACTTACACAACACCACCAAAAAACAGTCAAAAAATGGACAGAGGACCTGAATAGACATTTATGCAGAGGGCCAACAGATACATATCAAAGAAATGCAAATCAAAACCACAATGAGACATCATCTTACACCTGTCAAAATGGCTAGAATTAAAAGGACAAAAAAAGTATTGGTGAGAATGTAGAGAAAAAGGAACTCTTATACACTGTTGGTGGGAATCTAAATGGATTCAGCTACTGTGGAAAACAGTACGGGAGTTTCTCAAAAAAATTAAAACTGGAATTGCCATATGACCCAGTAACATCACTACTGGGTATTTACCCAAAAGGAAGGGGAAAAAATCCAGAAAGATAAATTTCACCCTGTTTATTGCAGCATTATTTACAATAATCAAGATATCGAAGAAACCCAAGTGTCCATCAATAGATGAATGGATAAAGAAGATTGTGTGTCATTCAGTGGAATCCCTATCAAAATACCATGGACTTTCTTCAGAGAGTTGGAACAAATAATCATAAGATTTGTGTGGAATCAGAAAAGACCTCGAATAGCCAGGGAAATATTGAAAAAGAAAACCAGAGCCAGGGGCATCACAATGCCAGATTTCAGGTTGTACTACAAAGCTGTGGTCATCAAGACAGTGTGGTACTGGCACCAAAACAGACACATAGATCAATGGAACAGAATAGAGAATCCAGAAATGGGACCTATGGTCAACTAATATTCGACAAAGCAGGAAAGACTATCCACTGGAAAAAGGACAGTCTCTTCAATAAATGGTGCTGGGAAAATTGGACAGCCACGTGCAGAAGAATGAAATTAGACCATTGTCTTACACCAGACACAAAGATAAACTCAAAATGGATGAAATATCTAAATGTGAGACAAGAATCCATTAAAATCCTAGAGGAGAACACAGGCAACACTCTTCTTGAACTTGGCCACAGCAACTTCTTGCAAGATACATCCATGAAGGCAAGGGAAACAAAAGCAAAAATGAACTATTGGGACTTCATCAAGATAAAAAGCTTCTGCACAGCAAAAGAAACAGTCAACAAAACTAAAAGACAACCTACAGAATGGGAGAAGATATTTGCAAATGACCTATCAGATAAAGGGCTAGTTTCCAAGATCTATAAAGAACTTATTAAACTCAACAGCAAAGAAACACAATCCAATCCTGAAATGGGCAAAAGACATGAACAGAAATTTCACCAAAGAAGACATACACATGGCCGACAAGCACATGAGAAAATGTTCTGCATCACTTGTCATCAGAGAAATACAAATCAAAACCACAATGAGATACCACCTCACACCAGTGAGAATGGGGAAAATTAACAAGACAAGAAACAACAAATGTTGGAAAGGATGAGGAGAAAGGGGAACCCTCTTGTACTGTTGGTGGGAATGTGAACTGGTGCAGCCACTCCGGGAAACTGTGTGAAATTTCCTCAAAGAGTTAAAAATAGAGCTACTCTAGGGCAGCCCCTGGGGCTCAGCGGTTTAGCACTGCCTTCAACCCAAGGCATGATCCTGGGGACCCGGGATTGAGTCCCACGTCGGGCTCCCTGCGCGGAGCCTGCTTCTCCCTCTGCCTGTGTCTCTGCCTCTCTCTTTGTGTGTGTTTCTTATGAATAAATAAATAAAATCTTAAAAAAAATAGAGCTACTCTACAAACCAGCAATTGCACTACTGGGTATTTACCCCAAATATACAGATGCAGTGAAAAGCTGAGACACCTGCACCCCAATGTTTACAGCAGCAATGTCCAACTGTGGAAGGAGCCTCGGTGTCCATCGAGAGATGAATGGATAAAGAAGATGTGGTATATGTATACAATTACTCAGCCATTAGAAACAACAAATACCCACCATCTGCTTCAACATGGATGGAACTGGAGGGTATTATGCTGAGTGAAATAAGTCAATCGGAGAAGGACAAACATATAGTCTCATTCATTCGGGGAATATAAAAAATAGTGAAAGGGATTATAGGAGAAAGGAGAATAATGAGTGGAAAATATCAGAGGGAGACAGAAATGAGAGTCTCCTAACTCTGGGAAACGAACAAGGGGTAGTGGAAGGGGAGGTGGGCGGGGGGTTGTGGTGACTGGGTGACGGGCACTGAGGGGGGCACTTGACAGGATGAGCACTGGGTGTTATACTATATGTTGGTAAATGGAACTCCAATAAAAAGATATACAAAAAAAATGTGTGTGTGATGAAATATTACTTGGCCATAAAAAGGAATAAAATCTTGCCATTTGGAACAACATAGATGGACATGAAAGGTATCATGCTAAGTGAAATAAGTTAAAGACAAATACCGTATGATTTCACTTAATATGTGGAATCTAAAAAATAAACAACAAAAAAGTAGACTCTAAATAGAACAAACTGGTGGTTGCTGGAGGGTAAGTGGATGAAGGAATGGGTGAACTAAATAAAGGGAATTAAGAGGTACAAACTTCCTGTTGTAAAAATAAATCACTGAGATGAAAAGTACAGTGTAGCCAATATAGTCAATAATAATGTAATAATGTTATGTGATGACAGGTGATGACCACACGTATGATGAACACTAAGTAATGTATAGAATTGTTGAATATACTATATGCTTACACCTGAAACTAATATAACCTCGAATGTTAATTGTACTTCATTAGAAATGTTATGAATTGTCATGTGAGAACTAAAACATGACATTATTTCCTGAGCCATCTTCTTTCCCAAAAGTATTTTGAGATGTTGGAGATACAAGGAGAGAAAATGACAATGTTTAGAAATAGATGGTATAATTCAAAGCTCTTGAATAGAGCTCTTGTTGTTTAATTCTATAAATATAGTCCCTGCAAGTTTACCAAAGTTACTGTACAGGGAAATTTGGCCATTAAATTAAATACAGTGGTTTATTTGTCTGCATCACTGTCACCATGGAATCATTTACTTAATTCTTTAAGAAAGTCTACAACTTAACTAATAGCAAAAATGTAATATTGGTGCATCTGGGTAAAAGGGAATATTTTTGGATCCTCCTTTTTTGGCTGAATGATGGTTCTTAGATATGCTCCTCATTGTTCCTTGTCAAGGTGTCATTAATTCTGTGTGATATAAATCCTACTATATGTCCAACACATTTGCTAACTCCACTCAGACCCAATTTTCATTCAAAATAAGTCAGTTAATCACAACAGAGATGATGAATTTAAAATATGAGGCCAAATGTATAACACACCAGAGGAAAAGAAAAAAATAATTCCTCTATTGTACTCATTACTGCCAGAGATACCTCAAGATCTTGAAACTATCAGTGTTTCAAATTCAAAACATGACTTTGAGCTTTATAAAAAGTAACTTATTCTCACTACAACTCTGTGAAGTAGGTATTACCATCCCTAATTTATAAAGAAACAATGTAAAATGTTTGATACTCTGTTCAGGAGCACACAGCTACCTGTCTCAGTTTTCCATCTGGGTTATGAACGTTAACTCAGCCTTGAAAGAAATCAGTAATGAATTAAATCCTGATACTTCCCTTACTAGATTTTAGTGTATTTCACATATTGTAACATTTTTTTAGGGAGGAAAAGCTATTGGATTTCACTCTCATGGCATGGAAAACATGTTAATTGATTTCCTAAGTTTTACAGTATGAAATCACATATGTATAGTAGGCCAAGATACAAATATAAAGGAATACTTTGTCAAATGTAAAATACTGCAAATAAAATAATAGATTTTTTTCTTTTTTACTGGACTGAATGTCTCTAGTTGATGGAATATACTTTGTGAAAATATTAAATGAATTATGAGCTTTAAGAGCCCCAGGTATTATTTCTCCTTGATGATATGTCATTTGAGAGGAACTTTATTTGCTAAAACTCCTGTAGACATTGTTCAATTGGATGCATTTATATTGTACATTTTTATTATTTCAAAATACTAAGAAACATGTTTGCTTTTTGCATCATATATTCTGTCAACTACAGACTTCTTTTTTAAAAGATTTATTTATTTATTTATTTATTTATTTATTTATTTATTTATTTGAGAGAAAGCACGAGCCAGGCGAAGGGCAAAGGGAGAGAGAAAAGCAGACTCCTTGCTGAGCAGGGAGCCTGATCTCAGGACTCTGAGATCATGACCTGAGCTGAAGGCAGACACTAACCACCTGAGCCACTCAGATGCCCCTACAGCTAACTTCTTTACTGCTATTTCTTTGATAAGAATTTCTATGTCTGCATACTAATTTTTTTAAAGATTTTATTCATTTATTCATAGAGACGAGACAGGGGGGTGGGGCAGAGACACAGGCAGAGGGAGAAGCAGGCACCATAGAGAGAGCCCGAGTGGGACTCGATCCCGGGTCTCCACATCACGCCCTGGGCTGCAGGCAGCGCTAAACCGCTGCGCCACCGGGGCTGCCCTGCATACCAAATTTTTTAAAGATTGTATTTATTTACTCATGAGAGACACAGAGAGTGGCAGAGACACAGGCATAAGGAGAAGCAGGCTATCTGCAAGAAGCCCAATGTGGGACTCGATCCCCAGACCCTAGATCAGGACTTAAGCTGAGGGCAGATGGTCAACCGCTGAGCCACCTAGGTATTTCTACCAAATTTTATTCTAATTACCCATGTAATTATACTTCCTTAAACACTACTATCTAAAGGCCCATTTATTTGACTCATTATATTCATAATATTGATATTTTTAAATCACAAAAAATACAAAATGTATTTTTATGTATACCATCCCGAATCAGCAAATGTTTTATTTACTTCAAATTGCTCTCAAAAGAAAACATTTAGTCAGAGATCTTTTTTGATCCTTCTCCCGCTTCCAATTTTCTTCCTTTACCCCACAAAAGCAGTAACTGCTATTAATTGGATGTGTATTCTTTTTATTCATATCCCAGTCCTTTACTGAATATGCATATATCCACATATATGTATAAAATTGTTGTATATGTGGCTTTTACATTTATATAAATGGCTTTATATTTTTATATTAGAACTTTCTATAATAACACTTGTCTCCCAAATTTAAACATTTTATTTATGTAAATCAACGTTGAAACCCCTTGTAGTTTTAAGTCAGCTTCACTATTTCTTTTTATTTTCTTTTATTCTTTTATTTTTTTGTTTTCTAAGCAGAAAATATATTTCTGCAAAAATAACATTGTTAAACTATATGTTAAAATCTCTTCTTAGTAGCATAAATATCCATCCAGGCTTTTGAGAAATTGCATTTGATATAATTGAAAAATTGGAACATTTTCATAATCATATACTTAAAATTATACTTCTCATTGGTTCACGTGTTTCATTAATTAGTTTGTTAAATTATCCACACTTGCACCACAAATGCTCAAAAAGTTAAAGCCATATGCTATCATATCAATAACTATCATCTTAAACATATCATTTTTACAAATTATTTACATAATAATTCCTATTTAACAATAAATGTGGTAAGTCGGCTTAAAAAGACACAATTAACAAGGAACCATTAGACTCCAAAACAAGACTAGGATTCCTACTATTGAACCTTATTCTGAGGATCCTAACAAATACAACAGATAAGAAAAAGAAATAAGTATTATAAATACTGAAAGGTAAAAGTAAACCTGTATTTGCTAATCTTATGATTGTTTACCAAAAATGTCCAAAACAATCAACTGGAAAATCATAAAAACAAAAGAACTTGGTAATATTCAGCCTTCATAATTGTTTCGTTAGACTCATACAATGTTTTTAAACTTTGTTTAGTTGCTGATTTTTAAATTGGAATATTTTCATTAAAACCTGATTTCCAGTAATTCTTTGTCAGGAGTAAGTTTGGTAACACTGGATATAACTCATACACAGAAGCAATTGCCTGACCCATTTTTGATAGGGCGTATACTTTCCAGTTCATCCTGCCCTTGCCTGGAGTAGTTGTGTTATCTGTGTAGTGTTTAAAACCATCTGAATTTTCAATGTTGCCAAAAATGTAACATTTAGCAGACTTGATATATGAAAATGTAAAAGGTCTATATGGTCAAAGACTCCCAAGACAAAATTAAACTATAAATGACACTGGAGAAAATATTTGAAAAAAGAAGATTAAAATTCTAAAAATCCTGCCAATCAACAGTTTAAAAAACAAAAGGAAGGAAAGCCACTGGGTGGCTCAGTGGTTTAGTGCCGCCTTCAGCCCAGGGTGTGATCCTGGAGACCATGGATCGAGTCCCACATTGGGCTCCCTGCATGGAGCCTGCTTCTCCCTCTGCCTGTGTCTCTGCCTCTCTCTGTGTGTGTGTGTCTCCCATGAATAAATAAATAAAATCTTAAACAAAAAGAAAAGAAAATTCACTTAAATATGCAATTGGCTAATAAACTATAAATTAAAACAAACATAACCATTTATGCCCATTAAGTTTATGCTTTTTAATCGTAATATCCAGCACTTTTGAGAAGTGGGAAAATAATTGTTTTTGGGTGAAATTTATTTTGGTAGTATTAATATTTTAAATATATATATATATATATATATATATATGTCATATATATATGACATCATCATATGGTGGAATTCCATCGTCAAGATGGTGAAATAGGAGAACCCAGCCTGTTCCTCCTGGGGCCTCACGGGGTAAACAACCCCCGCTGAGCCCTGCAGCAGGCAGGGGCAGAGGAGCTCCCCCAAGTGCTAACACCTGAAAATCAGCACAACAGGCCCCTCCCCCAGGAAACCAGCTGGACAGACCAGTTCCAGGGGAAGGCAAGGGACTTAAAGTCTACAGAATCAGAAGATACTCCCCTGTGGTTTTTTTTGTTTTTTTTTTTTCTTTTTTCTTTTCTTTTTGATTTCTGATTGCTTCCCCCACCCCCCCTTTTTTTTTCACCTTTCTTTCTTTCTCTTTTTCTTCTCTTTTTCTTCTTTTTTTTTCTTTTTCTTTTTTCTCTTTCTCTTTTCTTTCCTTCTCTCTCTTTCTCTCCTTTTCCCAATACAACTTGTTTTTGGCCACTCTGCACTGAGCAAAATGACTAGAAGGAAAACCTCACCTCAAAAGAAAGAATCAGAAACAGCCCTCTCTCCCACAGAGTTACAAAATCTGGATTACACTTCAATGTCAGAAAGCCAATTCAGAAGCACTATTATACAGCTACTGGTGGCTCTAGAAAAAAGCATTAAGGACTCACGAGACTTCATGACTGCAGGATTTAGATCCAATCAGGCAGAAATTAAAAATCAATTGAATGAGATGCAATCCAAACTAGAAGTCCTAACGACGAGGGTTAAGAGGTGGAAGAACGAGTGAGTAACATAGAAGACAAGTTAATGGCAAAGAGGGAAACTGAGGAAAAAAGAGACAATCAATTAAAAGACCATGAAGACAGATTAAGGGAAATAAATGACAGCCTGAGGAAGAAAAACCTACGTTTAATTGGGGTTCCCAAGGGCGCCGAAAGGGACAGAGGGCCAGAATATGTATTTGAACAAATCCTAGCTGAAAACTTTCCCAATCTGGGAAGGGAAACAGGCATTCAGATCCAGGAAATAGAGAGATCCCCCCTAAAATCAATAAAAACCGTTCAACACCTCGACATTTAATAGTGAAGCTTGCAAATTCCAAAGATAAAGAGAAGATCCTTAAAGCAGCAAGAGACAAGAAGTCCCTGACTTTCATGGGGAGGAATATTAGGGTAACAGCAGACCTCTCCACAGAGACCTGGCAGGCCAGAAAGGGCTGGCAGGATATATTCAGGGTCCTAAATGAGAAGAACATGCAACCAAGAATACTTTATCCAGCAAGGCTCTCATTCAAAGTGGAAGGAGAGATAAAGAGCTTCCAAGACAGGCAGGAACTGAAAGAATATGTGACCTCCAAACCAGCTCTGCAAGAAATTTTAAGGGGGACTCTTAAAATTCCCCTTTAAGAAGAAGTTCAGTGGAACAATCCACAAAAACAAGGACTGAATAGATATCATGATGACACTAAACTCATATCTGTCAATAGTAACTCTGAACGTGAACGAGCTTAATGACCCCATCAAAAGGCGCAGGGTTTCTGACTGGATAAAAAAGCAGGACCCATCTATTTGCTGTCTACAAGAGACTCATTTTAGACAGAAGGACACCTACAACCTGAAAATAAAAGGTTGGAGAACCATATACCATTCAAATGGTCCTCAAAAGAAAGCAGGGATAGCCATCCTTATATCAGATAAACTAAAATTTACCCCGAAGACAGTAGTGAGAGACGAAGAGGGACACTATATCATACTTAAAGGATCTATCCAGCAAGAGGACTTAACAATCCTCAATATATATGCCCCGAATGTGGGAGCTGCCAAATACTTAAACGAATTATTAACCAAAGTGAAGAAATACTTAGATAATAATACACTTATACTTGGTGACTTCAATCTAGCTCTCTCTACCCTCGATAGGTCTTCTAAGCACAACATCTCCAAAGAAACGAGAGCTTTAAATGATACACTGGAACAGATAGATTTCACAGATATCTACAGAACTTTACATCCAAACTCACCTGAATACACATTCTTCTCAAGTGCACATGGAACTTTCTCCAGAATAGACCACATACTGGGTCACAAATAGGGTCTGAACCGATACCAAAAGATTGGGATTGTCCCCTGCATATTCTCAGACCATAACGCCTTGAAATTAGAACTCAATCACAAGAAGAAGTTTGGAAGGACATCAAACACGTGGAGGTTAAGGACCATCCTGCTAAAAGATAAAAGGGTCAACCAGGAAATTAAGGAAGAATTAAAAAGATTCATGGAAACTAATGAGAATGAAGATACAACGGTTCAAAATCTTTGGGATGCAGCAAAAGCAGTCCTGAGGGGGAAATACATCGCAATACAAGCATCCATTCAAAAACTGGAAAGAACTCAAATACAAAAGCTAACCTTACACATAAAGGAGCTAGAGAAAAAACAGGAAATGGACCCGACGCCCAGCAGAAGAAGAGAGTTAATTAAAATTTGAGCAGAACTCAACGAAATTGAGACCAGAAGAACTGTGGAACAGATCAATAGAACCAGGAGTTGGTTCTTTGAAAGAATTAATAATATAGATAAACCATTAGCCAACCTTATTAAAAAGAAGAGAGAGAAGACTCAAATTAATAAAATCATGAATGAGAAAGGAGAGATCACTACCAACACCAAGGAAATACAAACGATTTTAAAAACATATTATGAACAGCTCTACTGCCAATAAATTAGGCAATCTAGAAGAAATGGACGCATTCCTGGAAAGCCACAAACTACCAAAACTGGAACAGGAAGAAATAGAAAACCTGAACAGGCCAATAACCAGGGAGGAAATTGAAGAAGTCATCAAAAACCTCCCAAGACACAAGAGTCCAGGGCCAGATGGCTTCCCAGGGGAATTCTATCAAACGTTGAAAGAAGAAATCATACCTATTCTACTAAAGCTGTTTGGAAAGATAGAAAGAGATGGAGTACTTCCAAATTCATTCTATGAGGCCAGCATCACCTTAATTCCAAAACCAGACAAAGACCCCACCAAAAAGGAGAATTACAGACCAATATCCCTGATGAACATGGATGCAAAAATTCTCAACAAGATACTAGCCAATAGGATCCAACAACACATTAAGAAAATTATTCACCATGACCAAGTAGGATTTATCCCCGGGACCCAAGGCTGGTTCAACACTCGTAAAACAATCAATGTGATTCATCATATCAGCAAGAGAAAAACCAAGAACCATATGATCCTCTCATTAGATGCAGAGAAAGCATTTGACAAAATACAGCATCCATTCCTGATCAAAACTCTTCAGAGTGTAGGGATAGAGGGAACTTTCCTCGACATCTTAAAAGCCATCTATGAAAAGCCCACAGCAAATATCATTCTCAATGGGGAAGCACTGGGAGTCTTTCCCCTAAGATCAGGAACAAGACAGGGATGTCCACTCTCACCACTGCTATTCAACATACTATTGGAAGTCCTAGCCTCAGCAGTCAGACAACAAAAAGACATTAAAGGCATTCAAATTGGCAAAGAAGAAGTCAAACTCTCCCTCTTCGCCGATGACATGATACTCTACATAGAAAACCCAAAAGCCTCCACCCCAAGATTGCTAGAACTCATACAGCAATTTGGTAGCGTGGCAGGATACAAAATCAATGCCCAGAAATCAATGGCATTCCTATACACTAACAATGAGACTGAAGAAAGAGAAATTAAGGAGTCAATCCCATTTACAATTGCACCCAAAAGCATAAGATACCTAGGAATAAACCTAACCAAAGAGGTAAAGGATCTATACCCTAAAAACTATAGAACACTTCTGAAAGAAATTGAGGAAGACACAAAGAGATGGAAAAATATTCCATGCTCATGGATTGGCAGAATTAATATTGTGAAAATGTCAATGCTACCCAGGGCAATTTACACGTTCAATGCAATCCCTATCAAAATACCATGGACTTTCTTCAGAGACTTAGAACAAATTATTTTAAGATTTGTGTGGAATCAGAAAAGACCCCGAATAGCCAGGGGAATTTTAAAAAAGAAAACCATATCTGGGGGCATCACAATGCCAGATTTCAGGTTGTACTACAAAGCTGTGGTCATCAAGACAGTGTGGTACTGGCACAAAAACAAACACATAGACCAATGGAACAGAATAGAGAACCCAGAAATGGACCCTGAACTTTATGGTCAACTAATATTCGACAAAGGAGGAAAGACGATCCACTGGAAGAAAGACAGTGTCTTCAATAAATGGTGCTGGGAAAATTGGGCATCCACATGCAGAAGAATGAAACTAGACCACTCTCTTGCACCATACACAAAGATAAACTCAAAATGGATGAAAGATTTAAATGTGAGACAAGACTCCATCAAAATCCTAGAGGAGAACACAGGCAACACCCTTTTTGAACTCAGCCACAGTAACTTCTTGCAAGATACATCCACGAAGGCAAAAGAAACAAAAGCAAAAATGAACTATTGGGACTTCATCAAGATAAGAAGCTTTTGCACAGCAAAGGATACAGTCAACAAAACTCAAAGACAACCTACAGAATGGGAGAAGATATTTGCAAATAACATATCAGATAAAGGGCTAGTTTCCAAAATCTATAAAGAACTTCTTAAACTCAACACCAAAGAAACAAACAATCCAATCATGAAATGGGCAAAATACATGAAGAGAAATCTCACAGAGGAAGACATAGACATGGCCAACATGCACATGAGAAAATGCTCCGCATCACTTGCCATCAGGGAAATACAAATCAAAACCACAATGAGATACCACCTCACACCAGTGAGAATGGGGAAAATTAATAAGGCAGGAAACAACAAATGTTGGAGAGGATGCGGAGAAAAGGGAACACTCTTACACTGTTGGTGGGAATGTGAACTGGTGCAGCCACTCTGGAAAACTGTGTGGAGGTTCCTCAAAGAATTAAAAATAGACCTGCCCTACGACCCAGCAATTGCACTGTTAGGGATTTACCCCGAAGATTCAGATGCAATGAAACGCCGGGGCACCTGCACCCCGATGTTTCTAGCAGCCATGTCCACAATAGCCAAACTGTGGAAGGAGCCTCGGTGCCCATCGAAAGATGAATGGATAAAGAAGATGTGGTTTATGTATACAATGGAATATTACTCAGCCATTAGAAACGACAAATACCCACCATTTGCTTCAACGTGGATGGAACTGGAGGGTATTATGCTGAGTGAAGTAAGTCAATCGGAGAAGGACAAACAGTGTATGTTCTCACTCATTTGGGGAATATGAATAATAGTGAAGGGGAATGTAAGGGAAGGGAGAAGAAATGTGTGGGAGATATCAGAAAGGGACACAGAACATAAAGACTTCTAACTCTGGGAAATGAACTAGGGGTGGTGGAAGGGGAGGAGGGCGGGGGGTGGGGGTGAATGGGTGACGGGCACGGAGGGGGACACTTGACGGGATGAGCACTGGGTGTTATTCTGTATGTTGGTAAATTGAACACCAATAAAAATTAAGTTATAAAAAAAAAGAAATTATTTTAAGATTTGTGTGGAATCAGAAAAGACCCCGAACAGCCAGGGGAATTTTAAAAAAGAAAACCATATCTGGGGGCATCACAATGCCAGATTTCAGGTTGTACTACAAAGCTGTGATCATCAAGACAGTGTGGTACTGGCACAAAAACAGACACATAGATCAATGGAACAGAATAGAGAACCCAGAAGTGGACCCTGAACTTTATGGTCAACTAATATTCAATAAAGGAGGAAAGACGATCCACTGGAAGAAAGACAGTCTCTTCAATAAATGGTGCTGGGAAAATTGGGCATCCACATGCAGAAGAATGAAACTAGACCACTCTCTTTCACCATACACAAAGATAAACTCAAAATGGATGAAAGATCTAAATATGAGACATTTAGAAAACAATACACAAAATGAGTATAACTCAACAAACAGGGATCCCTGGGTGGCGCAGCAGTTTGGCGCCTGCCTTTGGCCCAGGGCGCGATCCTGGAGACCCGGGATCGAATCCCACATCGGGCTCCCGGTGCATGGAGCCTGCTTCTCCCTCTGCCTGTGTCTCTGCCTCTCTCTCTCTCTCTGTGACTATCATAAATAAATAAAAATTTAAAAAAAATTAAAAAAATAAAATAACTCAACAAACAGAAGCCATAAAATAAAAACCAAACTGAAATTCTGGAGCTGACAAATACAATAAATGAAACGAAAAATGTAACAGAGAGAGGCACCTAGGTGGCTCAGATGGTTAAGTGTCTGCCTTCAGTTTCAGTCATGACCTTGGGGAAATAAAGCTCAGCGCTGTGACGGCCACGTCATCCAGGAGGAGGCTGAAGTCTTTGGCCCTCTCCGTCAGCTCCCGCCGGATCAACAAGGATACCTGGGCCCTCTGGGTGATCAGCTGCGAGGCACTGAACTTGGCGGCCACGCCTTTCAGCACCTCGTTGGCCATGGACGGCGCACTCGCTCCTGTAGTCCAGCCCCAGGCGCTGAGACATACTGGGAAGCTCCGTAGCATTGGGTCGAGACAGCCCTCGCAGGGAGGTGTTCACCATCTGCAGGTCTTTGGAGCCTGTGGGGGAGGAAATTTTTCGCAGTCTGGCCCGAATGTCATAGATGATGGGGTACTGGAACCAGGGATCCTGAAGTGAAGGCCCTCGGCCAGTGTGGAGTCCTGCTGCACGCCACCGATCCGACTAAAGAAAATGGCTCTGCGCCCGCCTTCCACGGCGAACACCGACTCGCCCACGCCGGGCGCCACGGCGCCGGCCCCCAGCAGCAGCTTCAGCGGCCCGGAGGCAGCCGTCCCGCTAAGTCCTTCAGGTTCTGGTCCTGAGGCCGGCGGCACCAGAAGTCGGAAGCGGGTGCCGGCCTACCTCGACCCCACTCCAGTTTAGAGATTGCACCCTTCCCACGAGGGTCCGGGCCGAGGAGCTTGCGGGAGAAACTTAAATAAAAAAAAAAAATTTAAATTAAGAAATAACATTGGAAACTCTTCAAATATAGGGAGGGAAATAGACATCTAGATGCATGAAGCTCAAAAACCATAATATAGGTAAACTGGAAGAGGTCTACACTGAGACACATTATAATTCAATTGTCACAAGTGAAACACAAGGAGAGAATTTTGAAAGCAGCAAGGAAAAAGCAGTTCGTTGCCTATAAGGAACGCTCATAAGACCATGAACAGATTTCTCAGCATAAACCTAGCAGGTCATGAGAGAGTAGGATTCAAAGTACTCAAACGACGAAAATAACGACAAACTGCCAACCAAGAATACCATACCTGACAAAACTGTTCTTTAAAAAACAAGAGATAAAGGTTCTCCCAAATAACACTGAGTAACTTTGTTATCACTAGATAACATATCTAGTGATATGTTCATATCCTACAAGAGTTCATATCCTACAAGAAGTGTCAAAGAAAGTTCCTCAAGTTGAAATGAAATGATACTAAAGAGCAAACAAAAGTATATGAATGTATGAATCTCACTGCTAGGGGCCTGGGTGGCTCAGTCAGTTAAGATCTGCCTTCAGGGATCCCTGGGTGGCGCAGCGGTTTGGCGCCTGCCTTTGGCCCAGGGCGCGATCCTGGAGACCCGGGATCGAATCCCACATCGGGCTCCCGGTGCATGGAGCCTGCTTCTCCCTCTGCCTATGTCTCTGCCTCTCTCTCTCTCTCTGTGACTATCGTAAATAAATAAAAAGCCTTTAAAAAAAAATTAAAAAAATAAAAAAAAAAAAAAAAAAAAAAAAAAGATCTGCCTTCAGCTGAGGTCAGGTCAGGATCACAGGATCCTGGGACTGAGCCTCATGTCAGGCTCCCTGCTCAACAGGGCGTCTGCTTCTCCCTCTTCCTGTGTGCCCCTTCCCCTCTGCTCATGCTTTCTCTCTCTCTGTCTCTCTATCAAATGAATGAATGGATGAATGAATGAATAAATAAATAAAATATTTTTAAAAGTATAAATAAGTAAAAAATCTCATTGGTAAAGGTAAATATATAGATAAACACAGAATAATGTAATACTGTAATGATGGTACATAAGTCACCTCTAACCCTAGTACAGAAGTTAATAGATAAAAGTGTTAAAAATAACTATAAAACATCTGTTAATATATACATAATTAAAAAATATAAATTATGACATCAATAACAATAATACCAAAAATAAAGTGTGTATGTATGACCTAAAAGTGTAGTTTTTGTATGCAACTGAAGTTTGGTTATCAGCTTTATTTTTTTATTTATTTTTATTTTTTTTATAAATTTATTTTTTATTGGAGTTTGATTTACCAACATACAGCATAACACCAGGTGCTCATCCTGTCAAGTGCCCCCCTCAGTGCCCATCACCCAGTCACCACAACCCCCGCCCACCTCCCCTTCCACTACCCCTTGTTCATTTCCCAGAGTTAGGAGTCTCTCATTTCTGTCTCCCTCTTTGATATTTCCCACTCATTATTCTCCTTTCTCTTATAATCCCTTTCACTATTTTTTATATTCCCTGAATGAATGAGAACATATAATGTCTGTCTTTCTCCGATTGACTTATTTCACTCAGCATAATACCCTCCAGTTCCATCCACGTTGAAGCAGATGGTGGGTATTTGTCGTTTTTAATGGCTGAGTAATATTCCATTGTATACATATACCACATCTTCTTTATCCATTCATCTCTCGATGGCTCAGATCATGATCTCCTGGTCCTGTGATTGAGCCCAATGTGGGGCTCCACACTCAGTGAGGAGTCTGCTTGAGATGCTCTCTCTCTGTCTCCCTCTGCCCTGAAACTATAGAGCTGTTCCCCACTTGTTCTTTCTTTCTCTCTCTCAAAGTAAATAAATAAATCTTTAAAAAAGACACACAATGGCTAAAAATCAAGGGATGAAAAAGTATATTCCATGCAAATTGTAACCAAAAGAAAGCAGGGTGGCTATATTTATATCAGACAAATAGATATAAGTCAAAAATTAACAAGAGACAAAGATAGTCATTATCATTATATAATGATAAAATGTCAATTCAACTGGAAGATATAACAATTATGAATATGTATACACTCAACATCAGAGCATCTAAATATATAAAGCAGGGGCAACCCGGGTGGCTCAGCGGTTTAGCGCTGCCTTCAGCCCAGGGCATGATCCTGGAGACCCGAGATCAAGTCCCACGTCAGGCTCTCTGCATGGAGCTTGCTTCTCCCTCTGCCTGTGTCTCTGTCTGTCTGTCTCTCTGTCATAAATAAATAAATAAAATCTTTAAAAAAATAAATATATAACGCAAACATTAACAAATGTGAAGGGAGAAATAGACAGCAATACAGTAATAGTAGGAGACTTCAATACCCCATTTTCTTTATGAGTATAACATCCAGACAGAAAATCAATAAGGAAACAGCAGAATTGAATAACATTATAGACTAGATGGACCTAATAGATATATGCAGAACACTTCATCCAACAGCAGTGGAATACACACTCTTCTCAAGTACACTCAGAACTTTGTCCAGGAGAGATCTCATGTGAAAAGACAAATCTTAACAAATTTAGCAAGATTGAAATAATCCCAAATATTTTTTTCAAACACAATGGAATTAAACTAGAAATTAATAATGCAAGAAAGGGATGCCTGGGTAGCTCAGCAGTTGGGCATCTGCCTTTAGCTCAGGGTGTGATCCCAGGATCTGGGATCAAGTCCCTCACAGGCTCCCTGCATGGAGCCTGATTCTCCCTCTGTCTGTGTCTCTGCCTGTGTCTCTCTGTGTCTCTCGTGAATAAATAAATAAAATAATAATGCAAGAATATGGGAAAATTCATAAATATATGAAAATTAGGTAACACACTCTTGAATAACCATTGGGTCAAAGAAGAAGAAATCAGAGGGAAATTAGAAAATACCATGAGAAAACAAAAAAGAAAACAACATACCCAAAATTGTGGGATGCAATGAAAACAGTAGTAAGCGGGAATTTTACGGTGACAAATTCCTACATTAAAAAAGAAGAAAGCTCTGAAATAATAAGCTAACTTTACACCTCAAGGAACTTATAAAAAAGGGAGAAACCAGGCCTAGTTAGCAGAAGAAAAGAAATAATAAAGACTAGACCAAAAATAAATGAAATAGAAACTAGAAAAACAACACCAAATTTTACAAAATCCAAGGGTTGGTTTTCTGAAAAAGGTCATAAAGATAAGGGGGTGCCTGACTGGCTTGGTCAGTAGAGCATGTGACTCTTGATCTCAGGGTTGTGAGTTTGAACTGCATGTTAGGTGTAGAGATTACTTAAAATAGAATTTTTTTTTTAAGGCAAGCCCTAAAAAAAAGACAAGCCCTTAGCCAGACAAAGAAAAAAGAAAACACTCAAATAGATATAATTAGAAATTAAACAGGATATATTACAACTAATGAATCACATAAAAAAAATCAGTGACTATTATAAACAATTATTTGTAACAAAGTGGATTATCTAGAAGAAATTGATAAGTTCTTAGAGACAAATAATGTGCCAAGGTTGAATCAAAAAGAAATATTAACCTGGAAGAGACCAATAACAAATAAGGTTGAATCAGTAATAAAAAGCTTCCCAAAAAAGGAAATCCCAGTACCAGATGGCTTCACAGTTGAATTCTACCAAATATTTAAGGAGGAATAATACTAATCCATCTTAAACTGCTTGTTCCAAAACATTGAAGAAGGGGAAACGCTTCAAAATTTACAAAACCAGCATCACCCTGATACTGAAGCCAGTTAAAGACACCGCAAGAAAAGAAAAAAGCCAATATTCTTGCTGAACATAGATTGAAAAATCCCTAACAAAATATTAGAAAATAGAATTCAATAGCACACTATTTTTTTTAAGATTTATTTATTTATTTATGATAGACAGAGAGAGAGAGAGGCAGAGACACAGGAGGAGGGAGAAGCAGGCTCCATGCAGGGAGCCCAACGTGGGATTCGATCCCGGGTCTCCAGGATCGCGCCCCGGGCCAAAGGCAGGCGCCAAACCGCTGAGCCACCCAGGGATCCCCCTCAATAGCACATTAAAAAGATATACATAATTTATCCTTGGGATGCAGGGATAGTTCAACATATGCAAATCAATCAATGTGATACATAACATTAAAAGAATGAAGGATAAAAATCACATGATGATCTCAATAGATGCCAACAAAGAATTTGACCAAACTAAACACTATTTTATGATAGAAATTTCCAATAAGATAGAAGAAATTTACTTCAAGAAAAAATGCTACATGTGAAAAATCCACCATGAACATCATACTCAATGGTAAGAAACTGAAAGCTTTTCCTCTAAGATCAAGATAAGACAAGGATGCCACCTCTTGACACTTCTATTTAACATAGTACTAGAAGGGGTGTTTTTGTTTTTTTTTTTAAGATTTTATTTATTTATTCATGAGAGACGCAGAGAGGCAGCGACACAGGCAGAGGGAGAAGCAGGTTCCTCGTAGGGAGCCGGATGCAGGACTCAATCCCAGGACCCCAGGATCATGCCCTGAGTCAAAGGCAGATGCTCAACCACTGAGCCAATCAGGCGTCCCTGTACTAGAAGTTTTAACCAGAGAAATGAATCAAGATATCTAAATCAAAACAATCCCATTAACAAAAGCATCAAAAAGAATAACATATTTAGGAATAAACTTAACCAAGAAGTAAAAGATGTGTACACTGAAAACTATAAAACATTGATAACAGGCAGCCCGGGTGACTCAGTGGTTTAGCTCTGCCTTTGGCCCATGGCATGGTCTGGTGGACTCAGGATCGAGTCCCAAGTCGGGCTTCCGGTGTGGAGCCTGCTTCAATCTCTGCCTGTGTCTCTGTGCCTCTCTCTCTCTCTCTCTCTCTCTCTCTCTCTCTCCTTGTGTGTGTCTCTCATGAATAAATAAATAAAATCTTAAAAAAATTGATAAGGGAAATTTTTAAAGGCACAAATAAATGAAAATACATTTTATGTCCTGGATTGAAAAAATCTTTGTTATTAAAATGTACATACAATCCAAAGGAATCTACATATGCAATGTAGGCATTGTAACAGGCAACAAAAGCAAAATAGACAAATGGGATTACATCAAACCAAAGCTTCTGCACGGAAAAGGAGACAATCAACAAAGTAAAAGACAACCTATGGAACAGAAGGAAATATTTGTAAACCATATATATCTGATGAAGGTTTAATAGTCAAGAAATATTAGGAACTCATATAATAGCGAAAAAAAACAAATAACTTGATTTTTTAAATGGACAAGGGATCTGAATAGATGTTTCTCCAAAGAAGATATATAAATGGCCAACAGGTACTCAACATCACTAATCATCAGGGAAACACAAATTAAAACCACAATGAGATATCACCTCACATCTGTTAGGATGGCCATTATTAAAAAAAGAAGAGAGGGAGCACTTGGGTGACTTAGTTGGTTAAGTGTCAGATTCTTGATTTCAGTTCAGGTCATGATCTCAGAGTTGTGAGATCAAGCCTCGAGTTGGGCTCCATGCTCAGTGTGGAGTCTGCTTGAGATTCTCTGTCCCTCTCCCTCTACCCCTCCCTTGACTCTTGCTCTCTCCTATCTCTCTCTAAAATAAATAAAATCTTAAAAAAAAAAGAGATAACAAGTGTCAGTGAGGATGTGGAGAAAAGGGAACCTTTGTACACTGTTGGTTGTTGTGTAAATTAGTGAAGCGACTATAAAAAATAGTATGAAAGTTCTTTAAAAATTAAAAATAGAAATATCATATGATCCAAATAATTCTGCTTCTGGATATATATCCAAAGAATTGAAATTAGTATCTTTAAGAGATATCTGCATTTCCATGTTCACCTGTAGCATTGTTCATAATGATGAAGGCATGGAAGCAACCTTAGTGTCCATCAGTGGATGAATGGATACAAAAAATGTAGCATGTACATACAATGGAATGTTTTTCAGCCATTTAAAAGAAGAAAATTGGGATCCCTGGGTAGCTTAGCAGTTTAGCGCCTGCCTTTGGCCCAGGGCGTGATCCTGGAGACCCAGGATTGAGTCCCACATTGGGTTTCCTGCATGGAGCCTGCTTCTCCCTCTGCCTCTCTCTCTCTCTCTCTCTCTCTCTGTCTCTCATGAATAAATAAATAAAATCTTAAAAAAAAGAAGAAGAAAATCCTGCCATTTGTGATAATATGAATGAGCCTGGAGAACATTATGGTAGCTGAAATAAGCCAGACACCAGAGAACAAATACTACATTATCCCATTTATAGGAGGAATCTAAAATAGTTAAACGCATAGAAGCAAAGTATAGAATGATGGCTACCAGAATCTGAGAAGAGGAAATGAGAATGTGTTGGTCAAAGGGTACAAAGTTGCAGTTATGCAAGGTGAATACATCCGAGAGATCTACTGTTCAGCATAGTATTGATAGTCAATAATACTGAATTGTATACTTAAAATTTTGGTTAGACAGTAGATCTTATGATGTTCTTATGACACATACCACATAAAGAGGGTGAGAAGACTCTTCTGGAAGTGAGGGATACGTTTATGGCATTAATTGTGGTAATGGTTTCATGGATATATACTCATCTCCAAATTCATCAAGTTGTATACATTAAATATGTACAGCTTTTTCCATATCAATCACACCTGAATAACGTGGCTTAAAATATGTATGTGCCTTTTGATAGGGAATTTCACTTCTATAAATTGATCCCATTGAAATGCTTATACATATGCACCAAGATATACATACATAGGAAATTTAACACAGTGTAAAAGTACATTACCAAGGTATTAGTGTCCCCTCATCATTACATTTGTGCTTTAGGGTCCCCCAGAACATAATTCTAACCCAGGCTTTATCTTGACTAGTCTGTGTCCCTAAAGGAGAATTCAGTTGGATGGTATAAAGGAGAAACAATGAAAGTTGGTGCTGTAAATTAAGGGAAGCTGGAGGTGTTCTAAGCTAATCTAAGATTGGGAAGGAAGGTGGAGAGGGTGAGAAGGAGCCTAAGGAAGGTCCAGGACCCCATATGGATCTCATATGGGGATTGTACATGGATGGCTGTGTGAGTATCAAGGGTTGGCCATTGAGAGCCCAGTTCTGGGGATAGTTTCAACGGTAGCATCTAAACTGGGTAACAGAAGAATTAGCAGTTTTGGGGTAACCTCTGTAGATTAAATTCCAGATGCCTGCCATCTTCCTGGATCAAGATAAGCTCCTGGATTCCAGTGCCATCTAGTGGAGATGGGCAAAGACCCAAATAATGACATAGTGGAGTGACCCATAAATTGTTCAAGCTGAGATATTTTGAAAGAGAAAGGGGCTTAGTCATACCAAGACAACCAGTGAAAACTGGAAGAAATGGGCATTGTAGTAATATTAAATGTTTTACCTACTTTGGAAAACAGGAGAAATAGGAGAATATGTACAGGCATAACTCATTTTATTGCACTTCACAGACATTGCGTTTTTTTTTTTTTTTTTTTTTTTTTTTTTTACAAATTGAAGGTCTGTGGCAACCCTACATCAAGCAATTCTATCAGTGTCATTTTTCCAACAGTATTTGCTCACCTCATATCTCTGCGTCACATTTTGGCAATTTTCACAGTATTTCAAACTTTTTTCATTATTATTATATTTGTCATGGCGTTCTGTGATAAGTGAGTTTCTTTCAGTGATTTTTGATATTACTATTGTTATTGTTTGGGGGCACCACGTAATATGGCCAACTTAATCAATAATTGTGTTTGGGGCACCTGGTGGGCTCAGTCAGTAGAGCATGTGACTCTTGATCTCGGAGTCATGAGTTTGAGCAACACCTTGGGGGTAGAGATCACTTAAAAATAATAAATAAATAAAGTGTGTGTGTTCTGACTGCTTCATTGACTGGACTTCCCCTTATCTCTCTCCCTCTTCTCAAACCTATTTCCTAAGATACAGCAATATTGAAATCAGACCAATTCATAACCCTCAATGGCCTCTAAGTGTTCAAGTGAAAAGAGACACAAGTCTCGTACTTCACAATAAATGCTAGAAATGATTAAGTTTAATGAGGAAGGCATGTCAAAAGCAGACATAGGCTGAAAGCTAGTCCTCTTGTGCTAAACAGCCAAGCTGTGAATGCAAAGGGAAGGTTGTTGAAATAAATTTAAAGCGCTAATCCAGTGAACACATGAATTATAAAAAAGCAAAACAGCCTTATTGCTGAGATGGAGAAAGTTTGAGTGATCTGGAGAGATCAAATGAGCCACAACATTGCCCTAAGCCAAAACCTAATCCAGAGCAAGGCTGGACTCTCTTCAATTCCATGAAAGCTGAGAGAGGTGAGGAGGCTGCAGGCGAAAAGTCTGAAACTGGCAGAGGGGAGTTCATAACATTTAAGGAAAGAAGTCATCTCCATGACATCAAAGTGCAAAGTAGAGCAGCAAGTGCTGATGGAGAAGCTGCAGCAAGTGATCCAGAAACTCTAGTTAAATAAGGTCATTACTGAATATACACTGAACAATAGATTTTCAATATAGATGGAACAGCCTTCTATTGGAAGATGATGCCATCTTGGCCTTTCACGGTTAGAGAGGAGAAGTCAATGCCTGGCTTCAAAGCTCCAGAGGACAGGCTGGCTCTCTCTAATGCAGCTGGTGACTTTAAGTTGAAGCTACTGCTCCTTTGCCATCTGAAAATCCTAGGGCCCTTAAGAATTAAGCTAACTTTACTCTGCCTATGCTCTATAAATGGAACAACAAAGCCTAGATGATACCACATCTATTTACAAATGGTTGACTGAATATTTCAAGCCCACTGCTGAAACCTATTTCTCAGAAAAAAGATTTCTTTCAAAATACTATTGCTCGTTGACAATACACCTGGCCACCCAAGAGCTCTGATGGAGATGTACAATGAGATGAATGTGGTTTTCATGCCTGCTAACTCAACATCCATGCTGTAGCCCATGGATCAAAAGGTAATTTTGTCTTTCAAGTCTTATGATTTAAGAAATATATTTCATAAGGCCATAGGTAACATGGAATTCTTCTGATGCATCTGGGCAAAGTCAATTGAAAACCTTCTAGAAAGGATTCACCATCCCAGATACCACTAAGAATATTCATGATTCATGGGAAGAGATAAACATATGCACATTAGTAGGAAGTTAGAAGAAGTTGATTCTAGCCCTCATGGATAACTTCGAGAAGTTCAAGACTTCAGGGGAAGAAGTCACTGCAGATGTGGTGGAAATAGCAAGAGAACTAGAATTAGGAGACCAGCCTGAGGATGTAACTGAATTGTGCAATCTCATGATAAAACTTGAGTAGATGAAGAGTTGCTTCTAGTACATGAGCAAAGAAGGTGGTTTCTTGACATGGAAACTGCTCATGGTGAAAATGCTGTGAAGATTGTAGAGATGACAATAAAGGATTTAGAATATTTCATAAACTTGGTTGAGAAAGCAGTGGTAGAGTTTGAGAGCACTGACTGCAGTTTGGAAAGAAGTTTTGTGAGCAAAATGCTATCAAACAGTATTCATGCTACAGAGAAGTCATTCATGAGAGGAAGAGGGTCAATTGATGAGGCAAACTTCACTGTTGTCTTATTTTAAGAATCACCACAGCCATCTGACCTTTAGCAACCACCACACTGGCCAGTTAGCAGCCAAGACATGGAGGCAAGACCCTTCCCCAGCAAAAAAGATTATGACTCACTGAAAGCTCACATAATGGTCAGTATTTTTTTAACAATGACAAATTTTAAAATAAAGGTATGTACATTGTTTTTTTTCAGACATAATGCTATTGTGCACTTAGTAAACTACAATATAGTGTAAACATAAGTTTTATATGCATGAGGAAACAAAAGTTCATTTGAACTTTATTTATTGAATTATTTATTTTATTGCAATACTGGCTTTATTGCAGTGTACTGGAACTGAACTTGCAGTGTTTTGGAGATATACCTATATGTAGATGTTATTGTATATAACAAAGCAAATGCTACACTTCTTATATTTTGAGTATGTCATGTGGCAATTTCTATCATTGCCTTTGTCATAGTAAAAAAATTAAAATCAAAACATCTTAGTTTATTAACACCTGAATCATCAAATTCTGTATGCACATGATAAAAACTGAAATAGATTCTTATGTACAGACATGGAAAGTACAATGCAATAAATTCTAAAAGTTTACCTGTGGTTTTGTGTTGTGTCAGCGTGGTTTTATACTAGAACTATGGTTTCCATATTTCCATGCCCTTACGATATTGGATTAGAGTTGGCCAAAAGAGAAATGTATTTCAGAGGTAGTTAGGATGTAGATGTAATGCATCAGACATTCTCTGAAGGTCCTCATGGTTAGACAGGGAGCCTTATCTCATTATTACTAATTTTAGGGTTCTAATTTAGAAATCCTAGACAACCATTAATTTTATCTCAATATTCATGTTTTATTTTCAAGGAAAATATTTTCAAGATCACCAGACACCAGTGGTGTAAAAAAAAAAAAAACCTTCATTATGGGATAGTTTTTTTTAATATAGTCTACTCCCTACCTCAGAACATTACACATAAATTTGCCCACAATCTGTAACTCATCCCTTAATAATGCCCCTTGACATAGTATTCTCTATTTTTATTGGCCTCAGGTATACTAATTATGTGTGTTTAATATAATCTTTTAGAATCTAAAAGGAAATTACAATTTAGTTTTACACACATTAGAACACAATTTATTGTAATTGCTTCAGGTCTAGATGGCATTTTTAACCTCTTTTCCAATTTCTTTTTTTTTTTAAGATTTTATTTATTTATTCATGAGAGACACAGAGAGAGAGCCAGAGACATAGGCAGAGGGAGAACCAGGCTCCCTGTGGGGAGCCTGATGCAGGACTTCATCCCAGGACCCCAGGATCACACCCTGAGCCTAAGGCAGATGCTCAACTACAGAGCCACCCAGGCATCCCCCTCTTTTCCAATTTCTGAGGGGATTTATATAATCACTTATGGTTTAAGTCTCAGGATTTCACAGCTTCCACCTAACCATCAACCACACTTTTTAAATTTTTTTCAGTCTCATTTTTAAAATTGTTGTTTCTTTTTTCTATTGCAATTTCTTTTCACATAAAATCAATTCAGGGGATCCCTGGGTGGCGCAGCGGTTTGGCGCCTGCCTTTGGCCCAGGGCGCGATCCTGGGGACCCGGGATCGAATCCCACATCGGGCTACCGGTGCATGGAGCCTGCTTCTCCCTCTCCCTGTGTCTCTGCCTCTCTCTCTCTCTCTCTCTCTCAAAGGAAAATCAATTCAGGCTTAAAGAAGCTTCCTGTTACTGACCTTCTATACTTGTGGCTCCTTTATGATTCTGGCACTATTGCAGGCCATTTATTTTTACTATTAAGTAATGCAATTGACATCTAATCCACTAATTTTAGAAAAATTTGGAGAAAAAAATGATTGAATTTTCTGTATTAATACAGTGCTAGCCTCAATCTTAGACATAATTAGATTATAATTACCCTGACTCTATGTTCTGTATGTATAACAAATCAAATGAATGTGTTTATGAATATGGTTTACAATCTTTAGTGTCTGCATAACCATCGTAATACAGTTTTTGCCTCATCACCATTACACCATTAGTCAGGAGAAGCTAGATTATGCCGTGGTATCAAACAATTCCCCAAATCTCAGTGGCTTATAAAAACAAAGGTTTATTTTTCTCTTGCACTACATGTCCATTATGGGCCAGCAGCAGCTTTGTTACACATCCTATTCACTCTGGAACCCGGGGTGATGGAGCACCCTCTATCTGGAACATCGCTGATCATCAAGGCAAAAGAAAAGAGAACACGTGACCCATGAGTGAACTCTTCTGCCCAGACAAAACACATCCATGGCCAAAGCAAGTCATAAGGCCAAACCTGCCATTAAGGGGATGAGAATACATAATATTGCGGTAGGAAAGGGCAGGAAATATTGGGGAACAATAATATATCCTATCACAATTTTTTCTTTAACCAAAAGTCAAAGTTTTTATACGTCAATTAATATCCAGTTTCACTGAAAGAACTGGAAGAACATGTTTTTTCTTATCTACTTCCTATTTAAATATAATATTTTCCATTTTTCCACATCAGGCTACATATCTTAGAGTGACAAAATTTTTATGTTGGGAGTGCCTTAGAGACAGTCCAACTCAAGCTACTTATTGTATTAATATCCAGGGAGGAAATTGCAACATGTCCATGTCCTAAATTGCAATTAGACACAAAATAGAACTAAGTCTCCCAGCTCATAGTTGAATCCCTCTTCTGCCACAAATAGCTTTGTTTCCAACACTGAGTTATTAAAATGGTGAGAGTCTTAATAAGTTAGAGTACATGGTATCGTACATAGTATCATTCAGTACATAAAACATAATTACAGAAAATCTTTAAAAGTATGTGGGGAAAAAATGTAAAGCTGAAACTTGTGTTAGGATATCATGCTTACAACATATGCTTTTGTATAAGGAATCCTCTGGCTGCAAATAGAAAACCTAAACCCAAGCTGGCTAAAGGAAATGAAATGAATTGACTCACATAATTAAACAGGTTAGTGGAAAAGTTAGCTTTGACCATGAATCCAGGGGGTTTATATGATGTTATCAGGATCCTTGTATCTTTAGCTATTTTCTCCTGTGGGTTGACCTTCTACTCACATAGTCCCTGAAGCACCAGGCTTACATTCTAGAAGTGTAATATCTCAGCCAAAAGCCTTATCATTCCAGGGACCTGGGAATCCTCTCACCGCTTGAGTCATATGTTTATCCTTGAGCCCATCACTGTGGCAGAGGGAAGCAGTGTTCTGATTGGTGATACCAGGTCATGAGGGATCAGGCTCACGCATATCAGGTGCACTGAGAGGGGAGGAAGGGTTGGTTTTTAAAGAAAAAATCAGACTGCTCTTTCCAACAAAGGCAAGGCAAAAGCAACACATGTTCTTCATAGCTACTGATTGCTCTGGTTCTCCACGGGGAAGACCAGGAAATTTTGGCAAAATTTATACTTAAAAAAAAAAAGTAAAAACCATAAAACGGATTTGATAAGTAGGCATATGGTGGAAAATAACATATGGGGATGATTACTACAAGAAATTTTAGCATGAACATGGTGAACTTTTCTGTGGAATCAAGGAAATCTGAGTGTGAGGATCAAAAATAAATTGGGAATGAAAATACATGATTTAAAAGAGTCTGTTTTTCTTTGGGAGGTGTCCACATATTTTCCCTTGTTTCCCTCCCAAACACATCACCTACCACCAATCTTTGTGAAAATATGTGTAGGTTTCTTGGAGAAGAAAAATTTTTCGTTTTGTTGCCATGGTTCCCAGGTGAGTCGCTAGTAGGAAAACAAGAACACCACTGTGATTTTTTGACAGTATATCCTGTCATACCAAGAAAACACTTGAGAGCAAATGAGCAATTTTATACCATTGTTTCTGTTACTACTGCCCAGTTTTTCACTTTGATTTTCTGCTTCAGTGTTCCAGAAATCATCCTCCAAATTACATGATATGAAAATCATTATTTACCTTATTGTTGATTTATTAAAGAGAATACAGTAAAAATTCATACTTTCAGATGCACTAGTCAATCGGTAAAATGAACTTCAGGCTGTATGTTGATATTTAAAACAGAAAAAAAGTGACCAATTGATGCCATGGTATTCTTAGTTTCTATTGTTGATAATCTTTTACTATGCAAGAGTGCAGTATAGCTGGAAGATACTGGAATATGAAAGGGGAGATACAAAGGCTCCCCATGGGAAGCCAGAAATTCTACTTTCCTTATCTGATACTGTTGCAGTCAAGAAGCAGTCTAAGGTCTCATGAAACAAGAAATGGAAGTTTAAGTAGGTTACAAATTTCAAAGTAACCAATAAAAGAACTACAATTTATATCTATAAAAATTGGGAGAAGGAGGGAGAAGAGGAAGAGGAGGTAGATATCTTATAAAAAGCTATATCTTTATGTTTTACAAGGGGGATTAATAGGTATTGCTTAAACTTGATAAATAAACAAAAAATAATTTAAGTATATTATTTAGAATTATGGAGGTGACAACCAGGAAGTTCTAAAATCATAAAAGGTTAAAGTCAGTTACCTGTGAGAAGTAGGTTTGGGGATGGGATGAGGAGAGGAGTTTTATCCTTCTCTAAATATTTTCCTGTTACTGCTGGAATTTTAAACCTTGTACATATATTACCTTACTAGTTGTAAAAGTAGAAAACAGTACAGAGGCTTTTCTGCCCTGATACACATGTGTGTATCCCTATATAAGAATCCTTGACAGGTTAGATCATTGCTTTGGAATGAGAGATAATATGGGAAAGTCTAGCATATGAAAATTTCAAAATTACTTTTCTTGTTTTGGTAACTAGTGGCTTTGAGAAGATAGAAAATCCCACTTAGCTGAGACCAAACTTTTTATCTGGGCACTCAGGCTCTCTATAATCACATCCCGTACTACCCACCCCACATTATCTATTGCCACCGCCCTGTGCATATGGCTTCTACTTATTCTAGCCAGTCTCCTTCCTATCGTCTACATGCAGCTAGTACTTATTTTAATATTTTTCTACATATTCTGACAGACGATGAGCTCCTGCAATGCAAGACCCACAAGTAGACAATCATTAAGCAATTCTTAAATTAATGAGTGTGATTGCTTTGAGGTTTTGCTTTTTTCTGTTTCTCTAGAATCCTTCTGTACCCAACTGCCTCCCACTTGCTTCCATTTCTTCTCTGAATTCCTATCACCAACATATGTAATGTATTATTAAGCAATATGTAAGACACCTACTCCATGCTGGGTCTATGCCAAGCATACAGAGATGAACAAGATGGATGTAACTGCTGTCTAGATATGAAGCAGATAATATACAGTTAGTGATCTAACTACTTCAGAGTACAATATGATCCTAAATTCTCGAATTGAATTAACCATCAAATATTTCTGAAGGAAGTGCAAAAAGTATTCACAGACTAGTTGGAAGGATAAAATATATCTGCTATATACATATGTAAAAAAGATAGTAAATATTAAATGAATTATACAGAAAGCAATTGCTCAAGGAGACTTTGCAGTTTGTGAAGTTTGAAACCTATCATGGAGGTGAGATGTATGGAAGTGGAGAGGAAATGGGGAGAAATTGATTCCAAGGTAGAGAGGGGGAAAATGAAAGTCCAGAAAGCACAATCTCTTCAAGCATAATTGAGTTTAATTGCAGCAGAATGTATAGGTATGGAAATATTGGGCCAGACTTTTTTTTTTAAAGATTTTATTTATTATTCATGAGAGACAGAGGGGAGGAGAGAGAGAGAGAGAGAGGCACAGGCACAGGTAGAGGGAGAAGCAGGCTCCATGAAGGGAGCCCGACGCGGGACTCCATCCCCGGTCTCCAGGATCATGCCCTGGGTTGAAGGCGGCGCTAACTGCTGAGCTACCCAAGCTGCCCAGACTTTTGTTTTTGAAAGCAACTTTTTGACAGTGAGGATTATAAATCATTTGCTTCTTCTGGTTTTGGGTCAATTAATTAAAACTCCTGGAATTGAACTTGGCCTAGAAGGTAGATATATAAACATACCAGTGCACCTGGTATTTGTTCTGTTCTAGGTCAGCTCTATTTGGTCATTATTCTCAATATGTGCACTCAACTAATGATTTAAATCTTACAACACTAAGAGTATCCAGAGACAGATTATATAATTTTTATTTTATAGGTGAGAAAACTAAACGCCCAGGATTTTTGTCATGAGTTTAAGAAAACTTCATGAGCTTGAAGATTACTTACAAAAGAATCCAATATTTGGATCGTAGAGATTACTGGTTTTCCATCAAAGTCCATTGTCTCTTGCTTGGGTAATGGTAGAGTGTAAGCTTGAATAATACCCCTGCCCTGTTACAGACTGCATTTCCCATACTTCCATGCAGCTAGGCCACGTAACTGTAAATGTGAATTGGAAGTGATTTATGCACATCCTGCTCGTTACTCTCACTTAAAAGGAGATTGCTGCCCTGTGCTTTTTTCCCCCTTCTAGTTCTCCTTCTTGGGAGGTGAATCTCAAATGTGCCTGCAATCCATCTTCAACCAAGTAAAAAAAGACAAGTCCCTCAACGCCTTATTACTCAAACTGGTGATTTCCTGAAAGCTTGTTAGTGTCTTAAATTTCATCCAGGACCTACTGAATCAGAATCTGCATTTTAAGAAGATCTCAGGTGATTTACATTTGCATTAAACTTTGCTTTGGGGGGTAGTAGAACTTCTTGGGTGGAATGTTGTCTTTGAACAACCTCATGAAGTAGAGCTTTCCCCTCACTTTTCCATAAACTGTTACCTTCTTTGAGCTATTGAATTTCGGGACCTCTTTGTTATTAGTAGCATAGGAGTCACCGTACTATAATTGGCCTCATCTGTTGATCCCAAAATAGGGCATGCATTCATTTAGGAAACACTTATTGAACACATTTTACAGGCAAAGTACTGTTCCAGGATATATTTATATGTACAAATATATACAAATATATAAAATATCATATATGTATATATGAGATACATAAATAATTTGGGTTTTATGTATATAAATATATATTTATATATAAATAAATAGTTTGGATAATATATATTTATCCCCAAATTATTTACGGCTGGGCTTTTCCCCACCAGTTTATAATTTATTTTTATTTTTTTAAAGATTTATTGATTTATTTATTCATGGTAGACAGACGCGGACTTGATCCCAGGACTCCAGGATCGCGCCTTGGGCCAAAGGCAGGCGCCAAACTGCTGAGCCACCCAGGGATCCCCCAGTTTATAATTTAATAGAGGAAACAAAACATAGGACTACAAAAATTTTAGATGCTACCAGAAAGTGTATTAGATATTGCTGGTTTGGGTGGGGTTTTTTTTTTTTTGAAGTCCATGGTAGACAGAATAATGCTTCCTCAAAGATATCCATGTCCTAATCTCCTGAACCCATGAATATGTTACCTTATATGCCAAAAGGAACTTTGAAGATGTGATTAAGGATTTTAAGATGAGATTACCCTGGGTTATCCAGGTGGAACCAATGTAATACAGCCTCTTTATAAAGAGGGAGGCAGAGGATTAGATCTGGGCAGAGCTATGAGGATGGAAGCAGGGTTTGGAGGGATGCGGTTGCTAGAAGGGGCAGTAAGACAAGGACTGTGGGCATCCTCTAGCATCTGGGAAAGGTAAGAACTGGATTCTCCCCTAGAGCTTTCGGAAAGAGCACAGTCTTGCTAACACCTTAAGATTGAGACCACTGTTGGATTCTGTCTGCCAGAACAGTAAGATGATACATTTGTGTTGCCCTAAGCCAGTAAATGTGTGATAATTTGTTAAAGCAGCAATAGAAAACAAATATACAGCTCTTCCATTTGGGGCATCCAATGTCCTATACCCCAATATGTCTACACGGGAGGCAGAGCCAGACACTCCTTTCCTCATCATTAGCTAATTATATATTCTTGATCAGGACGCAGAATCTTGAGGGATTGAGGTGAACAAGGAATTAGAAATTACTTATGGAAGTGATGGTAAGAGTGGCCAGACTGTTTCTGTGACATGACCTTACCTATGTTCCCTGCTGCCCATATCTCTTGGTGCCCATCCATTATCTGTGCTTGGTTCACAAGTTTTCCTCTCGATTCTATTAGCTTACCCTATATTCTACCAATAAATTCCTTCCATTGTTTATAGCCAAGAGCTTTAATTCAGAGGGCCATGGAGTTAATTTGTGCATATTTCTTGCTTTTTTTTTCAAGATTTTAAGTAATCTTTATACACAACATGAGCTTTGAACTCATGACCCCGAGATCAAGAGTCACATGCTCTACTGACTGAGCCAACCAAGTGCCCCCTAATCTGTGCATATTTCAATATTCCTAGTAGATTCTCAGTCTTATGAGGGCAGGACTTTTGATTCATCTTTGTATTCGCAGATTTTACATTGAGTGTCTTGCACTTAATATGTACTTGTTGAATAAGAGGACCAAACATTTAAATGTAACAGTACTTGATAGAAAGGGGTAGGAGGAGGCCTTATGTGTGTATGAAAGAATTACCATTAAATAAAGACCTTAAAATTAGATAAAATATCTACTGGCCAGATGAGGAGTGGGTATTTTAAGCATGAAACCACAGGTAGTTCAGCAACTAAAAACTTTTCTGATACTTGGCCACATTTTACAGACATTATTTATTTATAAACATGTTGGTTAAGATATTACTAATATATTCATTATTTAAAGAAGTCAACCTTAAGCAGAAGATTGCATGCATTAAACACATGTAGACCAGGGCTTAACAACATATGGTATACAGGGCAAGGCTGCTATCATCTATAATTCCTGCTGAGATTTGGGAAGGCTAGCTATACAAATTTCCTTTGACACTTCCTTTTAGTTGCTAGCACTGGTCCATATCCTCCCTCTGTTCCATTTGTCTTAAATTCAGGTCCTTGATCCTGCAACAAGGCTAGAAGTTAGTTTTACTGAAGTGTTGGTCAGTGTGAGCTGAAGACAGACTTGTTCTAGAAGACTCTGAGTGCGTATTGAATGAGTAAGTCAAAAATAGGTTGCTCTCACATCCAGTTTTCACAGCATCAAATAATTCCAGAGTATCCACTAGATGATTTCTGTTCATAGTCTAGACATTAAAGAAACAGAAGTTTGGGGCACCTGGGTGGTTCAGTTGGTTATTTAATCTTCGTCAGAATCTTGTAATGTGGATAATATTCTTGATTTCATCGAGAAGGAAACTGAAGTTGAGAGGTCACACAGCCAGTACCAACCGGATTCAGACAAGTCTTAATCTATAACCATTAATTTTATTACCTGCAATCATAGTGCTCAATAAATTTGATACTCTTTCCACTTAATATATCACTTTAAAAATATTCTACAGCATCATTGTGTTGTTTCCCTCACATTTTGGATCACATTCTCATGATAGGTCTTGAAGTAGCAAAGGGTAGGACTCCTGATGTACATTCATGAAATGGGTCTCCAAACAGGTTGTAGCGTTTTGAAATAGGGACAATCTACGTCTTGAAATATGGACAGTTTCAAAACTTCTGTAGCATTTGGAATCATTGTAAAGCCTCTGTAAGGCAAGAAAGCACCTCAAATTTGACTTGAATCTCTTTGAAATCTCTCCTTTCACTTACAGGCTCTACTTCTCATCTAGAATGCTTGGATTTGCTTCTCCCATGATAACCTGGACTCTGAAGAGGCTTCAGAAACCATCCAGTTGAATTCTCTCTTTTTCCCAGATTGGGGAAACAGGTCCAAGGCAGGTGAGCGCAAGTCCCCGCGACTGTCACAGGGCATTTTTTTCCTGCCACCTTACTAGATCCAACCTAGGGTCGCAACCGGTTGTTAGAAACAACACTAATACATTACAATCAGGGCAGGCCTGTCTCTGCAGTATTCAACGCCTTTTGACACGCATATTGTCACAAAGTCCTGAAAGGGAGAGCTGGATAATTTTTATCCGTAAGCAGACTGACCAGGTGAGGGGCGGAGCAAGACCTCTCTCGGCTCTTCCACCGGCTATATTAACAAACAAACAAACAAAAAATGCCTGGCTCCAATCGAGTCCTTTCAAAAAAAGAAGAGAGAGACATTTTTTTTTCTTTTTTTTTTAAAGGCAGCTGCTGGGCAGCCCGGGTGGCTCAGCAGTTTAGCGCCACCTTCAGCCCAGGGCGTGATCCTGGAGACCCCGGATCGGGTCCCACGTCGGGCTCCCTGCATGGAGCCTGCTTCTCCCTCTGCCTGTGTCTGTGCTCCTCTCTCTCTCTCTCTCTCTCTCTCTCTCTCTCTCTCTCTCTGTGTGTGTGTGTCTCTCATGAATAAATAGATAAAATCTTAAAAAAAAAATAAGTAAGGCAGCTGCAGGGCACCAGGTTCGCACTGGCACAGGGGCCAGCGGGGCGGCCAGCGGGGCGGCCAGCGGGGCGGGCAGCGGGGCGGGCAGCAGGGCAGGGTCGGCCCCTCCGCGGTGGGCTCGGTCAGCGCAGCGCACCGCACCGCACTGCGCAGGCGCGCACCTGTACTGGCGCAGCGGCCGCCCGCCCGCCCGCCGCCTCGCGCGGCTTCCCTCCCACCCCTCTCAGCCCCGCACCCTCCAGGCCCCGCCTCGCCCTGCTCCGCGCCGGGTCTTCTCCTGCAGCCGCCGTGTGGGTCCGCGGGCGGGCAAACTGCGTGTTGCTGCGTCATCGGCAGTGGCCGGTTTGAATGAGACTCGTCGCACCCGTGCTGCCGCCACTACCGCGCCTCCGCCTCGGCCGCCGCCGCCACAGCTTCAGCGCGTCCCTTTCCCTTCGACGCCCTTGCCAGGCCCAGCCTTCCTGCGCCGCCGCCGCCGCCGCCGCCGCCGCCGCCTCTCGAGCCGCCATGCCGCTTTATTCCGGTGAGCTCCTTCCTCACCCTGCAGTCCGGTCCTGCGCTTAGGCCTCGAGTAGGCCGGGCCTGCAGGGCTGGCACCCGGCTGAGGACGGGGCGGGGGAGGGGGCCGGCCGGCCTGGTGGGAGGCGACTGCCTGGCGACGACCCTGGCCGCTTTCTCCCTGCCCGCTGTTTGCGAGCTCCGCAGCTCGAGGGACCGCTGTCCCTTCTGGGCTTCTGGGCGCGGTGGGCGGGAGTGGGGATGGGGAGCGCGAGTCCGTCTCCGCGAGTGGTGACTCTGCAGAATAGTTTCTGTCGCTGTCCTGGTGAGCCGGGGGAGGTGAGGGTGTGTCCGGAGGCCCCCGGGGCGGGCCCGGGGCTCGGTGGTAGCTGCGGAAAGGGAGAGTCCGGGAGGGGGAAGCCTGAGGTACAGGAGGATGGAGGCTTAGCCTTCCTCCATCGTGCTTGGGCTTTACCTCAGCCGGCTTCCCACAGCTGACTCCTTGCCGCCTTTGGCTCAAACACCCCCTTTTTTGGGTACCGATTTCAGTTTTTATCCAGAGGTAGATTGTGAACTTCTTGCTTCGTTTTCATTTCCTCAAACGTTGTATTGGGTTTCCACTCCTGAAGCGCACTGTTAGCTTTCAGACTTAGAGGAATACAAATACCTGCAGGCGTCATTTCCTTTTAAATGGCGATTGACAGTTTTTATTTTATTTTGCTTCAGGCAGTCCCAAGGTATTCTTGGCCAGCGATCACATTTTCACTAGTGAACGGACCTTGCTGTCGTGATTCTTACTCAAAATGGCACCTAAGTGGTGACTTCGGTTCGCTGTGGGCGTGTGATTCATTGGCCATACCTAACTCCATGATCATTCCTTTATGAAAGATCCAGCTTTTTCCAAAGAAGGATATGAAACAAAGGAATAATGTTTAATCTTGAGGTGGATTCTTAATGGCCTAGAATCTTGAATACTTTAATGATTGCTGAACCTTCCTAAAGCCACGATTAACAGAAGAATGGTACTTTGAAATAGTCTATGTACGCAACGTAGAAAGGAAGAGTTATTAATTGATAGCAATAAATGCCAGCGTATGCTAGACTTAAACACACTGGTGGACTCACAACACCAACCCCTCTCTTTGTTCCCCTCAAAAAATACTTACATTCCCCAAACTATCTATCTTAACATTAAGTTCTATCTTAAATATTTAATCGTATCTTTTCCTTATTTCCAAAATGAGAGAATTGGAGTAGATTTTTAAGATTTCCTCCTTTGGCCTCTCCATATTGAGAATTTATGTTTTCAGGTTCTACAAAAACCCCTATATTAAAATGAGAGTATTTCAGGTACCATTTCAATGAGTTTTAGCAGAGAATTAAATAGGTTTGTATATGGTTAAGTGCTGTAAAAATAAGTGAACACCTGTATACCTGGCACAAAGCCAGTGTTTTTATACATGTTGCTTTTCTTTAATCTTCAACATAATCATATGATACTGGTACAAGTCTCTTTGATGGGTAAGCAGAAAGTTTCAGTAACTTGCTCATGGTGACACAGCTAGATCAGTTTCAGGTAGGTTCCTCTTCATTATTTCTAATACTCTTTTGGTTTAGTCTCTTGCTCGTATTATTCTCTGTTCTAGTTTATTTCAGAATTACAGTTGTGCCCACCTCAGACCCATTTTCCCAGCTGTTGCAAGAGTGATCTGATGTTCAAAGCAGACCAAGGTGGTCTTTATGAAAACCTTTCACAGATTTTGCATTTTTATAACACAAAGCCCAAAACCTCCTGTATGTTTTAACATGACTTCTGTTATCTTCCTTAACTTGATCCCCGACCACCTTCCAGTTTCAGCCTCTTTGTCTTCTCTCGGGGAATTACTCAAATCTCAGAACACATGATGCAGTTTTATGCTTTTGATGTTTTTCTTATCTTTTTCAGATATGCTTATATTTTAAGTGGCTAAATTTTTTTTTTTTTTAAGACTCAACTCAGTGTTGATAATTAGAACCCAAAGTTACCACTTCTTCCAGGGAATCCTTCACTCATGAAGCATTCCACTGTGATCCTATGGCATTTATAATATTTATATTGTTAATTATTTTGACCTTTTCTGCCCCTTTTCTCTCTTATTGGAATCTAAGTTCATAGAGTCTTCCTAGAGCTTGTTCTGGGCTTAATGAGTGCTAAACACAATAATTGAACTAGTGAAGGAATTGAGATTTGGAATAAGGATTAGTTTTTCATATTTTGGTGTTATTAGGAAAACAGCTAATTGTGAGATTCTCATTTGAGTAGATAGGAAGTTTTCAGTGGAAACGAGCTATGTATATTGTGTTTACTTATTTTTATGGATTTCAAAAGTTAGCTATTCTATGATGCCGATTGAAATTTTAATTATATGGTAAAATATACGTTAACAAAAATGTACTACTTTAAGCATTTTAAAATTATATTTTTTGGTATCAAGTACATTCATATTGTTGTGTGACCATCATCAGCATTCACCTGTAGAACTTGTTCATGTTCCTGCACTGAAATTGTGTACCCATAAAACAATAACTCTCCATATCCTCTTCCCCCCAGCCTCCTGACAACCACCATTCCACTTTCTGTCTCTATGAATTTGACTACTGTAGGTACCTTACATAAGGGGATTAATAAATTTTGTCTTTTTGTATCTGGCTTATTTTGGTTAGCATAATGTCTCCAAGGTTTATCTATGTTGTATAGCATGTATAAGAATTTTGTTACTTTTTAAGGCTGAATAAGATCCATTTTATGTCTGAACCACATTTTGTTCACCCGTTTATCTGTTGATGGACAACTTGGGTCGCTCACATCTTTTAGGCTCTTGTGAGTACTATGAACACGGGTATACAAATATTTGAGACCCTGCTTAACACTTTTGAATGTATACTTAAAAATGGAATTTTTGAGTCATATGGTAAGTTTAATTTTTTGAGGAACCACCATACTTTTTTCCACAGTGGCTGTGCTGTTTCATATTCCCATAAGGAATGCTCAAGGGTTCCAGTTTTTCTCCATTTTCACCAGTACTTGGTATTTTCTTCTTGCCTTTTTTTTTTTTTTTTAAGATTTATTTATTTATTTATTCATGATAGAGAGAGAGAAAGAGAGAGAGGCAGAGACACAGGCAGAGGAAGAAGCAGGTTCCATGCCGGGAACCCGATGCGGGACTCGACTCCGGGTCCCCGGGATCGCGCCCTGGGCCAAAGGCAGGCGCCAAACCACTGAGCCACCCAGGGATCCCCTCTTTTTTTTTTTTTTTTAAATAGCCATCCAAATGACTGATGTAGGATTTCTATGTTTTTTAATGATTTAGTTGTATCTTTAGATTCTTAATATTTGACTACCTCTTGCTCAGGAACCAAAACCTTTCAATTTTCCCATGGAACCATTTTTCTTATAATCCAGAATCTGTATTCTTTAACCTGTTTTAAATATGCTTTATTTTTCCAAAAATTTTTTTTTATTTTTTCAAGTTATCTTTCTGACTTCTTTAGTCTTTCTATTCCCGCACTAAGTACTGATTTTAATAATTATTTATTTAAACACATTTTGAGGTCTGTGAACCTTATTCTGGGAAATATTCCAAAGTGGTATTTTGTTGAGATTATTAGAGTAGGATTCAGAACACTTGAATGTTTACTAACTAGTTTTGTGACTAGTAAATCAGTCATCTCATAAGGCTTAATTTTATTTATCAAATAAGTTGGATTAGATTGAATTAAATTTTATTAAGGACCTTCTATGTTCAAGTTAGTCCTGATTAGGTAAGCATTTTGAGCATGTAAAGAGGAATGGCATAAGCTAGTTCTTGAAAGCCAAAATAATGGGTCCCTGGGGATCTTCTAAGTCTGAAGTTCTTTTATTTTAATAAATGAAAAAAAATTATGGTTTTGCTTGCAGTTACCGTGAAATGGGGAAAGGAAAAATTTGAAGGTGTAGAATTGAACACTGATGAACCTCCAATGGTGTTTAAGGCTCAGCTTTTTGCACTGACTGGAGTCCAACCGGCCAGACAGAAAGTTATGGTGAAAGGAGGAACATTGAAGGTAAAATGTAGTCCAAATTTTTATTATATACTACTATATAATTAGTGGAAACAAACGCCAAAAAGTGTGTCAGTTGAGATATTTTTTTATTTGGCTAGAGTAGATAGTCTGAATTTATAACTGTCTTTTATTCATGTTAGTGTAGGAAGGAACATTGTAGCCATTTCAAAACACTGTATTATAAGAGCATCATTAAAATTTTCATTTTAAAATGCATTGTATCCAGTGAATATTCCCAGGCGTCAAAAGAGTAAGGAACTTTCCATTTGTCTCTGTTTGGAATTTTTTCCTCTGTGTTAAAAGTATTTTATTTTGCTTAGATTAATACAAAAATCTATCTATCTCCTTAGTAGTTTTCTTTTATGGAGTGAAGCAAATATTCTGTTAAAACATGGAACAATATGGTAGATTAAAAAAAAAAAGACTATAAAAAAAGACTATAAAAGGTATTTCTTTACATGCATTTGAATATTGAAATTCAAAATATTTCAACATCTTTACCAAAGCACTGGCTCTGGAATACTGGAAAACTGTTAATTTTTTCTTTTAGCCTGTTTAATATTCTGTGCATTAAAAAAGAGGTATTGCTTAGGAATAATCACTGTTTAAAACCTGTTTGGAAGTGGGAGAAAAAATTTTTGTTTAAAAAGAGAGAACATTACTTTTCCTTTAGTTCCATGGAATGGTCACATCAACTACAGGTAGGAATCTAAGCTTACTGGCATCATTGGTGACAGGCCACAAAAAGATGCAAGTATTATTGTTGTTTGTAATACGGTGGAAGTATAGTTTAAAAAAATATTATCCTCAAGAGTTAGATACGAAATGCCAAAGAGCAGTTGTTAACTTTAGAGATATGGCTTGGTTGCCCCTCAGCTGGGCAGTAAAACTAATGTTGGTAAAGAACACATTGTTTCCCCTCCAAGGTGCAATATGAGTGTTCAGTCATTCGAAACTTGATAGCCCAATTTGTGATGAGCTGTATATTGGTGGTGTACTATGGAGAATTACAGAAAGATGGTAATTAAATGAAACTGACTACCAAATAGCTATCACTTAGTGAATAATTATTCTGTGCCAGACTTTTATTTTCATTAATTCCCAATTGTATGTATTCTTAAAATGAGGAGAGTAAATATATTTTATGATTTCATAAATGAGAAAACTTAGCATCAGAGATTTAGGTAACCTATAGCAAGGCACCAGAAGAGCATGCAATATACAAATCAAGCAGATCTCGGTTCATTTTTCATTTTTGTGTACCCTCAGATAAGTAAGTGATCTGAGTGAGCATATATAGTTATCATTTCTTACGATTAGTAGTAATGGCCCTTAAACTGAGAAGGACATTTAGGAAGTTACTGTTGCACTTTGAAGCAGGATGT
The DNA here is from genome assembly GCF_905146905.1 of Nyctereutes procyonoides. Taxonomy (NCBI): domain Eukaryota; kingdom Metazoa; phylum Chordata; class Mammalia; order Carnivora; family Canidae; genus Nyctereutes; species Nyctereutes procyonoides. The sequence goes on from NW_026575044.1 coordinate 40,032,906, forward strand.
CCAAAGAAATAATTAGTGGCACCACCAAAGAGGAGGATATTGGGTGCCTGGCATCATCTATATAAAGGAAGGAATAATATGGAAATGACATCCTGTGAAGGGAGAGAGCTTAGCTGCAGTATGCCAAGATATCTGTGGGCTAATCATGACATTAAAAATTGTTTCAGTTGAAACAATTGAAAAAGTATTTAATTGCTTAATGTGAAATTTAAGACTTGAAAAACGTTTGTGGACTTAAGAAAAGTTATTAAGGGTTAGTTTGCCTCTGGTAGTCCTAGTATAATTTTTAATAGCACTTTCATTCTCAAGAATCTCCTGCTTTGGACAATAAATTATATAATTCTAATTACGTAGACCTATTTCACAAGTTACTCTTCATTCCTGTCACATAAGCTGATTATTAGCTTTGCTGGTTCCATACGTGTAACAAATATGCAAAAAGTTAGTATCTGTCATCATTCAGGTGTTTTTTAGTCTTTTTGGTACTGTCAGGTTGTCTTTTACATTGTCTTTTGTAGTTTAGGCTTTTGTTAGACTTACCGGCTTTAAGACTCCATTTGAAAAAATACTTTTGATTATAGTAATCTTAAGTAAAATCTGCCTACAGAAAAAATTTATTCTGTTTTGGAGTAGTTTAAAATTAGTTGATTATTAGAATATGTTCAAATTATACAGGAGTTAAATGTTTTTCATTTGTTTTTAAAACAGGATGATGATTGGGGAAACCTCAAAATAAAAAATGTAAGTATTATAAGAGCCTTTGTTACAATTCAGTTTCATTCTTTTTTTCTTTTTTTTAGCATTTTATTTATCTGACAGAGAGCACAAGCAGGGGGAGCAAGAGAGGGAGAAGCAGGCCCTCCACTGAGCAGGGACCCCAATGTGGGGCTTGATTCCAGGACCCTGGGATCACAACTTGAGCCAAAGGCAGATGCTAACTGAGTCACCTAGGCGCCCTATAATTCAGTTTCTTAATTATTACACACAAATGCATTCCAAATGCTTTTTTTTCCATATATAATATATCCAGTTGTTTCATTGGTATCTATTGAAAATACTTTCCTTTTCCCGTTGACTTACTTTGGAGTCTTTCTTGAAAATCCATTATATGTAGGTTTATTTTTGGACTCCTATTTCATTGATATATTTGATTATAACTTATGCTGGTACCCATGGTCTTAGTTATTAAAGCTTTATAGTAAGTCTTCAAATAACATAGTATAGGTTCTCCAACTTCTGCAAGAATATTGTAGCTGTTTTAGCTCCTTTGCATTTCCTTATAACTTCAGAATAAGTCTGTCAGTTTTTACAAATGGACTCCTGGAATTATGAGATTGTATTGTTTGGTTAGTTTGGGGAAAATGGGCATCTTAACAGTATTGAGTATTAAAATCCTTAAATATGATGTACTCTATTTAGGTCTTGATTTCTCTTAGCTGGGTTTTGTAGCTTCTTAGTGTAGGATCTCTGTGGTTTTTGTTAGATTCTCTGAACTTAAGATTTCAGGCTGTTGAAAATGATATTTTAAAAAAATTTTGTTTTCCAGTGTTTATGGGTAGATTATAAAAATGTAGTTTATTTTCATCTTGTGACCTTGCTAAATTCACTTAATAGTTTCATTAGTTATTTTTTAGATTCCATTGGGCATTTTTTATGTACATGATCTTGTTATTTGCATTTGCAGATTTTAGAGGAATTTTTCTTCTTCCTTTTCAATCTTTATGACTTCTGTTTCTTTTTTTTATTTTTTTTTTATTTTTTTAACTTATGATAGTCACAGAGAGAGAGAGAGAGAGAGAGGCAGAGACACAGACACAGGCGGAGGGAGAAGCAGGCTCCATGCACCGGGAGCCCGATGTGGGATTTGATCCCGGGTCTCCAGGATCGCGCCCTGGGCCATAGGCAGGCGCCAAACCGCTGCACCACCCAGGGATCCCCCTTCTGTTTCTTTTTATTGACTTAATTCCCTGGGCTAGGACTTCTAATATAGTGTTGAATAGAAAGTGGTGAGAATGGGCATCTTTGTCTTATCCTAACTTGTTCACTAAGACTTTTTAAATTATGAATGGCTGTTGAATTTTATTAAGAAGATCATATGATTTTCTTACTTTATTCTGATAATCTGGTTAGTCTCAATTTTTTTTTAAAGATTTTATTTATTCATGAGAGACACACAGAGAGAGAGAGAGGCAGAGACATAGATAGAGGGAGAAGCAGGCTCTATGCAGGAAGCCCGATGTGGAACTCGATCCTGGGACTCCAGGATCACGCCCTGAGCCAAAGGCAGACGCTTAACTGAGCCACCCAGGTGTCCCAGTCTCATTAATTTTTAATTGTTAAACATTGTATTCCTGGGATGTACAGCTCTCAAGTTTTTTGGTTTTTGCAGGCCCATTTATATTCCTAAAGATTACTATTTTTAAACCCCAAAGAGTTTCATCTATATGTTATATCTATTGATATTTATCCTATTAGAAATTAAAACTGGAATTAAAAAACCTATTTATTTAGAAATAACAGTGACAAACCTGTTACATGTTAATTTTATATTTTTAAATGTTTTCCAAAAAATATTGTGAAGGACTGGCAGTGTTCTGTATTTTCACAAATCTCTTGAAAACCTAGCTTCTATTAAAGAAGATATTTGAATTCTCATATTTGTCTTTGCATTCAATCTGTTGTAATACACTGTTTTAGTTGAGGTACATAGAAGAAATCTGCCTTCACACAGTTAAATAGTTGGGAATGGGAGACATCTTTTTGGATAAAATTGTAAACATTCTTCTTTCATAGTACACTCAAACTCAACATATAATAGCTTATTATTGGTTAGTTTGTGGTAGAAATCACATCAGTGATCTTTGTACATGAAAATATATTTGTAACTGGAAAGATAACAAGTACATAATGACAGATATAAAATGCTAATTTTCACTTGAAAGCTCTAATTTTGTCATTGGCAATTAACTATATATAGTCAGTTGTTTTTCTTAAGGCAGCAGACTCCATTTATTTTTGAGAAAATGTTGGCTAAATATTTGAGTATAAAACCCATAATTTGTAGTAGTTTTAAGTAAAGATAATAGTCATTGAAAAAGCAACTAGTCCACTTTGCAATTCAGACATTTACACAAGCTTATCCTGAAGAAAATGATCGTACTTTGGTATGCGGATGTGTTATTTCTATAGATACACACACACACACACACACACACACACACACACACACACTTTTTTTTTTTTTTAGAGGGATGGGGGTAGGGGCAGAGAGGAGAGAGAAAGAGAATCTTAAGCAGACTTTGCCCAGCAGGAGCCTAACGCACGTCTCAGTCTCACCACCCTGAGATCATGACCTGGGCCGAAATCAATAGTTGGACAGTTTGGCTGAGCTACCCAGATGCCCCACTGATAGTTTTTTAAGAGACTTTTTTTTTAAGATTTTATTTATTTGAGAGAGTGAGTAAATGAGAGCACAAGTAGCAGAGGGAGAGGGAAAAGCAGGACTCCCCTCTGAGCAGGGAGCCCCATGTAGAACTAAATCTAAGGACTCTGGGTTCATGACCTGAGCCCAAGGCAGATGCTTACCCAACTGAGCCACCCAGGGCCCCATAGACTTTATTTTTCAGAACAGTTTTAGGATCACAGCAAAAACTGAGTGGAAGAAACAGAGCTTTCCTATATATCCTCTACCCCACACATGCAGAGCCTCCTCCATTGCCAGCATCCCCTACCAGGATGGCACATTTGTTATAATTGATGAACTTACATTGACACATCATTGTTGCCCAGTGTAAACCAGTCCATGGTTTACATTAGGATTCACTCTTGGTATTGTACATTCTGTGGGTTTGGACAAATGTATGAAGACATACAATGATGTATTCACCATTAAAGTGTCAAACAGAGGAGTCTTATTGGCCCCAAAACTCATCCCTTGAACCCCCTGAAAACCATCGATATTTTTACTGTATTCATTGTTTTCACCTCTTTCCAGAATGTCATGTAATTGAAATCCTACAGTATATGTCCTTTTCAGATTGACATTTCCTTTTCTTTTTAAAAATTTTTTTAAAAAGATTTTATTTATTTATTCATGAGAGACAGACGAAAGAAAGAAAAGAAAAGAAAAGAAAAGAAAAGAAAAGAGGGCAGCCCCGGTGGCCCAGTGGTTTAGCGCCACCTTCAGCCCGGGGTGTGATCCTGGAGACCCGGGATCGAGTCCCACATCAGAGTGGAGCCTGCTTCTCCCTCTGCCTGTGTCTCTGCCTCTCTCTCTCTGTGTCTGCCGTGAATAAATAAATAAAATCTTTGAAAAAGAAAGAAGGAAGGAAAGAAGGAAGGAAAGAAGGAAAGAAAGAGAAAAGAAAGAAAAGCAGAGACATAGGTAAAGGGAGAAGTGGGTTCCCCACAGGGAGCCCGATGCGGGACCGGATCCTGGAATCCGGGATCACGCCCAGAGCGGAAGACAGACGTTTAACCACTGAGCCACCCAGGCCGTCCTTAGATTGACTTTTTTTTTACTTAGTATGCATCTAAGTTCTTCCATGTCTTTTATATATTTATTTGAAAGATTTTATTTATTTATTCATGAGAGACACAGAGAGGGGGTGGGGGCAGAGACACAGGCAAAGGGAGAAGCAGGCTCCATGCAGGGAGCCTGACATGGGACTCGATCCCGGGTCTCCAGGATCACACCCTGGGCTGAAGGCGGCACTAAATCCCTGAGCCACTCGGGCTGCCCCCCTCCATCTCTTAAATGGCTTTAGTAGTAGTTCAGTTCTTTTTAGTGCTGAATATAGTCCATTTTCTGGATGTACCACAGTTTATTCAAATACCTACCAAAGGAGATCTTGGTAGGATCTTGAAGGACGAGTAAGTTTTTCTTTTTTTTTTTTTTTTTAATGAGTGCTTCCTATTTCATTACAAATTCTGTTGATTTCAACAGAATATCAAAAAGAAATGTATTCAAAGGTTGAGATTTAAGAAAATTAATAATTTTTAACAGTTCATTTGATAGCATTACTTTGCTATCAGAGTTCAATATTGTTAATATTTTTGGCCTCTAGTGATTTACCACCATTAGTGCAGGTGTCAGCACAGTGAAAAAGGGACAATCACATTTTAGTATTATGAAAATAGTTTTCATCTTGTTCGCTCTGTGAAAGAATTTCAGAGATCAGTAGTGGTGCACAGACACTTTGAGAACTGGGACAATCCCCTTGAGTCATGATTTATTTATCTCATTTATGTATTGCTAGATTGAATTTTCACCTTTTTTTAAAAAAGGTAATTTGTATATATATTCTTGAGGGATATTAGTATTTTTATTTGGGGACATATTACCCTCTCTTTTCTTTTTTTTTTTTTTGGTGGCCCGTACGGGGACCCTCTCTTTTCTGAATGAGTTTGTGTAAAATTGGTATTATTTCTGTAAATACTTGAAATAATTTACCAGTGAATTTTATCTGGACCTGGATTCTCTTTATGGGAATTTGACTGATAATTCAATTTCTTTAATAGATACAAAGTATTTAGATGTTTTTATTTTTTTTTAAATTATCTTATTTTATTTATTTATTCATGAGAGAGAGAGAGAAAGGGAGAGACACAGACAGAGAGAGAAGCAGGCTCCTCACATGGAGCCTGATGTGGGACTCGATTCCAGGACTCCAGGGTCATGCCCTGAGCCAAGGCAGATGCTCAACCGCTGAGCCACCCAGGCATCCCGATTTTGTTTTTGTTTTTGTTTTTTTTTTTAAGATTGTATTTATTCATGAGAGAGACAGAGAGAGAGGCAGGGACAGGCAGAGGGAGAAGCAGGCTCCATGCAGGGAGCCCGACATGGGACTCGATCCAGGGTCTCCAAGATCATGCTCTGGGCTGAAGGCGGTGCTAAACCGCTGAGCCACCTGGGCTTCCCTGATTTTCTGTTTTTTAATGTCAGTTTTGGCGAGTTTTCTCTTTTGAGAAAATTTGTTTAAATATATTGAATTTATTGGCATAAAATTGTTCATAATATCCAAGATATTCTTTTTTTTTTTTAAGATTTTATCTATTTATTCATGAGAGACAGAGAGAGAGCCAGAGACATAGGCAGAGGGACAAGCAGGCTCCATGCAGGGAGCCCAATGTGGGACTCAATTGAGGCATTCCAAGATCATGCTCTGAGCCGAAGGCAGACGCTCAATTGCTGAGCCTCCAAGGCATCCCCAAGATACTCTTTAAATTTTTTTTTTTATTTATTTATGATAGTCACAGAGAGAGAGAGAGAGAAGCAGAGACACAGGCAGAGGGAGAAGCAGGCTCCATGCACCGGGAGCCCGATGTGGGATTCGATCCCGGGTCTCCAGGATCCCACCCCGGACCAAAGGCAGGCGCCAAACCGCTGCGCCACCCAGGGATCCCCCAAGATACTCTTTAAAATTCTTTTTATGTTGCCTTTGTTTGTTGATGTTCTCCCGCCACCCCCCCCCCTTTATTCCCAATAGTGTTATGTCTTTGGTGTTTTGTTTTTGAATTTTTTAAAAATTTTTATTTATTTATGATAATCACAGAGAGAGAGAGAGGCAGAGACACAGGCAGAGGGAGAAGCAGGCTCCATGCACCGGGAGCCCGATGTGGGAATCGATCCCAGATCTCCAGGATTGCGCCCTGGGCCAAAGGCAGGCGCCAAACCGCTGCGCCACCCAGGGATCCCTTGTTTTGTTTTTGGTCAGTATTTATCTATTAAGAATTTATCGGTATCCCTGGGTGGCTCAGTGGTTGGGCGTCTGCCTTCAGCCCAGGATGTGATCCTGGAGTCCTGGGATCAAGTCCTGCATCGGGCTCCCTGCATGGAGCCTGCTTCTCCCTCTGCCTGTGTCTCTGCCTCTCTGTGTGAGTCTCAAAAATAAATAAATAAAATCTTAAAAAAAAAAAAAGAATTTATCAATTAGTCTTTTCAACTTTTTACTTTGTTGACTTTATATATTACCCATTTTCTATTTTACGGATACCTACTCTAAATTATTTCCTCTTTTTCTGCCTTGGGTATAAATTGCTTCATTTTCTTGCTTTTTAATGTGTGTACTTAAATCATGATTTTTTTTTTTACTTTTCTTTCCTTATGTAGACACTTAAAATTATTACTTTCTCTTTAATCATTTGTAGTTGTATCCACAAGTTTTGATATGTTGTGTTTTTATGCAGTTAAATATTTTATTTATGTTGTGATTTTTTTGTTTGTTTTTTGACCCATGGATTGTTTAGAACTATGTTGTTATTGTTATTTGGGACTTTTTGTAATATATTTCTGTTCTTTATTTCTAATTTGATTCTGTTGTGGTCTTATACCAATATTATTTTGGTCCTCTGACATTTATTGACTCCTTTTTATGGACTGTATATGGCTCAGAAAGCCTGAAGTATTTATTATATGGTCTTAATAAGAAAAGTTTGCTGACTCTTGGAATAAAGAGTCTTAAGATGATGTCTTTGAACTGCTGCTCTAGGATTTATATTATGTATCTTTAACTTATCATCCTCTGCCTTAAATAACAAATGACTTCAGGTATAGGATAAGATTATTAAAATAGTGTACTTCCATTTCCCTGGTCCTTGGTGCTATTGTCGTATAGTTTACTTCCACATGTTAGAAATCTTATACTAGGTTCCTATTTTTGCTTTACATAGTCATTTAAAGAGATTAAAAATGTTTGCAACTCATTATTACTATTTTTGGGATTCTTCCTTTGGATCAAATATAAATTTTTCATCAGATATCATTTTCTTTCTCTTTCTTTCTTTCTTTCTTTCTTTCTTTCTTTCTTTCTTTCTTTCTTTCTTTCTTTCTTCTTCCTTGCTTTCTTTGCTTTCCTGTCTCTGTCTCTGTCTCTTTATTGAGAGACACACAGAGAGGGGCAGAGACATAGGCAGAGAGAGAAGCAGACTCCAGCCTGATGTGGGACTCAATCCCCAGACCCAGGATCATGCCCTGAACCGAAGGCAGTGGCTCAACTGCTGAGCGACCTAGGCGTCCCAGATAACATTTTCTTTTGCCTAGAGAATTTATACATTTCTTGCAGAGCCTACCTGTGAATTTTCTCTGCTTGTGTTTTTCTGAAAAGCTCTTTATTTCACCTTTATTTTTGAGAAACATTTTTGATAGATATAGAATTCTAGATTAATACTTTTTCTTTCAATACATGAAAAATGTCTTCTGATTTGCATAGTTGTCATTCTTTGTTGCTTTGCACAAAATGTATCCTGTTTCTCTTGATGCTTTTGAGATTTTTCTCATTGTCGCTTTTAAGCAATTTAACTATGTTTTGGAGAGGTTTTCTTTGTGTTTATTCTGTTTGAACTTCTTAGATTTGTCTGTTTACAGTTTTTCTTAAATTTGGAAAAATTTTAGCTATTATGTTGTGTGCCTTTCTCTTTTTTGAGACTACAATTACATATGTTGGGTAGTTTCGCTCATTGTAGAATTTTGGTCCCTTTTATTTGTGGTTGTGTGTGTGTGTCTGTATGTATCTGTTCATTTGTTGATGGATATTTGTGTTTCTACTTTTTGATTATTATGAACAGAACTGCTGGGAACCTTCATATTTGTAGATGCATGTTTTTATTTTTCTTGAGTAAATAACCTGTGAGTGAAATTGCTGGGTCATATGGTTAAGTATATGTTTAACTTTGTAAGAAACTGCCAAATATACTTTTCAAAGTGGTTGTTAAGCCATTCTACATTCTTATGAACAGTATACGATAGTTCTAATTGTTCTATACCATCACAGCATTTGATTGTTGTTAGTCATTTTTCTTTTAGCCATTCTAGTGGGTGTGTAGTGATACTTTCTTGTGGTTTTAGTTTACGTTTATCTGATGACTGATGATATTGAACACTTTTCCGAGCTTATTGGCAACTTCTTTATCTTCTTTTTGTGAAACACCGATTCAGATCTTTACCAGTTTTATTTTTATTTATTTATTTTTAAGATTTTATTTATTTATTTATTCATGAGGGACACAGAGAGAGAGGCAGAGACACAGGCAGAGGCAGAGGGAGAAGCAGACTCCATGCAGGGAGCCCAATGTGGGACTCTGTCCCAGCTTTCCAGGATCACAACCTGGCCTGAAGACAGACACTTAACCGCTGAGCCACCCAGGCGACCCAGGTGTACCTATTTTTAATTGGATTATTTTCTTAATTGCATTTAATTGCATATAAAGAATATATACTGGAATCAAGTCTTTTGTGGGATATATGTACCATGATATTTTCTCTCAGTTTTTGGTTTTTTAGTCTTTTTAATATGTTTTGTTGAGTAGAAGTTTTAAATTTTGTTGAAGTATAATCAGTTTCTTTAATGGTTTTGACTGTTTGCATCCCATCTAGGAAATCTTTGCTTGTGTCAAGGTCACAAGAGACTTCCTGTTTTCTAAAACTTTTACAAATTTTAGCTTTTATATTTAGGTATATCATCTGTTTTGAGTAGACTCTTATATTTGTTGTTAAGTAATGATTGAGGTTTATTTCTTTTCCTATGAGTATTCAGTTGTGTGAGCACATGTAAGTGTATTTCTGGATTCTGTTCTCTCCTGTTGATTTGTATATATATGTACCTTTACACCAGTCCCCAGTCCCCACTGTCTTGATTATTCAAGACTTGAAATCAAGTAGTATGAGTCTGATTGTTCTTTTTCAAAACTGTTGGCTATTTTAAGATCTTTGCATGTCCTTTGCACATTTTAGATTCTGCTTATTATTATTATTTTAAAGATTTTATTTATTTATTCAGGAGAGACACAGAGAGAGAGAGAGGCAGAGACACAGGCAGAGGGAGAAGCAGGGAGCCTGACGTGGGACTTGATCCTGTGTCTCCAGGATCATGCTCCGGGCTGAAGGTAGTGCTAAACCGCTGAGCCACCTGAACCACCCTCTGCTTATTATTTTCTACAAAAGAATCTGCTGGGATTTTGATTAGAATTACACTGATACTATATATCAAATTGGGACATCTTTTTTTTAATTTTGAAAAATTTTATTATTTTGTGAGAGAGAGCTTGTGTGATGAGTCGGGGGGCGTGTGCGGGGAAAGAGAGAGAATCTTAAGGTTTCACACTTACTGAGGAGCATGATGCAGAGCTTAATTTCATAGCCCTGAGATTATGACATGAGCCAAAATCAAGAGTCGGATGCTTAACTGACTGAGCCATGTAGGCACCCCAAAATTGGGGCATCTTTAGTATATGTGCTGCCAAAATGAGCACCCAAATTGGGACATCTTAATATTGAATTTTCTAGGGGTGCCTGAGTGGCTCAGTCGGTTAAACATCTGACTCTTGATTTCAGCTCAGGTGATGGTCTCAAGGTTGTGTGAGCCCCGCATTGGGATCAATGCTGGGTATAGAGCCCGCTAGGGATTCTCTCCCTCTCCCCTTCCTCCTCCCCTGTTCTCTCTGTCCCTGAAAAAAAAATACAGAGTCTTCTAGTTTATAAGCATGGCATATACTTCTTCATTATTTAGATCTTAAAATTTCTCACAACTGTTTTATATTTTCTTTTTTTAAAAAAGATTTTACTTATTTCTTTATTAGAGAGAGAGAGAGAGAGCGCGCGCACACACATGAGTAGAGGGTAGAGGGAGAGGGAGAAGCAGGCTCCTTACTGAGCAGGGAGCCCAGTGCTCCCAGGACTGAGATCATGACCTGAGCTGAAGTCAGATGCTTAATCAAGTGAGCCACCCAGGCGCCCTATTTTCTTTTCTTTTCTTTTTTTTTTTTTAAAGATTTTATTTATTTATTCGAGAGAGAGAGAGAGAGAGAGAGAGAGAGAGCCAGAGACACAGGCAGAGGGAGGAGCAGGCCCCATGCAGGGAGCCCGATGTGGGACTGGATCCTGGGTCTCCAGGATCAGGCCGTGTGCTGAAGGTGGCGCTAAACCCCTGAGCCACCCTGGCTGCGCTCTTTTTTTTTTTAAAGAGATTTATTTATTTATTTAAAAGAGAGCATGCATGTGGAGAGAGGGGCAAAGGGAGAGAACCTTTAAGTGGACTCCCTGCAGAGCATGAAGCCCAGTATGGGGCTTCATCTCATGCATGATCCATGAAATCATGACCTGAGCTGGAACCAAGAGTTGGATGCTCAACTGACTGAGCCACCCAGGCACTCCTTATATTTTCAATACTGGATCTTATGCATGTTTTTTTTTTTTTTTTGAAATGTCATTAAATATTTTATGGTATTTGATCCTATCATAAATGGTATTTTTCAAATGTCATTTTGCATTTGTTTAGTGTTAACACATAGAAGTAAAATTCATTATTGTATATTCTTGTATCCTATGATTTTGCTGATTTTTACATATTAGTGTTTAGGATAATTAAGGTTAGGATATAATCATGTTGCAAATAAAAATGGTTTTATTCTTTCCTTTTCAATAATCTCCATGCCTTTTCTTTCTTCCTTGCTTTATTGCACCAGTTAGGATTTTCAGCACAATGTTGAGAAGTGGTTGATAGTGCATACATCATTGCTTTTTTCCTGATCTTAAGAGAATAGTCTTCAGTTTTGGCTAGAGTTGCTTTATAGATGTTCACCATTAGTTTGAGGAAGTTCTCTATTTGTAGTTTGCTGGGACCTTTTATTCATGAATGGGAGTTGGATTTTTCAAATACTTTTTCCATCTATTGATCATTTTTAAAATCATTTAATCTGTTAATATGGTGAAATACATTGACTCTTTTGAATAGTAAACCAACCTTAAATTCTTGGGATAAACCGCATTTAGTCATTATGTATTTTTCCTTTTTATATATTGCTGGGTTCTGTTTGGTGGTTTTTTTGTTAATGATTGTTGTGTTTATTTTTGTGATAATTACTGGTTTATATATAGTTTTCTTGACTTGTCTTTGTATGCTTTTGCCATCAGTATAATCCTGTCCATATAAAATGGGTTAGGAAGCATCCCCACCTCTCCTCTTTTCTGAAAGAGACTTACTTTCTTCCTTTCTTTCTTTTTCTTTTTTTTAAGATTTTATTTATTTATTTATGAGAGATACACAGAGAGAGAGGCAGAGACAGAAGCAGACTCCATACAAGGAGCCTGATGTGGGACTCGATCCCCGGTCTCCAGGATCACGCCCTGGGCCAAAGGCAGGAGCTAAACTGCTGAGCCACCCAGGGATCCCCTGAAAGAGACTTTCTTGAAATGGCTCATAGAATTCTCCAGTGAATCTTGGAGATTTCTTTGTGGGAAGACTTCTAGTTAGGAATTTAGTGTATTTAATAAATGTAGGACTATTCAGGTGTTATATTTTCTTTGATATCTGTTCTGGTAATTGGCGTCTTTTAAGGAATTGGAGCATTTAATGTATAGTTTTAATTGTCGACTTGAGGGGCATAGTACAACCTTAACTATTCCTTAAGTCTCTAGTGTTGTTTTCTCTTTTTTCCCCCTGGTATTGGCAAATTGTGGTTTCTCTCTTTCTTCATTGTCTACACAAAGGTTTGTCAATTTCATTGATTTTCCCCCTCCCCAAAGAATCAAATTTTGCTTGTTTATTATTTTATTGATTTCACCTCTTTGCTTTATTTCCTTCTTTTACTTTGGTTTTAATGTATACTTTTTATTTTTTTATTTTATTTATTTATTTTTAAATTTTTATTTATTTATGATATATATATATATATATAGAGAGAGAGAGAGAGAGAGACAGAGAGGCAGAGACATAGGCAGAGGGAGAAGCAGGCTCCATGCACCGGGAGCCTGACGTGGGACTCGATCCCGGGTCTCCAGGATCGCGCCCTGGGCCAAAGGCAGGCGCCAAACCGCTGCACCACCCAGGGATCCCTAATGGATACTTTTTTAAAAAAGATTTTATTTGTTTATTCCTGAGAGACACAGAGAGAAAGGCAGAGACACAGGCAGAGGGACTCGATCCCAGGACCTTGGGATCACAACCTGAGCCAAAGGCAGACCCTCAATCATTAAGTCACTCAGGCATCCCTACTTTGGTTTTAATGTATACTTTTTCTAGCTTCTTGTGGTGGAAGCTTAATTTCTTTTAAGCCTTTTTGGTTACTGTTTGTATCTTTGTGTTTTGCTTTACTGATTTTTTTTATGTGTTTCTATGTAGTGTAATCTTTTTTCCATTTTTTTTCTTTTAAATTTTGACTGGTTTTACAAGAGTTTTCAAAATTTATGTAGTAATATTAGTCCTTTTGTCTTTTATGTCAATTTTATTATTTTTTATTTTTATTTTTATGTTTTTTTAAGATTTTAGTTATTTATTCATGAAAGAGAGAGAGAGGCAGGGACACAGGCAGAGGGAGAAGCAGGCTCCATGCAGGGTGCCCGGTGTGGGACTCGATCCCAGGACTCCAGGATCACGCCCTGGGCCAAAGGCAGGTGCCTAACCGCTGAGCCACCCAGGGATTCCCTTATGTCAATTTTAGAAAATCTTCCAGCAAAGCAAGATTTTTTTTTTTTTTGATTCACTTGCATGTTTTTGTAATTTTTTATTTATTTTAAAAGTATTTATTTATTTATTTATTTATTTATTTATTTATTTATTTATTTATTTATTTTAGAGAAAGAGAGCTTGAGAGCATGCGCACAAGTTGAGGGAGGGGCAGAGGGAGAGAATTTTCAAGCAGATTCCCCACTGAGTACAGAACCTGGCCCTGAGAGGCTTGATCTCATGACTCATGAGATCATGACCTGAGCTGTAAACAAGAGGTGGATGCTTAACCCTCTGAGCCACCCAGGCACCCTTTGTTTTATTTTTAAAATCTGTAATTTGTAATTCATTTTGGGTATGGCATACTATGATATGGAGAACTGAGGATATATTTTTCTATATTATTATCCAGTTTTTCCCAACATTCTTCATCATATAATCTATTTTCTTTAAATGGCATTGTTTTAGTCTTTCTTCTTTTTTAGAAATTTCTTAGCTTTTTTTTTTTTTTTTTTAATTTATGATAGTCACACACAGAGAGAGAGGCAGAGACACAGGCAGAGGGAGAAGCAGGCTCCATGCACCGGGAGCCCGACGTGGGACTCGATCCCCGGTCTCCAGGATCGCGCCCTGGGCCAAAGGCAGGCGCCAAACCACTGCGCCACCCAGGGATCCCCTCTTAGCTATTGTTATGGATATAAACTTGGTACATGAATGAATCATTCTCTTTTTCTCTTTTTTTTTAAAGATTTTATTTATTCCTGAGAGACACAGAGAGAGGCAGAGACATAGGCAGAGGGAGAAGCTAGCTCCCTGCGGGGAGCCTGATGTGGGACTCGATCCCAGGACCCCAGGATCACGACCTGAGCCAAAGGCAGATGCTCAACCACTGAGCCACTCAGGCATTCTTCTCAAAATAATTCTATTCAAATGTAATTAATTGTTACAGTTATACAATAGATATTCACAGAATGAATGTTATCTGCATTTAGTTTGTTATGGGGAGAAATGATTTCACTAACTGTTAATGATCATTTTGAGAATTCCCTATCCTCTGATATTGTAAATGTTCTCTATTGTCTTTATGACAGTATTTATTTTTCCCCAGTTTGAGATGTAATTAATGTGGATTAAAATTAGCCTATTTTTAGTGTGCAGTTTGAATTTGGTTATTAGTTTTCTACAATCATGTAACCAGCATCACAATCAAGATACAGAAGTTCTACCATTCTGAAAAGTCTCCATAAGCAGGGGACCTCTGCCCTGAAGCAGTCACCTCAGTACTTTTTTTTTTTAACTGTTAGTGGTTTTTAGTATATTGACAAGAGTTGTGTAATCTTCACCACAATCTAATTTTAGAACATTTCTGTCACCCCAGAAAGAAATAGATATCTGTTTAAAGTCACTCCCTCAGGGCTTCCAGGTGGTTCAGTTGGCTAAATGTCTGCCTTTGGTTGGGTCATGATCCTAGGATTCTGGATTGAGCCCCATGTCAGGCTCCCTGCTTAGTGGGGAATCTACTTTTTCCTTCTCCTTCTATTCTTCCCCTCACTCATGCAGTCTCTCTCTCTCACATAGCTTCTCAAATAAATAAGATCTTTAAAACAATAAAGTCACTCCATCTTACCACTTTTAGCCCTAGCAACCACTAGTCTACTTTATGTCTCTGTAGATCTGCTTTTCCTGGCAAATAGAAACATGCAATATGTTGGATTATTCTGTGTCTGGCTTCTTTCATTGGACATAAACGTTACCAACTTTTGAGCATTTTTATGAAATTAAGTTTTTTTTAAAACAGGGAATGACTCTACTAATGATGGGGTCAGCAGATGCTCTTCCTGAGGAACCCTCAGCTAAAACTGTCTTTGTAGAAGACATGACAGAGGAACAGTTAGCATCTGCGGTAAGATATATTTGATTGCTACTTTTTGGAAGACATACCACATTTTGCATATTTGATTGATAAAGTTACTAAGATGCCTTTCAGAAAGTAGCATCTAAGTGTTTTTGAAGATTTGGGGCGCCTGGGTAGCTCAGTTGGTTAAGTGTCTGACTCTTGATTTTGGTCTTAGGGTCTTAGGATCAAGCCCCGTGGTGGACTCCACCTCTGAGAGGAGTCTGCTTGAGATTCCCTCCCTCTTCCTTTGCCCCTCCTGCATACATACTCTCTCTAAAATAAATACATAAATCTTAAAAAAAAAAAAGTTTTGAAGATTTAATTGGTAATACCAAGATGTATGGTTTTGTGTATTTATTTTAAAGATTTTATTTATTTAGAGGGAGTACACCAGTGCACACTTGAGTAGGGGGAGGGGCAGAGAAGAGGGAGGGAGAGATTCTCCAGCAGGCTCCACACTTAGCTCCCCAAGATGTATGTTTTTAGAAGTAAAAGGTTTTATTTTTGAAATTGGCCTGAGGAATCCCTGTATAATTGGATAATTCAATTTAAAGTCAATTAGTGTCTTTAATAAATCAGTGTCAGGCAGT
The DNA here is from genome assembly GCF_905146905.1 of Nyctereutes procyonoides. NCBI lineage: Eukaryota > Metazoa > Chordata > Mammalia > Carnivora > Canidae > Nyctereutes > Nyctereutes procyonoides. The sequence goes on from NW_026575044.1 coordinate 40,048,832, forward strand.
GCTAACAGTGATATTTTATGGGAAAACAGGCTCAAAGAGGATAAATGGTTTAAATGCTGAGATGTTAAAATTCTTAAAACTTTATTTGTTGAAAATACAATTTATCCTGAATTGCAACATTGTTTTAGAAAACTGGTCAACACAAAGTTGTCAAATGTTATTTTTTTTTTACCATCCAGCATTTGTAGTATTATTTTCTTTTTTTGAAGTGTTTCTACATATACTTTGTTATCCCATTCTAATGATAAGCCTTCAAAGAGGGGCAAGAGTGATATGATTGTTCTTTTAGTATTCTCGAGTAGAGAATTAAAACATAAGAATGTTTGTCAACGTAATGCAAGTAAATATTTTTATTAGGGCTAAAAAACATTGTTACTTTCGGGTGAAGTTGGAGTATAAATTGGTATGAGTTGGTAAATTGTACTTCAAAGTATGAACTCTAGTGATTTTTATATATGCTATGTCATTTTATAAAAATGGGTTAATCTTTGTCCTTATCAGATGGAATTACCATGTGGATTGACAAACCTTGGTAACACTTGTTACATGAATGCTACAGTTCAGTGTATTCGTTCTGTGCCTGAACTCAAAGATGCCCTTAAAAGGTAAGATACACAAGAAATGTTGTGAGTCTTCCCTTGGGTAGGGGAGGTTCACATTTGGGTGAATAGTGTTTTGTTTATAATTATGTGTATAATTTTTTAGCAACTTTACTGAGATATTTATTATATAATTCATCCATTTATAGTATTCAGTTGAATGGTCTTTGTTATATTCACAAGATTTTACAACCATCACCACAGTCTAATTTTAGATTCTTTTTTTCCTCCTGAAAAGAAACCTTATATTCATGAGCAGTCATTCATTTTACCCTTTCCATCTCCAGTTCTAGACAGCCATTTATCTACTTTCTGACCTATTGATATGCCTATTCTGGACATTTCATATAAGTGGAATCATACAGTGGTTACTTTTTGTGACTCGTTTCTTTTACTTGGCATAATATTTTTTGGGTTTATTCACGTTTATTCATTTATTCTTATTCTAAGGAGAACTCTTTCATGTTTTAGAGTTACTTCTCTGAGTTTTGCATGAGCAGGGGAGATTTCATCCTGTTGATTCAGTTTTCTTGAAACCAGATGAAGTATTTTTTTTTTAAGATTTTATTTATTCATGAGAGACACAGAGAGAGGTGGAGACATAGGTGGAGGGAGAAGCAGGCTCCCTGTGAGGAGCCCAATACGGGACTCGATCTCGGGACCTTGGGATCATGACCTGAGCCAAAGGCAGACGCTCAACCACTGAGCTACCCAGGCATCCCCAGATGAAGTTTTTATTTTTTTTAATTTTTTTAAATTTTTTAAAATTTATTTATGATAGTCACAGAGAGAGAGAGAGAGGCAGAGACACAGGCAGAGGGAGAAGCAGGCTCCATGCACCGGGAGCCCGACATGGGATTTGATCCCGGGTCTCCAGGATCGCGCCCTGGGCCAAAGGCAGGCGCCAAACCACTGCGCCACCCAGGGGTCCCAGATGAAGTATTTTTTGAACGATAAGTTTTTACAAGAAGATGGAAATCCTTGTACTTAACTAACTTAATACAAGAGGACATGGATGGGACTGATGTCTTTGGAAAAATGGTATTAACTGATAAAATAGGAGTGAAAGAAGAGAGGAAAATTTCCATGGAAGGTGTTCTACAACTGATGATTCTAAAGCTCATCCTTAAATACTTAAGAATTTTTATTTGCTAGTTTCTGGAGAGTGGGATGTATGCTGTAAATGCCAGAGGGGAAATAGACTGGGTTAGCTGAAGAGGCAATGAGGGCCAAGAACCAGAGCTACAGGTAAAATCCAGTTTGCTTGGTGCTGCCCAATAGTAGAACCTCATGATAATGCAGGAGTTCTGAATTTAGAACTTCAAGTGAAAAGTGTATCTAATAAAAATTACTCTTAACTTCTGTGAATTACTTACAAAATACAGTATCTCATGGCTGTATTTTTATCTTATTGGAGATTGGCAAGGCACCTCTTGGTAAGTACCACATAGTTTTTTCATTAGCAATTGTTAGGTTGCTATTTTACTTGCATTTTCTTCTTTATAAAGATTTTATTCATTTATTCATGAGAGACACACCGAGAGAGGCAGAGACACAGGCAGAGGGAGAAGGAGGCTCCCTGTGGGGAGCTTGATGCGGAACTCAATCCTGGATCCCAGGATCATAACCCGAGCCAAAGGCAGATGCTTAACCATTGAGCCACCCAGATGTCCCTTTACTTGCATTTCCAAATTTATATGGGAATGATCTGTTCTTGATAGAACTTAACTATAAAATTGGTTGGACCAGCTTTTATTTTGGTATTTTAAATGTACATTTTCTGTGTCTTTTAGAGTCAGTTTTGGTAACATGTTTTCCTGTGAATTTGTCCTTAGGTCTTTAAGATAATGTTAGCGTAAGAGTTATCTATTTTGGACCTGTATTTTCCCTCCATTGTCATTTCTTGTGAGATATATATATATATATATATATATATATATATATATATATATATATATTTCCCCTTGATTATCTTGCCAGAGGTTTATACATTTTTTTTTCTCAGAAATCAGCTATTAGATTTATTCAGTCACTTCTTCCCATTATCTGATTTCATCTTACTTTTGTTTGTATTCGTTTATTTCTGTTTTCCTTAGGCTGTTTCATTTTCTGATTTCTTAAGTTGTATGCTTAGATAATTTATTTATTTGTTCTTGTGTAGTAATGAAAACATTTAGTTGTGAGTTTTTACCTTTATTCCCTGTTCATTAGATGAGGCTGTTCAGATGATTTTTTAAAGACTTTATTTATTTATTTGACAGAGAGAGAGACCGAGCACAAGTAGGCAAAGTGTCAGGGAGAGGGAGAACAGGCTCCCTGCTGAACAGAGAGCATGATGTAGGGATCAATCCCTGTGATCATGACCTGAGCCAAAGGCAGATGCTTATTAACCCACTGAACCATTCAGGCACCCTATCTCCTCCTTTTACTTTCTGACAGTTTTTCTTTGTAAAGTTCAATTGTTAATGTTATTTAGCTTATTGGATTTTTTTTTTTTTTTTTTTAAGCTCTATCCCAGGACCCTGGGATCATGACCTGAGCTGAAAGCAGATGCTTAACTGACTGAGCCACTTAGGTGCCCCAGATGTTTTTTTCTTAATTAGAATTAAATGTTTTCTTGGATAATGAGAGTTTCTTATGGGGGGATAGTATTAAATTACTCATGATTTTCCTATTCTTAGTTACTTAAAAAAATAATTCATTAGTGTAGCCTTTGCTGTAAATGTAGGAATAGTTACTCAGCAGTATTAATTGCAACTAGAAGTAAAATCAATAATAGCAGCAGTTGTGTCATAAAATACTTCACTGATGTTTTGGGATTCACTTTATTAGTACTTTATTTTAACTTCAAAAGTGCCTTTTACATAGTTGTAAACTGAGAGGGAAACTTATGATTTTCACTTTTTATTTATTTTATTTTATTTATCTTATTTTTTTAAAGATTTTATTTATTTATTCATGAGAGACACAGAGAGAGAGAGGCAGAGACACAGGCAGAGGTAGAAGCAGACTCTATGTAGGGAGCCTGATGTGGGACTCGATCCTGGGTCTCCAGGATCACGCCCTGGGCTGGAGGCGGGCGCTAAACCGCTGAGCCATCCAGGCTGCCCTGATTTTCACTTTTTAAAAACATATGTGGGCAGTCCGGGTGGCTCAGCAGTTTGGCACTGCCTTCGGCCCGGCACCTGGTCCTGGGGACCCAGGATCGGGTCCCACGTCAGGCTCCCTGCATGGAGCCTGCTTCTCCCTCTGCCTGTATTTCTGCCTCTCTCTGTCTCTCTGTATGTCTCTCATGAATAAATAAATAAAATCTAAAAAAAAAAAATAAAAGAACATATGTAATTTAGACATTATGAATTGTATATTGAAAAATTTAAAAAGACTTGAGTTACAGCAGTTTCCAAAACATCTAAAAAAAAGAAACAGAACTTTTTAATTAGATATATTTTAACATGTTTTCTTGACCTCTTTCATTCTATTTACATAACCCAGAGGTTTTTTTTTATATTGAAATATTTACATCTAGTAAATATCAAATATCTGTCTGTATTTGGTGTGATCAGTTTTGATAAAGCAAATTCTCTGTAACCTATTTTACAAATTATAGAACTTTTCCCTTATCCCAGGAAGTTTTTGTACTCGTACCTTTTTCCAGTCTTCATATCCTGTACCACCCAGCTCTGTAAGCAACTACTCGTCTCATACTAGTTTTGTGCCTTCTGGAACTTAAATGTATAGAATCTAATTTATTTTTGGTTTGGCTTAGTTTCACTCAGCATAGTTTTTGAAGCTTATCCATGTTATTGATGGTATTGATAGTTTGGTTGTTCCACATTCTTGCCAGCCTTGGTTGATGATGACCAGTCTTTCTCATTTTATAGTCCCTCCAGTGTGTGTACAGTACATAAGTATAGTTTAATCATAGTGAATAGACAGTCATTTTCCTGCCTCCCAATGTTTGATATTATCTGAATGATAATTTCTGATCCAGTGTCATAAGACATTGTATGAGTGATTACTATAGTTTATTTCATTTGAATGGCCAGTCCTTTGTGCTGTTGTAAATTAAATGAGAATTATAAATTGAAAGTGAATGTAGAAATCCCTTAATAGAAACACTGCAGTTTACAAGTAAATAGACTGACTTGAAAATTAAGTGACTTTTCTTTATTAAAGATTTTATTTATTTATTCATGAGAGACACAGAAAGAGAGGCAGAGACACAGGCAGAGGGAGAAGCAGGCTCTTTACAGGGAGCTTGATGTGGGACTCGATCCCCAAACTGGAATCATGCCATGAGCCAAAGGCAGATGCTCAACTGCTGAGCCACCCCGGCATCCCTTAAGTGACTTATTTAATGTTACATAGATGTTAATGCTGAATGTAGGTGTATTGATTTTGATTTATGGTTTTTGATCTAATGTTTTTTTCTTATTTCTAAAAGTATATTTTATTTTCCTTGCAATAGTGGACATTAAAATGTGTACTTTCTTGTTTCATATTTTCAGGAATTTTTTTTTTTTTATATTTTATTTGAGAGAGAGCAGAAGTTAGGGGGGCAGAGAGAGAGGAAGAAGCAGACTCCTTGTTGAGCAAGGAGCTGGATAGGACTCAATCGCAGGACCCTAGGCTCATGACCTGAGCCAAGGCAGACACTTAACCAATTGAGCCACCCAAATACCCCAGGAAATGCTTGTTTTTAAATAAGTTAGGAGAAAAAATTTAAAGTGGACTTCATTCACCTAAATTCTCTTTTTTTTAGTATTCCTTTTTTTGCCTATAGAATGCTTAAAGGAACAAGACCAGAAGAGAAGAAAATAGAAAGATGGGAACAACTCTGATAAAGTTGCAGTTGAGGGTGTCATAATAAGCTCTTTTGACTAGTTTCTTCCCTTTTGTGTTTCAGAATGAATTGAATCCTATTTAATTCTCCCTTAATGTTCCCAGGTATGCAGGTGCCTTGAGAGCTTCAGGGGAAATGGCTTCAGCACAGTATATTACTGCAGGTCAGTATCTTAAATAAATTCCTTTTCAATAGGATGATGTAGTATTCAATAAATGTTATTTTTCACTCTAGTTTTTTTAGTAGCTTTCAGTTTACAAAACATGTTTTGTAAAACATCTCATTAAAATTGGAGTATTTATACTTAATGTTAAACAACTTAGGGCTTATTTTATTATCCAAATTATAAACCAGTGATGTCTGTCTTTTCTGAAAAATAGTCTGGATTTTTTGGGTTAATTTTGGCTTTAGGGTTCTATTAGTAAAATATATATTTGGGGATATCCAGAGATAAGTTTTATTGTGGTTGATGCAGTCATTGTAAGAGAGTCTTAGTGGGTGTTAGTGTAAGGAAATCATGCATGATTGAGGAGAAACAAATTCTTAAAGGATAGAAATAACTTCTTTCTTTGTTACCTGAGACCATGTATTCTGTCTGCATTCATTCTGGGACAGTTTTACAAATGAATACGCTTAAATCATTGGGTTAGGTCAATAAGGTATGTTTATAGCCATGCCTTTTTTTTTTTTTTGATAACACCTTTATTGAGATATAATTTACATCCCATACGATTTACCCATCTAAAGTGTGCAGCTCATTGTCTTTTAGTATATGCAGAGTTGTGTAGCAACTGGTGGTGATTATAGTCCATTTTAGAATGTTTTCATCCACTTGGAAAAGAAATTGTGACTTTTAGCACTCAGCCTGTTTCTCCCCTCTCCCCCGCACCCCAGCACCATTCTCAGCCCTATGCAACCACTAATCTACTGTCAGTCTCAATATATTTGTTTATTTGAGACTTTTGACATAAATGGAATTCTACAGTATGTAGTCTCTTTTGACTGGCTTCTTTCATTTAGAATATTTTCAAAGTTCATTCAATTGTAGTATGTATTAGTACTTTTATTCTTTTTTATTACTGAATAAGATTCTTTTGTAGGGATATATCCTATTCCATTTGTCCTTTCATCCTGATAGACATTTGGGTGGTTTCCATTTTTTGACTATTACAAATATTGCTGAAAACCTGTGCAAGCATTTCTGTGGATATAATGTTGTTATATCTCTTGCGTATGTATCTGGGATTGGGATTTCTGGGTCATATGGTAACTATATTTAACCTTTTGAAGAACTGCCAGCTGTTTTCCAAAGCAGTTGGCATCATTTTCTGTTTCTTCCATGAATGAGGGTTCCAGTTTCTCTGTATCCTTCATAATACTCAGTATTGTTTGTCTTTGATTATAGCCAGCCTAGGGGTGTGAAGTGGTATCTCATTGTGGTCAGCTGTTATTTTGTAATACTATAAACAGTAGATTTCTTTGTGTCACTTGGATTAGAGATTGTCCTTTGACTTTTTTTTCCTGAAAGTAGATTTATTTGCTAAAATGAAGTTTTTAATGAGAAAAGTATGATGCCTTATATCTAGTTTACTTGATTCCTTATATCTAAGAGTAATTGGAATTTCAGCAACTTCTTCAGTATCCTATGAGTCTTGTAGTATTAAAGGGATGAAAGATACTGCCTTCATTTTTAAATTTTATTTTGTGCTAAATTTAAATTTAGCGCAAAAAATAGATCCAAGAATTCACCAGTTATTAACTTTTTGTCACATCTGATATATCATTCTCTATAACCATGTTCTTTTTTTTCTGAACCACTTGAGAGTATGATAGACATCATGTCTTATTCCTGAATACTTCAGTCTGTATTTCCCAAGAATAAGGATATTTATAACCATAAGACAGTTACCATTTTTCAAAATCTAGGCGTTTCACATGGATAAAGTACTCTAAAATATAAACTACTTAAATTTTGGCAAATTAACCCAATATTGCCCATTATAAAGTTGTTTTTCTTTTTTGCTTTGAAAGGCAGTTTAGAATCACCTATTGGATGTAGTTGCCATATCCTACTGGTCTCTTTTATTTTATTTTTTTATTTTTTTTATTTTTTAAAGATTTATTTATTTATTCAGTCAGAGAGAGCGAGAGAGAGGCAGAGACACAGGCAGAGGGAGAAGCAGGCTCCATGCAGGAAGCCCGACGCAGGACTCGATCCCGGGTCTCCAGGATCACACCGCAGGCTGCAGGTGGCGCTAAACCGCTGCGTCACCAGAGCTGCCCTACTGGTGTCTTTTAATGCACAGTGCACTTTTGACCCTTCTCTTTCAAACTAACGAAATACTTTGAGATGCTCTGTTTATGGTATATGTTAAATCTTAAATCATTTTTTATTTTGAGTAATGTGTACCTTTTTAAAGTGTTATAATAATTGAGGCTTTTTAATTTTATTAATTTATTTTTTTAAAAAGGTTTTATTTATTCATGAGAAACACACAGAGAGAGGCAGAGACATAGGCAGAGGGAGAAGCAGGCTTCCTCTGGGGAACCTGATGTGGGACTTGATTCCGGGATCACACCCTGAGCCATAGGCAGAAGCTCAACCACAGCCACCCAGGCATCCCTAGGCTTTTTTTTATTTTAAAAAATATTGTATTGGTAGTGATACCTTAATCTTGGCTGTCCATCCAGAAAATATTTTTAAACACCATGTTTAGTTGTCGTATTTGGGAACATTTTATTAAGCAATGGCTTTGTGCTGAGATGTATTATTTGCTGGGCTTCAGTTTGTTTAATAATGGTAGATAACATTTCACGTATTAGTTAACAAGTCCAGATAGGCTAGACTAGAATTTGCTGTACATGAAGTAAGGGCCAGGTGTGATAGCTAAGAAGCCAGCAGAAGATGAATGGATAAAGAAGATGTGGTTTATGTATACAATGGAATATTACTCAGCCATTAGAAACGACAAATACGCACCATTTGCTTCAACGTGGATGGAACTGGAGGGTATTATGCTGAGTGAAGTAAGTCAATCAGAGAAAGACAAACAGTGTATGTTCTCATTCATTTGGGGAATATGAATAATAGTGAAAGGGAATATAAGGGAAGGGAGAAGAAATGTGTGGGAAATATCAGAAAGGGACACAGAACATAAAGACTCCTAACTCTGGGAAACGAACTAGGGGTGGTGGAGGGGGAGGAGGGCGGGGGGTGGGGGTGAATGGGTGACGGGCACTGAGGGGGACACTTGACGGGATGAGCACTGGGTGTTATTCTGTATGTTGGTAAATTGAACACCAATAAAAATTAATTTATTAAAAAAAAAAAAGCATTCTTAACTTCCCAAAGGAGGGCTCAGTCCATGATCATGAGATTTATGAAGGTGAAAGAGGATAGCGGAGGAAAGATTTTGAAGAAGGCAGATTAGTTTTGGATTTTAGCTATCCGTATAGTCAGGAAGTATGTTTAACAGATTTTTAAAATTTAGGAGTTGAATAAATGGGAACCATGTACAAGCTTAAAGGGAAGTGGGTTGAGAGTATGACCTGATGGCCTGATAATGGCTTAGTACCAGAACAGTAACATTAGCCTGTTTGATCCTTAGACAGAGGTTATGTGTTCTCTGTACTGAATGAATATGCTCTGCTTTGTTTGGAAAGACAAAGGTTGGCAAGAGGAGAGAGACTAAGGGGCAGGGCTTAGAAGTTGTTTATAGTTAGTGATTACATTATAAAGTGTGGTCAGTTCTTCAGATTTAAAAACAAATCTTTTTCTTACTGGGAATTTGACAACTACAAAAGGAGTAGATATATTTAAAAATACAACTCAGCAGTTTTTTGGTTGTATTAATCTAGAATTAATTTACAGTAACATGTATTAAATATGTCACTGTTTTATGAAAGCAATGTTTGCTTTGTTTTTCAGCCCTTAGAGATTTGTTTGATTCCATGGATAAAACTTCTTCTAGTATTCCACCTATTATTCTACTGCAGTTTTTGCACATGGCTTTTCCACAGTTTGCGGAGAAGGGTGAACAAGGACAATATCTTCAACAGGTAAACAGGGAAAGATTCTGTGGTTTTCATTTTGTAAATGTAAAACTTGGGTGTTGTACACTTACCATGTTTATTTGTATTTCCAAACATTTTGCATTTATCAGTCCTCTCTAGTTCACAACATCATTATCTTTTGCCTGAAGTGGTCTGTTGGCTATCATCTTGCTTCTGCTTTTGTCCTTCTTCAGTTTCCACACAGCCTCCAGAGTCCTTTATAAAATGAATATAGGATTATGTTGGTCCCTTGTTCATTACTTCCTAGTGATTTTTCTATCCCACTCCTGAATAATCTAACTCCTGGCTCCCTCTCTGAGCCTAACATGTGCCATTCTCCCCTGTTGCTTATTTCTTTGGCTTGCACATACACTGGCTTTCTGGTTATTTTTTAAGCCCTCCAGTATCCTCTTTCTGTAGGGTCTTTCTTTCCTCTTATGTCTTTGCCTCTCAGATACGTTCATGGCTTGCTTCCTTCATTCAGGTCTCATGGCTCAAATGTCAAGGCATCAGAGTAGTTTGATTATTGAAATCACACACTTCCTTTCCCCTCATCATTTTCTACTCCCATATTGCTTTTTTTAAATTCATAACTCTTTAAGTGAATTTATGGTACATTTTGTTTATGTCCCCATTGAGAACTTTTTCTGTTTTAGTTGCTGCCATGTTTGTATCTAAAGCAGTGTTTAGCATAAGGAGGAGCTTAGTGAACATCTCTTGAATGAATATTCTGGAATTCCTCATTGTTTTGAAGATCCTGTGATATCTAATTTGACTTAATATTTTTAAATTAAAAAAAGAGCTTTCTTCTCCTTTCCTAAGGGAATGGTAATTCTTTTAGAAGGATTTTGTAGACAAAATAGTATCACAGCCAGGATTATTTACTTTGGCATTTTTAAATTACAGGATGCTAATGAATGTTGGATACAAATGATGCGAGTATTGCAACAGAAATTGGAAGCCATAGAGGATGATTCTGTTAAAGAGGTAATTGAAACGTTTTTGTGATTATAGCTTGATAATTACACTCCCCTGAGCCCAAAGACTTGAAATTAATTCATCCTAATAGATAGATATGTACTTGTATACTTTAGGAGCTCAATTTGTAGTTGGAATTTGAAAGCTTACACTTGACACTTGAATTCAGTGTATTATTTATTAAACTTCATATTATTGAGCATCTGTAGTCTTTTGGTAATGTTTTTTGAACAGTAGAAGTATCTTACAGAAATTGATTATATTTTAAAAAGCTTAAATAATGTATTTACTAAACCTGGACTGTGTGGGGAAAAGTATACATTAGTATCTATATAAAGTAAGTTGGAATTTTTATTTCATTTTAATTTTTGCAGACAGATTCTTCATCTGCATCAGCAGTGACACCATCTAAAAAGAAAAGTTTAATTGATCAGTTCTTCGGAGTTGAGTTTGAAACTACGTATCCTTATGAGCCAAGATTTGTTGAGACTGTACTGATAACTTACTAGAAGTGCATTGGTAGCAATAGCATTATTGACTGATTGGAGTGGTGGGTGGAGTATGTAGAAAAATTCTTCAGAGGCTTTTATGCCTAAAAGACGTAATGAAACTTGGAAAAATACATCAGAGTAATCCTAAAGGTTAGGATTATGTTATTTTGTTGAATTGAAGGATATTCATTATTTTTTTCTTAAGAATATCTTTAGCACAGTCAACCTCATTAACACTTCATAGGGAATCAATTTTTAATTGTATGAAACAGAGTATATCAGCCAGATGATACACATGAGATTGAACCAATTCATAAAATGTGAATTCATGAATTCAGGGAAGGACTATCTTCTAGGTCATGAGTAGAAACTTAAAGATTACTGTTTATGTATCTTTCATCAAAACCATTTTAAGGGGGCGCCTGGGTGGCTCAGTAGTTGAGACCTGCCTTTGGCTCAGGTTGTGATCCCGGGGTCCTGGGATCTACTCCCACATCAGGCTCCCCTGCAGGAAGTCTGCTTCTCCCTCTGCCTATGTCTCTCTCTACTGTGTCTCTAATGAAAAGGTAAATAAAACCTTAAAAAAACAAAAGAAAAAAACCCAAAAACCATTTTAAGACTGTATAAGTATCAACTTATATTTGTTTAGAGTTTATCCTTTTATTGCTTTTATTTTTCATTACTAATATTGTTGGTAAGTGCATGAAGCACCTTTAAAGTATGTTGAAACCAATCTGGGAAACCAAAATGTTTTAAACACCAATGAACGATGCTATTGATTTTTTTTTTTAATTCCAGTATAGTTAGTATACGGTGTTACATTAGTTTCAGATGTACAATATAGTGGTTCAGCAGTTCCATACATTACTCAGTGCTCTCATAGTAAGTGAGTACTCTTAATCCCCATCACCTATTTCACCCATACCCTCACCTACCTACCTTCATTCTTGTTGAGAATGAAATCATATGGTATTCATCTTTGTCTGACTTATTAGCATTTTACATCTCTGATCCGCCCATCTTTTTGAAAATGGTAAGATTTCATTCTTTTTTTTATGGCTGAGTAATACTCCATTTTATATACCCCCCCCCCACATTTCTTTATCCATTCATCTTTTGATGGACACTTGAGATGCTTCTATAATTTGGCTTTTGTAAATAAGGCTGCAGTACACATAGGGGTACATATATCTTTTCATACTAGTGTTTTCATATTCTTTGGGTAAATACCCAGTGGTGGAATTACTAGATCTGTATCATATGATACTCCCATTTTTAATTTTTTAATGAACCTCCAATACTGTTTTCTATAGTGGCTGTACCAGGTTGCATTTCTACCCACAGTGCATGAGCGTTTCTTTTTCTCCTATATCCTTGCCAACACTTGAATTTTTTTTTTCCTCCAAGAGAGGGAGAGAGAGGTGAAAGTAGGGGATAGGGAGAGGGAGAATCTTGAACAGGCTCTATCCCCAGTGCAGAGCCCAATGTGGGGCTCAGTCTCACAACTCTGAGATATATGACCTGGGCTGAAATCAAGAGTTGGACGCTTAACAAAACCACCCACGTGCTCCAACACTTGTTTGTGTTTTTGATGGATGTGAGGTGGTGATGTGGTTTTGTGTATTTCCATGATGATGAGTAATGTTTAGGATCTTTTCATGTGTTAGCCTTCTATACGTCATCTTTGGAGAAATGTCTATTCTATTTATGTCTTCTGCCCATTTTTAAATTGGACTATTTTTTGTTGTATAAGTTCTTTGTATATTTTGGATACTAACTGTTTATCAGATACCATTTGCAAATATTGATACTATTTTAATGGCATGAGGATAATTTATTATATTCAACATATAATTTATTATAACAAGTTGATTGCCTGTTAGTATATTCCTTATCTTATTTCCTAAAGCATGAAATGTACAGAATCCGAAGAAGAAGAGGTTACTAAAGGAAAGGAAAATCAGCTTCAGCTTAGCTGTTTTATCAATCAAGAAGTCAAGTATCTTTTTACAGGACTTAAATTGGTAAGATCAGTTACAGTTGATCCTCATTATAAATGGATTCTGTATTTGCAAGTGCACCTACTTGCTAAAATTTATTTGTAACTCTAACATCAGTACTTGTGGCACTTTTGTGGTTATTTGTAGACATGCTCCAAGTGGCAAAAATTTTGAGTTGCTGGGCACAGTCTCCCCTGAGGTCCAAAGAGGTGATGCTCTGCTTTGTTTCAGCTCATACTATAAACAAGTGTCCTTTTACAGTAATCTTAGTACCACAACTTTTTGCATTTTTGTGCTTTCTGTTGGTGATTTGCTGTTTAAAATGGCCTTCAGCCATAGTGCTGAAGTGCCATCTCATGTTCTAAGCCCAAGAAGTCTGTGTGTGAATGTTTATTAGAAAAGCCTTAAGGGGGATCCCTGGGTGGTGCAGCGGTTTAGCGCCTGCCTTTGGCCCAGGGCGCGATCCTGGAGACCCGGGATCGAATCCCACGTTGGGCTCCCGGTGCATGGAGCCTGCTTCTCCCTCTGCCTATGTCTCTGCCTCTCTCACTCTCTCTCTGTGTGTGTGACTATCATAAATAAATAAAAATTTTAAAAAAAAGCTTTAAAAAAAAAAAGCTTAAAAAAAAAAAAGAAAAAGAAAGCCTTAAGGAAAAAATGTTTGTTAGATAAAGCTTCATTCAGGGATGATTTATAGTGTAGTTGTCTGAAGACAATGTTAGTGAATTGTCATTAAATAGAAACAAATGTAACACAAGGTTGTGTATTGATAGGTCATCAAAAATGTTGTGACCAGAGGCATGCAGGAGGCCTCTAAGGGTATTATAATGAAGATGTATTAGTAGTGACAAGGTATAAACTGTAATTATACTATGTAAATCAGGCCATGTAGGCCCTCTGCCTTTGCACCAGCATTGCAGTTGAGGCCCTGGAATGTAGTGACTTCATTGCTTTGTGGCAGAGGTAGGTCTAGAACTTGATACTCTAATTAGTACTCTTTCCCCGTTTTCATACTACAGAATGCACTCTAATGAGCAGATTGATAAAATATAACAGTTTTGCTTGCTAATTAAGTACTTGATATGGAAATATATACATGTCTTAAAGGACAGGCAATGAATTGGGGCAGGGATTGCATTGATAAACAAGATAACTTGTCATCAGAGAGTTCCCATCTACTGTTTGAGGTAAGATCAGTAAAAGGAGAGGTTGGTAAATGCAAAGAGACAAATAGAAAGTACTATTCTCTGCCCTCTGATACTGAGGCATACTACTTTTAAGAGAAGTTCATTTTAAAAGCTTACAAATAATAGCTCACCACTAATAGTCCTGAAAAAATTATGATGTGCAAGTTTCAGGGCATCAAAACATGAAGTATTAAATGTAATCGGAGAGTGTAGAATGGAATGTTTTGGCAGGGACTCTCCACTATGATATTTTCTTCATAATTTTGTAAAATTCTAGAAAAACTAAATATACCACTTCTAGTGGTAGTGGATTGGCAATAACACCTATAGCTTGCTTGATGAATAATATCACACCAGATATGCATTCTTGAAAAGCATGTTTTTATGAGATATTGTATTGTCTTGCCCGTTTTTAGGTGCTTTATCATCATTATCATTTATCATCATCATTTGTTCTGATTATTCTAGAGTAATTTGGCTCCGTATTTCTTTACCGTTTTGCTGCCAAACAGACGATTAAATGTTAAAAACTACATGGTGATTCCTTTTATAATGTGATTAGTAATTTTTAAAAAATTAAAGAAATTGTATTAAGTAACATGCTTATAGTGAACATTAACAGTAAATTTTTATTTCTAATTTCTTATGTATTCTTACAAAGCACAGCACATTAGTAGTGCTTTCTTTTGATATTAGAAATAGTAGCTAATGTTTATTGAATATAGAATATATGCCCAATGGTTGTCCATGTTTTTTACACATACTTACTTACATACTTCTAACAGTAGCACTATGATTGCAGTTATTATCATTATCATTTCCATATGATGCCCAGAGGGGATAATTGTCTCCCTGAGTGTTGCACACGCTGTAAAAAATGGAAAGGCAGACATGATGGTTAAGATACGTATGTGTTTAAAAGCTTTTCCATAATTGTTAGATTAACAGGTTTTCTCTTTGATGACTTTTCTCAAATTTGAAAATAATTGGCTCTAGAAGGCTTTTATGCTTTTTTATATAAAGCATAAAGAACAAGGGTTTCCTACATTCTCATAATTGTCCTCCATTATGAGTATTCTGAGAATCCATAGGTAGAAGCCATAAGGCTTTTTTTTTATGTTATATAAAATACAGTATAAATCTGAGCAACATTTGGGTAACAATTTAAAACTTCAAACATTATTTATATTTTGAGGAGTTCACACCTCAGAAGGTCAGATCCTCAACTCCACAGTGTAAATTATTTGCTACCTTTTAAGAACTGAGGCATATCTAAGAGGCCTCCTACACTGTCTTCATTCAGATTATTTTTCAGTGGTATAAATCCATTGACATATATTGTTTATTAAATAATACTAATTTTTAAAAGAACTTACAGTGTTATTCTAGGGTTGCCTGGCTGTCAGTCAGTAGAGCGTGGGGCTCTTGATCCTTGAAGTTATGAGTTCAAGCCCCACTTTGGGTACAGAGCTTACTTAAAAAAAAAAAAAGTGTTGCAGAAAAAGATTTTTAAAAACTAAAATTGTTTGGTCTTCTGTTCTTTTTTTAGCGACTCCAGGAAGAAATAACTAAGCAGTCTCCAACATTGCAAAGAAATGCTTTATATATCAAATCTGTAAGTTGTGCATTCCTTTTGAAATTGAATCCATTTTGATGGAAGGTTTCCAGTTAGTTAATTTTATGCAGTCTGTTTTTACCAAAGCAAGGAATTAAAAACTTGTGTGGTGTTTGCATGTGATAGGATTTCTTTCATTTTTTTCCCCCTCAGTCCAAGATCAGCCGACTACCTGCTTACTTGACTATTCAGATGGTTCGATTTTTTTATAAAGAGAAGGAATCTGTGAATGCTAAAGTTCTTAAGGTTAGTAACGAACTTCAGTATAATAAAATTTTGTAATTCTTTGAAGGCAATCCCTAATTTACAATAGGTTTCTTTCTTCATTTAGGGATAGACTTTTTTTGAAATACTGTAAGTAGGAAAGATATATATTAACATTAGATAAGTGGTTCTTAAGACTATGTATTGGAATTATCTATTTTACTTTTTATTATTAATTTTTATTTATGTAAATATGAAGTTTCAGTTCTCATTTTTTAAAAATATATTTTATTTATTTATTCATGAGACACAGAGAGGCAGAGACACAGGCAGAGGGAGAAGCAGGCTCCATACAGGGAGCCTGACATGGGACTCGATCCCGGGACTCCCAGGATCACGCCCTGGGCCGAAGGCAGGCGCTAAACCGCTGAGCCACCCAGGCGTCCCACATTTTTATTTTTAAAAAAGATTTATTTATTTATTTATTTATTTATTTATTTATTTATTTATTTATTTATTTATTTTAGAGAGAGAGTGCACAAAACAGGGGAGGGGCAGAGGGAGGGAGAGAAAAATTCCGACATGAGAGAGAAATCTCATAACTCTGAGATTACAACTTGAGGTAAAACCAAGAGTTGGACACTTAATGGACTGAGCCACCCAGGTGCCCTGATGTAATATTTCTGAAGTGCTTCTTCTGTCATATAAATTTTGGTAACTCCTCTGTGGTCGGAGTCATGATTTTAAAAATATTGGAAAAAAAGTTAAAAGAATTTTTTTTTAATCTTAAAAAGTTAGGACCAGGGGCTCCTGGATGACTCAGTCAGTAGAGCATGTGACTGTTGATATTAGGGCCATGAATTCAAACCCCACAGTGGGCGTGGAGATTATTTAAAACAAAAGTTGGGACCAGATTGAATATAAGCATTTTGATGTTTTCAGCTGCATAGATTTCCAAGTGACTTTTATAAATTTTGTTTTCAACTTCATTTGAATTATGAAAGTATTACATTAAAGGTATGATAGATATTTTAAATAACTACCTTTATAAAGATGTTTACTTTTTCTTTTTGGTTTGTATATAGGATGTTAAATTTCCTCTTATGTTGGATGTGTATGAACTGTGTACACCAGAACTTCAGGAGAAAATGGTCTCTTTTCGATCAAAATTTAAGGATCTAGAAGATAAAAAAGTGAATCAGCAGCCAAAGACAGTAGGTTCTTATTGTTGATTTTCTCCTCTTAATATTTTAATCTTTAATCAGTGTTCAGCAATTACTTTGTTAATATTTTAGTAATTACTGTTAATCCCCTAGTAAAAATGGATGAAACCTGTATTTTATTTAGCACATATACAAAGTTTAGGTGTATTTTAGCATAAGAAAAAGAACTACTTATGGTAAATGGGCTCTTTATGGTAGAGTAAGCTTAATATTTTTTCTCCTGTAGTCTGTAGCCTCTATTCTGTTTATATTTACCTCCTGAGAGCACTTCACATAAAATCTTGCTTAGTATTTTCAATGTATTTTATTGTTTTCCTTATAAATCTTGGAGTTATCTTTATTTTTAGATGGAATTCGTGGTGTAGAGTATTGGTTCATTTATGCCTGCTATGACAAATAAGTTGTATCTTTTATTTATTTTTTATTTAAATTCAAGTTAACATGTAGTGCAATATTGTTTTCAATAGAATTCAGTGATTCATCACTTACATACAACACCCAGTGGTTATCATAACAAGTGTCCTCCTTAATGCCCATCACCCATCTAGCCCATCCCCCACCCACCTCCCTCCAACAACCCTTAGTTCTCCATTATCAGGAATCTCTTATGGTTTGTTTCCCTGTCTCTATTTATTCCCCCTCCCTCTATGTTCATCTGTTTTGTTTCTTAAATTCCACATGTGAGTGAAGTTGTATGGTATTTGTCTTTCTCTGACTAACTTACATCGTTTAGCATAATACACTCTGGCTCCATCCACATTGTTGCAGATGGCAAAATTTTGATGGTTGAGTAATACTCCATTATATATATGTGTGTGTGTGTTGTGCACATTTTTATCCATTCATCAGTCAGTGGACATTTTGGGCTCTTTCCATAGTTTGGCTATTGTTGATAATGCTGCTATAAACACCAGGATGCATGTATTCCTTCAAATCTGTCTTTTTGTATCCTTTGGGTAAATACCTAGTAGTGCAAATTGCTGGATTATAGGGTGGTTCTATTTTTAACTTTTTTTTTTTTTAAGATTTTATTTATTTACTCAGACACAGAGAGAGAGAGAAAGAGAGAGAGAGAGAGGCAGAGACAGAGGGAGAAGCAGGCTTCATGCAGGGAGCCCGACATGGGACTCGATCCCGGGTCTCCAGGATCACACCCTGAGCCGAAGGCAGCGCTAAACCGCCGAGCCACCTGGCTGCCCTATTTTTAACTTTTTTTATTTATTTTTTATTTTTATTTTTTTATTTTTTTTTGAGGAACCTCCATATTGTTTTCCAGAATTGCTGCACCAGTTTGCATTCCCACCAACAGTGGGCAAGGGTTCCCTTTTTCTCTGCACTCTCACCAACACCTGTTGTTTCTTGTGTTGTTAATTTTAACCATTCTGACAGGTTTGATAAATTGTATCTTTTAATAAGTGCAGCTTGTATGCCTGCAACTGCTAAAATCATGACCTTAGGAAATTTTATGTTTAATAAGTTGTATTATTTTAGGTTCAGATAAGGTAACAGCTGAACTGTGTTGGTTCCCCCCCCACACAATGAAAAAGATTTTTCCTGATAACTAGAAATCTTTCCAGTGTGATGATATATATCAAATTTAAATTCTTCTGCAAATTATTGTGTGTATGTTAAATACTTCTTTTTAAACATTAAACTGTATTTTGAGATAATTATAGAATCACATGTACATGTAAGAAATAATATGACGAGATTCAAGTACCTTTTACCAGGTTTCCCCTGTGGTAATGTCTTGCAAAACAATAGTACAGTATCACAACTTGGATATTTTGATGCAGTCCAGATACCCTACATACTCATCACTACAAAGATTCCACATACTGCCCCCTTTGTAGCCAAACCCACTTTCCCTTGGCCCTGTACCTCCTCCTCAATTCCTAGCAAATGCTAACCTGGTCTCCATTTCTATAGTTTTGTCATTTCAAGATAGTTATCTAAATGGAATCATAAAGTATGTAACTTTGGGATTTTCTTTTCTCAGCATAATTCTTTGGAAATTAGCCCAGGTCATTTTGTATAGTAGTTCCTTCTTTTTTGTTGCTGAATGGTATTCAGTGGTATTCCTATTTACCATATTTTGCTTAACCATTCAACTGTTGAAGGACAGCTGGATTGTTTCTAGTTTCATTTATTAGGAATAAAGCTGATACAGACATTCATGTACCAGTTTTAGTGTGAACATAACTTTTCATTTATCTGGGAATAAATACCTGGGAATATAATTGCTAGATTGTATGGTAGTTGTGTACTTAATTTTTAAAGCAACTGTCAAAGGTTGTCCATAGAGACTTTACCATTTTAGATGCTTGTTAGCAGTATATGACTGATCCACTTTCTGCATTCTTGCCAGAATTTGGTGGTGTCAATATTCTTGTGTTAGCCATTTTTGTTTGTTTGTTTTTATTTGTTTATTCATGAGAGAGACAGAGGGGCAGCGATATAGGCAGAGAGAGAAACAAATTCCTGTAACCATGCTGTTTTTGTCTCTAGTTCTATTTTTGTGAGGAGTAGGGAATTTCTTTCAGTTTTTTGAGAGGAGTGAGGAAGCTAAAATTGTGGTCTTATGTGTTTCTCCATTCGGTTCTGTCAGCTTTTGCTTTGCCTGTTTTGTAGCTCTGTTATTTGGTGCATACACCTCTAGGATTGTTAAGTATTCTTGATGGAGTGACCCTTTTATAGTATGCAATGTCCCTCTCTGTCCCTGGTAATTTTCTTTACTCTGAAGTCTGCTTTTCTGATATTACTATTGTCAATGCTGTTTTGTTTTTGTTAACGTTTGCATGATGTCTTTTTGTATTCTTTTACTTTAGATTTGCCTATATTGTTGTATTTGAAGAGTTTCTTAATGACAGCATAGCGTTGGATCATGTTTTTTAATACACCCTGTTAATCTCTTATTGGTGTATTTAGACCATTTACATTTAATGTAACTTGATTTGTTAGTTAAATGTTATGTTTTGCTTTTCCTTTGTTCTTCTTTTCATTTCTTTATTGCCTTGTAGGTTGCTTGAACATAATAATGGAATTCTAATTTGACTTATCTACAATTTTTTAAAAATCATATTCTTTGTATACCTGTTTGCTCTAGGTGTCAGATTTTAACATAAAAAGGAATGGTTGTCGTAATTGCCTTTTTTTTTTAATTGTAGGATCCTTTGACTTCTTGTCACTCCAGCTGTCTTTAAACTACTTGCATTCTGTTCAGTACCATTATAATTTTCAAGAACTTTGCCCATATGCCTAGATAAGTTTAATTTTGTGTTACACACTTAAATGGGTTGACGCAGCGAATTCCCACTAAAGATCTTTGTCTGAAATAATAAATCATGTCTCTTTCAATATTAGAGGAATATTTGCTGAATTAAATATTTCAGTTCGTTTAAGCTAAGTTCATTCAGTTCATTTGAGCTGGTGGCCATGTCTTAGATTTAATGTTAGTTGCAGTAATTTGACTTTTCTGTTTTATTAGTGTAACTTTCTTTTTTATCCTATGTGGTTTGATAGTATTTTGGTAAAAATATAGCATTGGGCTTTCTACCCTGCAGCATTATTTATTGGTACTGTTATATTCACTGGTATGCTCTAGGTTTAGTGGCTTATAGTTGGTCCTATAATCAGAGGGTCTGTTACTATACATACAATATTGCATATTGTTGAAGTGTAGATCCTTTGGGTTTACAGTTTTATGTTAACTATGTTATATTGTAGTAAATATAAGGTAGTGTTTTGCATTGTAGTCAGTAGAGATTTGTGGAAATGAATACTTAATAAGAATATAGATTTCCAATATCATGATTTAAAATCAAATTGTTTTCTCCTCAGAGTGACAAAAAGAGTAGTCCCCAGAAAGAAGTTAAATATGAGCCTTTCTCTTTTGCTGACGGTAAGTGGAAAAAATTATTTCAGTTGAGTTGCTGTGTGTGTGTGTGTGTATGTGTGTATGGTAAAATTACTGTCTTGGCACTTACCTATTTATTTCAGATATCATGCTTTAAAAAGAAAGATTTCTTAAAATACAATTTACTTTAATTAGACCGGTCTTTTTAGCAGGTAGTTCTATGAATATCATACTTCCTAAAATTCTTCCATAAATCCTTAACTTTAAACTGTAGTATCTTACTGAATTCTAATAATAAAGTAGTACTTCTCTAGGCTGACCTTCAGTTTTCTTGCTTGGTACCTAGCTTGAGAAAGCACGTGTCTGTTCATTGTTTGATATTGTTGGATTTACATCTTTCCTTAGACATTGGCTCCAATAACTGTGGATACTATGACTTACAAGCAGTGTTAACACATCAGGGAAGGTCTAGCTCTTCAGGCCATTACGTATCATGGGTGAAAAGGAAACAAGGTAAGGATTCTGTTGTTTGTTTTGTTTTTTTCAGTTGTTAATTATTTTAATAGTTTATTTAGTACACATCTTGTATCACAGTGGTTTTCAAACTTTCTGGTCTCAGAACCCCTTTACATTCTTAATTGTTGAGGTCCACAAAGAGCTTTTTGTTTGAGGATTCTCTTAATATTTACTATAATAGAAATTAAAACTGAGAAATTCATTGGAAACCAACAATAATAAACCCATTACTTATCACATAAATAGCTATATTTTCCAAAACAAAAAAATAACAAGAAATAGTATTGATTTGTTTTTGTAGGCCTGTTTTGTTTGGTTTAGTAGGAGACAGCTGGATCCTCCTGTTTCTGCATATTTAGTCTCTTTATCACACATCGTGTGACTTCTGGAAATTTCCAAAGCACACTTGAGAGAATGAGGCATAAAGGCAAATAATGCTTTAGTAGTGTTATGAAAATAATTGTGATCTTCATGGGACTCCTGAAATGGTCTTGAAGCCTGAGTAGTCCCTGGACTACACTTTGAAAACTTAGTATGGCACATGGAATACTGCTGTGCACAAAATGACTCCGTGCCTTTTTTGAACTGGAACTGAGAAAACCATTATGATGTTAATTTAATTTTCTTCTCTTGTTCTTTAGATGAATGGATTAAGTTTGATGATGATAAGGTCAGCATCGTGACACCAGAGGATATCTTGCGGCTTTCTGGTGGTGGAGACTGGCATATAGCATATGTTTTACTCTATGGGCCTCGCAGAGTTGAAATAATGGAAGAGGAAAGTGAACAGTAATCTACATTTTAGCTATTTATGTGTAGGTGTGAAATAAATGTTATTTGTTGACCATTTGTGTAATCCAGAGCTGTAGAGGAAGATATTTAGGTGGTTTTATGTTTCCCCTCTCATGTGGAACAAAAGAGGGCAAAGCAGACCACTAGTGGATCAACCTAAAAAAAAATTACAGAAAAAAGAAAATTGCCTTTGGACTGTGCTGCCCTGTTAAGGGTTGCAGGAAGACATTTTTAAAAAGCTTATTTCTTGCATTAATTTTTAAAAATTCTGATTTGAAATGCCTTTCACCTTCTGTGATAAATTTTTTCTCCGACTTTTTCAGCCCAGGATTCAGCAATCAGATGTTTATTGCACACCTATTACTCTTGTTTTGTTGTTGTTCTTGCATGGTTCAAACCACCGGTGATTCATAGCTGCCCATCCTTTGCCTTATCTAACAAAAATTTTGCCAGGATGTGGAAAGGAAGTAAGTGTTGCTCTCATTGTGTTACTCAGTGCTGCTGCCTACATCCCATGGAAACATGGGTACAATCAAGTATTTGTCCAGCCTGACTGTTGCTGGCTTTTCATGACTTTAAAATAAATTGTGATCAGTAATAGTACATTTGATTATACATTTATTATTGTGTGTCTCTGATGTACTATGGTTTGTATATTTAACTTTGCAATGGTTTTGTAGTAATCAACCTTAAAAGAAGTTGACAAGCTCTGGTTGCTTATTTTTAGAATATGAGACTATTTAATAAAAAAAAAAAAAGGGAAGAAGAAAAGAAAAAAAGAGGGACTAACAGCTTCTGACCTCAAGTCTTTTGTCTGAGTGTTGGAGCTTGGGTTAAGTTTAGGTGTATCTAGTATCCTTTAGTTGCTGCAGGTGGTTAGTTTTACTCTGCTGTTAAGCATCCATTGAAAAATGTTCTCTCCTGTCCTCTCACATTATGTTCTGTTTAAAAGAAATATAAAGTTGTAAAAGTAACAGAATTCTTTGGATGCTGAATGCAACGATGCTTATTGGTCTATCTTTCCCTTGGCTCAGTTGATGCTTTTACTCTCGTCTGTTCTCAAGATCTTCATGTCTCAGAATTTAATAGCAGTGATTTTTAAAGTGATCGTAAAAATACCAAGAGTAAGTGGTGTTTCACTATGGTAGGTTTCTTACATTTTAATACATTCTCTAATTCCTCATTTTTGTTTCAAGAGCCTTGATTGCTAGACAGACGTTAGGAAATGAGCTCATTTGTCTCTGATTATGAGTTAGGTATATAAAATGAAGTTGGGGGATTATCATGAAATTTCCTTACGCTGTTTTCATGCTCTGCAGAGCACAGCACTGGAACTATTAGATTCCTAGAGAATAATGACCATTTTCCTCTCAACTTCAAACAATGTGATAAACTCTGAAAACGCTAGGGGATAAAATAAGCATTTCAGGGAAACTTTTCTGTAAATACCTTCTTCAGCTAAATGAGAGGGGAAGGTACAGAATAGAACGGGAAGAGGATACCATAAGAAGGGTAATGATTTTTAGATATTGCTATGATGCTTGTGACTGCATTTTTTTATTCACTGTCTTACTTGGTGTGAACAATTTTGAGGATGTAAATTTAGCAGTTAGAATTCTGATTTGCAGGATGTTATAGCTACTAGATGAAGTGAGGTAGGTTTAGAACAAAGTATATGTCTTCTATGGAGTTAGAATTTTAAAATTATAATTCTTTGTTATAAAAATTGATTTCATTTTATTTGATCCAAATAAGCATTATTCCAAAGATTTTTTTTTAAGTATAAGAAATTGGACTTAACACCAGTGTTTTAAACAAGGCTGTTTGAGAGTTCAGCCTTGCATATAAGGTCTTTGGGAGAGTGGTCAAGAAAATGTCTTGACTCCTGAGTGTGCCTTATATGCTGTGCCATGAAGCACTGAGGCCCTTTTGATATTAGAGCTGTACTGGATTACCGGTGGACTAGTTTGTGAAGTTAAGCCCAACCAAGAACATTTATGGTATAAAATGCACTTTGCAGCCTTTCAGGATTCAAAACAATGATGACCTAATGTTAGGGCCCTTGAAGGGTAATTATGCTTCTCTGAGAATGGGAAAAGTAGATGGTACAGTCTCTAGCCATTACTACACATAGCTTTGCTGTTTATAGACTGCTTTCATCTACAACAATCCCATAAGTATGCATCCCAATTTTAAGGACTTAGGAGGTTTGTAAATAATCATAAAATTATTTGTAATCTCTGTAAGGCTAAAAGGACTACGTTTAAGACTTTATCCTATTTCTTTTGAAGTAGGGGGTTGGCAAACATTTTCAATGGGTGGGGTGGATAGTAAATATTTTAAGTTTCACAGTCTTTCTTGCAACTACTTAACTCTGCTGTTGTAGCTTGAAAGGAGCCATAGAGGATATTTAAAGGAATCAGCATAGCTGTGTACTGATAAAATTCTACTTGTAAAAACAGTTGGGAAATGGACCATTGTTTACTGATTCTCTGCTTTTAAAGCATGAAGACTCGTCACATGGTTTCAGAAAGTCATTCTGGGATTTTCAGAAGAGCAAGTTAAATTTTGTAACTACTAATGGCATGCAGGAAATGAAGTTGGCATAGTGTATTTTAGGAAACACCATACTCCCTAAATAACTGCTTACTAGCTTCATTGTAAGTATTTTAACAAAAATATGTGACCTTTAGTTTGGCCATTTTCCCAACCTACTCCTATCTCCTGAAACCCTGAGGTCAGTTATCAAGAGCCAATATGCATTCTGTTGTTCTTGGAGCACCAGCCAACTGTACAACAACTGTTATAAAAATGTTTATTGTTTACCAAAACCATTGGACCTCTTTATCAAATGCTGCTTGGTAACAAAATCTTATCATAGTTTTAATAAAAAAAAAAAAAAAGAAAGAAAGAAAGAAAGAAGCTAACTATTTGTCTCATTGTCATTAGTTAGACTTTCTGCAAGGTCACTTAATCCGGACTTATTTAGTGCGTTCATCAGATTCTCAGGTGTTGCATGTACTCCCTCTTGATCTTGCCAGGCAACTAGTAGCTGCTTAGCTCTCATCTTCATGTCTTCGCTGTCACACTCAATTTGTCTAATTTCTGAGTCTTTCATTTCCAAGTAGGGAGCCAGGATCTTCCACTGCTCACCCAGTTTACTGGCAAACACCTCTATCTGTTCCCCTGTTACAGGTTTGTCTCGCCGAACATCAGGGCCTAGAAAACACAGGAAATGTCAATTATGTACAAAGCACAAAGATATGTACAATTCAAAATATACAACAGAACTGAGAAGATACGGAGCCACTAAACTATTAATCACCGTTCATAAGCTTTTTTTTTTTTTTTTTTTAAGATTTTATTTATTTATTCATGAGAGGCACAGAGAGAGAGGCAGAGACATAGGCAGAGGGAGAAGCAGACTTCCTGCGGGAGCCCGATGCAGGACTCAATCCCTGGACTCCGGGATCACACCCTGAGCCAAAGGCAGATGCTCAACCACTGAGCCACCCAGATGCCCCTCATAAGCTTTATTTTAAAAGGAAAACAGCGCCTTTCTATATTTTCCATGGGTTGAATATTATTTTTATAGTCATGATCACCAGGAAAGCAATACTTTTTTTTTTTTTTTTTTTTTGGAATCAATACTTCTAAAGCCAAAGCTGCTGCCTGCATCTATTGTTAATTATGAAGCAGCTGCTCCCTTCTAATTGCCACCCCCACTCCCCTAATTAAAGGGTGAGTTTCTTTCAAATATAAGTACTCTCCTTCCCATCACTTCCAAATTGTACTGCATAAAATGTATTTAAAAATTCCTCACTATAAGAAACAGTTGAGATAAATGGTAGAAGTTGAGAAGTAGATCAAATAACGTACCTCTCAACAAAGAACCCCAATCTTTTCCAATTTTGTAAAAGAGCCAAGAAAATTCAATTCTTACTTTCATTTTCCTTCAGTAAAGCATCATTATCTTCCTCATCTTCATCCTCACCTGTTTTTATTTCTTCAGAAGGAGGCTAAAATGAGGAAGAAGAATGTTTAAAAAGAATGCCAACTTGTAAAATAACTGGGATACTTTTGGTTTAGACATGAGTGGTTGAGATTACCCACAGAGGGCCCAGCACTTTACCCTTGAGCATGTTAAATGTGAACGTCAGGTAAGGATCACAAATGGGATGGTGTTAACCTGGAGAAGGAGTGGATGGGAAAGACTCCCCTTCCCCCACACATGGGAAAAAGGGAGCCAGTAAGGTACGGTAAGACGATTTGGAAATATGTAGTATATGGTAAAAAAGGGCTGGAGAAAAATACGGAGCAACCAGGTTCTTAAAATTTTTGAGTCATTTTATAGTATAGTCATGACCATTTTATAGTAAACAATGAGAAAACTATTGGAAAAGAGAGCAGAGAGAAGGATAGGCCAAGATGCCTACTGCTACCTGTTGTAGATTCCTTTTGATAAAAAGACAATGCATTGGCAAAAAAATTCAAGTCTGAGTTTACAAGTGGGATAACTGTTTAACCAAAGTACTGTGGGCTTTAATAAACTTTTTATAGAGCATAAAGTTTAAGTTACTTTATCACTTTATGTACTTCCTAGAAATGTATACTCAAATGCATTTTTTTCTTATTCTTAAACATGGAGGTTTGCAGAGGATTTTTTTCCCACATGATAAACTGTACATTCAGATTCTTAGCGATAGTAGTTTTAAATAACAGGTAAAGAATATGAAAACATTGATTTATATATATGTTACTTACTGGTAATTCCTTTGCTAGCTTTATTACCATGTTTTCAAGATATTCTGGCAAACTTTTAAACTGCTGGTTGGTTGGCTGGAAGAAGTGAGGGCTTCTTCGTGCTAATAGTCTCAGGGCTCTCCAACCATAATTTGAATTGTTCACAGCTCTATGAAAAGAAATGTCAATCTTGTATTATGGTTTTTTAT
Organism: Nyctereutes procyonoides; assembly: GCF_905146905.1. Lineage (NCBI taxonomy): Eukaryota > Metazoa > Chordata > Mammalia > Carnivora > Canidae > Nyctereutes > Nyctereutes procyonoides. Next base: position 40,076,141 of record NW_026575044.1, read on the forward strand.
TTTATTTTATTTTTGGTTTTTTATTTCTATATGCCTTCTAGTTGATGTAACTTATCATGTGACATTCTATACTGTTAAGTAGCTGAAGGCGCACCATTCTTTTCATTCTGATCTTACTCCTAAAGAACCTCTCAGAATGCAGTACACTTATAATACTAGAAACCAGCAGAATCTGCCAAAGCAGGTTCACATGCAGCAAACACACTTGAAAAGTTTATACATTTTACTTAATTTTAAAAAGTCCGTTTGTTTGTGGTACTATGTTAGTTAGAACATAGATGTTCTATGTGCAAGACAGTAATCATCTACCTATTTAGAAAAAAAATAATCGGTTTCCTTTATTCAGTGAGTTGATATCCATACTGGCAATGCCACTGGCAAGTGTGAATTTCAGAATATTTTATAAATTCAGCACTGAGCTTGGACCATATTAATCCAATCAATACATCATTTTCCATCTATAGAACATCTGTTTAATTTGCTTAATACCAAACTCAATGAATAAAAATGGCTCCAAAACTAAAAGGGAAACATCAAAAAGCCAACAGAGTAAAGCAGTGATGACAGAATCCATGAACTGTTCCTTAATGAAGCACAGCACTAGGGGGTACACAAGTGAGAAATGGACACTTCACAAATTCTAAAGATAATGTTCCAGAACCAGTCAAGCTACAGAAGAATCCAGAGCACAGATTTATTCTGAGTTTTCGCAAGTCTTCTGAAAGATCCCCCCCCCAAGTTCTTAAGAGTAGCAACCTGATTTATTTATATGAATCTTATTAAATGAGCCTCTACTTTTAACGTGTGCTGGTACTTGAAAACTACTCCTACACTGTTGTCTTGCCAAACTGATGTCATGGTACTCATCAGCTAACCAGCCTACCTCTCTGACACATTTCCATTTAAGCAATTTCAATCTTTTAAGCATTTTCAAAATTCCCTGCCAGTTACAGACTTACTCTCCAGAAATCCATCTCATTCGGGTCCTTAAACCAAGGTTTGTGGAGGACTATCACATTCATTCATTCAACAAGTACTTGTTGAACTGGGCACTCAGACGTTAGGGATACCCTGAACACTCAAGATGTGACAATCTTGGAATTAAGAGCAGGGCCTTGAGGCCAGAGTGGTTTCCTAGGTCTGCCATTTACTAGATAAGAACTTCAATACATGATTCACCCTCTGCCTCATTTTTGTTTAACTGTAAAATGGAGATAACAATTTCTACCTTAGACATATATATGGTAAATGCCTAGGGGAGTACCTGACAGTGAATGTGGAATGTGTTGGCAAGCATCATTATTGATAAACAAGATACAAGGATTTCACACAGCGGTTAGGAGAAGAACACCACAAGAAACGAGAATTTCAGATAGGGAGGGGCTTCTGGGCCACGAAGACTGTCCTGAGGTCGTATCTGAAGTGAGTCTGTACCACATGAACAGTTTGGGGAGAAATTTTAAGCAAAAAGAATAGCCAGTGCAAAGGTCCTAAGGTGTAAAGACCTTTGAGTTGAGAAACCTGGCTGGTGTAGTTGAAGCAGAGAGAAAATTGCGAAGAGGAGATATTGTTGGAGGGGTAGGCAGCAGTCAGATTGAGATCTTTTTGGCCCTGGTTGGATTCATCCTAATTTTAACTGGCAATCACTGGAAGAGTTTAAGCAGATCAGACTTGCGAGTTTAAAGATCACAATTCTCATGCTGGAGAACAGAGCGTTACTAGTTAAGACATCATGGTAATTTTAACTCCTAACTTGTCATAAGGTCACACAACTGTGCTAACTACACGTCCTGTATGTTTCAAAGTGAACCATCTTATTTAATCCTCAGAATAACCCTGTGAAATGGATATTATTACTATTTAGCAGTGAAGAAACAAGCAGAGAGGGGTTACAGAAGCCCTAGCAGGCTAGCCAGTGAGTGTCACAGTGTCTTGGGATTGGAACCCAGGCAGACAAGAGGGCCCTTGCCCTTACAAGAGACACCAAAAGCCTATTTAAAACCATGGGGCTAGGGTGCATGGGTGGCTCAGCTGAGCACCTGACTGTTGGTTTCTGCTCCGGTCATGATCTCAGAGTTGTGAGATCAAGCCCCACATCAGGTTCTCCCCACAGCATGGAGTCTTCTTGAAGTTCTCTCCCTCTGCCTCTCCCCTTCACCCCCTACCCCTGCTTGCACAAATTCTCTAAAATAAATTAATAAATGAAACTTAAAAAAAAAATCTTTAAAACCACAGAGCTGTGTGTTGCCTAAAAGAGTAGATGAAAAAGCTGAAATTGAGTCCTGAAGTTACTCCAAAGTCTGTGACTTAGGCGAGGAGGGGGAGTCAACTGAGATGGAGTGAGGCAGGAGTGTGGTTTGGTGGATGTCAAGAAAAGAACACGAGAAGAACACGTTATCTAAGGAAGGAGAGACAAATGGTGACTGCTGCTGGGAGGTCGATAAAAGATCCGGTGACCTTGACAAGTACCATTTCAGTGGAGGGACAGGGAGACGGCCCAGCAGCAGTGAGCTGACAAGGAAATGGAAGGTGAGGAAATGCAGGCAATGGTTATCAACGTGTCTCGGGAGACAATGATTGGAAGGGGAAAAGAGGATCCTGGGAGGGAGGTGGAGGCCCAAGGGGAAACAAGTGTGATCCTCTGTCCTGTTACTCAGTAGGCGTGGTCACGGAATCAGGGATGTGTTCTGATGTGGACCTGGTACCTGCATATCAGTGGTCTCCCTTAACTAGTGTCCTAGTGTACGTACAGTCCCTAAAGAGGTTACTGTAGAATGTTAGCACGGAAGAAGCACGACTTACTTGTATTCATTTTCAACCATGTTTTCAGGGTCTGCCTGTTCAATGGCTTCCTCAAAGAATTCTTCCAAAGTCGGCATGTATTCCCTGGGTGTTAAAAAAGAACTAGTGAGGACCACGTGTGTTCTTAATAACTACTCCTAAAATGGTGGCAATGAAAGATTCTGATATCACCGACACTTGCGTTAGTTACACTTTAGGAACTCAGATTTTTAAAGGAGGTAAAGGACTCAAAATTGAACTCCAAGAGGACAACAAAGAGGGGCAGTGTGGTACTACACCCTCACATACTTCACTCCCTGTAACGCAGCAGTCACTGGACTCAACTGCAATGTTAATGGTCCAGGGGTGGCCAGGGATTCCAGAACATTTGAATTTCCCCAGCAAGGAGGAAAGTTTCATATCCAATGTCCACATCCAGAGGTGCTTTTTCCTTAAACCAGAATTAATAAAATCCAGACGAATAACCAGACCATATTGAAATTTAAAGAGTTTACCTGTAAGCTTATTTTAGGTCTTTCCCATGAGAGCATGGTTGGTTTTTAATTGCATCTTTCTGGAATTTGGTTTTAGAAATAAGCTTTTGCTAGTCAAGCAAATGAGTATGATCCAAGGGTCTGATTAGAAGACATCTTTGACTAAAACTAGAAAAACGGGCTCTGTCAGGAAAAATCACACAATCTTACTAACTTTCAGTATAATAACACGCTCTCTTAACTAGTAATTATGACAGGCCTTGAAGGTTTCCTTGGAGTTTACCAGTCTTGTATGTGTCCCCCTAGACAAAGCAAGGGAGACACTGAAATCCCAGACTATCACTGATAAGTGCTTGGAACCATTCATTAGATTAAAAATTACTGTATAGCTGACCCTTATACGCTGCGAGCTTGAACTGTGCGGGTCCACTTAATTTGAATTTATTTTCGAGAAATAAAGTACACTAAATGTATTTTTTCTTATGATTTTGATATTTTTTCTCCAGCTTCCTTCACTGTAAGAAAACAGCATATAATACATATAACATACAAAATGTGTTCATCACTCATTTATGTTACAGTAAGGCTTCCAATCAATAGCAGGCTACTAACATTTTTGGGCAATCAAAAGTTACTTGTGCATTTTTCACTGCGCGGTGTTGGCACCTCTAACCCCTGCATTGTTCAAGGTTCAACTGTAGACCATGAACAATCATGACTAAATGGAATGAACCTCGCAGGCGTTGCCATATCTGACTTTTACAAACACTACAAATACAACTCAGGGTGCCTGTGCACTCCTCTCTGATCTCATTCTCTTTCCCCAGAGGTGGCCACTCTTCAGAATTTGTTACTTCTCACTCCTGTTTTTTTTTTTTTTTCTTAATGGAGCATATATAGTTTGAAAGTATCTCAAACTTTTATAATGGGCCCCTGCTTGTAACCTACAACCCTGATTTTTCTTTTTCTTTTTTTTTTTTAAAGATTTTATTTATTTATTCATAGAGACGAGAGAGAGAGAGAGAGAGAGAGAGAGAGAGAGAGAGAGGCAGAGACACAGGCAGAGGGAGAAGCAGGCTCCACGCAGGGAGCCCGACGCGGAACTCGATCCCGGGTCTCCAGGATCACACCCCGGGCTGCAAGCAGCGCTAAACCGCTAAGCCACCAGGGTTGCCCAACCCTGATTTTTCTGATGGAGGTCTGATGCAGTAGTCCTCATACAACCTCATTCTAGTGCCCGATGTATAGCAGTTTGCTACATGAACATGTCACACATCATCCATTCTCCCTTTGATATTCAGGTGGTTTCCCCATTTTTGCTATGACAGTGCTAAACGCACATTCTTGTACCTGTCTCATTTGTGTATGTGAACTAGTTTCTTTAGACACTATGGTCTTCAAACTACCCCTATAACCCATAGTAAAAAATTAATTTTTATTATAACCCAATACACACATAAATGTATGTGTGTATGTAAGAAAAACTAATGTTTCACAAAAATATATTTTCTATTTCACTAAAAAAAAAAAGCTGGTGGCAGCTACTAAACTGACTTCACAAATCGCCGATTCTCAACCTAAAGTTTTAAAAGAACTACTTTAAGATCAACCATTCCAGGAGTGAACTGTCAGACAGAGGGTATGCACATCTGTAACTTTTAGTTACTGCCAAATTGTTTTCAAAAGTAGCTGTACCAATTTAGGGTCCCACCAGCAGCAGTGGCAATTCTTTTACCCACAATTCATACAAAATCTTACACTTAAATTATTGAGTTTCTTGGCTATGAAACTGCCTTTTTTTTTTTTTTTAAAAAAGATTTATTCATGAGAGACACAGAGAGAGACAGAGACACAGGCAGAGGGAGAAGCAGGCTCCATGCAGGGAGTCCGATGTGGGACTTGATCCTGGGTCTCCAGGATCAGGCCCTGGGCTAAAGGCGGTGCTAAACCGCTGAGCCACCGGGGCTGCTTAAATTATTGAGTTTCTTGGCTATGAAACTGCCTGCTGTGGTTTTTAATCTGATTTTATTGATGTTAGGTATTTTTTCTTAGATTTATTAGTTTCTGCTTTTGAAGCTATCACTTTGCCCATTTTTCTATTGGGTTGACTTTTTCTCAGATTTGGCAAGGATCTAAATTTATCAATCAACTTGCTAGAGTTTTAAAAATTTTCCTAGTCTTTAAAAAAATTGTTTCGTTTTGTTGATGCTATTATTTACTATCTTAACCAATTTCTAGTTTTTTTTTTTTTTTTTTTTTACATTCTTTGCAATTCACTTGGTCCAGTGTTAGATTCTTTTTAAAAAAGTTTTAAGTTAGTTAATATACAGTGTAATATTAAGTTTCTGGTGTAGAATCTAGTGATTTATTTATTTATTTATTTTTTAAATTTTTATTTACTTATGATAGGCACACAGTGAGAGAGAGAAGCAGAGACACAGGCAGAGGGAGAAGCAGGCTCCATGCACCGGAAGCCCAACATGGGATTCGATCCCGGGTCTCCAGGATCGCTCCCTGGGCCAAAGGCAGGCGCTAAACCGCTGCGCCCACCCAGGGATCCCGAATCTAGTGATTTAATACTTCCATACATCACCCCGTGCTCATCACAAATATCCTCCTTAATCCCGATTACCCATTCAAAGCATCCTGCCACCCACCTCCCCTCTGGTAATCTTCAATTTGTTCTCTATGGTTAAGAGTGTGTTCCTGGTTTGCCTCTTTTTGTTTCTGCCACCACATTCATTTTGTTTCTTAAATTCTACATATGAATGAAATCATATGGTATTTGTCTTTCTCTACTTATTTTGCTTAGCATATTACATGCTTAGCTCCATCCATATTGTTGCAGATGGCACGATTTCATTTTTTATGGCTGAATAATATTCTATTATAGATAAAGATTCACACCCACCCACCCCATATCTTTATTCATCAGTTGATGAGTATTTGGGCTCTTTCTATAATTTGGCTAGTCTGCTATAAACATTGGGGTTCAGTGCTGGATTCTTAATTTTCAGTTAACTTTGAGTTAAATTTATAGACATTTAAGTTTAAGATATGTTTTCTATTTCTCAAAAGCTTAAGCCTATAATTCCTTGTCATTAATTCTATGTTTTCTAATTTACATTATGATTTCTTCTTTGATTGTGAAGTTATTTAAAAGTACCTGAAAGTTTTAAAAATATATTGTTATTCATGTATTAAACGCATTTGTGTTTTCTGTAAGCCTAAAGCCTGTTAATCGTCTTGTTAAACCCTAACTTTTTTTGACTGAACTTATTAAATACTAAAAGTATTTAGTGTCAAAATTCTAGTAAAACATTTTGCAGAAGTGTGAAAACTGTCAAAATGTTGGATTGGTTAATTTCTCATTCTATTTGTCAGTTTTTTGAGACTATATCCTTTAGAAACAAGGTTTAGAATATATATATATATTTCTGCTCCATTTTTTTTCTTGTATCTTTATGCAATAATTATCTTTATTTTTAATGCTTTCGGCTTTAAGATTCTTCTGACAGATATCAGTATAACTATTCTTCATATATATATATATATATGTTTTAATATATATATATTAGTTTCAACCTTTCCATATACTTATTTTGAAGGTGTTTCTTATAAATAACATATAAATAAATAAATAAATACATAACATATAGAAGGACTTTTAAAAGAGAATACCAGCTTCCATCTTTGAACTAGAAAGTCCATTTCCATTTATTTTTAACTATATTGTTTTATGTGTTCCATTACTTTTTTTAAAAGATTTTATTTATTTGAGGAGGTGTGGTACGTGTGCACACATGAGCAGGAGGAAGGAGCAGAGGGAGAGGTACAATCGGACTCCCTGCTGAGTAGGGAGCCCGAAGTAGGGGATCGATCCCTAGGTCTCCGGGATCATGACCTGAGCCACCCAGGTGCCTCAATGTTCTATTACTTGTTTCTTATGTGTGTTAATCTTGCCTATTTTTGACTGCATGAATTTTCTTATATCCTTTTATCCTCAACTCATTTGAAAGTTATATATTTTCTACATATTCTATTTCTTTTACATACTTTAGTAAGCATGATTTATTATTATTTTTTTTTTTTTTTAAAGATTTTACTTATTTATTCATGAGAGACACACAGAGAGAAGCAGAGACACAGGCAGAGGGAGAAGCAGACTCCATGCAGGGAGCCTGACATGGGACTTGACCCCAGGTCTCCAGGATCACACCCTGGGCTGAAGGTGGCGCTAAACCTCCGAGCCACCCGGGCTGCCCCAAGCATGCTTTATTTAAAGTTGTTATTATCTCTGTCTTGTCTCTAACATTCTTTAATTCTGGTCATTCCCTGTATTATGTTACTTTTATCAAATATTTAGTTTTTACCTTTTAAAATAATCTCCAATTATTTATTAATACCACTTTATATAGGAAATTCTTGATGCGATTTATTCATGTTTATCAGTGTCTTTGAATAGCAATGTTTCTTGCAATTTACTGTGTTTCTGGGTTCAATTTCTTTGACAGCTTCAGTAAGTACTGCTGATAATAGATTTTCATGGTTTTAATCTGAAAATAACTTTATTTCACAATAACTCCTGATTCATCTACCAACTTGTTACTTAACACTTTTTCATAAACCTGTGAAGCGCTATCATTCCAATTTTCTGGTTTCTTTTGTTCTTACAGTTGGCTGTCTGATTTTGTTTTGCAAGTAGTCTGGTTTTTCTCTTTGGTGACTCTACAACAATGTGTAGAGATACAGATTTATTGTTTATCCTACTTAAAATTTGTTTTTCTTGAACCTAAGAATTTATGCCTATTCTCAGTTCTGAGTTCATTATCTCTTTCTTGCTCTCTATTCCCTCATTCTGTGGTTCTTTACTCTCAACTCATATTTTCTAACTCTCGATCCCTCTGACTGCTTTCTGGGTGATTTCTTATTCATTAATTCTAATATGCACCTGTATCTAGTCTGCTATTTAACATGCCTATTAAGTTAGTCTTATTAATTTCAATGACTATATTTTCTCATTGCTAGAATTTTTTTTTTAAATTTCCTTGGTCCTTTGAGAGTATACTACTCCTTTTTAAAATTTCCAATTCTTTCTTTTATGCCTTTAACTATCTTAAATATACTTATTTTAAGCTATCTTTACTTGATGGGTTTTACTATCAGAAGCTGTTGTCTAACTTCTATTGTCTGTTTTGTTTGTCCTATCTGCTGATTCTTTCTTGTGGTGGATTATTAAATTCATAAGGTTGACTATCTTCAGGCTTTTATCTGTAGGATCCTTGTGTGGCTTAGATTGAACATGTGACCTCAGAAAGCTTTGTATCATCAGACTGAGACATCTGAATTCACCTCTTTAGTTAGGGGGTTCCTTTACACTGCTGGTAGGATAAATTTAAACTATAGGACTGTGTGACAGCAGACTTGTAGTTATAATTTCCCCAGCTGTCCTTTTTCCTTTTTACTCACACCTCAGGTAGAAATGGACAAGTTATTTCCTATGCCACTGAGCAAGTCCCTCCTCCCCAATCTGCTCTTCTTTTTATATCTAGTGCAGTGCTTCAAGGGCCCCAGCTTTACTCAAAGGAGACTCAGTTACAAATCTGTGCAGGCTGACGGTCTTCCCTTCTGTCCTTTTGTGGCTCTTAAACCTAAGTTCCCTGGTTCCCCAAAGTGAGAATCATCTGCAAGCTTCCCAGCTAGAAGCAACCATATTGGCTCATGCTTTCATTTTCAGTTCCCTCTTCTTTTGTAAATTTGTACTTCCTTGTGATTTCTAAAACTATTTTATCAGCACTTCTAGGTGTTTCATTGTGGGAAGCCATATTCTGCTATGCCAAAGTCAACCACAATAAATTAATTTCACTCACTTAAAACATTTGAGAAAAGCAGTACCTCATGTGAAACATTTTAAACTTGCCTTGTTTCTGATTTGCAGGCTTCCATATTATCAGGACAGAGATTCCAAAGCCTTGTTAACTCCTCACTACAAAAGAGACACATAAATAAATACATTTTTAATGGACATCATCCTCATATGCCTTAAAGTTGTAAAAATACTTAATTAGTGAATTTTTAGGTGGTGACAAGATGAGTTTTCATTCATTAATTTTTGGTATTATGCAAATTTTCTAGATAGCATATATTCAATGATAACAGTCATTTGTTCTTTCTAAAAATATTCAAGCAGAGTATAAAGCAATGAGTAATTAACTGGAAGGTAATAGAACCTGAAGGATCATGGTACCTTGCAGAAACTGAAGTGAGCTCAATCAATCTAACAGTGATTGTATTATCTGTAACATGGAAAAAATGGCACAGACTAGAGCCAAGGATTCGGGAAGCAAGAGACAAAATGGAAGTTTATGTATCTGCATGAATCCAGGTAATGGGACCTCGAGATTGAGAGTGTGTGATCCATTTTAGTCATCTATGTATGTACCAAACACAAAAAAACTTGAAAAAACACAGAAACTGGAGAAGTCTTACAGTAACATCTTCAAAATATATATATATAAAAAACCAATACCATCCCACATATGGAAGAGACAGGTTAACCTACTTTCCCATCAGAATCTTTTTGTTGGGTCCTTTCCCTAGAAAGTCCTCTGGTGCCGTTCTCTTTCGAGCTACTCTTGTTGGCTTGGTGTCTGATGTTCTGTGGTGAATAAAACACACTGGAATTACAAATGGAGAGCATACATAACAAGTGTTTAATGTAAAAAAAAAATTATTGTTTTTTCCTATAAAAACATAAAAGCTTCCTCTTATTATAGCACACTCATCAGATAGGAGACAAAAATGCCACAACTAGGGGACAAATGGCATTTTTTCAGGAATAATAGATTAATTTGTTCTGGGAACTTAATGACAAGGAATCTGAAAGACGACTAGAAGTAAATCAAAATGGTTGGTTGTATTCGTATAGAGTTCAGTTTATATGAAATACATACTATCTGTACATAATGCAAAATAATGTCAAACTATATTTTGAAATGCCTTTCTTTTCACAGTGTTTGAGATGAGTATATATTTACCTTTCTTTCACAAAACTTGGGCAGCCTTCATTTTTCCATGAGTTCCAGTTTTCTTCAGTGTTTAATATATGCTGAGAAAAACAAAGAAATTACATTTATATAATGAAGGCCTTTGAAATTCTATTTGGTGCTAAGAAGACTATGTAAATATAAAACACATACCTCTACCATCTTTGAAAATCTTTCTCCATCGGGGGGGTTTTCAGATAGTAGCTGTGATTAGAAAGAATATACTAAGCTTTCAACAACTTTCTGCATCATAGGAGTGGTTTGTAGGCAGAGGACCAAGAAGTGTTTGTGGTCTTGTACCTGAGCTTAACTTTATCCTTATTTTCCTATTTGGGGCTGAAACAAAGAAAATTCTAAATTTCCATTTTGTTCAATCATGGGTTTGTTGCATGTTGAACTTACTTGATAAACTGATTTTGTAGTATCTTCAATCCAGAGTGATTGCTCATCAGTTAAAACATAGTTTGAACTAGGGAACAAAGCAATAAAAGCATGCTTGAGTTACAGTAATGTATACTCAATTTTAAGGCTTATATACTATCTTATAAAAACCCAAGGCATGTAACAGGTAAGTTAACCATACTGTAAATAGTGTAAAAAATTACCAAGAACAATCACAAGAGGATTATAAGAGAAAATTCTTGCACTTCATTTAAGATGGCTAGAATTGAAGACACGAAGGTATATAAGGGAGGACACTCCATCAAGTTGATTAACTATGAACAGAGCAATGAATGTTTCCTAAAATAAGAAATTTAATGTTGAATGAAAACCTCTGAGAATATTAACCTATTCCTCTCCATGTTGCACATTCAGATAAAGCATGCTACATTCCTTTAAAAGGCAATCAAAACATAATGAATAAAACCCCCTAAATCCTAGTGAAGGTTGAAGGCAGATCCAAAATGTTAATGGGTGCCATTAATTCAGCTCTCACTATGCACCAATATATAGTGATACTGGTGATCTTATAGTTAGTCAATAAATAGTGATAGACTACTGTGCCAGGAATCTGAGCACTTTAGACGCATTATTAATTCTCAGAACGAGCATGTGTGCTTTATTAAACAGAGATCAGAGATAAAGCTTAAATGCAAACCTAGGTTTGGCTCCAAAGTCCTTGATCTTTCTACCATGCTATATATTAAAACTCAACAATAGAAGGACAAGAAATAACATTTTTGAGTACTTGCTATGTGTCATCTTAAAATCACAAGTCTGAAAGAGTTTAATTGCACCTAGTGAGTCATGAAAGTGGGATTCAAAGCCAGCAGGTAGTAAAGGCACATTTTTCACACAACTAATAAATCCAACACTGTTTTGCAAACTTAAAATGCCAGTGAGTAATGGTGAACTCTACTTTAGTCATGGATAGGACAAGAGGCAGTGGCTTATGTTGCAGATGGAGGTAGCCAGGAAGTAGAGGAACTGATCAGGTTTTCTGAAACCCTAAAGAGACTCGAACTGCTCTGTTCTTCAAAGATTTACTTTACTTTTTTGAGTACTAATGTCCTAGACAGATCCACACCTTGAAAGAGATTATGGGCTTATTAGTCTTCAAATCAGGTTTGGAGAAGGTCTGGGTGAAGTGAGAGGGGAATGGTGGAAGTCTAGAACAGAGATGCATCCACACAACTGAGGACCCCAGGAACCCCAGCGCTCAACAGGAGAGACTTACACTGACAGCAGATATAGTCAACACCTTTTCTCTATAACAAGTACCCTAACATCTAGTATCTTTAACAAAAGCTCCCGATTATCCAGTGTTGCTGCATAAGGAAGGTTTCAGGGATGTGACCCTTATACATTGAATGAGTCTGACACATAAGAGAAATAGATCAGTAAGTGAGTCTTCTTTTAAAAAGGACTGTTTAGAAATCATTTACTACCCAGATTAACTTACCTTTTGAATTTGACCTGTCCCTTGAGATACTGGAATAAAATGAGATATTGCAACAGGATGTGTCGGCGAAAGTTACTGTCGCTCAGTTGCAAATCCATCAACTAGTTGAAAAACAAGCACACACACACAACACAAAACACATTAAATTCAAATTCTTCCTAAAGGTACAGGTATGCTATTATAGAAATGAAAGATTTTATTTATTTTTATTTTTTTTGAAATGAAAGATTTTAATAAAATATTCATCACTGAGGGGCTCATTCAATATGAGGCATTACTGCACAAGCCCTAGGACAAGGGAGCAAAGGCTTCAGATATTTTAACCGTCTTATGCCATGAGATATTTATGTTGGCAGATAGCAATGTTAGATCAGTGGTCCTGAAGTCAAGATAAAGCAAAGCAGAAATATACTTAGGTAAAAGTATGGCTGCCACTTTCTCACATATAAAGAAATGATGGCTAGAGAGAGGTCCATATACAGATAACAAGGGATGCTGGTCATTTTTGTAGCCCTACAAAGTGCCTGCAACAGACCTGCGGCTTGGTAATAAGGAATTACAAGTGAAAAACCATCTGTGAATTAAGTGGATTATTTCCTGCTATTTTAAACAATTTTTAAAAAGGATTTTATTTATTTATTCAAGAGAGACAGAGACAGAGACAGAGAGAGAGAGAGAGAGAGAGAGAGAGAGAGACAGGCAGAGGCAGAAGCAGGCTCCCTGCGGGGAGCCCAATGCGGGACCGATCCCGATCCCAGATCTCCGGGATCACACCCCGGGCTGAAGGTGGCGCTAAACCACCAGGCCACCTGGGCTGCCCTCCTATTTTAGAGAAAATAATATCATACTTGTATTATCACAGAATCTGCATTAGAAAGGACTCGAAGGTCCCTTATGAGGAAGTTTTAAAATAACTATATCCCTAGATGTTTTCTAAGAATGGCCTACACTGTGAAGGCAGTCATTCTCATTATATCCCTAGAGCCCTGAAGCAACGGTGAAGTCTTTATCCACAAACGTGTGCTGCTTTGGCCTTCCAGAGCTTAAACCAACAATGAGAAGCTGCTTATTTTAAACGGATGACCAACTTGCAAGTCACCCGAAAGTCATAGAAATGGAATGCAGTTGAAGGTCCCAAGTCCCTTTGGCTATGTTTCCATCTATTTAACATTCACTGGCCACTCCCCCCCCCCTTTTTTTGTTTTTGTTTTTATTGGAGTTCGATTTGCCAACATATAGCATATCACCCAGTGCTCATCCCATCCAGTGCCCCTCTCAGTGCTCGTCACCTAGTCACCCCATCCCCCCGCCCACCTCCCCTTCCACCAACCCTTGTTCGTTTCCCAGAGTTAGAAGTCTCGTGTTCTGTCACCCTTACTGATATTTCCCACTCATTTTCTCTCCTTTCCCCTTTATTCCCTTTCACTATTTTTCATATTTCTCAAATGAATGAGACCATATAATGTTTGTCCTTCTCCGATTGACTTATTTCACTCAGCTTAATAATACCCTCCAGTTCCATCCATGTTGAAGCAAATGGTGGGTATTTGTGGTTTCTAATGGCTGAGGAATATTCCATTGTATACACAGACAACAGCTTCACTTCCTCCTTTTTAAATGCAACTGGCCTAGGGTGCTGTGTGTCACCTTTGAGACACTCAGTCTTTGATTTTGCTATTTATCATCTTAACTACCCCATGCCAAATTGAATAGTGCAACTCCCCCACATCCTTTCCTGCTACTCCTGAGTGACATCATTATCCCCATCTAGGCTCTCAAGTTCCTTGACTGCTCCACAGACAGGTACAGCCTCTACTGTGGCCCCACTGCCATGGCCAAAAGCTCAAACAGTTGCCTTAGCTCTGAAACCTTGAACTCTCACTACAGCTCCCATTCTTTTAGTCTCCCACTCAGATGTCCCAAGACCTGAGACTTTCAGTACCCTGGACCCTCTGTTTTCTACCGGTCAGTCCCGTTCTGTTTTCACTGTAACCCTATTTTGGTTGAGATAAGGGGTCAGCATACTTTTTTTAGCAGTAAATATATTAGGCTATTTGAGCCAACGGGCATATTGTAAGATACTACACACATACTTCTGTAAACACATAAAATGTAAAAAGAGACAAGCAGTGGGCCAGATTTGAGCTGTGGCTGCAGTTAGCTGACCCTTGGTCCTGACTTTTTGGTTTATCTCTTCTTTGACTTTGAACACTTTGTTGCCAACACTTTGTTGCCAACTTCCACAACACCTTTGTGCCACACTTCCAGCACATCACTGCGCAAACCGGCAACCCCAGATCAAGCTAAGTTACTCAGTGCCCCCTAAAACTAAGGCTTCTCGTGCAGGCTGCATATGGAGCTACTTGAAAGAAAATACAAACCACACAGTTTGCAGATGGTAGGACCGCTATGCTACTGCCTCTGACTTAAAACTGGTCTCTAATCAGCGATCTTTCTTTATTCTCCAAAGCTATTATTCTCTTTTCCATAGCAATTACTACAAACCCTTTCAACTTATCACAAACATTACTTAATTACCCTCTCATTCTCAGTACATAACCACTGCAACCTTCAATGAGAAAAATTTATTAAACTAGAAGTTTGAGCTTTCCCCACATCCTGGTTTCCTTTTTCTCGACATCTTCATTGCTAAAGGCAACCCTTTCATCTGGACATCCAAACCTAAGTTAACTGAGTCCTATCAGCTAACTGTCCTGGTGCCTATACCTTCAATCCTTTCTTTTTCTTTTTTTTTTTTTTTAAGATTTTATTTATTTATTAGAGACACAGAGAGAAAGACAGAGACAGAGAGGCAGAGGCACAGGCAGAGGGAGAAACAGGCTCCATGCAGGGAGCCCGACGTGGGACTTGATCCTGGATCTCCAGGATCAGGCCCTGGGCTGAAGGCGGCCCTAAACCGCTAAGCCACCGGGGCTGCCCACCTTCAATCCTTTCTTCTTTCCCAGCTCCTTTCCATTAGCAATTAAGCAACTTCTCTGAAAGAGATCGTCAGCCTCCCCTCATCCTCCCTGAACAGCCAAACTTTTTCAAAGAACTGGCTACATTCACCGTTTCCAATTCACCCTTCAATCTGCCACGATCTGTGGCTTTCTGGTTCACCAATTCACTGACCATGTTTTTGCCAAGATCACCAACGATTTATTTGTTGTTAGATCCAGTGAACGCCTTCTCCACCCCTCAAACCCCGCTTGGCCCCAAGAACACTTTCTTTTAGAAGTCCTCATCCTACTTGATATGCTTGGCTTCCATGAGGTATATTTTTCTAGTTTTCTCCAATCTCACTGGCTATTCTTCAATCTTCTTCCTCTCCCCTACTACCCCACCCCTTAAACTTAATTGGTTTTTTTTCAGGATTCAGTATGATGTTTTCTTCTCTTTCCACTCTATATTTTACCTTGAATTATCACATACAAGCTGATAACTATACTACGTACCAAATCTATACTCTCATCCTAGATTGTGTTCCTAATCTCCACATCTATATACTTAAAAAAGCTACTACGTATCTCTATTTGAATATTCAACTAACACTTGATCAGATTTCATGTTCAAGGGAAAACACACCAATTTTCGCCACAAAGCTGCTCTTCTCCATTGTTGGCTAATTCAGTAAGCGGCTCCAGCATTGATTTGCCTAGGCATCTCTAGAAAGACTGCTTGGAAAAAGCACAACTATAAACCACAGGAGCAAATCTCTAGTTGGGAGAGTATTCGAGAAG
This sequence comes from Nyctereutes procyonoides, assembly GCF_905146905.1. Classification (NCBI taxonomy): domain Eukaryota; kingdom Metazoa; phylum Chordata; class Mammalia; order Carnivora; family Canidae; genus Nyctereutes; species Nyctereutes procyonoides. The sequence goes on from NW_026575044.1 coordinate 40,092,105, forward strand.
AAACAGAAGCCAAGACTCCGCACCCATAAGAGACTGGCCTGTTTGAAGACCTTAAGTAGTTCAAGCAGTCGGGAGTGAGGACAAACAAGCCTCCTGGCTTGAGAAAATGAACTGAAGAGGCAAGGTGCTGTGTACAACTCTTCATCTACCTCAGGCTTTAATTAAGTCTCCCACATTTATGTTGGAAGATATCTTTGATGGGAACAATGGACTGAAAATAGGAGTTAATAAGATGTAGAATCGGAGGTGGGAAGGGACCAGTGTAATCATTCAAGCTAACATTATACTTATGAAAACTAGGACTTCTGCAAGACCACACAGCTAGTTAGTGACAGAGCTGAGACTAAAACTGACACTCAACTGTACTCTTTCTTCCACAATGTACATTTTCTAGTTCTACTTTTCTTTGGTTATTTAAAAAATTACACCATTTACATCATTCAATGGATCAAGTATTTCTCTGTTGTCTTTGTTTCTAGAACAAAGGGCCTTTTATCATCCTTAGCTTTTTTTTTTTTTCACATCTCAGCTCAGGCGTCAGCACTCCTGATTATTATTCTAAACCTATAAAGGATCATGCTAGTCTTAGTTATCTTTATGTTCCTGCCAATAAATTGTACATATAAACAAGAGTCCTCGTAACAATTAAACTGAAGTATGGAATCTTCCATTTCTGTCACTTCATAGAAAATACTTCAAAAACCTGTACTAGAAAACATATTAAGAGCATTCTCATTAAAATATTACTAATCTGTCATCATTAACACATTAGCTGTATCAAATTTTCAAATTATGAAAAATTTAAAATTTCAAAAAGGTACAGTTAAGTTGTATAATTCATGTTTCCTATCCAGTTCTATATCAAATCCTAACATTTTTATTTGTTCCACATTTGTTAAACAAATAGTTATTATCCAAACTAGTGAAGCATCTGTAACCTCCCTCTTTGCTCCCCCTCTTTCCCTCTACTATGGTAAATGCTACCATGTATTTGGTGTTTTATGGTTCTAATGCACATTTTACACTATTGCTACATAAATAGGTATCTATAAATAACATATTGAGGTATTTTGCAAGTTTTCAAACTCTATGCATATTATTCTGCAATAAGCTATTTTCACAGGACATTATGTTTGAAATTTATACAACTTAATACATGTATCACTAGTTCAGGGGTTGGAAAATTTCTGTTAAGGGTAATCAGCAAATTATTTTAGGCTTTGTGGATCATACAGTCAGTCTCCATTCCAACTACTACCTGCTGCTGTGGCAATGAACAGCAGCCACAGACATGTGGATGAATATATAGCAGGGAATATATAGCAGCTCCAATAAAACTCATTTATAAAAATAGGTGATAAGCCTGATTTGCTGACCTCTGCTCCAGTTAAGTCACTTTTTAAAGAGTGCTTTGTAGAACTGTACTATGTAAATTTACCACTCAGTCTCCTGCTTATGAACATTTAGGTTGTTTCCAAACTTACACTTACAAACACATAATTTACAATGAATCTTCTTATGTATTTCCTTGTGCATGTGTATGATTCTCTAGGGGCCACATCTAGGAACAAAAGTTTTAAGTTTGCTAATTATAAAACTGGTCTGCAAAGTGGTTATATCAATTAATACTTCAACTAGCAGTGTATGAAAGTGTCCTTTCCCACACCTTTGCCAATACCATTTATTGTCAGGCTTTTTTTTTTTTTAATTAATTTATTTATTTTATTTTATTTTTTTATTGTCAGGCTTTATTGTTTTTGTCAGTTTGGTAAGTGTGAAACGATTATCTCATCATTTTAATTTCTTTGGCTACTAGAGATGGTTAGCTTTTTTATAAGCTTATCAGCTATTTAGATTTCTGTATCTGTAAGCCACTTGCATTTACCATCTTTACAGTTTTCCACTAACTTGTCTTCTATCAACAGAATGTTCAGAATATTAATCATTATGCAGATGATGAGTATCTTCTAATCTGTGGCCATCTTTTTACTTTATCTACAGTGTCTTTTACTATTCAGTACTTTTACTTCTTTATATTAAACGTATCGGTCATTTCCCTCATGACCGGTGCTTTTTTGTGACTCAAGAAATCTTTTCTTACTCTGAGTGTACATATTTTATGCTTTTAAGTGTTTCAAAGTTTTGCTTTTCTTATTTAGACTTTTAATTAACCTAGAATTGACCTTTGTGCATGTAACAAGATCTAAACAGGATTTTATTTTTTCCATATGGATGAGCTGTCCAAGCAACATTTATTAAGAATAATCCATCTTTTCCTTGCTAATTTGTAAATGTAACTTCTTCCATATATCAAACTTTCCACAGTTTGTGCTTTCTATTGTTCCAGTTTTTCCCCCTTTATACCTGTACTAATAATTACTTCACTGTTTTAATTATTAGAGCTTTACAGGTTTTAATACCTAATAGGGCAATTGTTTCCAACTTCTTCCAATTTTTCTTACTTCCTCTTGGCTTTTTTCAGAAGAACTGTAATATCAACTTTAAAAGTTTCCTCGAAAAACATATTTGGATTTGATTCAAAATACACTAAATTTATGTGGAGAAATGACATTGGGTTTTCCTATCCAAGTGTAGTCCTACCTCTCCATCTTTGTAATTTTCAACACAAAGATTACTCCTAGGCATTAGTTTTCATTGCTAGTTCAACTTATATTTTGTAATTGGTTACTTACAGGAACGCCACTGATGTTTCTCTCATAACCTTGCTGAAGCCTCCTTAATCCTACTAATAGTTTGCTGGTTCTCCTGGATTTTCTCTGTAGCCAATTATATTGCCTTCAAATAGGGACAGTTCAGTCTTTTCTCTTAGTAATTATAACTCATTTCTTTTTTCTTACTGAAATAACTAGGTTGTCCACTACTATGTTGAACAGAAGTCTGGTTAGTAGACATCCATGCCTTGTTTTTGAATATACTAGAAATAATTCTAAAAGTTTGATCATTATGTATGATACTTGCCACAGGGCTTTTTATTAATTCCCTTAGTTAAGATAATCCCCTTTAACTTCTGATTTTTGTACTGAATATTAGATTTTACTGAAGAATTTTCTTGGCATCTGAGATGATTATACAGTTTAAAAATATTTAAACCTTTAAACCTTAAGGCTGTTAATTTGGTATTACATTAAGCTTTCTGATAAACTTACATTCCTAGGATAAATCCTATTTAGCCTCTACTTCAAAAAAATAACTACTTTTGATTCGTGAGTTAAAAAATTTTTTTTTCACCCTTACTTGTGAGATTGATATACTTTTTTTCCCTGTTCTGTCCTTTTGGGATTTTATTTAAAGTTTTATCAATCTCATATTAAGCACTTGGTTGCTTTTGTCACCTAACCTCTGAAAATTTTCACTTAAAATAAGAATCATCTATTCCTGGAATTGCTCATAAAAAATCTGAACCTGATGTCATTTGAAAGGTGTCATTTTGACTACAATTTCTCTAACAGTTACTTGTTTATTCAAGTTTTCTATTTCTTTGTGAGCCTATTTGGTGACTACATTTTTCTACAGATTTACTGTTTCATTAGATTTAAAAAGGTACTGGCAGACGTTTAAAATACATTCTCTTACATATTTTCAGTATTTCTGTATTTTCAATTATGCCCATTTTTATTATTTATTCATCTTACTAATATGTTTACTGGCACCTTTTCACGTTTTTCCTTGGTCAGGCCTGCTCTATAAAATTTTTATGGGGATGCCTGGTGGCTTAGTGGTTGAGGGTCTGTCTGCCGTTGGCTCAGGGTGTGATCCTGGGGTCCAGGGATTGAGTCCTGCGTTGGGCTCCCTGTGAGGAGCCTGCTTCTCCCTCTGCCTATGTCTCTGGCTCTCTGTTTCACATGAATGAATAAATAAATAAAATCTTTAAAAAATAAAAGGATCTCAGTGTTCCTCCTAAGTTACAGGATAAAGAAAGGTACGTCCATGGCAAAGCAGGAGATGTTACCTGTCAGTCCTTTTGCTATAGTTAAGAAGGTTGCTTAAAGGTATGGTCATAAATTGAAAGATTTTCAAACCTGTACTAATATTTTTAAGGAGATTTAGTGGACTTTAATATCCCTCATAAATACCAAAAATTTACATTTTAAATCTCTTTCCTTTAATACATCTAATTAATATAAAACACAAATTATTTATTTTAGTAAATATAAGACTTCCTTTCAAAAGCCTAAATTAACTAGAACTTCCTAAACAATACAGATTATGTTGTTACCCCTACAAAGATTTAGGATTACTTAGGAAAGACTTAGGAAACATGGTGAACAACTAAGTTGTGATTAAATAGCCAATGTCTATTTATTGATTTTCATAAACCTCAGACAATACTGCAAAGTGTGTGACTCTACTGAACACTCCTATGCTATCCAGTTAAGTTTCAAAAATCTGTATTTTTCTTAACAAACTTCCAAAGAAATTTAGATCCAGATATGGAAAGAAATAAAAAGTGCCTAACTTCTATATAATTCTTACGTGTTTTTAAGTCTCTTTGATTATATATAAACATATTTATCCTTCAGAATACTCAAGATGATGAAACCAATATGTACTTTAAAACATACTTGATAAAATTATTTTAAAGACTAGAGTTTTAAAATTTTAGTATTGTAATTAAACATACTGTTTGATATATTAAAACATGTATATTAAAGTATATTTAAAACTTAAAAACACTTAGAAGAGGGAACCTGATTAACTGAGAAAGACAAAATTAAGTTCCTGGGTATTCAGTCCATTCTCAAGGGTAATAAAATTTCCTTGCCTTCCATACATTCTATCTGGTGGTAGTAATCACTGCCCTCATCAAAGCACATTTTCTTTTTTTTTTTAATTTATTCATGAGAGAGACAGAGTGAGAGTGAGAGAGAGAGAGACAGAGAGAGAGTGAGAGAGAGGCAGAGACACAGGCAGAGGGAGAAGCAGGCTCCATGCAGGGAGCCCGATGTGGGACTAGATCCTGGGTCTCCAGGATCACACCCTGGGCTGAAGGCGGCGCTAAACTGCTGAGCCACCTGGGTTGCCCGCACATTTTCTTTTCAAAGAACTCTACATTTATGAATATACTGACTACTTTTTGCTTTTGTGTAAATCATGATATGTAAAATGAGATGAGAGCTGTCATTTCCGGAGGAGCTAACATTTTAATGTTAATACTAATAATTATTAATTTCTATTAATAACTAATAGAAATGATTACTAGTTTCTATTACTCTAGCTAATGACATAGCAAGGTTGGGCCATTTCTCATTCCATCTTTGCTCTTATCATTTAACCAGTCTCCTCTGCCAACTCTTTTAGACTTTGTCCTTCTTCAGAATCAGGCTCCAAATCCATGGCCTATGTTATACTGGTAGGGTACCCTTTGTACCCTATCTCTACCCCTTCCCAGATGGCTGCTTGGCAGCACCAAAGAACAGACTTTTTTATCTTGCTTGCATAACCACAGCTTGACTCACACACAGAGGGGATTCTAAAAATAATAAAGAGTGAAGAGTATGCTATAAATTTTCCAATATGCTCAATGATATTTAAACAGCTACCCTACTTGTCAGACCTGCAAAGTACAAAAGTGTCACAATGAAGAGCACAGCTCATGCCTCTAACTTTGAGGACAACTTCAGATAGATTTTATTAATATAAAAAAGTTAATCATATAAAAAGGTTTCAGTAACTGCATTTATCTTTTCAGATGGTTGGGTGCATCCCCACATGCTAAAACTGACACAATGTCAGCAAAACACTCAAACTGCAAAGTTTGTAAAGCCCTAAAGATTCATCAGTGCTTTCACTGCCCACGGCAGAGATAGGCAAGCATCCAAATAAAATTCTGGAAAATAAAGTAACCCAAAAGTTTGTACATAATTCAACTGAAGTGTCCAGATACATTGTCTTATAGCTTATACCATAGTGAGGTCTCCCTACTCATGAAATCTTAATGGTAAGCCAATTACGTTTCCATTTACTTTCCATTCCTCAGTGGCCACCCAAGGCCCAACACTGATGTTCCTTTTGTTTGGTTATTTCAAAGCCCAAATCAAGTCTGTCAAACCATTCTAATCACAACTGTGAAAAGCCCTACCAGATGACTCAGATGGGCGGTATCAAGACAGAAGGCTCAATGACTGATTTTACATCAAGGTTCATTAGTGGAAGACATCACTCCAATTCTGCTTAAGAGTTGCTGAGTTCTTATATGATTTTTAAAATATAAGACTTTCTTCCATCTTGGAACTATAGGAAAATGTCAGCCTCGCCCAGTTAACACCTTTTGCTATTAACTTTTCTTTCCTCAAAGGTACAGGGACCAACAATCTAGTTTTTATTTAAATTTCAGACCATGATAATGACCTACAAGAACTTCATGGTCAAGTACTGGAATTTGCTGGAGGGCTGGCTCTATCTCTGGCCTGCAGACAAAGAAAACTCAAGTCATATTCCAGAGCTGTCTAAAAACTCCCCAGACCTGTTGAAAAGGGGGTTCACATGAAACAACTAATGAGACAAAATTATAGGATACAGATTAGCCTGCTTGTTCCTAACTAAGCTATGAGTCATAAAGGAATAGGCCTATCTTTGCCTTCACTGCATATTCAATCTTGGATACTTCTCAAATGGATACAGTAAGTACAATTTAAGGCAGAACAACTTTCTGCCAAGAACTTTTTTTTTTTTTTTTAAATGTCCAAAAGTCTTCATCTGAGTTCTTCACACAATGCAGAGACTGGGCAGGTTGTTAATTTTCTTTTCTCCATGAACAAGAATGGCCTTAATGACCATACTAGGATTAATAGTGTGAGACTGTGGGCAGCCACCCTGGTAACTGCTGGCTGCCATGTATTCCAACTGATCTTTTCCATTTGGACACTGAGTTTCAAATGTACAGGGAAGAGGAGTTAGTATTGTGAAGAACTGGGCAATCCCGGTATCTATACCGAGTTACTGGTAATACTTTTTATGAGAACTCAAAGATACCAGAATACATTCCTTTAACTATCATGTTAATATCATGGTACTTAAATATTTTAAAATGTTGGTTCTGCTTTTACATGCTACATCGTGGTGAAGAAGGAATCTCTACAATACCAGTGCCTTTTACAGGGGTATGATAAATCGGGATAATTAGAGGTGAAATCTTCCCTTAAAATTTCTGAGTGTGAGCCTGGACTAATATTAAGGAACAGGTAGTTCTACACTGAAAAAAAAAAAAAAAAAAAAAAAAACAAAAGGAAACAAAAAATCTAAAAGCCCTCAGCACTATATTTAGTGACTGCTATTCCTGGATTATTTTATTCTGCTAACAAGAAAACTGTATTGTTAGAACTTAGTGTTTGCAATCATACCCGAGCAGCATAAAAAAAGTGGCCCTTGAAAATTATAATACCACTTTGTTTCTATAGGAAATATCTCTCTTTGAGAAAGAAGTATGATAATTCACAAAAACACCTATTTTATTTGTAGAAGCGTGCCTACCCGGAGGGGGACACTTGACGGGATGAGCACTGGGTGTTATTCTGTATGTTGGTAAATTGAACACCAATAAAAATTAATTTATTTAAAAAAATAAAAAAAAATAAAAAAAAAAAAAGAAGCGTGCCTACCTGTGGTTACCATGTAACTGGACTGTCTATAACTACAAAGGTTGTAACATCCTTTCCATGCACTGTATTCTGATTCTCCCTCTCTAAGGAAAACTAGGATCACATTCATGTAAGCAAAACAAAATGCTTCTGGGCAGTAACATTTCCATCAGATGTGTGAATATATCAAATGGATTTAAAATATTGTATAAAGTACTACAGAGATGTGAAAGGCTTCTTTCAGTGGAACAGTAGAACTTATAAAATAAAATGGTATATACTTTTAATGCTATAGGTAATGTACTACACATATTTTCACTTGGATATTGAGTAGTAAACATTGGAAATACACTGTAAAAATATGAAGAATGTACAAGAAGGGTTCTTATTCAGATCTAAATTTAAGATAAAATTGCTACATAAGAGGCAATAGAGAACTGATGATACAAAACATTACATGCTTCACATTCTCTTTGTTACAATTTTCTGTACTTTTTTCCCCTCATATTTTAAAGTAGGAAGCTTCTCAAAGTTGCTTTTACCCCTCATGGTATTATGTTATGGAATTCCAGAGCTTAATCCTGGAAAGCTCATGCTCTCCTAACTGCTGATGAGAGAAAGTTCACAAAGAATCAATAAAGAAACTACTCAGAGAGCCAGTTCTGGGAAAGTGGTGAATGGAGACCAGTACAAAAGCACAGATTTTACACTCCATGGAAATTTCTCTGAAAGTGTGTATTTTTGTTGTTTTATTATTAAAATATCCTTGGAAATGTTATTTATATGAAGAACTTTAACATCCAGAGTTTTGAAATAGCTGTCATGTCCTGAAAAATGTAACCTGTAACTCCTAAAAGTATACAGAACTTTTCTTGGTTGTTTTATTTTGGAAGATTTTTGACCCAATTATTATTTAAATAGCTCAGCTTTCTGAAAAGTATGTCTTTAGAAAATTTTGAATTCTTTATTCAATCAAAAGAGTTTTTTATATGTTTCAATTAATAAATATGACCAGATTTTTAAGAATCCAACTTGATAATCTGTCTTAAATTAAATCTATTTATACTTGTTATTATTGATATATTGGATTGATCTCTTTCTGCTTTTTTTTCTCCCTTCCATCAGCTGGGTTTATAAAATAGTCTATATTCCTTCCTGTGCCCCTTTTAGCTTTTTGCTGTTTAAGAGCTACAAGTTGTTTTCTTTTGGTGGTACCCTTTTAATACATATAATAAAGTCTAAAGTTATTTGGTACTTCCTCCTCCAGAAGATTTTAAGGATTGATGAATATGCTTAAATTACTCATTAAACATGTTTTCCTCCCCATGTTACTATTGTCATCTAGTTTAAATTCCACATTAAGGGGGATCCCTTGGTGGCTCAGTGGTTTGGTGTCTGCCTTCAGCCCAGGGCGTGATCCTGGGGACCTGGGAGAGAGTCCGACATCAGGCTCCCTGCATGGAGCCTGCTTCTCCCTCTACCTGTGTCTCTGCCTTTCTCTCTCTGTCTCTCGTAAATAAATAAATATTTGAAAAAAAAGATTCCACATTAGGAATTTTTAAAAATGAGTTTTTATGACATTTTTGTTTTTAATCAATAAATTTATCATTTGTCAAGTTTTGTGGTCACCACTACTTTCTATGTTCCATTCTTTCAATTCCCTTCCTCCTGGAGAAAGCTTTAGTAGTTTTTCAAAAAGAGGGTCTATTTTCCTGGTTAATGAAAATGTGTATTTTGTCCACAGTCTTGAATACATTTAGCTGGGTATGAAATTCTAGACTGATAGCCACCCCCCGCCCTTAGTACTATAATACTATAATATTTCACCACTGTCTTCTGTCCATTCTAGTGTATTTGTCTTTTTTTTCCCCCTTTGGTGGCTTTTAAGGTTTTCTCTTTAACCCTAGAGTTACAGCATGATGTACTGAAGTATGGATTTGACTTCTTTATCCTGCTGGTAGTTGTAGCATATTTTTAATCTGAAAACTTGGTATAACCTTCAGTTCTTTTCAATATAGTTTTCCCACCATTCCTTCCATTTATTTTGTTCTTTAAAAATCCTATTGGGTATTTGCTGGAATTTCTCCATTGACCAAGCATTGCTCTTAACTGCTCCTTTAGGTTAACAAACAAACAAACAAACAAACAAACAAACAAAAAACCCTGTTTCTGGGTGAACCTCTCATCATTACCTTCCAGTCATAGTTCTCATTTCATCTACATCTAATCTATAGTTTAATTCTGTATATTCCAATTTGGTTTCGATGACTACATTTTTCATTTCTAAGTCTCTCAATTAGTAGTCATATTCAACCATTCTATATCATTTCTGCCTTTTCAGTTTCACAATTTTTTATTCATTCTCAATGGATGTTATATCATCAATTATCTTTTTATCTAAAACATGTATTTTAAAGTCATGGTCAAGCTGTGTGTCTGGAATAAATACATATATATCCCAATAGTTGATTTGGTTGGAGGTCTTTCCTAGTATTGAATTTCTTTATGAATTTTGGAATTGCAGTGTATCAGAGTTTTGAATGGGAGGCTTTTGCTTTGGGATGTTTGTTTACTTCTTCTTTCTCTCTGTGTACATCCTTTCTTGTCTAGTAGGTTTGCATTTGCTTCTACCAGGGCCCCTGGAGTCAAGTCTGGAAAAAGTCTTATAATGAATATCTGGAGCAACTCTTTCATTAGTATACTGTGGATATCATATATCCAGTCCAGAATAAGCGGAAACAAAGCTTGACATGAAGCTGTGTCTTTGTTATCCCTAGACCCACAGCTTCCTATAAATCCATAGCCCTGGGCAGAAAATTGGTAACATTTTTTCTTAGCTTCTTTTCAAAAGTGGGTAAAGTTCCACCCTAGTTCCTGGCTTCAAGCAGGGAATCTGGCTGGTCCCCTGGTCCCATATGAAACACATCTGGTGTCTATCACTTGTAGCCAAACTCTTGGGTGCCACCACCTTCTTGGGATGAGTCCAGCAGGCCTAAGACTTCAGTATCACTCACTACTTGGCATTTCTGATCCATTAAGATATTTTTCTTGTTTCTGGAAGCCCAGCTTTGTCTTTCTCCTTTTATATTTACCTGTCAATTCTATGTGTCTGGAGCAAAGGGAGTAAGTCAAAACATACACTTAATGTGCCATCTTGACTGGAAAATTTACATAATCCTTTAACATTGTATTTGAGCAAAATTTAATGATTAAGCTGTGTAAGTAAAATTATCAGGGAATATTTAAACCCCTTATTAGTACCCAAATGACAAACTAATTATAAAATATCATTTTCATAAATGTAAATTAAATCCTAACTTGAGGTTCAAAACACATGCACCTGAAAACAATTACACTGCAAAATAAGCCTATAACACAGACAATGCAGAACAACTTCTTTCAGGTCTGAAATCAAATTAGTCTTACTTGTGCAAGGAAGACACAGACTCTCAAACTAATACTTACCAGCTTTAACCAAAACTAAAGAAATATTTCTGTGAAACTTAACTTAAAAAGAGTATCAGCTAAACAGAAAAACAGACAACTACTTATTATGCTTAGTAAAAAAAAAAAAAAAAGAAAAATGTATACCTTTTCACTTGTTAAAAATTTTGCAAAATATACATGTTCTCCTCCTGTTTTTAATTCTTCCATTTTTTTCCTTGAGGCTTGAGTATCATCTAATTTATAACTTTTAAAAACAGCTAGAACTTCTTCAGAATACTGCAAAGTAAAAATACCAATTAGTTTTATTTGGTATTGTTGCCCAATAATTTTTTTAGTGCTTTTTTATATCAAAATATTTAGAATTTACTCATAGTTAACCACGTATGCACATTGTAAAGCACATAAAACAAGAAAAACTATGATGGCAAAATGAGATTAAAACTATTTGGTATGAGAGTTCATGGTATTGTCAAAGCAGGAATAAACTTTCTACTCCTGAGGAAATGTAATTTCTTATGCAGTTTGTGTAAGGGACCAACAGAGAATGTAATGCTTTGAGAGTATCCAGAAATTTACCAGTGAAATGAGATGTTTAACCAGCTGTTAAATGCTGAAGCATTTCTTGTGCTAAATGCTGTGACCAAATAAAACAATGACATCAAATCCTACCCAGCTGGGGAACAATTCTAGATGATTTCTTATTCACCACTTAATCTGAACACATACCATGCTACTTTTAAGAGCTACCTATTTGCTTTTGATTTTGACTATAATCAAAAAGGACAACTGGTATTTAAGCAGCCAAGAAAAAGAAATATAGGGAATTCTTATAAAACAAAGACTAGCCATTTTTTTTTCTGATAGTAGATATATTAGGCTTGTTAACCTTTTTTTTTTTTTTAATATTTTTAAGTAATCTCTATACCTAAAGTGTGGATCAAATTTAAAACCCTGACATCAAGCGTAGCATGTTCTACTGACTGAGCCTGCAAGGCACCTCTAGGCTTGTTAATCTTAAAAATAAAACTACCAAGGGCACCGGGATGGTGCAGTTGGTCAAGTGTCTGATTCTTGGTTTTTTAGCAAGGTCCATCTCTTCCAGTTGGCTCTGCAAATGGCAACTAGTGCTGAATGTGAAAGTTCTCCCTGCTGGCTTTCGATTCCATTTTAAAAGAAGCTTCCTTCTATTAATATTCACAGGCTATCTGGCTCATATGGTCTCTGTCACACTACTCAAATATGCCATTACAGTACACAAATATCTACAAGTATGAGCATGGCTGTGTCCCAAGATAACTAACTCTATCTATGAAAACAGGCAGAAGGCTGGATTTGGCCCATGGCTATAGTTTGCAATCCTTATTATTTCAAGTATCAACAGGACACTTGAAATAATTTTGTGCAAAGTGAAGACAACATATTTGACAAAAATTCATCAACTCATGTTGACAATACTATATAAAAACAAACAAAAAACCCAAGGCTGTAATTATGAACTTTTAAATCCCTAAATCATACTACTTCACAAAATCTGTGGTTTATAACATTAGAAAATAGGCGTAAACATGTAAGAGTTAAAATTATATAATAACAAGCATACTGGATAAGAGTCAAACTTTACTTCTGCCATTAACTGTAAAAATATTGGGTTTTGGGTACCAGGTGGTCAGCAACTCACCTTAAGAAAAGTTTTCCATGAAATCTTCTCATAGCATTGCACAGGGTTCCTGAAGTAATCCTGAAGTGACCAGAATTTTCGATACAGGTTGTAATCAATTGGAATGGAGCTAATAAAATAAATGTTATATTAAATAAATCACTTAAGTTCTTTTAGAAATATCTAAGTGCTCCTAACTTTTCTTAGTTCATATACCCCTTTAAGAAGCTGATGATAGCTACAACTCCTTTCCCCAGAAAAGTGCACATTCATACTTCTATAAACTTTTATAAACAATTTCAGGGGATTCAAAGACCCTAAAAAGACCCACTTTATCTAGAACTCCTGGATTCTGGCCCAGTACATGATTGTTTAGATTTAAGACCATGTTTCCCAACCTCTCTTGTGGTTAGGTGTGGCCCCATTGGTTAAATTCTGGCTACTTGGGAATAGAAGTAATATGTTCAAATCCGGGCCATGTTTTACCATTTTCCTTTATCCCGTTTTGCTGGCCATAATACACATATGATGATGAGCCACATGGACTATAGGAAAAAAAGCAAATACCAAGAGATAGTGGGACAAGTTAGGAGGAACATAGGTCCCTAGACAATCTCCCTGAAAAGTGATACTCTACTAGCTGTAAACTGCCTGTCTCCAGACTTTTCCTCAAGAAAGAAATCAACTTCCACATTAAGCTAGTGTCACCTTTAAACTATGCTAAAGGCCATGGCATGAGACAGATATGTAAAGTACACATCAACTCAGTATTACAAAAATAAGCCTTTTCTTTAGTATCTTTATTACAGTATTCCTAATTCAACTTGCACTTTCACTGTTACAAATCTGCATTATCAATACACATTCTTTAAATTTTTAAATTTACCAAAATTACACTATGTTTTGATTTTAAAAGTTAAACATTTCAGACTTTACCTAAGAGATTTTTGTTTTTAACAAAATTTTCTATAGCATTCAAAACACCCATTATGTAAAAAAAAATGCTTGTGGTATTAACTATTTCATATCCTCAAATATTCACTAAAATTTTCAACATCACCTATGTAAAATTAATTTTATTTCTAAACACAATTGTGTACTACTTTCTAATCTTCCTAAATAAACCTTAATAAACTGAATCTATGGATTACAGTTAGCATTTTCTCTAAGCCTCATAGCCATACAAGTGTTCCAAGGAAGACTGTAATTTCATGTGGCAAACAGGAAGGGGGTTGGGGTTTAGTGAGCCACACAGCACTATGATGTTAAGAGTCTTGCCTTCTCTAGTCTGGTCAATAATAGGAAGCTAAGTTAATCTTCCACTCTTCATCTTTGAGATGGATATATTTAAAATTACTTTTTTAATGACTAGGGAGTATCAGGGGCCATATTATAATGTATTTTAAAGGATTATAGAAAAGTAAAAGGAGTATAATTTTTATCATGTACTTTTTAATTTTTAAGGTTTTGGGGTGAGAGGGTAATGTTTAAAAACCTGAAAAATGCCATGCATACTACATACATACATACATACATACGTGTGTGTGTGTGTGTGTGTGTGTAGTGCAAAAATCAGTTTTCTAGAAAAATGTCTGAAAAGCCATTAGTGAAGAATGCCAAAGGAAAAGTAGTTTAGTATAACATGTGGAAACACATGTGATAAAGATTCTCACCATATGACTCTAATTCATATGGTTAAGATTACAAAGTACAAGTTCGTATCATAAAATACCTATTTAAAGAATTTTATTAAATTTATATTAATTGGTATATAGATTTAAAAAACCCACATACACCTACACACATAGTAACAGATCACTTATATTAGATTCACACTTCTGACAACTGTAACTGCCTGGAACAAAGCTTTGAACTTGGCAATAACTGAAAAAGCCCTTGGTCTGCAAGAAAACAGCAGTTTAACAAAGTGCATGCACTTCATTTTACAAAAGAGGATTGAAATTATACTTAGGTACTTACCTAAATTATAACCACTTTGAATTATGTATAAAGGTAAATAACTATTTTATTTACCTTGAGATAAAAGAATGCTACCTTTGCTAGAACTACTAATATTTGAAACATGTGGATCTTGTTTCAAATCAATAATGAAGAATACTGACAACTTTTAATTGACCAAAATCCAGCTCCTGCCAAAAGTTTTATCAAGAATCAGCAGTAGTCAAAAAAATCGAAGGGGCATGTTAACTTTCATTCTTTCTACACTCTTTCCTAGTAAAAACTCTGAAAACAGGAAAACAGTGATCTGAACGTCAACTGACATCAACTATTTTCTATAACTGAAGCAATTTCATTGACTTATAACGAGATTATAAATCTGGGTTTTGGGCAGCCCAGGTGGCTCAGCAGTTTAGCACTGCCTTCAGCCCAGGGTGTGATCCTGGAGACCCAGGATCAAGTCCCACGTCAGGCTTCCTGCATGGAGCCTGTTTCTCCCTCTGCCTGTGTCTCTGCCTCTCTCTCTCTTCTCTCTGTCTCTCATGAATAAATAAATAAAATCTTAAAAAAAAAAAAATCTGGGTTTTATACAGATCAAGTTAAAAAAAAAGTCATGCACACATAAAACCCATAAAAGGAACATTTTCCAAAATGTGCAAGTAAATTGGAAAAAAGAAAAAGCCACATGTAAAATAATTAATACCCATGAAATAACATGGTATTTGTGTAGTTCCATACGCTTAATAAAGAATGTTTTTGAGGGGCGCCTGGGTGGCTCAGTTGGTTGGGCATCTGCCTTCAGCTCAGGTCATGATCCTGGGGTCATGGGATCGAGTCCCATGTGGGGCTCCCTGCTTAGCAAGTAGTCTGCTTCTCCCTCTCCTCCCTAGTCATTCTCTCTCTCTCTCTTTCTCTATTTCTGCCTCTCTCAAATAAATAAAAATTTTAAAAAAAGAAATGTTTTTGAAACCAAACTGCTTTTGAAGATTTTCTAGTTTTATATGTACAGTTACACACACACACACACAGTTACTCAGTTACCACATATGAGAATATAATAAACACCTCTTGAAACGTAGTACAAGAAAAGTTTGCCTCTTACTAATGCGATACGGTCTCTAATCAGAATGAGAATTACGTAACCATTATATGTTCCTTTATTGTCTCACTTGCCAGAAAGCTCACATCTTAATTTACTGTTTGATACTAATAACAATCTTACTCTAAGTTGTTAATTATCATCGCCTACTTATTAAACCTTCTGATCTCTTTTTCATTTGGCCTAGTATTTATCTTAGGTGCCTCACAGGAGAAATTTTATAGTAGTATTAATATATGACTACTAGAAAACCTTTTAATTGAGGCACTAAAATTTTTAAATATCTTCTCGTTTGAAAGTTCCAATCCATGCTGTCCCTCCATGGCTTTTTCTTCATGTCTCAATGTCCTGAAAATCATTTACACTCAATGTCACCACATCCTCACCCTCCTTTCATGTTTTGATCCACTGCAATTTGACCTCTAACTTCAACATTCCACAAATACATCTGGATTCTGTATTTATCTACACAAAGCATATGTAACTACTTGTTGTATACGAAAACCGTAACATATTAAGGTGAGAGTTACAGTCTAAAACAGAATGTTGGGACGCCTGGGTGGCTCGGCAGTTGAGCATCTGCCTTTTGCTCTGGGTGTGATCCCGGAGACCTGGAAACGAGTCCCGAATTGGGCTCCTTGCAGGGAGCCTGCTTCTCCCTCTGCCTTTGTCTCTGACTCTCTCTCTCTCTCTGTGTGTCTTTCATGAATAAATATATAAATCTTTAAAATATATATATTAAAAAAAATAAAAACAATGTTTTCGGGGTGCCTGGGTGGCTCAGTCTGTTGGGTGTCTGCCTTCGGCCTGGGTCATGATCACAGGGTCCTGGAATGGAGCCCTGAGTCGAGCTCCCTGCTCAGTGGGGAATCTGCTTCTCCCTCTGCCTCTGTCCCCCGCTCATGCTCTCTAATAAATAAATAAAATCTTAAAAAAAAAAAGAAAAAAAAAAGTTTTGTAACTATTTTAACCAAGATGTTCTGCAACTTGACATTTTTTAAAATGTTGAGCTGGTGATTTTACAGAACATTAAATTGGATTTTTTTTTAATCCAGAATTTTTTACTGGTGTATTTGACCCAAATCTGAAATGGGCTTCATACTATAGATACATGGGTAATGTGTTCTCTGTAAATGACAGTGCCTAAAACAATCTGGTGATACAATTAGTCACAAAGTAATTTCCTAATCTCTTCCTTTATTTAAAAAATAGTGAAGAGGATTTAAAAGGTAAAACCTGCAGTTTTAAGATAAGTCACTGGAATGTTAAGTATAGCATAGGGAATGCAGTCAACAACACATTATAATAGGTTGACAGATGGCAGCTAGACTTATCCTGGGGATCACGTCCTACTGTGTAAAAACACGAATCATTATGTTGTATACCTGAAACTAATGTATTACTGTATATCAACCACATTTCAATTAAAAAAAGGACAAAATAAAATAAAATGATTGTGACAGACTAAGAGTATTGAATCCTGTTTACCTGATTTTTCTGCAACTGGGACTAGCTAATAGTCAATGGGGCCGATTTATCTATACAGGTTTAGGCAGAGTCTAACTACACAAAACTGCATTGGGCAGTTTGTCTTTGGGGGCTCTTTTTACATTTCAGGTGACCTGTTATGTTGAAGCCTACTGCCTTGATCCTTTATGTTGCTCAGGTCAGACCCCAAAAGTATACTCTATACACAATGTACATGAAGAAATAGGTCTCTAAAAAACCACAACAAAAACAAAAACCCAAAACACAGAACTATAGCTAGTAATAAGAGCTAACAAATAAACTGTTCTAATAAGCGCTTTCCGTAGATCACTGTATATAACATCAACAACTAAAGAAACAATAACTACTGTGTATCTTAGACCATATCCAAGCACCATCTCATTTAATAATCTCAATGAGCAGGTAGGGCCATTACTACATTATATATTTTTTTTTTAAGATTTTATTTATTCATGAGAGACACACAGAGAGAGAGAGAGAGAGAGAGAGAGGCAGAGACAGAGACATAGACAGAGGGAGAAGCAGGCTCCATGCAGGAAGCCCGACGTGGGACTCGATCATCCCAGGTCCCCAGGATCAGGCCCTGGGCTGAAGGTGGCGCTAAACCGCTGAGCTACCCGGGCTGTCCCCCATTACTACATTTTAAAGACACTGCAACTGAGTTGCAGGGAAGTCAGGTAATTGCTTTAGGTTACATGGCTAGAATTGGAATTCAGCCTGGAGCCACACTACTCTCGATGCTTCTTTGGAGATAATGTGTTTGAATCTGAAATCTGGGATGCAGGTATACACATCTCTCTGTGCAGGTATTAGAAACTCTTCTTGATCCTCGAGAAATTCAATTGCAACTGATAACTTTTGTCACCTCAGACACCTGGAAGTGAATATTTTCCTTCATATCTCCCTTTTTCTCTTCCTAATTGCTCCTAATGAGCATTAGGAAGAAATTATTTGGAAAGAAAGCACAGAGTTAGCAGATGAGATACGAAACAAAAGATGGGTATGGGAAGGGAAGAAGAGGGAAAGGAGGTTACTTATTCTTCTTACTTCATTAAAAAGCCAGCCCATTATCCACAGGCACTAGGTCCACAAAGTTAATAGAAGGAAAAAGGGGAGGAGTGCCTAGGTTGCCTATGGTTGGGTTTTCAAATGTTAGGAATATGCGTAAAGTAGGCCATGTAAATAATGAATTGTCTGTATGTAATTTAGAAACCAACTGATAAAGCCTAGTAGTGATTTAGGATTTATAATTATAATACACATAAAAAACCAAATAAAAGAAATCTATAAGCATGATTTCCTTCTTCCTTGTGTATATCTTGACACTTGTACTTGAACTTCTAAAACTCACCAAGTTGTTGGAGCTTCATCATCTCCCATTTCACCTTCTTCTACATCCATTCCTTCTTCTCTATCCTCAGTGTGCTAAATTTAAAAAAATGTACAATGTGTCACAAAGCAATTGTCAGGCAGAAGACAAATGCTGGAATAACATCATTCACACACTGCTAGACAGATGCTTTTAGAGAAATCTAGTCATGCTTCTGTAAAAAAACTAGTTATTCTTTAAGGCAATGGCAATTCTATGTGACAAAGATCTAAGAACCCAAGAGCAGTATGACAATGACATAAGATAGTCATGAAGATATAGTTAAAAAGTTTTAAATCAGTATTTCTCCAAACCTGGTCTGTAGATTCTCTATGGGAATAAATACAATGACCTTTCGGAGAACTGATTAAGGACTCTAAAAATTGTAGTAAAGAACTCAAAGTATACTTAAGTAGTTTTGTCCCAACTTTAATTTGACCATAGAAATCCTCCCCCAACCCAACAGAGAACTCTTATTTTTGGGAAACACTTTATGATATGCTGAGTGTCTAGTTCTATAGTGAGAAATTCAAAATAACAAGTTTACATGAAATAGTCCAAGAAGTACCAAAAGATATATAACAGTGAGAGGCAAGATTTTTAAAAATCTTAAGACAACACCACTTCCAAATTGATAATAATTACATTTTAAGGAACAAATTATGTAAGATAATCTAATTTACAGTGAGATGTTAGTTATATCTAATTAATAATTTTTTAAACTTGATAACTTGTTCCTAAATGAAGAATAGGTGTTGAATGTCCAGAAATTTGTCTTCTGAATATATCATAAATTATCTTTAAAATAGAGTTGATTATACCTGATGTCCCTTTAAAAATGAGTGGGCAAATATGGATTATTTAACAAATGGTTCTGAGATAACTAGCTCACTATTTGGAAAAAATAAAATTATAACTTAACTTACTCCATACTCCACATTCATGCTGGATTAGATTTTAAAAAAAAATTACTCATAAAAGCATCAAAAGAAAACAAAAAGGCTTATATAATCTTCTGGAGTGGAAGCCTTTAGCATGACACAAGGCTAGAAACAATTAAAAGACCAACAAACATTAATATTATATCCAAATTTTAAAATTCTATACAGCAAAAGCACCATAAATAAAGTTATAAGAAAGCTATATGAGAAAAAAAATCAACAAAATGGTAGGCAGTGATTTAATATAATCCCATATGAGCTTCTATACATCAGTAAGAAAAAGATATTTCAAAAGTAAAATGAGCAAATGGCATGAATAGGTAATTCTCTTCTTTACTACTTCTAATTGGCACAGAAAAAAAAATAAATTCCAATAAACATAAAGTCCCTCAACTTCACTAATAACCAAGGGAATGTAAGTTAAAACAAAGATCTACTTTTTCAAGTATATATCAATTAAGCAAAGATTTTTTAAAATTGGTAATTCCCAAGGTTGGTATGAGGCCGTGTGAAAATGTGCAGGCATTCTCCAAGTGCCACTGGTGATGGTATAAATGAGTATGACCTTTTTGAGAAGTAAATGGTCAATAGCTATCAAAATCTGATATATGCAAACATTTTGACACAATTTCATTTACTGTAATTTATCCCAAGGAAATACCTGCATAATTTAGAAATGGTATCTACAATACCATTCATTATATATAATGTTGTTAACCATTTTTCACAATTAGAAATTATCCAAATGCCCACTGACAAGATTATGAGATATATATATATTATACACACACACACACACACACACACACACACACACATACTTGGAAGACTTATCAGGAACCTTTAGACACAAATCTAATGTACTGATGCAGAAATGCATCCATTTTATACTCTTAAAAGAAGAAAGTGAATTCCAGAACAATATGTATTGTATGACCTCAATTTTGGAATAAAACTACACACATATTAAGTCTTGTAAAGACAGGCAATGCTAAAAGTGTTTACCTTTGGGGCCTTGGATTATTGGATTATGGGGTAGCTGTACTTTCTATTTTTTTTTGTACTTTCTATTTTAAATATTTCTATTTTGTTTGCATTTTTTATACAGACTACACATTATTTCTATAAATTAGAAATAAAGGTTTAAAAATTTTTGGTGACTTAGAAGACCCATTCACAGGAGTTATCTTAGTAATAAACTTATAAATATGTTTGTTAGATTTCTTAGCCTCACCTTCTGACCCAAGGTGCTTTCCTGCTCATTGGTATTGAAAACAGTGACATTTTCCAGATTAAATTGACTCTGCAAGTTAAGACCTATTAGAAAGAAGCAGAAAGAAAAGATTTTCAAAGCAAACCCACCAAACAACTGAAGAATACAACTTTGCTGTCATATAACCAAAACAAAGAAAATGATAAATCCAAAATTAAAAGATCAAGTCAGAAATAACACCACACTTGATTTTCAAATCCTTTCTAAAATTCATTTCTTTAAGGTGCCTTCAGAGTACTCAGAATTCTACACAATACATTATAACAAATACAGTTGTCCTTGTTATTAATAGTTTAGAACAATTTTACAGAGTGCAATACAAAGTAATTTATAATTTCCCTGAAGCACAAATAAAAATTGTATTAATCAAAAAGTAAGAGTGTTAACAACATATACAGTAAATAAACCTTAGTTAATGAGAGTCAGGTTTCTCACTGTCAAAGACAGAACTTATAAATGAACATTAATACTGGTACTGGTTTAAACTCCTAGGTTTCACAATGATCTCATGTTTTTTGTTGTTGGTTGTTTAAAAATACACAGGCAGACACAGAAGTAAATACACACACACACACACACACACACACACACACACACACACACGGGTTTGTAATACATACATATCTTTCCTAGCTCTGTCCACCAAGAACCCAGAAGCAGTGATACTCCAGTAGTAATTAGCAGATCTAGGACCCAGATCTTGGCTTCTATATACTATTCTTAAATAAAAGGAATCAGGCTCTTTGGAGAAGTGGGTGATTCCAGGGGTGGGGTAGGGAAAACACAAGATGAGCCGAGACTATCTTCTCATACCAGGAAAACATGAAAGAGCTCCCAATGGGCAAAACTAGAACAATCTGAGTGAGAAACTAAATAATTATATTATGGGATTGTAACCCACAGAATAAAATATCTACATTCACATTAAAACAGGTTACTGAATTAATAATAAGGGAGAGGAGACAACTCTTCCTTATGAAGAATCCCAAGTAATACATGAAGAAGGCATAAGAGAAATCGAAAATCACCACTAGGACAACCTAAAAATCATTGCTGCAGGCAATATTCATTCACTGGTGAATACTAAAATTAGTGGGCAAAAGTCTAAGAAGAAGAGTATTTGCAGAGTCTCCAAGTATTTGCCTTCAAGAATAACAAAGGTAAAAACAGCAACTTAGCAACAGAAAAATATGGTGATCAAGGATAACATTACCAGTAATAAGACATATCAACAACATGTTGAAATGATGCACCAAGAAGGGCATATCACCTCTGTAGTCTTCTTCCCCCAAATCTATACTCAATCTAATTACGAAAAAAATTAGACAAACTTATACTGAAGGACATTCTGCAAAATACCTGACCAGTATTCTTCAAAAGTGTCTAAGTCATGAAAAAAGCAAAGACTGAGACTAGGGAGAGTAAAGCAACATGGCAAGTGACTGCAATGTGGGATCCTGGACTGAATCCTTGAACAGAAAAAAGAAAAACAGTGATGAAACTGGTAAAATCCAAATAAAGTCTTCAGTTAACAGTGCTGTACCACCAATGTTTTGGTAACTGTTTTGGTGCACTGTGGTCATGTAAGAAGCTAACATTAGGTGAGGGGTTATTCAGGTACTCTATTACCTCCTCAATTCTTCTTTAAGTCTAAAGTTATTTCAGAACAAAAAGCTAAAGTTAAAAAAAAAACACTATCAAATCATTAAGCTAGTGAATGAATCTGGTTGCTCATTTAGCAGTGACTGCTTAAAATATTTGTCTATTCTCTATTACTCAATATAGCACATGTAATTCTCATTACATCAAAAATTTCAGGCATACTTCACATGCTAAATTACACACAGAACTGGATTTTTGCAGGTCTTGGGATATACCCTAGTGAATGTCAAGTGCCTACAAATGTTTATTTATTTATTTTTTTTAAAAGATTTATTTATTTATTTTTATTATTTATGATAGACACAGAGAGAGAGAGAGAAAGAGGCAGAGACACAGGAGGAGGGAGAAGCAGGCTCCATGCACCGGGAGCCCGACGTGGGATTCGATCCCGGGACTCCAGGATTGTGCCCTGGGCCAAAGGCAGGCGCCAAACCGCTGAGCCACCCAGGGATCCCTACAAATGTTTAAAAAAGATACTATAAGAAAACACCCCAAAATGCCAACCTGGCTTATGTTAGTGTGCTAGGATTAATTATAAACAGCTTTTCCTCTTCATTTTCCAAATTTTCTGAAATAGGTTATTTTTATAATTTATAAATTACATTTTAAAACACCACTTATTAAAGGATATGTAATGTTTAAAGCTACCTTAAACAACATATTATTATTCTTTCAACCAGTCAATAAGAAAAAAATGGATTCTTTATGTCTTGCCACTTTAGTAATGCTGTACATTGAAAAAAGCGCTAAAGCATTCTTTAAAAAATGAGGAGTTCTATAAATAAAGGGGATGAAGAGCACACTTATCTTGATGAGCACTGAGTAACAAGAGAATTCCTGAATCATTATACACTTAAAACTAACAGAACATTATATGTTAATTATGCCTCAATTAAAAAAAATAGAATGGGGGGAAGCTATAAATAGCACCATGTCAATACTTCTGAAATTTTAGATAATATTCACAAATTCCCAGGGGAAAAAAAAGTTACCAAAACTGTCTCAAGAAAAAAGGAAAAGTCTGAATAATTGCAAATCTGTTTCATAAACCAAACCATAGCCATAATACTTTGTTAAGGATAACTGCTTCAATCGTAAACTCTACCAAACATTCAAGAAGGAAATAAAACACAATTACTCCAATTCTTCTAGAAAAGAAAAATATGAAAACTTCCAATTCATTTTATCAAAGCAGCTTAATTTGCTACAAAAATCTAACAAGATCACTATAGAGAAGGAAATTTATACACCATTCTCTTTCCTGAACTAAAATGACAGATCTTTAAAAAAATTAATATTCCAAATCTAGCTGTATTTTATGAGGCCATATCATAACCAAATTTGGATTATGCAATGCAAAAAAAAAAAAAAAAGGACGAGAGTGGAGGCTGGAAATAACTGGAAGGACCAAAAAAATGGTTGAAAATTGAAACCTTGTTCTTATGTCTTCTGTAACTTCCAGTAAAGAAACTACTTAGGAGTTTTTAGTTAGGAGGGGGCACACTTCATTTCACAAAACACAGCCTTCATTTACCACAGATTTAAAAGGCAATGCGATGTCTGGCACTGTTCTACGCACACAGAACAAGAAGTAAACAACACAAACAGTGGTGCTAAATGCTAAGAAGAGATTTGAAATCAGGTGGTGATAATGGGTGACTGTGGTGGCAGGTTTAGATTAGATGCTGAAAAGAGAGGCTCCCTGAGGAAGTAAAACTGAGACTAACAGCACCGGTTAGTGGCGTGAAAATAGAGAACAAAAAGGTTTGCAGAGACAAGAATTAGTGCCAACACCCTAAGGTTCTACTAACGCTGGTGTTTTGAAGGCATAAAGAAGATTAGATGCCAATTCAATGGGGGAAAGAATAGTTTTTTCAACAAATGATGCCGGGACAGCTGGATATTAACACATAAAAGTATGAAACTGAACTCCTACCTCATACCATATACAAAAATTAATTCAAAATGGACCACAGAGCTAAATAACTTCTAAGAAAACACAAGAATAAATCTGTGTGACATAGGGTAAGCAATGATTTCTTAGATATGACACTAAGAGCACAAGCAACAAACGAAAAAATAGATATACCAAATTTCATAAAAACCTAAAACTTTTGTGTTGCAAACAATACTATCAAGAAGGTGAAAGGAAATCCACAAAATGAGAGAAAATATTTGCAAATTACATATCTGATAAGAGTTTATTATTTAGAATATAAAGAGAACTCATAAAACTAATTAATAAAAAGACAACTCAATTTTAACTCAATTAATTAAAAGACAGCTCAATTTTTAAATTTGAGACAACTCAATTTTAATTTAACTCAATTAGTTAATAAAAAGACAATTCAATTTTAAAAAATTTTAAAATTGAGACAACTTAATTTTAAAAATAAAATAGCCATTTCTTTAAGGAAGAGCTACAAATGATCAGTAAGCACATGAAAAGATGCTTAACAACTCTAGTCATAAGGAAAATGCCATGAGATACCACTTTATACTTACTAAGATGGCGATAATAAAAAACCCAAGACAATAATAAGCATTAACAAGGATGTGGAGACACCTGAACCCACTTGCACTGACGATAGGACTGTAAAATGGTGCAGCTTCTTCAAAAAACAGTTTGGTAGTCCCTTGAGAATTTAAATACAGAGTTACCATATGACTTAGCAATTTCACCCTAGGTATATGCCAAGGAAAAATGAAAATATATGTCCAAATAAAATCTTATAAACAAAAATTCACAGCAGCATTATTCACAATAGGCAAAAAAGCAGAAACAATCCGAATGTCCATCAACTGATGAATGGACAAAAGGTGTTCTATCCATACTATGAATATTAAAAAAAAAAAAGAAATATTGATACATGCTATACCACAGATAATCTTGAAAATGTTATGCTAAGTTAAAAAAGCCAGTCAATAAAAGAACACATATTTCATTATTCCATTTTTTAAATGTCCAGATAAGAAAATCTATAGAGAACAAGGAGATTAATGGTTGTTTAGAACCTGGAGGAGAGGGTAAGAATGATGATGAGTTGGGAATGACAGTTACTGGGTACAGGGTAGGAAAAATGTTCAAAAGTTAGACTGTAGTCATGGCTGCATAACCCTGTCAATATGCTAAAAAACAATGAATTGTACACTTTAAATGGTGAATTGTATGACACATGGACTCACAGGCTGAAAGTTTTTTTTTTTTAAAAAAAAAGTAATAAAAAAGGGTGAGTTTGCAGTAACAGAAGGCCGAATTAGCTAATTAATTCAGATTAATCCTACTAAAGACAAAAACCTTGGATAAATTACATTAATTCCATAAAAATTTACAAGGTATTAACCATAAACCATGTTCACAGCATTGTTCTAGACAATGAAGTTTAAAAAAAAAAAAAAGGTTTAAGAAAAAACTTTCAAAAAAGAGCTAACAAGAAAGTAAGGGATACATGGCAAACATCCAGAAGGCAAGTAAGATAAACAATGCATTGATATGTAAAGCCACTTCCGTCTTGAGGACATATGCCAAATAGGAGAATCAGTTGTAAAACTGAGCTACCCTTTTCATGACTTCCCAAAGCTAGAATGGTAAAAGTAAATCTGGGCCCAAAAAAGGTGGAGAATCTAATAAATCCCACCCCAACCATCTTCAAGGCTGGGAACTCATATGGCTATAACCTTCAAGTTACAGTAAACCAAACTATACTCCAGAGCCAAGTCTCCTCAATGATTGAAGGAAACACAGGACTTAAACTGGGCTGAATTAAGGGAACTCTGGATTAGTGGTAGCCTCCTTCTAAAGGTGCCTAACAGAAGCAATGAAAATTCTATCTGGAAAAATGTATATATCCTAGGCCTCAAAATTAATCCCTCAATATTTTTTCAAATATTACACCCAATGCTAACAAGACACAAAGAGAAGACATCCTGAGAAACAGAAACAAACCCACAAAGACTTAAGGTACTGGAATGATCAGATACATAAGAATGCTTATCCTGGTTTAAAAACTAAAGAACAAGTTTGAAAATATGAGCAGGGAATAAGAAATCTGTAAGTGACATAACCGACTTAAATACCTTTAACAAGTCTTCAGCAAATAAAATACAATGAAAACAACAAAAACTAAAATTAAAAACTCATTTAGCAGCTGATCATTCATCACTTCCAAAGAGTGAACTGCAAAAGCAATCTGAAGAAATTATTCAGAAAGTGACAAATAGAGACAAATAGATAAAAATACAGAAAGAATAAGAGACAGAAGACACAGTGACAAGGTATAATAATATTATGGAAAAAAAAAGAAAAAAAAAAAGAAAGAGGCATACACAATATTTGACGAAATAATGGCTAAAATTTTTGCCAACTGGATTAAAGTTACTAACCCAGATTTAAGATTCCCATAGATCCCAAATATGATAAAAAAAGAAAAAAAAGAAAAAAATCTACAGTAAGATACATCATAGTACAACTGAAAAAACAAACCAAACAAACCTTAAAGAAAAAAGTAAAGAGCAAAGAGAGAGAAAAAAAATCTAGACTATCTTCAAAGAAGTTACACTGGTATTTGTGTTGTCTAGAGAACAATGGAAGAGAAAGGCAGAGTAATGATTATCTTACATATGATTAAATCCTACATCTAGTGCTAACCTAGAATCTTTTATCTATTGAAATCATTCCTTAAGAATAAAAGATTTTCAGACAAAACATAGACCTGCACTAAAGAAAAGTCTTACAGGGATATTTTTCACAACTAGAAGGTCAAAAATACAAGCAGTAAATACCTAGGTAATCTAAATCAATCTTGATTACGTTAAGTAGGAAAGAAAAAACAAGATCTAGCATGACAAAAAAGAAAACACAGAAACCACTGACAACATTTACTATGGGTCTCACTACATGTAGGCACGTTGTAAGCTCTTCAAGTATTTTAATTCATTTAATCTTCACAACATATGAAGTAGGTGGTATATTAGCCTGATATTAAGGAAAGAAGACTGAAGGAAAGAGGTATTAAAATTTGGCATATATGAACAGATTACGGAGAGCCCTGGAGAACTGTTATGTTCCATTTCCGGACTTCGACAGTGCTTACACAAAAATGTGATTCAGAATAATTATAGTATATATTTATTTTATGCACTTTTTATATGAGTGTTACATTTAACACACACAAAAATGGTAAAAGAAATGGAAGGAAATAGGGGTGCCTGGGCGTCTCAGTCATAAGCATCTGCCTACGGTTCATGATCCCAGAGTCCTAGGATAGAGCCCCTGCAGAGCAGGGAGCCTGCTTCTTCCTCTCGCATTCCCCCTGCTTATGTTCTCTCTCTGTCAAATAGATAAAATCTTAAAAAAATAAAAAGAAATGGAAGAAAATAAATGTGCCTAAATAGTGACTATGAGGGAGAAAATGGCAGGAGAAAAATTGGCATACATTATAAAATGAAATAGAGATGTGATAGTGCGTATCTATATTATGTGATTTAACTGCAGATTTTCATTATTAATAAATTTGGAACTTAAAGAATCAACTGTCAAATTACTATGCTGTAGATCTGAAACTAATGTATGTCAACTATACTTAAAAAAAATCAATGACTTTAAGGGTTACCTGTATTATACATTACCAAAAGTATAGTTATTTACTATAACTATAGTTATATTTATTTACTATAAATAGTTATTTACCAATAAAAAAAAGTGACAATTTTCTATGTTTTCAACTTTATAGAACCATTTTACTTGTTATCATCACAGGAGTTTCTAATTCATTAAAAACTGAAAAAGACTCTCCTTCAAAGCATTTATTTAATGTATAAAAGCATACCTGATTTCTCAGATAAAGGGAAAAGCCTGGCCAAAAAGAGTTGAATTCGTCCACAGAAGACTGTATTCTGGGATTTTGATAATCTTCTTAGGAGATCTAACAGCATATGGAAATGAAGGTTATAGGAGATTATTCTATGTTTATTACAACTATACCCAAATTTGTTAATCAGTCTGTCAAGAGTATTTTTCTAAAACAGTTCTCAAAATTAGAATAGAAACTATTGTTCCAAAAAAGCACTAAAAAATTCGGAATAAAATGAATTTAGCATTGGCAAGATAAACTTTACTAAACTTTTTTTGGTTTTAAGCTTATGCCCAGAACTGAAACAGTTTAATTTAAAGTGAATGATCAGTTTTAATAAATCAGTCTGTTACTTAAAACTGAAGATACTAATCTATTTTTAAAATTTTATCACTTATGTTTAATTCAACCATCTGTTTTTCTAGCCACATTTATTATAGAAAACAATCATTTACCACTGAATTACTTACCATTGCACATACGTAGTAAATAATTTTTCCCAGCAGAATAGAATGTATTCTGAAATTAAGATACAAATTATTACTACTGTTCAGAAGTTGTTAGACACTCTTCAAAAATAAGTCACAGAAAGGAAGATATTAAAGAACACTGACATGCACTGAGTCTACCCTACCACTTTCACTTTTTCCCCACAAATAGCATTTTCAATTATATTTTCACATACAGAACAAACATGATACCAAATAACTGTTTTAAAGAAAGTGTGCATTTTCAAATTAATTGTTACTACTCAGTCAAATTTTATATTTGAACTTTTTCTTCACTATGACTCTTACTTAGCCCCTCCAAGACAGTAGTATAATTCCCTCATAAGGACAAACTCTTTGGCAGTCAGCAATATAAAAATATAAGGAAAAAAAAAAGTAAATAAATAAATAAATAAATTGTATCTCCTGAACTCTGGATCTACAGAAACATAATGTTAGCAGAAAAAGAAACCATGGCACTTACTGATTTCCAAGTAGCAACATTTTTTTCCACAAAAGTGAATATTGTGTCACATTGATCCAGAGGAAGACAATCCAAAACATCTCCCAACAATACAAAAGGTGTAGATGCAGTACAAATACCTTCAAGTGGAGCACAAGCCAATTTAAAAGTTTAAAAAATTGTACGGTAAAACAGCCCATGCAAAATAATTCTGAAAAATATCTCAACAGCATACTTTGTCACTCCTAACAAATTTTTAAGAGACAAGAAATGGAAGCAACCTAAAAGTCCCCAAATGGGACATACTTAAGTAATTTTTGGTATGTGCACTCAATAATGATGATGATGATAATTCTTGATACACTTCTAGAGCATTTACTATATGTCAGGCACAGAAAGTGCTTTACGTATACTAACACATTTAATCCTTATAACCCTATGAGGTAGATATTACCTCCAGTTTATAGAATGGGAAAACTGAGACACAGAGAAGTTAAATAACTTGCCCAAGGCCATAGAGCCAGTAAGTGGTAGAGCTGGGATACGAACCCAGGCAGTCTGGCTCCACAGTCTGTTTTCTTCACCACTAAGCTATTCAAAAGAATATAATGCAGCCAATTAAAAACGATGGTTATGACGACTATAATAACTTGGAAAATGCTTATGATATAATGTTAAGTGAAAAAGGCAGGATTCAAAACTGTACGTATATTATGGTTACAACAATAAAAGTTTTTAAAAAAAACTAAAGAAACTAAAAACATATACCAAAATGAATGGTAGTTTTTTAAAGTAGAGAAATTATGAGTAGTATTTTTCCCTTTTGCTCATTTCCAAATGTTCCATAATGTTGCTAAATTATCTTTGTGATTTGATTTACCTTCAAAAAAGATAATAAAAAAGTTTGATACTGATTTCATCCATTAAACATTTAAAATAAAGGCATCATTTCAGGGGAAAGAATGGTAGAGTAAAAAGTTATTTCAAAATTCAATGTTATTTAATTAAAACAATAAATTAAAATATTTTTCAAAGAAAGGGTCATTTGACTAGCTCAATGTACTTTCATCTTCCTGCTCATTCTTTCTTCCATTTTAAAGTAACACTAAGTGTTTAAGAAAAGTAGGCTTTTAAGCATAGTATGCAAAGAAAATATCTAGGGAGCACTGTAAGCCCAAAACACTGTAATAAGTTAAAAAAAAAAAACAAGTAATATATCCAGCTCTATTCTGCACTGGTAGGATCACATCTGGAATGTGATGTGAGGGATACTGCCAAGAACCAGTGGGTGGCATAAGGCAGCAGATTTCAACTCAGTTGAAACTCCTATACTATGATCAGTACAAGGGAAACCTGACAAGACTAAAAGCAATCAAGATAGAAAGCCCCATCAATAGGCATAGATGTTGGATGACCATCTGCCAGGAACATTATAGAAGGGAGCAGGAAAGGCTAGAGATGAGACTGGACTGGACAACTGCTGAAGTCCCTTACCACTTAAGACTCTGAGATACTATATGCCCTGTATACCTAAGAGATTTAAGAATACTCCCTGGCAGTAGTTGCAGCATACTGTGACAAAAGTTAACTCACATTTAATTACAGAACTTAAGAAAATTACCTAGATTTCCAAAAGATTCTGATTGAGTAAAACTAAGCTGAGACCTTGCAGTCTCATTTAAAAATAGAGATTCACTGGTGATTCTGATGAGCTGCATTATAGTGTGATCCCCAGAACTTTCAACAACCTGCACCCCAGCCTCTGCACACCCTCTTTGCTTCACTTAACCTTGCCTACAGATACTCCTTCCTCAGTTCCCATTCTGCCATGTTGATACTTGCACGGTTTTGTACACAATGCTTTTTTCTGCCTACACAGTCTCCCTCCTATCATGTGGCAAATTCCTACTCCATCTTTCAAAGCACACAGTAAATATCAGTGCATCTAAAAAACTCCTGATACCTTTGAACGGGCCACCCCATCTATACTTCTGAAGCACAGTATAAATAAATTAGAGCATTTATCATATCCTGTTTATTTTTATGTAGACTATGAGATTTTGTGGGTAGGTATTTTTGTACTTTTTAAGCAGTAAAGTGTCTGACACTAAACAGAAGCTCAATAAATATTTGCTGAGTTGAATTTAATAAAACATATTTATGGATAATGTGAAAACGTCACAAGAAGAACACAATTAATAATCTCTCTTGAGATGGACTATTCCTCATCCAATTAAAATTAAAAAAGCATCTAAGCTTTTATCATAAGTCCTTATCTTTTTCAAATAAAGTTCTAAAAACAGACTCTGAACTTCAAGCATTAAAAATATTACCAGTCTACAAGAGTAACACATCAAGGTAATCAAAGAACTAAGTAAACTGCTGTTTGGCAAAAACTGGGCAAGGAACACTCCCTACTGCAGAACTCATTCAAGTATGCTGACATGAACATCTTGTATAAAAGTTTAAAGTGTCAAGTCAGAATTTATGAGTTATGCTTAAGTTCACAGAATAACATGCTGCTACACTAGCAGACTACTTTTACCTTGAATGTTCTAGTTTTTGTAGGAATAGGTATCAAAAGAATAAATATGTAATACTTTGCAGATTAAAAGGCATTTTTCACATACATTAAATAAATATTTCAACTACATTTGCTAAAAAGTATGGATGAACTAGTTTTTCACTGTTTCCTTCTGCAAATATTTAATGAGCTCCTTCTATGTGTTAGGCACTGTGTACTTCCTATATGCCTTTTTTAGTCTGGCAATTATCCCCCATGGCCACTGCCCCATTTTAACAGTCCCCTACCTAGTTTTCCTGCCAGCAGTCTCTCCCAATCCAACTCTTCCTCCATAGCTCCCTGTTAGCATGGTATACAAAGCCCTTTACAATGACCCTAAGCTACCTTTCCTGTTTCCTTCCTCACCATTGTTATCATCCTCTCACCCCTCTGCTCCACCCAATTCTTTAGCCAGGCTAAGCTTGGCCTTTACACAGCTTTGTATTCCTTTCTGACAAATCCAGAATCTCTCACATCCCAGCTCCTGTTACAGCTTCCCTTCTAAGACCTCCCTGATTCCTTCAGAGTTTAGAGAGTCTCTTCAATCACACTTCATTCCCACTTCACAGTAATTATACCTCAGTAAAAAATTTACACATCTGTTTCCTCCATCAGCCACTAGGCTACTTATGGGCAGTGATATGTTTTCTTTATCACTAAATGTTTAAGTCCTATCTCAGTACCAGGCACATAGTAGATGCTCAATAAATATTTATTGAATAAATGAAACAACTGGAGAACAAAGAAAGTGTCAAAATGTGTGCTGCGTACTAGAAACGAGAAGTGTGAGCTAATTTCGTTGGGACAACTTCTTGGCAAAGGTGGTAGGCAGAATTTGAAAAACGAACAAAATCATATAGATGGAGAGGTATAAGGAAAATAACTTTTAAATAAAGCATGTCACATCCATGATTACTTTAGAAAAACAATGCTGTACTTACCTTCAGTTACTCCCCCAATAGCAAGAGAAATAATAGCTAAAACGTTTTCACATGATGAATGATTTATCTACCAACAGAGGAGAAAACAATTTAATTTAGGAGCCAGAGTCCAGACTAGTTTGGTAACAATAAAAACATATCCTTTGACATTAAAGTATCAGAAACAAAAGACAAACCTATTTCTTGCAGAAAATAAAATTACTAAGATGAAAATATAAAAAACGAGTTAACAGTAATAGAATCACTAATCGCAAAAATAGATCAAGTAAATAATAAGGGGGTGATTCACTTAAAATCCAATGATCTTAGGAAGATGGTTACATTAGCATGATTATGGCTACAAGCTAATCAAGTAAACAAGCACTGAGGCCATAACTCAATCAATGGCACAGGGCAAAGACAGGGCCAGGGGAATTAACTGCACTGTTGCATCAATATGTCTGAGGGTTTTATTTTACTTTTTTATTTTTATTTTTTTTTTTTTAATTTTTATTTATTTATGATAGTCACAGAGAGAGAGAGAGGCAGAGACACAGGCAGAGGGAGAAGCAGGCTCCATGCACCGGGAGCCCGATGTGGGACTCGATCTCGGGTCTCCAGGATCGTGCCCTGGGCCAAAGGCAGGCGCAAACTGCTGTGCCACCCAGGGATCCCTGCCTGAGGGTTTAAAAAAAAAAAAGGGAGGTAGTACTTAGGTTCCATAACATTATAGAAACTAGAACTTTTTAAGTATTCATTATGTGTTGTTTTATATAACCCTGAAGAAGGTTATACACCCTCTTACATGGGAAACTGAGGCTCAGAAAAGCAAAGTAACTTGTGGAATGCCTCATAACATGACTAGGTCTGAAGAAGAGGAAAAAAATGAGTTTTGATGCCAGAACTGTTTAAAAGGAAGGGACACTGTATTGTACCCATTAGAAAAGGATCTAGCTTCTTGGGACACAACCTTCACATAACCAAGAATAAACTGCTGAAAGTTTTCCTTTCCTTTGGGTGCCCCCCTAATGGTAAATAAATTCAGAGTTTTCAAGTTTAGGTTAAATTTTTCTACCAAAGTTGGATAGGCTCTGGCTATTTTTGTATGCTAATGGATGAGGATGCCACAGGAAAATGAGGGCATGGAATCTGAGTTCCCATGCTAAATATCCTTGGACTAGACCTTTTATGCTACTAAAGGATGTGTCACTGTTTATTGAGCAAAGCGAGAAAGTCCACCTTCAAATTATAGTGCTTTCTTGCTCAGGAAAACCTCATCAACTTTTCTTATATTCACTTGTAGAGGGATTAAGGGTTTACCCCTTAAATTGTACTTGTGCTGTCAAAATGCTTAACTATTACATAATTCCTATACTATGATCAAGTCAGCTTTCATAAAGTAGCAAGCTCACTGCAGAAAAAATAATCTTGTTTAAATATCCATTCTGAGAATAAAAGCAATTTAAAAATAACATTTATTAATTTAGCAGCAAAATTTTGACAAGGAAAACATACTTACAATTTCTTCTTCTAGAACACCTCTGAAAGCTTGGTCAAGGGTACATTTTTTTTCATTTTCACTATTAAAAACAAAAGACACCTGCATTTTTAAACAGCTCAAGGTTAAGTATAAAGATCTGGGCAAGTGTATTTCATGGATATCAATGCCTTACCTGCCAGGTAATTGGCTGAAGGTATTCAACAATGGCTTGATATTTTTGTTGTTCAGGGCCTCTCTGGTAGACTTCTAGAAAAATAAAAATAGCATGTAAGTGGAAAGATTTTTGCCTATTATTTACTGAAAAACATCACTCATCAACAGTATGTTTAACTAGAAACAGACTTGGGAAAAACTATCAGTCATTCCATCAATAATTCTTATTCAAATGCCACTTAATGATGCAAACTCTAATCACTTTAAATTTGACAAGAGCTTACCAACTAGACTTTCTCATTCCAGGCTTTCCCTCCCTACCATTTCTTTACATATCACATTCATGAAAGTATTCTACTTTTTTTTTTTTTTTAATCTCCAAATGGCTCCTTATTTACAGGCTTTGGTTTTAAAATTTCACAGCTCCCTCTCAAGGTCCTTGATGCTATCACCTTCAATCTATCCAATCTTATTTCCCACTACCATCTAACATACAGTTTCCACTAAGGTCTAGACATTTTTTCATTATTTTCTACCAAGCTCACTCTAGTGTATTCATTCACTGTTATTCCCACCTGCTCATGCAAATCCTATCCATTCTTTAAGACCCATCTCAAGTCCCATCTTCTCTAGTTTTGCTCAGCCCAGTCTCTAACACACAGTCAACACTGAATACCTGCTAATTGTCTTAGTCATAAATGAAAGTCAAAACAATAAAAAGGGGATTCTGACTCAGTAGCTAGAGCATGTAACTCCTGACGTCAGGGTTGTAAGTCAAGCCCTACTTTAGGTGTAGAAATTATTTAAAAATAAAACCTTAAAAAAAAGAAATATGAAAGACAAAAATATTGGAAAGTCTTTCATTCTGTAGAAACTCACATACACTTGGAAAATTATCTCACTACCCCCAGGGATTCAATTTACACTGGAAATGTCCATTCCTGACTCTGCCAAGAGTAGACTGTATAATCCTCGGCATATCTCCTTATCTCTTTGTGCTTCAATTTCTTTACCAGTTAAATAAGGGGGCTGTCGGGCAGCCCTGGTGGCCCAGCAGTTTGGCGCAGCCTTCAGCCCAGGGCCTGATCTTGGAGACCCTGGATCGAGTTCCACATCGGGCCTGCATGGAGCCCGCTTTTCCTTCTGCCTGTGTCTCTGCACCCCGCCCCCCCCCCCCGTGCCTCTTATAAATAAATAAATAAATAAATAAATAAATAAATAAATATGCTGTTGTAGATGCTTATTACTAACAGCAGCAGTGGCATCACCTGGGAACTTAGAAATACAGACTTTCAGGCTCTATTTCAGACCTACTACACCAGAATCTACATTTAACAAGATCTCCAAGTGATTCCACTGCACATTACACCTTAAGAAGCACGGGACTAGATGATCTCAAATTAAATGGTCCCCTCCAGGACTAGTATATTGGATATTTATTTTCTTTTTTTTTAAGATTTTATTTATTTATTCATTAGAGACACAGAGAGAGGGGCAGAGAGAGAAACAGG
Organism: Nyctereutes procyonoides; assembly: GCF_905146905.1. NCBI lineage: Eukaryota > Metazoa > Chordata > Mammalia > Carnivora > Canidae > Nyctereutes > Nyctereutes procyonoides. Next base: position 40,128,070 of record NW_026575044.1, read on the forward strand.
CTCCTCACAGGGAGTCCAATGTAGGACTCGATCCCAAACCCGGGGATCACGCCCTGAGCCGAAGGCAGACGCTGAACCACTGAGCCACCCAGGCGTCCCCATACTGGATATTTCTAACAATTACTCTTAGCAGAATTTCAGAGCACCAGGGATTGCAGAAAAACATACAGAAAGAAAAACGATTCTGGAGACATAAACAAGACATTACTTGGTTAACAAACGAACGCTCTTTGAATGGGGTAAAAAAATAATGTGCACACAAGAAAACTTTATTCTGGCGTCACTAAAACTAGGTAAGCACAGTTAACTATTCAAGTAGTTGAATCATAACTTGAAATATTGGCGCAAATGCTAAAAACAAATACAGGCAAGCAACTTAGAACAGGGTTCTTCATGCTCTGATGGGCAACGTAAAATGAACACTGGGTCTGACGTCAGAAACACGAGCGAAGTACATCACCTTACTTTTTTTTTGGGGGGGGGGTGTGATCTCAATTTCCAGCTCATCTACCAGGCTTTAATAGAACTTTGCCTACTTCACAGTGCTATTCTAAGAGTTAAATACGCTAACATGAAAACGCTCTGTAAGGCTTTCCCCAAATGCTCAAACTACTCTTCCAAACTGTGTAAGTATAAAATGACATCCGGCAACAATCCCCAAGCTGATCTCTCTGCCTTTTCCTACTTAGGATCTCGTTAATCTCTTGGGAGCGAGATACGGAAGGCTAAAGGCTGGTGAATAAGCGACCGAGATCCACGACTTGGCAGCTGAGGCGGCGGAGCGCGAGCCAGTCCCCTGGGCTAAAATCACTCCCGCCCTCACCCGTAAGCAATTTTGGAGACACCTGTCCGGCTAAGCGAGCGCTGCGGAAGAGCTCGACCGCACCGGAGGTCGTGTGCGGATGAGCCCTCCACGCGGGGCACAAAGGCGCCCAGACCGCGAGGTCCAGAGACCTGCCGACAGGAGGACGGAGGCGGACAGCACGGGACGCACCGAAGAGGCAAGTAATGCGTCTTTCCCACCTCCCCGCCCCCGACGGGGCCGGGAGCCGACGCCGCGGGGCACACACCTCAGTTCCCGCCTTACTCCAGGGCAAAATTCGAGTATTTTCTGTGAGAGGAGGAAAAAGATAGAGCCAGGTTAGAGCCGCACCCTCCCACAGGCCACTAACCGTGAACCGCGTCCGCGCTTCGGGCAAACTGAAGAGCGGCGGCGTCGGAGACATCTTCTCGGCTGCGCGTGCCCGCCGCCGCGCTGCGGCGCCCGCCGATGACGTCAGGCGGGAGCACCGAGATTGCGGTGTCCGAGCGCGGCTAGAGCGGCCTGGGAGCCGAGGGCTAGGCCCGCTGGCTGCCGGGAGCCTCGCTGGTGACAGTGCGGCCGGCCGTTGGCGGGGCTGAGTCAGCCACAGCGTGCTCGGTCCGGATTCGTGGAGCGCCCTCGGGGTGACGGCATATGGGCGTCCTTGCCCTGTCGGCGTGGTGCTGCCTGGCGGGGACTAGGCCAGCGCGCGCACCTGCGGTGATTTTCCGGCTTTGGGGAAGCTGGGCGAATGGCGGCCAGTCAGGCTACTGAGTCGCGCGGGAAGGTCACCTGAGTCGCGCGGGAATCCAGGGCAGGTGGGTCGTCCGGGGGTGCCCCTGGCGGGTGAAGTGGGGGCAGCGCCTGTGAGCCCCGGACGGCAGTCGTTCTCGCCGAGGGAGTGCTCTTAGCTGCTGCCTTGCTGAGTAGTTAGTCCACCGACCCTGTAGCTTAGGAGCAGTTCCCTCTTCCGTGAAGTAGAAATAATGCCCGTTTTACAGGACTGTGGAAAAGCACCAATGAAATAATGAAAGCAAATGTGGCTTCTCTGGGACTAGAAGTATTTTTTTCTTTTAAGATCTTATTTGTTTATTCACGAGAGACACAGGCAGAGGGAGAAGCAGGCTCCACGCAGGGAGCCCGACCTGGGACTCGATCCAGGGTCTCCAGGATCACGCCCTGGGCTGACGGCGGCGCTAAACCGTCTGAGCCACCCGGGCTGCCCCTCCTTGTCAGTCAGTATCTTAGTATCCGTTGACTTTTCTGCATATAGAGGCCTCTGCCGAGAATTTGCAGTTCTGGGCGCTCATTTGCAAACGGGTGGCACCCGTTCCAAAAATGCTTTCTCCTCAGCAGTTTCCTCCCCTGTCGCCTCACTGGAGAGGCGTGGCCAGTGAGACGCCAAGCGGCACTAACTTTCTCGGTTGGAATCGTGCTGCGGGGAAAGCAGCACCGACCTGAACACTCAGTCCTGTTCCCTCCCATGTATACCTTCTCCCTTCATTGTCATCTAATAAGAATACAGGAAGCTTAACCAAAAGATAACTTTGCATAGTTTTGCCCTTAAGTGGGAATTGTCAGACAGTGGTGGCTACCTGAAGCATTACAATCTTGTTTAGGAATCAACTGAATCATTCAAGTTTGAGTGTATGACTTAAATTCCAAATCGGCTGGAAAAAACAAAACAAAACAAAACCCAAACCTGGTATTAACTGATTTAATAGGTAGCTGATGTAATAAGATTATTATTATATTACAGATGATTATTAACTGGAGCACAGCTAAGACCTAAAAAGTAAATAATTTTTCTGGGGACGCCTGGGTGGCTCAGGGCTCCGGGATCGAGTCCCACGTTGGGCTCCTTGGATGGAGCCTGCCTCTCCCTCTATCTATGTCTCTCATGAATAAATAAATAAAATCTTAAAAAAATAATAATTACAGTTTACGATTTCTATCATGAGCAATTTAGATCATAGCTACCATAAGCGACCAAAGGAGAGAATCAATACCATATTTGGTGGTCAAGGAGCCTTTGTGGAGAAGATAGACTATGAGCTGGTCCTTGAAAACTGGACCTGGCAAAGAGTGAATAGGAGAAACCTTCCCAATGGAAGGAATGGTATGAGCAGAAGTGTGGAAGGGAGAAGGCACAAAGATAGCCATTTATTTTGACTATGACATTGGGTTCTGCACAGAAATAGAGCTGAAGAGTTAAGCTGGAACTAGATTGTATTAATGTTTGAGGCCAAAAAATGTTACAGGTTTAAAAATGGCTTTTATGGAGGCACCTGGGTGGTTCAATATGGTTAACTGTCTGCCTTTGACTCAGGTCATGATCCCAGAGTCCTGGAGCCTGCCATTCCCCCTGCTTATGTTCTCTCTCCCACTTTGTCAAATAAATAAAATCTTTTTTTCAAAGAATGGCTTTTATAGCAAGTTATTACTGGCAGTATATTTTGGCGTGAAGGAGAAAAATGAACTGTTTTCCTGCTAATTAGCAAAGCAACATCAGATAAAAGAGTAGGGAAAAAAAGGTAATCATTAGGTGACAATGGGGAGTTATGTTTGATGAGTGCGGATTTTAGCTTGGGATGACAAAGTTCTAGAGATGGATAGTCATAATGATTGCACAACAATGTAAATGTGCTTAATGCCACTGACTTTTATGCTTAAAATAATTAAAATACTAAATTTTATGTATGTTGTACCACAATGAAAACTTGAAAAGAAAACCGTTTTTTAAAAAGGCAGCAGTCTGCTACTAGATAACTTAAAAAGGGCAAAAACATCAAAAGCATTGGCATGATCTTGAGAACTGAAGATTATATTCACTAAGGCCAAGAAGTAGAGAATGCAGTTTTTGAAAGGTGTGCACCAAAAATCACTATAGTAAAAATATTTTAGCATTTAGATCATGTTAATTAATGCTTTATAATTCCAAATGCACTCAACATGAGGTATCTCGTATGGTCCTCTATATGATATTTTGAGGTGTGTAATATTACCTACAATACAATTATCCTACAATTATTCCATCCATGAGGAAACAAACTCAAAGAGAGGGTTCGTGATAGAGGCAATCAGCAAAATAAGACCAAGAGTTTTGATTCCAAATTTTGTGCTCATTACACTGTTACATTGTCATGAATAATGCTCAAGTTTTACTGAGTACCTCCTTATGACACTTTCTTGTATTTCAGTTCCTTACAACAGTATTGCACATAGTTATGTAACAGTGAGGAAACAAGTTCATCTGTCCTAGCTCACTTGGCTAGAGAAAGCTAATTTGGGATTTGGGCCTAGCTTTAATCCCAGAGCCTGTATTTTTCTCAAGTCTTAATTCTGAATCATTATCAAACCATAAACCATTATTGTCCCATAAATTATTGCCTTACAGTCAGATAAGGGTGAGGATCACATTGTTATGACAAAACATTAGGGGTCTTCAAAAGTATGTAATAACACTCAAAAGGCAGACATCCAATGGCACATAACAACTTCACTTACAGTTTTTGAACACCTGTTTTTCCTGGCGAGGTAAAGTGGACCAGGGACTACCTCCAATGAGAATTCTAGGCTTGGTGGTTTAGGTAAGTTCTAAGCAGTCACATCACTATTCTTGTCTTTGGTGTCCTTTCACTGGGATTCATGTTACCATTGGCTTGATGACAGAAGAGGACCAAGCAGACAGCTTAGCTTTTTTTGTTCTTGTCTTTATCCTGTAGTCTAGGCCTAAGGAAACTTTTTGTTCTGTGCTCACCGCTACATGAGGATCCATTAGAGCTTTTGCTGGTTCAGGTTTTGGGCCCCAGGCATCTCTCTCTTTCTCTCTCTAACTTGAATGGATTGAAATAGAGAACTGATGTTTGAGAGGAAAAGTTGAGCAAACAAAATGAGACTCCTGCATTTGGAGTGGAGTAAAACTTCAAAGAATAAAAATGGAAGACAGATGGCACATTGTATGTATTTGGAACTTAATTTTTGTGGCAAAACGGGAATTATATGAAAAGTATGTGTGGCTACTGTATTTTTATAAGGTGGTGGCAGTTTTCAAGCATTTTATATTGTTAATATTGTGCTAGTCATTTGATACACATTGTCTACTACCTACCAGGCACAAGTACAATATTACTGGATTATATATCTAGTATTATATTTTATTAAGTTCTAAGTACTGTAAATATTATCTAGTGTACATTGTAAAATCCTATGTGGTAAGCTTGGTTGAACCACACAGATGAGGTGAGAATAGAAGTCACAGAAATGGATGAATAGATGACTTCTTGCCCTGATAAGTCCAGCCTCCCTACAGAGTTAGGTAGAGAATTTGCCTGAAATTGTGCCATTGCTTGGCTTGTTCCTCTCTCCTGTCCTAATACTCTCTCTCCTTCCCTTACTTAAGCTTCTCCTGGCAGCACCTAAATGATTTGCCCACAAATTCTTACTTCAGGTTATGTTCTGAAGGTTCTGACTGTTAAGTTTGGGTTTACCAAGAAGCAGACACCAGCATGGGATTAGTGTGCAAGAGTTTATTATGAAGGGAGCAGGAGCAGACAGAAAAGCCCATGGACCACAACATGGACTTGATACCTGTGGAAGGAAAGAGGGAAGGGAAGAGGGTGAGGTAGGAAGTTTCTGAGTGAAGTGCAGCTCCAATATAGGTCTGACTTTGCCAATGAGGACAAGTCAAGTCCAATTTCTTGTCAGAAGAGTCTTGCAGTTTTCCAGAATGAGCCTGAACTAGGACCTTGCCATGCTCAGTTATTGACTAGAAGCAGCCCTCAGTAAGTTTGGCCTCCGTGCCACTGTGGTGGATCCAGAGGCTAGCTGCTAGGGCTGTTGGTCATTTGTGCTCCCTACAGCAAAAAGATCTGAGTTGAGCATTTTCAGGGCCACCACAGTATCCTAGGGTATTCATATAATAATGTTTTATTCATTCATTTTTGGAAAATATTTTCATTTGTTTATTCTTAACAGTAAATATGAACCTGGCACTTGTATGAAACAGAAGAGTTATTGCCCTCAGGAAGCTTTTGTTCTGTGGGAGAGCAGATTTTTTTAAAAAAAGTAAATAAAAATATAACAGAATTTAAGCACAACAGCACTCAAGCAATGCTATAAATTCCTGCATAGCATTTATCACACAATGAAATCCTAAGTGCTTTACATGTGTGAACTCCTTTAATCTTCCCAGCAAACTTAAGAGATTTATTCTTTATTAGTCCCAGGTTACAGGTGAAGAACTTGAATGGTGCTGAAGTAACTTAGCCCCCATGGTCACTCAGAATCAAAGGAGTGTGAGACTCAGGCAGACTGTGCTTGGGCAGTATGTAAATAGAATTGTTAGAAAAGACTTCTCTGAGGGAATCATGTAAGTTAAAACTTAAGGGATAGAAAGGCATTAGTAGTTGTATTTGAGAGAGTGGGATTTGGCAGGGGAAAGCAAGAAAACATTCCAAGGAGAAGGTACAGTGTGTGCAGTGGCTTGTGTTAGGAAGGAGGCTGTTAGCATATTTGAGACCTGAAAGAAGGTATTATGGGAGCACGATGGAAAAGCATTAGACAGTAAGGTTGGAGAAATGGACAGGACTGGATTGTTCAGGACTCTGTACTTCACTGGAGTTTCATTCTCCTCTATATGGTATACTATAGCCTGGAATCTCATTGAACACACAAAAGTTTGTTTTAAAAGTTCTCTGTTTTTCCATAAATTGTTTCAAAGGTGAGTCATTTTCTTTCATTGGCCACCTTGCTTCCACTCTGGAGCATCTGATTTCCTTCATGTTAGTGGTGATATCTCATTATGTATTCATGTTTATAAGTGAAGGTCAAAATTGCTCAATCATAAGAGCTATTTCAGGGGCTGTTCCACTCCTCACTTGCCATTCCCACCCCCTTTCACCCCATTCTTGTAATAGACAAAACAATGGTGGGCATATGACCGGGCCAAGCTAGCAGTAAGTCTTTGAAATTATTTTTCTGTGTCTGAAAAATATGGCTATCATTAGAGTTCTTTTTTATAAACAGTAGGGAAACCTACTGTGGTTAGTGTTTGTAAGTAAAGTAAGTTTTTGGGAGGGTATCAGGAAGCTAATACAACAAAGGTTAAAGTTTGGGCAAGCCTCAATGGAAGCAAGATATACCATCGGTCTTAATGATGCCCTTGCTAATGCCATCTCCAATGGCTTGGCTCTACTCCTGGTTTCTGTGGTCCATGGACACTTGCCATCACATCACTCAACACCCATCACCACACCATGCTGCCACAGCTGTTCTGTATCACCTCGAGTCCTAAAACCTCTTCCTCTAGTTTTGAGATCATGACTGGGAGTATCTGATTGGCTATACTCAGCTCTTGTGTTCATGCTCTAGTTTCCAGAGAAGAGGAAAAGTGATACCTGTTCTTCCTTACCTTTTGTGACACACAATTTACCAAAACTGACAAAGAAATAGGACATAGAATACAACTATTTTAAAGAAATTGAATGTTTAATAAAAACATTTCCAGAGGGGGAATCCCTGGGTGGCTCAGCAGTTTAGCACCTGCCTTTGGCCCAGGGCACGATCCTGGAGTCCCAGGATCGAGTCCCGCGTCGGGCTCCCAGCATGGAGCCTGTTTCTCCCTCTGCCTGTGTCTCTGCTTCTCTCTCTCTCTCTCTCTCTCTCTCTCTCTCTCTCTTTCCCTATGTCTATCATGAATAAATAAATAAAATCTTAAAAAAAAAATTTCCAGGGAGCAAACTCCAGGTCTAGATGGCTCCACTGGTAAATTCTATTATAGAAGAAATAATATTAATTTTATACAAGGTTTTTTAGAGAGTAAAACATGAATAGACATTTACCAACTTGTTTTTTAAGCCTAGCATAATTCTGATTTCACAGTCTTAAAAGTATAAGAAAATAAAATTTTGGACTAATGTCCCTTATGAACTTATGTATAAAAATCCCAAAAGAAAAAAATCCAACAATACATCAAAAGGTGAGTACATCATGAACAAGTAAGGTTTATATCAGGAATATAAGTTTGGTTTAATATTTGAAATATATGTAATTCACCGTGTTACCAGAATAAAGGAGAAAAAATATAAGCATCTTTATAGGTACAGGAAAAGTGAAAAAACTTAACATCCATTCATAATTTTTTAAAAAAATCAACAAAGTAGAAATAAAAAGGAATTTTTCAATCTGATGAAAGGTATCTTAAAAAATCTTAAGGTAACATAATACTGGTAAAATATTGAAATCTTTGCCCCTAAAATCTGGAAGATAATGATGTTCACATTCATCACTTTTTTTTTAACTTTTTTTTTTTTAAAGATTTTATTTATTCATGAAAGACCAGAGAGAGAGGCAGGCTCCATGCAGGAAGCCCCATGTGGTACTTGATTCTGGGGCTCCAGGATTATGCTCTGAGCCAAAGGCAGACGCTTAACCACTGAGCCACCCAGGTGTCCCCACATTCATCACTTTTATTCAACATTGTAATGAAGGCCGTAGCCAATGTATTAACACAAAAAACAACAAAAGACAAGAATTCAACAGGAAGAAATAAAGGTGTCTATTTGCAAATGGCATAATTTTTTTTATGTAGGAAATTCAAAGGCATAAAAAAAGCATATAAAAATGAACTATTAGTACTTAAGTTTGACAAGATAACAGGATATAAGATCTGTGTTTTGTTTGTAGTAATTCTAAAATTTTGGAAAATAATGTTTAAAATAAATATCATTTTAATAAGATAAACCACATCAAATGCCTAGGAATGAATTTAATATAAAATGTAAAAGAATTTTAAAACATTGCTGAGATAAAGAAGACATGAATAAGTGAAAAAAATGAATGATGTTGATGGATTTGAATATTCAATACTGAAAAGCAGTGTCATTTCTTCCCAAACTGACGTGTAAATTCAATAAATTCTTAATTAAAAATTCCAGCAAGCATTTTGTAGAAATTGGCAAGCAAATCTTAAAATTTACAAAGACCTGCAAAGGACTTAAAGTAGCTAAGATAATTTTGAAGAAGAGCAAAGAGGAGCTATGCTACCAAATTTGGAGATTTTATATAAAGCCATTGTAATAATGTCAATAAAATAATGATAAAAAAGTAGACCAAAGGAACAAAAGAGTCCAAAAATAGATTTAAACAGTTGGTCACTTGATTTTTTAAAAAGATTTTATTTATTTATTCATGAGAGAGAGAGAGAGGCAGAGACACAGGCAGAGGGAGAAGCAGGCTCCATGCAGGGAGCCCGACATGGGACTCGATCCCAGGTCTCCAGGATCAGACCCTGGGCTGAAGGCAGCGCTAAACCGCTGAGCCACCTGGCTGCCCCAAGTTCACTTAATTTTTAATAAAAGTATAAATAGAATTCAATTTAGAAAAGAAAAATCTTTCTTTTTTTTAAGATTTATGTATTTATTTATGATAGAAATAGAGAGAGAGAGAGAGAGAGAGGCAGAGACACAGGAGGAGGGAGAAGCAGGCTTCATGCCAGGAGCCTGACGTGGGACTCAATCCCGGACTCCAGGATCACGCCCTGGGCCAAAGGCAGGCGCCAAACCACTGAGCCACCCAGGGATCCCGAAAAGGAAAATCTTTCTTTTTTAAAGATTTTATTTATTCAGTTGAGAGAGTGAGAGCAAGCAAGCAGGGAGTGGGAGGTACAGAAGGAGAGGGAGAGAATCTCAAACAGATTCCCTGCCAAGCATAGAGCCCAATGCGGGGCCTGATTCCATGACCCTAAGATCATGACCTGAGCCAAAACCAAGAGTCCAATGCTTGTTAAGCAACTGAGCCACTCAAAGTGTTCTGGAAAAGGAGGATCTTTTTAATAGATAGTGCTAGAGAATTGAATATTCACTTGGGGGAAAAAAAGAACCTTGGCCTCTACCTTTCATTATGTACAAAAATAACTTTGAAATTCAGTGAAAAAGAGAGTAGAAAAACAATAGAAATGAAACTAAGTTGGCTTTTTGAAAAGATAAAGTTGACAAACCTTTAGCTAGATTAAAAAAAAAACAGACTCAAAAATTAATGAAAGAGAAGATGTTGCAATTGATGTCACAGGAATGAAAAGGATCATGAGACTACTATGAACAATTATATACCACCATACTTGATAACCTATCAGAAATGAGTAAAATACTAGAAACAACTTACCAAGAATGAATCATGAAAAGGGCAGCCCAGGTGGCTCAGTGGTTTAGTGCCACCTTCCGCCCAGGGCGTGATCCTGGAGTCATGGGATCCAGTCCCACACTGGGCTCCCTGCACGGGCCTGCTTCTCCCTCTGCCTGTCTCTCTGCCTCTCTCTCTGTGTGTGTGTCTCTCATGAATAAATACATAAAATCTTTTTTTTAAAAAAAATGAATTATGAAGAAATAAAGCCTGGTCAAACCTGTAATTAGTAAGGAGATTAAATTTAGTAAATCAAAAACCTCCCAATAAGCAGAAGCCTACGACCAGATGGTTTTACTGGTGAATTCTATCAAACATTTAAAGAATTAATGCCAAGCCTTAAATTCTTCCAAATAATTGAAGAGAAGGTAATACTTCCAAATGAGGTCAACATTACCTTGATACCAAAGCCAGAGGAAGACCTGCAAGAAAGGAAACTACAGGTCAATATCCTTGATGAAGACAGATGCAAAAATGCTTCACAAAATACTAGCAAGCCAAATTCAATAGCATTAAAAGGATTATACCCCACGAGTAAGTGAGATTTATTCCTGGAATGCAAGGATATACATATGCAAATCAATAAATGTAATAATGCACCACCTTAATAGAATGATAACAATTATGTGATAATTTCAATAGATGCAGAAAAAATTAAATTCCTTTCATGATAAAAACTCTTAACAAATTAGGTATAGAAGGAATTTACCTCAACATAATAAAGGTCATATACGGAAAGCCCACAGCTATCATACTGACAGCTTTTCCTCTAAGCTCAGGAACAAGACAAAAATGTTGGTTCACAGGGTCCTCAGGAGCTTCCGAGTTATAATCTGAAAATGGACCCCACATGCAGAGGGCAGGAAAAGACTGAAGAAAGAGGCAGGCCACTCCAGATTGGTAGGTGGTGGGTTTACTAAGCAAGGGAACTTATGTATGAAGCTTGACTTGGATGGCAGCAAGAATGTAGATCTCCATACCTGCCCACTGAATCTTAAAAGTTTATATAAAGGCCTTAACTGGGTTCAGTCACATATACTGTCCAGTTAGTCTTAACATCACATCACTATCATGAGGCTATGCTTTTGGGGCAACCTCAGGGAGAAGGGAAGCCAAGCAGAATGCACATTCCATGGACAGGGGAGAGGGCGAGGAGCTTCTGATTGTCAGGTCCAGCTCAAGGGATCAACTGACTGTTATGTCATCTCGATGACACCCGCCCCCGGCAACACTCTTCCTCTTGTGATTTGCTTTTATAATCTCACATGCCCCCTTCTTCTGCAGTGGGCCTTGAGCAGTCAGCAAGGGGTTTCACTGGCCTGGATGTGGCTATCCAGCTGCATTATGGGCAGTTGCCTCAGCAACAATATAGGCACATTTAAGAGAAAACAGAATAAGACAATAATTTTTTAAATCAGTGACAATTTTTTTTCACCAGGACTTATTTATTCTCTAAGCCAGAGGGTCAGATCACCTAGGGTATTTCCTTGTGTCCTGTGTTTTAAATAAAGATGACACATTAGCAGAATGTGTAAGATGAAAATTCATTTTAATGTAATTGAAAAGGAATTTTGGTTATTGCTGTGATATACATTGCAAAATTATGACTGATAACATTGTACCAGGACACACCAGATTTTTAGGAATTTCGTACAAATAAGAAAGAAACTTTAGCATCGTTTCTTATTTGACAATGCTTTCCATGAGCTTTAATGCATTCAAATATTGCATAGTTATATAAAGTGTAACTCTTTTAATGGAGAGACTCTGTTTTCTTAAGTAGTCAAAGACCTGATAAAGGCAAAACACAGAATCTTTGTTTTTTATGGTAGATTACATCAAAGATAAAAACCTTTTTTCCAATTTCTTATTAAGAGCAGACAATCTCAGAAAACTTTGTCCTTTTAGTGGAGAGAAAACCAAATTGTAATTTTCCACCAGTATACTTTTGGTATTAAAATACTTCTTTTTCTTTTAACCTTTTTAACCTTTTCTGTCTCTTTTTTTTCTTTTTAACCCTGGGCAGTGTTTTGCATCTCTACTGAGGTTTACATTTCAAAGACATAAGATTTATGACCTCAAGGGACAGAGGAATAATATAAGTTTTCTTCTAAGAGTTTTTTGGTCATTGCTATTTAAAATTTTCCTTTATACTAGGGGTCAGTTGGCTTGGGTGTGAGTCCATCAATCACCACATCTTCCTCTTCATAATTTTTACAGAGATTCTGCCTCTTAGCATCCAAATCAGGCTTTATCCAAAGCACCTTGTGCCTTCCTAGCTTTTCAAAAACACTTATAAAATAGTCTCCAGGGCAGCCCCTGTGGCCCAGCGGTTTAGAGCCGCCTTCAGCCCAGGGTGTGATCCTGGAGACCCGGGATTGAGTCCCACATCAGGCTCCCTGCCTGGAGCCTGCTTCTCCCTCTGCCTGTGTCTCTGCCTTTCTCTCTCTCTCTCTCTCTCTCTCTCTCTCTCTCTCTCTCTCTGTGTGTGTGTGTCTGTCATGAATAAATAAATAAAATCTTAAAAAAAATAGTCTCCAACTTATTACACTGATCTCCTATTTTGTCTGCTAGCCCTAAAGCTAGCAGACCAGTGGACACTTGCACTTCCTTCTCTAACCTTAGCTCTTCTAACTTTCTAACTTAAGCTTCAGCCTCTAGTTGGGCATGATGGCCAGCTTAATTGCACGTAGTAGAGGCCAAGCCACCATGGCAGCCATGTTTCCCTACTTTGCTGCAGTGTGCAGTTTCTCAAACTAGCTCATTAAAGCATTTAATTAAAATAATTAAAGTATTTTTGTGGTGTCCCTGCACTCACATGGTAGTCCACAAGCATCTGATGTACAGGCTACTCCACCTACAGAGAGGTCGACAGCCAACTTAGGATTTTCTCCATGAATTCCTCTTTCCCAAGGCCCATTTCTTTGTTTTCCTGTCTGGCTCACCAATTGTTGGTTCACAAGCTGCTTAGGAACTTTCCCTGGTTTACTTTGAAACTGGCCCTTATACATGGAGGGCAGAGAGAAACCAAAGAAAGAGATGGGCCACTTCAGATTGGTAGTGGCAGGTTTAATAAGCAGGCAACATACATCCGAGGTTTACCTTTGGTGGCTGCAAGAGGAGTAGATCTCTGCACCTGCCTGTCAAGTCTTAAAAGTTTATACAGAGGCCCTAACTGGTTTTAGTCACATAAACCATGCAGATGGTCTCAATATCACATCACTATCACAAGGCTATGTCCTTGGGGCAGTGTCTAGGAGTGGGAAAGGCAAGCAGAATCCACATTCCCAGGGCAATTACTGCCCAGCTCACAGATCTACCAGTGATCATTGTTTCTCAATGACCACTCCTAACAATGCCTACTCTCACCATTCCTATGCAGTATAGTACTGGAAGTCTTACCCAGAGCAATTGGGAAAGAAAAAGGAGATAAGAGCCACTCAAATTGGAAAAGAGTAAGATTGTTTCTGTTGCAAATGACATGACTTTGTATATAGAAAACTCAAAAGACTCTACCATGGAGATCCCTGGGTGGCTCAGTGGTTTAGCACTGCCTTTGGCCCAGGACGTGATCCTGGGGACTCGGGATTGAGTCCCACATTGGGCTCCTGGCATGGAGCCTGCTTCTCCCTCTGCCTGTGTCTCTGCCCGCACACCCTCTATGTCTATCATGAATAAATAAATAAAATCCTTTTAAAAAAAGAGAAAACTCAAAGACTCTACCAAAAATGCTGCTAGAACTAATGATTTTAGTAAAGTTGCGGATATAAAAATCAATGTACAAAAATCAGTTGTATTTCAATGCAATAACACTGAACTACCTGAAAAAGAAAGTAAGAAAACAATTTCATTTAGAACAGAAAAAGGATTAATACTTCTGACTAAACAACTCAGAAGATGAAAGACAATATTGATTATAGATAATTAAAAAGACAAATAAATGAAAAGACATCCCATGTTCATGGATTGGAAAATCAATATGTGTGCTACTCAAAGTGACCTACAACTTCAATGCAATGCTAATCAAAATTCTAATGTCTTTTTCATGGATGCAGAAAAAAAATCCTAAAATTCATATGGAACCATAAAAGACCTCAAGTAGCTGAAGCAATCTTGAGCAAGAATAAAATTGAAGGTATCACATGGGATGCCTGGGTGGCTCAGCAGTTTGGTGCCCGCCTTTGGCCCAGGGTGTGATCCTGGGGTCCTAGGATCAGGTCTTGCAGTGGGCTCCCTGCATGGAGCCTGCTTCTCCCTCTGCCTGTGTCTCTGCCTCTCTCTCTCTCTCTCTCTCTCTCTCTGTGTCTCTCATGTATAAATAAATAAAATCTTTTAGAAAAATAAAAGAAGGCATCACATAATAGTACACATTTTCAAAATATATTATGAAGTTATAGCAATCAAAACAATATGCAATTGGTACTATCACAGTCATATAGGCCAATTGAACGAATAGAGAGCCTCCAAAAGAATCTATGCATATATTGTGAAATGATCTTTATGTGTATGGATGCCCAAGATACACAAGGGGGAAAGGATGGTCTCTTCAATAGATAGGGTTAGGAAAACTGGATATCCATATGCAGAAGAATGAAATTGGACCCTTATCTCACACCATATACAAAAATTAACTCAAAATGGATTAAAGACTTAAATCCAAGACCTAAAACTATAAAATGGCTAGAAGGAAGCATAAGGAAAAAGCTTCTTTTTTAAAAAAATACTATTTTAGAGAAAGAGGGAGAGCAATCACTGGGGAGGGGGTAGGAAAAAGTTTCTTGGCATTACATTTGTGTGGGCATTGATTTTTTGAATACAACTCCAAACCACAGGCAACAAAAGCAAAAATAGACAAGTAGGAGTGCATCAAATTAAAAAGCTTCTGCACAGCAAAGGGAACAAAAGAGTGAAGAGACAATTTATGGAACAGTAGAAAATATTTGCAAGCCATACATCTGATAAGGTGTAAATATCTAAGATATATAAGGAACTCAACTCATCAGCAAAAAAACAAATAATTTTCCAGATAAAAGTGGGCAAATAACCTAAATAGACATTTATCCAAAGGAGAAATAAAAATGATCAATAGGTATATGGAAAGGTGTTTAACATCACTATTCATCAGGGAAGTGCAAATCAAAACCTCAGTGGTAGGGTGTCTGACTGGTTAAGTGTTTGACTCTTGATGTCAGCTCAGGTTTATGATCTCAGGGTTGTAAGATTGAGCCCCTTTTCAGGCTCCGCACTCAGTACAGTCTGCTTGATTCTCTCTCTCCCTTTGCCCCTCCCCCACTTGAACGCACACTCTAACATATATGTACATAGATAACATAGATATACATAAAATCTTTCTTAAAAACCTCAGTGGGGATATCCCCTCACACTTGTTAGAATGATTATTATCAAAAAGTCCAAAGATAACGAGTCTTGCTGAGGATGTGGAGAAACAGGAATCTTTGTACACTGTTGGAAATGCAAAATTGTGCAGCCATTGTGGAAAATGGTATGGAGGTTCTTCAAAAAATGAAAAATAGAACTACCATAAAATCCAGCAATCCCACTTTTGGGTATATATCTAAAGAAAATTAAACCAGTATCTCAAAGAGATATCTGCACTCCCATTTTTATTACTGCACTGTTCACAGTAGCCAAGATATGGAAACAACGTAAGTGACTGTCAGTGAATAATGGATAAAGTAAATATGATTGATACACACACACACACACAATGGAATATAATTCAGTCTTAAAGTAAATTCTGTTTGTGATAAGGAGGATATTATGCTAAGTGAAATAAGCCAGACACAGAAAGACAAATACTGTATGATCTCATGTATATGTGGAATCTAAAAAAGTCAAACTCCTAAAAGCAGAGAGTAAAATGGTGGTTGCCAGGGCCTGAAGCATTGGGGAAAGGGAAAGATACTGGTCAAATGGTACAGACTTTCAGTTGTAAGATGAATAAGTCCTGGGGATCTAATGAATAGCATGGTGACTACAGCTATTAATACTATATAGTATGTAGATGATCCCATGACTTACAGTGATTTGACATAAGGTTTTTTGACTTTATGATGGTACAAAAGTGATATTTATGCATTTAGTAGAACTTCAAACTTTGTATTTCAGTCTTTTCCCAGGCTGAGGATATGCTCTCTGATTCTTGTGATGCTGGGCAGCCCAGTAGACTGTGGCCACGTGATCAGGCGGGTAAATAACCCACACACTTAAAACCATTTTGTACCCATGCAACCATTACAATATATTGTAATAGTTGCATTTTCAGTATAATATCCAATAAATTACATGAAATATTCAGTATACTATCCAATAAATTACATGAAATATTCAACTTTATTATAAAATAGGCTTTGTGTTAGATGATTTTGCCCAACTATAGGCTAATATAAGTGTTCTGAGCACATTTAAGGTAGGCTAGGCTAAGCTCTGATGTTTGGTATTAGTTATATTAAATGCATTTTTTGACTTATGGTATTTCAAGTTATGGGTTTATCAAGATGCAACCTCATTGTAGGTCAAGAAAGAGCTATACTTAAAATTTGCTAAGAAAGTAGATCTTAAGTATTTCCATTACACACAAAAAGGGTGACTTTATGAGATTGTAGATATGTTAAGTAGCTTGACTGTGGTAATCATTTCAAAATGTACATGTATATCAAAACATGTACTCAATATAAAAAATGAAAAAATCCAATTAAAAATTGGCCAGAGGAACTACATAGACATTTCTCTAAAGAAGACATACAGATGTTTAATGTCACTAATCATCAGGGAAATTCAAATCAAACCCACAATGGGATATAACTTAACACTTGTCATAATTGACCATTATGAAAAAACAAGATGGGCGGTTGGGTGGCTCAGTCAGTTAAGTGTCTGTCTGGCTTTGGCTCAGATCATGATCCCAGGGTCCTTGTATTGAGCCCTGCATCAGGCTCCCTGCTTCTCCCTTTCCCTCCACCTGCTGCTTCCCTTGCTTGTGCTCTCTCAGTCTCTCTCTCTCTCTCTGTCAAATAAATAAAATCTTAAAAAAAAAGAAAAAAAAAGTATTGGTGAAGATGTGGAGAAAAGGGAACCCTTATGGCACTCTTCATGGGAATGCAAAATGGTGTAGCCACTGTGGACAACAGTATGAAGTTTCTTCAAAAAACTAAAAACTGGGCAGCCCCAGTGGCCCAGTGGTTATCCTGGAGACTGGGAATTGAGTCCTGTGTCGGGCTCCCTGCATGGAACCTGCTTCTCTCTCTCTCATGAATAAATAAATAAAAATCTTAACAAAAAAAAAAAAAACTAAAGACGGAACTACCATATGATCCAGTAATTCTTCTGGGTATTCATCTGAAGAAAACAAACACTAATTCAAAAAGATACGCACCTCTATGTTCATTACTATGTTTACAATTGTCAAGACATATGTTCATCAATAGGTAAGTATTCATCAATGCATAAATATAAAAAGATGTGTGTGTGTTTGTACATACACATCTATATATGCAGTGGAATATTACTCAGCCATTCAAAAG
The DNA here is from genome assembly GCF_905146905.1 of Nyctereutes procyonoides. Lineage (NCBI taxonomy): Eukaryota > Metazoa > Chordata > Mammalia > Carnivora > Canidae > Nyctereutes > Nyctereutes procyonoides. The sequence goes on from NW_026575044.1 coordinate 40,145,596, forward strand.
AATGAAACTTTGCCATTTATGACAGCATGGATAGACCTAGAGGGTATTAGGCTAAGTGAAGTAAGTTAGAGAAAGACAAATACTGTATGATTTCACTTATATATGGAGTTTAAAAAAACAATTAAGCAAAACAAAACAGAAACAGACTGATACAGACAACAGTCTGATGATTGCCAGAGGGGAAATGTACGAGGGTGGCAGCTGGACAAAATATAGGAAAGGATTAAAAGGCACCAACTTCCAGTTATATAATAAAGACATGGGAATTCAATGTACAGCATAGGGAATATAGTTAATAATATGTAACAACTTTGTATGGTGACAGATGGCAACTAGATTTATCATGATGATCATTTCATAACGTATCTAAATGTTGAATCACTATGTCACACTTGATAGTAATGTAATACTGTAAGTTTACACAAAAACAAAAAAGTCCTATTGTACACTTTAAATATATACAACTTTGTTAATTATTCTTCAGTAATCCTGGAAAAAATAAAAAATTGCCCCACCAGATACCAGTTTATTAGAACCATAGAAACTAGATACCATAGTAATAGTTTAGGAAAAGATAAACACACCAATGAAAGACTATAAGGAGCCTCCAGACAGACCTGCATATATGTGGAAACCTTATCTACATTTCATTGTATCATATTATAAGACACTGTAGGGAAATGGAAGATTGTATGATAAATCATTCTGTGAGAATTGGTTGTCCATATGTGAAAAAAAAAGTGAAAATGGATCCCTTGTATTATACAAAAAAAAAAAAATTCCAGGTGGACTAAAGACATATTATGAAATGTAAAATTAAATTATTTTAAAAATATCCTAATTACCTTGGAGTAGGGAAAGATTTTTCAAAATACAAAAACATAAACCATAAAGGGAAAGATAGATAATTTTGGCTACTTTAAAATTAATTTCAGCTCATCAAAAGACACCATAAAAAATAGAAAGTTGGAACTTAATAAGAGTGGTAGAAGATATTTACAACTCAAATGGCCAGTGATTAATGACTAGAACATATCGAAAACCTTAAAATCAATAAAAAAAAAATAGCAAACCACCAAGTTAAAAATGGCAAAAGATAGGGGCACCTGGGTGGCTCGGTGGTTGAGCATCTGCCTTTGGCTCAGGTTGTAATCCTGGGGTCCTGAGATTGAGTCCTGCGTCAGGGTCCCTGCAGGAAGCCAGCTTTCCCCTCTGCCTATGTCTCTGCCTCTCATGAATACATAAAATCTTTTAAAAAGTGGCAAAAGATGTAAACAGGAAATTCATACAGAAGAGGAAATATGAAAATATTCTAACCTCCCAAGGAATCAGGGAAATCCGTAAAATAATGCTGAGATAGTGTTTTCTCATCTGTCAGATTGGCATGAATTAAAAAGCCTGATAAATGTGGTTGAGGAAGTGGAGCTCGTATCTTCAACTGATGGAAATGTAATCTGGTCCAACCATTTTGGAAAAGATTTTGACATTCTAGTAAGATTGAAGATGTAATGCCCTTCAATCCAACTATTCCACTTTGGGTATAAACACTAGAAGTTCTGTGGATCACCAAGGAAAAGGCATTTTACAGATGAAGGGTTTTGTTTTGTGTTGTTGTTGTTTTTTTTTGCCATTAAAATATGATCATTTAACATACTTTGTCTCTTTCTATCCACAATAGCCCGTTACCTTAAATTTCATTGGATACTTTCTTTGAAGTAACTGATTCTTACCACAAGAGGTCAGCATTTGTGTAGAAATATTTTCCCCCAAAGTGGTGTAGTGAAAAAACTGAGTGGAAAAGAAGTGAGCTTTTTGTGTTTAGGTGTATTCCTGTCTGAAGTGGATTCTGGTACTGATCTTCAACTGCCATAGTCAATATAAATTTTAAGTAAGTTATTACAGAAAATGATACATACAGTGCTGCATTAGAATACTTGATTTTTGTTAGTTCTGAGCATCTAGCAGTTCCATGCTGCAGATCCCTTTGATGATATTTTTCTTTCAAGGAGTTCATCTAGTATTAGTTTAAAAAATAAGTGATACATACCCACATTGGGGGCAATTACGAAGTTATTATCTCATGAAGTTTGTGACCTCCTTGCTAGCATGGATTATATTTATGAATTCCTCTTAGAAAAAGCACTTTGCCTTCAGGGCTGGAGGTCTCTGCCACTTGGTTCTTGTTAGACTTTCCACTACAGTGTGTCTTCACCCAACTCCAGCCTCCTTCCACCCACTTTGTAAATGGAAAAGAGCAACGAGTTTCCTGTTTTGAAGTCAGCACTAGCCCTCCACTAAATTGTTAGTGTCGATGGCAGTGAATCATAGGGAATCTAGATAGCCTTTTTATTGGAACTCTCTCCCCACAGTGCTTAGCACACTGCCTTGTACTTGAGTGTCTGCCCTAATAAAAACAGAAACACGATCAATCCTTTCCCAGCTAAAAATCTGTGAGTGACTCCAAATAGTTTTCAAGGCCTGGTTGAATTAGCTCCACATTCAAAACTATCAATAATATGGCCTTGAGTAATCTGTCAGCCTTATGCAAAGGGTACAATATTCATATATGGTCATATATAAACATGAATATTAATACTTTGTCACTGTACGCTGAGCTCATCATATGTCATTGTCTTTCATACTTTATATACATGATCTCATTTATTCCTTTTTGAAATATTGTATGCAAATGAGAAAACCAAGACTCCGAGAACTTAAATCTTTTCACAGCTAGGATTTGAACTTGAGATCAAAAGTCAAGTTTTTGGCTCCAAAGTCATATTATATATTATACTTCTCTCATCTTGCCTCTCATAACCTCATACTCTGCATCAGACTGAGCAACTCTCAGTTCCTTTTATGTCTAATAACTTTTGCATACATCTTTACTTCTGGAATGCCTTTCTTATCTGCTTAACTAGTCAAATCCTTTTTGGATTTAAAACTTAATTTCTTTTTTTTTTAAAGATTTTATTTATTCATGAAAGACAGAGAGAGGGAGAGGGAGACACACACACACACACACACACACACACACACACACACACACACAGGCAGAGGGAGAAGCAGGCTCCATGCAGGGAGCCCGATGTGGGATTCGATCCCGGGACTCCAGGATCACACCCTGGGCTGAAGGCAGGTAGGTGCCAAACTGCTGAGCCACCCGGGGATCCCCTAAAACTTAGTTTCATCACCTGCTGTAGTTGACCTTCCCTGATCTATTCAGCTATGTTCATTGTACCTGCTCTGACTTCTAGTCCTGAGTAGTTTTTTTCTTACAATGTGTGTGAGGGAATGTGGCAGAGGATTGAGGATGTAATTGTTGATGCTCTACTGGAAGAACCATTGCTCTGTGACATGCAGAACTCCATTTTTAACTTGAACTCCAACAAGGAAGTGATTCTTCCTTCCCAAGGGAGCAAAATAAATCCATCTCTTTTGACCCAGAATATGGTTACTAGGAGAGAGAGAGTACTGAGGGAAACAGTTACTAAGGTTTCAACACTGAGCTCCCAAGTTAGACAGAATAGAAGAATACAGGGCTAAGACAATAGAAAAAGATATTACTGGGGTAACAAGTCAAATGAGCAGCTTCTTTTAATTTAATTTAATTTAATTTATTTTTTTAATTTTATTTTTTAATTTAAATTCAATTAAACAACATATAGAATATCATTATTTTCAGAGAGAGTTTGGTAATTCATCTGTTACATGTAACACCCAGTGTTTGGGCAGCCTGGGTGGCTCAGTGTTTTAGTGCCACCTTTGGCCTAGGGCCTGATCCTGGAGACCCCGGATCGAGTCCCACGTCAGGCTCCCTGCATGGAGCCTGCTTCTCTCTCTACCTGTGTCTCTGCCTCTCTCTGTCTCTCATGAATAAATAAATAAAATCTTTAAAAAAACAAAACAAAAAAACCCACCCAGTTCTCATCATATCACATTCTGATTTTAGAATTAGCTTGTCAACCTCTATCCAAAAAAAGCCTCTGGAATTTTGGTTTGGATTGTGTTGAATCCACAGGTCAATTTGGAGAGAATTGACACCATTTTCTTCTTCTTCTTCTTCTTCTTCTTCTTCTTCTTCTTCTTCTTCTTCTTCTTCGAACAAGAGAGATTTTTTTTTCATTTTTAGTGTGCTGAGGTTTCAACATAAAACACTGAGAATTGAAAAAATACTCTTAAATGACATCTGCTTGATTATGAGATTAAAACAAAATAAAAAGACTAAACCTTACTGTTTGTCTTGCCAGACTGCTGATGGTAAAAGCACCACAGCACAGAGGTTACGTTCTGGAGTCACTTAGCCCAGGTTTAAATTATGGCTGTACCGCTGTGTAGCCCTGGGCAACTTTCATTTTTCTTTTAAATTTTATTTAAATTCAATTAATTAACATATAATGTATTATTGGTTTCAGAGGTAGAGGTCAGTGATTCATCAGCTTATATAATAATACCCAGTGGTCATTACATCACCTGCCCTCTTTAATGCCCATCGCCCAGTTACCATGTCTTCCTCCCTCCCCCTCCAGCAACCCTCAGTTTGTTTCCTATGATAAAGAGTCTTTTATGGTTTGTCTCCCCATCTGATTTTGTCTTGTTTTATTTTTTCACTTTTCCCCTATGATCCTCTGTTTTGTTTCTTAAATTCCACATGAGTGAGATCATATGATAATTGTCTTTTTTATTGACTGATTTTGCTTAGCATAATATCCTCTAGTTCCATCCACGTTGTTGCAAATGGCAAGCTTTCATTTTTTTGATGGCTGAGTATTGTATATATATGCCACATCTTTATCCATTCATCTGTGGATGGACATCTGGGTTCTTTCCATAGTTTGGCTATTGCGGACACTGCTGCTATAAACAGTGGTGTGTAGGTGCCCTTTTAGATCACTACATTTCTATTTTTGGGGAAAATCCCCAGTAGTGCAATGATTGAGTCATAGGGTAGCTCTATTTTCAATTTTTTGAGGAACCTCCATACTGTTTTCCAGAGTGGCTATATCAGCTTGCATTCCCACCAGCAGTGTAAGAAGGTTCCCCTTTCTCCACATCCTTGCCAACATCTATCATTTCTGACTTGTTAATTTTAGCCATTTTGACTGGTGTGAGATGGTATATCATTGCGGTTTTGATTTTGTAGTTTCATGTGTCTGTTGATCATGTGTATATCTTTTTTGGAGAAATGTCTGTTCATGTCTTCTGCCCATTTCTTGATTGGATTATTTGTTCTTTGTTGAGTTTGATAAGTTCTTTATAGATTTGAGGTACTAGCCCTTTATTTGATATGTCATTTGCAAATATCTTCTCCCATTTTGTAGGTTGTCTTTTGTTTTTTGTCAACTGTTTCCTTTGCTGTGCAAAAGCTTTTTATCTTGATGAAGTCCCAGTAGTTCATTTTTGCCTGTTTCCCTTGCCTTTGGAGATGTGTCTAGCAAGAATTTGCTGCAGCCAAAGGCCCAGAGGTTGCTGCCTGTGTTCTTCTCTAGGATTTTGATGGATTCCTGTCTCACATTTAGTTCTTTCATTATTTCAAGTTTATCTTTGTGTATGGTGTAAGAAAATGATCCAGTTTCATTCTTCTACATGTGGCTCTTTGATTTTCCCAACACCATTTATTGAAGACACTGTCTTTTTTCTATTGGATATTCTTGTTGGGCTGGTGAGACTGGGGACCTCAAAACTGCGGACCCCAGGCCAGCAACCTCCCAATAAGGCCGCCTTACCACCCTACCCTAACTTAGCACACAAAGACCTGTAACCCTTGCCCTAACTGGAATGCCGCCCTACCCCCATCTTCCCTCCAAAAACACTTTATAGACCCCCCTGCGGTTTGCCTGGGCGTGACTTCCCTGGCCGTGACTTCCCTGCTCTCTCCCTCCCCTTCAAGCCACGAGAGCGCATCCCAATAAAAGCCTGTTTTTACCAACTTTTGCCTGGCCTCTCTTTTCCATTTCACTACCGATCGGATTAAACCTGACAATTCTTTCCTGCTTTGTCGAAGATTAGTTGACCATAGAGTTGAGGGGCCATTTCTGGGTTTTCTATTCTGTGCCATTAATTTATGTGTCTGTTTTTGTGCCAGTACCATGCTGTCTTGATGATCACAGCTTTGTAATATAGCTTGAAGTCCAGCATTGTGATGCCCCCTGTACTGGCTTTCTTTTTCAACATTCCTCTGGCTATTTGGGGTCCTTTCTGGTTCCATACGAATTTTAGGGTGATTTGTTCTAGCTCTGTGAAAAATGTCGATAGTATTTTGATAGGGATTGCATTGAATGTGTAGCTTGCTCAGGGTAGCATAGACATTTTAACAATATTTCTTTCAATCTGTGAGCATGGACAGTTTTTCCATTTCTTTGTTGTGTTTTCCTCAATTTCTTTCATGACTGTTCTATAGTTTTTAGAATACAGATCCTTTACCTCTTGGGTTAGGTTTATTCCTAGGTATCCTTTGGGTTTTGGTGCAATTGTAAATGGGATCTATTCCTTAATTTCTCTTTCTTCTTTCTCACTGTTAATGTATAGAAATGCAACTAGTTTCTGTGTGTTGATTTTATATCCTGCCACGTTGCTGAATTCCTATATGAGTTCTAGCAGTTTGGGGGTGGAGTCTTTTGGGTTTTCCACATAGAGCATCATGTCATCTGAGCAGCTATATTTAAAGGCTAGACTTGAAGGGCACTTTGAGCCTTTGCAACTGCAAAGACTAAAAGGGCCTTGAAATTAAGGAACAACAACCCCCACCTAAACTACTACAGGGAGGATTTAGGTACACAGAATGGGCGATTCCAGAGAAGCAAACATTCTTTTCTTAAATTCTCTTAAGGTAGCTTATTGCTGAGCATGCTGTGTGGCAGCAGAAACTTTGATGGATTCTATCTTCAACATTCCCTTTTCATTTCTTTCTCAAAAATTGAAAGCTAGACTTTCACTTAGATTTCTAGCATGAGTGTTGCCCTTCTTATTTATTTATTTAGTCTTTCTTATTTAGCTGTGGTTTCTTCCTCTTTTCTTTGTGGGTTGAACAGTTTTCTAGTTGATGAGACTAGAAATTTCCATTCAAAATATGGTTCCATTTTCTTTTTTTTTTTTTGGTTCCATTTTCTTGAGAAGAAGGAATTCTTTAAAGAAATGATCTTATTAGTTTCTCATTCCAAGTATTTTCTTTTTATCACTCATTTTGAAAATGCCCTGGGAAAGGAAGTGCCAGACAACTCTTTCATATGCATTTTCTCATTTAATTCCCAATACAACCCCTATGATGTATTGCTATTATCCCCCTTTCATAGAGGAGGGGATAAGGTTTGATAGAGATTGAATAATCTGGTGGTAAGGGAGGAATGGGAGATTTGAATAACATTAAGTCCAATTCCACTACCCAAGAGTTTCCCAAATTTGAATGAGGAATAAACTTTTAAAAATTTATAAGGGGATCCCTGGGTGGCTCAGCGGTTTAGTGCCTGCCTTTGGCCTGGGGTGTGATCCTGGAGTCCCGGGATCAAGGCCCACGTTGGGCTCCCCGCGTGGAGCCTGCTTCTCCCTCTGCCTGTGTCTCTGCCTCTCTCTCTCTCTCTCTCTCTGTGTGTGTCTCATGAATAAATAAAATCCTTAAAAAATTTATAATATATTTTCATATTTGAATGAGCTTCAGAAATTGTTTAAACTTACTCGACCTCTTTCTTTTTTTCTTATCCTCATTCCCCTGATAACCCCACCTACCAACTATTGGGTAACCATTAGCTTATTCTCTGTAGTTAAGAGTCTGTTTCTTGCCTTGTCTCTCTTTTTATGCATCTCCCCACCTTTACTCATTTGTTTTGTTTCTTAAAGTCTACATATGAGTGAGATCATATGGTATTTGTCTTTCTTTGACTGACTTATTTCACTTAGCATTATACTCTCTAGCTCCGTTCATGTTGTTGCAAATGTGAAGATTTCATTCTTTTTTGTGGCTGAATAATATTCCATTGTGTATATATATTACTTCTTTATTTGTTTATCAATAGACACTTGGCTGCTTCCATAGTTTATCTATTGTAAATAATGCTTTAAGAAATATAGGGGTGCATTTATTTCTTTGAATTGGCATTTTTGTATTTTGGGGGTAAATATCTCATGCTTATGGCATTTATATAACTACAGTACTAAAAGCAAATGTACACATTAAATAGAAACAAAAATTCAGATAATGTTAATGTTGAACAACTAATATAATTTTGTAATAAAATTGAGGCTTGTAATGTAAATGTAATATTGATTTTTACTGGACAGCCCCTATGGGGAAAATAGTTTCAGTTTGGTGTTTCTATATCCTGTGTGATAATTCTATTTTAACACTGTTTACACTTTGAATTACTGTTAAAACCCAAGATTTTTACAGCACATTGTGGTATGAATTAGCTTTTCCCTGGCTGAAAATGATTATTTTGTTATGACATTCACCTCTGCTCTTCATTGGCCCATACAATAAAAATAGAATTATGGGAGCACCTGGGTGGCTCAGTGGTTGAGCATCTGCCTTTGGCTCAAGGTGTAATCCTAGGATCCTGGGATTAAGTCCTGCATCGGGCTCTCTGCGGGGAGCCTGCTTCTCCCTCTGTCTATGTCTCTGCCTCTCTCTCTGTGTCTCTCATGATAAATAAAATGTTTTAAAAAATAGAATTATGCTTCTGGAATGTTCATTCCTTGACAATAGGTCCTCTGTTTTCTCTGTTGTATTCTTGGTGTCTAGAATAGTGTCTGGCACATATAGGTGCTCAGTAAATGTTTATCAAATAGAGGAGTTAACAAACAAAATATTTGAAGCTAATATGTTATTACATGTAAACGCAGGCCCTGAAATCTTGTGTTAGTAATAGGTAGTTGGATGGTCATCCAGATGATTCAAAATGTGCTTATGTTGCTGAGATAATATTTTGAGTTTATTGATTTCTATGTTGTCTCTCTCGCCCTTTTCTTTCTTCTTACTTCAGCCACTCAAACAGGTATTAGGTTTTATGCCTATGACCTCATGGGAGAAATCTGGTGTGTCAGAAAAGCAGAGATTATTTACAAGCTTTCTTGATTTTTGTTCCTTAAGCCTCCAGATGAAAGAGCCATTTTTGAGTATACCCTTCCTCAAGGTAATGTTTACCTTCCATTTGTACCTCCAGATCCACTCTCCATTTTTCCTCCATCCTTATCGGTGGCCTTATAGGCTGAACCATATGAATTGCATAACTGGGCCTTCTTGCCTTTTGGCTTCTTCTTCAATTTGGTCTGTGGGAGACGGTGGCATGAGGGTGAAGGGGCACACCTCAGTGGCTCCTTGTTTGGACAGATGTCCTTCCTCCTACACAGTCCCCCATGCATTGGTGTTTGGGTTCTGTGAAAGGCTTTGGAGTTGGGACAAAAACCCGGAGATGTGAGGAGGGCAAGGAGACTTGAGGTTGTCTGGCTTCCTGGTGAAATGGTAGACTCAAGTTAGAAACTTGAGTTTGATTATAGAAAATTAAGTAGGAGGGGGTGCAAGATGGCAGAGTAGAAAGCCCTATGCTCATCCCCTGCCACATTTATAACCAGAGGTCACTCACATCTGAGTCGATAAACTGGAGAGCAGTTTGAAGACTTGCAGAACAAACTCCAGAACTAAATGTGGAGAAGAAAGTGCATTGGAAAGGTTAGGAAGGACAGAAATGGTGGTTGGAAGCTGCCCACAGGAGGAGGGAAGCTGCAGGTGAGCAGAGGGGAAAGCACCAAGAAGCCCCTATGTGAAAACAAGTCTCCACAACATCTGGCCTTGAAAACCAGAAGGGCTGAATTCCACGACTTTGTATAATCAGTGGGACTTGAGCCTGGATCTTTAAAAGTCAGCTGAGAACACAAGAACACTATTTCAAAGGGATGCATGTCCCCTGTGTTGATTGCAGCATTATTTATAATGGCTAAGACATGGAAGTAGCCTAAGTGTCCATTGATTGATGAATGGATAAAGAAGTGGTATGTGTGTATATATGAGCACACACAGTGGAATATTACTCAGCTATAAAAAAGAATGAAACCTTGCTATTTGCAATGACATGGATGAAGCTAGAGAGTATAATGCTAAGTGAAATAAGCCAGAAAAGGACAAATACCATGTGATTTCATTTATATGTGGAATTTAAGAAACAAAACCAACGAGCAAAAGAAAAAAGAAGAGAGACAAAGCAAGAAACAGATTCTTAACTATAAAGAACAAAATGATGGTCACAGAGGGGAGGTGGGTAGGGGTATGTGTGAAATAGGTGATAGGGATTAAGGAGTGCAGTTGTCATGATGAACATGGGGTGATGTATGGAATTACTGAATTACTATATTATACATCTGCAACGAATCTAACACTATATGTTAACTAACTGGAATTAAAATAAAAACTTAAAAAAAAGCTGACTCAGCAATGGGTGTGCCAGGAGTGTGATTGATACTGGATCCCTGCCCTTAAAAATACCAAAAGAGAGAGAGAGAGAGAGAAAGAGAGAGAGAGAGAGAGAGAGAGAGAGAGAAAGGATTAAATAATATATTTTTCCATACATAATTTTGTAGACTGAGATTCATACCCCATGACATGTTTTTAAAAGTTTATCATTACAATGGAAACTCAAAAATTTGAAATTGTCATAGTGAACTCAATGGAGCCCATCTAAGAATCCACTTTGAGATACCCTACATTATATTACGCTAAACTTTGGGTTATAAAATTCTAAAAGCCGGCTTTTGTGTGCATGCATGAAAGTTGTGATTAAAAAAGGAGCCAACAAAATATGATGGACAAGAATGAGGAATCTGGATTCAGAATCCAGCTTTGCCACTTACCAACTGTATGACTTTTGGAAGGTTGCTTAATCTCTCTGTGCCTCAGTTTCTTCATCTGTAAAAGTACAGAAAACTTTAGGATTAAATCAAATACTACATGTAAGTAACTTAGAGAGGTACACACAATAAGGTTCTTAATAAATGTTTATTATTACTACCATTATTGTTTCTAGGATTTCAATATCACTCAAGCATTCATTGTCTCACCAATGTTTACTTACCACTGACCGACCCTGCAATGCACAACGGCAGGTACTCATGCAAAAATAAATAAGACATTTATCTGCTTACAAGCAGTTGGCTTACCATTAGCCAAAAGATCCATTTATTTTTTTTCTTAGGTGTACACCTAGACCTCTTGTGCCCTTGCAGGTTGGCATAGAATGCAGCTAAGTTCTAGCTAATGGTTTGTGAGTGGAGGTTTGCATGTCACTTTTGAGTGAGGGTTCTTAAGGGGCAAGAGTGCCCTCTTCAAACTTGTGCCCCTTAGTGTCTTGATGCCAAAAGTGATAAGGTTGTGGACATGACACAGCCACAAAAACAATGGAGCCTGAGCTCCTGAATTGCCATGTGGAAGGGAGCTGCCAAATGACTAGGAATCTCTCTCTGTCTCTCTTCATTGAATTATGTGCTAGAAATAAACTTCTCTTTTCTTTAAGCCACTATATCCTTTTTTGAGGGGCTGTTTGTTGTAGCAGCTAGTGTTACCCGGATTTGTACATTCTTTTCATTACTAGAACCATGATGGAACTTATGGAAAGAGTGGATTTCTGCAGTCATATATGCTGTCTGGTTGGATTCAGACTTTCAGAAGGGGGAGTGAGGGAAGAAGCTAGAAGAATGGAAATCCTTTCACATCTTATTTTCTTCACTGAAACCAGGCCCTTTCCTGGTCCTCCTAATCTCCCCGTCATGTCTCATCCTGAGCAGTGTTATTCCCCCCACTTCTTCTCCATCATTTTCTTTGTTTGTTTTGCTCCCAGGCAGTTCAACCATGAATGGCATCTGCTAGAAGTGCTGGCCCCTTTTTATATCTGGGTCATGCTTTGTGTGTCTTTCCACATTAGTGTGATAAAGAGTTCTTCCCGACCCTCTGGTTCTTTTCCCAAAGGACCCATTGGCAACCTGTGCAGGGAAAGGTTGGTCTTCCAACAGGCCATAAGTAATGTGACTTACTAATCAAAGGGATTGCATAATACCCAGGGCTCTTAAATGGTTCCATTTAAATAAATTGTATTGTTATTTTTGAAAGTATTTTTAAATTCTGGGTTAGCTATATAACTACCTTTTGAGACAAAATACCTTACTTTTTTTAAAAAAAATATTCTATTTATTTATTCATGAGAGACATAGAGACAGAGAGGCAGAGACATAGGCAGAAGGAGAGGCAGGCTCCATCCAAGGAGCCCGATGTGGGACTCGATCCTGGGGCTCCGGGATCACGACTGGAGCCGAAGGGAGATGCTCAACCGCTTAGCCATCCAAATGTCCCAAAATACCTTACTTTCAATCAGCGCTTTTTGTAGCAAAAGGCTTACATCTTTACCATGTGGCAAAAATAGGTAGTTCCCATAGTATTTTATCACCATCCTCCAAGCTAAATTATGGATTGACAGAGACACTTCTCAGGACATGAACACACACCTGTTTACCAGCTCTGTATATACCCTTAAACCAGCCCATCCAGAGTGGGCACAAGTGAAGATTAGTTCAGATTTAATTTAGGCGGCACAGGCAGGCCTGGTTTGGGTAGTTCCAGCATGGCCCTGCTCCAGGCTCTGTCTGGAGTCTCCCCAGAGGGGAGATGTGGGTGGTGTCCAGCTCTCTCCCTTCTCCAGGGCACTGCATCCTTGGCTTGAAAGGTGTAGTAACACAACTAAAAACAAATCATAGGCACATTTTTACCTGGAGTTGCCAACTGTCCCAGATTGACCGTTCTCATCCAAAAAGTAAGCCTGAATCTTAGAAAAAAATAAGCACTTCAGAAACATTTGGAATTCTCTCTTTCTCTCTCTCTCTTAAACTCCCAAAGCTTGAACCAAAAGAAGACAGTATGTCTTAAGTTGCTGTATGTAGATAAAAGTGCCTGCATTGATAATATTTGCTATCCAGATTTCATTTTACATTTTAAAATAATATTCCAACTCTGAAAAAAATTACTCTTTTGGCAGGTTTTCAGGAAATAAATGTTTACCATGTGAGATTTTCGAAAAAAAAAAAAAAAAGGAAGGGAAATTAGTCACTCAATACTTCGAAGCATCCAGCAACTTCAAAATCCCTGGAAAAATCAACACAAAGCAGACCTCTTACAGATTTCTTAACTTTTCTATTCTCTTAGGAATGCCAACGTCTCAGCTGGCTGGAATACAATTTGCGAGCCAGGATCAGCCCAGACCGAACTGTGGTTTTTCATTCTTCTATAGCAATGGCATTCAAGTGGATAATCACAGCTGCAGCTTAAAGTGTGCCCCCCAAAACTGGGCTTTGGCATACAGATATTTTTGTGACCTGCTCTACAGAAGGTGTCACGTTCTGGCCAGACGCTAGCAGAGCAGTGACCACCCACTGGGCAGGGTACTTATGGGAGAAACCATGTGTTCCTCAGCCCAGTGCTGCTCTCTGGGTTGGCACGGTGGGGTGCCAAGGGAAAGTACAGACTTAAGTGCCAAAGAGCCTCACTCATATCACGTCTCTGCCTGGAACCTACCATAGGAGAAATGTTGCCCAGCCACCTACCATCCATTTACCAGCACAGTGGAAGAGAAGGATCACAGGATCTCAGTGCTCTCTGGGAATGGACCGCTGCCATGTGTGAACCCCTCTCAGGGTGGTCTTAACAGAAAGTGGTGACGGCAATTGTTCCAGTGGGCAGAGATACAAACCACATACTTGGAGACGCACTTTATATAGAGGGAGAAGCAGCTTGAGATACAGATGGCTCTGATCTGGGGAACAAGGGTGAATGGCTTGGCTGCTTTGCTTGGTCAGGGCCCTGAAGGAAGGAACTAGATTGGAGGGTCTGTGATCAGGTAATCCGGGGAAGAGGGATGAGATTACGGGCACAAAGCGTGTGTTTCTTCGTATCCCACATTCATGCCCACCAGAGAACTTCCACTGCAGAGAAAGCTCTCAACAATGAGGCTAAAAAAAGGTCCTATTCTGTGGCCATGGACAAATAGTGATGAGTCTTGAGAACACCAGACCACCCACTTGGTGGCAGACTGATTTCAATTTCAATTAGTCCTTACCAGAATTCAGCTACCTTGCCCATGTATCTCTGTTAGCACCACCAATCCAAGGGCTCACAGAATTCCTGATCTAGAGATGTGGCATCCTGCACAACACCGTCACAGTGGGTACATGGCCACGAGATCCACCAGTCTTATCAGGTATTTGCTTAGCCAGGAGTAGCTAGTCCAGTGAGATAGGGAAAACACTATTGAAGGCTCAGGGTGCTAGCCTTGGGGCAATATCCTGTAGGGTGGGGGTGCTGCTGTCCTTTAGTGTGTAGTATATGCACTACATCAGTGGCTCTGGAGCTATGTTCCCAATACCTAGAATTCACGGGTACAGAAACCAAGGGGAAGAAGTCACTAGGCACTGCTTCTCAAGCTTGCTACTTCAGGCTTTGCCATATTAAGGTTCCTGGTTCCCACAGGGGAAACACTAGGCAGTGTGTGAACTTGGAGCTGTGACTACTGCATGGTCATTTTAGTCTCATCATGTCAGTGGAAGAACTGACAAAGAAGAGAATGACTGCATGGGTGGGCAAAATTGACCCCACTTACCATGAGGGGTGGGTTGCTTCTACATAATAAAGAGAAGTTGACTAGAAAGCAGAGGACTCCTCTGGGGTCTCTTGGTACTTCCAGGCCAGGGATAACAGTAAATGGACAACTTCAATAGCTATCTATGGCTTGATGAAAGCCAGGCAGCTCAGGGCTCAGGCTGAGGTTCTGGATGACCAGTCCATCAGGCAGGCAGCCTCAGCTGTCTAGAGCACTGGCCAAGGATGAATGAAATTAGAATGGGTGGTAGAGGAGGGAAATGAAGGCTTTTTCTTGGGATCTGCTTTCCAGGGAACTCAACAAAGATCCCTAGCACCTGACATAGGATATGGAACAAAGCTGGTATGGAACAAAGCTGTGTGGTAGACTATAAGAATCCTCGGTGAATATATGACTGGACGACTGCCCTGTGCTCTGTAGCAAGGGTGTTCAGTTTCATTCACGTTTGAGATGTGCTTCGGGCTCTCGGGACAAGGGCTGCAGAGTAGCACGTGGCACTCCCAGCCAGTTTCAGCAAGGTTCACTGACTGTCCCTCCCGCAGAACCAGGGTCTCGTGGTGAAGGCTCACACACAGCTTTGGAAATGCACCAAACCACCTCTCTGCTTGCCTCCCCAAGCCACTGTGTCACCAGCAGGAACTCATTATTCTTTCAGAATCGGAGCGACAGAGAGAAACACAATCCTTCAGGCTTAACCATTTTCTTTCCCCCAAATAAAAAAGCCAAGTCACACATGGCTACAATTTGGATGCTGTGTCACTTTCCCACTTTATTGCTCCACACATAAACCAGTCGAATGTTTTTGTAAGTGACTGAATGAATTTAGTTTTTCAATTATCCCATGTACCTTACCCCGATAAATTACCAGAATAAACAGCAAGCATAACATAATTACAGCGTTGACAGTGGTCTGAGGCTTAGCTAGATGAAAAATTGCTTTCCCTCCACCCCTTTGTTTCTGTCTCTCCTGGGATCAGCGGGTGGGAGATGAATTCTGCAACCTGTGAGCGATCTTCTAGAAATGCAGTCATAGGCGTGGGTGGACTGGAAGTGTTTTTGCCTGACCGTGAAAGACTGAATAATGGCAGCAATCTCAGACTTTCATGCTCTTCCTATCCTTTTTGCTTTCTCCTAGTTTTGATATTTAGACAGTCTAGCTCAATGACTCTCAGCTCTCTTGTTTCTAGCCCATTCTCCCATTCTAGAATCTTGGTGGCATGCCCAAAGAGATTGAAATCCTCAAGACAGTAGGAAATGAGCAAGACATTGCCTCGTGATCACTGCTATGTGGAGTGCTTGCTTGTGGGGTCTGTGAAAGCATCCTACAATTGCTTTTTCATTTACCTGGCAGTGATTCAGACCCATATGGTTGTTTGAGATGATCTTTTCACCACCCTGGCCTTTTGCTCACACGTTTAAATTGTCATAAAATTTGCCTTTAGTACTGAATTGATAAAAAGCTGTATTTTGCTGCCTTACTGTAAGTTTTACATGTTGCTGGTTGCTTTTCACAACCTTCTCACCTCTGTGTTTCCTCTTTTGAATAGCTCTGTAACAGGAAGTATTGTAGTTGTGCCCCAAAATGAAATTTACACCTTGCTCAATATTTAACTTCATAATAGCAATGGGTTTGTGAGATGCCATAGTCCTATATGTGACCTATCAGAACCATGGATCTAGCTAGTAGTGGTGATTTCTGTGAAGAAAACAGTATGTGTTACCTTTGTTAAGAGAAAATTATGCAAAACTTGGAGATAAAGTAGAAGGATGAATGTATGTGCATGTAAATGTCATTGGTCAAACTGACCAACAAACCCATCTAAGAGCCATCAGAGCTCTAGGGGAATGCCACGTTGGCAACCTATGTTGAATATGGGTCACGCCCGGTAGAGCTAGATGTTAATGAAGATCATTGATATGAGGCCAGTGGTTTTTGTCCAGCAGAAGGCAGATGGTTTCTATCTGGCTGAAGAGATAACTCCCAAAGATTATGGCCCTATTGCTGTGTAGTGTAGTTTTGTGTCTAACTTAGCAACTTTGATTTTTTAAAAAATAGACTGTATTATTTAAAACAGTTTTAGATTTACAGAAAAATTGAGAAGATAGTACAGAGGGTTCCCTTTATACCCTGCATCCACTTTTCCTTATTTTTAGCATCTTACATTTATATGTACATGTGTTATAAATAGTGAACCATTATTTTTACATTATTATTAGCCAAACTACCTGACGTAGATTGATTCCCTTGGTTTTTTAAAAATATTTTATTTAAATTCAATTTGCCAACATATAACACCCAGTGCTCATCCCATCAAGTGCCCTCCTTAGTGCCGGTCACCCAATTACCCTATCCCTCCACTCTCCTCCCCTTCTGCAACCCTTTGTTTCCCAGAATTAGGAGTCTCTCATGGATTGTCTTCCTCTCTAATTTTTCCTCAGTTTCCCTCCTTTCCCATATATCCCCTTCCACGATTTTTTATATTCCACATATAAGTGAAACCATATGTTAGTTGTCTTTCTCCAATTGACTTATTTCACTTAGCATGATACCCTCCAGTTCCATCCATGTCGAAGCAAATGGTGGGTATTTGTCCCTTCTGATGGCTAAGTAATATTCATATATACCCCACATCTTTTTTTTTAAGATTTTATTTATTTATGAGAGGAGAGAGAGAGAGAGAGAGAGAGAGAGAGAGAGAGAGAGAGAGGCAGAGACACAAGCAGAGGGAGAAGCAGGCTCCATGCAGGGAGCCTGATGTGGGACTCGATCCAGGGACTCCAGGATCAAGCCCTGAGCTGAAGGCAGGTGCTAAACCACTGAGCCACCCAGGGCTCCCCTATACCACATCTTCTTTATCCATTCATCTCTTGAAGAACATCGTGGCTTCTTCCACAGTTTGGCTATTGTGGACTTTGTTGCTATGAACATTGGGGTGCAGGTGTCCTATTGTTTCACTGCATCTGTGTCTTTGGGGTAAATCCCCAGCAGTGCAGTTGCTGGGTCGTAGGGTAGCTCTATTTTTAACTTTTTTAGTAACCTCCACACAGTTTTCCAGAGTGGCTGTACCAGCTTGCATTCCCACCAACAGTGTAAGAGGGTTTCCCTTTCTTCACATCCTTGCCAACATTTGTTGTTTCCTGTCTTGTTAATTTTAGCCATTTTGACTGGTGTGAGGTGGTATCTTCTTGTGGTTTGATTTGTATTTCCTTGATGGCAAGTGATGTGGAGCATTTTCTCATGTGCTTGTTGGCCATGTGTATGTCTTCTTTGGAGAAATATCTATTCATGTCTTCTGCCCATTTCATAACTGGATTGTTTGTTTCTTGGGTGTTGAATTTGATAAGTCCTTTATAGATCTTGGATACTAACCCTTTATCTGATAGGTCGTTTGCAAATATCTTCTCCCATTAGATTCCCTTAGTTTTGACCCCATGTCCTTTTCTGTCCCACAATCCCACCAGGATACTACATTTAAAAAAAAATTGGGACACCTGGGTGGCTCAGCGGTTGAGCGTCTGCCTTCAGCTCAGGGCGTAATCTCAGAATCTTGGATCGAGTCCCACATCGGGCTCCCTGCGAGGAGCCCGCTTCTCTCTCTGCCTCTGTGTGTGTGTGTGTTGTGTGTGTGTGTGTGTGTGTGAAGAATAAATGAATAAAATATTTTTTAAAAATTTATTTATTTTTTTATTTGAGAAAGAGCATGAGAGAGTGAACGTGCAAGCTGGAGGAAGGGCAGAGGGAGAGGAATAAGAAGACTCCCTGCTGAGTAGGGAGCCTGATGTGGGACTCGATCCCAGGACCCCGGGGTCACGACCTGAGCTGAAGGCAGACACTTAACCAACAGAGCCACCTAGGCACCTCCAGGATACCACATTACATGTAGTGGTCAGGTCTCTGTAGGCTCTTCTTGGCTGTGGCAGTTGCTAGGTCTTTTGTTGTTTTTGAAGACCTTGACAATTTTGAGTAGTACTGGTAAAAAATTCTGTAGGATGTCTCTCTATGGGAATGTATCCAATGTTTTCACGTGACTTAACTGGTTTTATGGGCTTTTGGGGAAAAGACCACAGAGATAAAGTACTGTTTTCATTACATCATATCAAGGGTACCTACCATCAGCATGATATCAAAATGACATATGACTACTAATGTTGGCCCAAAGCACCTGGCAGAGGTAGTAATTGTTAAGTTTCTCCACTGTACACATACTCTTTTCTTCCCCATTTCAACTGTCCTCTCTGGAAGGAAGCTACGATATGCAGTTCATTCCTAGAGAGTCCAGAGTTTCGCTCTGCCTCCTTGAGGGTGGAGGCTCTATAACCATTATTTGGAATTCTTCCTCATGGGGGATTTGTTTCTTCTCCCCCACTTACTAATTTGTTGAACCATTTATTTATATACTACTTATATGGACTCATGGCTATGAGATGCTGGGTGTATCTGTTGCTAAAGGGGTATTGTTTCTCCTGGGCCCTCTAAGCTGACAGCAGGGAAATATATGTATGTATATTAGCCTGTATGTACATACATGTCTGTGAGTATTTCTGTATGGAACCATCTGTAGGTATATTAAGCCACACATGAGTTCTTACCAATGTCTCCAACTCCAACCACATGAGTCATTCTAGCCTCCTTCCTGGATTCCATGTAAATTCTCACTTCAAGAATGACAAGCCTGATTCCCACCACCCACTATCCATTTACCTAATTGTTCAATTCTAGGATTCATGTAGAGCAGTGTCAGAATTGTTAATCCATGCCCCCATGGGAAACCACTTTATCTGCTGGAGTACAGTGCTTATGCCCAGCTCTTTCTGCCTTTGGTCTTACAGATTCCACTCATCTCTAGAGTTATTTAGGTCAGCAACCCCCCCCACACACACACCTCCTCCGGTAAAGTTGTTTCACACATCTTTCATATGGCGAGATTCTCATGTGATAGCGTTCCATCCAGGATTTCCCAAGCTCCTACATGATTTCTTAAAATTTTCCACTTGTTAGGATGCCCTCTTTGTGCTGGAAGGTTCTATGGGCTTTGATAAATGTATAATGCAAGTATCATATAATTTTACTGTGCTAAAGAATCTTCTGTGCTCTTTCTATCCATTCCTCTCTTCTTTCTCCCCTCCTTCCTGGCAACTGCTGATCTTTTTACTGTTTCCATAGTTCTGGTTTTTCCAAAATGCCAAATAATTGGAATCATACAGTCTGTAGCCTTTTACTTAGCAATATGTATTTAACTTTCTTCATGTTGTTTATATATATTTAACTTTCTTCATGTTGTTTATATGTATTTAACTTTCTTCATGTTGTTTTTTTTTTGTGTGTGTGTGTGTGTGGCTTGATAGCTCATTTCTTTTTGTCACTGACTAATATTCTGTTGCACAATGTACTGCAGTTTGTTTATCCGTTCACTTATTGAAGGACATCGTGGTTGCTTCCAGTTTTTGGCATATTTCTACTAGCAATCCTTTTTTTTTCACTATGTGTATTTATTTCTTGTGTATGCCTTTGAACCAGTTTTTCTGTCTTGCCAGTTCTCTCATTAACAACATGTGCCCACTATATTATTTGTATGAGAATTATGTTTTTAATCTTTTGACAACCATACATTGACATGCTATTTTTATAAAATGTAGGTATTCCTTTTACAGCTTGGGGCACATGCTGTATGACCTCAGGATTGGCTACCCACCTCATTTCCATAAGCATGGCTTCATGTGGCCTTGGGTTGGGTGAGCACTTCTAAGAATGAGCCAAGGTGAGCATTTCTGATGAGTGGTGCTGTTGTGGTTACACAAGAGAGTTTGTTGAAAGTCTACTTTGCTGAAGCTCCTTAAGATGATTCTGTGTGCCCTTACAACTTTCGTCAGGTCACTAGGGGCTCATGATTTCATGATTTTGGCTCAGGTCATAATTTCATGGGTCATTGGATTGAGCCCCTTGTTGGGTTCCTTGCTCAGCAGAGTCTGCTTGTCCCTTTCCCTCTGCCCCTCCCCCCTCAAATAAATAAATAAATCTTTAAAAAAAGACTTTCATCATGTCACATTAAAGACATTAATAGTGTAAAGACACTGGCAGGAATGTGGGAGGGAAACAGCACGGGGTTTGAGGACTCTTCTGTTACTCAGCACCAAGTCCATTGACATCTGGAGCCTCAACTTCCTAATTTTTATAAGGTAGGAGACATAGCAACACAATGATACTATGATGGATAAAATATCCTAGCCCATTGAGATGTTTGTTTAAAATAAATGAGATTATATGTGTGAAATACTTTCTAAGTTCTAAAAAGTGTAAGTTATTACTGTCTAGTATAGGCGTTGGCAAACGTTTTCTTGAAAGGAATAGTAGGTAACTATTTTCAGCTTTTCTGGCTTTAATGGTCTCTGTTGCAGCTATTCAACTCTACCATTGCAGTTCAAATGCAGCCATAGATATCACATAAAACAATGAGCATAGCTGTATTCCAATAAAACTTTGTTTATAAAAACAGACAATGATCTTTATTTGGCCCACAGGCTGTAATATGCTGACTCCCTGTCTAGAATGAGTGTGACAAGACACAACCACTCTCTTCCCTTTTCCTTCTGAAATCTCTTCCAAATGCAGTGCTGAGGAGGACATCCAGTCATTTATTGAGATTCTTGACTCACAGACTACAAAGTCTCTGGATAGGTTGAGTTACTTGTCAGCCCAGTTCTTTAAAAAACACAACTGCTTTCCTGCTTTCTACCCGGGGTCCCATCTCTTTGGGTGGAGCTTTTCCTGCTGCTGCCACACTCATCTATCCATAAAACTGCTCACCTGTTTTCTGGGGCATATCAGTAAGTGTCTGGGATGACGGAAACCCTGTTATTTCTTTAGTTAACCAGAGAACTGAAAGAAGGTGCCACAGAAGGGGAAGACCACCATCTTGCCTGTGTCTCATGAGCCAGACATTGTGCAAGGCGCTTTTTGTACTTGAACTCATTTAAAACTTGCAATAATTCTGTGAGGTAGGTATTAGCATACCTATTTCACATCTGACAAATTCAAATTTTATTGTTAGTTCATTCGACTTTTCTTATATAAACATTTCCTCTGGAGTCATGACATCTCAGTTTCCACAGAGAGCAGAAAGTTTCACGTTGTCAGTACACGGTAATTCAGCTACTTCTGGACTTAAAAGTAGTTGTACAGTTTTAAATTCTGTTGGTACAAGTTCCGCCCTTCCCTTCCTTCACCCACTGTGTGTAGGTGGGGTGAGCTGGTGAGCTACGTTTCTAGTGTGTTGGTTTATATAACCTGGCGGGGAGGGGTGGACACCAGCCTCGGTGTCCTGAGAAGTTTGTCTTTTCTAGTCCACATGGTCCTCATGGTTTCCTATGATGTATGTGAGGATCACACCCTCCTCCCTCACTTTGTCCCAAATGCTGGCTCCTTGTGTGTGTCCCAAACCCTGGACTGTGACTTGTGCTCAGTCACTTTCCTATGTGTGTGTAGGGGCTCACAGGAACCTTTTGCTCATGGTTCTATGAGGCTGCCTTGTGGTTCACTTGACCTGGAAATTTCCTTAGTCATTGTCAGGCTGCCCTGCTGGGGCCATTTTCGATGTGAGGCTTTTCTCTAAGACTTGAATTCTTCTGAACTACCTCCTGAGAAGCCAGACAATGGGCTCTTTGGCTCTAGAGTGGGTTTTAAGGTTATCTGGGGTTTCTCTCTCCCTTTCTGTCCAAGGTTTTTGGTCCATAGAGGGGACCACCATCCAGGGCTCTTCTTAGGGATCTAAATGTTGGCTGTACTGCTGCTTACTCTTCATCCCACAATCATTGACTCCATCTTTGATCTTTTCAAATAGAGACACATGTTTTAATGTCATCCTACACTTCCTCCCCTGTTCTTCAGTTTATGATATATACCCTGCAGAATCCTCAAGGATCCTAGTTCCCTAGTTCAACATTTTCTGTCACAAAAATTTTTTTCTTTCAATCCTTCCCCTACCTGCTGCAGCAAAAAAATGTTTTATTTTCAAGATATTGTCTCTGCATGAGGCTCCAATGAGTCTCCTTTAGAACTCACAGGTGAGCAATTATTTCTTTGAGTTTAGCACATTTGCCTTCCCCCTAAGAACAGTATGTATGGAGAACTGCTTTCATTTTATATGTTTGGTTTTTCCTAGAAACACACATTACAAAAAGCTTAAGATCAGAATGAATACAGATCAATATGGAATTCTGTTTCTTTAAATGATGAAGGCAAGGGAAGGGCACAAGGAAGCAGGAGGAGGAGAAACCTTGGGTAGCATCTCAAAATGCCATCTGTGCATCTGTACCCATGAGGAAACAGAGGCCCCAAGAGGCCCCTCTGGCCCAGGACACACCAGAGAGATTGGAGGACGTGGCGCTCCAAGCCAGGTCAGGGGCCAGGCTTGCCTGATTCCAAAACAAACCCGAGGTAGGGGGAGAGTTATAAAAGGAAGGAGTTTTCATTTCAGTAGGTGCAAGTGCTGCAGAGAGGCCCAGAAAGATGAGAATGAAGGCTGAGGTGTTTCAAATGAGACAGAGGTTCAGATAACCACTGACAGGTTTGCTACATGCTAGACTTTGTTCCCAATTACAAGATTGCAGACTCAGAAATCTTGATCCACTTGATCCACTGAAGTATTGCTGACACTGAAGAGCTCCCAAGGAAGGTGCATCCTTAAGACAATTTATTTTGGATGTCTTATAGGAGAAGGTTCTAAAGACTTGAACATCAGCAAGGATATACACTACTTGACCATTACATAAGACACACGGGTAGAAGAAGGTGCCGATTTGAAGAACACAGGAAAAAGTAGTCGAAGTGAGTGGATAAAAGGGTTTGAGTGAGGATGTGAGGGTGCCACCAAATTCAGGTAGTGCTCCAAAATTCCAGCAAAAGAGAAGAGCTGAAAGGCTTGCCCCTCTAAAGACAGGCTAACAATTGCCTTCCATGAAGGAATTCTTTTTTTTTTTTAAAGTTTTTTGTAAACTTTTCTAAATAAGTAGTGTGAGTTTGCAAGTCTCCCTAGCTGTGTGCTAAGCATGTGGAGTCTTTTGTTATCCTACCCTGGGAGGGCTGGCTGCTACCTGTATCTTGGAGGACAGATTGTAATTCTTTTTTTCCCCATGGATCTGCTTCCTAAATGCCTTGCGACAGCCAAGTTTCCAATGCAAATGGCCTCACAGAGATCTGTCCCTTCTAGAACCTCAGTGAGGTGCCTCCCTCCGCCTGTGCAGTTTCAATGGGCTCTGTGGTCTTGTGCTATGCAAGGAGTGGGGCAGGCTAAGAGGGAAGCAATGGTGTGTGCCTGGCAGGGAGAGGCAGTCTGTGGGGGAAGGCTGGTCTCTGCCACTGTGACAAACCTTTGGTTGCTTGTTTCATTCATCCTCGAAACAAACATTATGAAAAGCTGAAGTTTAGATTAAATAAAGATCAGTTTGGATTCTGTCTTTTTCTTTAAAAAAATCTTTTGTCATTTATTTATTTTTAAAGATTTTATTTATTTATTCCTGAGAGACACAGAGAGAGGCAGAGACATAGGCAGAGGGAGAAGCAGGCTCACTGCAGGGAGCCCGATGTGGGGCTTGATCCCAGCTCCCCAGGATCACTCCCTGAGCCAAAGGCAGATGGTCAACCACTGAGCCACCCAGGTGCCCCAGACCTTTACTTTTCTAAATCTTCTTTTCTTGCAGGAAGAACTCTTAACAGATCTACCCTCTTGACATTTTGTATTGAGATGTGATTGACATATAACATTGTGTTAATTTTAGGTGGACAATATGATGATTTAATATTGTAAAATGATTACCATAATTAGTATAGTTAACATCCATTTCCACTTCTTAATCTTTTTTAAGTGCACAATAGAGCATTGTTGACTTTTGGCTTAATGTTGGCCAGCAGATCTCTAGAATCTGCTCATCTTGCTTAAGTGAAACTTTATGCCTGTTGATTGGTAACTCCCCACTTCTTCCTCCTCCCATGTTCCTATTTTAATTCAGTTTGACTCCTGTGTATTGAATACCGCTGATGTACAAAGCACAGTGGCAGGTGGCTAT
Source organism: Nyctereutes procyonoides (assembly GCF_905146905.1). Lineage (NCBI taxonomy): Eukaryota > Metazoa > Chordata > Mammalia > Carnivora > Canidae > Nyctereutes > Nyctereutes procyonoides. The sequence continues at coordinate 40,170,282 of NW_026575044.1, forward strand.
AGAAAGGTGAAATGGAGAAGTTCCAGCTCCTGCCTCAAGAGGGCATGCCTATCACCTATAGGGTAGGGAGGTAGATAAAGATTCAGCTAACTGGCAGAAAGTCGGTGCCTTAAGAGAGAAAGAAAGGGGCATGAAGAGTTAAATTGTTTCTGGTTGGGGTGTTCATGAAGGACATAATGTCTGAGGTAGAATTTGTAAAGAGAGCCTGATCTCATTGAGTGGATGGATATATGGCTAAAAAGTATTCTATGTAGGGAAGCTCTATAGAAATTCTGGGCCTTTGCCCCTCTATTGACCGCAGGACACCTGATATTAGAAGCAGATCCCAGGGGCAACTGCGTGCCTCAGTTGATTGAGTATCTGACTCTTGATTTGGCTCAGGTCATGATGTCAGGGTCCTGGGATAGAGTCCTGAATCTGGACTCCTTTCTCAGCAGGGAGTCTGCTCGAGGATTCTCTCTCTCTCCCTCTGCCTTTCCCCCTGCTTATGCACATGTTTTTTTTTTTTTTCCCTCTCTCTCAATAAATTAAAAAAAAAAAAGCAGCAGATCCCGGTTGTTCCTCTGCCTTTTTCCCCAGGACTGCCTGAGAATTCAGTTATTGTATAAAGTTCCCAGCTACTTTGGACATAGAAATAAACCAAAAAGCCTTTCCTGGAAAGATGGAGAATTGGCCTTGAGAGAAAGGATTAAAAATAGGTCTTGGGAAGGAAGAGAAGAGGGGGAAGAACAGACTGTGTATGTATAAGAAAGAGGTGGCAAGTCTACATCAGTGACTAAGGACCTCTTCATGCCACAGTGGACCATGACGAAGGCACAGAGCTAGAAAAAAGAGGAAGGTGTGCTGCAGAGGTGCGTCAGGAGAGAGAAGATTGGAGGGACCAAAGCAGAGCTCTGTCTGCAGGTATGTGCCTCTGCCTCTTGGCCTACCAACTGTCTCATCAACCATCATCACTTATATGAAAAGGGTTATTTGACACCTACGTTAAGTCCTGAGGTGCTCAGGCCTGGACATTTGGGCTATTTTTGTGATTATAGGTGGACCTGTCTCTGGGAGCATCGCCACAGATGGAGGCACAAAAGCAAGTTCAGTGTGGCAGGAGGGTAGCAAGCTGGGGCAGGATGGTGGTTGAGTGATAATGAGGATCACTCCTATGGGCCAGATTCTGGGCTCTAAAGGCCTTACTTGTATTTTCTAAGTTAATCCCCACAAAAACTGAGGCAGTCACTGATGACCTTGGAGAACACTTTTTCCAGACAGTGGGAGTGGGAACCAGGTGTGCAAGAGGTCAATGAGTGAGAAGGTGGCAGAGAAGTGGAGGCTGCAGGTCTAGGCCATTCTGAGAACTGTGTCTTTAACAGGAGGTGAGGGAGAAAGAGTATCAGTTTAAGAAAGAGAGTCACTTTTTTTTATATTTTTCCTTTCATTAAAAAAGCTGGGTGGGTGGGGGGATATGGGATAGGTAGAGAGGAGGGGCAGGAAAACAAGTGCCAGAGCAGATGCTGAAGATGCAAGAGAAGGGTTTCTTGAGCAATGTAGTCCCAGGAAAGGTGACATGATATGCCTCCCAGGGATGCAGTGAGTTGGTTCTAGGAACAGGAATGGAAGGAGTCAAGGGGCACAGGGAGATAGGAGGGCTGTGGCCCAGGTGAGAAGGACTTGCTTCTTCCTCAATAAAGAAGGAATGAAAAGGTGAAGGCACAGAGAAATATTAAAATGGGTAGGAGGGATTCCTGGGTGGCTCAGCGGTTTAGCGCCTGGCTTCGGCCCAGGGCATGATCCTGGAGACCCGGGATCGAGTCTCACATCAGGCTCCCTGCATGGAGCCTGCTTCACTCTCTGCCTGTGTCTCTGCTTCTCTCTCTCTCTCTCTCTCTCTCTCTCTCTTTCTGTGTGTCTCTCATGAATAAATAAATAAAATCTTTAAAAAAATGAGCAGGAGGAAATTACCTTAAACCATAAAATGCCTGTTTTCATAGGCAATAGTGTTTGACATCGGCTGTAGAAACATTTTTTCTAGCTATGCCCCTCAGGCAAGGGAAACAAAAGAAAAAATAAACTATTGGGACTACACCAAAGGAAAAAGTTTTTGCACAGCAAAGGAAACAAGCAAAGTAACAAAAAGTCAACCTACTGAATGGGAGAAAATATTTGCAAATGATATATCTGATAAGGGGTTAATATCTAAGATATGTAAAGAATTGATACAACTCATACCAAAAAAAACCCAAATAATCTGATTAAAAATGGGCAGAGAACCTGAATAAGACATTTTTCCCAAGAAGACCCACAGATGGCCAACAGACACATGAAAAGATACTCAACATCACTAAGCATCAGGGAAATGCAAATCAAAACCACAAGATATCAACTTACACCAGTCAGAATGACTAGAATCGAAGATACAAGAAATAACAAGTGTTGGCAAGGATGGGAATGTAAATTGGTACAGCCACTGTGGAAGACAGTATGGAGATTCCTCACAAAATTAATCATAGAATTACCTATGATCCATATAATTCTGCTATTGGGTATTTACCCAAAGAAAATGAAAACATGAATTAAAAAAGATATGTGCGTACTGTGTTTATTGCAGCACTATTTGCAATAGTCAAATTATGGAAGCACCCCAAGTGTCCATCAATAGATGATTGGATAAAGAAGATGTGGTATATATACATACATATGTACATACAACATACAGTGGAATATTGCTCAGCAATAAAAAAGAAAGGTCTTGCAGTTTGCAACAACATGGATGGACAGACACAGAGGGTATAATCTTAAGCGAAATAAGTCAGAGAAAGACAAAGACCATGTGACTTCACTCATATGTGGAATTTAAGAAACAAAACAGGAAAAAAGAGACAAAGACTTTTAGCTACAGAGAACAAACTCATGGTTGTCAGAGGGGTGGCAGGCAGGGGGATAGGTGAAATCTATAAATGAGATTTTAAAAATGGGCATGAGGTTTAAAGAGTGCACTCTGGCCTCAGGATTTTAATAAAGGGGAACAAACAGCCATTTACTAAGAGTAAGGGAGGTATGGGGAGTGTTACAGGCTGGAGTGTGTCCCCCAGAATCTAATGTTGAACACCTAACCCCTAATACCTCAGAAGGTGACTGTAATGGGAGAGGTAATTAAGGTATGAGGTCATTAAGGTGGACTGTAATATGACAAGTGTCCTTCTAAGAAAAGGAGTGAGGACACAGACACACACAGAGGAAGGATCACATGGGCTTACAAGAGGATGGCCCTCTACAAGCCAAGGAGAGAGGCCTCAGGAGAAACCTGTCAGGAACCTCCATCCAGCCTCCAGAATTATGAGAAAATTCATTTCTGACGTTTACACCACCTAGTGGTATTTGTCCTGGCTGCCCTAGGAACTGACCGCTCAATGCAGGGAGTGCCTCAGGGAGTGAAGCCCAGGGTAGAACCGGTGCCTGCCGAGGGGTGATTGATGGGCAAGCGAGTTCGGAGCCGCTGGGATAGGCATGGGATTGCTCAGCTGGGCTTGTGTGAGTCCCTGTGTGTATGTGTGGTGTGTTATTTATAAACACACTAGTGTGTATCAGGTTTCCATTCATCCTCCATTTGCAAAGATGTGATACGAACATGTCTGGTTTAAGAACTCGTCTGGTGATCTACACTTATGTGGGATTAAGTGATTAATCTGAAAGCTTTAGAAAATATTACAGTAGGGCCCTGAACTAGCTCGAAGGAACAAAAAGAAGCACTTAATATCCCCCCCCACACACATACCACCCACTCTCAACCACTCCTTCTACTCTGTTCTATTTATTTTCTCTCTCTTTTTTTTTAAAGATTTTATTTATTTATTCATGAGAGACACACACAGAGAGAGAGAGGCAGAGACACAGGCAGAGGGAGAAGCAGGCTCCATGCAGGGAGCCCGACATGGGACTCCAGGATCAGGCCCTGGGCTGAAGGCGGCGCTAAACTGCTGAGCCCTCCGTGGCTGCCCTACTCTGTTCTATTTCCACCAGCTTGGCTTCATGTTCAGCCTTCCCTCGGTAAAAACAGATCCTCAAAGAAAGCCACCACATGATGATACATAATGTGGAAAATCTTTGTTTCTTGGTGATCTTTTGGAGGGTAGTCTGACCTTGGGAGAGGAGAAATAAAAAGCTGGGGGCTTCCTTCACTTCTCTGCTCCCATGGGCTGTCTAGGGACCCCTTCTCTCCCCTGCCAGCCGCTCTGAGACACGCATGATATGCTAGCGGGACCCTCCTGGGGCTGGCTTTAAGTGTGGGGAGGGGCCGTGGAGCACCGGTGCAGGCCTGGGCTTTCCTTGAGAGTTCAGGGTTTATGTGATGTCAGTCTCCCTAATAAAAAGGGAATTCAAATTACCAAATGTGATGGGCGGGGGGGAGGCAGGCAGTGGGGGAATCTTTTAAAGCTTTCTTTTTTTCAGTGCACATTCACAGATTTTAGCCAAAATCTTTGTCAGATCTCCTGTTCTGATATTTTGTTCATCAAACGTGATTCACTTATAGGTCAAGCACAGGGGATTTTTAGGGCAGTGAAACTTCTGTATGGCCCAGGGATGATGGACACTTGTCATTGTACATTCTATGGATTTTTGACAGGTGTATAACACAGAGAGTGAACCTTAATATAAACTGTGCGCCTTAGTTAATAATAATGTATCCCTATTGGTCCATCAGATGATGTAACAAGGTACCACACCAATACAAGATGTGTGGGGAGTACGGGGAGGGAGGGGGATAGTACTTGCTGTACTTTCTGATCCATTTTTCTGTAAATCTATATCTGTTCCATAAAAGTAATGCCTGTAAAGATAAGGGAAAAAATCAAGGTCCATGAATAAATGTCACCTCTCCCTTTTATTCCCTATTCCCAGATTCTTCCCCACAATAACCGAGTCCACCTTTGGAGATACGCTTCTTTAGTGAAGTGTCCCCTTCTCGGTCTTTGTACCAAGGTTTGCCTTTTCCCTCCCACCACTTCCTTCCTCTCTTATATTAATGGCTTGAGGGGTTTATGGGGGTTTGGTTATTCTGGTGCAGACCCCTGTAGAGCAAGATTCGAATCTTGCCTCAAGGCTGAGGTCTGCTTTTCTGTTAACAATCTGAGACAAATGTCCTTCAGGGTGGATGATGGGTCTGGGTAAGTAGGAGAAGAGCACCTCAAGGAGCTGGATGCCTACAAGGTGCTCTTGGATGGAAGGTTTTAAAGGTGATGCCTGGGGACGCCTTGGTGGCTCAGCAGTTTAGCGTCTGCCTTTGGCTCAGGTCATGATCCTAGGTCCAGACTGAGTCTGCATCAGGATCCCTGCAGGGAACGTGCTTCTCCCTCTGTGTCCCTGTCTCTCTCTGTGTGTCTTTCATAAATAAATAAATAAAAATCTTAAAACAAAACAAAACAAAACAGGTGATGCCTGGAAGCAAGCTGCAGCTACAAAGGGTACAGTCCAGATGAGACCTCTTTGCCCTGGAATCTTCTGTGGACACTGAGCTCTGGTTGTCTAGCAGTTGGTTACTCTTTGTGGCCATTTGCCTCTTATTGTGCACTAGCATTTAGTGCAAAGACTTCTTCAGAGCTTCTAACCTAGAGGACAAAAGGAAGAGATTTGGTCCATATTTGGGTATGAGTGTCAAAAGGGCAACACTTTCTTTACTGCTGTGATGACTGCAAGGATCCGTGTAGGCCTCAGGAGAATGTGAAGCTTAGGGACATATCAGGCTCTGTGGTCTGGGACATTACCCTACTAATCTTGAGGGATTGATTTATTTTCTTATGAGAAAGGTCTTTTCTTACATAATCTCTAATACTAAGCATAAGATGATTTCTCAGAAATCCCAGAGGGCCTGGAGCAGAAAGGTTAAGACTCTAGAATTCATTCAAAGGTTTACAGTAGGAGTGCAGCAGGAGATCAACCTTGCCTGCTTTTCACTGGTGCCACCTAGATGCCCATGGGGATGTTATGCTGCTGGGACCAGCCTGTCCTGGCACATCTGCTCCTGGGGAGGTTCATTTCCTACCTGTATTTGGATAACATGCTGGGTTCCGGGCTTCTCCTGCTCTGGTCTCCCTATGTACCTGTTGTTCCAGAGGACAAGTCAGCGAACTGAATTACAGAGAGAGGATATTGTCTCCCTAGGAGGAGGAAAGCAGCAATCCCAAATGCCAGGGCCAGGTGAGCAAGGCACCAATTCTTACAGTAGACTGGAAAATGCAATGCATGTGATCTTGTTGCCTGTGATAAAAACAGGGAAAGGTAAATTTCTGGGAAGCTCTGTAACTTCCAAACACTATAGCTTTAGAGTTGAAAAGTAACCAAAAATGATTTGAGGCGATGATTTTTCCATTTTCTCAGCAAGATATGTACAGTAGAGCCAGCTTCTCCTTATCTGTCATAATCTAAAATTCAGGCTCCTCATGGAGCAAGTGGAGGACTTCAGTGGACTTGGAAGGCAGAGCTTTTTTCCCCTGAAAAAACCCTTTCAAATGGACTCTGGGTTAAAAACTAATAGCTTTCTCCTAGCCAACCCTCAATCTCTTCCTCTCTCCCTTCCATTGTATGCATGTATGTATGTATGCATGTAGCTAGCTAGCCATCTTACCTTTCTATCTATCATCCATCCATCATCTAATTTTTCTAGGCTTTTTTTTTCCTTTTGGGAAATGTCAGCATCTGGATGAAGGTGCTGGTTACAATTCCTTGTGCCTGTTGATTTGGGATTCCTTGCACCTTTCACTCTGAAAAGCAGTAGATATAAGGTTGAAATAGTGAAATTCAGTATAAAATGATTATTGCTTTGCAGAGTGTCTATTAATTGGCATCTTATAGGAACTGAAATCCAGACTAATAAATGAAATGGGCCTCAAACTATACCATTGGAGAAAAAAAACAGCTTCTTTTCACATTGTATTGTTCAAATGGAGGCATAGCAAACAGTTATTTAGAAACAAGCAATTGTCACCATCAAAAACAAGGTAATATGAATGCTACAACACATATGACCATTGTATATGCTGATTAAGTGAGGGAGAAATGATTACTTTATTCATTTTGCTATCAATGAATATCATGGTAGAGCTGAGAAACATAGTTGGAGCTGGGAAGTATTTGGGGGCCAGAATTACAGTTTTCATGGTGTTTTTTTGTTTTGTTTTGTTTTGTTTTTTAAGAGAGAAGGAGATAGTGAGTGGTGGGGAGCACAAGAGGGAGAGGAAGAGAGAATCTTAAGCAGGCTCCACACTCAGCATGGAGCCCAACATGGGACTCCATCTCATGACCCTGAGATCATGACCTGAGCTGAAATCAAGAGTTGGATGCTTAACCAACTGAGCTACCCAGGTGTCCCCAGAATTATAGGTTTTTAAAGACATGTTTGTTCGCCCCCTAGGACTCTTGCTTTTTTATTCCCATAGCTCCAGGCTTCTGTGCCATTCCTCTTACATCAGTTTCCCCTCAGATCCTAGTGCCATCTGGAGCTTTGTAGTGCAACTGAGTTCAGCAGCATTGCCCACATCCCTTGTGACCTTCAGCTCCCCTTCAGTTGACCTTTTGGAGTTTGAAGTTTCAGGAGAGATACTTCCAGGGTGATTTGTGTAGGAGCAAAAAGACATGTTTCTATAGATCATGAGCAAGTAGGTATAGCCTGTGAAGAAACTGCTTATGATGGCACCAGAGCCTTCTCATACATGCCTCCATCCATCTCTCTCTCTCTCTCCATGGATGCATGCATCCATTCGTCCATCCCTCCATACCATTCATCTATCCATCTATGTTTCTGTACATCTATGCTTCCATCCTTCCATCTGTCCGTCATCTAGATATAGCAAAGGGATAATACAAGTTCCTGGATTTTGGAGATTTTTAAATTGATTTTATCCCTTTTGGGGAGGTACAACTTAATGCATAAAACATTAAAGATTAGTGTACTGCATCAAAGTTTTCAAACTTTTTTTGAAACAGTGAACCTCAAATGAAACCTCATATATGAGATAAATACAAAGCCATCTGAAAAGTGATCTGGAGCTCCATTTGCTCTGCAAATACCCTCCTCCCAACTGCTGTGGCACCTTCACAAGATCCCTTGGCTCCCCAGAGCACAGCTTACAGACTGCTGTGCTTTGGTATAAAGCAAAGTATGGACGATGTGGTTTGGGTGGTTGATCTTGGGGGAATTAAGGGAGGGGAGAACTCACTAGGAGCTGGAGATCTTGGAGGAAGTGTTTTGAAAGAGGGAGTATGCCTTGAAAGGGGAGTCATGTTTGGACCCTTGAAGAAGAGGTGGGGGACACACTACTTGGCAGGGTAGAGGCATAGAGGGGGTGATGGGGTGAAAGAAGAAAGGGTATCAGGGTCCAAAAAGGAAAAGATGGCACAGTCAAGCTGGGTAATGGAGGAGAGTATAATAAAGGGGTAATTGACAAAGCTGCGGCAGGTTTAGGGAAAACAATAAAGGCTAGTATAGAATCTTGGAGCTAGTGCAGCTGTAAGCCATTACTGGGGGCAGGAGGAAGTTGCCACTCCTGGACCCAGGGAGAGAGCTGGATCACCTAACAAGAGATGTGGCGTTTGGTAGAGAGATGCAGGGAGATGGTCAGGGAAATAAATGCTCCACTTTGCTATTTCTCTCCTGCCAGTGCTTTTCATTGTCCAAACCAACTGGAAGCCAGAAACCAAGGAAATCCATAAAGATTTAACCTTCCAAAGTCCAGAGAATGCTGGAAAAGGGATCTGGAGGGACAAACAGAAAATAGCCATATGTAGAACTTCTGGGTTAGACTCAAGGACCCACATCAGTTAGCTCTTGCTCCAATAATGCTGTGTAATAAACAACTTCCAAATCTCAATGAAATATACATTTCATGGGTCTGTGGGTTGGCTGGGTGACTCTCCTGCAGGCTCTGAAGGTTGAGGTGGTTTTACTGCTTGTTGCAGGTATGTCTTAGTGGGGCAGTTTTGTTCTATATGTGTTCCTTTTCTTTTTAGATCTTATTTATTTGAGAGAGGGTGCAAGCATGAGTGTGAGTGAGAGAGAGAGAGAGAGAGAGAGAGACAGCATGGGCAGAGGGAGAGGGAGAAGCAGACTCTCTGCTCAGCAGGGAGACCAATGTGGGACTTTATCTCAGGACCCTGGGATCATGACTTGAGCTGAAGGCAGACTCTTAACCAACTTAGCCACCCAGGTGCCCTATGTGTGTTCTTTCTATAGCCCAGGCTGCAAGGGCAGCAACTACCAGGGAAGCCCCCTCCTCAAGGTGATGGCTGATGTATAAGAGGGCAGACAGTGACCTTAGCACTTCTTAAGCCTTTGGTCATGTCACACCCACCAATAATGGCCAAAGCAAATCATATGGCTCAGCCCAAAGTCAAGAGGCAGGAAGACCCCCTCCTCCCAGAGAGGTGGGGAAATTGCTGGGTTGCATGGGAAAGGGGTGGATACAGGGAGGTAGAGGAATTGGAACGAGTAATTTAGCCCACCAAAGTCTCCCTACACGGCAAGGTGGAAAACAGATTGCATAGGAGGGGAATTAGTGTGAGCAGATTTGGTGGTACAACTACTATTTATAGTCCCCCCTCCTCCCATATCCATTCTTCCTTTTATCACAATGGAATTTTTAGCTTGATATGTGACTATTTCACAGCTAGAGACTGCATCTCCCACCATCCCTTGCAATTAAGTGAGGCTGTTTGATGGAGTTCTAGCTATAGACTTTCTGCCCTGAAAGGGATTAACTTCTTTCCTCACCTCTCCCCAAGCCTGCCTCCTGGAATGTGGGTGTGGTGCTGAGCCTTCTCGGTCCATACCTCAGGGGAATAGCTTCAGGATGGCAAAGCAAGAAGACACCAGGAGGGTGGCCCCCTGGGCTGCTCTTGTGCAGAGTTATATGTGAGGAAAAGAAGCCTCCATCTTTTTTTGGCTCATTATTTGGGGTCTGTATTTCAACAGCCAGGTCTGTAATTAATACAAATTCATAGGAGCCTCTACTCTGATACCCGTGGAAGGGATGGCAGAAAAAGATACGGTGTTTTTTTTTTTTCAGTATTACTGATGTAAGGGAGAAGAGATCTCACAATTTTAGTTTCTTGCCATGTCACCCCCATTTTGTATTTAAAAAAATTTTTTTTAAAGATTTTATTTATTCATAAGAGACAGAGAGAGACAGAGACACAGGCAGAGGGAAAAGCAGGTTCCATGCAGGGAGCCCGATGTGGGATTTGATCCCGGGACTTCAGGGTCACACCCTGAAACGAAGGCAGATGCCCAACCATTGAGCCACCCAGGCGTCCCCCCATCTCATATTTTGAAAGGATGCATTATCAGTGAGCTCTCAGTGCAGTTTCCTTTATGATATCAGGACAGGTAATGCCAGTTCTGAACCAGTTCTAGACCAATGCTGTATGTGACCAGAGGGCCTGCTGGACAAAGGAGGGAAATGAGGGGAGAGAATTACTTGCCTCTTGTTTGAGCATTGTGCCCGGAAGTAGAGAGCAGGATTCCAAACTTGGCCCATTTGGCTCCAAAGCCCATTTCTCCTCATTTGTCACTATCAGAAAATTCTGTGAGAGGTCCAGCTACTCTAGCATCTAGGGTGGTTTCTTCAAACTAACCTGGCATTTGGGCATCCATGGCATTTGGTGCCAAGTCAACTTAAGCCTCTTTGCTCATCAGTATCAAAAGGATTGGTCTAGCACTTTTATCTAAACTGTGCAAATCAGGATTCCTACATTATCTCTCCTGTTCTGTTAGAAAGAGAGAAGTAATCTTGGTGGCTTGAGATTTCTTGTGCCAAAAACCAAAATGTAATGTGTAAAGCCTAGGCTCTCAGTTGGGAGTATAGGAGAGTATATAGAGGACAGGAAGCTAGGTGACCATGGGTTCAAAGCCCAGTTTTTTGGAAATTATTTAATCAGATCTTTCATTTTCTTGCATAGGGATTGGATATAGTATATGTCAAGTTCCTAATCTACAGTAGGTGCTTTTATAGCTACTATATAGCCAGGATTTTGAGCTTATGTCAGGCCTGGCCTGGCTCCTGCTCCATGCATGGCACAGGAATTGATCTTAAGAAGCTTATAATTCCCTGCAGCTTTCCAGATATGATTTGGTGGGTCACGGCAATGAGTGACATGTAAAGAATATAGCAAACTCTGGCACCAAAGATTAGAAGACTAGCCAAAGGACAATTCTCCATACCCGGCCAAGAAGACTAAATTGAGACCCTTTGGTTATGCCCATTTTTCTTTAAAGATTTTATTTATTTGAGAGAGAGAGAGAGCATGCACAAGTGGGGGAGGGGCAGAAAGAGAGGGAGAAGCAAACTCTCTGTTGAGCAGGGAGCCTAGGGTGGGACTCCATCCCAGGACCCTGGGATCATGACCTGAACCTAAAGCAGACACTTTGCCAACTCAGCCAACAAGGAGCCCTAAAGTTGGTTTGTTTTCTCTTTCTCTTTCTTTCTTTCTTTCTTTCTTTCTTTCTTTCTTTCTTTCTTTCTTTCTTTTTCTTTCTTTCTTTCTTTTTTCTCTTTCTTTCTTTCTTTCTTTCTTTCTTCTTCTTTCTTTCTTCTCTTTTCATTTTTTTTTAAGATTTTATTCATTCGTGAGAGACACAGAGAGAGGGAGGCAGAAACATAGGCAGAGGGAGAAGCAGGCTCCATGCAGGGAGCCCAATGCGGGACTCGATCCTGGGACTTCAGGAACACACCCTGAGGCGAAGGTAGATGCCCCAACCACTGAGCCACCCGGGCGTCCAAGTTGGTTTTCTTAAGCCTGCTTTTCTTTGGATTTTTGCCCAAGTGGGCATGCTATGTACTTATTTGAATGAGAATATCTAGGAAGGGAGGAAAAAAGATGAACAGGTGAAGCAAAATCTTTTCAACATCTGCTTTGTGATTTATAAAATAAAAATGGCACCATGCCCTTAAGGGATTCTTCCTAGGAAAATGGAACTATTGTACAGAGAAACACCTCAGAAAGACTGGAAAGTCTACCTGTACTTGGAAAATTGTTGAGTATAACATGAAGAGAGACTTGATCACACTACCATTTATTATTTTTTTTTTCACACTACCATTTAGAAAAGGTTTCTAAAGCTATTCTCAGTCAGGACCATGCTTTGTTTTTTTTTTTTAATTTTTTTTATTTATTTATGATAGTCACAGAGAGAGAGAGATAGAGAGAGAGAGAGGCAGAGACAGAAGCAGGCTCCATGCACCGGGAGCCCGACGCGGGATTCGATCCCGGGTCTCCAGGATCGCGCCCCGGGCCAAAGGCCGGCGCTAAACCGCTGCGCCACCCAGGGATCCCAGGACCATGCTTTGGTAATGGAATGAATCTCTTTTATATCTGATGCTTTTCATTCTATCTTCATGTTGATGGAATAATATGTATAATATACTTACATCCAATATACTGGATGTGTAATAACCAGCTATTAGCAACATGAATTCTTTCATTTCTCCTGCTTGGCTTCTCCCACTCCTCAGTGCTCTTAAAAGATTTGTAACTGACTGGCCATATTCACCTTTCTTCTCAATTCAGTCATTTTTAGGTCTTGAGACTAATCTGTAGATCATCTAAAACAGTGAAGGAGTTTTCTTCCGTTTCATATAGAGCACTTGTGCATGGTATTTGGCATAGAAAGAGGAATCAACTCTATTTTCAGGGTGTGTTTGTTGGGAAAAGATTCAGACAAGAAGTGATGTTGGGGCTGAGTCTTAAGGAAGGTTCTTTCCAAGTATAAAGGACAGGGAAGGAGTCCAGGTAGAGTATGAGGGTCAGAAAGAGCATGGGGGAAAGTGCAGGTGGCTTGGAAGGCTGTTTTGGTGCATTGGGCAGGGAGAGGATGGGGTTGTAGATGGAGAGCCTGGAGCTGTGGTTGGGAACCTGGGATCTTTTGGAAGATGTTAGGCTGGGTATGTGGGGTAGGATGGACTTGGATTTTGAATTAAGAATGAGAATCTGATCACAATTGCATTTTTGAAGGCAACTGTCACAGCTATGTGGGCAACAAGTCTTCCAAATAACCCCTGTTTCCTCATTTCTAAAGTAGGGACAAGGGGCACCTGGGTGGCTCAGTCACTTAAGGCTCTGACTTGTGATTTCAGCTCAGGTCATGATCTCGGGGTTGTGAGATTAAGCCCCGAGCTGGGGATGGGGGGCTGTGTTCATCCTCAGCAGGGAGCCTGCTTGTGATTCTCTCCCTCTGCCCCTCACCCCACTCATGCTCTCTCTTTCAAATAAATAAAATCTTTAAAAAGATAAAGGACAGTAAGTTTTGCATGAAGATTAGAAGAGATAATGTATGCAAAAATGCCAAACATATTTGAACTGTTATCATTCTTGTATGACTTGAGTCATGAGTGAGTTAATATGCTTACTTTTTCAAGAAGAGTCCAGCTTTGTCATCTGAGGCAAAAAACATGCTTGGCATTGTTATCTGATTTATATAGCTTCCTACTTCCTTAAACATCTGGTTTTTTAAATGGGGGGTGGCTATTACCATTTATTGTCTGCTTTAGCTTAAATTTTAACTCCTATAAATTGGAAGAGTCATAGGGGGGCACTGATGAACATTAATAAAAAAGGGAAAGAAAGGGGTTTTTCTTCCTGGCTGTGCATTCATTCTTTCAAGAGCCATTTAGGAAGAAAAACATTTCCTTCTTCGTTCAGCATGTATCAAATCAGGTGCCTGAAGACCTCATCATAGTTCACTAAATCTCTCCTCCCAAAAGAGCAGCATGGTTGTGAGTAGGTGAACAGAAGCCTGGTGTATAAATAGCTAAATGTACAGAGAAGTACATGAGGCATCATGTGTGATACTTGTTTGATTTTGTTCAGTGTGTTATTAAGAAGGACCCTGGTTCCTAAAGAACATTAAAACATTTTCAGAGCTCAAGCCTGATTCCTGTCTTACTCCTTGGCAATGGTGTGACCCAGGAAACCATGTCACCTCTTTGAGACCTTCCCCTCTTCTGTCCATGGGGAGAGTTGCAGGCCTGCTTCACAGGGCTCCTGGGAGGTGGTGTGCAACTGGCTGCCTCTAGCACTTCTCTAGTGCCTGGTGATGACAGCCCTGCAAGGTAAGGGCTGGGAGAGCAACAACCTTGGCTCTGGGAGCTTGCACTCTTCCCTTCTTGTGGTGGCATCAGACGTTTAAATTGCTTCTAGGCACAGATCTTAACTGACACTTAAACAGGAAAAGGATGAAAAAGACTTGGTTTAATCTATGAAATGTCTTGAGCCTGAAGACCTACTGGAGTCCAGCGCTTATCTGGCATCACAGAGCCCAGGTGATGGTGGGTCCTGCCAACCTGACCAGGCCCCATGGACAGGACAGTAGGGCATAATGGTGCTGACAAGATGGTCATTTTTGGCGGCAGAGATGGGGGATGGTATGAATGGTGACTAGGGGTAAGACAACATAGTCCACGCAGCTGCAGGTGTGAAAGTCAAACTCTGTCTTTATTCTTTTATCATTTTATTTGGGATAGGTAGCAGCACTGCCTGGGGAGCTCCTTGGAAGGGGAGGAGGGGGAATTCTGCTGGATGGAAATCTTGCCTTGGAGCATCAATTTTATCTAAGGCCTATTTTCAGCACATTCCATGTTAGAGTTTTCAATGGCAAGTCAAGAGTAGGAGGAGGATGGGCTCAGAGGAAAGGTTCTTTGCCAACAGTTCAACGTAGTGGCCAAAAGCTTACTCTTGCATTTCATCCTGCCTGTGCCTTGGAGTTGTTTTTTGGAACCTGAATTAAGGAAATATAAACTTTCCAGGTAGCATATAGCTGTCCCTACCTTTCTCGCATCTCTGCCGTTGGTTGGTATGATGCCATACTGTCCTGATGGTCACTAGCAGCTCGACTACGGGTCTGATACCAAGCACATTCATACCTCAGCCATAAAACAGGGCTTTCTAAATGCTCTCTTTTCCAACAGATACCTCTCCACCACCCCTAACTCCACCAAAATGAAGTAGAAGCACATCCTGAGTTGACCACTTCCTCTGGGCTCGGCCAGGCACACACAGCAAGAATGTTGGCTGGTAATGAGCTCGATATGCCGCCCACTTGACTGAGCCATGTATATACTCAGGCTTGACCTACCCTGGCAAACCCTGCAAGGATATTTGTAGACATTTCAAGTGATTGACTCCTCTGAGGAAATGCTACATTAAAAAATATATATATATCCACATATATATTTAATTATTCTTTTAAAACCACAACTGAAAAAAATTCTTTGCCATTGGGTAGAATTAAATCTGACAAGAAACCCTAGGAGTTTTTTTTATTAGTACCATTATTGTTTTCTTTGGCTCCATGTATTATATTGGCAAAATGACAAAAAAAAAAGGAAGAAAAGGAAAAAAAATTGTAAAAAGGCAAATATTTTGTACAAAAATACAAAGTTTTAAAAGCTCTTTAAGTATATTTCATATTATTACTAAGTTGACCTATATATCTGTATGTCTGCATATTTTTCTTACATTTGGGATTTTAGAAATGTAAGGTACTGTTTACACAGTACAGTTTAAGTTCTTCCTAGAACTCAACAACCAATGATAGCCTTTTTTCTGATTGGAGCAATCCATACTTTGGAAGATGTGATTTGCATAACTGTGCAGTTACTGGCTGAGAAAAATATATGTGATTCAGTCCATTTGCATACTGAAAATCAATATTTCATACTGGGGGAACATTTTAGTCCTGAAGTCCTTGAGTAATGAAGGATGGTAAAGATAACCAGATGTCAATTTTTTCAGTAATTGGTTTTCAGTGCCTTTTTTCCAATCTGGAGGAGGTGATACAATCAGAAAGAAGTATCCTTTTTTGCCTTTCAGAACCATCCAGAAATTTGCTCGTTTTTACATCACAGTCCATTATAATGCAGATGATAGTACTAAAAGAGAGGGAAAATAATGGGCATTAGTTTTTCTTAAAGAATAATGTAATGTATAATTCAAAAAAGGAACATGTATTTTTTTATAGGAAAGATTCCAAAATACATCATTCAATTATTTTTTCAAAGAAATACCTATAAGTTCCTATTCAGATTAACTAAAGGTAAATTTCTTTTTTTTAATTTTAATTTTTATTTTTTGTAAATTTCTTTTTGAAGAAGCCTATTCTGGGCTCAACTCAGATCTCAAATGGCCAAACAAGGCAAACCAAATGACAAGTCTGGGTCACTTCACAACCTCTAGAAGAAAAAAGTAATTTCTTCCTTTTTTAAAAATTGAGATATAACTGACATAAACATTAGTTTCAGGTGTACAATATGACTTGATATTTGTATATATTGTGAAATGATCACGACAGTAAGTGTATTTAACATCTGTTATCATAAGTAGTTAGAAAAATTTTTTTCTTATAACTTTTTAAAGTTTCTATTTTAATTCCAGCTAGTTAACAGTGTTATATTAGTTTCAGGTATACACTACAGTGATTCGACACTTCCATACATCACCTGGTGCTCATCAGGACAAGTGCTCTCCTTAACCCCCTTCACCTATGCCCCCCATCCCCTCAACCCCCCTCCCCTCTGGTAACTATGAGTTTGTTCTCTATAGTTTAAGAGTCCATTCCTTGCTTTGTCTCTCTCTCCTTTTCCATTTGTTCATTTGTTTTGTTTATTAAATTCCACATGAGTGTGGAATAATCATATTTGTCAATAATTGTATTTGTCTTTCTCTCACTTATTTTGCTTAGCATTATACCCTCCAGCTCCATCCATGATACTGCAAATGCAAGATTTCATTCTTTTTATGGCTAAATAGTATTCCTGTGTGTGTGTGTGTATATCACATCTTCTTTATCCATCCATTCATCTATCAGTGGAGCCTTGGGCTACCTTTTTTTATGGTTTCCTTTGCTGTGTAGAAGCTTCTAAGTTTGATGTAGTCCCATTTGTTTATTTTTGCCTTTGCTGCCTTTGCTTTTGGTGTCAGATTAAAAAAATCAACAAGACTGATGCCAAGGAGTTTACTGCCTATGTATTCTTTGAGGGGTTTTGTGATTTTAAGTCTTGAATTAAGTCTTTAATACATTTTGCGTTAATTTTTTAAAGATTTTATTTATTTATTCATGAGAAACCCACAGAGAGAGAGAGAGAGAGGCAGAGACACAAGCGGAGGGAGAAGCAGGCTCCACGCAGGAAGCCTGACGTGGGACTTGATCCTGGGTCTCCAGGATCACGCCCTGGGCCAAAGGCAGACACTAAGCCGCTGAGCCACCCAGGCTGCCCAATTTTGAGTTAATTTTTGCGTATGATATACACTTCATTCTTTCACATATGGCTGTCTGGTCTGCCTAACACTATTGATTGAAGATACAGTCCTTTTGCTGTTGTATATTCTCGGCTCCTTTGTCAGTTAATTGACCACATATGTGTGGGTTTATTTCTGGGCTCTCTATTCTGTTCCATTGATCTATTTGTTTTTATGCCAATACCATACTGTATTCATTACTATGCCTCTGCAATATGTTTGAAATCACAGAGCAAAATGCTTCTAGCTTTTTTATTCTTTCTCATGATTGCTTTGGCTCTTTGGGGCCTTTGTGGTTCCACACAAATCTTAGGATTCTATTTCTGTGAAAGATCCCTATGGAATTTTGATAGGGACAGGACTGAATTGCTTTGGATAGTATAGACATTTTAACAATATCCTTCCAGTCCATGGGCATGGAATATCTTTGCATTTATTTATGTCATCTTCATTTTCTTTCAGCAGGGTCTCATAGTTTTGTCTCATAATCTTTCACCTCCTTGGTTAATTATTAGGTATTCTCTTTGATGCCACGGTAAGTCAAGATGTTTTCTTAATTTTTCTTATTCATTATTAGTATGCAGAAATGTAACAGATTTTGGTATACTGGTTTTGTATCCTGCAACTTTGCTGGATAGTTTATTAGTTCTAACAGTTTGGTTTTGTGTTTGTGTGTATGTGTGTGTGTAGTCTAGGATTTTCTATATATAAAATCATGTCATTTGCAAATAGTGACAGTTTTACTTCTTCCTTTCTAATCTGGATGCCTTTCATTTCTCCCTCCCACCCACCCCCAACCCCTAATTTCTCAGGCTAGGACTTCTAATACCACATTGAATAAAAGTGGCAAGAATGGCCATATCCTTTTCTTGTGCCTGATCTTAGAGAAAAAGCTTTCAGCTTTTCACCACTGAATATGATGTTAGCTATGGGCTTGTCACATATGACCTTTATTATGCTGAGGAATCTATATCCACTATGTTGAGAGTTATTTTATTACAAACGGAGGTTGAATTCTGTCAAATGCTTTTCTCCATCTATTGAGATATATTATTTTTGTTTTTCATTTTGTTAATGTATCCCATTAGTTGATGTGTGGATATTGAACCATCCTTGTCTCCCTGAAATAAATTCCACTTGATCATGGTGTATGATTCTTCTAATATACTATTGAATTCAGTTTGCTAATATTTTTTTTTAGGATTTTTGCATTTATGTTCACCAGGGCTGTTGGTCTGTAATTTTCTTGTAGTGTATCTGTCTGGTTTTTGGTATCAAGATCATGCTGGCTTTGTAAAATGAGCTTAGAAGCATTCTCTCTTCTTCAATTTTTTTTTGAAAAGTTGAGAAGGTTAATATTAATTCTTTGCATATTTGGTAGAATTCACCAGTGAAGCCATCTGGTCCTGGACTTCTGTCTGTAGGGAGGTTTTTAATTACTGATTCAGTCTCCTTACTAATAATTTGTCTCTTCACATATTCTATTTTCTTGGTTATTCAGTCTTGGTAGGTTTATATTTCTAGAAATTTATCCATTTCTTCTAGCTTGTCAAATTTGTTGTCAATAATTGTTCATGGTAGTCTCTTATGATTCTTGTATTTCCATGGTATCAGTTGTAATATCTCTACTTTCATTTCTGATTTTACTTGAGTCTGCCTTCTTTTTTTTTCTGGTGAGTCTAGCTATAGTTTTGTTGATTTCATTTATCCTTTTATAGAACCAGCTCTTCTTTTCATTGGTCTTTTGTATTGTCCTCTTCGTCTGCATTGCATGCCTTTGTTCTTTTTATTATTTCCTACCTTCTACTAACTCTGGACTTCATTTTCTAGTTCCTTGAGATGTAAACTTTGGTTGTTTATCTGAGTTTTTCTTGCTTGTGGAGGTGGGCATTTATTGCCATGAACTTTTAGAATTGCTTTTGTTGCATTCTGTAAGTTTTGGTATGCTGTTTTTCCATTTTCATTTGTCTCAAGGAATTTTTTGATCTCTCTCTTTTTTCTTTGGTCCACTGCTTGTTTAATAGCATGTCATTTAATCTTCACATATTAGTGAGTTTTCCAGTTTTCTTCTTTCTAACTTTATATCATTGTGGTCAGAAAAGATGTTTGATATGATTTCAGTCTCCTTAAATTTATTGAAACTTGTTTTGTGGCCTAATATATAATCTATCCTGGAGAATGGTCATGTACAATTGAGAAGAATGTGTATTGTTGATTTTTAAAAAAGATTTTATTTATTCATGAGAGACAAAGAGAGAGAGGCAGAGATATAGTCAGAGGGAGAAGCAAACTCCCTGTGGGGAGCCCAATACAGGACTTGATTCTAGGACCCCAGGATCACGACCTGAGCCAAAGACAGATGGTCAACCACTAAGCCACCCATGTGTCCTATTCTGTTGATTTTTGGTGGAGTGTTTGGTATATGTCTGTTAAGTCCATCTGGTCTAATACATTGTTTAAGGCTGATATTTCCTCATTGATTTTCTGTTTGGATGATCTATACACTGATGTAAGTGGGGTATTAAAGTCTGGTTTTTGGTATCTATTGCTATTGTGTTGCTATTAGGTCTCTTAATATTTGTTTCATATATTTAGGTGCTCTATAAATATTTACAAATGTTATATCCTCCTATTGGACTGACCCCTTTATTATGTCATGCCCTTCTTGTCTCTTATACAGTCTTTGTTTAAAGACTGTTTTGTCTGATATAAATATAGCTATCCCATATTCTGGTTTTTGTTTTTCCATCTCTTCACTTTCAGCCTGTATCTTTATGTCTGAAGTAAGTGTCTTGTTGGCAGCATACACATGAATCTTGTTTTCTTATCCATTCAGCTACTCCATATCTTTTGATAGGAGAATTTAATTCATTTAAAGCAATTGTTGATAGGCATATATTTACTGTCATTTAAAAAATTGCTTTTTTGCTTGTTTTATAGTTCCTCTCTATTCCTTTCTTCTTCCCTTGCTCTCTTCCTTTGTGAGTTGATGACCTTCTTTAGTGGTATGCTTAGATTTTCTTTTGTGTATCAACTATAGGTTTTGCTTTATTGTTACCATGAAACTTACATATAACTCCTTATATTTATAACCATCTATTTTAACTTGATAACAACTTAAGTTTGCATTCTAAAGCTCTACATTTTTACTCCCACTTCCCACATTTTGTTTTTGATTTCACATTTCTTTTTATCTTGTGTTTCCTTTATTATATAGTTATTTTTACTACTTTTGTCTTTTAACCTTCACCAGCTTTATAAGGAATTAATCTACCATCTTTACTATTTACCTTTACCAGTAAGATTTATACTTTTGTATGTTTTCTTGTTACTAATTAGCACTCTTTTTTAGCTTACAGAAGTCTCTTTAACATTTCTTGTAAGGCTGGTTTAGTGGTGATGAACTCCTTTAAGCTTTTGATTATCTGGGAAATTATCTCTCTCCAATTCTGAATAAGGCTTATGGGGTTTCCCTTGCAAATAACTTTTCATTTCTGTTGCTTTTATTTTTTTTCACATATTTACTTAAATTCTAGTAAGTTAACATGTAGGTAAAACTGGTTTCAGGTGTAGAATTTAGTGATTCATCACCTACATATAACACCACCCAGTGCTCATCACAAGTGCCCCCTCTCAATACCCATCACCCACTTCGTCCATAAATTCTCATAACAATTAAAAAGTAATGTGTAACAGATATCCTTGGGTTCATCTTATAAGGGGCTCTATGTGCTTCTTGGACTTGGATGTCTGTTTCCTTCCTTAGATTAGGGAAGTTTTCAGGTAAGTGTTCTGCCGTTTTCTCTTTTCCTTCTGGGATCCCTATAATGTGCATAATATCATGCTGGATGATGGCACAAAGGTCCCTTTAACCTCCTCTCACTTTTTATTTTTCCTTCTTGCTCTTCAGCTTGGCTGCTTTCCATTACCCTGTCTTCCAGATTGCTGATCTGTACTTGTGCAGATCCTCTGATCCTCTGATCTGCTATTGATTCCCTCTAGTGTATTCTTTGTTACTGAATTCTTTAGGTCCAACTGCTTCTTTTTATATTTTCTATCTCTTTATTGAAGTTCTCACAGAGTTCGTCCACTCTTTTCTCAAGTGCAGAGACTACCATTACTTTGAATTCTTTATCAGTCATATTGTTTATGTCCATTCATTTAGCTCTTTG
Source organism: Nyctereutes procyonoides (assembly GCF_905146905.1). Lineage (NCBI taxonomy): Eukaryota > Metazoa > Chordata > Mammalia > Carnivora > Canidae > Nyctereutes > Nyctereutes procyonoides. The sequence goes on from NW_026575044.1 coordinate 40,191,725, forward strand.
TGATTTTATCTTGTTCTTTTATTTGGGCCATATCCCTCTGGCTCCTCATTCTAACTATATTTGTTTCTATGTATTAGGTAGGGAAGCTGCATTTCTTGATCTTGAAAGTAGTGGCCTTGTGTAGACGTCCTATGGTGTGCTACAGTGCAATCCACCACCACCATCACAACCCTGCCCCCGGTCACCAGAACCTGGCGCTCCAGGGGTGCCCTCCTATTGTGGCTGAGCTGTGACTGCTTTCAACACAGCCAGATACAATGACCTACTTTGCCTGCTGTGGGTGCGCTGAGCAGAGTTTGCTCCCTGTGCTGTTAAGAGGCCTGTCAGCAGCCGCCATGAGTTCACTAATGGGTAGGACCAGAAGTCAGGCTAGTTGTCCACCATGAACCTTTCTTCCACAGCTGCAGGTGCCTCAAAGGGCAGGCCTTGATCCCTGTGCAGCCAGCTAAGAAGCCCAGTTGTAGGAACTGCAGGTACACTGGTGTGTGGAGTTATCTCCTCACCTCCCCAGGACAGGAGTCACTTTGGAATAGTACTGTCCTGGCCAGGGATGCCAGATGTGGCAGGTAGGAGCTGCTTTGGAGGAATGCTTGTGGAGATGTGTGTGTGTGTGTGTGTGTTTGGGGGGGAGGTTCTGCAGGCGAATGCCAGGGTAGAGGATGTAAGGTAGATGGAGAGTGTTAGCACTGGCTCCTACAAGGCTTGGCTATCTAGGCTGGGAAAAAGAGAAATAGTGCCCACCAGCACTTTTGTTCTTAGAGAAATCTTCCGATCCCTGCCCTTTCAGCACACGTTCTAAGATTAGTCCCAGGTGCCTTTCAAACTCTGTTTCAAACCCACGTGCCTTTCAAACTCTGTTGGGCAGAGTTATTATGGGCAGAGTTGGGCAGAGTTATTATGTATGCTGACTCCTTAAGGGTGGGGACTCAGTTTCCTATTGCTCTCCAGCTCTCCCGGAGTTTAAGTCCCACTGATTTTCAAAGCCAGATGTTATGAAGACTCGTCTTCCCGTCTTCCTTGTGAAGGTCCTGGTGCCGCAGGTGCCGGGTGTGGAGTCTGATCCTCTCGCCCGCCTCACCATGCTCGTGATGTCCCTCCCATTTTTGGTTTGTCACGGTGACGGTGGGGGGGTTGGCTTCCAACCACACCTCTGGCCCTCCTACCTTTTATGATGTGGCCTCCTCTCTCTGATTAGCTGGGGAAGGTCTGTTCTGCCAGTTTTCGGAGTTCATAGCATGGAAGTAGCTGCTACCTTGGTGTGTCCTTGTGACAAGGTGAACTCAGGATCCTCCTATTCCATCATCTTCCCTGGTCTCCCAGGGAGCATCTTTATGACCATTATTGAGTGCTTTATCAGTTAAGCTACTTATTTCCATTTCATGAAGAGGGTTTTTTAAATCCCCCCTGCAGTTTTATCTTGCTCTTTTGTTTGGAACATTTTCCTCTGTTTCTTCATTTTGCTTGACTCTTGGTGTTGGTTTTTATGCATTAAATGGAACAACCACCTTTCTCAGTCTTGAAGGAGTGGCCTCAGATAGGAGAGGAACATTATCGCTCAACGCCACTCTGGCTCCTGGTTGTCCCTCAAACGTTCCAATTGTTTAAGCAGCCTATTTTATTTTTAATAGCTCCCCACAGTTGAGTGTGTGCCAGGACCTGGCAGTGTCCCAAGGGGGAAGATCCCCATCAGCACCTAGGTTCAGGCTGATTGGAGGTCACACCTTCAGGCAGCAGTGTTTAAAGTCTGCAAATCTATCCAGTCCCATGAGACCACAAGTGTAAGCTCTGTAGCCACCAGAGTGGCAAATATCTAAACAAGAAATCACAGCTTCCGATTCAAGATGGAATGTCCCACAAACACACCAAGTGGGACAGCTGTCTCTGAAAAATACTTAAAGCTTGGCTGAGCAGTTCCTACACATTAAGCAAACAAGAAACACACACACGCACATCAAAGTGGGTAGGAGAGGCTGGGGCACAATCTTGCCATAAATCCCACCACCTGGCACAGTGAGACCCCCCAATCAGGAAAACTCAAAACCCAGAGCTTCTCCCTGAGGAGTCAAAAGTTTAAACCCCACATCAGGCACTCCAACCTTTAAGACCTGCACCTGAGAGACAAGTCCCCAAAATATTGAGCTTTGAAAATCAAAGGGGCTTGTATCTATGAACCCACAAGGCTATATAGCAAACCCACCCCATGGCCAGACTCAGAGGCAGCCGATTGCACCCAGAGTTTACATGCAAGAAGCTCATTTGCTTATATTAAAGTGTAGGCACAGTGGGCAGGCACCTAACTTAACACACATCTCTGGCAGCCCGCTGGAATACACTCAGGGACAGAGACTGGCCGGCACCCTCTTTACTCTGACCCTCAACCTGGCTCCACAGCACCAGTATCTCCTAGAAAGGAGCTTTCATACATGTCTGGTACCTTGGCTTTTGCCCAAGGGTTTGCCTTTGATTGTCTGGCTCTACAGGCCAGGGAGACTTGGGTTCCTGGGTCCTGTGGGGGCTGTAGCAATCAGAGAGACAGTTGTTGGCAGACTACCACCTCTAGGGCACTGGGCAGACAGCAGGCTGGAAGATATCCTCAGTCCTTCTGTGAAAAAAGCCTATTTTCTAGGGGCACCTGGGTGGCTCAGTCAGTTAGGTGTCTGACTTGATTTCAGCTCAGGAGCCTGATGCAGGATTCAATTTCAAGACCTTAGGATCATGCCCTGGGCCAAAGGCAGACGCCCAACAGCTGAGCCATCCAGGCGTCCCTACCATCACCATTTTTATAAAGGCTTTATGAGACATAATTCACCCACTGAAAGTACACAATTTTGTGGCTTGTAGTATATTCACAAATTTGTACAATTTTGTAGTATCTAATTTTAGAACATTTCATCACACCCCAAAAGAAATCCATACTTATTAGGATTCATTCCCCATTTCCTCCTTCTCCCACCATAAATGTTTAAATCTAGTTCTGATGAAGAAAACTAAGATGTTCGGGCACCCGGGTGGCTCAGTTGTTTAAACATCTACCTTAGGCTCAGGTCATGATCTTGGGGTCCTGGGATCGAGTCCCAAGTTGGGCTCTCTGCTCAGTGGGGAGTCTACTTCTCTCTCTCTCTCTCTCTCTCTCTCTCTCTCTCTCCTTCTGCCCCTCCCCACTGCTCGCTCACTTCCTCTCTCAAATAAATAAAATCTTTAAAAAAAATAACCCAAAACAACTAACACGCTCCATTCTGAAAACAGTCATGTATTAAGTGAAGCTTTAGATAAGTATCTTTTGAAATAAAAGATATATACATCCAAAAGCCTCTGGCTTACAAGGTGTATAGACTATCTCCCTCCATTATCTACCACCGCACCTGGCCCATATCCAATGCTCAATAAATACATGTGGAATTAAATGGTTGGCCACCTAAATTGTCTGTGTATGGAACTCTATATAAAAGATGTAACACTGGTACCAAATTTATTAACTGACAATATTACAAGATAATGACCTACAATAGTTCACTGAACATTTATTTTCTATAAGTTAGGCACATTTATTAACTTAGTTAAGCTCTCATGAAGACCCCACAAAGAGGATACTATTACTATTTCCCTGAGGTTAACAACCTGCCCCCCCAGTAAGGGGCAGCAACAGGACTGGAACCCAATTGCAGAGCTTGTGTTTAGAGACCTCATACTCCTCACATCTCACCCCTTCACAGCATATAAGCTCTGCAGGTCACCTGCAGGTCCCCTCTCCTGCTTACCTGTCTCTCTGTCTTTTTCACAAATGAAGTTATTGACCTCTTCACACTGAAAGTCATTCCACTGTCCGGCATAAATCAGCCCCGCACAGTCTTCTCCAGGCCCGTGGCCATGACCCCAGTTATCTGGCTGTCCGGCTTTCCAATTTCTTTTAACAAAACAGAAATTGAGTGTTATTTGCAAGTCATGCAAAAGTTTTCTTTACCCAAGAGCAGCAGAGAAATGTAAAACACAAAAGTGAAGCATGTCATTTGTCCCGGAATGAAAAGGCACTGTTTAAAAAGCTGTTCTTATTCAGAATAAAAAGCAGCTGTTTTGCAGAAGTAGTGTATAATGCAGCATCTCCCTGTAGGCTTGTTATCTTTACCACAATGAAATCAACTCATTGAGATGCTCCATCACAATGCTGAGGGAGTAGGTCCTTCTGGCAATACAGTTAGATGAGTAACTTTCCAGTGTGTACTGGAATGCTGACTTCTGGATACGTGTATATATGTTTGTGTATGAATATATATGCACTCTGAGGACATAATGCACACTCATACACACACTCTCTCACTCTTACGAGAACCCAGAGGGGTGCTTGAATATTCTGATAACTTTCCTGTGACAATTCAAAGCATCAGGCAGAGAAAGGGAGGGACAGCTGATATATGTTTACAAGAATTTGCAATTACCAACCCTGGGTTAAGGTAGTCTGCCTAAGTTGTAGATAGTTGTTTGCTTTAAAAAGAAAGTAATTTAATCTTACTGAAAATGACTCATACATTTCACTGCCTTTCTTGGGAGGGAAATTCTCAAAAACAAGTTTTCTTTAGGATGAGTTCACTTGGGACTTGTTCACTTGGATGCCACAGCTCAAAACACCACTTTGCCAGAGTTTGCTGTTCTTGATTCTATTTCTATGCAATAAATTAGATGTGCTTCCATGACTCAAAACTTGAAAACTGAACTTTCTCGAAGCAGGTTCTTGCATAGAAGCTTGTGGTTATTGCCTGAGAAGACAAGCTTGCCTCGTGTGGAGGGTCTGAAAAAAAAATGTGCAGCAGAAGGCTCTTCCCATAAACGATGACTCACTACCCTTTCAGCCATAGGGTGTCTTGGGGTCATCTGAGGATACAGTCCCTATTTTCCTACATCTTTTGACAGGAGTATCAATAAGACCAGAGGGCAAGGATGGGTAAAGTTACAGTAAAAGAGCGAGGAGACAAGGTAAAACTGACTCCCCCACATCAAATGTATGTATCAAATATACATCAAATATATATATATAGGGATTTTATAGGGATATATATATATATGGATTTTAAAAGTGACCTCAAATCTAGTGACGAAGAGATAATTTAGATGAAACCATCAACTGAAGAGAGTAAAAATGGAATGATAAGAGGGAGCATTATAAATATTCATTTGCACGTTCACTCAACAGACATCCACAGAACACCTACTATGTGCCAGGGATGATGCTACATGATGACGACATAGCAGTGCAGAGAGAAGAGAGAGGTCCAGCTTTCACAGGACTTATATAATAGGCAAGAAACAAGTGAATTAAAAATCTCAGACTGCCACAGTGATGCCAGAGAGAAATGAGGTTGGAAGGAAAAATAGTTGACTTTCACAGCTGTTCTTTGCATGGATTTCCATCCACCTGATGGGACCCCCTTCGGCAATGTCAGCGATGTCTGAGCAGCTTGAGCCTGCTGACATACACTTGGTTAATTTCTGCCAGCAGTGTGCGCGGGTTTGATTCCAGTTTTGTTTACAGCATTTGAGATCTGTGATTCCTGAATGTATAATGATGGGACATTTGATATGCTTTATCTCCGTTCACTGGGAAGTTGTATAAATAGGACTTCGGATGGAAGACCTGCTTAGTATTTTTCCCCTTGCATTTCCTTCCAGTTAAGTAGATAAATGGAATTTATAGACTAGACCACAAGATAACTGACTGATATGAACGAGATAACCTTTATCACTATTCCCCATTATTTAAGTCATTGGAATTCTTTGCATGTGGTGTTCAGGGTTTTCCTGTGGGACTGGAAGTAGGATGCCATCCTCTGGCTGCGAGTGAGTGACTAAGGGGACTGGTGTGGGGTGGATGGTAGAGAAGCCAGGTTGCAGAGGGCACTTTGTCTTGCAGTCTAAGCACCCAGTCTCAAAGCATCTCTTTGGAAAAGCCAAAATCACACGGAGTGATTTGTAGCAAATACCTTGTATCCTGCATGCTTGTGATAAAAACAGAACAGAGCATGTCAGATAAACAGAGTGTATATATTTTGGAGAAGAATTTCAGCTTAAATTGTGCCTTAACCTCCTTTACAAGTAGATTCTGGAAAGAAGATGGCTGAAGCCTATGCGGCAAATCCCATATTATAATAGACACATCACAGAAGTGGTTGGGTAGCAACACACATATGTATTTGGGCAGCACACTCTACGTACACCAGAGACCTTGGAAGCCCTGGGCCTCACGGCTGCTGTCAGCTGGAAGCACACAAGCACATCAGCTGGGGTGGGGGGGGACCTCCCCACCACGGATTTTGGTTTCTCCTAAAGGAGGCAGAGTACAAACGCTCAATCTTGGGAATAGCCCCTTTCAACCTCACAACTTAGTACTTTCTCGTCAACCACAAGATTGACTGAGGCTTCATGGCCACGGAACTTCTGCTGGTAAAAACCTGGCTTCAAAACAGGAAAATCTTTGTCATGAGAAGTGTTACTTTGCTGTAGAATTTTCTCCCGATAACAGGGTGTAGAGTTCTCTCTAGTGGCCCAAGCCGGTGCCACTCTGATAGAGACATGAAGCATAGACCAGAGTGAGTTTTTCGTGAACTGGATGACTCTGAAAGTTCCCTTCTGGTGTCCACCATTCTCTGGCTCTACAGTCTAAAAAACACAATTTGTAATATGATACGGAGCAGTCTGCATGGACAGAGAGGTGACCCAGTGCAGAGATGGGAGTGTTACTCACGCCAGGATACTTCCACCAAATGTGTCCTGTGCAGGCAACCAAGAAGTGGACAAAAGGAACAATGGAGCTTCGAGTGTGTTTTGGGAAACCCTCTGCTGATCTAAGGTGGGCAATGCAAGCAGGGTGGGTAGGAACTGCCTTCCAAGACTCTCTTACAGTCGTGCTCTGAGCTGAGCCAGTGGGCAGCGTCTATGTCCAACTCCCCATCAGGTAGCCTCCATGAGCAGTGATGGGCTCTGCCAAACAACAAATTGCATTTGTTCCATTGGGAGGAGAAAGTTCAGCTTTGATTTTCTCCTGGTTTCACTGATCCTCTCTTTCATTTATCTGTTTTCTAGGTCATTGCTTTCAGGTCATTATTATTTCTTTCTTTCTACTTATTTTGGGATTAATTTGCTCCTCTTCCACCCACATAAAGTAGAAGCTTAGATCATGGATTTTCAACTTAAAAACTTTTTTTTTTCAAACATAAGCACTTTAAAGGAGTCTAAACACTGTTTTAGCTGCGTCCCACAAATTTTGATATATTGTATTTTCATTTTCTTTGAAACATCTGCAGATTTCCTTTCCCATTTTTTCTTTGCTCCATGGGTTATTGAGAAGTGTGTCCTTTAACTCCCAAATATTTGGCAATTTTGCAGGTATCTTTTTGTTATCAATCCCTAATTTAATTTTGTTTTGGTCAGAGAACATTCTCTGTATAATCTCAGTTCTTTTTAAATTCATTGAGACTTGTTTGCTGGCCCCTCATATAGTTTAAATTGGGGAATGTACTTGAAAAGAGTGTATTTATAGCTGTTGAGTGAAATAGTCCATAAACATCAAGTAAGCCAAGTTAGTTGATAGTGTTTACCACATCCCTATTGATTTTTTTTTTCTTTCGTGTTTTATCAACTGCTGTGAGGAGAATGTTGAGATCTCCCTTGAAGCCATGCTTTTTGCTGTGTCCACACTTAGGGTTGGTGTGTCTATCTTGACTGTGACATGATCTTGGAAATGAGACGTTTTAAATTTTTTTTAAACATGAGTCTCACTCATCTTGTTGCCCCTAGACTCTAGAAAAGATCCTTCAGGCCAGCACGGAGGCTGTCTCACAATGGACTCTCCAGGATAATTCAGTGAATGCAGACACAGGACTGTGGGCTCCTGGATCCCAATCTCCAGTCTGGGATCTGATGCTGGCCAGGAAAGAGGTTTTCACAGATCTATGGTGGATGAGAAAAATAAGGACAATTCTGTGTGTGTGTGTGTGTGTGTGTGTGTGTGTGTGTGTAAGAAAGAATGTATGATGGCCAAATGTCTTCTTGGAAAGGACTGTAGACTTTGTTTTTTTTTTTTTTTTTAATGATAGTCACACAGAGAGAGAGAGAGAGAGAGAGAGAGAGAGAGAGAGGCAGAGACACAGGCAGAGGGAGAAGCAGGCTCCATGCACCGGGAGCCCGACGTGGGATTCGATCCCGGGTCTCCAGGATCGCGCCCTGGGCCAAAGGCAGGCGCTAAACCGCTGCGCCACCCAGGAATCCCATAGACTTTGTTTTTTAATGTCATGATTTGTTGATAGGTGATCTAAAAAAATACATCCTTAAGTGGCACATAAAATCTTGACAACATATTTTAGCACTTTAGTCTTCTTTCCTTTAGAATTGTATTGGTGTGTGGACCCAAAGCATCTGCGAACCTGTCCTGGGCACTGTCCTGAGCCACTGCAGATTGTTTCTCCTTTTCCCCAGTTTCCAAAGATTTAATGAGTCAGATCATATGTTTTATTAGAAATAAACCTTAGTCCGGGTCTGTATACGCCCCAAGCCTTTGGCATCCAGCATCCATTCCATGTTACCATTGCTATTAGTCTGTTTTATCCGGCACTCTTTGTCAACTAGGTCTCAGCATAAAAATGGACGGGGGTGGGGAAGCAAAAGGCAGGGAGAACCTTTTATCTCCTGTCTATTTCCACCTCAACAGTAACTACAGACACCTGAAACAATTTCAAAAGCGCTATGAGTATGAGGGTGTTCTGTGTGTGTGCGCGCACAGGTGTGAAGGTGGGTGTGCTGGTGGGAGGGGGAAAGGTAAGAGGACAGTTGGGAAACTTGACTGATTCTTCTGCAGCCTGGGCAAGGCACAGGGAGGTTCCAGAGGAACACAGGAAGAAGGTGAGGGTGAGCCTGGGCAGGTGAAGTGTCTGGGAGACATACTGGTGAGAGACCTCTAAGAGCCTGAAGCCCAGACCCATCCCAGGCCATGATGGAGAATGTTCTTCTTCACAGCCCTGGTATGAGATCTGAGTCAGATAGTGTGTGTGGCATCTCTTTCAGGACCTAGTCAAGTACCTAAAGGCCAGGTGGTAGTATTCAGCAGTTCCTGACTAGTGTGAAGATAGTGATGGTTATGACAGTAACAGTGATAGTAATACTGATTCTAGTAGGTGACGTTTCTTGAGCACTTCCCACGGGCCACACACTGTCCTAAATGTTTTATATGTATAATCACATTTCATTTTCACGATACTGATGTAGGTCCTTCTGTACTACTCGTTGCTACAGGAGGACACGAGATTTCACATGGATGAGTAACCGGCAGCTATGAATGCCACGTCAAACCCTGGAACCTGGACCTCACTGCACTGGCTCTTTTTCTAGTTTGAGCAGTGTTTATTATTATATGTCAAATTAAATTAGCCTTTCATTATTGAAGCCTCATAATACATCTGCCTAATTTATTCTTGGTTTTAAAACTTGAACCTTGGGACTTTTCAAGGATATGTGTTCCTTTGGGGGGGAAAGGAGAGGCACAGTGTGTGCTGTGGCGAGGGTGCACAAGCCAAGCTCTCAGGAGGATCCAAGGTGGCTGTGGCTACGGACAGAGTTCCCAGGAAGGTGTCTGGTGATCGAATCTTTCTCAGGGCCTAGGTACTGACACTCGTGCTCTCCTCTCAAATCACCAAATTCTTGCAAGAGCCCAGGAAAGAGGAGAAAATTTCCAGTTTGGGAAAGCTGGTGAAGACTGTAATGTTCCAGCTCGATCCATCCCATGTGGGCCAATCACATTTTTTTCTTGGAGGAAGGCTGCAGATTGAATTTCTTAGTGAGTCTAACCTAGACCTTTATTGCACTTAGGGCTGTGAGGAAAGTGAAGAGGCTGATGTTTTCTTTAAGCTTGCCTACCCTCAACTCCCTTAAAAAAAAAGATTCTGGCACTCTTGTCTAAGACAAGATTTACATTTATCCTTTAATAACTTCTGCCTTCTGTCTCCACTGTCAACCCTCCCAACTGTTTTGAGTCTCTTGAGGTATATCTCTGCCATGCTGGGCGCTCTCCTGGGGCTGTCAGCCAAACCCCCGAGTGCCAGGGTGTGGTGTAGCTTCCTCTCCCCAAGGACAGGTGCGGAGGATGCAGACAGGAAATGTGTTGGGCCAGGAGGCACATAGCCATTTGCCCTGGGGGCACTGTGAGGCTCGCCTTAGTAGCAGCAGATTGAAACCTCATGTTCCATCTTGATGTTTGGTCACTGGTAGAGATGGCCTTATTCTAGTTTTGGCCTATACCCTCTAATCCTGCTGGTCAAATAGAAGATTTAAAGGCAGGGATGCCTGTGTGGTTCAGGTGGTTAAGTGTCTGCCTTCAGCTCAGCTCATGATCTCAGGGTCCTGGGATTGACTCCTGCATCGGGCTCCCTGCTCAGTGTGGAGTCTGTTCCTCTCCTGTTGCCCCTCTCCTTCAGCTCATCCTCTGTCTCTTGCATTCTCTCTATCAAATAAATAAATAAATAAAATCTTAAAAAAAAAAAAAAGAAGTAAAAATCAGCCTGTTTGTCTACCGGTGCCCAAGCACATGCACACATAAGCTTCTTAAAAAAAGATTTATTTATTTTTTAGAGAGTATGCAAGTGAGCAGGGCAGGAGAGATAGAGGGAAAGAGAATCTCATGCAGACTCCCCGCTGCTTGCAGAGCTGGGCTTGGGGCTCCATCTTTCCACCCTAAGATCATGGCCTGAGCTGAAATCAAGAGTCTGAGCTTAACTGACTGAGCTACCCAGGAACCCCCACAGAACTCTCACTGGCTTCTCCACCACCTCTGGCCCCTGCTCCCCTTCCTTGACTGCTCCAGGCCCTCACTCAATACCTCCGACACTGTCTTAGCCCTGAAACACTTCGCTATCTCCTCCCTGGGTGTCATGACCACGAAGCCTGCTTGAGCCTCTGCAGGGTCTGCTTCCTCTTCTCCGGCAAAGGAAAGGGTGATTCTTCGGAGGTGAGTTTTCATAAATTCTGTGCCATGTGGTGCAGTTTGCTGCATATATTTGCATCCATTAGAGGCAAAGCAGAAGTTGGAAGACGTGAAAGTCAAATTGATACAGTTCGGCCATCTTCTGACCCTTCGGTAGTATTAAGGAAGGAGTGGACATGACAGCCCTGGAGTTGACTTTGGGGCTCAGAAGCTTCCATGAGCCTGGGAGCCTGAGCAGGTCTCATACAAGGCTTCCATTCTGTGTTGCTGCCTTTATGGGACTCAGGTCACACCAGACTTACAAGGGCTTTTCAAACACTTAGGAGATGATTATCCCACACAAACCTTTGTTCCTGATTTCTGTCATAAGCTTGTAGTTCATAATCACACTTTGGCCAGAAGCCCAGCTGGGGTCAGGGCCACTGATGGGGTTTCCCAAAGGAAGCTGTGAGCCCTCATCAGAAACATGGCTGGAGCAAGCTCTAATCCTGCCTGAAGGAGTCTTACCCTTCACAGCAGTGTTTAAAGAGAACACCTCACCTCAAGTACCATACTGTGAGATTTTATGAGACTTTGATTTTTTTCCATAGAAATGAAAAAATTCACTTCATGAAAAGGAGAAAAAACCCCTATTTTATAGCATATTGATTCTCTACCACACATGGAAATATACAATGGATACCAGAAGCCTCAGTGTGAGGGGCATTTGGACATAAGGTGGTTAAGGAAGAGATTGCAAGGGGTCAGGCAAGGGGTGAAAAACAGAGAACAGCCTGGAAGGCTCTGAACACTCACTTATACTCTGGAGACGTCCCATCCAGCCACTTCCATTCGTTTTCATGCTCCGAGTCTGTGAGGCCTATCCAGTGGCTCTCTCTCCCTACCATCTGCTTTTTTATCCATTGCTGGAAAATAAATCAGTGACAGTATGTTATTATTTTGGAGGAATAGATATCTGGGAGAAATCCCCCCTCCCCTGCAACATTTGGAGGAAAAAGGGACATTGAAGAGAGTATGTATGTTAGAGCACCCACATGCTTCTGCTTTTTTTTTTTTTTTTTTTTTTTTACTGCACCTGTTTTATTTTGCAGCATTTTGGGGCTTTGACACCTTTTCCTTCTATAAGTTTGTAGGGGAAATTTAAGGGATGTGTTTCCTCTTCTAAATCACCCAGACAACTCAATGAATTCCACCTTTCTATCACTCATTGCTCCAATGTTCTAATAATGCTAACAGCTGTGTCATTATCGAGCTCTTCTTCTGGCCAGGTCTCATGCCCAGCATGTCACAGCAACCAAGATAGTAAGTGGCTGAGCTAAGACTGGACCCAAGTCTCCATATTCTAAAGTCTGGACACCTGACTGGATGCTCATTCCCAGTCAGTTACTGCAGGAAACCTCTGTTTTCAGGGCTGCTGCATCTGCTGAAGATACTTAGGGAAAAGGAAGAAAACTGCTGGAACAGTGTGGCACCAAAGAGCATTGTTGCTAGAGGGACCTTAGTCTCAGTCTCAGCTTACTCATCACCCTATGATGTCACCCTATGAATAAAGCCATTAAACCTTGGGGGGGGGCCTCAGTCTTCTTATCTGTAAAAGGGGATGGTAATATCCACATGTTCTAGGGTGGCTGTGAGGTGAAAGGAGATATGCCTTGTACAGTGCTGGCACATGGTAGGGACATAGGGAGGGAGGGGTCACCGGTGTTAGCACGTGTGAGCTCTGCACCATAGCCTTCTTTGCTCTTCCTGACTGCTGAGGCCACATATCTGGTCCTTTGCACTAACTCCTACATTGCTCATGCCCCTTTGCTTCTCTTTCTAGGTGTTTGGTTCCAGCCAGCAGGCTTCTCTTCTGCATTCTGGCTCTTTCGACAGCCACAGGGAGGAGCCACATACCTCCGGCCTTAATAAAAGGGGTATCTTCCAGGTGGAAGCAAGAGGACATAATTCCCGTGCCATGAATGCTTCTTGTCACTGGATAAAGCCCAAATCTCCATAATGCAGCCTTCCGTGTTTATGTGACTATGGATTTTTGATATCTTTGAATCCCTTGTAAGCAGGCAATTTCCAGATGTAAACTATCCTTAAATTATAGTTTTCTCCAAGCATGCTGCAGACATACCTGTTCCTCTCTGGTGTTGATGAAAACGAGATGTGAAGACTTGTCTTCACAGAAAAGTTTCGCATCCTCAAAAATTTCCTTCTCCACCGAAAAATAGTAGCATTTGTCTGTGAAGTTCTTCCAGTGAGGCGGGCAGCCTAGGGATGCAAATGCTTCAAATATTAATTAAAAGACAAATGCACGCATGAAGCGCTATGCTTTTCTTCAGTTATTCTGTTTAAGAGGCTATGGCTTTGGCCTTGCTCCGTCGAAGGCCAGGGGCACTTCCCGCGTCCATGTGTGAGCCTGCGACTGCCCGTGACGGACGCACTGGGAGCCAGTGTGAGTCTGGGGGGCAGGCTGCAGAGCCCACAGTAGTTAAAACTACACAGCCTGGAAAATTAGTGGCGCTGGGCCTCAGTTCCCCTGCGTCTGGATTAGTCTTTAACAATGACAGAAGTTAACAGAAACAACCACCAAAGGCAGAGCAGATACAGATGTTCCACATCAGCCTGGAGTCATCTGGAACCAATCAATGACTGGATGGGAGAACCCAGAACCCAAAGTGAGCTTGTGGGATAATGGAGATGACCAGAGTCGTGCTTCAGGAAATCAAGTGGAATTGGGTGTGAGTCAAAGGAGAGAAAAATAGGCTTGGTTGCTAACCAAACACTGAGGGTTTTTCAAGTCATTAAAATTTAATAATCGAATTTAGTAATTATAAAAAAAAATAGAAGCACTGTAAGACTCTCAAAAACAATGAAATCTGGGCTTTAGTAACAGAAAGTTCCATCTACATGGTTACAGAGGGCCGTTTATCCCCAGGTGAAGGGCATAAAATGAGGACAAGACTGGTTGGGGGTAGCCGGCCTCAGACTTTCATGAAGGACATGTCTGGGGATGCATCTGTCCCCCAAGGGCCTGACTCAGCTAAATAAACAAGTGCTGGGAAGCGTGATGGCGTTTAGAGAGAAACACGTGTGCCTGAGTGACACTGCCTGGCACAGCAGCCTGTGAGCAGCAGGGCCACGTGCCTGCCCACATGGTGCCTTCAATGCCAAGTAAAGTGGGGCGGGGGCTGTGGGGGGCTGTGGGGGGCTGTGGGTGGCTGGCCACAGGCGCACACAATGCCCCTGACCCCAGGGGTGAGGGAAGTCTCGTGCTTACCGTTGGCCTCGGGTGCGGAGGTCGGCTCGTCCTGCAGGGCCAGGGGCATCGCTGCCCCTGAGGGGCCTGAGGGGCCTGGGGGCCCAGGGGGTCCCTTCGGGCCCGGCATGCCCGGCACCCCAGGCAGGCCCGGCAGCCCCCGTGGTCCAGGAACTCCTGGCTCTCCCACGGTGCCCTGCAGTCCCTGGAAGCCAGGAGGGCCCTGAGGGCCGGGGAGGCCGTCCTTGCCAGGGGGCCCAGGGGGCCCTGGGTCTCCACTGGGGCCCTGGGGCCCGGGCTTCCCAGGGGATCCACGGGAGCCTTTGGGGCCCTGCAAGCCTTTGGAACCTTTGCCGCCACGCTCTCCGGGGGGGCCGACTGGCCCAATTGGGCCCCTCTCTCCAGCCGGGCCAGGAGGACCAGGCTCCCCCTTCTCTCCTTTCTGTCCTTTGTTGCCAGTGGGACCAGGTGGTCCCTGCTGTCCTCTATCACCTTTTGGACCCCTGGGGCCAGGAGGACCTAAAATATAAGAAAATGTAAATGGCATGAATGTGAAATCCATTGTGAATGGCAGTAAAGAATTTATCTTCTTATAGAATCTCCAATAAAAAAAGAAAATTCTAGACATACAAAATATATACATTAAGGAATGCTGCTTCTTTCACCATACTATTGTTGACAGTATTTTTTTTTTTAAACAAAAAGGTTTCTTTACTGAGCTTACCCTTTCTGCTCCAAGCATTTAGAATATATCTGAATGGCACACAACCCTCTGGTAGCCACTGATGTTTCAGGGGGAGACACCTCCTCACGCCGACACCGCAACAGTGTCTCACACCATTAACCTGGGCTCCCTAGTCCTCTGGCACCATCCCAGCAGAAAAACCGTGCAGGCTGGGTTGGGGGATTCCCTCCTACTTGCTTCCTCTTTTCATTAATTTGACAAATACTTATTAACAACCTGTTATGTGGCAAGCACTGGACAAGAAGCTGTGGGATAAAAAGTTGAATGAAAATGCCATCAACTGTTGAGAGGCACCATCCTGCTGATTCCTTTGCCCCACCATCAAGTGTGGCCTCTTCTCTGTCACATCACTCTGGCCCTCCTGTCTCCTTCATGGTGCTGTGGGGATGCTGCCATCCTTGGGGCTGAGCCTCCCTCACCTGTGGACTAGCTCAGAGGGTCTTTGAGGGAAAGAGCTCTACAGGCTGGGCCGAGAAGAGGGCCATTTCCCCCAGTCTGTAGTCTAATAATGCAAACAGGAAGGTGGGCGAGAGAAAAAAATTGGTGATCATCAATTGTGCAGGTAAGAAAAAAAATGACACTGTTTTATTCCCAAAGGAAGAAGGCAAATATCTGCTCACCCCTTATCATCCTAGAGAAGCCCACATAACCTGGGATGTAAGTTCTCAGGGGCAACAGGGAACTGCACACAAATACACAACCAACTCCTTTATAGAATGAACAAGTTCTCGAGGTACTTTCACGTACATTATGTCACCTGACCCTCATCTGTGACATTTTATTCCCAGAGTACATTTGGGGACATGTAGAGCCAGAGATGCCAAGCTGCTTCAACACCAGCTCCTCAAGACAGATCTACCCAGGAGAATGAGACATGGACAGTCATAGTCTAGTTGGTGGAGCTGGGACAGGAACTCTGGTGTTCTTATGCTGAAATGACTATACCTAGGACACTGTTCTCAATTATTCTATTCTCCAGAATTTTTAAGTCTCTGAAATCCCACTGTCCTACATGAGTAAGTGAAAGAGATCCATATTCGTTCTTTCCAAAGAATGAAAAGCCTTTCAGGCTGGGGTGGGCAGAAGTGCTGGGGAGGTAAGTGTAGGTGGGCTTCTCACCCTGTGTTTTTCTTCTTCCCCTTGCCCCACTCCTCCCCCACCAGCTAGTCAGGACAGAACAGTGAAGCAGGCCTTCCTGCCTCAATTGGGAGATCTCTCTGCTGCAATCCCCCATTCTAGGCCTTGCTAGATGTCCACTGTACCTTCACACTATCCATGGACCCCACTAGCCCACTCATCTCTGTTCTCCCTTAGCAAGACCCTTGGCTCTAGACTCGGCTTTCCTTATTTAAGACTACCCATGGTGTCACCCTTGGATTTACTGGCAGACCTTCTACTCAGCTATTCAAGAGTTGATGCTAATAGTTAGGACTAGTCTCAACATGTCCTTTCTAGGGTTATCTGTTCCATAAGTGAGAGACTTGAGAAGACTTTGTGATGAAGAATTTTCTCTTTGAACCCAACTCACTGACTTAGCCCCCCCAACTCCTGGCTCTTCCCTATCATCAGATCTCCTGGTCCTTCTCTCCATCTCATAGTTGGATGGTCCATTTTCTCTGGAATGTCCTGCCAGCACTTGCACCCTGGCATGTCTAAAACTGATCTTACCCTCTTTATTGTTATGCCCTTCACCACATCATCACAACCATCTCTTCCTTCTATCACTCATCATGACCCAGTGTGGGTGTTGTCTTGATAGATTTTTACAATAACCTCTTAACTGCTCTTCCTACCTTTGATTCCTCTCCATTGTGCTCGCTTCGGCAGCACATATACTAAAATTGATTCCTCTCCATTCATTCCACTCTGCATCCTTCCCACATATGTCTTCCTTACCCATCACTCTGATCTCCACTGGCTCTAGAATATCCAGCCCCCACTACTTGGGCATCAGTATTAAATCAAGGCTTTCATGACCTGGTCTAGCACGTATTTATTCCAACCTCCTCTGTGCTTCTGCAGATCTCTTCTCTTAGAATTTCCTCCCCATATCCATCTGGAAAACTCTGGTCCACCTACCAGGCAAACCTGGTAACCTCCCAGTTTTTCCTTTCTCTAATCTTTTAGTAATGTTTATTCTTTGAGGGCACTTCCCCAATGAGCAGCTAGCAGTACCTAGTGCAATTGTCTTTATTCAGTGTTTATCAAATCAATGTGCGTTGCAGATCCAAAGACTTAGTGCACTAATGCCAACATTTTGGGCCCCAGGAGAGACCAGAAGGGAGACATTTCTAAGGAACAGTGGCCTGGTTGGTGTCCCTCACTTTATTCTAAGAAGTACAGCTCCACTCAATCTATGTATCAGGATGACCCTGGTTGCTGCTATGGAATGATCCTGGGGAGATCTTTCTTGACTACTCACATTTAAGAATTGATCCAGTGGTCTCTTCATTTGCAATCGGAGGTTTTTGGTTTTGTTTTTTCTTTTTAAACTGGGGAAGCTCATTAAATGTGTTAGTAAAGATAGGGAAGGCGGATTTTCACTGCTAAATCTATCTCCTGTAAAAAAGTATCTTAGTTTTTTTGTGTCGTTGAGGAGCAGTGTCCTAGAGATAAATAGTGAGGAAGGTGGCGTATGCATTCCTCCATAATGGATGTAGCATTAGTGGAACAATACTGACAACAGGCCAAAACAGCCACCACTAAATTCTAATTTAGTTAGAATAGCAGCAAAAATAAAAGTAGCTTTTCTTCTCACCTATTTCTGTTTTATGTTCTATGGTTAGCCTTAAGAAATCCAAATAATGAAGAAGGTCTTTCGGGAAATTCAAGTGCTTTAGAGATTCTTTATCCTTATTCTCTTTAAGGGGTTTTGCCAATAATCAATATTTCTCAATTGCTCCCTACTGAGTTTGGTATGTAATTGCACGTCATGGGAAATGAGTTTACCTGTGCCCATGGAATACTGACTGTTTAGGTGCTTGTCTTCCTGATGTGACAGACCAATGTGACAGAGAGTTCTATTTCTTCCAGAACACCTTCTTATGGTTTCTTCCTTCTTTTCTTTTCTTTTCTTTTCTTTTCTTTTCTTTTCTTTTCTTTTCTTTTCTTTTTTTCTTTTCTTTCTTTTCTTCTTTCTCTTTTCTTTCTTTCTTCTTTCTTTCTTTCTTTCTTTCTTTCTTTCTTTCTTTCTTTCTTTCTTTCTCTCTCTTCCCTCCTTCTTTCCTTGCTTCCTTTCTTTCTTTTCTTTCCTTCCTTCCTTCCTTCCTTCCTTCCTTCCTTCCTTCCCTTCCCTTCCCTTCCCTTCCTTCCTTCCTTCAGATTTAATTTATTTATTAATGAGAGAGAGAGAGAGAGAGAGAGAGAGAGAGAGAGAGAGGCGGAGACACAGGCAGAGGGAGGAGCAGGCTCCATGCAGGGAGACCTATACAGACTCGATCCCAGGACTCTGGGATTATGCCCTGAGCTGAAGGCAGATGCTCAACCGCTGAGCCATCTGGGCGCACCACCTTTCTCTGGTTTCCAACAGAACTCCAGAGACACACAACTCTCTCTTCCTCTCCTGATATGAATCCAAGACTTCCCTTACCTAGGATGATAGCTTTTCATTAATCTTCTATCTTTCTGGGGCTGGTAGTTTATGGTATTCAGCTATCTCCCTCTAAACTGAAGTGCTTCTCAAATGTCTCCATTCACTCCACATAGAAATTGTGACTTATTTTAAGAACAGCACCAAACATGGATCCCACAGTCAGTGCAAAATATCAGGAGGTGCTAACTTCCAGATCTTGGGAAGGAAAGGGAAAGATATCAAGAGAAGATGCAATTTTTTGCCTTGATAAAGGTAAAAAATCTTACTTGTGATGTATTTTCCAGCAGGATGAGCATAAAAACTGAATTTTTTTTACATGAAGCACAACATCCATTACAAGTTATTTCTCTCTTAAATAAGATAAAGTTTAATACTCCATGACTGTGGATAAACTCCTGGCAAGCAGAGTGTTCTTGATTTCTTCATCCATTGCTGCCTCGGCCTTGGGAAAACCATCACAGTGCTAGAGCAGGAAGCTAGCCTGCCAATGCTGGGCTAAATAAAAATGTACACTATGTGTCCCATGTGTAAGAGGAGTCATTCGGATATGTAAGTATTTAGTAAGACCATACTTTGCTCATTAAGACTTAGAAATTTCCTACTTACTTCTTTTTAAAAATTACTGAGGAAAAAAAGCTAAAACCACTTTAAAAGCCAGTACTGGACACCCATAAAAAATAGATTATTAATGCCAGGGGTATATCTTCCTCTAGGACTTGGGACTCAAGCATTGCTTATTAGCATCTGGATGATCACAGACTTTTAGGTCTTACTTGACTCTTTCATTGGGCAGCTGCTGAACTGAAAATAAAATGAAGACATGCCACCCCTAGTATCTTAAAACCAAACAGATAAATGACACGAGAGTAGTTACAAGCTCGTGCAGTAGCAGCTTGTCTTCAGAGTTGAGAATGTGGTCATGCTACATGTGGAGGCACATGTGATGGCCCATTCAGAAGCAAATCTGAGAGCTGCTTTCACGGCCAAGCTAGTGGCTCCCTGGCTCTAGGTTCTGAAAATGCCAGGATACCCACAGTGCTGGTCAAGCCATCACAACCTCCAGAAATGTCTAAATATGACTTAAACCAGGACTGTAAGCAGCCTGTGTTTCACTGCCAGCAAAACCACCTCCCTGTGTCCCCCACCTTCCAGAACAGGGAGCCTGAAACACCTGAATCCTCTAACAAGCAGTGTAAAGAGCACAGATGACTTTAAAGTCACTGTGCTGTTTCTGCTTTGGAAACCAAACTGCAGGCCTTGGGGAGGACCCAGCCTTGTGTCCTCCCCTTAAGTTTCCAATTTATTTGCCAACAAAACAGAAAGTAGAGAAAACTTTAATTCTTACTGCCATCCAAAATTTTGGAGACTTGATTTTAGAACTCAAGTGGTAAGGTTGGAAGATAGAGAAAACTAGAAATATAATCAGAGATATCTTTGCTTCTCATTTAAAAAATCTCCCAAACTAACCAAACATTTCTTAAACACCTACATTATGAAAAAGTCATTCTGTTTCACTGAGGTACTTTGAAAGCACTTGTTTTACCAAGGAAATTTAAAGATATTATTCAGCAATCATTTTGAAAAATAATTTGATTCTTGACCTCATGTTTAAGACTGCCTTCTGGAAAGCCACAGAAGCTCCTCCTCCACAAATATACCCTTGTCCACAGGGTATATTTAAACCACCACTTCTTACCAACTAGCCACACTTTGCTTCTATGCCTTTAAATGCCTGCTCTCAAGGGTCCTCAGATGAGCAGACTTGTTTGAGGAAGCGTGGCAAGAGTGGGTGGGGTTGGCAATGAGAGAAACTGAGGCCTCAGCCCTGATCCTTTCAGCCTTCCTAGGTGTCTGTCAAGATCCAGCTCAAATGTCAATCTCTTACTGAAACCTCTATGGGTTGTTCTCCTGAAAATAAACTCTTCCACATTTCAACCTCCCAAACAGGCCATCTGTTCTCTTTTATCATCACACAGCAGCAGGGTGTCATGTGGAAGCATGGTTTTGGGAACTAGAAAGATCCCAGTTTAGGACTGACATTTACTAGCCCCTTGACCTTGGGTAAGTTACTCAGGCTCTCTGTGCCACGGTTCCCATCCCTGCAAATGGGGAATGCTGGTAATTCCGACCTTGAAGAGATGTAACAATGAAAGCAGACAATTCAGCCACATGCTCAGCAGCAGGACTGGCATATTGCAGACAATGGACTGAAAAAGGAGTTGAAGCTAGCTGTCAGCAGCATCCGAGTCTGATTCCCCTCCAGGGCTCGCAGCAGGCTGCCAGCAGGAAGTACTTGTAGACCCAAATCCGCGCTGACCCCCTTCTGTACAATTTTATTCCTTGGGCATATGAAGCTGCTGTTTTTCACTGTGGTGTAGTGGCTGGGGCTGCAGCAGAGGGGAAATCTTGGGTAGGCACTGAACTTACACTTGGGTATGAATATTATTAGCCAACTGCCTGCTGGCACCACTCGAAGAGCTGTATTTACATTATCTCATTAAGTTCACCTAACTCTAAAAGGTAGACACGGATGAGGAACGTGGTGTTTGTGTCCAGGTCTGTCCCATTCCAGAGCTCTTGTTCTTACCCACTAAATCTGATGCCTCTCTGAGAAGAGCAGAGGAGGGGAACCCTCTGATTGTCCTAGGAGGGTGTAACTTACATTCTCTGCAGCTTACGGAGGAACACCTCAGGGTGAACTTCCCACCCAAAGTGCCTTATGAGGTATGAAGTCCTCCATGTACATAATGAGCATAAAAATATTTACATTATTTGTAACAAAAAAGGAAGGCTTTCTTAAGGTTATTTTGGTTTATGGATATAGAGCTAACTGTTGCTGGGAATCACCATGGGGTTTAACGTCTGTTTCCACATTATGTAGCTTCGTGCAAGCAGACACTTCAGCTTCTACTTCCCAGCGAGGCCACGTCTCCTGGGCCTGAGCTGCCCTGTAAACCCAAGGGCTCACGACGAGCGAGGCCAAAGGATTTCCCAGGAAGCATCAGAGCATTCTGATCCTTGCGGAGGCAAGGCCAGCATAATCCAAAGTGCATCCAATCCTGCTCCATCCTGCTTTGTCCCATGGCTCCCTCATCCTCAGGGAGGAGAGCTGCTTGGAGGGAAAGAGGAAAGGCAGGGGAGAAGGGCACCGGGGAAATGGAGCTCTGCCCCCAGGCTCTGACTGTTCTGGAGGAGGCCGAACACGCGGAACAGAAAGGGGGCTGCCTGGTTGACTTGAGAAGTTTCCAAGGTCAACTCACAAAAAGTGCCAGTAATGAAAAGACCAAGGATAAAAGTAATATGGAAAGGTGAATGAGAAAAGGAAAATACCATTCAGAAGCCAGGATCTCTGGGGTTTTAGAAACAGCGAGTCAGAAACCTCCTTCTAAGAGACATGTTCCAATTAATACGTCTGAACGGGCCTCTCTTCCTGCACCTCCTCTGTCTGTCCCTCCACCTACCTGCTCAAGCTAAAAACCGAGGACATGGCCTGCTCCTGTCTCCCTCCCCCTCTGCTGCTAATCCACCTGTCAGCCTCGTCCAGCCGCATACACCGGCCCCGGCCTTGCATCCACACCCCTGCACCCAGCACCCTTACCACATAGTCCCTTGTGGCTGCTCCTCTGGGTTTAGGACACTTTGGGTCGGAAACACCTGAGCACCGACCAGGGTCAAGAACAGGTTGGTGTGAACTCTGAGTATGCACAGCCCGCTGCACCTGCAGATTCCTCCCGTCGGCCGAGCACGGCTACAGGAAGCCGGACAGGCCTGCCCTGCAGTCTCCCTGCAATGCTCCTCCTGAATGAGGACACCCTTTCTCTCATCTCCAAGTCGCCCACAAGTGGCCCATAGCCCCTCATTGGACTCCTGTCCCCACACCTAGAATGACCTTTCGAAAATATAAATCAGATCACGTTACCACCGTGCTTAAAACCTCTCTTATCGCCCTTCGAATGAAACCCAGCTCCCCACCCTCACAGACTCCTTCAGGGGCACTGAGGACTGGAAAGGGGGTAGGCACTTTAAGTGATTATAGACAGGGTTAACAGCATGGGCTTTGGTATGTCCTTCATTTTGAACATTAAATTTTTACTGATTATTATTTTTATTGATATAATCAAAGATCACATTAGATTCATGGACAGACACAATAACTTGCTTACAGTCAACTGAAACCGCCATGCATTCATGCATACACTCTCCCATCAACATTTGTCTGGTCTTCTCCACCTATAAGCAGGATTTTACGTGTACTTCCTATTTCCTTCATTTTTCTGGCATCTCTTTACTATTCTAGTTTCTCTGGGTCATACTGGGTTGATTTATCATCCACGGGCTAGTATATATATAGTTTCATGTCACACAAAGTATTGGATTATCAGGTCGTCCATATCCACATGCTAGTCACTGACAAAGCTGTTGAACAGGCCCCTGTCGCCTGCCATCCAGACCTGCTGCCAGCCCCACAGGGTCTCCTCAACTACCATCCTTTATACTCATTCTGTGGTAGACACAACCTAGGGCTGCTCCCAATGACTCACACCTTGTGTCATCCCTTCCCCTTCAGTGTGGAACCTGTGAGTTGCTTCTAGCCAACAGAACATGGCAAAGGTGATGGGATGTCACCCCCCTGACTTACATTAGATGAGATTACATTACATAACGCTTTCTCAGCAGACTAGAGTGAGTGACTCCCTTGCCGGCTTTGAAGAAGCTGCAGTGCTGTCAGATGGGCACATGGCAAGGCTCTCTAGGCCAATAGCTCCCTTCACCCCAAAAAACACCAGCAACTTCAATCTCACATTTGCAAGGACATGAATTCTGTCAAGCACCTGAGAGAGGGTAGAAATGGATCTTTCCCCAGTCAATCCTCTGATGAAACCTCAGCCCCTTGATGACACTCTACCCTGGGGTAAAGACTTTGAGCAGAGGACCCAAGCCTTGCCCAGACACCTGATCTACAGATACTATGAGATAAGAAATGGGTGTTGTCCTAAGCTGCAGAGTTTGTAATTTGTTACACAGCACAGAAAACCAATATAACCAATAAATCCACCTAACTGTGCTGTAATCCAGGACCTATTTTCTCCATCTTGTTCTTAACAGCATCAGTGACAAATGCCTTGGTAAAATCCAGATATGCTATTTTTCATTCTCCTAATTTAAAAATCTAGTAGCTCTGTTAATGTGCAGAAATAAGATTAGGTTCACCTGCCTTTTTCATTCTGATGTTTTCTGTTTTCCTGAAAGCTCACAAATTATCCTCTTAACAACTTCTTCTCAGGCTTGAAGACAAATTCCCCACTGTACACAGTGTGTCTATACATCTATACCCTCTTTCTGAAAATCAGGATTAGTTTGCTTATAGGAAGTCTCCTGATACTCTAAAATTCTCTCAATTTAAGCTACCTGAGGGCAAAGACCATCTGGGTTTCTCTGCATACCCCAGAGTGCTTAGCACAGCATCTTTCACATAGTACTTTCAATTTAAAACCTGTGAAAATAGTTTATGACTGAAAAATACTATTCATATATGGGTGCCACAAATCTTCAGGAGGAGACTTAATTTGAGCCAAGAATTTTCAGTTTACATGGATGTCTTGGATTAGAGTAAAACTCAGATTATATGCAAATCACATTTTTTCCCTCCTCTCTGGCCTTATGGTTACAGTGATGGCCAACCATCCATCTGCTCATGACACTTAGAAATAGGAATTTCTGTGACCTACACAAATTAATCTTGCTTTCAAAGGAGCCCGATTTATAAGGACATTGAAAGAGCAAGGCATCGAGAAAGTCCAAATTCAATAAATATTTAACGAACTGTCTTTGAACACTGTCCGCAAATTCATAGTTAAAACTCTTTCAAGATGTGGAGCTTAACCTCCTTGACCGTTGAGTGTGGGTTGGACTTAATGACTTCTTTTTAAAGAACAGAATATGGGAATATGGTGGAAGTGATGGTATGTGACTTCTGAGGCCAGGTCATAAAAGGCACATGGCTTTTTCTTGTGCTTTCTTTTGGCTCACCTGGTCTGGAGTAAGCCAGCTGCCATATTGTGAGAACACTCAAGCAATTTCACATTTCAAGGAACTTCAGCCTCTTGCCAACAGCCATGTGAATGAGTCATCTTGGAAGCAGGTCCACAGCCCCATTTAAGGCTTCAAGATGACTGCAGCCCTGGCCAATATCTTGACACAACCTTACAAGAGATACTGGGCCAGAATCACCCAGCAAAGCCACTCCTGAATTCTTGATCCACAGAAACCATGAGATAGCAAGTGTTTATGGTTTTTAGTTGCCAATTTCTAGAGTAATTTGTTATATAGCAATCAATAACTAACAGGAATAAATTCAGAATTTTCACTTACCTTGTAGTATTGTAAAGTTCTTGATAAGCTGACCATGCTTGGAGTCAACCAGCTTCATTTCTTCCATAATCACTGATAAGTTGGCTACTTCAGTGTCTAACCTTGACCTCATCATATCTTGTTGCATCCTGAGAGAAACAGAATCCAAACGGATGTTGGCCAGTGTGTTATTCAAGGAGGTCAGATCATCTGTGTGTTTGGTCAGTGTATCTGTGCAAGTGGTCCTGACTTCATTCAGGTTGCTGGTCAGCGTCCGCAGGTAGTGGGCTGTGTAACTGATATTGCTAATGATGTTCACGATATCTGTCTCAAAGAGCTGGAAGCGTTCCTCCAACTGGCTGAACTTGATGGCTGTTCTATTCTCCGCATCCTTGTGTACGTCCTGCAGGTCTTTCAGGTTCTGCTCATTGGCTTGTGAGGCTGTGGTGATATTGTCCATCTGACCTGTGAATGAATTGAGCTGGCTATTCATATCCTCTAGGGTGTCATTGTTAGCTTTGGCCAAAGCAGAGTTATTGGCAGCCAGCGTCTGTAAGCTTTGCACTTTCTCCTTCAGCCAATCAGTGTCCTTCTTGGCTTGAAGGAAAACCTGTTGCAGATTTTGGAAATCATTCTTGATTCGCTGGATAGCCTGGCTCGTGTCATCCACAGACCGCTGCAGATTAGTGATGAGGTTCCTCTGCTGCACCTGGGTCAGGTTTAGGTTGTTGAGGTTCATAATGACCACGTTATGAGAGTACATTTGGCTCTGCAGGTTGCCCTGCAGCACGCTGGTGTCTTGTTGCAGGTTTGTGACATAGCCGTTATACGCCTGGAGGGTCTTGTTTACAGTGGTGATGAGGAAAGAGTTATTCTCCAAAGTTTCTTTCAGTTGACTTTGCCTGTCCACCAGTGCATCTCCACTTGCCTGTAGCTTCTCCAGAGTATCTTTGTTCTTGCTGGTTTTCTCTGTAATCTCACGAAGCTGCTGGCGAAGATCCAGTATGTCTGATCTGAAGGTAGAGAGTTCTGAGTTGGTGCTCATAGCTTTCTTCCCAGTTTGGTCCCCTGGAATAAGACATATTTGTTACTTAGACTGGTGGTATAGAAAAATGTTCAGGTGAGGTCAAAGAATCCCAAAGAGACTTAACTAGTATGCAGTATATTTCAGACATAAAACTTGAGGTATCTGCAGAGTGCTCTGCATTAGTAAAACCTACGTATCTATTAAAACCAGGTCCTGGGAAATTGGGAAAGGTAACTTTGTAAGCACTTTTCTCAAAGAAGGAGGGGGATTTTTACTAGTTCTAGAGCACTAGGCAGGGTGTCAAGAGGAAATAACATACTATTTATTAAATTCACTATGATTTCCTTCCTTAAAAAGTGGAAACAAAATCAAAGGATAGAAATAAGCTGGAATCTTTTAATTTTTTAAAATTAATTTCTATAACTCTTCTATGCAGTTTAGAATATTTCCAATAGGAACTTACTGACCATTTTATAAAAGAGCTTTTATTAAAGTGCATCAGTGGTCCTGTTTGATCAGGACTGGTCTTCAGATTTTAATTGGCACATAGAGTGGTTTTGGGGGGAAGAATTCAACTCCAAAATTGCTCCTTGACTTTAAAATGTAGAAGTCTTTAAATCATGAGGAAAGACTCAACACACAACACAAAAATTTAACATCCTTTTGGGTGAATGTGAATTTATAGCGATATCCTTCTAAATAGCTGTGGTCATTTAACATGCAATTAGAGTTCATTTTTGTTGCAGATTACCTAATTTTTTCAGGTCACTTTCCACTGCTGTAAGCTTGTCATCGTAGGTTTGGCGAGATGTCTCCATGCCACCTGTAACATTGTCCATTTTTTCTACAACTAAGATTTGGAAATTAAGGATTAGTACACACACCTGCTCATATTTTATTTTTGTTTCAACAAAAGACCAATTCATTACAGAACAAAGGAAATGGATTGAAACAAAGAGTATAAATGAACTCAAACATGTGGAGAAAGCCATTCTTTTAGAAAAATAACTTACTTGTCACAAAACTCAATTGTAGGTTACTTGGTTGAGAATTGTATGCTTTTAACTGTTCCTATGATTCTGTATTGCCTTGGATGTTTTAGACATTGTCTGGAGTTAAGTTTTATTTTTATGTATTGTATAAGCCCTCAATCTGTATTATTTTCTAAAGTAATTTTCATAGATGAAGGTATATAACACTGTGATCACTTACAAAATTTTATCACTCATCAGAGTCCCTACCATTCCTGGAAGGTGGTACACAGTTGCCTCAAAGGAGAGTCTGTAGTAAAGAACACCTAGCTTACTTCTATAAACAGTCTTGGTAGAAGGGACAGAAAGTCAAGAGTGCTTGCCACTCTCTTTCATAAGGTCTGAAAAGTCTACTACTCCTTAGTGACAAGTGAATCGGTAGTTTGTCATTTCCCAAGAAAATGCCTACATGGGTTTCCAAACAATTATTCATGAAGAAGAATTTTTTTAGCATTTTTCTGGTTGCACATAAGGAAAGAGTCAGATACAGTGTTAAATAAAATCTGATATTTGTTCTTAGAAGGCAGTAATTCTAAGTAAGGTTGTGAATACAAGTTTCTTTCTAAAATATCATCTCTTAAGAGTATATTTCTCCAGAAGTTACTCCTGTGAGATCCAATCTCTAGCAGCTTGAGATGAAGTCTGTCTTGGTATCAATGGCTTTTTGAAAAGAATGTCTTTATATGTATTTTTTGAAGCATGAATATATTTTGAATATTAATCATGAAGTAATGGAGCCAGTTTATTTTTATTTATCAAGTGGTCCACCCATGCATGATTGTCTGAGAAGATTCTCCAGGCTCCTATCAGGAAGCAGAAGTATGCTCCCATGTGTCTGTATGACCCAAAGTGAACCAGCCCAGTGGCTCCTAGCACTTTCCTTGGAGAAGTTTGTCATGCTCTCCCTCAGTCTTCTAGAGTGCCTATAATGAAATGTGCACATTGCACCGAATGCTCTTTCTCATCCAAGCCCTTCTATGTGTTCTTCCACCTAGAATGTTCTTCCCCGGACCCTTCACCAAGTTATGACCTATTTGCTTTTTTAAGATGCAGCTCATCACTTTCTGTGGGAAATCTTTGCTGCAGTGCATCTTGCAGAATCCTCGTGGCAGTCCTTTCTCTGCTATAGGACTCACTTCACTGTGTGGTCCTGGCTTGTTTACTATTAGATCCTTTAAAGCAGGAAAATTTGCATTTAATTTTATCTCCAGCTCTTAGTGTGTGGCACTTAGTAGGTGTTCAACACATATTTGCTTGTTACACTATTTATTCAAATAGATGAGAGTCTAGCTACTGAGGCCTGTGAAAAACTGGTTGAGCTAGAGGTCATACAGACAGAGAAACCAGCCCCTCCCCTGCCTGCTGACGCCTCAGCACTGGCAAGGAGTACAACATCCAGCTAACTGCTGACTGCTTTTTTTTTTTTTAAGTAACTATATAGACAAGAGAGGTATAGTTATAATAATCTATACCTTAGGATTGTTAGATAGGCATGCATGTCTGTAAATCCCCAGAAACTCTGAAGAACACAATGTTTCATCTGCATTTCAGCAAAGTTAAACTTTAAGAAAAGTATAAAGTATAAAATGTTTATGAGTTAAGATTCAGTTTTGATCCTCAAATCAAAACACATGCCTCAGTCTGTCCTCAAACCACACACAGGATTTTAAGTCCTGCCCTTTTTTTTCCCGGAAGCCAAAGAAATTTCTAAATATGCTGACAGGCAGTCATTTTCTACCCTCTCTAATTTTCCTTCCATTTTAGTTTTAAAAAACACTGAACTGTCATGGGCAGAGAATTCAGGCTTGCGTAAAGGAAATAACTATATTTGTCAAAAGCAAAACGAAAACCTGTTGGGTTTCTCTTTGGTGCAGCAAGAAAGCTATCTGCCCTGGCCACAGTGCTAATGAACTGGTTACGTGCACTCAGGCATGCGTGTCTGTATTTAAAAATAGGATCTGAGTATAAAGCTGCAAACTTCAGGGCTGCAAAGCCAGGAGCTTGCTGTTGCATAAAAATCCGAGGCTGATGGGACATCTAGAACAAACACTTGCTGTAAGAGTACACCTCGTTTTTGTTGGTTTTTACTCTTATCTCTTAACCAGATTAAGTTGTCAATCAGGAAAATAGAGGCAGAGTCATCCTCCCTTACCCTTGAAGACAAATGTAAAACAGAAGAGCTCCGAGCACCCTGTTTTCTCATGGGCTCCCCCTTTATTAGAAACTTCTTGACAGAGAATTTTTCTCCAGACTACCACTGCTTCGGATATCACACTTAAAGAGCTGACCCTCTTTGAGTACCCAAGGCCTAATCCTCTAGGATAAGCTGACACTAGTACCTTTTTTTTTTTTTAAAGATTCATTCATTCATTCATTGAGACACGGAGAGAGAGACACAGGCAGAGGAAGAAGCAGACTCCCCACGGACAGCCCAATGCAGGACTCGATCCTGAGACCCCAGGATCACGTCCTGAGCCAAAGGCAGATGCTCAACTGCTGAGCCATCCAGGCATCCCAATATCTTTTTCTATAAAAGCATTCTGGTACCATCCCTTGGCCTGGGCCATTAGCCTCCTTCTCCCTTGTCATTATTCCATTCATCCTTTGGGGTCCTCTCCAATCTCACCACCCCAATGTGCACATCAGAGCCTGCTGATCCAAGCCTTCCCTGACGATTGGATTTCATACCACACCAATAATAACAGTAATAGCAACAGCCTCTAATTTATCGAGTGCCTACCGCCTACTCTTTGAGAGGTGCACTGCACCATCACTGCTGTTAATCCTTACAACTGCTATTTTCCGGATGAAGAAACTGAGGCTCAGTGATGTTCAGTAACTTGCCCAGAGTTACACAGCTTGTATATGACTAAATGAGATACCAGGCCAGGTGATCTAATTCCAAAATGAATGCTTTCTCTATAATTCCACTCTGCCTCTTATTTAGTATTTCTTTTTCCTAAATAGGGTTACCGCCCACAGGAGACATAGCTCATGGTCCAGGCTCTGAGCTCAAGGAACAAGAGCATGGCAAAGAGCCCCTGCCTGGTGCTCACAAGTGTCTGTCCCAGACTGACTGTGGTCCTGAGAGGCAATCATGCCCCTGCAGTGGTACCTGGGACTTCCGGGGGTACCAACTGTACTCCCCTGGAATGCAAGAAAGACATTTCTACCTTGTGCACTATTTCAGGTTTCATTACAAGAATACAGAATATCTGCTGGCAGGTTGTTACCCTGGCTTCTAACAGTAGCCACCTCATGTGATTTGTGCACATCTGGAAAGCCTGCTGATCCAGCTGTCACTGCTACTTTAGCAGAGCTTAGCAGCAAGGTAGACATTCTAGGACTAGGAATGTTGAGTTAAAGGAGATTGTTCTTGAGAAAGATTCAGATTTCTGTCCTTCCTCTTTATCCTAATTCCCTTAAGATGGATGTCTGCTGGACAGGACAGCGGAGTATGATTTTCCCAGTTCAGGGAATCTTCTGAAGGAAACATGACCCACTGAACTTAAGAGTTGGCTTCTGCCATTGAAACTCCATGACTGAGGATAAAAAAAAACCCAACCCAGAACATCCCCCAAGCTGGAACTGTCCAAGAACATGGTTTCTGTAAAGGAGCTGATGAGCCTCGTGGTCACGGCTACTGTATAGACCTGTGTGGGTGACTTAGCAGTTCCCTGCCTTGTGCAGCAAATTCTCTAGAAGGAACTTCAGTTATATCCTAATTCATAGTTGTGTAAGTGACATAAAAGGAGAAGTAAAAAACTGTAGTGAGAAGAACAGTATGGAGTGCTTTTGCCAACTCTGATATACAAAGCAGTTTCTATTTTATTTCCTAACTTCTCCTTCAGAGAATTATCTTCTCTCATTGAATATTCTTTTTCTTCCTTTCTTTTTTGAAATGGAGAGTTTCTCTAGACTTCAAAGGGGGATGTGGGAAAGGAGACCTAGGTCTTATCTTTCTGCCTCTTACAGTGTGAGGTCACCAGAATCTTATCAGCAAGAAAGAATCACTGTACAAGTAAAGAGAAAACACATCTGGAAAATATCCACATTTTAGTTCATTAAGACTCTGTTTGGAAACCAAAACTGCATGCTGTATTATATTTGTCAGGAGACGCCTGAGGGGTGGGGGCCCTTGCAGGAGGTAAAAGGGGCAAGACTGTCATCTCGCGTCCATTTGTACTTGCTCCCAGTGTCTCCCTGCTTCATCTTGCACAGATTACACCCACAGAGCAGGCCATGCCAATCTTTAGGATTTTAGGTTCCCAGGTAGGGCTCTGAGTGGTAGCAATGCCTTAAGTGCAGAATGGCTCAAGGGCCCCTGGGTGTTAACTTTGTCTTAACAGAAGTCAGCCCTGATCTACAATCTGTCTGTCCATCCATCCATCTTCCCTCTCATTAATTTATCCAGTAACTTTACTTGGTGCCCAGTAAGTATCACGAGGCTAGGTGCTAGTAGGAGATAGAACAAACTAAAGATAGGAGTCTCTTGTCTTCATGGAACTTACAGTTTGGGTGGTGTGACAGACAAGCCCACTGGCCACAATGACACAGTATGACAGGGGCTAAGAGTAAATACAGGACTGCTATGGGAACAAACAGGAGGGCGCCTAATTTAGCCTTCCGGCGCTTCTTACAAGATGTGTGTCTACGTGAGATGAAGGGAAAGGAGTCATTTTAGGTGGAGAGCAGAGAAAAGGTGTTCTAGGCAAATGGACCAGCACATGGACAACAAGCCAGAGCTGGGAAGAGCTGTCCAATATCATAAAAATGGAGGAAATATCTGTACTTTAAAAACAAGGGGGGAAAAAAGATCCTCTCCTTTGGATCTTCTGTACAATTGTAAAGGCATAAAGACCCTAGATCTTTTTTTTTTTTTAGAGGTAAAAATTACAAAACCCCAAATGGCGGTATGCTCTTCAAATTTCCATCATCTCTCTCTAGGTAGTAAATGTTTGCTCTCATGATATCACACAGTGCCGAGCCCTAAAGGCTGTTTCATTCCAAGCCTCTCCTTTATCTGGGTTTGCTGGGAAAAGTCCAGGAGAAGTGAGTAGTAACCTAAATAATCTGGTAAAGGAAGAGAGCCAGTCTGAATTACCCTGAACATAAAAGACCTCCTTTTTCCCACTAGGCTCCCATCCCTACCCCTTGTCCTGCCTGCCACAACTTAATAACCTTTCTTAACGCTTACTTTGTTAATCCTAGGTTGGATTAAGTAATCACAAATGTATAAAATGACCTGGTAACTTTCCAGATTTCCATTGCTCAAATTCATCAGTCAACACACTACAGGATGCACATAATTTTTCCATGTGTGTGGCCTCAGAAATGAGACTTTCAAGCCTCAACTCTATGGAGTATTTTTAACATTTTGCCATTCTACTGGCTACAGTTGTATAAATGCAGTTATGAAGAAGCAAGAAACACAGAAATATAGTCACTATCTACTAGGACCAACTACTGGACAGGTGGTTCAATGATATCATCTTTGTTCCTCCCCATCACCTTGAAAAGTGGCATTATTAATTGCCATTGTAAGAAATAGGAAACTTAAAGAGGGTATGATTCATACCCAGGTTACACAGCCATGCAGAGGACTTAATATGGTGCCTAGCATGTCAGCAAGCACTTAAGAAAGATTTACAATTGTTTTACAAATGGCAAAATCAAAGGTGAGCTTGGACCATCTGGCTCCAAAACCCATTCTCATTTCAATACGTTGGTAGGTTTCCTGGGGAAACCTCTAGACACTGGGAGAGAGGTGAGAGGAGTTACTGGTTGGAGGGAATTCACTTTGAATCTTTCTCTCCCCAAGGAGAGAAAGTCTATGAGCCAAGAAACAGAGAAGGGAACACATGGGAATTCTCTACTGTTAATCTGTCAGTTCTGAGGCAAGGCAGTTGGGATGGCTGCTGAGTGAAGGTTTTGAAGATCAGCAGCCCCCACGTCTGCCTCTTGCTGAAACCAGACGACGTGTCTGTCTCACGTATCTTTGATGGGAAGGCTTCCATGGCTGTTTTCTATAAAAAGGTTTATGCCTCGTGATTCTGAATCATGACACCTTCTACCTGTGGTGTCTGGAACGGGTGTGGTAGTGGCGGAGGGGTGAGGGAGGGAGAAGCCCGCTTTGTTTCCAAGTCTGAAGGATTCAGGCAAAAATCTTCCACTGACCTTAAACTAGACACGCTGAAAGAATACCTAACATCTCATAAAGTATCGTTAAGGTGGCAGTGCTCCCTATGTGTTTAACTTCTACAGGGCAATATAAACAACAGTGGTCCCAGGAGATGTGCCGAAGAGGAAAAAAGGGAACCAGCTGCCAGTCCCTGGGGGAAGTAAATCGTATCTCTGGAGATCTTGTGTTTGGTTTACCCTCTGTCAGTATAATTTTCCTGTGTGCTGGCTCCAGGGATTCCTTCCACAAGGCCTCTTAGAGATAAGATGAAAAAAGACTGAGGAAGAGGGTGGAACTAGAAATAGGTAGGAAAACACAACAAGGAGGACAAATCTTTGTAACCAGAAGACCTTTATGATTGGTGAAAAGGACTCAGATCCCACAGCTACAAGAAGCACAAGAAACAAAGTTTATGATGTTGCTTACTTCTACATTTGAGTTGCATTTTTTTAAAACTGTATTTATTTATTCATGAGAAACAGAGAGAGAGAGAGAGAGAGAGAGAGAGGCAGAGAGAGAAGCAGGCTCCATGCAGGGATCCCGATGCAGGACTCGATCCAGGGGCTCCAGGATCATGCCCTGGGCTGAAAGTGGCACTAAACTGCTGAGCCACCCGGGCTGCCCAATTTGAGTTGTATTAATGAGATACTTCATACTTGCAAAGTATGGGTGGGGTTTATGTTTAAATTAATAAAGGGAAATCCACCATTTGGAAAGAAAAAGGAAAGAGTACTTACCTTTGTATCCCAAAATAGCTACTGTGATCGTTAGCAAGGCACACAAAATGTATAATAATATGATAGAAAACTTCAGCGCCCAGTTATTTTTACATTTGGTACATTGCGTTCCTTCCTGAATACCTGTAAGAGAAGTCAAATTTTAATAATAGTAACCAGAGATATCATTTCAAAAAGTATCTTCCTGCATGTTGCTTCAAATACTATGATTAAAAATAATTTTTACATATGCCTTACTATAGGATGAGTGGTATTTTAAACACACCACATTAGCAACACAAGCACTTTAAATATTTCCATTATGTTGTAATTTAATGTTGCTGCATTTAATAATCACTTGGAAATAGCACATAACTTTGTCTCAGAATAATTTCAAATCCATCATAATTATCATTTTATTAAAGTCTCTACATGACAAAAGATTTTATTTTTTAAGATTTTTATTTATTTATTCATGAGATACACAGAAAGAGAGGGGCAGAGACATAGGCAGAGGGAGAGGGAGAATCAGGATCCCTCTGGGGAGACCGAAGCAGAACTCAATCCCAGGACCCCGGGATCACACCCTGAGCCCACGGCAGATACTCAACCCCTGAACCACGCAGGCACCCCTGACAAAAGATTTTAAACACCCCAATCTACTGTTTCAGCTTTTATTGGACCTATAGCAACTCAAACACAACCAACCAAAAAACTCATGGCCTGTCCCTTGATGTTTGTTTTAGTGGTATGCTTGAGCTAGTTCCTCTGGCTTACAAGAGCTAACTATTAAATTTGTAGGAATTTGGGGAGCTGGTTGTTAAACTGTTGGAAGCTTGAAATCAGCCCTGGAGGGAGTATTTACACCATGGAAATTGGTGACCACTACAAATTGTGACACGTCGTCCTCCACCACCAACTGTTTTACCATACCACTGTCTATAATGCAGTTTAATCTACAGCAGGAAAATAAATGTGCTTTTATGATTAAAATGTTCAATATACAACCATTCTTGTACACCATATATATGCAGAAAATAGACACCCTTATTTAAGTTATCACAGCAATTTAAATCACAACTAGGAAACTAGAAAAACCAGACATTTTTGATAAGGGGGGGTAAATTTTTACAGCTCACTGCTCAACTTTTTGAAAAGCATTCTAGTCTAAGTGGTAAACCACCATCACTGCTACAAGTGACTCCAGAAACTAACCTATAAAAAGGGAACTTTCCATCAGACTGATTGGAAACACAGAAGACAAAGACTGTGGACATTTTAATGTGAAAATCACGTTGTAAGGAATACTGGGAGATCCCTTGTTTTCCTATGTGCATCTTACTAACGGTGTCCCACAGGAGCACAGCACATAAAGGACTGATCTCCTATAATTGTGCTCAATAACTTTTGATGGGTGAGTCGTGAGGATTAAGCTACAGCCAAAGTTCCCCCTTTTGGTTTGTAATTTTACGCATCATGCCCTTCTTCAGTGAAAAGAGTTCTTCAGCTGTGTTTAATGCAAAATGATGAGAGAAACAGCATAGAACAATGACTCCAATTTAACTTTCAGTGTTTAACCAATCCCTCTGGTGTTCTGTGCTACAGACTCAAGGGGAGGGGGTTGAGTCCATCTGTTCCATGACTAAGAGCAGTGATTCTCAAACTCTGGGGTGCATTGGCCTTGTCAGAACACAGTCTTTCTAATTCAGGGGGTCTGAGAAGGTGCCCGAGAATTTGGATTTCTAATAAGTTCCCAGGGGATGCTGACAGTGCTTGTCTGGCCACCGTGCTTTTGTACAGTCTTTCTCAAACTGTAAAGTACTTACAAAACACATTGTCAAATGCAGATTCTGATTTAGGAGGTCTAAGGCAGGAGCTAAGAGTCTGCATTCTTCACAAGATCCAGAAGATGCTTAATTGGGGAAAACACATTTCCAGGAGCTAAGGTTTATTGTGAAGATGTTCATGCTGGATCGACCTTGGGTTAGCCAACACCTTGAAGGCGAAACTGTAAAATCTAACTCAATGGTCAAACAGACCAAGAGTAAGTTGACTTCTCTGTATCAGTTTTCCCACTTGTTTTACTGTGTTTCCTTTCCATCCTGCTCCTTTGTCACCTGGATGTCAGTACCATCTCTCCTGTCCAACACTAACCTTGGTACCATCCCCACCAAACCAAAACTCCAACTTCCATCAACGTCCTTGTTTCCACTACCACTATCCCAGTCCTCCACTCAGAGACCCCCTCAAGTCTTCCCTGATATTCTTTAATTCATGCAGTTGCCAGGCTGTGCTAATCTTCCCATGGGAAGTTCTTTTCATAATTATCTCATCTACAGTTTATTGGTGTTCATTTACTGCCTCCACTGTACCAGATTCTGAGCTAGAAAAGCAGCTTTATTCATAACCACCCTTCAGGGAGGCATGGGAGTGACAGTTGAGATGACATCCATAGGCATCACAGCCAGGATTCAAACCTGGGTCTGTTCAAATTTAAGTGCCATACTCTCTCCACTTTGTTATGGTGACTCTTTCTGGTCATCCCTTCCTCTCCATTTCACTGTCATGCTCCTCCTCTGAGATCCTTTCATCTCAGTGGGAGCTTCCTCTTCCACTCCCACTGGAACCCAGCCTCACCCTGGACTCAGATGCTATCCTCATGACAATGTCAAAGAGAAAAGAAACAAAAACACTCAATAGCTCATCCTTAAATAAAGGATGAACACACACACACACACACACATCAGCTCTTAGACTCTCTACTATCTGACAGCTTTAAATGAAAAAAAGACCCCTTACATCAGTCAGACTGAAAATCTTTGAAATTGGGAGAGGGAGGAGTGTAAGCAGACCCATAAACATGCCGTATCTCACATTCAGGAGCTATAAACGTGCTTTGGTATCCACTGTAAACACAGAAGGATGACAGACACAGAGATGACAGACACATCTCCCTTGGACATCATCCTTGGATGATGCTTTTGTGGCTGATGGGGGGTTTCATTCCTTTTGGATTTTAGGACCATGGTGGGTGAGCTCTATATGTCTATGGGCGATTTCTTGCATTCCATTGGCAGAGCCTCAGAAGATTTGGTCTCAAGGGAGGGACACTAGGGATTCTGTGTAGATAACGGAATCTACAGTGAGAGTTGCTTCAAGGTCATCTGGTCAAGTGTCACTGTGTTATTGATGGGGAAAATGAAGTCAATGAGATAAAGCCAATCAGAAGCCACGCGTCCTCACTCTCAGGGCAAGGGTCTTCCCCTCCCATTCTGGCCACGTGTGCTAGTGCTGTATTTGCCAGCGGACATCTTGTACATGTGGTATTCGTGCAGGTTGCTCCCAGACAGTTGTCACTGGTTCCTATTCTGAAGAGCAGGGTCACTTCCTCACAATGTGCCTTTCTCACTGCTGACTGTATCAAGCATTTAATCAATATCAGATGGTACTGGCCTGGCCTCCCCTTCCACTTGACACACTTTCTGTGTCTTGTTTTTTCTCTCCCCAGAGACTTATTTTTAATAAGAATTCTGTTTTATCTTTCCCTCTCTGCCCTCTGCTGGGAGGACATCTGGCCAAACACACAGATGCCTACTACAAAGAGACCCTGCTGGCTCACGTAGCTGGGGGACCCCCCTCCTCCTTGAACCTAGATGGTCACAAAAAACATTCAAGAGAGATATCCCCCTGTTACCAGCCTTTGTACTGTTTGTTTTCTCAGCATTACTTTCCTGAGACTGGGGACTTTGTTTCTGTTGGAGGGGGGTGCGGGTGGTAGGAAGGGCAAGGGAATCAATCTGCAGAGGGCTGTATATAGGACATTCTAGTTCAGGAAGTGAAGCAGTTTTGCCCCTTTCCACCAGGAGACTTAGTGTATCAAAAAACCTGGCCCAAATAACACATTTGCAATTCAGCAGGCCACAAACAGAACGTGCCTGAAGGACCCATGCTTTTCCATTTGTTATCCCTCTTAAACTATCTCCCACTGAACTTGATTCTTGGCTCATGTTTTAAATGTATTTTCCAGGGTCCAATTCTTTACCATGTAAAAAAAAAAAGTTTGGGGGCCCAGTGAAATCAGAATCACTCTAGTTAGCTCCTTGGGCATTCCACGGAAATTCAGAATAGGCTGACAATTGGGTCCCCAGGGCCCAAACTCAAAGTTCCCTGTGTCACCCTGTTTCCAATAACACATGTTTAGAGTAAGATGAGTGGGGGCCGGGCGGGGCCGCCGATCAGGGGGCAGCGGTTAGCTGGTTGGAGAGGATAATTGAAACACTGCAGGAATGACAGTGCAAAGGGCCAGAAGAATTCACCAGCAGAGAATTCCTTTCTGCTGTGGTTCTCCATAAAGAGCCCTCCCAAGTGCTGCGGTCCAGGCTATAATCCAGTCTGTTTTTCCAATCTTTTTGGAGAACAAAAGAGTCTCCTTCATTCACTATCATATTTTTCTGCCATCACCAAAGGACGGCTTGTCTTTTGAAATGGACTCATGGTGATCAATTCCTTTCCCTGTCAGGTGAAGCCTGGCACTGTGGCCAAGTATGGGGCACTCCTGGTCTGTCGTAATTATCACAAGTGTCAATAGAGCTCAGTGGTGTTGCCATACAGATCGTGTTACCAGAGAGAAGCTTCAAAAAGCTGGTGGATTGCAAAATCCAGAAAACCACAGGTTTTGATCTGAGATTTGCAGTGACCTTTTCATGTGGCTTTTTTATAGTTATTAATCTACTGCCTGGTAGCATATATTCCCATAAGCCCATGAGAATGATTTGGCTCTAACAGTAAAACTGATGATTCAAATAAGTTCCTATAATTAAAATGCCCTCAAAAGCAACAAAACAGAAAGAGTTAATGTCCTGGTAAGTTATTTGGTTGTTATGTAATATCACTAGAATAAAAATTAAGTACATAAAACATTTTATCCCACAAATAATTAATTTTCTCTTATTACAAAGGCCTTTTACTAAATGATAGAACATGGATTTAGTTAGCAACAATTTTTTCATTAATGAATAATTTAGTTCCCCAAATATAAATCTCAGTCCTGACACCTTACTATGCCAAGTTTCTAACTGATGTGGAGAAGCATGAAAATGGAAACAGGACAGGACTTGGGAATGAAATAACTTTCTGCACAACATAAATGAAGCCTCATAGTATCCCTGTATTCATACCAGAAAAATTATTTAGAAGAGTATTAAGAGTTTGAAATCTTCAGCACTCATTCTGAACTTATATTAACATTCTGCACAGTCAACAAGGGCATAGTTTCTTCCATTAAAACATTATATATATGTGGCAGTCAGTTCTGGTTTGGGCTTAATGTTAAAAGAAGAATATGTATTATTTGTTTAAAATTTATCATTTATACCCTGCCTACTAAAAAAGAATTGTTGTAGGCAAAAGCCAGATGTAATGAGGCACTCAGATTATATAGTGTCTGCCAAAATATATAGTGTCTCAACAGAACACCATTATTTTCTTTGTGGTTTTTATAATAAGAAATCCTTTATTATATGAACTGTACACAAATGCTTTCAATTCTGAGGAAAGGAATCCTCGCTCATCGGGGAGCTCAACCATCACATCTACATTTGTCTCTCCTGGCTGGCCCCCTTCCTCTTGGCTCTATTCCTATTCATTTTATTCTATGGACACAGCGTGAACTGTCAACAATCCTGATGATACATTTCAGCAGCCCTGACTACTTCATTATCTGGCACTACCAAACAATGTCCTTGTGTGATTAGGCACTGAATCTTTTAATGAAAAGGATTTATGAAAATGCAGCTCCAGCTCGGGCCATCAGAGTCTGTTGCATAATGGAGCTGGACACATACATGGCACAGGTATTGGGAGGAAGGTCACTGGACATTTGCTCAGTGGGTGAGAGTCTGTCACTGCCACTAATGCAAAGAGGAACTGCTGAGGCCGGCTGCTATTCCTGAGGCCCTGATAGGTGCCAGGCCCCCTCTCCTGGCTATTTACAACACTTTGAACAATTCTGCAGAGTAGGAATTTTGGCCCTAATTTTATAGAGTCTAGGAAGATGGACATAAAAGAGGCTGACCATGCAAGCCAATAAGTGGCTGAGCTGTAAGATGAACTTGGGTTATCACATGCTGCTTCTGCAAGCCTACGGACTTCCAGAAGTGGAAAGCAAAACAAAGCAAGATTAAGGATGCCTAACAAGATAAACTATAGAAAGCGGACAGGTTAGACTTCTGGAAGTATTCTGTCAAAATAAAGGGGTGCCGAAACATCTTTTCAAATGTTGGTAGAAGATGCCTTTCTCAGAAATGAGCAGTAAAACTCAGCTCCAGTAAGTTAACTATTACAGGCCTGGAGCTCCTACAGAAGAATAACAGGCTGTAATTTCTGACTATTCTCTGGTGACATACTCAGCAGCAAGTTAATTCCACCCTAAATAAATGCTCATTATCTCTATGAGAGGTCAGGACTGTCTTGGAGGTTGGCCCTTCCTGGGAATCATCCCTCAATGGTGATGGAATTTTTGGAATGGAGTGGACTAGGAAAAGAAGGTAGCTTTATAATTTCAAGGCAAACTATGAGACATGCAGGGGGCTTGCACGGTTTAAGTTTGAAACCAAAACAAGTTGGTTGCTTCTACTGAGTTTTCTCCTGAACTTCTAGTACATGACATAGTAGCCACAAAAGTCAGAGTCCAGTGGCTCATTCATCTATGGACCCCAACAACTGCTGGTGGTCCATATCTGCAGAAGTTGGGTGAGATAAGTTAATGGAAAGAAGGCAGTGAAAGAAGGATTTATTAAATAGTGATTTAAGAAATTAGTTTATCTCTAGCCTCTTAACCCCTCTCAAACAACAAAAATTGCCTGAAGTACACTGGCAAAACCCTTTTACAAATACCAGCTTGACCCCATGTTTCAGGAATCAATGGTAATTATCCACTGCCACAGTAAGTTCCAAGTGGATCAAAGTAGATTCCAAGATGCACACCAGCTAGCATCCTCTAACCATGCAGTTCAAACAGCCTCAGGGCCAGGAGGAGAATCAGCTGTCGTTGAGGCCAAAGTCCATCGTACAGGGAGGAACTACAGCCCAGTGAACTCCACTGTCTGCCCCACTCACACATGCGCCAGCCCTGGGTTTAGGCTTCAGGATTCCCGATTCTCCTCTGGAATTCTAATTTAGATCCCCGAACCCTGTCCACTTCACCATGCTTCTTTCTTGTTACATCCCATTATTTATTCAAGAAATCAGCATAGAGTATCAGCCATGTACCAGGCACTGAATATAATGGTCAAAGAAATAAATAGACAACAATCTTGGCCTTTAGTATCCTCCAGCAGGAAGATATTGTAAGGTGTTAGGAGGTGATAAACACCATAGAGCCAGGAATGAGCAAAGGACATGTGTGAGAGGAGGCAGATGGCAATTTAAATAGGCTGGTCAGAGAAGGCTTCAGAGAGTAACACGGAAGCAAAAGCTTGGGAGAGCGTGGGAAAGAGCACCAGGGTACCCGTGTGGAGGTCGCACTGCACTCCCCCAAAGATCTGCTTATTCCTTCTTCAGGTCTTGAGATCTGCCCTCCTTCTCCCCACAACACTTTTCCTCTCCATGAAATGACTTTTTTTTTTTTTGAAATCTTCACTCACACATCTCTTCCTCAATGAATCCTTTCCTAAAATTAGCCTCACCCCAAGCCCAGCTGGGCCTGAACCCCTGTGGTACCTGTGTGGTTCACACTGCACAAATCTATGCACATTTGTGTTTTTATTTTTTTATTTTATTTTATTTTTTATTTTTCACATTTGTGTTTTTAAAGGCCATCTGCATGGCTCCCACCTCCTGGAGGTGTGGGAATTTTATTTCTCTGCATTATTGCTTTTGCGTTTCTCTAAACACACCAGTTAGCTCTCTAGAACTCCACTCGAGGTGAGCAATTTCACAAATACACGACTGTGGCCAGCTGTAGATGCTGGCAGTGGGAAAAGTAGGCTCTGTCCCTCCCTTAGGGACTGTCTCACACAAGATGGAAGCAGCATACCTCCCCCAGCTCTCAGGTGTGTCCCCTCCCACCTTTGTGTCCAGCTTTCCAGGTGACCAATGCCAGGCTGACCTGTCTTGTTGGCCAGCGGGGAGCTGTCCTGGGAGAGTATTCAGCTCAGAGGCCTGATAGTCAAAATGCAGACACTTGAGAGAACATCATCCTCCCAAACAATCAGGTACATGCAGCCTGAAAGGAAGAGTTTTCACCGCAGAAGGTGGGGAGTGCAGTGGGGTTTACCAACCAAAAGAACGCAAGGCATTCTTTATGCCCTGGCCCAGCTTGAAATGAATCCCAAGATCTAAAGTAGCACGGCAACCTGTCTACATTTTCTGTCCCTTAGCACTTAAAAAACTAAATCCGACAGGCCAAGGATGAGAAATGTAAACCCACAATCCAACATCTGCCTGGAATATCGCTGCTTTAAAAAGTGTTATTTAGGGGGACAGCTGAGGAGCTAGTATCATGCTGGTGGGAATCCTGCTGGGCCGAGGGGGCCAAGTCTCAGTTAATGATAGTGGATTTACCCTTTTTCACCGAAGGAGTGTTGGGACATGTGGAAATTATGCTGTGGAGCAGGTGCTGGCATAAAAAAGAGACTAATCCATGCTCTCTCACATACCTATTTGAGTTCTTTAAACCAACAGAACTAGTGTTTTGATGGGGAAAAAAAGGGGCATCAATGTAAATGAAAATATCAATCAGCCTGACAGACCTTCCTCATTCCCTTATGAATATGTGTTTTTTACCTTCTTCAAGTGAAGACTATAGTTGAGGACACTTAAAGTAAGGGAAAAGTGAGCCAAGACAGAACAACAGATTTTACTGTCAGTGTTGGAAAGTAATTATCTGCTCTGCCTTGACCATAGCCTAAGTTCCAAAATGTGATGAGAAATGAGTCAATCAATCAACTTGAAATGATCCAAATGAGGAAAAGTTGGCAAATAAATAATGAGGGAAATGGGAGGGATCTATTTTAAAGACTATGGCCCAACCGTGAGAGGAGTGAGGTCCCCAGGTTCAGAGAAGAGCCTCCCATTCACCAGCCTGTTATTCATACTTGTTCACAGGTCTGGACAAAGGGCAGAGAGAGGAAGAAATGTTTCCATGTGGTAGGCAACTATGGTTGTAGAGGTCAAAGAAATATAAAAACGGAAATGCAATGCACAAAAAAGTCAGAAGGCATATGACTGAATTTTAATTGAATATAAAGTAAATGGGGAATTGTATGCTTATTTTATTTTCCATGACTTCATAAAGAATTCAAAGAGGACAGACTTAAATTTAGAAAATTATCTAAAACTGAAATAACTAGATTAAAAATGGATAAATGCACATATCTGTATATACATACATGCAAACAAAGTGGTTTTCTTGATGGTAGAGAGGTTGCAAAAATTTATTTTTTACAAATTTATTTATTCATGAGAGACACAGAGAGAAAGGCAGAGACACAGGCAGAGGGGGAAGCAGGCTCCCTATGGGGAGCCAGATGCAGGACTCGATCCCAGGACCCCGGGATCATGACCTGAGCCAAAGGCAGATGCTCAACCACTGAGCCACCCAGGTGTTCCTCAAAAATGGATTTTTAAGTCAAAACTCAAATTCACAACTTCCCATAGATTCCTCAGGGGTGGGCCAGAGCCAACTGACACTGAATAGTGAAAACCATGTGTTTATATCTCTTCACAGTTCCATATTTGGTGACTTTACATTGGCAGCTTGGAATTGATCATACTGCGAGTATTTACAGCAAAGAAATCAGCAAATGCTACAAAATCCAGGGCTTTTGCCTCATGGAGGGCTGATTGTTCAACATCTGC
This sequence comes from Nyctereutes procyonoides, assembly GCF_905146905.1. Classification (NCBI taxonomy): domain Eukaryota; kingdom Metazoa; phylum Chordata; class Mammalia; order Carnivora; family Canidae; genus Nyctereutes; species Nyctereutes procyonoides. Next base: position 40,235,433 of record NW_026575044.1, read on the forward strand.
CAGCATACTACTCAACCTGCTGCAACTGACCCATCACATTTAAACAAATCAAACTGCTCTTCTATACCGGATAATCACTTGAGAAGCTCAGGATCACTGGACAGGTGAAGATTATATTGGACCTTTGTTCCTTCTCTCCCCCCCCCCTTGAGGTTATAGAGATCATATAGCATTCTTATTAGTGATATTTGTGCACATTAGATGTTTTGAATTCAAAACTTCCAGGGATACATAAAACAATGCAAATTCATAATCTCTGTGGGGTGCAATAATCTGTGGGGTGAAACTGACAATATTCAGGGTTCAGTTCCCACATGTCTGTTACTTTCATACCATGGATACAGGTTTGACTTAATTCTGATCACTCGCCCTGAAAGTGAATTTCCCTCTCTCTTGGGAGATGATGTTCAGGAGGACTGACCTGATCTGTCACCCACATCAAATTAGTGTGGCAGTTACGAGGTGGAGCACAGATGAATCAGCCTAAGGACAGGCAGTGGTGCAGGACACATGAGGATACAGATGAAGGAATCACCATAGAGGAAGAGATTTCCAATAAGAAGCCTCAGTCTGGAAGATACTCTCTTTACCTCTTGAAAGCATGCAGGCATTAAAACCCCAGCTCTAGGCAGAAAAAAAAAAAATCCAAGTATCCAAAGGAACACAAGACCTCTCTGCACACTCACAAGATGCACAAGTATCTGACAGCAACAATGAGACCCAGAGACAGAAACAGGAAAACATCAGAAATACACCAGCTGAGTTGCCAATGGTGGAGGCAAAATACCTTTTGAACATGACCTCTTGTAGCAGAGAACTGCTTAGCTCTGGTCCAGTATTCAATGGAGATCAGCGATGCAGGAAATATATACACGATTTCATCAATATGAACTTCTTAGTTCATTCAATCACTTAATTGTATTTCATGCTCAAAGAAATGCATTTTATTGCCCAAAAGGCCAATAGCTTCTAATTCGATCTGTAAACTGGTAAAACAGGTAGAAAGAAAAGCCTTAGGACAAGTTCTTAATGCTGTCCAACCCACATCTAGCTCAGGGTTTTCTCCATTACCCCGGTAAATATGGAATTTGAAATCTGTATCAGAATCACCTACTAGGGCAGCCCCGGTGGCGCAGCAGTTTGGCACCTCCTGCAGCCTGGGGTGTGATCCTGAAGACCTGGGATCGAGTCCCATGTCAGGCTTCCTGCATGGAGCCTGCTTCTCCCTCTGCCTGTGTCTCTGCCTTTCTCTCTCTCTGAATAAATAAATAAATCTTAAAAAAATTTTTAAAAAAAGAATCACTTACTAGGAAGTCATTCATGTACTTCATTTTTAATTTGTAGCATATATTTGTTAATTCCTCATAAGCTGTATATGGCTTAGAATATAGTGTGAGTTCATTGCTTATTATTCTTTAAAATATCCTGTGGTCCCTCCCAGTTAAGAAGTATTTGTCGAGGGGCCACTACACAATGGGATGCCAGCAATGGTTTGGGCTCAGCTCAACACACCAAGGACACATACCCATTCTAGAACAGGGCCTAAGCAGAGCTCTTCCTTCCTGGGGCAGCAAGACTTCCCCAGGAAGACTTGGAAGGGTTGGAAAAGCTCGCATCCTATTGCTGACAGGCCAGCAGTGTGATCTTGCAATCAAAAGACAGTGCCATTTCATTACTTTCCACATCATGCATGGCCCTGAAGAGGAACTAAAAAAGAAGGACTCAGTGATTCACAAAACATCCATTCCTAAATGAGGAATAAAGCAAAGTTTGGACTTAGTAACCCCAGCTACCAGGCAATGTTCCTTCCTGCCAGAGAGCAGTTGTGTTACAGCAGCAAAGCTAGTAAAGACAACCAACCACCTGTAAATACAGTCTAGTGGTTGCCCTGAAACAATCCGTCACTTTATACAGCACTTAGGGGAAACACCACCTAATAAACAACACCTAGTAAAGCACAGGAACATATACTACAGTAAAAGGACAAATCCCACTTACAACTGTGGTTATGACAGTACTTATAAAATTAGAAGCACTAATTTACTAGGGTGTACAGAGCCCCCAATAACCATGTGATTGTAGATTTACTCAACTGTGTCTATGGGACTACTGCATAGAAGTAAGTAATTCTTCTTAGCTTTGAGCTTGGTCAGAAGATGCGATGGTTTCCACTCTTGCTCACTTCCCAGACAGACACCACGAGTGGGCAAGAATCACCTAAGAGAAATGCTCGTTAAAGTGGGGCCAGGAGAGCAGGGCTCAGGGAGGGCTCCTTCTTTCGAAGGCTTCAGCCAGACAGGCCTCGGGTAGGATGGAAAGGCTCTCAGAGCAGGGAACAGGAATAACAAAAATTTTTTTTTCTATGGAGAAAAGCAAAGATTTGTGATTATCTAGAAATAACAGAAGAAAGAGGAGAGCTGTGTCAACAGGGAAACAAAAGCGACAATAGGCCTTGGGAAAGACACTGTAAAGAAGGAGGTCTCTGAGTCCTTTGTGTCCCAACCAGCTAGGAGACCCTGAGGTGGAAGGTCTGTGCCTCACACACCAGGACACAGAGTTGACACCGATTATTTCTGTTGGTAATGAAGAGAGAGTTCTAGAGAGTGAAGAGAAAACAAATCAGTGCACGGAACAAGTCACGTTAAATTGCTTGAACATCGAGGACACAACTGAGTAAGTCTGTCAGGCAAAGAAAGGAGTACCAATATAGCTCCCGCTGTTAAAATGCAGTGATTTTATTTTCCAAATGGCCAGTACTAAGGCTTTAGAGCTTCACACCTGGTCCTCTGATCCCTTTCGGCTTTCCTTTGAGTTCCCCTATCCCACCCTACTCACACCGTGGCCATGTGCCCTCATGTGGCCCTCAAACTGGGCCCCAAACACTGCGGCTCATCACACTTCAGGCACTGCCCACTCAGGGTGCTATATTGAGACATCGAAAGTGTTCTTTCTTGGGAGATGCAATTCAGAGTTCTTCTTCAACCCCAGTTCCTTGCCCTCCATCTGCCCTCATGAAACAAGAACAGGTCATAAATCCAAGAGACCAAACTGACTCAGCTTATTTCTACTGCACTATCTCATTTCTATTAAGTCAAGTACCACAGTTCTGGAGTCTTGGCGCCATAGCTGGGAGCAGTCGAGTTAAACCCTTAAATTCATGCAGGAGTAGGTATAAAATAAGTTTCCCACCTGTATCATTTTGCAGGGTACACCTGAAAGTGTTATTTACTGACACTGGGTAATGCAAGGGTACACCTCAAGCTGCTTTTCATCAAGGGGACAGGTGATGCTGTGACATAGGAAGTATACTGATTCCTCATGAGTAGGGGATCCAGTTTTTGGCCTGATCTTCCAGCACAAAAAGGTTCTAGCCAAACAGGTTAAATATCCTCCCATCTTTCCAAGAAACAGAGATGACAGCTCTGTAGAAAAGATAACGAATCCCTCTGAGAGACTGGTTTTGCTAAATTAATTAAACAAGGAGGCCATCAGACTGAGGTGGCTCTCGGGTCCTGGTGGCCTACATAAGCAAACCGAGACCTAAGTCTGTAAGTGCCTCTAGGTTACAAAACTGAAACCCAAGGACAGCCAATCATAAACACCCAACTAGGCCTAAGCATTAGCTAATCAAATAATTTCCTTTCCTTGCTACGGGGCATCCTCTCTATAGAGGTCTTTTACCTGGCTCTAGTCAGTGGAGGGCTACTTCTGGTTTGCCACTGCCCTGATGTGAACAGATGTTTGTCTAAACTCTTAAAAGTCTTAATATGCCCCAGTTTATCCTCTAATGGTATATTCAGCTGAGAGAGGAACACAGACTAGGGCTCCCCTATGGCCAGCACAAAATGGAAATGTTGCCCAACTTGGTGGATGGAACCACAGGCTGAACCTGTAGCATGTGTACTTTTCATAGTTTTCCTTTTCCAATTTCCACGTTGATAAAAAATGTGAAATTTCTATGCAACGCGAGAATAAACAGACTTCTGTTTCACAATCGGTACAGCAGATCTCCTCTACTTGTCCAATATGAGCATATCATATATGATCATGTTTCTGATGGCTCTACTATTTCCCCTCCACAGCGATAAATGGGGGCGTGTGGATGCTTCTGACCCTGATGTGAGGGGCAGACGTCTCTTGAGTCAGTGCGACTAACAGTGGGGGAAGGGGCAGTGTAGACATATGGAAACAGATTCAGGCAGGACCAGAACTATTTCCTCAGCCGCAATGATGAAGGGTTTTTACCAGTCCCTTTAGTGAGGAGGAACTGGAACCTGATATCAAAACCCACTGTATGTCCTTTATAGTTTATTGTATATAATTACGTACCATAAACTGTGCGGGGTTTGCATTCCAGGGCATGGGATTAGTCATTCTCAACAAATCCTTTTGTTGACTTCTCTAAGTCCCGGCTAAGAACTCAAGGCCTTCTCTGAACTGAGCCCCGTGGACTATTGTACCAACCCACTGAATTCTGTGTAGTGTGCTCCAGGTACATCTGCAAATGAGCGGCACCCAACAGACACACTGGGTGCACACCCTGCCTCCAGTACCAGAACGTGTCAGTAGTGCCAGTACGACCTCAGGCACATCTGTTTCCAGCACTGTACTGTTGCAGAGTCACCGTGCTTCCCTGTTAAGTTTTTCACTTTGTTCCCCTGTGCAGCTGGGACCTCATCTTGTATGGGAGCCCTGTTCCACGAAGGACCCTAAGGGATGGTGATGGTGTGGGGGGGTAGGGCGCTTCCAAATATCTAAGGGCCAGGTTGTTGTTTTAAACTATTTGGCTCACGTGCATGTCTGTAAAGCATTGCTAAAATTGGAGGTGTTTCAAAAGCAATGAGGAGCATATGAGAATAAGTGATCTAATACAGCGTGTGAATTCCTAGCAGGTTAGTCACTGAGCAAGGAAGCAAAACAGACCGTGTGCTAGCACACCTGATGTCCTCAAAAATACGTTCCATGCCTTCGAAGAGACCGCAATGTATCTTTCTATCTTGGAAACCCTACAAGTAATATTTGTGAAATAGATATATTACAGATTGTTAATATTAGGAAACAAAACCCCTTTTTGTAATGTGTATCCTGTCATATGCTTGCATCTACGTTAATTCACTAGCATATCCAAGGTTGTAAATATGGCCTGCAATTGTGATGAAGCCATCCATGGAATAAGCAACATGATAGTCATGACCTCTCCCCAGAAAAATGCACCCAAGACATACATTTGGACTCTATTTCAGGAGATATCAGGGCTCTAGAAGCCACCCATACCTAAGGTTCAGAATTGTGATGCCTGGCTCCTCGGAGGAATATCAGGATAATATAATCCTTTCCGAAAGGAATTTATAGGTGCTAGGGAGTTCTCTGTCACACTGAGAGGGCAAGTCCACTGACAAACATCTCATTCTTCACCTGGCTCTCCATTGGTTCTCTTGGTTGCCTGGCCAAAGCAATATTTATCTGTGAGTCCCTGACCAATAACTAATACATATGCAGCAACACACTATAAATCACAAGTGTAGGCCACAGTGGTCTATGCAGCCACTTTAGAGGCATCATCAAGACAATCCAATGCAGAGAGGCAGCAAAGGATGGAATCATCCAGAAGGGAGGAGGCTCGGTGTCCATTGAGAGAAGAATGGATAAAGAAGCTGTGGTCTATACATTCAGTGGAGTATTACTCAGCCATGAGAAACGACAAATACCCACCATTTGCTTCAACATGGATAGAACTGGAGGGTATTATGCTAGGGGAGTAAGTCAATTGGAGAAGGACAAACATTATATGGTCTCATTCATCTGGGGAATATAAAAAATAGTGAAAGGGAATAAAGGGGAAAGGTGAGAAAATGAGTGGGAAATATCAGTGAGAACATGAGAGACTCCTAACTCTGCGAAACAAACAAGGGGTGGTGGAAAGGGAGGTGGGTGGTGGGTTGGGGTGACTGGGTGATGGGCACTGAGGGGGCACTGGACGGGCTGAGCACTGGGTATTTTTATGCTATATGTTGGCACATTGAACTCCAATAAAAAAATATACAAAAAAAAAAACACAGAAGGGAGGAGGCTGGACACAGATACAGGGTAAGTCGGAGAGAGTTCATCTGTTGTTGAAATCAACAAGATGTTGACAGTGGAGGCCCAGATGTCCTGTTAAGAAATGTCCCACTTAAACAGTCTCAACAAGCTGGCCAATGTCCTTGTGGGAACCAATAGTAAGGGCAGCAGCTGTAGTGAATGAATCACAAGTGTCCTTTCTACACATCTGACTTCAACTTGATCGTGCCCCTCCTCTGCGCCAGCTCTTCTGGCAGCTTCTCATCTCACTGAGACAAAGCTCTGAGGCCCTTGAAGCCCTATATACAATCTGTGCCCTAACCCTGACCTCTCTGACCTCATCTGCTCTCCCCTCTGTTCCTTCTACTCCAGCCACACTGGTCTCTCTGCCGCACCTTGTATACACCAGACACGCTGCTACGGGACCTTTGCACTTGCCTTTTTCTCGGCCTGAGACTCTCTCCCAGGTATCCTTGCAGCTCCCTCCCTCCCTTTTTTTTTTTTTTTTTATAAATTAATTTTTATTGGTGTTCAATTTACCAACATACAGAATAACACCCAGTGCTCATCCCGTCAAGTGTCCCCCTCCGTGCCCGTCACCCATTCACCCCCACCCCCCGCCCTCCTCCCCTTCCACCACCCCTAGTTCATTTCCCAGAGTTAGAAGTCTTTATGTTCTGTGTCCCTTTCTGATATCTCCCACACATTTCTTCTCCCTTCCCTTATATTCCCCTTCACTATTATTCATATTCCCCAAATAAGTGAGAACATACACTGTTTGTCCTTCTCCGATTGACTTACTTCCTCCCTCCCTTTTTTTTTAAAAAAAAGTCTTCACTCAAATATCATCTTGTCAGAGAGGCTTTCCCTGATTATTCATGAAATGACAACACTACTCTCTCCCATTCCCCATTCCCATTTTATTCCTCTCCATAGCACTAAGCACCATTTAACATGTTATTTATTTTACATATCTTTTGTCTTTCCTCAAAAGGAATGTAGGTTTCATGCAGGCAGAGATTTTTGTCACTTGCAACTCACTACTGTAACCCCAGGGGCTAGAATATGGCTAGCGTAGAGGCCCCCACCCTCTCCACGGGGCTGTTGGGGAGATTAAATGAGTTAACACATGTAAGACACCTAACACCACAGAGCATATAATAGGAATTATATAAATGTTGGCTATTATTTTGAATTTTGTTTTAAACTTCATGACAACCTAATGAGTAGGAATTACTATGCCGTTTTACACATAAGGAGACTGAAGCTCAGAGTAACTCACTTGGGGTGACACAGTAGCACTTGGCAGAACCAGGATTCAGACGCAGATCTGACTCTCAGTTCTGTGCCCTCATCCCCCTCTCTCTGTTTTGTAAGTCCTGGGATAGAAAAGAGGCAGATCCGTTCGTTCTGGAACAAGCCCAGTGGCTGAGAAGGCTCCAGCCCTAGGGAGTGGGGGGCCGGGAATAAAGTTTCTTGGATCCAGAGACCTTTATGCTGCGTGAATCTGAAATAGCATGTGGCATTGTGTTTACTTCCTAACTTCACCAAAAAAATGTAATGGAGCCTGCCAATTAAAAAATGTTTTCATGACCCCAGAAAATCCATGTATTGGAGACATTTAGTTTAAACAGTCATTCTACCATAACAGGAAAAAGAGGTAGAGCAGAGGAGTTTATTATAACAGCTGCTTTCATACCCCAAACAAGGTTTGGCTGTTTTTGGCAGGTTGTACTGTACTAGTGTTGGCAAGAAGCTGACGGACTGCGTGAGTTTCCTTTCAAAAGATCATTTTGCTTCCTCAGAGAAACCCATGACTGGACTATCTAGTGTGAATTGCAGATGTTTGTTCCTCCTTCACTCCTCTGTCCTCCCGGGGCTTCCACCCTGCCGAGGTCTAAATGGGGCACCAGCCTGAAGAGCAGAAAGAGTGTGGGCTTTGGAATCGTGAAGATCTTGGGTAGGATCCAGTGTTTCCTTTCTTAGCTGTGCGACTCTCTGAGACGTAGTGTCCCCAGCCACGGGGCTACATGAGGACTAACTAAGGCAGACACCCCTCCCGGTTCTGGCAGCTAGTATTAGGACATAGTTATTATTGCGACTTCAGATGGCTAGGGGCTTGAGTCCCGGCTTCCTCTGAGGGCTCTCCTGAGATGTTCCATTCTATAAAATGCACATGGCAGAGAGTGTAAAATGCAACTCCTTCCCTGGGGGCTTTGTAAAGACTGACTTACCTGCATTCCCCACCTTCAAACCTACAAAGTGGGCAAAAAATGACACAAGGACAGATGTTAGGACCACGCCTTTCATCCCCCAAAGCAGGTATCATTGCTCTTGAGCTCCAAAGGGGGAGGAAAAGGCAGGAATAGAAGGGGACCTGATGATGGCCTGGAGGGTAGGGCTTTGCTGGGTTTTAAACTGGAAATCCTACAGGAAGCAGAAGGCTCCTGGCTCCCAGAATCGAGGCTGTGCTGGGCTGTGCTTCTTGCGACACCGAGTACACAGCAAGCGCCTGAAACCATTTCAATGCTAATAGCTTCCAGATGGCAGGAGAGCAACCAGCACACGGTGCACTTGGCACAAGTGAGCCCAAGGGATCTGAGGCCCATGAGTCCAGCTGGTGGCCCAAACTCATAAGGAACCCAAGTAAATTAGAACTGGACCTCCAGCAAACTTGGATTCCCTGGCTAGATTGACCACACACCCTGCAGCATCCCAACCAATAAGGTGCATACTCCTCTGTTCTGCAGGGTATAGGTCAGCACAGAAGCCACCTCCCTCTCCCAGCAATGTTTGCTCCTCAGCATCCAAGCCTGAGACCCACAGACAGCACAGGTCTTGCTGCACAAAGGAAATGAGCTTCCCAAAGCACTTGGGATATGTGTGCTGGGCTGGGTTTTGGGACCCAGGCTGTAGTGGAGGGAATTTCTGGCCACTGCTGGCAGCTTTGAAGACCTATTTTTGACTTCAAAAGCCTTTCATCCTCTGTCTCTTCAGAGCCTGAACTTGGAGCATTTGCCCTTCAAAAAAAGACAGGGGAGCCAGTGAGCAGCACAGGGAACATTGATTCAAGGGGTACCCCCCAGCCAGGCACCTTTAAGCACTACTCCTGAGCTCCAGCCTGGTAAGGAGTGGGGTTAGGGAATAGTAGGGGGGTCGATGGCTACACTCTTTCCCCACTGAGAGGGCTGGGGTTTAATTCAGATGTAAAAACATCCCATACCCCAAATACCAGTTCAACCAGAAGGAAAATATGTGACCATGTACAACTTTAGCCTCAACTCCATATCTAGGGGTGATAATCCAAATATTTAATCAATGCTCTGGCATGGGCACTGATCAATCAGAAGGAATATGCCCTGGTGCTCCCCTGCTGAGCATCAGCCCTGCCTATATCCTGACAGGGATGTTTTAAAAATACCACACCAATTACTTGTGGGTGGAATATCCCGGAGCAGCCAACACACTTTCCACTGTTGACAGGGAGCTTTCACTGCCTGGAGCTTTTCCTGGAGGGCACCCTGCTCCCTGGTCACCTGGCCACACAGCTGATGGTACATCAGAAAATGGACTGTATGCGCCTGTTGTGAATTAAAAACAAGAACTGTCATAAAAGTAGACAGACGAATGGCTATTTTAAGTTGCTACACTGTTTTGGGAAAGTGGCTGCAAGGACAGGTGCTGGGGTTTGGAGAATATTCTTCTATTCCTGTTAAACTGTGTAGAAACCCCAAGTGTATTGCTTTGTGAAACAAAACACTCAGATGTGGCTGCCAGAGATCCTTTAGGAGAAGGCCAACATCGAGTCCTCAAGGGCACGGCTAGGAAGGGAGAAAGAATGAAGCCAACAAACAGCACCAGGGCCCACCCTCCAGAAACTTACAAATCGAAGTCTTTGGATTATCATCACAATTGTAGATAACTAGCTCCTTACACACAGAAGCCCATACTGCTCTCCATGGGGAAATTCTGAGTGCCCAAGGAAATTCTAACAGAACCATATTTTGTTCTGTCCTTTCCAGACTCTTCTGACACACTGTATTTCTTCCCAGTCTATTTTCTTTTCTCCTTCTCACTCTTAGATTGCCACCCTCTCAATTCTCACCTTTCTTTTCCTTCTTCCCCTACAGCCAGCTCTCTGCAGTAGTCCCTTTGATTCTTATCAGTTCCATGTCTTCCTTCTGGTTCTTTCTTTTCTTCAGTGCCCTCAAGAGCCTTAACTCTGGACTGCCAGGAAGAACCCTGAGTGCCCCTGGCTAAGGACAGAGCAGGGCAAGGTAGAAATGTGCAGGATGGTTTCTAACGATATGCCCACATTGGCCCAGGGTTCACTCTGGTCGACCAGAGCTGCATGGACTATTCACTCATCTATCACGACACTAAATCTTCATTAGGATAAAAAGTTGTAACATGCAATCTAAAAATTGTGGAAAAGCAAAAAAAAAAAAAAAAAAAAAAAGGGAAATTGGAGGGAATAAAAGAAGAAACAAAAGGAGTAAAGAGCAGAAAAGAAAGACTCAACTTCAGAGTGATCACATCATACTCAGGTCAAAGTTCAAAATCCTAAAACTGTTTCTAATGTCCCACTAAGTAGCGGCCTCTTAGTGCTTCTGACAAGTGATTTAAGGGAAGTGGTCTGTTCCCAAGGGGGCTCATGAATCTCCATGCATGACAGTTCAATCAAGAGAGTCTGGAGTCACACAGTTGTAAAGGTGGCAACGCAAAGGTCAGAAGTACAAGGGAGGAGTTCATTCATCAACCCCGACAGACAGGCATGCCCAGGACAGCGCAAGGGACAGGAGCCATCTGGTAGCTTTGCTTGCAAGATCAGATTAAGAAAGTACCAGCCCAGAAACCACAAAGGAGAAGATGAAGCTGTATTTCCGGAAGAAAAAGCAAAGATTTCTACCCAAAGCTGAGGTAAGAGCTTTATTTTTTTTTTCCAATGATGAAGAAAGAATCCTACTTCCCTCTGATTTGAATTATTTTTAGCATACATGCCTCAGCTTTGATGCCCGACATGTCTGGCCATGTCTCTCTTCCCCTGCCTGAAATTTTTCAGTAGCTTCCCACTGCCTAGCCCGTAAAACATGAACTCCACTGCCTGGCACCTAAGGGCCATCATGAAGGTAACCTCCGCCTAACACTTCTTGTCTTCTTCCTGCATTCTCATCTCAGACTTCAGAGGACTCCCACCTTCTGGAATACATTGCACTGTCTCATGCTCTTCCCTCTGCTTGGTATACCTTCTCCTGTTTGCCTGCCTGCCTGCCCACATTTTACTCATCCTCTATAACCCATTTCCCAACTCCAGCTCCTCTGTGAATCCTGACTTCTAGAGGTTCCCTCTCCTAGATGCTCATGGCACTCGAATGCCATCCCACTATATGCTAATTATCTTTTTATTGTAATCCAGACTAGAATTGTATCTTTACAAATTTTGCAACCAGGACCTAGCACACAGGAAGCACCCCAAACTTATTCAGACTATTCAGATATCATTTGTTTGAATTCTATATGTATACATATTTAATTTTATGCACACAAGGTCATGGTCTCATCACCACCTGCATCTCTAGGGTTGTGGGTTCTAATCAGGACACTGGTTAGAAGTTTCTGACCAGGGCCTCCAGGTTGGGATGGATGGGAAGAACAGAGGGAGTCATATATCAGAAATCAAGTTTGAAACCTGAAAATGAATGGCTTCAAGTGCTTAGAAATTTCCTATCCACAGGCCTCAGCTTTTAACTCAAGCAGAATATATATGTTTGCAGAGAGTGGGGCTAGAGCAAAGTGAGTGGGAGCAGAGAGAGGGGTACAGGATCTTGTGCAGAGTCTCTCTCCTGGTCAATCAACTCCTGGCTAGTAGTTCCATACAAAGGGTCATATATTATTTCCAACCATTTAAATTTCATTTTTAATTAGCCCTTTCCCAAAGAACCACAGAATGTCAAAGGTGCTGAGGTAAGCAGCTGAGACTTTTATAGATGTCAAAACCAGTGGAGCCAGACTCAGAAAAAGTCAGGTAAGTACAGGAAGGGACCCCTTGCGTTCCAAAGCATGTGCAGAAAAGCACAGAAATGGGTATTTATGTATGAAGTCATTTTTGAAGTAGTCCATTGTACTGAGACATAATTCTACTCTAAAACCTCAATTTTCAATAAATCTGGCATGAAACTGACAGGAGAAGAAAGGGATACCTAAATCTTGAGTGTTCTGCAGCTCTGAAATTTGGTGTAGTTTGTGCTCTATTAAAACAGTTCACCTCTCATTAGGAAAATAATTGCTGGATTAGCAAATGTCAAAAACTCATTATTTGGGCACGTTAAACAAGCATACCAGGTCTGTGGTTTTCTAGAGATCTAAAAAAAGTTACTGCCACCCCAGGGGAGACAGGAGGTTTCTTAGGAATTAGGAATACACTGCTCTAATAATCCATAATATACTCCTGATGAAGTTGTAGTAGTATTTCCACTATACATATGAGGTACATGGTGGGTTAAAAAGGCATTGCAGATAGCCAGAAGATGAAATATTATTTCTAGGGCAAAATGTATCTTTAAATGATCAAACATCTGCCTTACAAATTACCTTTCCTGTTCCCAGTTAGGAACTACCTGTATTAATCATTCAGGCACACTGATGAAAAATAAATCCCTTTTTCTTTCTACTTTTCATGCTCAGAGTCAAGAATATAGGATCGATTTGTTTCACAAGTGTATGGTCTGACTTACTACTTTATACAGCACGTTGCTCAAAGGCAAGATAGAGTGTCTCCTAAGTGTTCTGCATTTTATCAACGTGGAGCAGGTTTCCCTAACCTAGCAAATCTATGCCTATCACAAATAGGACTCAGAAAACAAAAGCCTGGAACTCTGCAGTGAACCTAATTATGATAACAGTCAACAGGGATGAAGGGCCTTCCTTGCCTTAGCAAGATGGTGAGGGGGAAAGGGCATGACACACATTTCCATCCTGACACCCAACTTATTAGTGCTTTGCCCCTGTTCCTTTTTATTTATTTGAGAGAGAGAGAGAGAGAGAGAATACAAGTGGGGAGGAGGAGGAAAGGAAAAGGGAGCAGGCTCCCTGCCAAGTAGGGACTCCAGGATCATGACCTGAGCTGAAGGCAGATGCTTAACCAAACTGAGCCACCCAGGCGCCCCATACTTTGCCTTTCTGAGCACCAGCTTCCTCCTCTATAATATGGTCATAATTACATGCATATCACAGAATTATAGATTAAGTGAAATCATGCATTTACAATGAATATGGTGAATGTGGTACATATTGGGTGAGGGCATCATAGTTACTGCTTCTTTCCTTGTAAAAATGCAATTCCCCTTTTGGGGTGTCTGCCTGCAGACAGAGAGCACATTTTTTGGTCTGTGCCTCCATGTAGTAGGTCTTGCAAGCCAGTCCCCACAGAAGAAGTCTTTTCTAGTACTGCCTGTGGGAAAGTCCAGCTAATTCTGGAGTCCAGGACTGTGAAGCACATCGCTGTGGCACACCTCAGCCACATCCTCCCACCTTGCCTTTATCAGTATTAAAAGTGAATTTTTAATTTAAAAAAAGCGATTGCCTAAATATAAGATGGGGTAATGGCTTAGTAGTGGCATGAGGGGAAAAAGACTAGGAGTCTTTTTTAATAGCAAATTCATGATAAGTTAGTCATCTGGTGCAGCTAATGTGAAATATGTAGTGTGACGGGGGAGGGAGGGCAGTGATATCTCAGGAGGGAGATGTATGCACCCCCACACCCCAACTCCCCAAATGCCTTGTCATAACATCCAGAGAAAAATAAAATATCTGCCAGAAATATGATAAAACATGAAACAGAAAAACACAAGCTCACCTAGCTCAGCTGTGAAACTTCAGTTAAGATTATATTGGTTTTGTATCAACATAAAATAATTCTAGATTAAAACCTAAAAACCACATAACAAGTACTAGATCCAACTTCAGGAGAGACCTGCCAATTCAACAAAAGGTTGTAGCTTCTCCTCCATGCTAACCGCCTGCCCATCTCTTCTCCACACTCAACCCCGGCAGCCAGCAATGCCTAGGATCAGGAAACACTCCAGAATAGTGCTTCTCAGCCTCAGTGGCATTTGATATACACTAGAAGTTTGTACAAATCTTGACCCCAGATCAGTCAAGTCCAGGGGACTCCAACATGCAGCCAAGGTTGAGAACAACTGCTTCAGAAGGCTAGTCCCACTCTAACCCAGAGGATGGTACCATCTGGACCACCAACTTAGGGAAAGCTGGAGAGAGTTGGGAGCTTGCTCGAAGGACAGTGACCAGGATAGAGACATAAGGTCAACTGGCAAGGGACATGGAGACAAGGACAGTACACTCAGGAGGGTGTCATGGACAACTTTAAAATACCAGAAGCCCCGACAAGTCTAAGAAGAAACTGCTTTGTTCTCCCTGCATGGCTAGCAAAGGGTGGGAACTGGAGGGAAATGGGTTTCAGCTCTATCTCAGGAAGAGCTTTCTTAGAAGGAGAACTCTTCAAAGCCGAGGAGGCCTCCGGGGAACTCGCACCCCACAGCTGAACAGGTGTGAGCACAGACTGGCATGAGCCCCCGCCGGGCAGAGATTCCGCAGGGGGACATGAGGCACTGAACGGGGGAATCAGACTGGATGGCTTCTCGGGTCGGGGCAGCTCCGTGATGCCAGGGGCTCGACGCGAGTGATGGACTAACCTGCCAACTTTGCACGGCGAAGAAAACAGTTTTGTTTAGCTCAGGAAAACAAACCCATTATAAACCTCACCAAACGGATAAACACAAGTGGGCAGGGGCAGCAGAATAAACCCAAGATGACTGAAATGCTCCCAAATTCTTTCCACAATACCATACAGTTCATTAGAACAATTCAAAATGCAGCAGTGAAAGGCAGCTACACTGAATGGCCTGGCCGGACGGCTCTCTGGGAGCCTATCTGCTGATTTAAGAAGGCAGACACTCTGGAGGAGCCCCCTGCTGTTTATATGGTTGTCCAAGTTAATTATCCCTATATTTCCAGATGAAGTGAATGGTAATCTGTTTATCTAGGTCAAATATTTGGAGCTGTCTTTGTCCCTTGATAGTTGTACAAAAATACATAGTGTTGTCCTTTTGGGCACTATAAGATCAGGTTAAAAAAATAGCATCTACTTCTTTATAGGTTCAACACCATAAGCCCCTATTTGTGAAGTAGTCTAATTAGACCTAACTCTAAACAAGTAGTTTATAATGTAGTTGTTTTTTTTTTTTAAAGAAAAGAAATTCTGAATTCATGCCATATTTTTGTCTGGAATTTATGAACGTATCCCCATAGAGATAATGAAAAGCTGACTTCTGGCCTCTGCAACCATTCCTTAGAGTAGTAACTTCCACTGCATAAGGAAAAATGCACAGTGCTACCACAGACAGCTAATGCGGTGCTGGTATTGGTTACCAGAACAAAGAGGGGTGTCGGAGTGGAGTAAGAAAGTCTGTATGTCGCAATGTATGTGGGGAGGATGTGATTTAATACGCAAAATAAAATCTCTGGAAGAGTAGGGGCTTCCTAATGGCATCTACCAGATGTCCTTTAAGGCTGATCTTATTTTGGATCAAGTCACTCAGAGTGAGCTGGGGCATGGTTAGGATGGGTATGCCCACCATGGAAAAAGAGGATTAACAGGGAACCTGCTGTGGGTGGGGAGAAGGCTAGGCTTGGTTTGGTCCTGAAGGAATGGAACATTCAGAGGACTGCAGGATCACTGAGCAGTGAAAGTTACAAACTCCCATCTAACCATGTCCCTTTGAGCTACTTTTCTGTACTAACTAGATCCAATGTACCTAACATTATTACACGCAAGGCACCTAACCAAATATGAGCATGCAGCAAAGACAGGAAGATGAAGACAATGCTTGCTGCCATGTGGAATCCCAGAAGGATAATGCTACACCACCACCATTGGCATCACCTGGAAGCTTCTTAGATGCAACACCTCAGGGCTCTTCCCAGACCTACTGAATCAAACTCTGTATTTTAATAAGATCCTTAGGTGATTCCTTTGGCTCATTAAAGTTGAGGACCACTTCAGTAAGAGTTTCTATCCTCTTATTTAAAAACTAAAAAGAAAAAAATTAAGACTACTTTTTTTTAGGACAGTTTTAGATTTGCAGCAAAATTGAGGTGGAAGCTACAGAGATTTCCCATGTACTTCCCATCCCCCAACCTGCACAGCCTCCCACATTATCCACATCCCCCACCAGAGTGCTACAACTCTTACAGCTGATGCACCCACATGGACACACCATAATCACCCAAAGTCCATAGTTCACATTAGAGTTCATTCCTGATATAAATTCTGTGGGTTTAGACAAATGTATAATGATGTATATCCACTATATGGCATCACACAGAGTAGTTTATTGCCCTACGTAAAAAACTCTGTGTTCCATAGGTTCATTCTCCACCCCTATAACCCCTGACAACCACTGACACTTTTACTAACCCCATAGTTTGCCTTTTCCAGAATGTCACATAGTTGTACTCTTATGGTATATAGCCTTTTCAGACTGGCTTCCTTCACTCAGTAGTATGCATTTATGTCTCCTCCTTGTATTTTCATGGCTTGATAGCTTCTTTCTTTTTAGTGAATTATATTTCATAATTTGGATACACTATAGCTTTATCCATTCCCTACTGAAGGACATCCTGGTTGCTTACAAGTTTTGGCAATTATGAATAAAGCTGTATACACATAGGTGCACAGGTTTTATGTGGACATTTTCATCTCCTTTGAGTAAATGCCAAAGAAAATGACTGCTGGATTGTACAGTAAGAGTATGTTTAGTTTTGCAAGAATGACCTTTCATTTTTTAACTACAGGGTTGAGGCCCAAAGAAGTTAAATGATGTGTCTGTCCAAGGTCACATCACAAATTCATGGCAGCCATGCCTAGAACAAACATTTCTTGATGCTTCATCTGTAAACATATTTTCTTGCAGAGAAAGAATGGATATGGGAACCAGGGAGACCTGAATTTGGAAGCTCTGTGCCTCAGTTTCCTCACTTGTGGGCACTAAGATGCTACTACTTCCCCATAATTGTGCATAATTATGAAGACTTGGTGAAATAACACACCTGGAGGAACTCATGGTTCACAAAAACTATAATTTCCAAAAAGTTTTTGTTTCCAGTGATACATTCTAGGGTCACGGAGCCTCCAGAAGGGTTCAGGTGCACACCTAAGGCCTGAGGGGCTCTTCACGTAGTGAGTTTTGTTGGGCAAGAATGGAGAACTACTTCATCTGCTGAGAGCTGGGGTACCACACTGCCGCCCATGTTCTTTAGGCTGTTGCCCAAGCTTTATATAGATCCCTGGATGTTTCCAGTCCTGTTTTCTAACACGGTGACATGCTCACTTTTGGCAGATTAATTGGTAGAGTTGTCAGCACAGCTGCCTTTTATTGCCAATAAACTTGGGTCCTCTGAGTTGTGGCCTTAATTATTTGTTATTTCTCTTTCCAAGGGGGATAACATATGTCCTCCTTTAAGCTGGTGTTTTCTTGCATCAGGACAAGAAACCGAAGAATGCACTGAGGAATTTATCATATGGCAGTGACTAGGAGTGCCTTAGAAAAGTAGTAAACTAGCAGAAGCTGGAGTACCCTTATACTAGCCTTTTTCCTTGTTTTTCTTAATCCTCTCATCCCCCCTTTCTCATTCACCCAACCCCCAAAACCCATGCTTAATGGCAAGAGGCAGAGAAACATCTGCTTCTAGTCTAAGCCTCATGATACAATTTCTGCCAGTATGATACTGTAGGTTCCCTCTCCCCACTTAAGAAATATTTGAGGGCTTTCATGCCATACTGCAATTGCTCAGTGATGTTTTCCTATGCAGTGATGTATTTCCTATTTCAATTGAAAACTGATCAATTTCTCATAGCACCACTGATTCAGATACAACCTATATACGACTGTATATTTATAGCTTTTAAAAATGAATAATGTAAGAAAATTCAGAGACTCTGTTGACAGCATTTACAGTTAGGCAAAGATTGTTTTGATGAGCATAATCGCTGTACAAATTGTGTAATTTTTAAAAGCTTCAGAACATTTTTGGACTCATCACTGTTTTTCCTTACATGTGACAAAATTAATGTCATATAAAGCAAAATCTCGTTTACTTTTTACCCTACCAAGAAATACTCAGTTCAGCCAATAATTAGCTCTAACACTGGAGATCTAGGGAGAATCAAAGAAAGACGTAATCCATGCGGGAACACATAGGTCTGTTTTCAGCCAGTAGTCTCAGGATCTTCCCTACAAAATGGTTTACCATATTTGCTGTTAGCCAGATACACAGATGTGAGCTTCACTTCTTCACATCTACCTTCTTGTCAAGGAGCTAGTGAACTGTAAAACAATCTCAGTTGGATAACAGGAGGAATAATGAACAAAAAGAACTTGGTAATAAGCCATCTACATAATTGGTCCATGAAAAAAAAATCAAGCTAAAATGGTAATTTTTAAGGCTGTTAGTAGCACTCAGCCTCCACAATAGCAGGACACAGTAAACTACTTATTATACTATTTTATTATAGTGAAATACCACCTCATTTTGAATAGAAGCCTTGTGAAATTGAATTAGATTTGATGTCTTAACCAAAGTTATCTGTATAATCTCTAACTAAATCTGCCTAATTGGGTCATCAGCAATGGCTCTTCTGGCCATTAGTCTTAATTAGCATGGCGCCATCAATACTGTGCATGCTCCTGTGGCTTCCAAGTAGGCGCTAGCATCCACCTACCTCTTTATGAAGAGATTCACTCAAAGTCTTTGTATGCATGTGGGTCTCGCCAAATGCCAAGCATACATGCAGTCAAGTTTGTAAACCTCGGCTTTAATTTGCTGAAGCCATTTGATTAACTCTCTGTGGCCACCCAATGTCCCACAGCTAGTATGTTACAAAGATGGGATAAATAGAGAATATTGGAGAAATAGTGGAGGGTATTCTTGGCAACGATGGGCTACCAACTAATTAATGTGACATTAAAGCTAGCTTTCGTCACAAAATCTGATTCCCAGGGACACCTGAAGAGGAGTAGACACATCAGTGATTGCAATAAGTGATTGTCCTTATAAAATTCTTACCTACCACTGCTCCCTTTCTTTCAGGCCAAGGAACCATTTGAAGAGCACACACCTTTCCTTCCAAACCAAGGTTTGCTTTGTACTTTCAACCCAGGCAGAAGTTTATCTTTGAATCACCCTGCCCCCATCTCTGCACTCTTCTGCTTTCTCCTGAATGCCATCTACCTGCCCCTGGCATGCTCATGTGCCTGTCAGCTAGTGAAATTTCCTTACATGCTGCTCTCTTCCCTAACTCCCCTTGATTCCCCCTTCTACAACAAACACTCACTCCCTCTCCTGGATAGTAAGCTAGATGTTAGGAGGAAAGCAACCTGTCTACATTATTCACAATTTACTGTGAAACTACAACAATTTACCACAACTCTCCCAAGGACATTAACAACTGAAAGGATAAGCTGATTGATAATATTGAATTTGTAACTGATAGACTTCCAACCAATGTAACCTTGAAAAAGAAGCTGTTTCAGGCTGAATTAGGAAAGAATGTTCGAAAAGCAAGATATACATTCCATTTCACACACACACATCCATGCCGTAGGATACTATGCAGGAATTTCTTTAAATGAGATAGTGTTATATATACGAAAATGGAAACTCTCCAAGGTACTTTAACCAGCAAGCCCCTTTGGGGAGTCTTTAATCCAACCACAAGGTCAAACATAAGGTCATCCCTGGTCTTCCACTACTTCAGAATAATCATCCCCTCTGCTCCCTTTCTTCCCTGAGAGAATCAAGCTCACTCGAATGCCACCCACAGACTCAAGCCTGAAGAACAGAGCTGAAAATTTGGCACAGCACTTCTGAAAAACTGCTAATTCCTGAGCCCGGCCAATGGATGTGGAAATCTCATCCGTGGTTGAAATCACACTCACAGATCAGGCCACAACTACAAATCCATTTTCTGCCATGGTATTCAGACCTCATCTACAGCTTTCTGGTGACTAGCTTTTGTTGTAATTTAAAGGCCAAAGATAAGATCCTGATGGAATTTTTAGCATTAAAAGCACAAATAAATAAAAACATGGAAAGAACACACTGCCAGACTCTTATTTCACAGGACACCATGTCAACCGGAGGCCTTTCCCAGGACCCATCCGTGTTTTGCCCAGCAGGGGGCTACACTGCTCCCAATCACATGTGCATTTCCCAAGAGCAGACCTCAGATGCTCCCAAAATCTGGGAAAGGAAGCCAGTCCTGCTGCACAAACGTTGGTTTGTTACGGAAGCACAGACGGCTTACACTCTTGTCCTTGTAAGAGCTATTTTTGAAAAAGAGGCAAGATAAGAAACTTGAATCAGAATCTTTCAAAGCAGAAACTACTCTCTGGGACCCAGATGCCTTCAGAGATGTTCCATTAACTATTTCAAGGCACTAAGAATCACTCAGCAAATGACCCTTTTCTGTACTTTAAAGATTAAGAAGATAACGAAGGCAAAGATTCTTTTGGTGCATGTGTTATAATCCCTAAGACTTACGAAGGTCCTGTTTTCCTAATGCCCTTGTCACGGTGTAGCAGCAGGTCACAAAGACACAGGGATGGTCCTCTCCCGCTACACTGGTGGGTCAGACATCATATCCACAGCAGCGAACTAGTGTCAGGAAGTAACCATGAAGGTGGCTGTGGGCAGCTGTATATTGATAAGGAACTGGTCTCTCCCTCCATCCCTGCCTTTCTTCCTTTCTTGTGTGAATTTATAGTTTTATTGCAAAGCATTTCTAGATAATGGGTTTTTTCCAAACCAGTCTCAGGTTTGGCTGCCAGAGGGTCTTGCTCCCACTGACTTAACATGAATTCCATATTTAACAACTTGGGGGGCTGGAGAGAGGAAAGTTCTTTGGGCATGTAGCTACTTTCATCTTGTAGACTCCCAATGTTTTGAACTGAAAAAAGATTTAGGAGATGATACATTCTCTCATTTTTAGGAGTAGACACCAACTTGCTGCTAACTGGAAAGGGGTGAGTGGTAATGTGTGCGCCCAAACAGAGAAGAGGAAAAAAACATTCTGGAATGTTTTACCCTGACTGATTTGGGGATGGGTTGCTTTTGGATATCTTTGGCAAGGAATTACATCTAAAATGTCTCAATTTTTGAGTGAATACACATGTGTTAACAGGTCTGACTGCTATATGGAGATCTGGTATCTCCTCCTGGGCAATAAATTGGGGATATTTGGTGCTATCTTGAGATCACCTATTTGAGTGTCTGTGGGTCTCTGGTTATGAGAACTCTTGATGATCGGGAGAAGATCCTGTCTTTTGGGATACTAGTTTACAATTTAGTGCACTGTGTCAGCGGTGGGATGATGTCTGAATTTTACTTCCGATCTTTGCATTTCCAGGGAGATCCAAGAGAAAACAGTCTATATCCACAAATTCTCTGCTGCTCACCAAAGTAACTAGATACAAGTTAGCTCTTTAGATGTTCAAAGAAAAAGTAGGCAGGAGGCAGTAAGTTTATTTTTACTTAAGTAGAGTACTCAGAAAAGCAATTATTACAATATACAGAGTTCAAGTTCATCCTTATAGCTACAGTGAGCAAGTACCTTTGGGAAGATTTGGTCATTTACTATCAACAGATAAGATTATTTAAAGTTTCTACAGTATTTGTAGAACTAATCTTAGATTATACGAGAACATGCATGTCCACATAATCATACGTGGCAACATATATTGTATGTTTTGTAAATAGAAGATTGAAAGAACAAATCCTAGGATTGTGTCTGGCCAGTATATACCAGAGACCATCCAGGGGGTATAGGAACTAGGAAGTGCTTTTCTTTCCATAAACATATGCATCGTGTTAGCATTCCTACCCAAGGAGTTGGTATTTTTCTTTGGGTTAATTGCAGGGTGTGTTCCATACCTACAGTGTATGGAATTTTTTTCCAACTGGCAGTACTGTAGCCTGGGGGCTGCTGAGTTTGGTTATCATAAGTACTGTAGCCTGGTGGCTGCTGAGTTTGGTTATTATAACCTATAATTCATTAATCCTTTTCGTAAGTCAGGTGTGTCATGGAAGAGAGAAAAATAACTGTACTAAGAACAAAAGACCCAGGTTGTGATCCTTGTTCTCCTAAGCCATGCGCGTGCCAACCTGATCAAGCCTTCAGTTTTCTCATCTGTGTTACGGGATAATCAAACCAATCCTGCTCAAAGTTTTATGCAATTCAAACCCTATACTGGGTGGGAATGATGGAAAGATCTTTTGTAAATTATACAATGTTGCATAAATATATGGAATTTATTTTCTATATGTGGTGAAATTTACACCATTTAGATGCTATGTGGTGAATGCCACAAGCCTTCTGAGACAAAAACAAAACACACACACACACACACACACGCACAGCCTGTTGGACCTATGTTTATGTTTCACACAATTGCTTCAGCTGCTAAGGAAAAGGGCCTAATGTCAAAGAATGCTCAGCCCACAGCTTTGCTTGTATAACGTAAGGGCTCTTTTCTGCACCCACCTTCAACTTAGAGTTCCCAGCAAGACTCGTGCTGTCAGGTCAGGGAACTCTACTTAGCAACCCAGCCCTAATTCCAGGTCAGTTGGAACTGAGCCACGGATTACACTATTAGTCCAGGATGACCAATTACTTTCCTTCCATGATTAAACATCTTTGGAAAAGACTTTTTTGTTGTTGCATAACCCAAGGGTCAAACTCTTTTGTTCTTGAGGTCTTTGACAATGAATAGAAGCAGAAGTGCACTGCCTGCTGTCCAATACTTTTTGAGATCCCCGTTGTAAGAAATAATATTCATGGATGATTGCCTAAAAGATATAAAGAACCTCTATTCCTTTATATACCCCAAATCATATCTGCACATCAAGCAAAACCATCAAAAAGCAGCAGGCTTAGACTGCTCTGCCCTGTGTACAGCTGCTTTTACTGAATTACACCTTGGCAGTGTGCCATTGCCTTGCAGTGAGGGACATTACTAGAAACAGTTCTATAAAAATTGCTAGTGTAAGAATATCGTTGAAGATATTTCCACTGTATCCCCCATTGAGTCTTTGATGAGAATCAATGGAGAAATTTCCCTTGGGCCTTAGTTCCAGCAAAGGCCTGTTTTTCTGGCTTTTTTCATTAGTTCATATTTCCCTTTTTGCTGTGGCATTTAGGAAGTACAGAGTGAATTTTTTTTTTTCAAGATTTGAGAGAGAGAGAATGTGTGCATGAAAGCAGGGGGAGGGGCAGAGAAGGAGAGAGACTCTCAAGCAGATGTCCTGCTGAACTCAGAGCCCAACTCGGGGCTCTGTCTCAAAACCCTGAGGTCATGACCTGAGCTTGTCCTACCTCTAACAACTAACTATACATAAACTACATATGAACAGCTAACTTTCATGGTCTTTTCCAGCCTCATCCCTCATACTTCCTATAATTTAATTTCTTCTTTCTTCTTCGTGTATTTATTATGTGTGTTTCTGTAAACTCTCCTAATTTTCTGGAGGATAGATGTGTATTTAACCAATGGGCCCTGCATAAGGCTTTTCCAGATCCCAACTTGCCTTTCTGGTTTTGTCTTTTGCCATTTCCCACCATGAATCTGTGATCCAATCACAATGACCTGCATCATGACCTGACTATGCTGTGCCCTTTTATGTTGCTCTGCATCTGCCTATGCAGATTCCTCTGCTTGGAATACCCTTTGTCTGTTTCTTAGCCAAGTGAAATCCTGGTAGAACTCAGAATTCCCATATAGCTTTTCATCCATGCAACCAGTGTGACATTTACAGTCTATCCCAGTACACTATGTCACCTGTGTCCTCTGCTAGACTATAAACTCCCTAAAGGCAATACCATTTGCATTTATCTTTGTATCTCCAGAGCCTAACCACAGTTCCAGATATACAACAGGTGCTCAACATATGTTTGCAAAATTAACAAGCAAATGAATACTCCTATTCCAGCACCAGTGCTAGGGCCTCTGGGAGGCTTGTTACCAAAGTTGATAACAAGTTGCATTTCAATATTCACATGGGCTTGATGATGGTGGCTGCTGGAGGCACAGGGACAGGTCATGGTGTCTTCCAGAGTTTGAGATACGTGGCTACATCAGTTCTTCCTCAGAGCAGACCCCAATCCTCAAACTTCCTTCTGGAGACAGGAATACAGGGATGCTATTTTCCCCGCAACATTTGCCTATGGCATTTGCTGCTTGGTCAAATTCCAGCTGTTTGGCATCGATGAGGCTAACACTACCACAACAATCAAATGGAGCCAAAAACATAAAAAGCTACACCTGATTCTGCTTTGTGATTCCACAGGACAAAGAAGAAGGGCTGAAAAAGGGAGCAGGTGGGAAGCAAACTGATATACTAGGGGCCTGGATGGTGTACACATACATAGGAGTGCTGAGGAAAGTTAATACCAGAAAACTATTATTCAGTCAATTTCCAAACAATGGGATGGAAATGACCCTACCATAGCCTCTCTTGTTCTTCCAGTGCCAGAATAATTTCTCATTTGTTCGAGTCCAAAATATCCATGGGATGATGAAATACAACATGAAAATAGCATCACGAGTTTGCAGAAGAATATTGCACCAAAACACATTTAAAGGGCATTGCAGAGCGATATTTAATATGGTGAGCAGTAAATTTCTGCCTTTCAGGTTTCTTGGTGTTTGCTTTCCTGGAAACCTTACAGTAAAACTAATAGGATGACTACAACTTCAACAGGAAGACCATGGAGTCCAACACCTCCCTAATACAAATGGGCAAGTGGAGGCCTTGTCAGATACACTGAGTTATTCAACACTACACAATGAACACTATACAATACATTGAGTTATCCAATACTACACAATGAACTGGCAAGAGAATCAATGCTTGATCATCAGTCCATTGTTCCTCCCAGGATATCAATATTGTATCAGCTGGCTCTCGGTAGTCCTTAAACAAAAATTAAGTACAAATAACCAGAAGCTCCTGGAAGAATAAAACAGCCCACTTGTTGCTACATGAATACCAACTCAGTTAAAAAAAAAAAAAAGCCCTGTAGTAAAGGCCTAACAGACTCAGGTAAAAGGTTTGAGCAAGTCATTAATGGGTACAGGGACAGGGACAAGGTTGCAAAGAAATGTTATGTCTTCAAGCTTAGCATCTGGGACTGATTCTGCAAATGCTTGGGGACAGCCTAGCATCTGCTGACCCAGGTGATGGAAGAAGGAGAGGAGGTGAATGGAAGCCGGGTGTTGAATGCACAGAAAACTAGGTCTCAGACCTCCCGCTCTATTGACAAATGTGTTATGTATGTCACTTGGCAACTGGGACATGGTGTACATCAGCAAAAAGACACTCCGGGTTTCTGCAGTTGAGCTAGAACACAAGGCCCTGCAAACAGTTCACAATGCAGTTGGAAGTGCCATAAGGAAGACAAGAGTTTTGGTGCCTTCTGGTTTCAATTCAGGCACATCCCAGTTTTAGGGGGTCGCATGTGTCCACCATCCCTGGGCATGCAGAGCACAAGGGACAGGCTCACATAAGGATGTACTGACTCAAGCATGGAAAGGGAACTAGACATTTTTGAGTTTCTGATTGCCTTTTTTAAACAATAAAAACATGGATCATAATCCTTCCCAGAAAAATGTGAGGTTAAAAGTTTAATCTGAGTTCACAGCACACACATTCCAAGGGGGCACTGTACTTGGGGAAATTACTCACCTAGAGTTTATATAAGTTCCGAGGCGATTAGAGTCAGCCGACAAATTGGAGCCAGGACACGTTTACATTGAAGGCTTAAAATGTAGATTCCTCTTATGAAAAGAAAGAATGGGGGGAAAAAATCACCCACCACCCAATGTTTCTTGTTAAGGGACCAGACCCCATTGAGTGTCAGTCCATCATCTCAAAGAGTGTGGAAGATGCCAACACACGATCCCTCTCTGTCCCTCTTGAAAAGCAAACGTCACATCTGCTTGCTATCAGCATTTATCTCACAGCGTGCGTCTGACTCATTTGGAAAACTCAAAGCACATGTTTATTCCTGCTGAGGAACCAGCCATTACTGTGCTATTTACAGGTCTTCTGGAACCCAGAGCACACAGTGCTGAAGAGAACTGCCAGGGAGGTGGGCTGGGCTCTTGGTGCTGCTTGGTTTGATTACTTTGCTCCCAGCTTTGTAAGTGGAGAGGACACTCTCCTTGTCCTCCTGGGAGCTCTCCTTCACTTCCCAGCCTGGGTCACAACTCACTCTCCTTCTTAGCCAGTCAGCATGGGTGAGGATCCCAAAGCAAGTGTGTTTGGGAAAGAGTGAATGAGAAACCCATGGCTTGTTAGTTTCTGGAAACAAATGGCATTTGTGCAGGAACTCAGAAAGTCTTGGTCACAAAATGAAAGCCATGCGCTCTTCCTTTTCCTTTACGCTGTCTTGGGGATGGCTCCCAAGTGATGGCAATACAATTCTCACCTTGGGCTTCTTTCTACGGCCTAATCTGATTTCAAGTGGCTTCTCTAACAACACTGAGGATGAATGCAATGTGAACCTACCTTTCCTGGGCCTACACAAGGCCACATTCTGGGTTGAAGAGTGAAAATTCATTGGACTTAGGTCTTTGTCTGTTGGATCTTTTTGTTTTTTGTTTTTGTTTTTTTGCTTTGTTTCTGTTTTTGCTGGGGCGCCATTCTGCCAAAATTCACTGCAAAGACATGGCAGGTCAACATAAGTGCCTCTTATGAGTTAGAAAAAGGTGCCCTCCAGACAGATCAACCCTTCTGGAAAACTTTCTGCACAGCAAAACCTGCACAACTGAATGCAGCACAGCTTCCAGCCTTTTCTTACCAAAACCTTGAAAAGTGATAGAAACTCTAAGGTTTGTTTGCCTTAACTGGAAAAGCCACCCTGGGATGATTAAATGCAAGAGGCCAAAGGTTCAAATCAAAACCTACCATATACCTCTATTTGTATTCTCTGAATGCTGAGTCCCACAGGGGGCTAGATGGTGAGGCTGGCATGAGTTATCTCTACCCAATGGGCCTCCATCTGGCCAGATGAGCTGGTAATACTCAGCTTGCCCAAGAACCAGCTTCTAGATGGAACGTGTTGGTCTGGTGAGTTTGTGTTCACTTTCTTAAGCTGCTTCCTTAATTCTGCATACTTCTGGAAAGACAGGGAGATGTCCCGTCCTCTTCATTTGTATATGTTTCCCCACTTCTCATCAGTGGCCTCTATCATCCCTCAGATTTTGCAGGAGGGTCTGTCCCCCTGACGCCACACCTACCTTTGGACAGGCCACCAACCTTAGACCATCAACCTTCGTAGGTGTCATTTCCTAGAGCAATGACTTCCAAGCATTTGAACATATAACCCCCGACTTCCCTACTTTATTTATTCTTTGTTAACTTATAAGTTATCTACACAGGTCATCATCATTACTTAATAGTGCAAGGCACAAAATATACTTAGAGTGTGATTTATCATAACAATTATACATGTACATTTTCATCCATATCCTCCAGTGACATATTAATAACTTTGAAAGTTTTCTGGCCAACTGCTTGGCAAATCACATCAGTGACATCAGACTGTCACTGCTTCTACCTTGTAATACTGTCACCTTGTAATGTGATTGGCAAACTATTTTCAGGAAGAATAATGGAAATGTTTCCCATGCTGGTTTTTTGTCTGGTTTTCTTGGAGATGTACCCTTAAAGAGTGCTATCTTTAATCCATGGTTCCTTTACAGGAGCCTTTTAAAGCCACATGTCCATTTATGGAGGCTAAAGCTAGATAATACAACTGTTAAATCCATTTAACTAGGTACCAGTAACCAGGCATGGAGTACTCTTTGCCTTTGAATTTGAAGACTTGGAGACAGAAGTCTAAATAAAGACTGACCCACTCTTTCACTTGGAGTTCATACTATGTCACCCAGCCAGGAAAAAAATGCAGAGGGTTTTGGGGCCACCAGAAAAATGAGAGTTTCACAGTTGACTCCACAAATCTACATCATTTCTGGTTCAGAGCACTTTCTAGCAAGAGATGGAAAGTTATAGATACTCTGTATGTTCAAATGCCTTAAATGCCTCTAAAAGGAAGCAGGTAAGCTATATGACCTTTAAAAAAGGCTTTAAAAAAGAAGAAGAAAGTAAAAAGCAGGGTCTGTCTTCGCTCATCTTTCCTCCACAGACACATCAAAAAAGCATGGGAACTCTAAGACAGTGGCAAGGGGCATGCTGTTCCTCCTCCCATCATCCACATTGCCACTCCTTCAGCAATAATACCTACAGTCTTAACACCTTCTGTAAATTGATTTTGTCACCCCATTCTAGATTTGAAAAATTAGAGCTGCTATATACATTTTCAATCTCAAGGGTCATGATTTCTAGTTTTTGAGGAATGTTGCTACTCTATCCAAGAAAAGCAACCACCGACAAGATGAAAGGAAGTAGCCACAAATTCCCCTTTCCACCCACCTCTCCGGTAAAAACACAGGATCAGC
Organism: Nyctereutes procyonoides; assembly: GCF_905146905.1. Classification (NCBI taxonomy): domain Eukaryota; kingdom Metazoa; phylum Chordata; class Mammalia; order Carnivora; family Canidae; genus Nyctereutes; species Nyctereutes procyonoides. The sequence goes on from NW_026575044.1 coordinate 40,264,088, forward strand.
GCATTTCTCCAGTGTTGCCAGTGAAGACTTTTCTCCAGTGCTTGAAAACTGGCCCTTCTGACCAGGTCTCCTCTCCATGCATGAGGCTCTCTCTGAAGGCAGAAGCAGCTCTGTGCCTTCAGCGAGCCTCATTAATGGAAGGGAGCTGGGGGGAAGGGTGGGTGGCTGCCTTAGCCAGGTCAGTTGCAGGTAAATTCCACAGATGGGAAAAGGGGATTCAAACTGTGGCAGCGTTAGAGCAGTTACTTAACCATTAAGTTAACTGTAAGTTAGCTTCCACACTGAACTACCGGGTCGGTGGTGTCGTAATGAAATTCAGCGAGGTCAGGAATTCTCTGAAGAATGAGAAGAAAACTGACATTGGAGCCAACTGAAGCTAGGGATTGAGAGGCATGGAATCTCCAGGCTGACGTCTGTGACCTCAAGTCTCATGTGCTGCCTCTTTCCGCGCTACTCGGAGGTGTTTATACACCAATTCGAAGTGCCCGTGGACTTAAATAATACAGGAAGAAAAGAAGGAATTAAAAGCTGGTCTATCTGTAGTATCCAGACCTAAATCCTAACCTAAACACATCCAAATTCCTCTGATCTTGTTGAGATCAATTTAAGACAACAGAGCAGGCCCAAATAATGCCAAGCATTTGAGGGCCACCCATGTCTACCAGGCTACTTTATCAGTAGCTTGAGGCACTACTTAGAAAAAGCAAAACCAACCCAATAAATCAACAAAAACCCCAAACCTGAAATGCCATCCCAGAAAGTGCACAACGGAGTCTGAGGTTGAGGACATTTCCCACCTCATCTCAGGACAGAGTTTCAGATGACCAGGGTGAGGGCCCGCAGCACTGGAGACCTGGTGTGTGTGGTGGTGTGTGTGGCAGGGAAGTGGGTGGGGAGGGCCCTTCTCGCTCCCGGGTGGGCAGCTCTGTGCCCCTGCATGGGCTGTTCCTGCTAGCTGGAGCCCCTTCTCGTCAGACTTTCACAAATGGCAGGCCATGCTCTGCCATCCGTGTCATGTCATTCACTAATTTATTTGTCCATTTAGCAAATATTTATTCAGTTCCTCCTAAGGGTCAGGCCCTGGGGATATACACATGAATGGAACACACACGGCCTCTACCTTCATTTGAAGCTTTCTCTAAGTCTCTCTGGCAGGCTGTTTGCTTGAGTTGTAATCCTGGTTAAAATGTAGATGCTGTGGGGCAGAACGAGACTTGGCTGTTACCAGTCGTTCGTTAAGCAGGGGTCTGAAATCTGGACCGATGCTGAGTACCTGGAAGGTAGCACTGGGGCAGATGTGTGCTGGGGACCATGGGGGAGCACTTGGGAAATTAATTTTCATCTGTTTCACAGTTTGCTTGGGACTAGCCCAACCTATAACAGACCCCAGTTCTTGGCTCAATCCTCAGACAACCCTTGTTAAAGGATGTACATGGGTGGTGGTGACTGGAGAGTCTGTATTTATTCAGAGCCTATAGAAAGTCCCCCAAGACACAGTGTTAGCTAGACTTTCAGCTTTCCCTTTGTACAGAGGTTAACCCTTTACATCTCCATTTGCGTCCCCAGTGCACGACTCTTGGTAGTGCTCCGGAGGAGTAAAACTGCAACAAGACAAAGGTGAGTGGCTATCTAGAAGCTGAAAAGGGCCCAGATAAACTTGAATCTGGATAATCTCTAGGTACTGGATAACGAAGCAGTGGCATGCTCTGAAAGTGGAGCGACTTTTAGCCTAAATCATACCAACTGAGTGTTCAACAGTTTCTAGAGTAAATAGATCCTTTTAATCTGTCATAAGTTCATGCACTTGGAATGACCAATAATGTATACTTAAACATGTAATAAAACTTAAGGGAAAAGAGAGTCCAGGGCGTGCAGGGGAAATGAGCTATTACTCCTCTGGCATGGAAAGACCATTGTGTTTCATGTATGATTTGACCATGCTTCAGGAAAGCAATTTTGGCTTTAAATGGCACATTTCCTTTCTTCTTTATTAGGCTTCCTGAAGGGTTATTTCACCCCAGGTACTTTCTTACACTGAGTAGTATTTCAGCTGTTTCGTGCAAATGCAGAGATCTTGCAGGGATCTCAGTAATACTTGGTATGTCACTAATGGTCAACAACTGGCAGACTGTGGTTCTGGAATCCTGAGCTGCATACTTGAATTTGTGATGGATGTTTATAACTGTCGGAATGTGTCTTCAATCATCACAGAATGCCTGAGCACATGGCTATTGGTTGCGCAACCTAAGACGTGACTGGCTGTGTTTCTTAAGATGGGCATTTGTACCATTGTTTATTATTGTTCTGGTAACATTTACTATTTTCGAGGGCTTGTTGTTCTGTTTTAAGAAATAACAATTTGGGTGTTGTTGTTTTCTTTTTCCCCAAAGAAGCAGCCTCAACCTTCTTTGCCCGACTTCTGGAGCAAGGCAGCATCTGGGAACATATGGTTTCAGCTTCCTGAAAAATAAACTTTCCTTTCTTATTTTGTTAAGATGCATTCTTTATTCCTAGTGAAACCAAGACTAGATTAGTTAATGGAATTTTATTTCCTTGGGACTTATCTGCATGGGAACATCAGTCTCATTAGAACCTCTGGTAGCAGGGGCTAATGGAATGTAGACTGTCTTGCACATGAAATGTCTTCTGATCACCCAGCAGCAATTCTCAACTAGGAACCGCATATACTTTTTTCAATACTATCTGCGCCCAGGCTTGCTTCCACCTTCATAGTATTTTGGTATCTGAAATTAGTAATTCATGAGTGAAATAAAATATTTTTATTTGTATTATAGTTCTTCAGATCTGGAACCAGTTCATACCAGCTGGCCTTTTAAATAATTCCTCTGTGAAATCTCCAGCAACTCTGCCACTCAAAGCAATGCAGTTACCTTTGGCTTCCTTACAGGGATTCAACCCCTATTCCAAGGGAAACAGACCAGGTTTTCAAAAAGCCGAGCCGTTCTTGGCTCTTCAGCTGCTCATGAAAGTAAAATTATTATAAACAGAAAAGATACTTTCTAATTGTCACCAAACACTTGTCCCCAGTGTTCTGTGATTCCCTCAGACCAAAAGCCTCCAGGTATGATGGATAGGGCCAATGTGCTGGCACTGGCTTAGATTCCCTATGCATCTTCTTGGCATCTCAATATTCTTCTTTATAAAGCTGGGCTATCTGACCCTTTAAAGATACTCTACAAAGCACCTCAAAGGAATAGGCTCAAATATTTGCTTCACTAGACTTCTTGGGGTGTGGCACTAGGCATGAAGCTTCAAACCCTTGTTCTTCAGGGTCTAGGGACAGGAAGGCTAAAAACTAACTGTGCTACATGATGATGTGGAATTCAGGGGACCCATGGGGGCCTGAAAAGGATGAGTGGTTTCTGGAGGAGTTACCACCTGGCTCTGCCAAACGCCTCCACCTAAAGACAGCAGAAAGAACCAAATACTGGAAAGCACAGTTAGTACACTCTTCAGTCCAACTGTGGCTTTACCATGGTCTATGGTTTCTTCACCTGAGCAATGAGGGCTGAGTATTCAATAACCCTCCAGACTCCTTCAGGTCTGCTGTGGGATTCCACAATTCTGTTCTACTCAGAATTCTCCCTTGGCAGACTGTAGCAGAGCAAAGCTGTATGAAAGAGGGAACTTATGACACCTGGCCAGACGACACAAAGACGAACCAGAAGTGAGGCAGAGAAGATGCCCGTGTCTCGTCTACTGTAACTGGGAATCTGGCAGGGATCTAAAAGACCCAAGTTCTACCTTCTCATAATAAAGGTCTTAGCAGTCAGGTCTAGGGCTCTTTCCATGGGTGACACAATTTCACTCCCACCCCTCAGCCTCCACCATGGACAGCAGGGCAAGTTTATTCCTTGCTTTCAGGTGTGTGTGTGGGAGCCTCATGGTGGCTCCAGTGTGCGAACAAGAGCATGAACCACAGCTACTGGGCATGACATGTTTAAAGAGCCGTGGCCTGAGTCAACGATATGGGGGAGAGTCTAGAGTATTTTCTAGTGTCAGTGTTTCTGATGATGAGCCTTCCATATTCACTTCTTTAAGGGTTAAGTTACTCTGCCCTTCAAAAGGGCTTTTCAACTTCCATCTATAGCCTTAGCATTCAGAAGAATGATAATCCTGAGAGGACTTTTAAATACTTGGTTCTTAAGAACTAGACTTTAAGAAACAAAGACTAGCAGCTATGTGTAACCAGCTTATGAAAGACCTTGAAGTCAAAAGTGTAAACCGGACCACGTGGGACAAAATTAGGACAGAAAGTACTCAGATGGGACCAGAGCATACTGGCAAAGGGTGACCAAATCCTCAATGAGACAGAACTGGCAACTGATAGCATCTTCTTTATGGTTTGTGGTGTTTACACAACAAGTTGTATAAGTTGTTTTAATCACTCCCAAGAAGTTCCTTTGTTGTCTTCATACAGACCCTGGGTTGAAAAAAAAAAAACCTTTCAGAGATTGTTATAAATAGACATATCCTGGGTAGACACAGGTACCTGTAAAAGACAAGATTCTGATGCTCAGAGTGGAAAAAATCCAGATTAGCAGCACCCATTTGCCAAACCCTCCAATACACAGCAGACAAACAACACCAGGTGTGCTAATTCCATCACTACACACTTATAAAAATGCACAAAACAAGAGCATATTAAGCATATTACCTTCAGTGACCATTTACTGTCCAACCTTCTGAAAAGACAGCTTTGAATGAAAAACCATGAATCTAATTTCTGTTGGAAATTTCAATCCAAAAGATACATGGAGACAAAGAGATTAAAAAGTTGTATTTCCATCAGCTAACCAAAGTGAAGAGCTGACAAAATTATCCAGTTTGGGCAAAACTAAAAGACAAATTATCCTTTCAAATCTACAATGTCAATACTCTCTCCAGGGTCAATTTTGCCAGGTCCCTGTAGCCAAGCAAACACAGAAAAGAGATGGTTTCATTGTGTTCTCACATACTTATTTTTATATCCCATAGGGTAATAATAATAATAAAAAAAGTGGGTTGGAGGTTGTTTCCCTTCGCTGCAATGGAACTGAAAGAATTCCAAGATCCAACCTAGAGCATCTTCCTTTATTCCCCCAAATGTATTCCTAGTTGGTTTTTTCAATTTACTTTAGGTAAAACAAGAATAGCAAAACCATCTGAAAATTAAGCCATGAAATGAAAACTTTGATTCTTTATCTTCATACATGGCAGCAGTGATGTGCTAGTATAACATAGTCACGAAAGCACCCCTAGATGAACTTTGGTGACTTCTTCTAATCCCTCGAAATCTCTTTATTTCCCTGAACTAGAATGATTCCTGTGGCTTTGCTTGTTTATTAGCAATTGTTTTTCAAAGTTTGGGAAAATGTAGCAAAAAAAAAAAATGCGAAAACAAGAATATCCTTCCTCTGCCAGCTATTTACAAGATACACTAAGATAAATTAAAATTTACTCTAACAATACAAAATCTCAAAGTGCCTTTCATATGTTTAAAGATATTATCAGTGTGATAGAAATTTATGGGGCACCGGCTTATGGTGTTGTAAACCAGGCTTTTTTGACCAAGTCATGAACTTATGTTACTGAATAAAACAAAGTATTCAAAAGACGGGATGGAGCCATATATTAATTTAAAGTAGGACTAGGGATGAGGCTGTAAAAACTGAATGAAAAATTAGCCACTCCAACACAGGACTTTCAACCAGGCTGATCCATTCATGGTCATATGGCTGTTAGCCAATACAAATGAATCACAGATATGCAACAACAGAGACTCCTGGTTTACCTTTCCATCTCCCTCTCATCCCACCCCATCCTATTCTCCTCTAGCTATATATATCTCCTGGGCCTTTGGCCCTTGACTTTGTTTCCCTCTCTGGATCCCTGCTTGCTCCTTGAATTGGTGTGGGACACTGCAATGGTGTTCAGTGTCCTCTAGAACTGGCTTGCACCCCTCTTTGGCTCATTTTTCCCTTGTGTCTTCGGGTAGTCACCTCCTAACTCAGTGCTGGGCTCTAGTCAGGTTCAGCTTTGGCCATCTGGCCAACACTCTGAGCAGAATGACCCCAAACCACTAGCAGAGACAACCAGACAATGACAGTTAACAGTGGGCACCTAATATTAAGGTGCCTTTACCCCCCAGTAGCTCTTCCTGTGATGAGATCACTTCAGGCAGGCTACATTTTGACAGCAAGGTATTGTGTTTCCTGATTTCACAGCTGCTTCTGCTGGATGGGCACAAGTACAGAAGCCAAGAATCACACCAAGCTGGTTGAGAGAAGCATAGAGGCAGAGATGTAAGCTTCTTGTGGTTGAGTTGCAACCTCTGCATCAATGTTGAAGTGGAACCTTAAAGAAATATCTATCCCAACCCCATTTTAAAAGAAGTTTCCTGGGGCACCTGGTGGCTCAGTTCGTTGAGTGTCCAACTCTTTATTTCAACTCAGGTCATGATCTCAGGGTCCGGGGATCGAGCCCTGAGTTGGGCTTCATGCTTTAAAAATAGTTGCCTAGGCCCCATCCCAGGCCAATAAATCAGAATCTCTGTCAGGTGGAGTCTCACACAATTTTTAAGAACTCCCCAATGGGGGATCCCTGAGTGGCTCAGCGGTTTAGCACCTGCCTTTGGCCTAGGGCGTGGTCCTGGAGTCCCGGGATCGAGTCCCACGTCGGGCTCCTGGCATGGAGCCTGCTTCTCCCTCAAAGCTCTGGACTAAAAGGAAGGAGCACAATAAATGGCTGGACAAATGATGAAGAGATGGAATCCAATTACTGATGCTAGCCTAGGAGATGATTTTTTGTAGGTCTTCTTCAGAATGTAAGAGGTTAAAGTCAATTTCTTTGGTTTTCAGCTTAAGGGGATTTTTCAGCATGGTGTGGGGTTAGTATCCTAGAAAGAGTATGGGCTTCAGAATCTGAAACACTTAGGTTCAATCCCAGCTTTACCACACATTTATTTAACCTCTCACAACCCCCCATTTATAACTGGTAAACCAGGGATAATGATAGTTGAGATGACCCTCTTAGAAGATCAGCACAATGCCCAGCCCTAATAAGATACCAGCAAAGGTCATTTTCTTCCTCTAAACTCAGTAGGGATCAAGTATTATTAAAACTTGAGAACCAAAAATGTTACTATCATACGCTGTAATCCCATCTGTGTTTTCAATAAATAAATAATACATCACATACCACATCTCCTTTAGCAGTCTTTCTTTTCAATCACTATCTTGTACCCAAAACTCCTGTGGTTCATAAACAGAAAGAAAGATGTCAGATTTTGAACTTGAAACGGAATGAATGTGGGATTAAACTTGAATTATTCATAGCTGTCTCAAAGTTGAAACTCTCCGAGGAATTCAAGTATTGCCAAGTATAGAGAAAAAGAAAGAAAAAAACACAGGGAAAGTAAAAGGGAAGAAAGAGATTAAGATGATTTCTTGAAGGCAAATTTCAGAGACAGAAAATAGGTCTAAAGTCAGTAATGTGTACAGAGCTCATCAAAAAATAATTTTGGGGCAGCCCAGGTGGCTCAGCAGTTTAGTGTCGCCTTTAGCCCGGGGCCTGATCCTGGAGATCCAGGATAGAGTTCCATGTCAGGCTTCCTGCACGGGGCCTGCTTCTCCCTCTGCCTGTGTCTCTGCCTCTCTCTGTGTGTCTCTCTCTCATGAATAAATAAACAAAATCTTAAAAAAAAAAAAAAAGAACCATACCTATATGAATATGTTTCACCTACCTGAAAACTGATGTGGAGTTGCATGGGATTTATTAGGTATGCACATGCAAAAGGAGCGGGAAAGATCACCCCTATCCTAGATAAGTTAACAAGCTGACTGAAGCATGTGGTGGAAGAAAAATGTAGACAAAACTGTCTTCAAATTCTGGCTGGGCCAATTACTAAACTGTGCAATCAGGAACTAAGTTACTTAATTTCTCTAAATTTAAGTTCTCAATCTGCAAATCAGGGTTAATAATATCCTCCCTGCAGCATTATTTTGAGGATTAAGTGAAATTAACACATGAAGTGCCAAGCATGTGGTAGACACTTTTTCTCTTACATAGATCTGAGAGACAAATGTTTTCCACAGGTGGTTTGGTGTCCTTGTCCTTCTGGGTTGTGAAGTGGTGCTTCATGTTCCTACAATATCGAGGCTTAAAAACCAAGCTGACTAAAAATTAAAGCTCCAGTGTACTTAACTTCTAGGAAAACAAAGTGGACACATGTTCTCCCATTTCTTCCACTAAGAGAAACTAAAACCCCAGACATCAGATATTAAACAAATATAAGACTCTGAAAGGTAAAGAGAAGAAGGTAGGCTAGTTAGAGATCTCAGGACACATGGAATAACACAGTGGTGAGCTGTTCTTTTTTCTTCGTATATCAAATACCCCCCCCAAAAAAAGCATACTTTCTTCAGGAAAGATGCAGCCTTGCAAGGTAGTAAACTTTTAAATTAATAAATGTCGTGCTCCAGTCAAACACTACACACAAAAAAATTGCGGGCCAGCCTCCACCCATGCCAGCAAAGCCCAGGTGGGGAGCTTAGACTTCCATCTCTGTGAGGCTATAATGAAGTGCCCAAATACCCCCTCGGGGTGGTATCAGAGAATGGCCAACTCAGAGTCAAGACTTTCACAATGGCCTAGTGATAATAAGGCCACCCCACCTGTGGTGTCAAAGGAGAACCTCCACCCCTGCCCAGCAATAGTGTTTAATAATGAACAATGATAATAATGAGCAAAAATGCCACCCTTCATGTGTCAACAGAGGCTCAATAGGGGACCAGCACATCTCCTCCATCAAAATAGTAATGATATATATAATGCCTGCTTCCTCCCCTGCCTTAGCCCTGAGAAAGACAGCTTAAAACTGAGGGTTTCAATAAGATCTAGAGTCTCAGAAAATAATATGAAAATATCCCAGTTTAAATTGAAACCACTTGTCATACCAACAAACAGAAAAATCTCAAAGTTAGTAAAAAGTGACAATCGATGCCAGTATTGAGATGACAAGGGATTTTAGGATTACCAGGCAAAGATTGTAAAACAGCTATGATAAATTGCCTCTATGAGCAATTATGAATACCTTTCAAACATGAAAAAAGTTAAAAACTTATAAAAGAAATAGAAAGTTTCAGTGGAAAAGCAAATGACCTATAAAAGAATGAAATGGAAATGTCAAACTAAAAAACAAAACAAAACAAAACAAAAATACACAAAAAAAAACAATAACTAAAATAAAAAGCTCACTGGAAGAGCTCCACAGCAGAATGGAGGGAACAGAGGAAAGAAACAGTGAACTAGAAGACAGAAGAGTAAAAATTACCCAATCTGAATAGAGGGAAATTGATTAAAATCAATTTAAAATTGATTAAAAATGAACAGAACCTCAGGAACCTGTTAGGAAATCTAGCATTCATATCATCAGAACCTAGAAGGAAAAGCAAAAGAGGGAGGAGCTGGAAAAGTACTTGAAGAAATGATGGCTGTGGAAACTTCTCAAATTTGGCAAGAGACATAAACCTATGAGTTCAGAAGCTGAATGAACCACAAACAGGAGAAAGCCCAAGAAATCCATGCCAACACACATCATCATTAAACTTCTGAAAACAAAAGGCAAAGAAAATATTTTTAAAGCAGGAAGAGAGAAACAACACTTTACCTACAGGGGAAAAGCAATTCAAACAGTGGCTCTCTTGTCAGAGAAAATGGCAGTGAGATCGAGATTTCTCAAGGGTTGAAAGAAAACAATTATGAGTACACAACCCTGTACCTTGCAAAAACATACTCTAGGAAGGAAGGGAGAAATGAAGACAATCTCAGAGGAAGGAAAATCAAGAAAAGTTGTGGCTAGCAGATCTACTCCAAAAAGATAAAGTTCTCTGTAAACAAAAATAGGGATAAATGCAATAGACTTTTCTCTTCTTTTGGAGTTTTCTAAATTATATTTGATGGTGAAGCAAAATTAACAAAACTGTTTGATTTGGTTCCAAATATATGTGGATGAACTATTTAAGACAAGGGTATTATAAATGGAGCAAGGTAAAGGGAGGTAAGGTAAGCTTTCTATACTTCACTTGAATTAGAAAACAAAACAGCAATAGGCTATGATAAGTTATGTAGATACATAATGTAGTCCCTAGAGCAACCACTAGAAGAAAGCTATAGAGATACACTCAAAAACACTATGGATAAATCAAAATGAAATTCTAAAAAATGTTCAGCTAACTCACTGGAAGGCAAAAAAAAAAGGAGAAAAGAAAGAAAGAAAGAAAGAAAGAAAGAAAGAAAGAAAGAAAGAAAGAAAGAAAGAAAGAAAGAAAGAAAGAAAGAGAAAGAAGAAAAGAGAAAAAAGAAAAACAGAACAGTGACCCAAAAAATAAAACAGTCGACTTAAGCCCTAACGTATCAATGAATACATTAAGTGTAAACATGTCTAAACCAATTAAAAGATAGAAAATGGCAGAATGGATTTTAAAATATGACAAGTATATGTTGTCTACAAGAAACTCACTTCAAAATAGCAATTTAGAAGGTTGAAATTACAAGGATGGAAGAAGATATATCAGGGAAACAATGAAAAGAAAGCAGGGATGGTTATATTAATATCAGAAAAGGTAGACTTCAGAGAAAATAAAATGACTAAAGACAGAGGACATGACAAAATGATAACAGGGTCACTCCAACAAGTCATAGGAATCCTCAATGCATATGCACCAGAAACCAGAACTGCAGAATAGGTGAAGCAAAAACTGATAAAACTGAAGGGAGAAAGAAACAATTTTAGAATTATAGTAGAGGAATTCAACACCATTCTTTCATCAATTGGTTGAAATTGATTTTCAATAGCAAATCAACAGAACATTAGAAGAACTCAATGCCATCAACAAACCAACAGGATCTAATTATAATTTATAGAACATTTCACCCAACAATTGCAGGATACACATTCTTTACAAGTGCCCACAGCACATATACTGAGACAAATCCTGAGTTACAAAGCAAATATTGTCAATCTAAAAGAGGTGAAATCGTACCTAGTGTGTTTTCTTTTTTTGGTTTTTTTTTTAATATTTATTTATTTATTTATGATAGTCACAGAGAGAGAGAGAGAGAGGCAGAGACACAGGCAGAGGGAGAAGCAGGCCCCATGCACCGGGAGCCCGACGTGGGACTTGATCCCGGGTCTCCAGGATCGCGCCCTGGGCCAAAGGCAGGCGCCAAACCGCTGCGCCACCCAGGGATCCCCCTAGTGTGTTTTCTAATCACCATGGAATCAAACTAGAAATCAATAACAGAAAGATAACAGTAAACTACCCAAACTACCCAAACACTGATGCTAAATAACAACTTGCTAATGAATCCATGGGCCAAAAAGGAAATCTCAGGGAAATAAACACACTGAACTAATGAAAATAAACATACAGCATATCAACATTTGTAGGACACAGCTAAATCAGTGATAAAAGGTAAAATATATAGCACTAAATGCATACATTGAAAGAGAGGTAAAGTCTCAAATCAATAATCTAATAAGCTCCTTGCTCAAGAACCTACAGAGAAACTAAATAAGCCCAAAGCAAGCAGAGAGAAGGAAATAACAAAGAGCAAACACCAATGAAAATTAAAATGCAAAAACAGTAAAGAAAACAGTAAAATGAAGAACTGGTTCTTTGCAAACAATAAAATTGACAAATCTTAAGTAGGACTGAAAAAGGAAAAAAATATGTAAAGTACCAAGAACAAAAAAAAAAAAAGAGGTATCACTATAGACCCTACAGACATTAAAAGGCTAAGAAAGGAATATTAAAAACAATTCTACATGAATACATTTGACAGCCTCTATGAAATGAACAAATTCCTCAAAAAACCCTACATACTACCACAACTCACCCAACATGGAGTAATTTAAGTAGCCCTATATATATTAAGAAAAATGAATTCATAGTTTAAAAACTCCGAAAAAGGAGTAGAGGAATTGAAAGAGCTAAAACAATTTTTAAAGATAATAATCAAGTCAGAGGAATCAGTTTACTCAATTTCAAGACATGATATAACTATAGTAATCAAGACTGTAGTGTATAGGGAATTAAGAATAAAGAACTCAGAAACAGACCCACACAAACACAACCATTTGATTTTGTATAAAGGTAAAAAAAGCCTTTCAACAGAGGAAAGACAGCATTTTCAACAAATGATGCTGGAGTAATTGGGCATCTATAGACAATTCTCACACCTTATATAAAACTTAATTCAAATGCATCACAGACTTAAATATTAAGTCTACTCCCAGACTGAAAGCTGCAAAAAAGAATGATAATAACCCATGTTCGGTCCTTGAGCACAAAGGCTGCCAAATTTAATTCTTGCTTTTCCAAAGAACTGCTATAAATATTCTAGGAAGTAATAAAGCAAAATTTTGAAAGACAGCAGATTATTTCTTTTAGGGACACCATGGAAAAGTTTGATGTTTTGGTCTCTGGATAATTCTGTGATGTAGTATATGGAGTCAAGGATATCTTGAGTGTATTCCATGGATTTATTCATGTTTTGCATTATCTCTGAGAGTGAATATTGAAATAAGGCTTATGGCAACTCTCAGCTACGTAGTAGGTATTTCTAGAGCTTGCATGTAATGTACTAAGACCTACCTTTAAGACAAAATTGGAATTGGTTAGAATTAGGTTTATACACATTTCCAGGTCGTTAGGGGTAACCTAAATTATATCAATAAAACTGTAAGTTAAATGTACCTGGAAGATTGGCCATGTAAAATTGTCTTTGAAAAGGAAGGAATTCCCTTCTAATAACCCACGTTTGTATTGTATGTATGATTTTTTTAGGGCTTTTTGCATTTTCAGGGTGGAACATGCATGAATATAGCAGGTAAGATGGAATATTCCCCATTACAGCAATATACTGTACTAGACTAGACTAGAGAAGTAGACCATGAAAAATTTATATGATGCTAACTGCTTTAACTCTAGGGGTGAGTGGGAGGGAGGCAAAATAGATTACATTTCCTAGACTGATTTCACATCAAAAAAACAGCACACACATTTCAGTTGTATCTCAGTAAAACTAGAGAAACACACATGAATGTTTGCCCATTTGAGAGATAAAAGTGGCCAAAAAAAGCAAATTCTGAATGATTTGTAGTTTATGTCCTCAAAAGTTTTAACATAGTAGCTCTGAAGAATTGTCATTTGTGTGCTCTTCAAAAACAGAGTAATAAATTTTGTAGCTGGTCAAAAAAAAAAAAAACAACTTACAGACAAAAAAAAAAAATAGAAGAACATCTTTAGGATCTCCAGCTAGGCAAAGAGTAAGTCTTAGACTTGACACCAAAAGTAAGATACATAAAAGAAAAAAATTGATAAACTGAATTTCACCAAAATTAAAAACTTTGCCTTTGGAAAAAAGTCCTGTTAGGAAGCTGAAAAGACAAGCTACAGAGAGGGAGAGAATATTTGCAAACCATTCATTCAAGCAAAGAACTAGTTAGAATATATAAAGAACTTTCAAAAACCCAATAGCAAACAAGTAAATAATTCAAATGGAACACAGGCAAAAGACACAAAAAGACATTTTGCCAAAAAAGACAGACAGATGTACCACTACATGCCGATCAGAAGAGCTGGTGAGGATGTGGAAAAACTAGATCACTCATACATTGTGGATGGAATGTAAAATAGTGCAGCTCCTCTGAAGAAAAAAGCTTAGCAGTTCTTAAACAACTAAAAATCCAAATACTATATGATCCAGCAATTGCATTCATTGGCATTTATCCCAGAAAAAAGAGGACATGTTCACACAGAAATCTGTAAATGAATATTTACAGCAGCATTATTCATATTAGCACCAAACTAGAAACAACCCAGATGTCCTTCAATGAATGAATGACTATTCTACAGAATACTACTCACCGATAAAAAGGAACAAAGTACTGATACATTCAATAATCTTAATGAGGCTACAGAGAATTATGTTCAGTGGGAGGAAGGGGCAAGAGCCAACCATAAAAGGTTATATATTGTATTATTCTATTTATACAACATTTCTTGAAGTGACAAAACTATAGAAATGGACAACTGATTACTGGCTACCAGCGGCTAAGAGAAGAAGGGAGGGAAGTCAGTAAAACTATCTATATAAGGGAAACATACGGGAACCTTATGACAATGGACATTTCTGTACTTGACTCTACCAATGTCAGTATCCTGGTTGTGATATTGGTTCTGCAAGATGGTACCTTAGGGGAAACTGGGTAAAGGATACAAACGATTACTCTGTATTATTTCTTATAATTGCATAAGAATTTACAATGATTTCAAAACAAAATTTAATTAAAAAATTTACTGCTCCAGAGGTGACTTGCAAATTGGCAAAGAAAATAAGCAAAAGCAAAACAAAACAAGCAAAGAATAAACTCTCGTGCAAATGCTGACACTTAAAGATAGAAGAGCTTTTAATTATCAACTAGTCTGAGTTCTTAATATGAAAATAAGAAGTGGAGGACCAGAGAAATATAATAATTAGCAGAGCTTTTCTGGATAAATGTGCAGTCACATGGAGGCTTATTCAGTTGTCTGTCATAGTGACATATGAAGCTAATTATGCTGTAATTCACATCTGTCTTTCTTCAACTACTCAAAATTCTGGTGTTGAATATGTTAGGCTTCAAATAAGTTGGACTGAAAAAAATAAATAAGAAATGATAATCAACAGCACTAGTTCCTGGTTAGGCTATTGATTTTTACTGTCCTCAAATGAGTTATCATCCTGCTAGTAGATGTGGGAGAAATACTTGTAGGGTGGTGAAATGACTTTTAAAACTGTTTCTAGATCCTCTAGTTCTTTCTTTTTCCCTTAAAAAAACCAAAAGGTCAAACAGATCAAGTTTCAAAACTGACATCAATATTACATGTATTAGCCCACAAAAGTTTAGTTTGAGAATTGTTTCATCAAAAAGCAAAAGCAAACTGAAGATAACAAAGACCAGCCAGGAACATCTAGGGAAGTATTTATCACATGCTGGTTATTGTAGGTGAATCAAACATTAAGCAGAACTGGGTTTCAGAAATTATCTGATGTGGAAGAAAAAGAGAAAAGAAAGATGAAGAAGGTCAGAGGTTGAAAAGAGATGTAATTGGAGAGTCACTGTCACAATATCTATGAGTTACAGGCTTCCCTCTACTCTCAACATTTTACTTAACTCTCTTGTTATCATAACCTACAAGAATTTCACAAGTCATTGAAAGTGGCTTCTGTACCTCGTCTCCAACCACACAATGAGGCTCTGAAATTCTTCCATGCCCTGCTGTGCTCTATCACACAGCAGGAACGCTGTTTAGGTACTTCTCTTGAATGTGCCATGGGGAAGCACTAGCTCTAGGGAAGACCAAAGTCCTTAATCAGAGGGTAGATCTGACCCACCAATCAGAGTGATAGAGCTCTTAAAGTTTTAAAATAATAATAATAATAATAATAAACTTAAAGTTAGAAAACTCATCTTGCTCTACATTCTGGACAGCACAAGATAAAGTTTGGTCAACTAATTGAGGAATTACAGAAAAAGAAGGGAGGCAAAGAGTTTTCCAGGTAGAAGGTCTAGCCTGTGCAAAGTCATGGATGTGTGGGAAAGAAAGCATGCCAGGTTTAAAGAACTGCAATAACTAGGAACAGTTCATTAATTTTACAAATATTTGTTGAGCACCTGGGCCGGTCATTGTTTGCAGAGTTATGGTGGTGACCAACAGACAAGGTCCCTTCTCCATGAAATTGCCTCTTACATAGGGGCATGGGGGTGAGGAAGAGATGCACAATAAACAAATAGAGTAACATGAAAATATCAAATAGTACTACACAGAGAATCAAAGTGACTACTTTTAGATTGAGTCCTTTAGAAGTCAGGAGGTGAACATCATCCAGAAGAAAGTAAGAAAACATCAGCCTTAACAACATGTTAGACCAGACAGACCTGAAGGATATACAAAGAACATTTCATCTGAAAGCAATAAAACACACACTCCTCTCAAGTGTACGTGGAACACCCATCAAGTGTATCTTAGACCATAAACAAATGTTAATAAATTTAAGAACTGAAATAGTATCAAGCATCTTTTCTGACCACAATAGCATGAAATTAGAAATCAATGACAAGAAAACCGGAAATTTCACAAATATGTGAAGATTAAACAATGTGCTTACTGAGCAACAGGTTGAAGAAGAAATAAAAACAAATACCTCGAGACAAATAAAAATGGAAATAAAACACACCAAAATGTATGAGATACAGCAAAAGCAGTTCTAAGAAGGACATTCATAGCAATGAATGCTAGCTCAAAAAACAAGTAAAAGCTCAAATAATCCAACTTTATACCTCAAGGAACTAGATAAAGAAAAACAAAGTACAAAGTTGGCAGAATAAAGGAAATAACAAAAATCAGAGCAGAAATAAATAAAATAGAGACTTAAAAGGTAATAGAAAAGATCAGTGAAACTAAGAGCTGGCTCTCTGAAAAGATAAAACTGACAAACTTTTAGCTAGACTCACCAAGAAAAAAAAAAAGAGGACTTAGATAAATGAAATCAGAAATGAAGAAGACATTACACTGCTACCACAGTAATATTGTGGAGGATTATAAGAGACTACTATGAATGATTATACACCAACAAATCTGACAATCTAGAAGAAATGAATAAATTTCTAGAAACATACAACCTGAACAGACTGATGACTAGTAAGGAAATTGAGTCAGTAATCAAAAACCTCCCAACAAACAAAAGTCCAGGACCACTAGTCCTGGCTTCACTAGTGAATTTTACCACACATCCAAAGAAGAATTAATACCAAGCCTTCATCAACTCTTCCAAAAATAGAGGAGAGAATACTTCCAAACTTATTTTTTAGGGCCAGCATTACCCTGATACCAAAAGTAAGGCACAAAAAAAGAAAAGTATATATCAATATCTCTAATGAACATAAATGTAAAAATCTTCATCAAAATATTACAAACTGAATTCAACAGTGTATCAAAAGGATCATACACCATGACTAAATAAAGATTTATTTCAGGGATGCATGATAGTTCAACATCCACCAAAATCAATCACTGTGATACACCAAATAATAAAATGAAGGATAAAACTCCTATGACCATCTCAATGGATGCAGAAAAGTATTTGGCAAAATTCAATAATAAAAAACTCTCAAAAGTAAGTATAAAGAGAATGTACATCAATATAATAAAGGCCACACATGACAATCTCACAGCTAACATTATACTCAATGGTAAAATGCTGAAAGATCAGGAATTTTCCTCTAAGATCAGGAATTAAGGCTATACACTCTGACTACTTTTATTCAACATAATATTGGAAATTCAAGCCAGGATAATTAGGCAAGAAGAGGAAATAAAAGGGATCCAAGTTGGAAAAGAAAAAGAAAACTGTCATTATTTGCAGATGACATATTATATATAGAAAACACTAAAAATTCCACCAAAAAAGTGTTAGAACTAATGAATGAATACATTAAAGTTGCAGGATACAAAACCAATATTCAAAAATCTGTTTCATTTCTATAATATTAATAACAAACTATCAGAAAAAATTAAGAAAACAATCACATTTACAATGGCATCAAAAATAATAAAATGCTTAGGAATAAATTTAACCAAGGAGATGAAAGAGCTATACACTGAAAACTTTAAGGTATTAATGAAAGAAATTAAAAGACATAAATAGAAAAATATTCTATGTTCATGGATCTGAAGAATTAATATTGTTAAAATGTCGATACTGAAAAATAAATAAATAGATAGATAAAATGTCTATCCTACCCAAAGCAATCTACAGAGTCAGTGCAATCTTCCATCACAACTCCAATGATATTTTTCACAGAAAAAGAACAAATACCACCAAAATTTGTGTGGAACCACAAAAGACCCAAATAGCCAAAGCAATCTTGAGAAAGAAGAACAAAGCTGGAGGCATGATGCTCCCTGATTTCAAACTATATTATGAAGCCACAGTAATCAAAATAGTATGGTATTGACATATAGATCAATACAACAGAATAGAGAGACCAGAAATAAACCTGTACGTATGTGGTCAATTTAGACAAAGGAGCCAAGAATATACAATGGGGAATGGACAGTCTCTTCAATAAATAATTGGGATGGATGGATAACTGGGCAAACTGAACAGAAGACTGAAACTGGACCAGTATCTTACACCATACACAAAAATTAACTCAAATTCCTTTAAAGACTTGAATAGAAGATCTGAAACCATAAAAATCCTAGAAGAAAACATAGGTTAAGGTCCTTGACATAGGTCTTGATTTTTTCAATCTGACACCAAAAGTAAAAATAAACAAGTAGGACTATATCAAACTAAAAGACTTTTTTGCATAGTGAGGGAAACCATCAACGAAATAAAAAGGCAACCTATGGAATGGGAGAAAGTATCTGCAAATCATATATCTGAAAAGGTGTTAATATCCAAAATATATAAAGAACTCACACAACTCAATAACAAAACAAACAAAAAAACTCAAAAAAAATCTGATTAAAAAAACAGGCAGAGGATCTAAATAGATATTTTCCCCAAGAAGATAAACAGATGGCTAGCAGATACCATCAAGAAAATACAAATCAGGAGTGCCTGGGTGGCTCAGTTGGTTAAACGTTTGCCTTCAGCTCAGGACATGATTCCAGGGTCCTGGGACTGAGACCCACATTGGACTCCCTGCTCAGCAGAGAGCCTGCTTCTCCCTCTCCCTCCCATCTTAAATAAACAGGAAAATCTTTTTAAAAAGAAAATATAAATCAAAACTGCAATAAGATAAAAACACCTCACATCTATTAAAAAGGCTATTATCAGAAAGACAAGAAATAACAAGTGTTGACGAGGGTGTGGAGAAAAGGGACCCTTGTGCACTGTTGGTGGGAATGTACATTGGTGCAGCCACTATGGAAAACAATATGGAGTTTCCTTAAGAAATTAAAAATAGAACTACCATATGATCCAGGACTTCTATCTGTGGATAGTTTGCACGTACATATACACACATATATATTATTATTCAGCCATAAAAAAGAATGAACCTTACCATTTGCAACATGGATGGGCCTTGAGGGCATTATGCTTAGTAAGTCAGAGAAAGATAAATACCATATGATCTTACTTACTTATAGAATCTAAACAACAAAAAAATCAAGCTCATAGAATCAGAGAGTAAAGCCAGAGGCAGGGAGTGGAGGTGGGAGAAATGAGTAAAGGTTGTCAAAATAACAAAATTCTAGTTATAAAATGAATACATCGTGGGCATGTAATGCACAGGCCAGTGACTATAGTTAACAATAGTGTATTGCATATTTGAAAGCTGCTGAGAGTAAATCTAAAAAGTTCCCACAAGAAAAAACATGTTTTTGACTATATAAGGTGATGGATGTAAACCATCTCATTTGCAGTGATCATTTCCCAATGTATACAAATATCAAATCATTAAGTTGTACATCTGTAACTAATATAATGTCATATGTCAGTTATACCTTTTTTTAAAAAAACTAAAATAATAATAATAATTTCAAAGGAGTCAGGAGGTGATTATTAAGCTGAGGTCTGAATGACAAGGAGCCAGTCATACCAAGATCACCAGGAAGAGGGAGTAGGTACCATAGAGATCCCAAAGCAAGTAGAAGCTTGAGAGAAAGAGGGCCACTAGGTCAGTAGGGAAGGAATGTGGAACTAGGAAATGTGTCCTGTAGATACAGCCAAGAGTCAGAAATATTGCTTACATCTAAGTGGAAAAATGGAAATGTTTGTTAATGTTGTGTCAGCTGAAAAAATAATGAAATAATTTATTTCTTAGTCTCTATGACATCTACAGATGTCTGGGCTATATGTATCTACCTAAACATTTACCAAGATAGGCTCAGACATAGGTTCCAAACTCCCCCTTGTCTTCCCCACCGTCAACCTGTCTCTCCTACCCTAGAACACAGCCACAACTGAAGCATGTTCCCAAGACTATTGACAACCTGTCTATCTAGTGACATGACCAGAGACCTGTCTTGCCCTTCCTTCTGGCCAGGAGGAGATCATGGAGGGAAACAGATATGGTAGAGGGGCTGAGACGCTGGAGCTAAGTTCATTACTATCAGCATCAGAAGCATGATTAACAGAGAAATTGTACTCCTAAGGCCTGTTGCTGTCAGCAAATTCCAAGAAACACTGGTCATTACTATAGCAACTGATTTCACATGCCTCAGGAGAAAACATAACAGTATTAGCTTTTCCTGGAAACAGTCAAAGTGGAAACTGCCTGCGATTAGAGTGTTCCCCCACTTCCTCTAATGATGCCGGCACTGCCCCTGAACTTTGTGCCTTTCTCTAACCACTTTGGATTATTCAGTCCTCTGAGGCCTTCATTTTTGTTCCTGAAGAGTCTCGTCCTGCTCTACACAACTAAGCCATTTGTATGCTGTTCTAAGCCTTCAAAGGCCAAGAAACCAGGTGTATGGTTCTACAGGAAGTGAGGATCCTAGAAGCAGAAATGACAGGATTCAGAGGTTAAAAGTTCTGGGCTTGGGCACCAGCTTGTCAGTCAGCCACAAGCAGTTTACTTAACCTCCCTGTACTTCTGTTTCCTCATCTGAAAAATGGTGCTATTAACAATACCTCTCATGAGACCAGCATGTGGAATCAAGAAGATAGTACGAAAATATTTTGTAAGTGTAAGAGCCATGCAAATACCAAGTATTTGCCTGAAGCAAAAGATCTTTCCTTCATTTCAGGAAATCAACACCCAGAATTATAAAATTTATGAAAAGTCCTTATTACAGCCTTTGGCTTACTCCTACTATATTAAGGAATTCAAAGAAGCCATCAGTGAAAAGCATACAGCTAACCTAATGCTGGTCCTGCCTCCGCTACCGTGAAGTAGCTATGTGATTTGGGACACTTAGGCATTCAGAGCCTCTGCTTCCTCATCTACAAAATGAAGATAATACCACCCAAGCACGGATGCAGGAATCAAATTATATATCTTAAAATTCTTTGGAAAATATTCAATAAGTACAAGGATGTACATTTCAATATCCTACTACACACTGCATATACCTTGTATGATTACCAAATCATAATTTGAGTTTGAAGTCAAAAATTTTTCCATCAAAAGATCAACAATCTTCATAGAGAAAGAACTCTGAAATGAGGCTACAGTTGAACATCTACCTTTTTCAGGCAGGTACAGATTGAGATAAAAATAATCTCCTTTTTGTAGATATGCAAAATGCCTTGTGGGAGACTAGAGATAACCACAGATTCTTTACTATTCCTCCAACTGAGAGGTGAAGTCTCTGTCCTCTCCCCTGTAACCTGCAGAGTGGGTGTGGGTGTCCCTGAACCAACTTAACCAATATGGTAGAAGGAATGCTGTGCCATGCCAATTTCCAGGCTAAGCCTTAGACCAGCAGCTTCTACTTTCTGACTCTTGGAGCGCTGAGCTACCATATAGGAAGATTACCCTGAGGCTGCCACTCTGTGAGGAAGCTCATGGGAGTCACTTGGGGAGACCATCTGAGGAGATAGAGAGCTGCCTGGCCACCCCCAAGTCTTCTAGTTCCCAGCCATTCCTGTCATCCCAGCTGAAACCCCAGGATGGTGCTGCAGAGGATGGTGCTGCAGAGGCAAGCCGTACCGAATCCTGGACCCACAGATCAGAGATACAAGAATAATAAATTGCTTTCTGCCACTAAGCTTTGGAGTGGTTTGCTTTACAGCAATTGGTAACGGGAAAATCATCCAAATATGAAATGATAAAATATTTGATGGTAATTTATGAATGTGTATGTCACTAAAATGAAATTTCAGCCTCACAGTTGCTTTAGTCCTAGAACAGGAAAACATTTTCCTATGGCTAGCTGCCAGTGGGTGACTGAGAAATTATGGCAAACTGGAATGATTCCTCAGTATTTCCAAGTACACTGAAAAGGGGAAAAGCCTCATTAAGTTTTGTAAAGCAACAAAATCTATGTAGGCTAAATCTCTTCTACAGAAATCCAATAGAAAAAAAGGCCTAAAAGCCTAATAAAACTCTCAAAAACTTTTTTGGGTGAGGGGAAGAGGGCTATGGATTGCCCACCCAGGTCAAGGTTAAACTTGATATTGGCCAGTAACTTGGGACTGTATTAATACTGCACCATTCATTCAAAATCATGCAGACCACTAAAGGCAAACCACTTTAGAACTTATTTGGCAAACAGTCGTGCAACTCCACAAAAG
This sequence comes from Nyctereutes procyonoides, assembly GCF_905146905.1. NCBI lineage: Eukaryota > Metazoa > Chordata > Mammalia > Carnivora > Canidae > Nyctereutes > Nyctereutes procyonoides. The sequence continues at coordinate 40,286,390 of NW_026575044.1, forward strand.
GTAACTAAAGATTCAGACAAATTACGTTAAACTCATTTGTATTGTTTGTATCTTTTATTTTCTGTACATTATGATATTTTAACATTTTTTAAAAAGATTTTATTTACTCATGAGAGACACAGAGAGAGACAAAGCATAGGCAGAGGGAGAAGCAGGCGCGACCTGAGTCAAAAGCAGACGCTCAACCACTGAGCCACCCAGGTGCCCCAGTGTTTTGACATTTTCATTTCTATCTGAAGAGAGATTGACCCTCCTGGAGCCAGTCAATTCTTGGAGATAGCAAAAGGCCAGCTGGGAGCATGTCTTTGATATGCAAACTAACAAAATCCAGAACCAGACTTCCTCTATCTGTTGTTCACCCAGGACACAATATTCCTCTGCCTTAATCACCCCAGGGCCAGGTACCAGGCAACTAGACCATCTCTCTCATCCAAATCCCTTGGAATTTATTCCAACCAGCCAATCCTATTTATCCTGTCCTGTCTTTCCTTTCCCTCAGAAACCCCAGTAAAGGCTCTGGCCTTATTTTACCATGCCATATCCAACACGGACATTCTTAGAACATCACTCAAAGGGTTATGTGTTCAAAGGCTTAGCTGAGGTCAAGTGTACCGGGGGGGGGGGGGGGAATTTGGGACGGATGAGGTTACACAAGTTCAATGCCTACAGAATTAGAGAGAGGCTTTTCTCTGTACTAAGACCTAGCAACCTTCTGACAGGTGAATGATGTCAGTGAGGCCTAGCCTGGGAATGCAGATGGGTCCACACATCTTCCACTGTAGTTAAAAAACCAACCAGAAACCGTGATGGTAAGAGAAGGATAAGTCAGTCATGCCACCTTCCCCTGAGAAACTCAGCTGCTTAATTCTGAAATTCAGTTTCTTGTGTCATCTAGCAGAAAAAAAGTTACATGGCTTTTCAAGTACTTATTTCAATTAGCTCCCTTTTTTTTAAGAAAAAGACTTTACTTATTCATGAGAGACAGAGACAGAGACAGAGAGAGAGAGAAAGAAGGAGGGGGGGGGGCACAGAGACACAGGCAGAGGGAGAAGCCGACTCCATGCAGGGAGCCTGACATGAGGCTTGATCCCGGGACTCTAGGATCATGTTCTGGGACGAAGGCAGGCACTAAACCGCTGAGCCACCCAGGGATCCCCTCAATTAGCTCCTATAAATAAAATATCTCAATGGTTGCATAGTTTTAAAAACTGTACACAAGGGTACCCAGGTGACTCAGTTGGTTGAGTGTTTGACTCTTGATTTCAGCTGAGGTCATGATCTCAGGTCATGAGATTGAACCCAGCATGGAGCTCTGCACTCAGTGGGGAGCCTACTTGAGATTCTCTCTTTTCCTCTTCCTCTGCTCCCCTCTCTCACTTGTTCTGTCTTAAAATAAAATAAAATAAAATAAAATAAAATAAATAAAATAAAATAAAATAAGTAATAAAATAAAATAAATAAAATAAAAATAATGAAATAAAAAGTGTACAAACCTTTAAGTTGTTCAAGGCTACATATCTTCTGAAAACGAAGCCCACCTCTACTGCTGAGTTGTGAAAACTACATATTAAGGTTAAAAGGATATACTTTATTAGAAATACAAGATAAAGTTGAACTCTCTTGTCTGGTGATACAAGCCAAATATGTTTTATTAATAATCCATGTTAGTAGACAGCAAATGGCAAAAAAGTGCTTAAACCTGTCTCAGTTCCACCATAAAATATTCTATTCTCTCTACTACCAGCAGAAATCAGATTTCATATTTTCCCAACTTCTAAAAACAGTGCTTTCTTTCATTTTTCTATCGTGTAAATAAGTTAACTGGGGTCTTTTATTCTTTCACAGATTTCACCATTGCTCACTTCTGCTGGTAGGTTGATGAAGCGGGAGGCAAACATGGACAAACAGGAGGCAAACTCAAAGGAATGTAAGAGAAATTTGGAGGTGTAATTAAAAGAATTACATGTCTGCCTTTTCATGCCTTTAATTTAGGAAGTCAGTGGCTTAAATCACGTACTTCACAGCGTGAGTAATGCACAGAACGTCTGTGCTGTAGCCACATTTAAGAGGACTCCCTGCCACCCAGACTGAAACTGAGTGGCACTTTCTTCATTTGATCAAAATACTTAAGTGATTCCAACAACTGACTGCTGATGGTAATCTTATCTAGACATTCCTGCCATTGGGATCTTTCTACCACCTTCTTCAAATACACTCCAAGCTGCCATCCCAGCATTTTTAAATATTGCCAACTCATTTCCTAGGTGAGGGGCCGGCAAAGGGTTTCACGCATTTGGGTCATGCCAGCTGGATCGAGGTTACAGGTTCTCACTTGTCATGTCAGTTTCTGGACATCGAGCCCCAGGACAGGCCAAATGACTATGTCGGAGCTCCTGGATTGCTATCTTCTTCCCAGTATGGTCTCATTAGTTCTTTAGTTGATCCAGGAAAACAGCTCTTGCCTGAGCAGGGCTGTGAGTCTCAAGGCCTTTCACACCGTCATGCCTGTCTAGCCCTGTCAGGTTAGCAGGTCACCAGGGTTAGTGGTCTTCTTGCCAGGCCACTGGCCTTTGTTCAGGCAGTAGATAAACCCATAGGAACACATACGATTAGGTGTAATACTATGTGACCCTACATAATACTATGTTATTTGCTAAAGTGGGTAGCTAATTAGGGACTGTCGTGTTTTCAAAATTGGAAAATATGCTTATCAATGGCAACCCAAAACTATTCCTTTATTTCTGATGGCTTCTTCCAGTGATAGACTCAGATTATGTTCTCTTTTTCCTAAGTCTTCAGTTCAATTTCCTTATTATCATTCCACTCCTAACTCTCAGAGTCAAATGTTTGAGTATAACTTTCACACCACCCCATTCGTTGATTCACCTATGTGTGTGTTTAACACTGCTGACTTAATGTTTGCTAAGTGCCAGATCGTGTGTTAAGAATTGAGATATACAAATGTATACTCATTATAAGAATTCAAAAATGAGAAATATATAAGGTAAAATGCAAGAGTACCCTTTATCTTTCCCGAATTTACTCCCTTTTTAGAGATTACTGTTAACTATATCTTCCATATCTTCAAAAAAAAAAAAAACCATAGATATGGGGCACCTGGGTGGCTCAGTGGTTGAGTGCCTGCCTTTGGCTCAGGACATGATCCCAGGGTCCTGGGATCAAATTCAGAGTCAGGCTTCCTGCAAGGAGCCTGCTTCTCCCTCTGCCTATGTTTCTGCCTGTGTCTCTCATAAATAAATAAATAAATAAATAAATAAATAAATAAATAAATAAATAAATAAATAAATAATCTTTTTAAAAATCCATAGATATGTAAATATACATGCACCCAGTCTGTGCATCACATTCTACGCATGTACCCATGGAAGTGTTGGGGTATATGTGTGTTCTTGCACAATTTTAGATATGGTATTCATGAGCTTAAAAAGTACATATTATTAAAAATTATAATAAATACTCTTAAAATTCCCACTCTGATCTTTTTGTTTACATAAATCTCTCAGAGTTTGCAGAAAGAAGATACCACTGGACTCATAGCGAATAAGCCTAGAGGCTTTTGCTCTGTAAATATTCTTCTCACTCACTGGGTCTAGACCATCTTCCAAACACTGTGCCAGCTAGGAGTACAAAAAATGAAGATGTAGCCTTATCGTGAAGTCCAGAATACACGGAATTAAAATGAACATATGCACTATTTTCCCAAATAAAGTTCTTATTTTTTAAGAAAATAACCTCAAAAATCCTTTTGGTTATAAATAGTTACTTAATTGTACTGGGTGTCAAGTGTTATGATAGTTGTTTAAATATTAGCCTTCCAGGTGACAAGACATGGCAACCGCTTATTTAGTGCATGTCTCCCCAGAAGAGTCTTAAATTAAGAAGTAACGTTTCAGGTAACTTGAGAAACTTTGGGCAGATTTAATATCTTACTGGTCACACGCGCCCAGGGCTGGTCCAATAATAAGGATGTGATGGGTTAGGAGAACTCTGTTTTTCAGTTGTTTATAACTGAGGTTGGTCCAGTCAGAATGTGCTAATGTGGTCCCTGATTCAGGGAAAGGGAAAATGACCTAAGACCTGTCTACCCTCCTTAGGAGACAATTACACAGGTTGAGAGGGCTAGAGTTCATTTGGTTTCTTGCTCCTTTTTCCAGTTAGGAAGGAAAAGAAAGTGATTTTGGAATGTGCTACAGATGGAGTTTTATAGCTGCCACTAAGTTTTAAGAACATCTTCTACTGAGAGAAAAAATTACACAACAAATGTTCCCTGATCATTTTTCTATGTAGAGTAAAAGCCCAGTTATAAATTACATCAAGTACTTAAATCATGGCATGACCTACCAGTGACTTTTGGCTTCTCAGTCCAGTCAGCCTGGTGACTCCCCCCAACCACTGTCACCATGGATGCTGTACTGCAGCAGGGTTGGAAGGTGCAGTGGGACTTATGTAACCCATGGGCCCGTCTCTGTCTCGGCCCTCCGATCACATTAACACTAAGCAGTATATAATTTAGAAAGGGGGAAATGCAATCATAGCTTTTGCCCCCACACTGCTATGAAATTCCAGGCTTTTATGTGCAGGAAGCTCCATGTTGATCTTGGCGTCCCCATGGGTTAAAAATCTTGTTTAAATGTTGCAGCCTTAGAATAGTCTTTGAGGTTTTTTCTATGTTGTTTTATAAAAGGCTTCTGCTGATTATTTACAGATGCTGTCTCTGAGAAAGCTGAAAATAGTCCCACTACGAATACTGAAATTCAGACTCAGGCTTCCCTACTTATTTTATGATGAACAGTTCAATAGCACTCAAGCCCAAAGATTGGGCTGCTCAACTGGCTTTTAAATGGGGTTTCTGTCGATGTGTCTGGCATTGAGGTTTCTGTTAACTTGGCCTCGGTCTGTCAAAGGAGTCATCTAGCAATGTTCTCATTCAACAAATATTTCCTCAGCCCTACTACGTGTCAGGTCTTGTGCCAAGGACTGGGGACTCAGGGACAAAAACCAAGGCTCTCTGCCTTTGAGGAGCTCAGTCTAAGGAGAAGTATGTATGAGAAATGCTGTCACAAATACTGGGGTCCCCCTCACAGGCACAGGGAAGGGCAGATAAACAGGAAGGCCTGCTCAGTTACTCAATCTCTCTCCTACCTTCACCTGGCTCTGTTGGTCATAGTAAACAATGTAGGTGTGGTGTCCTTGTCTGTTTTTTCCCCTTTTTCGGATCTGAATCAAGCCTCTGCCTCTGGGAGGACATGATCTGTAATATTTCAGATTAAGAGAGATCCATTCTTATTCTTCAAAATCTCTATAAAGAACTTGATTGAACTTTCATACATGTATGCACAGCATTTACCAGCTTAGGCAGATGGCTCTTCAGTGTCCATAACCATAACCCTTCCAGCTGTCACTGAAGTTACTCTCTCCTGTCCCAGGCACAGTAGTAAGGCTGCTATTTGTCCACACTCAGTCATGCCTCAACCGCTCCTTCCCAGGCTAACCAGTCCAGGCCCCTCCACCCAGGGCTCATTTACGTCCTCTCAATGCTTTCGGTGTCAGATCCTGGACTCACTCCAAACCCTCCTTATCCCTTCTCAATTACAAAACCCAGAACTGGGCCAGGAAAGGAGTGTGCTGGGCCAAAGACTTTCCTTTGCAATTCCTGCAAATTCCTGAGAGTCTCTACAGGCTGGTTAAATGAATCTCTTTTTACAAGCTAACCAGGGGAGACTCTAGGATGACAGCAATGGGGGAAGAGGTTGAGGAGAGTAAAATACCATCCTTACAGGTTTAATTAGGGACACATGGCCCCCATGGTCATCAACATTACCATTCCTGGCACCATGACTTCTCTCTGGAGCCATCAGGACATGTGGGTGCACATTGGAGAAATGTTGTTGGATCAACAGTAGTGCCATAAATCTTTGTTACTGAGTTAAAGACTGCATGTGATTTACAACTTGCAATAATAATGACCTGGTGAGTTTAAGAACTCACCACTCCATCTCTTATTCTATGGTATCTTCTTAAAGAAAAATGAACCAATTTAGGCTGAGAGCAATCATATAATCACATCCCATCTTGACACAGCATTTTTAATTTTCCAAAGTACTTTCCCAGATAGAACCTCATCTAATTGTCACAATAACCATGTGCAGTGAATCTTAAATGCACTAACTTATAGCTAAGGAAAGAGAGGCACAGATGTGTTAACATGGCTTGCTCAGAAAGTACTAGAGGTAGGACTAAAATGCAGGTTGACTTCATTGATCTCTTTCATATTCTAACCACTATTTGCAAAATATACATAGCTTATATGGCAAGTTTTGGTGTCCATTATCTTACTGGTCCTTACTATATTCCTAGGATGCAAAAAAGGAACTAGAAGTAATAAAAACTGTGCAGAAAATAATTGTGAAAAAGTCTGAAATGAATCAGAATGATAATGGGTGATCTCAGCAGAAAACGAGGCATTATTGCATAGTGCAGTCATCCGGGTAACCTGATCCTATGAGATCTTTGTACATTTTGTGGTCTTTGAGCCACTTTACAACTTGCAAGAGAATCAGTAAGATGTTACAACCAGTTCAAAGGAGAATCCAAAGGGCAGACACATATGTAGGCAACCAGAATTGGGTTAGTAGGTGCAAAACTGGCTTCTTCCACAAAGACAGGGAAATCAATTGTATGTACTTCCAGTGGACAAAATTCATGTGCATGTCTTACTGATTCTCTCATTAATGAATATGTTAAATAAATCCTTTGTCAAATGTTCATTTGACATTTGTATGAGAGTCATGATTTTCCTTTTTAAAATAATTATCCTTTAACAACAGCTAACATTTCTTGAGCACTTACTAGAAGCCTTTACTTACTAAAGGCTTTACGTACATTTAATTCTCACAACCACCACAAGGCAGGCACTCATTATCTCTGTTTTCTAGATAAGAAGACAGGGGTTTAGAGAGATTAGATAACTTGCTCAAGGTCCCACAGTCAGTAGAGAGGGAATCACTTCTCTCCAAGGCCACTGCTACTGATTTTTCCTTGTGTTAGCCCACAAAGCTAACAAAGACAATGAACACAAAGTTGTCTTTGGCGTTAAATTATCATCTTTTAAAAATGCATGATTCTACACAAACTGTTATTTGCCCTCATGGAGGTCCTACTTAATGACATTTTCCCAACAAATATTGACTGAATGTTTGCCATGGATTATGCCTTGTTCTATGTGCTGGATTAAAACAGAGAAAGTCTTTGCTCCCATAGAGTTTATGTTCATTTGAGAGTGAGACAGAATGGTGGAAGGAAAAAAATTAAACTAAAATAATTCTTTAAAAACACATCGAAATTGTAAAGAGAGAAGTAAAATTGTCTCTATTTGCAGATGAAATGATACCATATATAGAAAACCCTAAAGACTACACCAAAAAAATGGTTAGAACTAATCAATAAATGTAGTAGTTGCAGGATACAAAATCAATATACAAAAATCAGTTGCAATTCTATGCATTAACAATTAATTATCAGAAAAAAATTAAGAAAACAATCCCACTTAAAACTGCATCACAAAACAAAACAAAAAAACAAAACAAAACAAAAAACTGTATCACAAAGAATAAAACAACCCAGAAATAAATCTAACCAAGGAGGTAAAAGACCTGTACACTGAAAACTGTAAGACATTAATGAAAAACTGAAGATGACACAAATAAATAGAAAGATATTGTGTTCATAGATTGAAAGAATATTGTTAAAATGTCCCTACTACCCAAAGCAATCTGTTACAGAGTCAATGCAATCCCCATCAAAGTTCCAAAGGCATTTTCACGGAAACAGAGCAAGCAATACAAAATCTGTATGGAACCACAAAAGACCCTGAGTAGCCAAAGGAATCTTCAGAAAGAACAAAGCTAGAGGCATCATGAGCTCCTTGATTTTAAACTATGTTATAAAGCCATAGTCATCAAAATTGTATGGTATTGGCATAAAAACAGCCACATTGATCAGAGGAACAGAAAAGAGGGCCTAGAAATAAACCCACAATTATATGGTGAATATATAACAAAGGAGCCAAGAATACACAATTGGAAAAAACAGTGTCTTTAATAAATGGCTTTGGGAAAACTGGACGGCCACATGCAAAAGAATGAAACTGAAATCTTATCTTACACCATATACAGAAATAAACTCAAATTGGATTAAAGAACATAAGACTTGAAGCCATAAAAAAAAAAAAGACTTGAAGCCATAAGACCCCTGGAAGAGGTCTTAGTAATGATTGGATTTGACACCAAAAGCAAAGGCAAGAAAAGCAAATATGAGTAAGTAGGACTACATCAAACTAAAAAGCTTCTGCACAGCAAAAGAAATCATCAAAAAATGAAAAAGAAACTCTGGAATGGAAGAAAATATTTTTACTTGAGTTTGGTTTTTTACTATTGAGTTGGATAGGGTTCTTGTGCATTTTGGATATTAATTCTTCACTGGATATGTAGTTTGCAAACTTTAAACTAGGAAACTATAAAGAATTATTAGAAATCTTGTCTTGAATTTCAAAAATAAAATTTAGAAACCTAAGCAATAAAAATCTATACTTTTTAATCTCTCTCCAGATCAAGTTAAATGATAGCAAAAAAAAAAGTTGATTTTCATAGGATTCTGTGATATCTCCCATTTTCAGAGAATACAGAAATCAGGTCTTTTTTTTTTTTAAAGATTTCATTTATTTATTCATGAGAGTCACAGAAAGAGAGGCAGAGACACAGGCAGAGGGAGAAGCAAGCTCCTCAAAGGGAGCCCGATGTGGGACTCAATCCCAGGACCCTGGGATCATACCCTGAGCTGAAGGCAGACACTCAACTGCTGAGCACTCAGGCATCCCAGAAATCAGATCTTTTTGTGAAAAATAGTGCTAACTAATTGGTTACTTCAGGCTGCTAATTGGGTAACTAACCAAATGGTCAGAACACATGCCATGATGGCTCAGTAATCTGTTATTATGGCTAAGAAAGTGATTGATTAGAAATTATATTCAACTGATATGTATAGATACATTTCTGTAGGAGCTCATTTAAAAGGAATTACTTTAATTATTCTCCAAATGAATCAGCATTGCATTTAGTTAGGTAACTAAAAACTATGTCTTTTTTGAGACTTGACTTAAACATTATAAGCCAATATAATTTGGGAGAATAGTAATTAAGACACTAAACTATATATAAATGGCTTTCCATTAAGATTTCATTAACTTAATATTTTTCTCCCTTTGGATTAAATTACATCAGGCCAAAATGAACTCGCCCCTGAGCAAATTTTCTAAGAAATGAATATAACATTTACTAGGAAACACAAACACAGTAAAGTAATTTTTTAAAAGATATTTCTTAACCAGATGGAAGGCTTTACTTTAAAAATGTAAAAGGTCATAAAAGCCCCCTTTTTGAGGGCATTCATAATTTTTTTAACAGGCCAAAGTGAATATTCTTAACACACAAGTGTGAATTTTAATTCTTTAAAATGCAGTGGGGAGTGATTTTTTTCCTTCACAGTAAGAAGGAAAATCCCTCTGAGATTGTGAAGTCACAGAATTTGAGACTAAAAGTTTGCTCACATCAAAATGCTGTTAGTTGACCATCTGCTTTGTGTGTTTGTGTTTTTTTAATGAAAGCATTTTATCTCCCCAATAGTATAAGGATACAGATTTCAAAGTAGTTAAACAATTGTCAGATCAATGTGTACCACACCAGACAACCTCTATACTTGGCCAATGTGATACTAAACAATGCAAGCTATTTTCTTATACAATACCTTACTAACACAGGCCAGTAAAGAATCTGCACCAGAATGAAAGGGAAGGTAGGACTGCGTGATGGTCGATGTCTATGTGAAAATCTAAATCCAGGCCTATGTGAATAATGAAATCTCAATAAACAACCAAATTGGAAGAAGCTCTACAATCTATGAGATTCCCCCACCACTCCATCTATCTAATCTAGCACCCTTTACTCACTTATCCTTACTGCATTTTTTTTTTGGTGAGATGATTCTTTTAACTACACTCCATAGAGAAGAAATGATTACAAATTTATAAAAAAATTATACATATATAAATTTATAAACTCATAAAGGACTGTTTAAGCAAAAAAATTCTCCCTGATAAGAGAATTATATGATAGGAGAATAATAAGAGAATTATAAAAGATGCAAATCTTTTATTTAAAATGATATGATGGGGGATCCCTCGGTGGCGCAGCGGTTTAGCGCCTGCCTTTGGCCCAGGGCGCGATCCTAGAGACCCAGGATCGAGTCCCACGTCAGGCTCCCGGTGCATGGAGCCTGCTTCTCCTTCTGCCTGTGTCTCTGCCTCTCTCTCTCTCTATCATAAATAAATAAAAATTAAAAATAAAATAAAATAAAATGATATGATGGTGCCTGGCTGGCTCAGCCAGCATGCAACTCTTGATCTCAGGGTCATGAGTTCAAGCCCCACATTGGGCATGGAGCCTACATAAAAAAACAAATAAAGTGATAAACTAGAATTAATGTATAATAATAGCACTAAATTTAGATATGGAAATTATCCTCAAAGTTGCTGGATGTGATTACTATCAAACTTTTACTTTCTGTTGATGCTTCTAAAGAAGCGATGGAGGCTTAAAGAAATTGAAAAGTTCTTCACATGGTTTCTTGTGACCATGTGTGGGAGGGCAATGTCTTTTTCTCTAGGGTCTCAAGGTAAAACATCTTGATTTGAAATCAGAACTGATCTGCTGCACTGCTAAGCACTGCTCGAATACTGCCATAAAGCTGTGATGGAGGATTTCCCAGGATGAGGTTGCAAATGGCAGTTCTCGCCATCCTGATGTTTTAGAAAGAGCCAACGTTGTGAACTTTCACATCAGCCAAAACTATCTGTGTCTGTGTCACATTTTCTTATGGCAAATTTGGTTGTTTCTCCTTTGCCAGAGATTCTTCCTATTGCCCTGGACAGGTGGTCTCCCTTTACAGGCTTCACATCTGTAATTTCAAGAGACTCTAGAAAGAGGTCATCCCACCTAACGAGGGCAAGTGCCTCCTCCACTGGAAACCCAAGAAGAAAGGCTTACACAGGACTAACTGCTTCTGTCAGAGCACAGACATCTTTCATTTCTTTACAGGTCCTGATTTCTACATTCCTCAATTTCAAGGTAAAGCGGACCTGAAGTCTCGAATGTTCTACGATGGGAGTAACTCTCTTCGTCCAGTTCTCTTTGAATGGCATGTGTCTATTAGCTGGGCCTGGGATCTTGCTCCTTTCCTCCTTCCCGCCCAGGAATCCATGGCCAGTGGGGAGTGGGAAAATTGGCCTCTTGGCTGGCTGAGCCTCCGTCGGGTCCGTGTCCACGTGTCTCCAAACCCCCCCAACGAGGACCATTCAGCCTGCTGTTTCCCCACCTGCCGGCCGCCCTGGCGGTGAGCTGGGCGAGCTGGGCGAAGCCGTCCTCCGCCGGGTGCTCCGTGCTCCCATCCCCGGGAAACTCCAGCCCCAGCATGGGCTTCCAGCTCCAACTTGAGTGCCGCTGCCCTTCCTGCCCTTATTTTATTTCACAGCACTTATCACTATCTGCCATTACAGGTTTATTGTCTATTAATTTATTTTCTGTCTCTCCCAGTAGAATGTAAACTGCCTCCAAGCTGGCTCTGGTTTGCTCCCTGCTGTATCCCCAGCTCCTAGAACCAGCCTGGCACATAGAAGAACAGCCTGGCACATAGAAGTTGCTCAATAAATAAATCCTTTGGAAAACTACACACTCTGGACCTAGATAACTCTGCTTGTTAACTATCCCTATTTTGAAAACTTGTACTTGTCCAGAGCTCTTTTCTAACTACCTATTTACTAATGAAGATACTATTTATAGCATATTTGAAAGACAATGTTCCCTCTCACTTATGTTACATCTGAAACATCTTAGAGGCTTTATTTGTACAGACAAAAGTGCTAAGAATATGAGTATAAATGGACTAAGCTAAATTTGTGAATCCAAGTGAGTATATTAAAAGTAGAAATCTAAATTTTTTAATTTAAATTTAAAACTTTAAATTAAAAAAATTAATTTAATTTATTTATTCATGAGAGACAGAGAGAGAGAGAGAGAGGGAGGGGCAGAGGGAGAAGCAGGCCCCATGCAGGGAGCCCGATGTGGGACTCGATCCCGGGTTTCCAGGATCATGCCCTGGGTTAAAGATGGCACTAAACCACTGAGCCCCCCAGGCTGCCCTAAAAAAAAAACTTTTAAATAGTCAACTTTAAACTAGTTTCAACCTACCTCCATATCACCATGAAAAACAATTATCATACAGACACAAATCCAACTAAAAAATTGAATATTCTAAAAAAGAGGGAAAACTTTTACTGTATAGTCATCGTCATATGAAAGAATCCAAAGGATCTTTGGATTGGATCTATCTTTGGATCCAAAATGGAGAATGAAAAATGAAACTAGTTATCCTGACAAAACAAAAATGTTTTGTTAACCCAAAGGACCAAATTTTTTAAAATGTGTAATGATCTCATAATGATACTTTTCATTATCTTTGCATGTAAATGGCTGTCCACTTTGTATTCTAGTGGTTGGCAACATTTAGGAACCATGATCGCATCATGTGGCCTCTTAGAGCTAGTCAACACATTTTATCTTGGCTGGCCTACTATGTAGGATTTGGATCAGGCACCTCATACTTTGCATCTCATCTCATAATATACTGAAGATTCTTCAGGACAAGAATCATGCCTTGTTCATGTTTATTTCTTGAGGCACTTTGGAAAGTTCCTTACACACAGTTGGTGTTCAATAAAATCATAATTAAATGAATGAATGACCCATGGAATGTGGAGGAGGAAGGAGAGAGTAAAGGACCACTGAGGTGTCTACCTTGGGTAAATTAATGAAGTAGGAACTCATGAGGAGGAGCATACTGGGAGCAAAGTAATGAATCTGACTTTGGATGTGTTGAGTGGGACATCCTACCGCACATCTGGGTTAGAGATCTCCAGTGAGTATTGGGAAAACCAGACCACAGCTCAGGAGAAGTACCAGGGCTTCTCTCACATTCACTGGTCCTTGGTTCCATCCAACATACAGGGGGGTATGCTAGAAAAGCAGCACCAGTAGCAGTAGTAGTGATGTTAGTAATTGATAACACTTATTGAACCACTGCCATATACCAGGCATTGTCCTATGAGTTTATATATATGATCTTATCCATCAATTACAGATACCCAATGAGGCAGATACCAGTATTATCTAGGGAGGTTAAATAACTTGCCTGTGGTGGTCACAAGCCTATACTCTTAATCATTTTACTAAAATCCAAACCAATCTAAGAAACCTTGAAGAGTTTACATGTACTGCCATCCTTAGCTCTAAACATGTATCTTCTCTAATTTGTCCCTCTACACTCAGGTCTGGAAATGTTTCCACAGTGAACCTGGACTTGATTATGTCCATTCACTAACTTCATTATTATTCATTCATTTACTAACAAATATTTATTCAGTTCCAGATACTGTGTTAAGTGCTGGCATCTATATTAAAACTAGTACTAAAATAATCACAGCAATAAAAATAATAACAGCAAGAGTTTATAAAATATGGCAAAAGAAGCAACAGAGTATGTGGATATACCTACTAAAATGGGAGCCTGGTTTCAACTACTCATCTGGCTATGAAAATCTCATTTACCCTGGTTGGGTCTCAGTGTCCTTACACAGAAGTTAAGGGGTAAAATTATAGTCAGTTCTGCTATATTGCTACTTTGAAAATACAACCTCTTTCCAAACCATTTGATGTATTAGAAAACAATTTGAGTATAACATGAATTTCACTTCTTTGCTAATATACAATTCCTTCTGTGACAAACACTAAGTGAATGTAGAAAATTTCATCCAGCAAAACTGAGCCATTCTAGAATACACAAAATGTGTGTGCACACACATGCACACACACACACATGCATACAAACTTTAAACATCTCCCAGCTACCTCAGTTCACCGTGTGTTGTAAGCCACTCTTGTCTACATCTGGTGTTAGAACTTTCCATCTGATATCAGATAACCTTCCTTCTACCCTTTCACAAAAACTCACAAGCTACAACCCTTCCAGTATCTACCTCTTCAAGCAAACTTCAATATAAAGTGCCATGTTTACTGCTGTATTTATACATTTCTTAACATGCTTCTTTTACATATATAAAACTGTGCTAACCTTTTTGTAGAATCTTTTTTTTTTAAATAAGTTAGTGAAGTCTTTGAGTGCTGTGCCCATTTTCCATACCTCACTTTTCCCATTGGCCTGTGGTTTTTATCACATGATTTTGCGTAGGTCAGTGGTTTTTAGAAAGGCAGTATGTTGCATGATAGCAGAACTGACTGTACTCAGATCAGGCTCAAATTTAATGTTAATTCTGTGTAACTTCTCTGGGTTATTTCTAGATTGAATGTTTACCTCTGATAGTCCTTTAGACAAATCTCAACAGGCTGAATCACATCAATAGGTGGCTGAAAATAAAAAGTTACAGCATTTATGTAAGTCTGAACTTGCTTTTTTTTTCCTATAAGGAAAAAAAGGACCAAGTCATATCATTTAAATGACCACATACTCACTGTCCATTTTGCTACCTCCCCAAAGAAAGCACCTACTTCCTTGCACTTGAAAATTCAGCACTTTAGAAAGGCTGTCCCTTGGTTTCCTACACCAACCAAGGTTGTTTGGGGCTTTCATTTAAGGCAAGACTGGTATGGGCTCAAGAAACTTAATATAATCTGAAGGTTATTGCAGTGCTGCTACCAGTTTTTTCTGAGATTCCTGTAGTAACTGAACAACTGGATTCTTACAAGATTCTGGCATCCCTAGGAGGCCTGAGGCCCTGACATCAAGTTATTCCTCAACCCCGAAGCCAATCAGCTCTGAGTCACCACGGACAGAAGACAACAGAAGGCTTCAGAGGTTTGTTCTGGTCACCTCCTGAATCTAGGTCTGCCCTGTTTATTAAAAGGCTGGAGAAGAGATCAGCCTGTGGCAGGTTGTAATCTTTTTTGTTGTATGTATTTTTTTATTTGAGTTCGATTTGCCAACATATAGTATAACACCCAGTGCTCATCCCGGCAAGTGTCCCCCTCAGTGCCCGTCACCCAGTCACCCCATTCCCCCGCCCACCTCCCCTTCCACCACCCCTTGTTTATTTCTCAGAGTTAGGAGTCTCTCATTTCTGTCTCCCTCTCTGATTTTTCCCACTCATTTTCTCTCCTTTCCCCTATAATCTCCTAAATACAATTGTGAGAGAAAGAGAAGAAAGGAAAGTTAAGTACCCTACAAAATCTACCACAGAAATCAAACTCACATGCCAAGAGGGAGTCATTACACCAATATAGGAGGCCATCATCATTACTACTACTAATATGACACCACTAAAATATTGTCCATAAATCATTAAGCCATTCTCTTGGCTGAGAAAAAGGAATATGAATTATTAGAATATATGCTTTCCATTGATAATGAAAACTGTGAAAGGATATGCCAATAACTGAAAAGTAGTTCAAAGCATCATTTGAAAATGCAAGAAGAATAAAAGAAGATACACAGTCTTTAAAATCACAGATATTTTTAAAAATACAAACCAATAATGGCTGATAATGACCCAGGAAAGATAAATGTGGTATGGTACATGGTGTTTTTATGACAAATCTGCATGATGGGAGCTGGCCTGCTTTCATAATCAACCTTGCACCACATCTGGCTTGGTGTCTATGTTTCTATCACCCATGTTTCTATATTGTCTGAGTAGCCACGTATGGCCCATTCTCCTTCCACAAGACCTCTCCTGGCCACTCTTCCTCAGGATAGGTCTTTGCACTGTCCTGATCAGCTCAGGCTGCCACCACCTCCTGCCAAGTGTGATGCAATGGATGGTCAAAATCAAATCCTTATCTCAGATACTTCCTCCCTCATTACCTCCCTACTCATGCTGCCATCAAAATTATCTTCCCAGAGCACATATTTGAACTTTACTCTCTTCTGCAGTCACACAATGGCTACCTTTTCCTTACAGACACCTTTGGATGGGTTTTAATGCAAACATCACCTTCACTGCACCCCACTGATCCTGTCTCAATCATTTTTTCCTGCTTCATCTCCCACGCTGGCCATCCCAACTTGAGTCAAAACATTTACCACTCATAGAAGTGCCCTACATGGCCCCTGTTCCAGGCCGGCACTCACTCCATCTGCTTAGAATGTTAGCTCCCTCTTCTTCGCCTGTTATGTCACTGACTTCCCTGATCCTGACTAGCAGCTTCTTGGTGTTTATTTAGTACTTATTCCTGATATTATAATTCTCTTCACTTATACTCTCCTAGTTGAATTCTGAGTTTCTTCAAGATTTTAGCACCCAGCACACTCTCTTGCACATAATGGACAGTCTATTAACAGTCACTAAATGTAATGAAGCTAAACTTCTAAGAGAGAAAGGATGAGAAGTTAAATCATAGATATATGGCTGCATATTTGAAGTCTCTTTTTACACGTACCTTTTCCTGAATAACCAGAGGTATGCAAAGCATTCAGAATTTTGCCCACTTGATAAAAATCCTTCCGAGTATCTAAAGTCTGAACATTGTATTATTCTGAGTAAGCTTTTACACATAAGTTGAAGACACTCATTTGTTTTTCAAATGCAAAAAAAGTGTCAAAATATAATGGCTATTATTTTGATGGGTCAGACTAAAGAATTTCCTGGAACTTTGCACTCTTGTTTCTGATAATACACAATAGAAATTTGGACTGAAATCTAGACTCCTCATCTTCTACTGACAGCAAATGTCCAGAAAAGACTCTGATTGTGTTTCTGGCAGTCAGATATTCTTAATAACTGTTCACCTTTCCCCTTTGGTCTTCCCTGTGTCTGTGTTGTCTCTGGAGAGAATTTAAGTCAGAATCCGTGACTAATGTGCATAGTATGTCAGCCAGACTATTCCTATAAAACAAGCTCCAGCTAGCCATCAACTCTTTGTCGTAACATTGCTTCTTGGTTAAATTTCTGGACTGCATGAAAGATGCCTATTAGTGATTAAAATATTGGTCAAATAGGCCCTGCTCTGCCAGGGGACTAGCTGGAGAAAAGGATCTTTCTCAGCTAGAGATTTATTTTGCAGGTGAAAAAAAGGTGGCTTTCAGAAATTTAGATTTGGGGCCCTCCACTGTAAATGTAGTTTGGTATAGACAATACATAGATCTCCCTGTACTCAACTAGGATTTTCAGGCCTTGCTGCCAGCCTATCCAGGAGTCATGTGAATCAAAAGTCACAACCAGAGGTAGCTATTACAAGGATGAATGCTGTTTTCCTCTAAACAGTTATATAAGAATTTTGTATAGTTCTTTGATGATCTTACATGTGTTCATCTTTCCTCCACAACCAGATTGCATGTTTCTTGAGGCCAAGTTCCTTGCTTCATGTTTCATTTGTATTCCTCACATGGCTGACTGAGTCATCAATGTTGAAAAATCTAGCATATGCTCATTAAATATCTTCAATTAGTTGATTGTGCTGTAAAAAAAGTAGAATAGTCTTTGTGTTTGTCAATGATCTCCAGCTCAGACCTAGAAGTAAGCACGTATTTACATGACCTAGGAGCTTCTAAGGTGAGAAGCAATTTTCTGAGGAGAATAAAGTTGGAGAAAGTTAGCGGCAGTGAAGGAAGGAACGCAGCAGTCACTGAGGAGAAGTTACAGAAATTATAGTAGGCTGTCTTAGCCCAAACCAGGGCCTCCCTTACTGGGACTCTATATTTTCAGAGAACAGCTCCATTAAATATTGATGACTGGACTCTGAAAGGCCTAGAATTAAATTCCAATCTTGTTTTAATTTTATGGGCTATGCAACATAAAGACCGAGAAAGAACATCTGGGCCACTGGGCCGCATGCACATGTTCACAGCTGGAAGAGATCATAGATGACCCAAGTGAAATTAGCTTCAGGGTGGCCACCTGCACCACATTTTCATTTCTCTAAAATTCTTTTCCCTGCCCATTTTGACCTGTCCCATGACTATCCACTTAAACTGAACTTTTTTAAAAGTCTATTTCCGTAGTCTCTTTTGTCTCATACTCTCAAGTTGGTTTTCATTGCGTTGGTGGCGTATGTGCACACACATGGAATGAGGAACTCGCAATCATTTGCTCAGTTGATAGCTAGTTGAGTTATCTTTCTTTAGTATATTCCTATGTACAATTAGAAAGGACAGGAAATGACTCCAGGGCTAAAAGTCTTATTCTGATTTGGGTAACTGGCTTGAGTCAACCCAGATGGTGATACTTCATGTCACAGCATGTGAGTTAAAAGAAAAGTCTTTGGAGAAATAATAGGAATGACAAGAGCTTGCATTTACTGAGCCCCTACCAGATGCGAGGCACTTTTCTAAGCTATTTTGTATCTATTAATTCATTTAATGGACTGTTTGAAACTGGGTTAAAAAATCTCTAATATTTCTCTGGCAACTAATAAAATAGATTAAGGAAAGTAGAATTTAAGGCTTTGACCTGTCATCCCAGAGCACACATATTTCTGAAGACGTATACTTTTTAGAAATTTATAGTCTACATACATATGTTACATGTATATAGTCGATTATAATTCAGCTTTGAACTCTTGGATATATTTTGAGTTTAACTTTTAAAAAAATTGTAAAAAGAGTAAGATGACATATGTGCTAGATTGTAATGTAAAAGCCATGTTCTTAAATAAATGTAAAAAAGAAATTAATTTGGCCATAGAGATACTGTTGGATCTAAAAAAGTAGACATGAGTGATTTCAGATGTTGTAAAGTCAGAGTGCCAGCATAAACCTCATTCTCTTACAACCCGGGCTGACAAATGAATTAATAATTTACTTTTCCTAACTCTTTCCTTCTAAGTTGATAGCTTAGCCTCAAATATAAAGTGGTACTTTATCATGGAGCTAAAATTCATTCTAAATTTTACTATACTCAATATTTCTGCCAACCATTTATTATTTTAGAACATATTAAAATCTTAAGTGAACATGTGTCATTTTACTTTCAATACTTTAAAAATTTACACGTCAAGTTGGGCTGCACCTTATTACAAGAAAGAAGAGATACAATGGTATATCAAAAATTCTCATTCCATATAAAAAATAGTGAAAGGGAATAAAGGGGAAAGGAGAAAAAATGAGTGGGAAATATCAGAAAGGGAGACGGAACATGAGAGACTCCTAACTCTGGGAAACGAACTAGGGGTGGTGGAAGGGGAGGTGGGGGTGGTGACTGGGTAACGGGCACCGAAGGGGGCACTTGACAGGATGAGCACTGGGTGTTATTCTGTATTTTGGCAAATTGAACACCAATAAAAAATAAATTTATAAAAAAATAAATTTATAAAAAAATTTTCATTCCATAAAATACCAAGTACCCGTCTTCTACAAACTTTCATTGAATCTCTCTGAATAATCACAGAAAGAATAAAAGAACAGACCTGAGGTTCAGGGGCAAGGCCATGATTATGGGAAGTTAAAGAAGCAGCTGGCAGGAAAGAATAAATAAAGGAATCAGGAATTACAATTTTGGATACGAATTGGCTATCCTTAACATGCCTCATCTATCTGGGAAACTTTTTCCAGACTCAACTCAAACTTCTATACCTTTCTCTGATGGTGCCCTTGCTCTGAGAAGTTAACTGCACCTCACATTCTTTGTACGTACTTCTACAATGGCACATTCTTCACCATTTTATCATTACTTGTTTCCATGTCTGCCTTTTTCTCAAAATCATAAACAACTTAAAAGATTTTTTGTTTTCTTCATATGCACTGTCCATATGTATGCCTAGACCAAAATGGTATCTCATCTTCAGTGTTTAATAGTATTTGTTGCATAAATGAATGAATGAATGAATAAGCAAATGAATGGAAAGAGGTAAATAGGCTAGCAAGGGAGAGAACACCCAGAACACAAAGAAGAATCAGACCCTAATAGCCACAACAACTCAAATTTTCTAAACCTCATGCTCTCCAGAAGCATGATTGTTTTTTCATTTTTCCAATTTTCCAATTTTATCACTCTCTCCCTACCTATCTAACAACATTTATTGAGATAGAATTCATATCCCTTCTATCTGGAGACTAGCACATGCAGTAATAATAATTAGGAAATGGTACTAATACCTTACATTTAAATAGAATTTTACATAGAAGCATTTTCAATACATTAATGCATTGGATTCTTTGAATATTTCTTTGAGTTACATACCATGGATTTTTATCATCCCCTTCATACATATCAGATACCTGAATATTGGAAAGGTTAAACTGCTCACAATTATGGATGATTCTGGGAGTTAACAAGGTAAGATCACGTCAAACAGGCTCTACAATGGGGCTGCAGAGTGCTATACATTAAAGCGCTATGCGTACATTGTATGTCTCTGCAGAAGGCTAAGCTATGCAAATTTTCCTGCACTGATATGATTGAAGAGCATCTTTTCAAAGATCACCTTTGGAGACTATTTTAAAGGAACAAACTTTGGGAAACAATGGACTTAATCATTCAGTGTTCATTTGGAAGCATTCATCATACTATATGACAGAGAGTATATAATGGTGAACAAAAAGCAGACACAGTCCTTGCCCTCTATACAGTATATAGATTGTAGTTTAAGGCACCATGAGAATGGACATAGGAAGACACTTTCCACAAGCCTACACTAACCAAAGTGGTGTCCAGTCTACTTCAACTTCAAATTTTCCTTTTGCAATGAGTATGTACCAATCAAAATTCACTTTGGGACCAATAAGAATATTTTTCTTGATGTAGCTAAACCCAATTTATCGGGAAACTAATAATATCTCTTGATCTAATATTATTGGCCAGATGTTTAAAAATCTTCTCAGATTCAGAAAAGGAATTTTTTTGAATCAATGGGTTTGAAAACTAGGGATAAGGATGTTCCTTGATTTGTAAGAACAAGAAAATATATTAGGGGGTTGGAAGGACAGTTAATCTACAAACACTTATTGAACATCTACTTTGTATCAGGTATTGGGGATAAAGATAAAGGAGACAAAAATCTCTCCCCTCAAGTTGTACAGAGTCTACAGAAAGGCAAATGTAACAAATATTACCATTCAATACAATGAATGCCATAGTAAAAGAGTAGTACTGGACCAAAGAGGGGACACCCAAACCTGTGGGAGGTGGGGAAGAGGCAGTAAAGGGGCAGAGAAATATAATGCTTAAATTGAGTCTTAAGTGTTGGATATGTTTAAGGAGTCAGAAAATGATGCTGAGAGGAAAGAAGAGGTCCCCAAGTATGAAATGCAGGCTGGCATTTCTTTTCCTCCTTATTCATACTGGTTCAATGATTTTCTATCACCACATTTCCTACAGAGATGGATTATAAATTCAAGTCTTCAATTATGATGCCTACACAGAGCGCCTCTGAATCTTAAACTGCAGCCCTGACTTCTCTCCTGAGCCCAGTGGATGGATCCAACTCTTTGTGGTTATTTCCACTTGGAAATCTTACTGTCACCTCACCCTGTTTACCTCAAACTAGGTAATAGTAACAGATCACTTCACAAGTGTTCCTGATTTCAATCTTCCCTTCTTTTAATCCAGTTTATACATTGCAACTGAGCTAATGCTCCTAAAAGAGACTGCAGTATTCCTTCTACTATGTGGCAGCATCCAGATTTTCTAAGCTGATCTGCAACAAACCTCCTTGTCCTACTCAGGACAGGTCACCGGCATACTGAATAAATAGGAGCAGAGGCAGGAAGCTTGCCTCTGACAATTGACTGGCATGACTTTGGGCAAATAATAGCCTGGCAGGACTGAGTAAAAATTGCATGACAATGTATGGCCCCAGCACATAGTCCCCCTCAATAAGGAAGGCTTAATTGCGAAATTTTGTGTGTTCCTGCCCTTTGTTCTTTGCATATCCTGCTTCTCCAATGGGAGTTCAAGCCTCATCTTGCTTGTGTAACTTTTTCCAAACACTCTGGGCCTAGAGTGACTTCTGCTTTTTCCAAACTCCTAGAACTTTTACTGCTAGCTCAGGCTAGCTCCTCCATATAATCCTAGAGGCCTCCCTTGGAAAGCTAGAAGTCACTGCAAGAGTTCATTTGGTCCCATCACCTGCTAGCAGGAGATTCCTCTCTCTTTACTGATAAACCAAGGCTATCTCATATGCAGTCCTGAATATTCACTAATTTTCTGTAAGTGTATATTCCATGTTAACATGAAATATATATGTAGAGTATATGAAAAATAGGTATTCTGTATGTGCATATTTTCTTTCCAACTACTGCATAAATTCTTCAAGAACAAATATTTCTCCAATTTTTCCCATAGTATCTAAACAAAATATGTACTTGATTAGTATTTAACTGACTTTAAGTATCTTTAGATTGGAGTTAAATTATTGATCAAAATCTCCAAATCTGGAAAAATGGATGCATCAATTTGTCATGGTGGAAAGAAACCACAAGTCAAGCCTGGAAGGAACTCAATTAGCTTGTATCTCACTTTCATGTCTTTGGTCAGTAAAATAAAACCACTCCTTTTATTTAAATATCCTCTTGGGCCTTCTATTGAAATGGTTAAGAACTGGCTCTGGAAGTGTGGCTGTCCACAGGCTTTCATGGAAATGTGTGTCTGTCCCTGAACTCTGAGGTACTTTTGGTTCCAAATATGTGCCTGTGTTCCCTTAGCCTAATGGTGCCGAGTGAGGGCAAGAGGAACCTATGGAAATGAAGCATGAGCCTGGAGTATAAGAATAAGGATTAGATTACGAGGGGAAAGAGAAGGCAAAGAAGGAAGGACAGTGCTCTCCACAGTCTAAAGTCGAGGCTCCATAGCTAAAAACTGGTCTGGTGCAAAGGCTGTGGCGGGTGAAAATGCTGACTTAATTGAAACAATATGCCATGAGCACAGCTCATAAAGCCATGCTCCCACTTCAGCTTCTGCTGTCCTTCCAGAGCACTCTCTGTGCCAAGAAAAAGCCTCAGGACTGTCCAGGTCCACACTTATTTCACATCCAGCCATCCCACCAGGGGAGCCTCAACACACTGTGTCCTATCAACCCCCAGGATACACCAGTCACAGCCCCAGCCAGCTGACTAAATTCACCAAGTACACACAAGTGTTCACAAAGGACAAACATACAAAGGACCATTCCTTCAAGTTTAGAAGTAGCTATTTTTTTATTATTTTTTTTTTAATTTATGATAGTCACACAGAGAGAGAGAGAGGCAGAGACACAGGCAGAGGGAGAAGCAGGCTCTATGCACCGGGAGCCTGATGTGGGATTCGATCCCGGGTCTCCAGGATCGCGCCCTGGGCCAAAGGCAGGCACCAAACCGCTGCGCCACCCAGGGATCCCTAGAAGAAGCTATTCTGCCTAAGTCATACAAACACAGGAAGTTAGGCAAAATGGGGAGGCAGAGGAATATCCTCCAAAAGAAAGAAGAAAACAAAACCTCAGAAAAAAGAATTAAATGAAACAGAAATAAGCAATATGCCTGATAAAGACTTCACAGCAATGATTGCCAAGAGGCTTACCAGGCTGGAGAGAAGAATGGAAGAACTTAGTGAGAACTTCAACAAAGAGATAGAAAATATTTAAAACATTGTAACAAAGCCATGCAGATAGAAACCATAAGCTCATATTTACACTTCAGTGTAAACATAAAATATCAGAAGTAGTCTTGATATGAAATTAATTTATTTTTGAGGCATGATATTCCCACAAGTGGCTTGCAGTCCTGACACTCAACTTTCTGGAGCAATGGTTTTTTGGTTCTTTGCATTGTTTGGTTTGGTTTGGTAGGGGGAAAACAGATGATGAGATAGAGTAGACAAAGGTTAAAATATTAATATAGGTATGAAAAATAAAAAAAATCTTTCTCCAATGTGAAAACTTTTATTTGAAAAATTATATATCTCTATATAAACGAGATAGACACATGATATTTCCACATTGCCTTAAAGCAAGAAATTTAGAGTTGTAAGAAACAATATCCTGAAATCATCTCACTGGGTTTCATACCCACAGTAACTACAGTTCTCCAAGCTATATTCAAGACCTGACAGAGGGGAACAAATACAGGGCTTCTCTAGATCTAGGAAAATACTTCTTCCTTTATTTGTTATCTTTTGTTTTTATTTTGTCCATTTAAGCTATTTTTACTCATTAAGATATGTTTTTTACGTATTACTTTAAGACAAAGGTCAAATCTGACTCGTTGCCCTCTTCTTACGACAGTCACAGTTTGTTTCTTCCAGTTGAAAATGTTTTTCCCACATGGTGTTTGCACTCTGAGGGGAACATAGAATAATCAAATCTGAGCAGGCCAACAATTTTCCTATGGAGAGCAGAATGCCAGAGAATGAGTGCCAGAGAGTGCAATAACATGCACTTGTTCTTTCAAAGTGGCACACAGGATGCATCAGCAGATTCCAACTAGTGTGGATTTCAGAACATCTTGGAATAAACATCATCAGTTTCTCCAGTCAATCCTACCATGTCTCAGCCTTGCTCCTTTTAACTTGCAGATGTTGCCTATATTGTGATGTAAACTCCTATTCATTCAAATGCCAATTATTCACATTTGTGAAAGTTCTGATAGGGATGGACTGACATTTAACTTTTTTTTAACAGAACAGCTTTGTTGAGATATATTCATATACTATAACATTCACTCATTTCAAGTGTTCAAGGGTTTTTAGTATACTCAGAGTTGAACTATCATAATAAGCAATTTGAGAACATTTTCATCACCCTAGAAGGAAACCAAATACCCATCAGCAGTCCTCCAGCTCCTGTCCCAACCATATCCCTAGCAACCACTCTACTTTCTGTTGCTGTAGATTTGCCTGTTTTGATAGTTCACATAAATAGAATCATTTTGTGTATGATTTCTTTTGTTGAGCATAATATGTTCAAAGTTCATCTATGGGAAAGCATGTGCCAGTATTTCCTTTTAATAACTGAATAATATTCCATTTTATGGATTATGCTACATTTTATTTATCCATTTTTCAGTTGATAACATTTGAGTTGTTTCTACTTTTTGGCTACTATGAATAATGCTACTATACACATTTGTGTGCAAGTTGTATGTGGACATGTTTTCACTTCATATCTAGGAGTAGAATTTCTGGATCATATGAAAACTTTATGTCCAATCTTTTTTTTTTGTAGTTTCAGAAATAGAATTTAACGATTCATCATTTACATATAACACCCAGTGCTCATCACAAGTGCCCCCTTAATGCTCATCACCCATTTAACCTATCCCTCTACCCACCTCCCTTCCAGCAACTCTCTCTTTGTTCTCTTTTCTTAACTGTTCTCACAGTTAAGAGTCTGTGTAATGGTTTGCCTCCCTCTTTTTGTTTCTTCCCCCATGTTCGTCTATTTCTTTTTTTTATGTTCATCTATTTCAAAAACTTTATGTCCAATCTTTTGAGGAAGTGTCAGATTATTCTGACATTTATCTTCTTATCTATATAAGCAAGTTTTGTAAACAAATTCGAATGAAAAGTGCAAAAAGAAAAAGGGAATATTCTGCTGCTTTTCTAAAATAATTTCCAAACATAGCCTTTAAGTCAGATTAAAACATGTTGAATCCCTCCTTATGAAAGACTGTTCTTGCTGTGCTGATAACACATGCATTCAGGCTTTCTCCTTGGCTTATGGCCTTTATTTACCAACAAAAATGGTATCTTTTAGTCAATCCTCTTCTTCTGTTCATAAGTTGGGTCAGCCATGGTTGCACCATCTAAGAGATACTTGTTTCAGTTGTACCTTCCTATACAGGGACAGACCTTGCTCCTCTGAGTTGGATCTGACTTCATCAGAGGGCAATCAGATCGCCCCTCAACTTCCCCTAGGGCAGCATGAACCTTCGCCATTTCTCACGGAGATAGAGTCAAAGTAAAGCAGCCTACCACTTCTGGAAATTCACCCATAGTTCTCGCCTGGCGTGCTGAATGGAGGCCACCCAGACTGTCTTCTAGAATAGAATTTGACGACTTTGCCAGACCAAGTGAAACAGATCCACAATAGAAAGACTCCAGGAAAAACAGCAGAGTGTAACCTCGTTGTGCTGAGAGTCTGGTATACTGCTCTTTATGAGCACTGTCAAAAGTAGGAGGGGATAACCCCAGCTTTTCATTTTGTGAAATTCACCCTCCACATCTACTTGACAACATTATAAAGAAGCAGATTCTAGTGCCTGGATCTTTAACTAATATGTAATAAACATAGAGGTACAATTATAAATGTCAGCCCTGTAATCTCTGATTTTATTAAAGCTACTGATCACTTTTTTCCCTCTAGTAAAATATATCAATAATATAATCACATGGGGAGAAAAACTCCAACCTCCATTTTTTATAATTATCAAATATTTTAGGACTCTTTTCTAAAAAATAGTCAATAGTTGGGGCATCTGGGTGGCTCGATTGGTTAAGCATCTGACTCTTATCAGCTCAGGTCTTGATCCCAGGGCCATGAGTCGAAGTCCCATGGTGGGCTCCACACTGGGCATGGAGCCTATTTAAATAATATTTTTTAAAAAATCCAATAGTCAAAAAAAATAAAAATAAAATAAAAATAAAAAAATAAAAAATCCAATAGTCAAGGTAAATGGTAATGGGGGGCATGGAAATCTGACTTTGGGGAACAGTATGCATGAAAATATGTATCTCAAAAGTTCAATGTGGAACGTAGCACCACTACAACTGAAAAACAGTAATTCTGCTGCTCTCAAATACCCAAGATGTGGCCACAAAATCTGTCTTTCTCTAAAGTCTGTCTGGATCAATGCCTTTTGTCTCCTTTGAAAATATTACTTTGTGTACTAATCTTTATTTTAACCACTTTGTCATCATCATGGGATAAACACAATAGAGTTTCCCAAATGAATCTGGGAGGTTGGGGTTGTCTAGATAAAACATGACTGACTGTTTGGCAGACAAATGCTCACAACGGGCCTGCTCTCATGATCTTTGTGTTGGCAAACAATGCTGTAGTATAACTTGGTTTGGGGAACTTTGTATAAAAATAGGACCCTTGACTTAAGATACAGTGCAAACAAACTGACTTCCTAAAACCCTCAATGGGTATGTGGTGAATGAGTGCTTAGATGCAGACTCTTCTTTATAAAACCAAATTTACTTGAAAGGTAATGTTTTTCTCTTCTCTAATTTTCATGATATGTAGGGAGCCCAACCCCCACCCCTCTACCAAATACTTTAGTTATTGTCCAAATTCCTGTAGAATCCAAAGGGAAGACGGTATTCAACTACTGAGGGGCTTTGAATAAAATGAGATGTCTGTGAGGCCAGTTAGATTGTCAGTGGCCAAAAGTATGCATAAATTAGAAGTAAATGAAAATGATTAATAGAAATTTGCAGGGAGCAATCTTTTTATTTTTTTTTAAGATTTTATTTATTTATTCATGAGAGACACAGAGAGAGAGAGAGAGGCTGAGACACAGGCAGAGGGAGAGGAAGCAGGCTCCATCCAGGGAGCCCGATGCAGGACTCGATCCCGGGACTCCAGGATCATACCCTGGGCCGAATGCAGGCACCAAACCGCTGAGCCACCCAAGATCCCGGGGAGCAATCTTTTTAACTAATTCTGCTTCCATTATACAAGTACAAATGCCTTTTCTGGTGACTTTAGAAGACTTAAAAAATTACTGTACTATACATAAATTTAATGAAAATAAAAGCAGTGCCTTTTGTTATAGTGTACAAAGGAATAAATTCTATGATTTCTTTTAAAAAGTAATTTCCACTGATGAACTATTGTATATGTGGCATATGCACAAACAATAAAAAGAGCTGGTGGCTAGATATACAAAACAAGGTCATTTTTCTGATCCCACAGAAATGACACCTGGGGAGTAGAATAAATATTGTTTACTTGAATTCATATCTTTCATTGAAATAATACTGACATCTATATACAGCTGACCTGTGAACAGTGCAGAGTTAGGGGCACTGACCTGCCACACAATAAAAAATCTGCATATAATTTTTGACTCCACAAAAACTGAACTACTATAGCCTACTCTTGACCAGAAGCCTTAGTGAGAACATAAAGTCAATTAACACCTATTTTGTATAATACATACTATATACTGTATTCTCACAATAAAGGAAGCTAGAGAAAAGAAAGAAAATGTTAAAAAAAATCACAAGGAAGAGAAAATACATTTATAGTACTATACTATAAAAAATCCGTGTGTAGGGACATCTGGATGGCTTAGCAGTTGAACATTTGGCTTTGACTCAGGGCATGATCCCAGGGTCCTAGGATCGAGTCCCACATAAGGCTCCTTCAATGGAGCCTGCTTCTCCCTCTGCCTGTGTCTCTGCCTCTCTGTGTGTGTGTCTCATGAATAAACAAATAAAATCTTGAAAAAAAAATCTGTGTGCAAGTGGACCCATGAAGTGTAAACCAAAGGTTTTTCAAGTGCCAACTGTATTAACAGTTTCTTAAAAAATGTAGAACATATACCTTTTTGAAAACCATGATTATCTTTTGAGGATGGAGTGTTATAGCAGACATCTACATCCAAAAATATACATTTCTAAACTAATCAGAAAAAAAACACTGTGAGTTAAAAAATAACTCTGGTGTGAGAGATTTTCTCTGAGGCTGGGTTGAGGAAAAATATGTTCTTCTTATTGTTGTTTACAGTCTAAACAGAGAAACAAATACAACAGAGCTTGTCTTGAAGGCGACCTGCAGTGCCATGTAGAACTACTATAATAAAGCTTCCTCAGTAAACTCACATAGGGGTTCCCATATTGGGATGTTTTTCTAGAATGTGGGTAAAACCACTATGCAGGTGCCACTATGCAAATGCAGGTGCGCCACTCAGATCTCCCCTCCATACAGAATCAACTATGACCCATCCCACCCCCAGCCACTGCACTTTCGGGATCTCCAAGTGTTCCTGCTGAGGCCACCCTGTCTTGGGTCTGCTCGCAGCCAATGACTGAGCATAGCGGGGACAGTAGATCAAGATCACTTCCCAACATGGAACACTTCTAACAGGCCACCTCTGCTCTCAGGCTTCCCATCAGTGTGGCTGAGACCATCTGGAACTGCACTGTAGTCTGAGCTTCTCCTACCCAGCCCTTTCTTCCTCCTCTCTTTTTATAGGTGTCAGACCTGTGTAGTCTGAAGGCTCTCTCTGGTCATTTTGGCTTCCTCACTCCATTATCCTTCACAGACATTTCCACTAATAAATCATTCACAGTTTTAATACTGTCTTGGTGTCTGCCTTCCAGAGGACTCAAATAAATGCAGACATCTTGGGCCCCAGTCGACATTCCTGTGGGAAAATGGGATCCTGAGCTAACCCTGAAATACCTATAGCACACACAGAGATTTTTAAATGAGAATGTCTGGACCATAATATCCAAACACCTTGTGTTCTCCTGTTCAGACCTGGCTTCCCCTCTCTACTGTAAAGCAGTTCACAGAACCTTGATATTAACTCTGGTTTAGGTCCAGCCAGCACACATCTTCTTTTTAAAAAACTGTATCCCCCCCAAAAAAATAAAATAAAAAACTGTATCCCCAGAAATTATGTAACACTTTGAAAGTAATATTGTTATTGATACTATTACTAAAAAACTTTGAGATATTTTTTATGATTTAAAAAAACTTTCACTTCTATAGTTTCATTTATCTTCTTTTATTCTCATGTCAAATATGTATACTATGTAAATCATTTATTAATAGAATATGTAGGACACCTGGGTGGCTCAGTTGGCTATGTGTCCGGCTCCTGATTTTGACTAAGGTCCTGATCTCAGGGTTGTGGGACTGAGCCCTGCACTGGACTCCATGCTAGCTAAGTGTGCAGCTTGCTTGAGATTCTCTCTCCTTCTGCCTCCCCCACCTCCCTCTCTAAAATAAATAAATACATATATTTAAACATACATACACATATACATACATATATACACATATATACAAATATATGTGTATATATACACACATATATATACATACAATATGTATGTATTTTAAATGAGGCACTTACTGCCTTTACTTGCATTAGGAAACATTAACTACTTAAAGGGACAATGCTGACATTGAATAAAGTATTAATGAAATTATAAGAACTTTCTCTTTATTCATTGTGGCAAAATACACATAAAAATTACCATCTTAGGGGATCCCTGGGTGGCTCAGCGGTTTGGCACCTGCCTTTGGCCCAGGGCGCGATCCTGGAGTCCCGGGATCGAGTCCCACGTCAGGCTCCCGGCATGGAGCCTGCTTCTCCCTCCTCCTGTATCTCTGCCTCTCTTTCTCTCTATGTCTACCATAAATAAATAAATAAATCTTTTTTAAAAAATTACCATCTTAACCTTTCTTAGGTATACAGTTCAGGAGTGTTAAATACACTCATATTGACCGGCTTATTTCATTAAGCACAATGTCCTCAATGTTTACCCATGTTGTAGCAGGTGAAGGACTTTTTAAGAAACTCCTTCATTGGCTTCCAGGGACATCATTCCTTCTTGGTTCTGTTCCCACCTCTAAATCATCTTTTCACTCCATTTTACTGGATCATCTTCTTCCATCCACGTCTTTAAAGTAGACATTCTCCAGAGTTCTGTCTTTGGCCCCTCATCCTCCTGGTAGGTGATCATATCCACTCTTCATGTTTTTCACCATCATATATGTTCTGGTCACCTCCTCTCCTGTGGACTTCATACTCACATCTGACTGACGGCTGAACACTTCTACCTCGGTACCAGAGGACCTGTGGTAGGCTGATAACAGCCCCCAAAGAGATCAATTCCAAATTCCTGGAACCTGTAAATGTTACCTTATTTCAAAAAAGAATCTTTGCAGACATTAAGGATTCTGAGATGAGATTATCCCAGACTACCTGGGTGGTCCCTAAATATAATCACAAATGTTCTAATAGGGGAGAGGCAGAGAGAAATTCGACAAATGCACAGAGAAGAAGGCAATGTGACTACAGAGGCAGATGGAAGTGAGGGGGCCCAAACCCAAAGAATGCGAGCAACCACCAGAAGCCAGAAGAGGCAAGCCACAGATTCTCTCCTAGAATCTCTAGAAGAGACTAACATCCTAACATCTTAATTTTGGCTTAGTGAAAACTGATTTTGAATTTTTGGCTTCCCAAACTATAAGAGAATAAATTTCTGTTGTTTTAAAAAACAAAGCTTATGATAATTTATTTTGGCAACGACAGGAAACTGAGAGTGCTGTATTAATTACCTAGAACTACTGTAACAAAGTACCACAAACTGCAGGACCTACACAACAGAAACTTGTTCTCTCATGGTTCTGGAGGCTAGAAGTCCAAGGTCCAGGGATCAGCAGGATTGATGCCTTCCGTGGGCTGTGATGGACAATCTCCTCCATGCCTTTCCTAGCTTCTGGTGGTCTGCAGGCAACTGCTGGTGTTCCTTGGCTTCTGACGCATCACCTGATCTCTGCCTTCCTCTTTACATGGTGTTCTCCCTCTGTGGATGTCCTCTGTGTCCAGACTGCCCCTCTTTGTAAGGACATCAGTCATATTGGATTAGGGCCCACCCTAATGACTTCATCTTAACTTAATCTGCAAAGACTCCATTTCCAAATAAGGCCATAACCACAGGTACTGGGGGGTTAGGACTTTAGCATCTTGAGGGGACACAATTCAACACATAACTTGTCTATTCTCTAATTCCTCAAAATTCATGTCCTTCCCACATGCAAAATACACTAACCTTATCACGACATCCTCCAAAGTCTTAATCATTCCAGTACCAACTCAAAGTCCCATTTCTCATCATCTAAATCATCCAAATTAGTTATTGGTGAGACTTGGGTTAAGATTCATCTTGGAGCAAAAAATTCCTCTCCAGTTGTGAAACTGGACAACTGGTTATCTCCTTCCAAAATACAACAGTGGCACAGGGATAGGATACACATTCCCATTCCAAAAAAAAAAAAAAGAGTAAATGGGAAGGGGAAAAGGGAGACTATGTTATCCCAAGGAAGTCAGAACAGTAGTAGGGTCAATTCCATTAGACTTTGAGGCTTGGGAATAATCCTCTTTGGTTTGATGTTCTGTCCTCCAGGCCCACCAAGATGGCAGCCCCAAACCCTCAGCCCAAGGGAGCAGCTCAGCCCTCTGCAACCAAGGAGGTTGAGCCCCCGATCGTGCCTCAGGAGCCACGGTGGTGGTAGTAGACCTGCTGACCTCTGAATTGCCTTCAGAGTCATTTTTTCCTTTTCTTGAAGGATAACACACATTCATGGCCAAATAGCTCCTCTGACCCATTTCCTTCCTACAGAATCCTAGAAGTCTAACAGCCTTCCCTCATTTCACCCCATCTCTGGCCCCTTTAGTCCAGTGGCAGTATTCCTGCTGAGATGGTTGACACCCTAGATGTCCTCTGCACAGTACATTTTCTTGCTTTTTTCTTTCTTTTTTTTTCTTTTTTCTTTTTTTTACAATATAGATAGAGAATTTTCCAAATCTTCAGGTCCTGTTTCTTTTATGCTTAACAATCCCTTCTTCAACTGATCTCTGTCCTCTCACAGTTTGCTATAAGCAGCAAGGAGACACTAGGTCATGCTTTCAACACTTTCCCAGAAATCTCCTCAGCTAAATATCCATGTTCATCATCTACAGTTCTACTTTCCAGCCAAGAGAACACAGTCAACCAAGTTCTCTCCCACTTTGTTACAAAGATCACCTTTCCTCCAGTTTCAAATAACATTTTTCTCATTTCCATCTGAGTACTCGCAAGAAGCAAGAAGCACCTTTAGCATTCATATTTCTAGCAACAATCTGTGCATAACGACTTACATGTTCTCTAAGGAAATGGACGCTCTCTATGGCTCTCCTGTAGTCCTCACCAGAATCACCTTTAACATCCACATTTCTACCAAAGTCTCTTCAAGGCAATCTAGCAAGTGCCACAAAACTCCTCCAGTCTCTACCCATTACTCAATCCCAAAGCCACTTCCATATTTTTAGGAATTTTACTACAGCACCATACTTCCTGGTACTAAAATCTGTATTAGTTTCCTAGGGCCACTGCCATAACAAAGTATCAAAGACTGGGTGGCATAAGCAACAAAAACTTATTCCCTCATAGTTCTGGAGGCCAGAAGTCCAAAATCAAAGTATCTACAGGGCTGGTGCCTTCTGAGGGCTGTGATGGAGAATCTCCATGACTGTCCTAGCTTCCAGTGGTTTTCTGGCAATCTTTCGTATTCCTTGGCTTCTGCTTCATCACCGTAATCTCTGCCTTCACTTTCACATGATATTCTTCCTGTGTGCATGTCCTTTGTATCCAAATCTCCTCTTTATGAGGACACCCATCATAACTGGATTAGGGCCCACCCTATTGATATTTTTATTATCTTCAAAGGCCCCATTTCCAAATAAGGTTATATCCATAGTACTAGGAGTTAGACTTCAACATCTTTTGGGGGGACCATAATTCAATCCATAAATACCTCAAATCGAGCATATACAAAATACAATTATTTACCCTCCTTCCAAAAAGCACTGTTACTCTTCTGACACTCCATTTGTGAGATGGCAACACCACCACCACTGACCTATTCAGAAGTCTTATTAGAGTTATCCCTGATGCCTGTTTTCCTCTAAACTCCATGCTAAATCCTGCCTATTTTACCACCTAGGTATTTATGTATGCATTTTTAATATCAATTGTATTTTATTTAACCCAGCATGTCCAAATCCAAAATATTATTTCAATATATAAGAAAATTTTTAGATGAAATTGTTTTTTTCATATTTATTTATTTTTAGTATAATTAATGTATAGTGTTATGTCAGTTTCAGTTGTATACATACTGAATCAACAATTCTATATTAATTAGTGCTCATCACGATAAGTGTATTCTTAATCTCCATCACCTATTTCACCCATCCCTCCACCTACCTTCCATCTGGTAACCATCAATTTGTTCTCTATAGTTAGGAGTCTGGTTTGTGCCTCTTTTTCTTTATTCATTTGTTTTGTTTCTTAAATTCCACATCTGAGTGAAATCATATGATATTTGTCTTTCTCTGACTTATTTCACTTAACATTATATTCTCTAGTTCCATCCATATCATTGCAAATTGCAAGATTGCATTCCTTTTTATGGCTGAATAATATTCCAGTGTGTGTGTATGTGTATATATATATGTATGGATGGATATATATACATGGATGTACATATGTATATGTGTGTATATACATGTATATACAGACACACATACACACAGTACATCTTTATCCAATCATCAATAGATGGACACTTGGGCTACTTCCATATCTTGGCTATTGCAAATAGTGCTGCTATAAATATAGGGTGCATGTATATCTTTGAATTACTGTTTTTGTACTCTTTGTGTATATACCCAGGAGTGCCATTGCTAGATTATAAGGTAGTTCTATCTTTAACTTTTTGGGGAACCTCCATACTGTTTTCCACATTGGCTGCACTAGTTTGCATTCCCATTAGCAGTACACAAGGGTTCCTTTTCTCCAAATCCTCGCCAACACCTGTTGTTTCTTGTGTTTTTTATTTTAGCCATTCTGACAGGTGTGAGGTGATACCTCATTGTGGTTTTTATTTGCCTTTCCCTGATGATGAGTGACACTGAGCATCTTTACATGTGTCTGTTGGCCATCTGGAAGTCTTCTTTGGAGAAATTTCTGCTCATATCTTCTGCACATTTTAAAATTGGATTATTTGGTTTTTGGGTGTTGAGTTGCATAAGCTCTTTATATATTTTGGATATTAACCCCTTACTGAGTATATCATTTGCAAATACCTTCTCCCATTCAGTAACTTGATTTTCTGTTTTGTTGATTATTTCCTTTGCTGTACAAAATAACTTTTTATCTGCCTAAGTATTTATTTATTTATTTATTTATTTATTTATTTATTTATTGAGAGAGAGAGAGAGAGAGAGAGGCAGAGACACAGGCAGAGGGACAAGCAGGCTCCATGCAGGGAGCCCGACATGGGACTCCATCCCAGGTCTCCAGGATCACACCCAGGGCCGCAGGCGGTGCCAAACCGCTGCACCACAGGGGCTGCCCTATTTATTGATTTTATCAGCATCGCTCAATATCTCCAGCTGAAGTCATTAGGTTAAGGGCTCCTGCAACAAACCTTTAACTGATCTCCCACCCTCTAGTCTTGCACTTCTCATATTTGCCCTCCTTTCTTCTGAGCTCCCTGACTATATGAACTATATCTCGTTCATCCCACTGGCCTCATACAGAACCTATAGAAGACACTCAAGTAGAAGACACTCACTCAGAAAATGCTGACCAGTGAACTCATTCAAGAAACTGTGTTATAAGCAACACTGAAACTATACCATTTGAGGTCTTCTTTAGGATTTAGAAATAAATTCTCCTATTGAAACAAATGTTATGATAGTACTTCTGAGAGTGGAATTTTACCAACCCTTTGGTAAAGGGTACATCCTAAGTGTTAGTTAAGATGGTGTCTTATACACCATAAGCTGAAAAGATAGTTACATCATAAAGGAAAGATATCACCTTGGGCTTTGTCACTCACAGTGTCTTGCTCTCCCTTCAGCATCTGTAATATCTGCCCATCGCTCTGATTAGGCACTTTATTACCTACTGCCTTACACTCTTCTCTATTTTTTAAAAATTGTGTCTGACACCTAAGTTGCTTGAGAAAGAGAGCAATGCCTCATATTTCTGAATGCCCCTACTATTTGTGGTCTAGTGTTAAAAAGAAGAGATATGGGCATTGATCATCATTCATACAGATTGTGTTAGAAAGGTAAGAGCAACTTTGTGCACCATTGTTTCCAGGATATATGATTTATTCATGAGAAAGAGAGAGAGGCAGAGACACAGGCAGAGGGAGAAGCAGGCTCCCTGTGGGGAGCCCAATGCAGGACTCAATCCCAGGATCCCAGGATCACACCCTGACCCGAAGGCAGATGCTCAACCACTGAGCCACCAAGGCGCCCCTTATATGTTATTTTAGATTAGAGACTGGGTTCTGAAAACAGACAGACTTGGGTTTCAAATTTCTTCCACCTACTAGCCTATAACATTGGGTAATTTATACAAACTCTTGAAGCCTCAGCTTTTGTATCAATAAAATGGGATCCCTCCCTTTAGTATCTCTTTTATAGGACTATCATAAGGATTTGCTCAGATAAGCCATGTAAAGTATAACAGTGCCTGGTACATATACGCACTCATGGAACCGTGGTTATCAACACCAATATTATTTTTTATTCAAGTTCTAGAAACTTCCTCTTTGGCAGCAGTGTCTTCCTCCCCCTCACCACCACCATCAAAGAACATTTCTTAAGAATTTTGGAAATCTTGTGCTTCCAGGTGTTGGCTCTGGCAGGATTCTGTGGGAGGGCAGACCAGCTGATACTACCACTGACAAAACCAAAAATTTTCTCAGTCCAAGCAAGGATCCAAAGATTGGATCTCCAGGACTAACTTACAGGTTTGTTTGTTTTTTAAATTACTGTGTTCTGCCAATATGGCTTTTTGCTTTGTATTTCTCTTCCACTGAACTTAACATCTGTTTCTTATGCCACACAGGCACCTAAGGGCCTTAGAACCAAATTCTTCTAACAGGAACACAGGCTCCTTTAGCAAGGGTAAGGACACTGCCCTTGTCCCACCAAACAGTGCCACTCAGAGGCTCACCATCAGAAATCCTAACCCATGGGAAACTGAAGCTAATATATTCAAAACACATCACTCTAAAAAGCAGCAAGAAACTAGAGGGTTTATTATTATTATTATTATTATTATTATTATTATTATATACTGCCAAATCCATCTTTTGATAAACAGTGAACTGCTGAACAATAGAGAGAGAGGTCTCTGGAATTTGGTGGTTTACTCCCCCTACCTTCCCCTACTTAAAAGTGATGGTAAATTTAGCCAGCAAGAATTCTGAATCACTCTTATATGATCAATGTCACCATGCTTATTCTGGACATCAGTAAGGACAGGAATATGCTAGGAAACAAAAGCACAAGATCTATATCTGGCCACGTTGGAGAGCTCTACAATTTGCGAATTAATCAAGAAAGGAAAGAAGGGAAAAAGAAAAGGAAGAAAGAAGAAGAGGAAAATTATTAGGCCTTTTCTCCCTTACCCCCAACACACCTGAATAGCACAGACCAAACACCTGAGCATCCCCCACCTCACTCTATCCCTTACACTTACATCAGCAAGCCCAGTAAGCTCTGTCTATACACCCCAAGCCCTATTACTTCTCAAGGACTACCATTCCAGTCAAAGATACCATTACCTTTCATCTGGTCTCCTAACACATCTCCTCAGGTTTCCCTGCTTCCACACTTACCTCCACACCCTCCATACCCACTAATCACTTTTTCATAAAGGAACTATCTTATGAGATGCAATTCAGACCACGTCACTTCTCTACCTGAACCCTACAAAGGTTTTCCAAGACTCCAAAATCTTCCCCATGAACGCCAGGTCTTAACATATTCTAGGCCCTCCCACTTCTTGACCTTATCTCCTCCACCTCCCTGTCATTTTATTCTAGCAACATCTGGCTTAGTTTTGTTCCTAGAACACTCTAGGCTGTTTCCACCTCAGGTCTTCTTACTTATCATACCCTCAGGCTATAATGCTTCCCCCCAATCACAGCATCCATCATCATTTCATCTCTATCACTGTTCCTTTTTTTAATTATTTTATTCATTTATTCACAAGAGAAACAGAGAGAGAGAGACAGAGAGACAGAGAGACAGAAGGAGAAGCAGGCTCCATGCTGGGACCCTGATGTGGGACTCCATCCCAGGTCATCTCCCTAGTCTTCCACCCTGTTTTTTCTCCATGGCATCTGTCACTATTTGAATGATTTTGTCATTAGATTATTACCTATCCCCTCAACCTACCTGGGGACAGGTGCTTTCTATCTGTTCTCCACTGTACTCCCAAAGCCAAAACAGAGTCTGGCACATAATAGATATTCAATAATATCTCAATAAATAAATGTGGGGCCAGTGAGATTGGCCAGAAAGGGTTTCCTATATTCAGGATTTTTAGTTTTATTTTCAAAGAGATGAAGGATATATATGTTGGCTGGAATCATACTTGAAGATCCTGATGTTCCTGATCTTACCATGTCCAAGTGCCCCCATGACCCCAAAGGCAGGGCCACCTTTTACAGTCACAGACCACACATCATCATTCAGATGGTACTTGGGAGCCAAACAGAAACAATGTAAAAAAATCACAGTTTCCCATTCCATGACTGTG
This sequence comes from Nyctereutes procyonoides, assembly GCF_905146905.1. Taxonomy (NCBI): domain Eukaryota; kingdom Metazoa; phylum Chordata; class Mammalia; order Carnivora; family Canidae; genus Nyctereutes; species Nyctereutes procyonoides. The sequence continues at coordinate 40,324,794 of NW_026575044.1, forward strand.
TGATAGATAAACAGAAAGCTACACTGGAAGATAAACAGAAATATAAGGCACCATGATGCCAAAATGTTATTTTGAAAAAGAAAGCACAACCTATTTTAAACGACATAATACTTAAGTGTATCAGGCATACCCAGGCAGGGTGTGAAATCAGACCATATGTCAGCCCTCAGGTGGGATTACGAAGCACGTGGCTGAAGGCTGACTGGTTTAAGAGGGCCTTGCAATACATTATACAGAGCATTTTTACTACTTTTCTGAATTGAACTTAGCCACAGAATTGAGAGAAAACATCTGACTTCCACATTTACCCTGTCTCATAGAAGTGGGCATGACAACATTAAAATCCAACAGGCACACTGCATCTATACTCCATCCAAATTCTCAATGCAGAACTACACTGTTGGTGTTGTGTTGAAATCTTATTGAAATAAAACATCATTTATTTCTATCTTGCACACTGCTTAGACCTACAACTTTCATACAAAACACAAACCCCTTCCTGGTCAGGAAACCCTGGGGAGTTTGGACCAACAGTGTGCTATGAGCAACTTGTACTCATAAGCCAGGCCCACACAGATGAAACACTTTGCACAAAGACAGAAAAGCTGCCCAAAAACCTCCTCTGGAGAAATACTCAATATTGGCTGGACTCTCCCTTCAGTGCCGGAAACAGCAGAATGACTTCTAAGTTACCAATGATCTGTTCTCCACATCACTGGAGGCTTCCCACACCTCAGCTCAAGAAGGTCACAAACCCACTTTGGGTTAAATGCTCTCACAGCTTACTGGAAACCCACTGATGGCTGATGCAGTGTTTTGAGAATAAACTATGTAATCTTCGAGACTTCCAAAAGGCACATTTTCTCTTCCAACAAAGAGCAGATTCTGACCAAAGTGTGGGTTGTGGGCGGTGGTAACCCCTTGGCTGCTCACCTTTTTGATTATGGAGAGATCCCACATAAGGATGAAAGGCTGTTGGGAAGGCAAGATCAGCTTCCCAGCCAGAAAATAAAAATAAAATGCAGGTGGTAGGTAAGAGCTATGCAGATATGGACACACAACACACAACTCTTGAGACTGCAGTTCCCTCTGCAGTTCTCTGCTCAAGTGGTCAGCCCTGCTGCTTCTCTGAAGATGAACCTGGGAGCACCTTCAAGTTCTTCAAAGTTTCTCCACTTTTTGGCAGCAGTGTTTTCATGGGTGTTTTGTTCAGAAGGTGGTTTGCTCAAGTCCCTGGAAGTTTTTCCCTGGCAAGGATCAGGATGGCTAGGTGACTGCTCTCCCTTAATGAGCCTTAATTAGATGATGTTTAACAGCATGGACTGCCTAGGGAGGCACGCTGACGTGTAGACAAGGAGTGGCTTACCCTGTAAATTAATAGGCCTGACTGGGATTATGGAAGCTAGCTGTGTAAACGCAAATGGAGCCCCCTAAGCCAACAGTCCTTGGCCTGCTGACACAGCTGCACCAGAGTACCCAGTCACTGGAGCGCCAAAGGATATTCAGTTACAGTGAAGAAATCATAACAAAGACAGGAAACAGATCAGCACACTCTGGATTTAACACCCTCCCTGGGGAACTCGGCTGATTTCTAGGCTGCAGATGTTTTTAACTCTGCCTTGAAGAATGTCCATGTCACATGCTCAAGCCAATGGAGTGGAGTACAGTAGTCAAGCAAGACTTACATATTCAGAAAGGGGACCAAAATTATGTTGATTAGAATTCATCTCTGAAATAGAGGTGGAGCAACTGTTAAAAATCCATAAACTCCTTGGGTGGATTTGCTGAGCTGTCAGGAAATGGATGCCCAGCATTTATGTAAAATGAGGTGCAAATGAAGCCAACTAGACTCTTCCATGGAGATCCTGCTGGTCCCGATGTGGGCTTTCTCAGCTGCTTCCTCCTCATTATTCTCAGTACTCTGTACCAAGTAGAGGAGAATGAAAACAAGCCTTCTTCATTCAGCATTTTTCAACATCACTGCCAACAAAAACGGGATCCTTGACTGTTCAGAGTTCATGATTAAGGGGATGGCATATCTTACAGGCAGGATATAGGTCATTTTTCAAAAGTTACAGTAAGTTTGCAGAATTGGAAATTTATCTTTTTAAATTCTTCCGACTGAGTTACATAAATACGTCTAAGGCTGCTTAAAGATGTGGTTTGCCAGAGGTACTGCATTTTCTTCGTAGCAAAAGGACCAGTTGTACTCTGCCAGGAAGAGTTCACGCAAGAGAAGGACTATGGATGTTAGACAAACCTCAAGCCCAAGAGTTGGAAAAAGAGAGAAAAATGTTCAGATCTCTTGTGATTTTTTTTTTGGGGGGGGGGGTCCTATTTGCAGTTATTTTACTCTTCTAAGTTTCCCTTATCTATAAAGTGAGTAATTTTTAAGAATGCTCTCAGAGGACCCTGTCAAGACCAAAAACTCTATCAGTAATTTCCTAACTTAACCTTGAAACAACCTGCTGAGGACATATTTTTGTTTCACTTGTTAAAAAAGCAATGATCATTTTAACTGCTACTGAATGGAGTTTTGTGTTTAACAGACACAGATTTCTGGCAATTTAGAGCAATTTCCTTTCTCCACCTGAGCTTGCAAACTTATTCCAACAACTGAGAAGATGTGAGGGTGGCGGGGGATGAGAGAGGGGAGCAGCTGCCAGAAGTATCTGGGCTGGCCCTCTCTGCAGCCACAGGCATCAGCAGATGGCTGTTCCTGATGGCAAGGACCAACTTTCCGAAGGCAAGCGTTCACTTCTGTGAATGGGAGGCAATTCAGGACAGAGGGGCTGCTAGTGACTTATGTGGCCAGAACCACTGTTGGACAGTTCCACCTGTTAAAAAGCCCCTTATTTTGGACTTCTCTCATCTATGTTCCTATCTGAAGAATTTATGAGCACAGATTTTCTCCCCACATGATCACTCCCTAAGACCTCTTTTCTCAATTAAGCCATTTCTCCCAACTTCCTCTCTACTCTACCACAGCACCTGGGAATTCTCACTTCCAACAGTGGGAACTCAAAGAGTTCCTACTTATTATCTAAATAACTGGAGGATAGAGTTGGATCACCCAGATTCTAATGAGGAGCTTGGATGGATTAGGGACTTAGGGACTTAGGTATGGGTAGAGAAATTCTTAAGAGGTGAAGGATGCCAACAAAACTGACCCTGCCCTGTCAATTTGCTCTAAGTCTGGAAGGTCATATGTCGTCTGTTGTTCTTTGGAGTTACATGGGGCCCTACCACCAACGTCCCCTTTTAAATGAATGACCACCTGGAAAACTGAGCATGCACAGTGCCTGGTACATATTATGGGATGAATTTATAAGTGAAATCATAAATCAGACAGCTTTTCTCACTGGGAGAACCTGACAGGATGAAGGGGCTGAACGCCTAGAGGAAACAGACCAGTGCGTGATACGTAAAACCTGAGTGTGGATAAGAGGGGCATTTGAGATAGCTCTGTCCACCTTAAAACTCTAAGGCCAAGTCCATGTCAGGAGAACTAAACCAGCTTCCTCTGCATTCGTAGGGCATCAAGTATCACCTTTGTGCTAGAATACCTTTGTTTATTCTTTTCTCTACCTTCCAGAAGCTTCATGGAAGTGGAGCCAGGGCCAGGATACAATTTCCGGACTCTCCCATGCCTCTCAGCTATGAGGTAGGACAGTACAGGAGAGAAAATAGATGCTGAGGATCTTCTCAAAGGGAGATCATTGCTCATAAAGTTGGTTCTAAAATCAACCAGGAAACCTAACAAAACTCATGTGTTCGACACACAAATTAGTTTATTGGATCGTCTCTGTCTTAACTATCTTATTTTTCAGTAAATCCTAATGACCTCCCCATACCTCCCAGGGGGAATGCCCTGAGGTTCTTCCTTTAAAGTGGACAAGTGATGAGTGATGATTGATTAACTCGCCAAATCCTTCACTTAAGAACTCATGAACAAAAAGAAGAAAATAGACTCAGCTATTTTGATTTGGCAGTGAGCTCAAGGAAACAACATCAGTAAAACAGTTAAGAATGTTTTTTGACAAGAGACATCATTTACAAACACATGGAATCGCTCTGCTGTCATCCAAGAATAAAATCCGGACTGGCCCCCACCTATTTTTATTCTTCTTTTTCCACAGTCACTTGGGATGGGCCATAGGAGAGATCGGGATTCTTCATTTACTGTATGCCCTAAGGTTTTATGGACTTTGTCTCACCTTTTGAATCCATTCCCCTAACACTGCCCCAAGTTTCATTTTACGCATCAGCAAAAGCCTCAGCCAAAGGGGAAGAAGTTTTCTTCCCATTGGAGTAAAATTCAGGAATTTATCTGTCTTAAGGTCTGGAGTCAAGCTAAATTATGTTACCTGGGGATATTGCCAAAATATAGGTCTGTTCTGTTTTGAATCATGAAACCACTAGTGGTAATCTTATGTCCAGATATTTGAGATTAAAAACACCAGTACATCATGTATGTTTTACAGAAGAGGTTTGCCAAATATGCTATGCCTTCAACATAGCTTTCCTGGTAATCTGAAAACTGACGTTCAACAAAAAAAGGCAAGTGAGAAGCACAGAACTAACTCTATTTATGATGAAGTGTTTTCTACACACAATAGTTGAAAGACCAACCTCCCCCAACATTTCCCCAGTAGTTTGCCACATATATACTGTCCTCTTTCCTTTCTTGGTCTGCAGTGTCCACTGGTCACTGTCTCCTGGGTTACACGACAGAGAGGGGGCATTGCCTGAGACCAGCACATGACTGGGAGAGTCAGTGAAGGAGTTGAACAGTATTCAATTATTACAGGACTTTGTTTTAATATCTTTATGGTCATGTTTCTATTTGTGAAGGCTTTTTCTTATTTTGTTGGTTAGGTGATGAATTAATTTTGAGGAAGGTTGGTTGGTTGGTTGGTCGGTCAGTCAGCTCTCTTTTGCTGAAAGCTGACTCACTGTTCTCAGTCGAGTCGTAGGGCAAATGGATTCGTGATCTTTCTTCAGTGACAGAAACAAAACAAAACAAAAACAAAAAACAAAAAACAAAAACGTGCTAATAATCTGAATCTACCCAAAGGATATTTTTTTCTTTCCCAATAGTTCAAAAAAACAAAGTCTTGAAAATAGAATATAACTGCCTAATAGAAATACAGTAAAAGCCACACATGTAATTTAAAATTTTCTGGTAGCCACATTTTTAAAAAAAGTGAAAAGAAACAGGTAAAGTTATTCTTAACAATATATTTTATTTAATCCAACAGATCTCAAATCTGTACAATCATTTCAACATGTAATTAATATAAAAATTATGTTTTACATTCTTTTTTTTTTTCACATTAAGTTTTCAAATCCAGGTGGGCTTTAGATTCACAGCATATCTCAATTTGAACTAGCCACATTCTCAAGGGCTCAGTAGCTACACAAAGCTCCTGGCTACCACACTGGCAAGCTCAGATAGCACTGTCCTGTACTTTACCAACTTAGGGAGAGGAGAACAGGAAGGTTAATCAGGTCTTCTTTTCCATGTAGTGGGCAACCAAAGCATAGTGTCATGAATAGATATGAAATATAAATATAAATAAAACACCAGCGCTAACACCACTCTCAGTTCATCTCAGTTCTATCCTTTTTAGTTCATATGAATCACCACTGTGCTATAGCAAAATAATTCAAGATGATTTCTTTCTTCCCTTTTAGGGTAAAGGAAATATGAATACCCAATAATGAAAGATGGGTGCAGTCACTTTGGAATATAGTCCAGCAACTTTCCAGAAGGGTAAACACAGAATTGTATAAATATGATTCAGCAACTGTGCTCCTAGGCACATACCCAAGAGCAGTGAAAACATACAACCATGGCAAAAACTTGCACAACCATGTTCACAGCATTATTCATAAGAGCCAAAAAGTAGATACAAGTCAAATGCCCATAAAATGATGAATGAATAATCTAGACACCAGATCTATACACCAGAATATTATTTGGCAATGAAGAAAAGGCAAGTACTGACTTGCTCTACAATACAGACAAAACCAGAAGACATGATGTTTAGTGAAATAAGCCAGAGAGAAAAGACCACATATTGCATGGTTCCATTTACATGGAACATCCAGGACAGGAAAATCAATAGATACAAAAAGAAACTTAGGGTTGCAAAGGAGTAGGGGGAGTTGGAGGGAAGTGGGGAGCAATCCCTAATAGGTATAAGGTTCCTTTCTGGGGTGATGAAAATATTCTAAAATTGATTGTGGTGATCACTGCACAACTGCATACACTAAAAAATTTCCAGTTGTGTATTTTAAATTGGTGAGTTGTATGATATGTTAATTATATCTCAATAAAGTTATTATTAAAAATAATAATAATAAATAAATAAATAAATAAATAAATAAATAAATGGAAGACTGGGGTCCCTGCACACCAATACACATTTTTATCAAGTGCTCATATGAGACCACATGGGACCACACATATATAGATACAGAGGCATCCTACCAATACAAACAAGGTTGAAATGTTGAAGTATGTTTCTTTTATTTAAAGGTGACAAAGTAGAGCAGCTCCAGCTTAATTTCTCCTTCGCCAGAGTGTATTAAGAGAAGCAAAGTGCAGTATCTTAGACTGAAGCTCTCCTGGGCAACAATGAAAAAGCCAGCTCTTTTCATAAGACGAGACGGTGAGGGGAGTTTGAGGGTACAGCGGCAGGTTCTGCAGAAGCATAGGCTCACGCTGTGAGGCCACTCATTCCTGCATGTCCCCTGTCCTCCTAGGCAGTTCAGCCCTCACTCATCACTTACTCTTCCTCAAGTTGGGTTTCCAAAATGAGCTTCCTACCTTAGAGCTAGCCTTCAGCATCAGAACTTCCAGAAAGTGATTCACTTACCAGTGGCAGAGTATTATCCTCACTGATTGTTCATTTCATACTTCTCTTATCATGTTTTATTTTAGGCTTGGCTTGCTTCTGCATTGTTTTCCCCCAAAAAACAAGTTTCCAAGACCACACTAGCACACAAGTGAAATTAATAGCTGCTTAGTAAGAGTTCATTGTTCGTACCTGACCATACATGGTTGCATTTAAGACATCTGGCAATAACCAGCCAAACCAAAAGATCTTTTCAAATCAAAAAAGTAATAAACCACACACAAAGCAAAATAATTAGTTGCCTAATTGTCTCAACACAATGAAAGGCAGTGGCCTGGGCCCTAAGCAACCAAATGCCTGGATTCTTCTGCTGTGCGGAGCAGGGGCTGTGCTGTGCAGCCACCTCCCTTGCTGACCTCTGAGCCTCGGTGCCAGATGCCATCAGGGACCACAGTGAGAGACAGCAGGCATCTGGGAGTCACAGATTACAGTGTCTCACACACTTCATTCTGATTGTCACGTGTACATTACCCACCTTTTCACTGGTGACAGCTACAGCTCCTGCTCACTGCCCCTCTCTTCTTTCTGTTGCACACTACAAGGTAATACCATGTCAATCACTCTCAATACTCCTTTTGCCACACAGACTGCTCTGTTAAAACACTTTCAGAGATGGGTTAATGTTTTTAAAAGATTTATCTTTGGAGAGAGAGAGAGCACGCAGAGCACACACACATGCACAACTGGGAGAGGCAGAGGAAGAAGGGGCATCTCGGGCCAGCTGTGCGATGAGCAGGGAGCCCAGCATGGGGCTTGACCTCAGGACCCTCAAACCACAACCTGAGCTGAAGTCATGAGTCAGACACTTCAGCAATTCTGCCATCCCTGCGCCCCTCAGAGATGGGTTAGTTTAACTGAATCAAGTCTAAATTCATTTCCCTGGTTTCCAGCTCGCTAGCCTGGCTCCAGACGCGCCTCCCACAGCAGCCCCAGTGCACCCCCAGCTCCGGGCGCCTTTCCTCCCAGCCCCACTTGTGCCCTGGGCTAGGCCCGCGTCTCCTCCCCCAGAGCCCCGGACTGCTGCGATGGCTCTGCTTTAGCTTCCTGATGGCCTCTGGACTCCCCCTCGCCACAGACAGCTACTAATACACTCACTTGCATTTTTGCTGTTACCTGTGAGCAAATTTGGCGGTGGTAACTTGCTCTTAACATCTTGAACCAAGGACCGAGACTCATTATTCTGAATCCTGCAAGGCACCTAGCACATATTAGGAGCCTAAGCGACACAGCGGCACCCCTGCTTGTGGCCAGTGTTTCCTGCCCCGTCCCCACCCCGGGCCATTTCCCCAGGAAGACTGGTACTTAATGCTCCTTGATTCCCTGGCTGTATCTTGGTTTTGTCTCTGCCTTGAGGCTCTCTCAATGGACTGCCTAGGGACTTCCTCATCTTAATGCCCCTCCGCATAAACAATCATCCTTCTCTATTCCTCTGTCGGATCACCATTCCTCCCCCATCCCCTGCAGAATCCGTAGTGACTTCAGAATCTAGGTCCTCTATCTAACCTCCATTTCCTTGCAAGTATCTTTCAAACTATAGTACAACTATGTTGATTTTTTTCTCCTCCCATTAGACCAGGAGGACCATAAATACTGATGCCATGTCTCACCAATCCAGTCCCAGACTAGCATGGGGCAGGATATAATAGGTGTGGAACAGTCTAGGATTTTATTCCTTGAGCTCTCATGGAAGGCCCAAGACTCATGCAAACTTCCAATTCCTAGTGAAAGTTAACTCTTTCCAGAGAATGTGGCTGAGCAGGCAAAGAGGGCCTCAGCCCCACAGCCCAGGGAAGCCAGTTCAACCTCCAGCTCTGCAGACCACTGTTACTCTGGGCACCTCCATTTAAAGGCAGCTTCTCCTCAGACGGCATTCTCTCTCAAGTCCCTTTAAAGATGGCCCCTTCTCACCTGCTTTCTGGAAAGAAAGGGGAGATAGGAAGAGACCCCAATAAAACCGTTAATTACAGAATGTTTGTGTTTCACACTCTCCTCTCTGAGCTCCTGCCCCACATCTTGACACCTCCAATCCTAGGAGCCTTCCATCCAAAGCTCCTTGAACTTCTCATGTTTCTGAAAGACGAATCTCATAAACAACAGCTTCAAGGACGACAGTGAGATTTTAGCAATCCGATTAAACAGTGCAAGGGACTATTAGGAGCCTCCATCCTTTCTAAAACTTCCTGGTGTATTTGTACTTCACAAGAGGTCTGTCATCTTAATCAAGTTACATAGAAGTAAACTAAATTCAGGTGAAGCAAAAGGACATTCCCTCAGTCTTTCTGAAGAAGCAAACATCTGGTCCTACCTTAGAGATTTTTAGGTGCTTGAGGGCAGGTCTTTGCTTCGTTCAGTCTTCTTCTGACACTAGACACTCTCTGACCTCCTCCTCCCCAGCGCCAACTCCAATTTGTCTTCTTCCTGCTCAGACCTTGCCACTGCTGTCTTTTCCTTCTCCTGGATCTGAGTCTGTGCTGTAACAGTTCGATGTGGGGTCTGAGCCTCTGCCTTCTCTGAATTCAACTTTAGAAAATGTTCTTTGTCCACACAGAGGCAACTTTGGGGAGAGGCCTGCCAGATCCTGAGCTAAGGTAAGGTTTAAGACAATAGCCTGGGGGCACCTGGGTGGCTCAGTCTGCCTTCCACTCAGGTTATGATCTCAGGGTCCTGGGGTCGGGCCCTGTGTTGGGCTCCCTGCTTAGTGGGCCTGCTTCTCCCTCTCCCTCTGCTGCTCCCTCTGCTTATACTCTCCCTGTCAAATAAATATTTTTTTTAAAAAGACAACACCCTGAGTACCATGCACATCATAAGCACACAAAATACCTTACTCTTCTCAAATATTTGTTGAGCTGAGGAACTGTCCTAGGTACAGTAATGAACAAAACAGACACTATCTCTGTCCTCACTGAACTTACAACATGGTTAAGAAAAAAATCTATTTTAAAAAAAAATTACAAGGATGCAAGGGTTCACTCACTCTCTTCTGCCTGCAATCCCTGCCCTCGAGGACTAAATCAGATGAGTGCATAACCCCATGTCAAAACCTGCAGCACACCCTGCTACCTCCAGTTCTCCCCAGACCTGGGTCTTTCCCCTCCTAGCCCTTCCTTCTAGCACCCTGGAACTTCTTCAGCTATCTCCAACTGTGGGTGTACCAAAATCCACCCAAGTGCTCGGCAAAGGGAAAAAACAACAAAGACTTTCAGTTTATCAAAATCCACCTTTTCTAGGTGTTTGCAATTAAAATGGAAATAAAAGTGAATATTCTTTTTTTTCTTCTTTACTTCATTCTAAATGCTGACTTATTCCCAATTTTGAAAGTAAAAATTAACTATTTACAGAGGCAGAGAGGGAAGGAATTAATTTAATAATATCCCACCTGGGAAAAAGGACCAGCTCACAAGCTTTGAAAATATAAGTATTCCTACTTTACACAACCACAATCTCAGAGGAAGGAAAAAAGCCCCCAAAGCACAAAAGACCTGGAACTTTTTTTTGGTGGATTCTAATACTTGTTCATTAACTTGAGAAGGTAAGAAAGTCATAGCTCCCAGTAGGCCATCTTCTCAATAAAACATGGCTAAAGTGATTTTTTCCTTTGTTGATGATTAGATTTATGTTTTCATGCAATGTGTCTTTCATTAACATGAGAAGAAAAATTTCATAATATAATAAACATAAACATATCACTGAATTGAGAGAAACTGTAAATTTTCTTGCGATTATTAATGGAAATATTATGCTTTTTATTAAATTTGCAGACATATGTATTTGAATAATTACCCACTGATTTTATGAAGCTGGAGGGACCAGAATCTTCCATGATTGAGTGTAGAAATCTAGAATAAGTTCAAATCCAGAATGAGTCCAAAATACATAAGCCTAGAAAATGCTTCAATAGCTCCAAAGTTACACGAAAGGAACATATAACCAAATGGAAAACCAATAATCATGAGAGCACTAATATTTTCAACAAAATGAATAAGAAGAGAGTTTTCCATCTGCCAGTTTTGCCAACTAACTTTTGTATCAGGGAACTGGGAAAATATATCTAAAGTGGAGGTACCAAAATATTTATTCTGAATTGTTGAAGTAAGTAAAAGTAAAAGTAGTATCATGTACTTAAAATCAACTGTAGGGGCAGAACAAAGCTTTGGATGACATTACAGATACAAACCCGTAACACTGCATGGCCTAAAATGTCTTCAAAATCATCTACTCTAACCTCTTCATTTTGCAGAAGAGCTTATTTGAGGCCCAAAGAGTTTACATCATTTTGCAAAATTCACATAGTTAATATGTAAGAAAAAAAAAAGACTACAGTTCTGATCTCCATTCCTCCAATTCAGAACTCTTCAAGTACCCAGTCATGCACACACACACACACACACACACGCATACACACATGGAGGGTGTGTGTGTCTGTGTGTGTGTAGACAGGAGGGAGTAAGGGTGGTAGAGACTGAGAGCTCAAATGAAGTACTGAATTCAGTAATTTTCAAAAAAGTCTAATTTTCTATTTTTTTTCTCAGCAATGAGCATTTGCAGAATACCTTCTAAATGTCAGGCATTTTGCTAAGTACTTCACTTACATGAAATAATCCTCCTAATGCCCCTGTAACATAGGTAGTTTTGTTACCCCTCTTTCCATAAAAAACAAACAAAAGGCTTAGATGGTGTAAGTTTATGAGTTTAAGATCACTTGGGCTCCCTGAAATCCTTATTCACAGTCTTCACTGTTTATAGGAGGTCCATTTTGGTCTATCAAAAGTGCAACAAATAGTGAAGGCTTCCAAATCAAATTATTGTTACACACTATCAGCATTGCATTTTAAACAAGCATATAGCTGCTGTTAGTAAGCAGAGTGGATTCACATGGCAGCAGTTTAGAAACAGCTGTGATCGGCGGTGTGTATACCATATGGAGACGGAAATTACCTTCCAACCTTCTTTCATGGGCTTATATCAAACAGATTCTTACACCTCATCCTGAACCTTTGCTGTGGGGCAAAGGAAAGGGATTCTGTATATGCCCTCTTAACTTGCACAGACGGGAAGGGTGAGTATATAGGAGAGTCCCAACCTTATCCGGAAACCACTGAAGTTTTGCCAATACTGAACTTAGAACAACACTGGAGACAGAAAGAAGAGGCGGCTCACATTCCATCTGGCATGTGGTGCCCTCTATTGTGCCTTTTGAAATTCTGCTGGTGGGTGGGGAACAATTTGTAGGGTTGGCTGATATTTTTCTTTTATGCAAATGTAACAACGTTGGAAAACTCTTGTCTGCTTCTCATTAAATTTGAAATTCCCAAAGGCAAAGCCTAAGTCTCCCTTCTTTACTGTGCATGATGCCCAACACATAATGGATAGTTAATAAATGTCACATCATTTTCATATTGCATTGACTAAGAATGACATCTTCCCATGAATCTTGCTTGCTTTAACTTCTCAGCAAATCTCACAAAGTGCATATATTTTCTAAGAAAAGAACACTGTGTAAGGCCTATCTTTCTTGCCTGAATCTCTTTCCCAAACTCTCATTAATGTTTTATGTTTCACTTGCCTTTTCATAGGGCAAAGGGACAAACCCACCCCACTCCACCCCCATCCTGGTTTCCCAACTGTTTTACTCGTTTTCCACTCTCAGAGACTTGCAGAATTTATTCACGAATCTCTGACATCCAGTTCATATCACTTCTACCACAAAATGGCAGCTCTCTTGTCTACCTTTACTCTATGAGTCTTTTGGGGGACCCTTTGATGAGGCTTATGAACTAGACTTTACAAGTACGCAGATTTTTAAAGCATTTTTGGTTTTCATAAAGATTATTATACCTCTTATTTTCTGGGAAATTGAAAAAATGAATTATAAATGTTGATGATGATTAATAGTCAGGAAAAGGACCTTGTTTTTATTCATCTCTGTACTGCAATTCACAGCACATGGAGGGCAGTCAGTGAATGTTCGTCAGAATGAGAAGTACTCCCAACTCCCCTCCATTATTTCAAAAACAATTCAATGGTAACATTCTAGATAAAATATGAGGTAGAGTAATCACTACATCTTCATATTCTTCATCAATGGTCCCAGTAATGTACTAAATATGAGCTCTCATAAGGATTTCCTCTTACAAGTACAAAATAAAATAGAACCCAAAGGGGAAGAATATGCTTCTCTCTCACTTATGCTGCTGTGAATGCCTGAGCTTAGATTGAAGACTCAATCTAAAATGTCAACAATAATTTTACTTCTGCATTTTCCTGCTTCACAGAACAAGAAGAACGTGACAGAAAGGTTATTTCAAATATCAGAGAATAGAGGCATCTTTAGGCATTTGGAATAAGAATGTAGTCTAAATTTCTGCCAGAACTTTTGCAGACTTCTAGTTCCAATCTCCTGTTTTCCTGACAACTCTCTAGTCCTTCATCTTTTCAGTGTGTGAAAGAAATTGATCTATGTATGGAAATATTTATACCAATAAAAAAAACTATCCTAGCATATGAAAAAAGAAGCTTGTTTCAATCAGGGCCAAATGTCAGCTTTCAAAAACTTATAAAAAGGATAAAAATGAAAAACATCGGAAGAAGCATAAAGTGTTTATAGTTATGACTCAGAACAGGAGACCAATTTCACAATGTTTCCTGTGGCAAGAGTTGTATTCCCTAAGAATACAATATGAGAGTTGTATTCCTGAAAGTTCAGCACCTTGTAGATCCATTTATAACATAATTATAAATCACTTAAAAGTAAACTTGTAATTACTTTGTGAATAAACTGAATTTTTTAATGTGTTATATAAAATATGATAATTCTGTAAGTGGAACAAAGGAATAATGGATCAGATTATAACAAAATCATGTTGTTATTTAATAATAATAATTGTCTAAATTAACATTAAAGTATAAAAGTAATCATATAGTTACAATATGATGTTAGATATTATGAATATTAAGTTACACATGATAATAGTGGTCCTCACTATACATTCTACCCCAAAGGGGTAGCCCAAGCCAAGCAGAGCCAGTCCATTCCTTTTGCCCTTAGCTGATTTAGGAAGAGACTGTGACTCAGTGTTGGCCAATTACATGTGACAGGGTCTACTAAAGGCCTGGCATAGTTTCCTTGCTTCCAAAAAGACAAAAGACTCCTTCACCCACCTGGAACTGCTACAGCCACCTTGTGACCATTCCTGTCACGTTTCACAGTACATACTTTTAATGTAGTTCCCCTTCACCTGCGAGGCACTGCTCTAAGTGTTAATTCATTCAGACTTCCTTCAGGAAGATACTCAGTTACCCCTATCTTTTGATGAGAACAGTGAGGTGCTGAGAGGTCAACCTGTCCAAGGCTGTCTCTCCACTAAGTGGTAAAGCTGGAAATTAAACCCAGAGTCCATTCTCTCAGCCAGGAGGATGCTATGGCACCTCTCTGTGAAAGCTGCTCTTAGCCCCCAGTGTGTGTTACTTTCCTTAAACTACATTCTTTGCTGGTGGCCACCAAGTCTTTAATTATTTTATAAAACACCTGCAAGAAAATCAACTCCTTTGTTACTCCCTGAACAAAGTATGGCACTGGTGCAGAGGAGTCAGGGCCGGGAGGTTTTGATGCGGGGAGGACGGAGGAAGGGAAGGATCAGAGAGCATGAGGCCTATCAAGCCTCATAAAGGGGCTTTATGAACACAGGGATGATGGTGCCAGGGGGAGGGAGGAAGTGGGGGAGGTGAAAGGAAGGGGGGAGGGCTTAGAGTTGTCAACCATTTAATGGCAGCAACAGTTCAGGGCAGACCTGCCATATACCTGCCCCCCCCCTATATTACTCATGATTTCATAATTCATATGCCCAGCAAGGAAGGTTTTCTTGCTATTCTCATTTCACAGATCAACAAAGTGATGCTTGGAAAATTTGAATGATTTGCTTTTGAGAGGCAAAGTCAGCATGTGACCCAGACTGTCAGAATCTAAAGCCCGCCAGCATCCTGAGGAGTAAGGGCACCAGCAAGGAACACGAGGGAAGAGAGGAGCCCCTCTAGTTCACAACTTTGCTGAGGACCATGTCTTCCCTCAAAACTCATGACTCTCAGACGTTGTTCCTTTTCCCAAGGGGCCTCCAAAGGAACAACTTGAGTCTTTCAAGGAAAGTTTCAGAGTTCGTCTGTTTTCAGTTACTTGAAGTTGCTACCAAAAGAAATCACTCTTTCCCACCCTACCCCGACCAACCAAGCACTGGAAGCAACCTAATGCCTTCATGCTGTCTGAGCAGAAAAATGGCTGAGTAGATTTTTTCCCCCTTAGTTTTTCTAAAAATAAAAACAAACCACATTCAGCTTCAACCCAATTGTAGGAAAAACAAATTATTCTCCCTCCCCACACTCTTACCAGGATTCATAAGTGAATACAAACCAGGGAAGGGTGGGGAGGAATTCTACTTTAAATGGTTGAAAAATACAAGGTTTGAATCTTCAACCTATACACACTATGAATCAGGAAACATAAGTCCGCATATAAACAGCTGCTGGCTGAATCCACATACACCTATGATCATTTGTTTTCCCACCAAAATCTTGAGATGCACCAAGAATGGGTGTCTCTGTGTGCTTCTCAGCTGTGAATGGAGTGGAAAGGTCATTGGGGACTGGCATCAGGTTGGATTCCAATGTTGGCCATGCCACTTAGCTTTGTGGGTTTCTATCCTCCTCACTTGCAGACTGCAGGTAATTCCCTTCAAGGCACTCCTGAGAGACTTAAATGAAATAATGAGTGGAAAACTGCCCAGCACATTGTAGTTACCCGAAAAACAATTCTCAATGGCTTCTTTTACAAGAAAATAGTTTTTAAAAAATCATAATCACATGAGAACACCATGAGGAACAGTTTTTTTATTTCCACTGACGAGCAAGAAAGACTAGGCAGGGAGGCCCTGGCCTACCAAGTGAGTTCTCGATGGTAGCAGAAGTGAAAACCTGGACACACACTGTTGGCAAGAGAGGTTGTGAACATTAATGGTAAAAATGAGGAAATCCGCTTAGATTATTTAAAAGAAAAGTGACAGCCACCAAACTCCTTTCCTCAGGTCTCAGGAACATCATGTATGTGACTGGAAGCAGAGGGTAGGGGGGCCGTGGAAGCTAGTCTACAAACCCCCTTCAAGGTGATTCTGACTGAGAATCTCTTCTGTGTCTACTTCTCCACAAGCCATATGACACCAAATTCTTATAAAATCAGAAATATCAACTTCATTAGGATTTACAAAGCCACATAAAACCCTGTCAGTAAGTGATGCAAATGGCTTGAATATTTCCAAGAATCCCATAGGGATCCTCAGACTCTTGTTTCCTGCCCTAACTAGTTTCTCTGAACAGGGTCAGTCCTTTGCCTGATCTAATACCATTTCTGTTCAAGGATGCTTGGAAAAGGTGCTACTGAAAGGCCAGTCCCATGCTGAATTTACTCAATCCTTCCCCACAGGAAATGACGGAAATTCCTGGCATTCTTATCAGGGAAAGGGATGAGCTCTGCTGGTGTCAGTCATGAAAGGCCCTGGTGGGAGGGATGTGGGGATCCCTTCTTTGCTGTTGGAGGTGGATTACTTCAAAGCAGGGCCTTCTCCAAACCCTAACATGAAGCCAGGCTTCTAGAAGAGTCCTGCGAGAGGAGAAACAGGCAGTCTGGTCCCTGTGCCCAAACAATGAGAAGTGGGGGCATCCAAGTGACTATTCTGCGGCATTCCCCAAAGACAGTTTGGTATTCTCTCGGCAAACTCTTTCAATCCTCTGCACTGAAATCAGAAACTCACCATGTACCTCAGACATAACTCTTCTTTCTGGCTGTTTGAGCATATATGCATCATGCTTTTTCAGAAGTCTACGTGGCCTTTCACACTTTTAGACATTTAGTTCCTCTAAAACTCTTGACAAGAAGTGGCTCACTGATTTAACTGGAGTCACTGAGGTTTTATGTCTAATGTCTGTAGGGTATGGGTTCAGAGGATGGTGAAGGTAAGGAGTAGGACAGGGGCTGTTCTGGAGCAGGGCTGGACTCTGTATCAATTTCTCAGGCTGCTTGCATATATCCAGCACTATTCAGATACTCCTGCTCATGTGAAATTATCATTCAAGGTGAACAAAACTATTCAAGGGTACGTACACTTTGGTGAACATACTTAGGAAAAAGGCATCTAATACCCCTTTTGGAACTGTAACCCTTACATAATTTTTCAGTGATCTTCTCAGAATTTTCCCACTTAGTTTTTACAAAAGACTTGAATTTTGCCCCACAGAAAATGTTTCCTTTAACTCTTCATTATTGTTTCACAATTTGCCATTTTTCAGATCTTTGTCTCTCATAGCTATTAATAACTCCCATAGTTGAGCCCCAAGGAAGCAATTTTGTCAGTTTTGTCAAATACAAATAACAAATGCTTCCAGCTGCTCCCCGTTGGTCACTTGCAACCCTTAAGTCTACCCATGGTTTTCACAAATGGACCCATGTATCTCTTGCTCCTCCACCATTCCAGCTTTGGACATCCTATTATTACACCAGATCAGATTCCAAAGAGAACTCAAGACGACCCAGTGCAACCAAGGAAACAAAGTTGGTCTAGGTGCCCTTCTGCCCCAGCACAGAAAGAAGGCAAAGCAGGCTCTTGAGGGAGGGCTCAAGACATCTGGCATGGTGTTCACCATGAGATGCCCACACCATCTACCTGGGTGCTGGGGCACAGAGCTGCTGTCCCCAGGTCTTCTAGCCTTTCATAGTTTTTTGCAATAAAACAAGAGGTAGGATAGAACAAGAATTCATGAGGCTGCTGGAAATTAGAAGGTTCTAGGGGCCTACTAACTCCTAGGCTCTATGTTCAAGCAGCAGGACCAGAAGGTCCAAGAAGGATCCCAATATTAGAATAATGGTCAACACTTATGGGATGCTCACAGTGTGCAAGGCACTGTGCTAACCCAGCATCACATTTAATTCCACAACAACTTCATGGAGCTAGCCTATTAAGACCCAAACTTTACAAGTGAGGAAGTAGGCTTTGCAAAATTCACCTGAGGTCACACAGTTGGTGAGTTTGGGAACTCAGATATAAATCCATACACCTGGTTCCCATGTCCATACACATAACCACTGCCCCCACCTACAAGAAAGACAAAAAAGCAGCCATCAAACAGGAAAGATAACACCTGGCCTGCTGTCCTCATAGAGTTGTTGTGAAGGAAAAATATGTTTGTAAATCCTTTGGGAAGATAAATATGACACACAAATGTGAGGTGGATTTGCTATGATCATTTCTACACAAGTTCTGGAACTCACCTCTCTTCCCACACTTCCCCCCTTCTCCTATGGAATTCTGATGCACTTATCCCTTGGAACTGAAATGACATTCTTCATTCCCTCTACTCTATATCATTTTAATGAAGAAAAATTTAAGAAAACATAACTTGAATACATTTATGTTAATCATATGACTAATCGGAAAGTTTCAGAAGACATTCTTGGATCCATTTACCACAAATTCCAAAATACATAAATTTATATTTATCCCTTATAATAGGAATTAATTCGCCTTCCTTTTCTGCTCACTATAATAATAAAGGATGCTAGAGCCATATGTGATATTTTTAAAGAAAACAATTACTGAGAAATATGTAGAAAAATATCACTGTAGTGTATATGGTATTCTATCTATAGAAAGTAAAAATCAATATACAGGTGCCTCCTGTTCCAGGGAATGAATGTTGCCAAACTGTAACTATGGTTACATCCCAAATTAATTAGCTCTCTATACTAAGACCAAGAAATGCTAGCCCTGAGAGCCTGATCAAAGTTTGAATATACTTACTTCATTAACCTTTCAAAGTTTCCCCTCATGGAAGCTTCTGTCAGAGAAGCAAATAAATGGCAAACCCATCAGGTTTAAGTCTGTCTCTCCCCTAGACACCTGCACAGAATTTTGGGAAAGGGGCTAACTTCATGTAGCATATGCTTCTGAATAAGTACCTACAAATATCTTTGGAAACAAACCACCAGGTAACAATTTGCTAAAACAGTGAGTGACCCCTTTGCCTTGTGAATAATGAACCTCTGGTCCATCTGTAGTCTAAATTCAGTTATGCAAATCATAAACAAGATATACCTAAAATTAGACAAAAACTAAACCCTTTATGTTACCCAGTCTACTTCTGCAAAAATAAAAGCCGACAATATTACCACGTTGAGAAGTAAATCACACCCTGACATCTCTTCAGGAATGAGGTTTCAGACTGTCACACTTTGATATTTGGCAGGGGCCATACCAAAATGTCTGAAGAGTGATAACAGCCTCTAATCTCGGGAGCAGGATGATAGCACGTTTGCTTCTAGAGTGTTGCACTTTCAAACCACTTGTCTACCTGGTATCTCTCTTAGTCTCAACCACAGGCCTGTGAGGTAGACTTATCCCCCTTGGCGGGTGTCACTCTGCTTACTAGGTAAATGCAGCATCTGAGGCCCATGGAGCTAAGTGACTGTTTTCAACTCAGTAGAGTAAGTAGGGGCAAGTCCTACCAGGCTGGATGCCTCTCACTCACACCACCATACACTGACTTTGTCTTCCTTTAATGGTTAAGGTTTAACCATACCTGAAGGAATGGGTTCTTGGGTTCTGCTGCATTCAGTGACTAGCTTTGGCTCCTTCTTAGGAACTGAAAACTCATTTACCTTCAATAATATTAGATCCAGATTCCTAGGGCCTGCAAAAATGATGAGGCTCCACGGGGGGGGGGGGGGGGCAGCCCAGTTTAGGGTGTTAGAACTGCACTCTAGAGTTCTAGACTCTTCTAGGATTCAGAAGTTGAGAAATCACCTCAACCTCATTGTGGGCACCTTCCTCAAGATTAGGTTTGCCTAAGGGATAAAGGACCCAGCATCCAACCACAGCTCCACCTAACTTGGTTGAACAAGGCCTTTATCTGGGCCTCGCCTTACCTAACTATAAAATTAAAGGCTTATTTAAATCACCTCAAAGGTTCTTGAATCTCCAAAATTCTACTCTACTCCTATGCTAGACATCCATCACTTTGCCTAAAAGCCGAATCCAAGAATTCTCAACACTGGGACGCCTCTTTTTTCATAGCCTTTTCCAAGATGTTCCATGTTAATTTCATCCCCACTGTCTACTCACCACTTGCTCTCACTCTCACCCTGCCCCTCTGCAGTATTAGTAAGCTGTTATCATGTGTCCTCTAAGTCATTGGTTTGTGATTTCCATACACAATTTAGCCATCACAAATTAAATCTTTCAGCAACTTATTATTTTTGTGTATTTTTCACCAAATCCCCACCCATCTAGCTAGTTACATGGTCATGAAATTTTAATTTTTTTTTATTTATGATAGTCACACACAGACAGAGAGAGAGAGAGAGAGAGAGAGAGAGAGGCAGAGACACAGGCAGAGGGAGAAGCAGGCTCCATGCACTGGGAGCCTGACGTGGGATTCGATCCCGGGTCTCCAGGATCGCGCCCTGGGCCAAAGGCAGGCGCTAAACCGCTGCGCCACCCAGGGATCCCGGTCATGAAATTTTAAATAAAATTTTTCTCAAGGTCACTCTTTTTAAAGAAATCTTTCCTCATGGTTCTTCTTATTTCTACTAATGTCCAAGTAAATATTTGAGGGGTGCCTGAGTGGCTCAGTAGGTTAAGCATCTGCCTTCTGCTCAGGTCATGATCCTGGGGTCCTAGGATCCAGCCCCATGTAGAGCTCCCTGCTCAGTGTGAAGACTGCTTCTCCCTTTGCCCTCATCCAACTCATTCTCTCTGTCTCAAATAAATAAAATCTTTTAAAAAACAAATGTTTGAAATCCGCTGATTTCCAAAATAGAAAGGCATGTCAACATTGATTTTTGCCTTATTTTTACAAGTTTGATCTTCCTCTTATTTCTACCTTTTTTTTAATTTTTTAATTTTTAATTTTTATTTATTTATGAGAGTCACAGAGAGAGAGAGAGAGAGGCAGAGACATAGGCAGATGGAGAAGCAGGCTCCATGCACTGGGAGCCCGACGTGGGACTCGATCCCGGGTCTCCAGGATCGCGCCCTGGGCCAAAGGCAGGCGCCAAACCGCTGCGCCACCCAGGGATCCCTTATTTCTACCTTTTCATTTTTGTTTTCTTTTCCTTTATAATTCCTGGGTTCACTCTTACTACCACCTTCAGTGAGCCCACCACAGCAAAGCAGAACAACACAGGGCACCAATTCCAAAACACGTAATGTGCAGATAAAGAACAGTAGTGTGGAGGGGGAGAGAAGGTACTGAGAAGGTAGCCAGCATATGAATGGAGGAGCTATCTATCGGCTTGGTGCCACTGCATTCCCCTTGTAAACCCCTATTTTTTCACAGAAAGAAATGTAGAAGTGTATACCCAGAAGGAAAAATGTTAAAGCAACGAGGGAACCAGAGCAGCTGGGGACTGTTAACTTTAATCAAAGTCCAGCCAGGAGTTGTGTTTTGTTTTGTTTTGTTTTGTTTTTAAGTAACAGGAAGTAGATTCATTCTCTTTTATTCTCTCTCTCTCTCTCTCTCTCTCTCTCTCTCTCTCTCTCTCACTCTCTCACACACACACACACACACATGCATTCACTCATTCTTTCTTCTTTATCCTTCATTTCCACTTGCCAAGACACAGAAACAAGCTGGACAGAAAACCCCAGTTCCCTTGAACTATCTTTGGAACTTTGCAGTGTTCACTGTCAGTTCAAAACCGAACTGCAGGGCATGAGAAGCATAATCAAAGAGCGACAAGCACTGTGTGCAGAGCCTAGGAGACAGAAAACTGTGTTTTAGTTCCCTATGGCTGCTGCAACAGATTTCCACAAACGTGGTGGCTGAAAACAACACAAATCTGTTCTCTCACATTTTGAGGGGCCAGAAGTCTGAAATCAACTCCAGTTGGCTGAAATCAAGATGTTGGCAGGGCTGTGCTCACTCTGGAGGCTCTGACCAGAAAATCCACTTCCTTGGCTTTTTCAGCTTCTAGTGACCACCTGTATTCCTTGGCTTGCGGCCCCTTCCTCCATCTTCAGAGCACATCATTCCAGTCGGCTTCAACCAGCACACCACCTTCTCCTCTCAGTTGTCAAATAACCCTCTCTCTGCCTCCCATGAAAACATGCTGACAGGGCTTAGAGTCCACCCAGATAACCCAGGATACTCTCCTCATCTCAAGATCTTCAATTTAATCACATCTGCAAAGCACCTTTTGCCATATAAGGTAACATTCAAGTTCCAGTGATTAGGACATGAATCTCTCTGTGGGCCACTATCTAGCCTACCACAGGGCACCTGTGTCTAGCTGGGTTCCTAGAGAAAGTCTTCCTCTCATTTATCCATTAAGTTATGAACAAGAGGCTTGAGATAAATGGGCAAAGGTGTTTTCCAAATATCAAAAAGAGAAGTCTTGTGTATTTTTGCTCCTGTCTTGTCACAGATTTGCCTTGCCTATTAAACCATTCTGTTTGCATCCAGTGAACCCAATGAGCATCCCACTACTTCTCGTGCCCGGGCACAGCTCCTGTTCCATTACCCTTAGTGTTTTAAGAAATCATCACCTGTTACACAGAAACTCAATTTCCAACCATAACTGGGCCTCAGAACCACACATATCCGTGTGTGCTGAAGGTCCAGCAATGGCCTGTTATCACATCTCAATCAAGCAGAGAGAAGGAAAAGAGCTTTTCTAGAACTCACCAAACCTCTTGTAACCGAAGGACTGCACCTCCTCCTCCTCTGCAAAGTCGTCTGTGGGAGAAGAAAAGACACAGTGTTAACCCTGTGAGGCCCAGAAGCTCAGGGCCAGTGAGGGATTCAACAGCTGTGATCTCCACCTGCTCTACCCTCCCCTTTGCCCACACTGGTCCTTCTGCTCCTGGAACATGTCATGCTTCCTGAGAAAGACCATAGTCCCTGCACTGGCTGTTCCCTCTGGCTGGAATGCTCTTCCTCCCATTCTTGAGGAGACTCCTGCTAATTCAGGGCTCAGTTGCAGATGCCTTTCTGGACCACAACCTGGCCATTCCCTGTCACCCCATCGTATTTTAATATTACTCTCCAATACCATCCTTATGTGTGTGTGTGTGTGATGTGTGATCATGCATTGTCTGAGCACATGCTTTTTCTGTTTTGTTTCCTGAAAGAATCCCCTGTGCCTGGAATGGTTCCTGCCACAAAGCAGGGGCTAAATAAATCCTGTTGAATGATAACTGGATAACCAGCTGTCCACAGGGTTATATTATCTTCACATACCTGAGCCTAAATCCCTCTCTCTCAGGTGCCAGGTTTGGGGTCATGTATTCCACTAAATGTGGCATCTCAGGAGCCCAGCATGGCTTCTGCAGTTGACAACAAAATCCTTCCCCACTCCCTTTCCATTGGATAACTGGGACCCATAGATGGTTTCCCAGTAAATACATTTTCGAAAGACAGCCTTGTTGTGGAAATTCCTAAATATAGGCCCTCCTAGACACAAAAGAAATAGGTCAGCAAAGCCTTCTACCAAGAGGTCTAAATCCACCAACTCCCTCTCCTCAAGATAAATGCGATGTGATTCTTTACCACATTGATAAAGAACCTATTTTACAGTCTGCCAGGTGTGGGGCTGGTGATTTCTTGTGCAACTTCTGATGACAAGTAAAGGTGTCGAGACTAGGCCTTTCCAGGGAGCCCTAATCAGTTAACCTCGAGCTGGTCACCATTACCGCATCAGCACATAGCTCTCTCCCCATGTGCAGTTCAGTACAAAAGCACTTGTTTGGCACTCACTCTGGACCAGAGATTGCCAGGCAGTGGGCTTCAGAAATGAGTGAGACATGGTCCCTTCGTTCAAAGAGTTGACAGGCTTTCAAAGAAGGAAGGGAGGCAAGGAGAGGAAAATAAAGCCTCCGTGATCATCTTTTTCAGACCCCAAATGGGATGCAGGACCTGGATATATCTGAACCATGGAAAAACTCAACAGGCATGATATCTATAACAAAGGTAGACCTTGGAGGACTAGATCGTTATGAAGTGCTAGGAGTACACTAGTGAGTGAGCAATTACTTCCAGCAGAGAATGGGTAAGTGTGATAGCTCTGTATTTCTCCATTGTTTCCTCATTCGAAAAACAGGGCAGGGATCTTGCAGGGAATGTAGGAGGCCAGGCCTTCACAATTAGAGCAGTCTCTTATGTCAAAGATTAAGGCTTTGGTCATTTCTACATGGAACAACATGCTTACGACCCAGACAACTGTACCTTTCTCAGTCCCTCGGTGACAGGTTCGTTCCACAAACACATATTAAGCTCCTCTGTGCCAGCTTTCCTAAGTAATCCTATCACATTAGGGGCTGAGAAGCTTGGTCTAGTCTCAGTTAATGAGAAACCCTTATCTGCTGCTTCAGCTTAGAAATCCATGCACTTACTTATTATCCATTCATTCAATAAATACACATTTAAAGGCTAGTGGAGTGGATGCAACATGGACAGGGGTAACGGTGCCACCCAGACACCAGCTTCCCTGCCAGCTCCAGCCCCTCCACCACCACCCACATCTGCAGAAGGAACTATTCACACACACACACACACACACACACACACACACACACACACACACCGTGAACCAAGGAGGCATCACCAAGGATCCCACAGTGGAAACAAGAGTGGTTTGTGTTAAGCTGATAGCAAACAGCTTACAATTTCCCCCTTAGACATTTCTGTTCTCCCCCCCAAAAGCTCCTTTTCAGCAGGCCTACCATTAGTTTGTTTGTTTGTTTTCTTTTTCCTTTCTGATCTTTTTCCCATGCAGCATTTAGTCTAACTGACTCCTGTCTCCTTCCTGAAATTTCCCTGGGAACTTCAAATGTCTCATATTTTTGTTATTAAAGCAATTCAGCTCTGTCTCTAAATTAACATACTCAAATCCATCAGAGAACAAAGGCCTTCCAGGTGACCCTAGTAAGACTTGAGGATCTCCTGCTTCTTGTCTTAAGCCTCATCCCAAAAGGATCAGGATTCTTATAGCGGCTGCTGAAATAATATGAACTTTTGTCTCCTCCAACTCTACAACTAGAAAATTATGAGCCCTGAGGGGTATAAGTAACATCTCCCTTGGATGATTAGGGAAGGTGTCAACAGAGAAGTATCTTAAATGAATCTTAATGTTTTTCCTCTGGAGGACAAAAGAGAATTTGGGAAACGTGGCATACTATAGCCCTTTCTTGGCAATTTTTTTTTTTTTTTACGATAGTCATACAGAGAGAGAGAGAGAGGCAGAGACACAGGCAGAGGTTGAGAAGCAGGCTCCATGCACCGGGAGCCCGACGTGGGATTCGATCCCGGGTCTCCAGGATCGCGCCCTGGGCCAAAGGCAGGCGCCAAACCGCTGCGCCACCCAAGGATCCCCCTTTCTTGGCAATTTAAAATGGTTTCTGAACTCTCAGAGATCTGAGAAGGACTCATAGAAAGAGAAAAAAACGGGTGCTTGGAAAAAAAAAAACGGGTGCTTGGGTGGCTCAGTGGTTGAGCATCTGCCTTTGGCTCAGGGCATGATCCCCGAGTCCTGGGATGGAGTCCCACATCAGGTTCCCCACAGGAAGCCTGCTTCTCCCTCTGCCTATGTCACTGCCTCTGTGTGTGTGTCTCATGAATAAATAAATAATATCTTAAAAAAAGAAAGAGAAAAAAAAACTTGCTTAACTTTGTTTTACTCCATGTTTTCACCAGTTGACCTTATAATTCTCTTCTCCTATCCTTGAAAGCAGGGGCAAGTTGGTCAGGTAACACTTGCCTACCATTCACTTGTGCAGCTGGCCCCCAGACCCCACTTCCACGTTCTCCCAGCTGCACAGCCAACAAACAGACCATTCAAGCTGGTAATGGAGCCAGAGGAAGAGAAAGAGGCCAGGGCCGATGGTTCTGTGGGGACAACCCACAATAGGCTACACGAGCCCCAGGACCGAAGAAGAGAGGTGCTCCTAATTTAGAACATTTTAGAGGGCAAAAGACTACAGTTTGGCCCACCATGGCAGACAGATGGGTTTGAGGACAAATAAGCCTGACATGATATGTGGTGTTGTATTCTGTTCTCAAAACCTTTCCCTCATGCCCTCACAGACCCAAGCTAAGTGCATCCCAGACCATCTTCATAGAACTGAGGGCCTGTAGACTCGATAATCTCAACAATATTCTCCCTAGAGAATATCCAGTCACCCTAGCAACTTGCCACTTTCCAAAACCTGTCTCTCATACCATCTAAGCCACACAGCTGCTACATACACCCCTACACAAGCAAGAATGTGGCTCAGATGTAAGGCCTCTAAGTTCTTACCTACAGAGGTCCTAACTTGATTCCTGCTTATGGCAGCAGTTTGCCAGCAGGGGAGACACAACTTTAACATACAAAATAATAAAACAAGTTTAAAATAATTTGAGATTTATATCTATAGGCATATACGTTCTAGGCTTCCACAGCTGTACTTCAGCATTTTTGTTTCAATATCTATGGGCTATATTGTCTTTTGCTTGCCTGTTTTTTTTAAATAATAAATTAATTTTTTATTGGTGTTCAATGCTTGCCTGTTTTGAAATGTGATTTCTATTTATTTATTTATTCTTACCTTCCTTGGTATCTGGCACAGAACCACCCTGGCCAGAGGTTTCATGATTGAGAACGATGAAGAGATTTCTGTTGCTGATTGATTCTTTGAGCCTCGCTATTTCAGAGTACCATGAGTTCAAGGGAAGACGCTCCAATCAATTTGAGGATCAAGTGTGTGATGCCCTGTGGTTAGAATTCACCCCTCCTTCCCCTACACTCCCTTTGTGTCCACGTGACAGCACTTGCCTCTGTCTGCCCCATATTCTAGTTCCTGGTTCTTAATGCCACCAGATAGAAAACAGGAAACTTGCCATGTTGCATCCTCAGCAACTAGTACACTGATGGCATATTATAGATGCTCAGTAGTTGTTGAAAATTAAGTTGATTAGAGTTATACACGTGTCTATCTCTACTGCCAGCTGATGAATTCCTGATGGAAAGAGATCAAATCTTTTTCTTTTTGAAAAAAGATGTTTGAGGAAGATAAGAGAACTAATATTTAGTTAATACTTCCTATATGTCAGGTACTTTCCATTCATTATATTTCTGTTTTACAGATGAGAAAACTAAAGCTCAGGTCATAACTTGACCCCAGGTCTTGCAGCTTATGAGTAGACAGACTAAGACCCAAATATGGGCAGGCCATTGACTTCCACATTATGGTGATCACTGACCCTCCAGACCCAAGAAACCGAACCCTGGGCTAGCAGCAGAAAAGCTAAGATGCAGTGCTTTACACCACAGAATCCTGGAAGGGCTAAGGAATTTGGGGCACAGGTCACTCCTGACGGAGAATCAAGGTAAGGCTCAAATAGAAGAACAGAATGAACATACATTAAAGAAGCAGCTGACTATAACCAAAAAGATAATAAATTTTGGTGAGGATGTGCAGAAACCATAACCCTTATATGCTAGTGGTGAGAAAGCGACATGGTACAGCCACTTTAGAAAATGGTCTGGCAGTTCTTCAAAATATTAAGCAAAGAGACACCATATGATCCAGCCATTCCACTCTAGGCACACACCCAAGAGAAATAGCAACACAGGTCCACGCAAAAACTTGCACGCAAACGTTTGTCACAGCATTAGTCATAACAGAGAAATGTAGAAACAACCTGAATGTCCACAAAATGATGAGTGGATAAATTAGCGCAGATCCATACAATGGGGGATTATTCAATGATAAAAAGGAATGAGGCACTGACACATGCTATAACAGGGATGATCTTGAGAACATTTAAGTAACAGAAGCCAGTCATGAAAGACTGCATATTGTATGACTCTATGAAACTGAATGTCTACGCTAGACAAACTCATGGAGTTGGAAAGCAGGTGAAAGGTTATAGGGCTGGAGGTTTTTTGGGGGTGAGGAAATGGGAGTGACTGCTAACGGGCATAGGATTTCTTTTGGGGGTGACAAAAATGTTCTAAAATTGACTGTAATGATGGTTGTCAAACCTGTGAATATGCCAAAATAAAACCAAAAAACCCACTGACTTATACACTTTGAATAGTTTGTGTGATATGTGGTGGGGGGGAAGCAGCTGGACCTCCCAAGTCCCCCCACCAATCTAGGTCACTGGCCCTTCCCAACTATGGCAGGAGGTCTAAGATTTACTATTCAGAAAAGTAAAAAACCAAAAGATCTCTTGTCTAGGGGACACTGGGAATGGCCGAGATGAGGGGACTGCAGTGGAATCAGGGGAAAACAGAAAGTGTATCCACTGAATGTCCTCTCCCCCAGTCAGTCAGCTGGCCTATACCCTTTAGGCCAAAGCCTGGACAGCTCTTCCTGGGAAATCTGGCCAGTTAAGAGAAAAACAATGATTCTGATTTTGGGAGGTCCCCAGTGGAATAGCCCAGCCAGTTCAGTCTCGAGTGACAGCCACAGTTCCAAAATCCCACCCAAACAGAGGGGTTCTAATTAACCTTTAATATCCTGCTCCTACAGAAAAGAAGACACCAGATATCTGACACAACCTCTGATATGAAAAGACAAAAATGAAAATAAAGAAACCAGATAAAGAAATTTGGAGGAAATACGTATCATGTGACATGATAATTTTTCTTTTAAATCTATCACTAATATCCTTAGAGAGATAAGACAATGCACCCATAAAATAAGAACAGGATGATATAATTATAGAACCATAGAGAAAAAGAAGGAAAAGCTCTCAGAAATGAAATGTATGCTCACAAAAATAAAAACTTAATAGAAGGGTTGGGAAATAGAATTGAAATATTCCCAGAGTAGGGAGAAAAAAGAAAATAAATAGAAAAAAGTAAAGGCAAAAAATATTCAGAGAATCAATTCAGTGGGTCCAATGTTCAATGAACAGGTGTTTCTGGTAAAAGAACAGAGGCAGAGAACCATTGGAGGAAAAATGAACGTTTTTTAGTACTGAAGGATAGCAGTCTCTAGAGCAAAAGGGTCCATTACTTCCCAGCACAAGGGAAAGAGATCTGCTCCAAGGCACACCACTACAAAATTTCAGAACACTGAGAACAAAAAGAAAATCCTACAGCTTCCAGACAGGGGAAAAGAAAAAAAAGAGAGAGAGATGTTACTTACAAGGAAAAAACAAAAAAGAATGACCTCACATCTCAACTGCAAAACTAAAAGAAAATAGATCAGTGCCTTCAAAATTCTAAAGCTAAATTATTTCCTATACAGAAATCTCTCAAATGAATGAGTAGGTAACATAAAGATCTCTTCAGACCTACAGATCCCCCCAAAACCCTTTATGCACACTTTCCTCAAGACATTATTAAAGAATGCATTCCACTAAAATTAGGAACGAACCCATAAAGATGTGTATGTGTATCTGTATACATGCACACGTGTATACACCCTAATCTAACCCTAACCCTGAGGAGGTCAGAAGGTTCCACGGAGGATTTCTTCAAAAAGATGGAGATGAGAGAATATCTCCTACAGGTGAACATATGTGTAGAGATTTAGGAGAGTGGAAGAGACTCTGGGATGAATGATGATGTATACATGCATGAGAAGCAAACCAAACAAAATAGCAAGAGGATTATTAACTCCAGAGGAAGAGAAGTTATGCAAGAAAGAAATAAGAGTCAGCTGTGAAGAGCATTTATACCATTATAGTCATACCAACACTGAACAGATTTAATCAAGATTGTGATGTGACTATATTGGGACGATCTGCAACAGAAGGCGGAAATGAAGGGTAAAGAACTAAATCCTTATCTGCTATAAAGGGAAGTCAGTATATGATGCCTAAACTCAAAATAATGGTAGTAATAATAGGAATAAGAGGAGGAAGTACCTTAAGCATGTCACTAAAGATGAAGAGCTGAGGAAGACTGTCTACATAAAAGGCTACCAACAATTCTTTCCAAATCTCTCCATGTGCAAGTCAAGTCCATTTCCACTCTCTTGACTCTGGGAAGACCCTATGACTTGCTTTGGCTGATGGAATTTGCCAGAAGTGGCAGTGGGTGACCTCAGGAACCAGGCATGAGATGCCTTTCAGCTTCTGTTTTCACCCTCCTCACAGCCAGTACCATGTCAAAAGTCTGACTACCGTGCCAGACTGGAGGCCCCCCAGAAGAGAGATCTCTGGAGGATGAGAGACAATGATGGGAAGGAAGCCATTCCAGCAGCCCCACTGATGCCCAGCCATAGGGCTGAGGCTGGCTGGCCTGGCCAACACCTCGGGAAGCAGAGGCCAGCCCGAATCACAGAATCTTGAATAAATAAACAACTGTTGTTTTAAGCTGCAGGGTTTGGGGATGGTTTGTTAGGCATCAGTAGATAACTGCAAGAAAGTAAATGCCAAAAGAAAATGCTAAAAATGTTCTTAAGAGGTTGCCTCTGGGTACTGGAAAATGATGAAACGAAAGTGGGCCGGGCAGGAAACTGCTGTTTTTCATAATAAATCTCATTCATAATAAATATTATTTGACTCCTTAAACTATGTACATCTCTGTCTTTGATAAAAAAAATAATAAAGCAAACAAAACAAGGGAATGTGGGTGGAAGATAAAAGTCAGGTAGACAAAAATGAAAATGTGCATGTCCTACAGATGCTGATGACCAGGAAAAGGTCCAAAGGTCCAAGGTGCACCCTGCCTCAAAGAGCCAGCATGAAGAGTTCAGCCTGAAGCAAGAGAATACGAAGTTTGGGCTTGCAGCTTTAAATCCCTGGCACAGAGTAGGTTCTGGCAAATGCCAAATTGAACAGAACAAGTTCAGACTTTTTTAGGAGCCAGGCTGAAGGACCGTGGACAGAGGCTAGGCTGAACTCAGACTTCTTTTTCAAGCTGGGTTTGGAGATGCTGTCCACATGTGTGTCCATCGGCGCTCTGTGCTGTTTCCACCTCAATGCGGTCCCAGGGCTTGCAAAGCCATCATTGTTAGAACAAAATGGTACTGTCCCATTGGTTGTTAAAATGTTTAACTGCTTTCAAACCAGCTGGTGGACATGCTCTGCTGGGAGCATTCCTGCAAGCTGTCCCACTGAGTTCCCACCACCATTACCACCACCACCAATTATAGTAGGTCTGAGTGGTGAGGAAAGGAGAAAGTGCCCCTGCACCCCTGGAGCCAAATACCCAGTGCCATCTGGACCCCTGAGAACTACAGTCACCTTCCACTGGCCAGGGCTACATGGAGGTGCTTTCATGGAGTTACTAATCTGTGGGAAACATGGTCTCCACAGAGTGTCACCTGGGGTGCAGAGGACTTTGGACAATCCCTTAGACACTGCTGTACTACTGTGCTGGAGGACTCTTCTCTTAAAGCTAGACTGATGCACTGGTAAAGCTTGGGCTTTCGAATTGTTAAGACTTGAGTTTGAACACTGCCTACACCTCATTCTGGCAACATAAACTCAGGGCTGCCTCTAATTCCTCCGTAAGATGGGACCACTATTTCCTATCTCACACATTGCTGGGAGGCAAAAGTGAACCAATACGTGGGAAACACTCAGCACATACTGGGTGCTTAATAGATATATGAGGGTTCTTTTTAAGTATGGGGGGTAGAAGTGGCAACAGCAGCTACTCTGCTTTAAGGAAGGTACTCTGTGTACCACAGAACTTGAATGTTCATGAAATACAGCAAAGCTTCAGGTTGGGGTAGGAGCTATTTTAATGATTGAGTTTCTTTTTTATGTTTTTATTTTTTGAGAATGAGAGAGAACGAGCTGGGGGAGAGGGAGAGAATCCTAAGACAACTCCATGCTGAGTGGGGAGCCCAGTGTGGGTTCAATCCCACGATCCAGAGACCATGACCTGAACCAAAATCAAGAGTCAGACACCCAACTGACCTAGCCACCCAGGTGCCCCAATGATTGAGTTTCAAAACAAAAACAAAAACACAACAACAACAAAAAAAGCTCCAGTCTGAAGTGAGCCTCTGGAGAGAACAACAGCAGGAAAGTTTGATTAGCAAGAGTAATACGTGGGGTGGGTTCACTTTGGGCTGTAGCTGACTGGCACTAAAGTATCTATTTGATACTGAAAAAGATTTATCTAATGAATTTGAGCTATAAAAACTGAAGACAGACATTCTCTAACCTTGATTTAGCCCTAGGAGCCGAACTGGTGCTATCTGCCCTGACTTCTTAGCTCCATAAACATAAAACCTTATGTGGCCTCTTGCATAGTTTGCTTTGCCCTGTTGGCATTTCTGGGCCATAGTTGCTAGGTATTCTGCAAGTGAATGAGCTCACTGCAGAGTAGTAAAACACTGAGGTTCAGGATAATTTGGATGGGGTATTAGATCTGCCTTCTAGTCCTCCTCCTACCCCATCCCAAATGGATAAAGGAATTTGTATGAATTTAAATACTTGTAAATTATTCCAAATATTACAAAGATTTATTTCGATTACTCAGCTGCTTTTCACATCTTATGTTTTGCAACAATGGGATCACTTTTTGGTTCAATGGCATAAGTTGTTTTGTTTTGTTTTGTTTTGTTTTGTTTTTTAAAGTCAATATTGTACACATAAAATGATCCCAATTTCTGGCACAACTTATAATTCTGATGCTTGTAAAAACAGCAGATACTTACCTGAAGGGTAAAGAGAGATAATAATTCATTTTTCCTTCCTTTATAGTCCAACAAAATCGAAGTGATTTTTTTTTGTTACTTTTACCACTAAATTGGTAGTGGGGGCTAAATCAGATTTCCCCCAGGAGCCAACTTCAACAACTTAAAAAGAAATAAATAAGACACTTAAAACCTTGATCGCTACATCAACCATTCATGGGTAACTACAGGGGAGAGGGCATGCTTCCCTTTGTTTTATGAAGAACCCCCTCATCCAATCACATTGGTCAGGTTAAGAATAAGAAAGTCCAGAGAAAAATGAATCACTGCCTCAAATTTTATAAGGGCTCTGGAAGGGCCTCACATACATGGGTCATTTGTCAAGAAAAAAGAATGCTATCCATTTCTCTAGAGGCTGACAAAATAACTACTCTTTGTTACCCTTCCCCAAATAAATAACTGAATAATCTGTTTTGTTTTGAAATCATTTAACTTTAGGTTATCCAAACAATTATGCCAAAGTAATACATTATAATTAATTATAAATGATAGATCAACATTGAGCTCAGAAGACAAAGTTTGAGAAAACTTCAATTTTCTCTTACTTCCCACACTAAAATGTCATACTTCAAGGTTTTGGGGTGCCCAGATGCACCATCTGCCTCTTCAGTTACAATTAGATTAATGCAATCTGAAATATGAACTCTGATTCAAGATAATGAATCAGGTTGCATTGTCCCTCAAAACAAAAACATCCCTGTCTTCAGCCAGGTTGCCCTTTCCTCCTGTGTCCTCTGGCAACATTTATCTGAATCTCAAATAGGACACTTCACATTTTACCTTAGATTAATTTATGCATAAGCCTTACCCGGCCCACTAGACTGCAAGCTCCTTGAGAACAGGCTATATACATACTAAACATTTAAATATATCTCAATAATATACTAAACTAATATTTGAATATATTTAATATTAAGAATATTTAAATATACTTAGATAATATATTAAATAAAGAACAAATGAAAGATTAGTTAGGATTTGGTGGCCTAAATAAAATGAAAATATGACATTTTAATGGGTAACCAACACTAGTAGTGAAAGACATAATCTCATACAGTTTAATAAAAAAAATATATATATATATATATACACACACACACATACCTCTGCCCTAACTCTTCTTTAGAGACAAATCTGTTTTATGTTTTCATTCTTTGATATCACATTTTTACTGGATAAAACTGGCCACTGGATTTGAGATACAAATCCTCCAAAATATTAGATCATCTTCAGTAGGCACCTGAATAATGGTGTTCCAGGAAAAGTAGTGTTCTTAGCAAATCAAATGTATTTACAAATCTTAAATCCATTTTCTACCACTGTCATAAATAAGAAAATTGTATGATTTTGCTAGAATTATAAACTCACTATAAACATGGCCCCTGTATTTTTAATAGGGTTCGGGGTTTTTTTTGTTTTCTTTTGTTTTCTTTTACTACATTACAATGATGTCAAGAACACAAAGAGAACAGCTAGAGGTAGACCAATGTGAGCACTGTTTATATAGAGGAGCACAGCTCCTCCTATCCCTGAGGTCAGTTTTAACACATTTGTAATTTGAAAATTACTTTCTTTTCAAAGCTGAACTCTATTCTTCATGGTATATATTGTATCACTCAATTAACTTAAATGGTTCATAACTGGCAATTATATTACTGCCTGGAGGAAGCAGCAGGTTACAATTACACAGTATTAAAATAACTAAAATGAAATGAAAACTAATGAAATGAACACAGTATTAAAATAATGAAAACTAATTCTTGAGTTTTCATTACATACTAGACAGCATTCTAAACAACTGATCTATACTAACCTATTTAATCCTCTAAACAACAAACAAACAAGCAAGCAAAACTGGAATTGGGTAGATGCCATTACTATTCCCCAGTTGACAGATAAGGAAGCCAGGCCCCCCAGGGGAGGTTAGGTAATTTGCATGTGGTTACCAGGCCCTCTGGTTTCACTGCCCATACTCCTGGCCACCACACTAAAATTATCAGGTTCAGCTTGGGGGATCACTATGTATAATTACATTTTATGAAATGTAAAATTAAAGTATGTATTATCAGTTATAAAAGTGGACTATTTTGCCTGTGAATAAGTTACATAAATATCATCTAGTTTTTTTAACATTTTATTATTTTTTTAAAGTTTTTTTATTTATTTATTCATGAGAGACACAGAGAGAAAGAGAGAGAGAGAGGCAGAGACACAGGCAGAGGGAGAAGCAGGCTCCATGCAGGGAGCCCGACGCGGGACTCGATCCCAGGTCTCCAGGATCAGGCCTCAGGCCGAAGGCGGTGCTAAACCGCTGAGCCACTCAGGCTGCCCTAATATTTTATATTGTAAGGAAGTGACTTGGGTCCAAAGAAGTGCAACTACTTCCACAAAACCCAAAGACAAGTGAGGGAGAATGTCAAACGTCCAATCTCTCAAGCTAGTGAATATGACCTCATGTGATACTGATACTGGTTCCCAAACCATTTAGGAAGCATAAAGGAGTCATATTTAATAAATCCAAATCCAATAAAGTTACTCAATTTTAAAAATTTCTCCCACGTGGAAAAACACATTTCCTTTATGTTCTAAAGAGTACTGATTGAATATGCATGATAAATTCAGGGGCTAGCTCTTTGGCAGCTTAATTTGGGACTACTAACTTCTGTTTGCATTACCTTTCACTGCCATATTAATTACAAAGGTCCCTTAAGCAATCAGCAAGATCGCTGCAAGGTCCTGTATTGGTCTGGGCTCTTCAAATATCATTCAATTAAACAGAAATCAAATCACTGCCTGATTGAAAAGTTACTTCCCTTGAGCTTCATTGGTGTGGTTAGAAACTGTGTTGTCAGCAGTAAAGAGTGAAATATATTCTATGAAGAATGTCTATCTTTCCCTATCCCTTCCTCAAAATGTTTATTCCTACCCCCACTACTACTGTTTTATTTTTATTTTTCTAACTGATCATATACTGTTGGTTATAGTCTATTCTTGAAAATGGCACTTCTGACAATGTTCATTATCTCATGACAAACCTCATGGCAAACCTGTCAGCAAGACTGTAGTGCAGAGGCTGTTTTCAGAGTTGCCAGCTTCAGTAGGCCATTCACATCATTTAATCAGTCATAAGCAAAACCTCCCAAAGATCAACTCTACATACTGCAATGAGCCTGGAATTTTCTTCATCTTTGCAAAAGTTTCTGTCTAGAGAGGCTCCTCTAGTGGCTGGCTGAAAGAGCACATTAATTTCTTCAGATCTCTGATGCCAGGTTATTATAGGTCTGAGTCCAGACGACAGAACCTTCTCTGTGTTGCTCAGTTAGCATCTAGTGGAACTCAGCACAGAGTAGGTACATAACAAAGATAGGTTGATTGAGTGGAAATACAAAGACTTGGCTAGGAAGTAGTCTAAGCTAGAGGTGTAACATGTGAATTCCAGAGTCAGACTGAGTGTGAATACCAGTTTTGCCAGTGACTAGCTTGGTGTCCTTATAAGTAACTGCACTTCTCTGAGCCTAAGTTTTCCTATTTGTAAAATGGAGAAAATAAGAACAGTTGGCTTGGCAGGTGCTCAATAAATGTTAGCTATTATTAGAGAGAAAAATAATAAGTGGTCATATTAAGCGGGCATGAGTCACACCTGAGTAGTTGTTTGTGAGCATAAAGCATGGTTTACAGATCAACTTCAGCCCTGGCATTTATCTTCCAACACATGACCCTGTGCCCTGCCTCCACCTGATTATTCCCTGGAATGGCAGAAGATGGAGAGGCCAAAACCAGCCTGGCAAATCTGGCCCATGGTGGGGGTAGACTCTCTTCACAGATGATTACCTGCCAGACCTAGAATCCTGTCCCCCATCCCCACCTGATTATTCCCACCCTGATTCACCGGCTGAAGTTCCAAAGCACCACAGACACATGCTGCCACAGGAAGGCTGTGCTCTGGGCTTCCTCTCCCAAGACCTCATCCCTCCTGCCCACCCTGGGGAGACACGTGTCAGATTTGCCCCGAGAGATTACTCATATGTTGCGTTACTCCAGCTGAAATATGCTTTTCTTCTATCATAAAATTTAAATACCTATTTTCCCATCTGAAAATGCATAGTTCGAGGGCCATTTGACTTACTTTGACATAGAGCAACTGGGTGGCTCAGTTGGTTAAGCATCTGCCTTTGCTTAGGTCATGATCCCAGAGTCCTAGGATTAAGTCTGGCATCTGGCTCCCTGCTCAGCCAGGAATCTGCTTCTCCCTCTGCTCACTGGCACTCTCTCTCCCTCTCCCCCAAATAAATAAATAAAATCTTCAAAAAATAAATAAATAAATTTTAAGTGTTAACTCAGAAAATCAGGCACCTAGTTATGCTATTGCTTAAGAGTTATCATCTGGGGGACCCCTGAGTGGCTCAGCAGTTTAGTGCTTGCCTTTGGCCCAGGACGTGATCCTGGTGTCCCGGGATTGAGTCCCACATTGGGCTCCCCATGAGGAGCCTGCTTCTCCCTCTGCCTGTGTCTCTGCCTCTGTGTGTGTGTGTGTGTGTGTGTGTGTGTGTATGTATGTCTCATGAATAAATAAATAAAATCTTAAAAAAAAAAGTTATCATCTGCCAGCTTTTCCCAGTCACTCCATTATCAGTGGATGAGCTGCAATGGTAAAGGCAGAGGGGAGGGGACATGGGAACAATCTTGGGAAATTGTGGAGACCACAGGAAAGATCTATACTTAGCAATAATTAAACCTCAGATTAAGAATGTTAAGATTCCCCAAACTAATGAAAAAGTCAAAAGCATAATTAGATTGTAAATTTACCTTCCAAAGGAAGGCCAGCCCCAATTCCAATCAGTGAAGGGAAAAAGGCCTCATTTTATTTCCAGTCCCTTTCATAAAACATGATGCTTTCAATGCAGTCACCCTCACACACTTGTTTATGTGTCCCAATTAAGGACAAGAAATCTTAGAGACAGTGGTAAAGCAAGGAGTCCACGAGTCCAGAAAAACAACCAGCAATAGATGTAGACTGCTTACCAGTGCATTTTTAAAGTATTATTGCCAACAGTATTTCAGAAATGTTTATATACAAGCGCATGAAAATAAGCAGCTGAATACTATGTTTTGATGGCACCAATCTCTTCTCTGTGTTCAATTAGAACAGTGGTTGGACCTCTGTGGTCCTGTGTGCTGATGGTTGTTTTTGGCCATCTCTCAGGCAACAAGTGCTGCTGCTTTAAACCTTACCAATATCCCCAACTTTCAGAACTAGAAATGTGATTTAATAATGGCACACCTAACTCTGGAGGAGTTAGATTCCTTCAGGAAAAAATGTGAATATTTATCCAAAACCATGAGATTTGTGGAGAGGCACAGCTAATTGGAAATTAAAACCAACTTCATGTTTTAATCAGTTTGGAAGGCTGCAAGTATTGCAGCAACAAGGCAAGTAATTCTTTTCTGGAAAATATATAATGATGTCATTATTTTTGTACTTGTGATTCCAGAGAGGGAGGAAATCAGAGACAGATATTTGCTGAATGCAACTGATAGGTGGCGCTGTGTGGCTTATGGCAGATACCGAATTACACTCCAAAAGCCAGGTTAATTACACAGGCCATGATCCAGGTTGAAACATCAGAATTAGAAAGTCAAATAGGTACCTTATAAAGGTGTCTGGTGAAGAAGCTAAATTTTTGCTTTGGCAAAAAAATCTTCTGCAACTTCTAGGATGTCCACAAATTTTCTGTTTGTCTAAAGAATGTTTTAAGTCAAGGGCAGCCTGGGTGGTGCAGTTTAGCGCTGCCTTCAGCCCCATGGCATGATCCTGGAGACCTGGGATCGAGTCCCACATAAGGCTCCCTGCGAAGAGCGTGCTTCTCCCTCTGCCTGTGTCTCTGCCTCAATCTCTCTCTCTCTCTCTCTCTCTCTCTCATGAATAGATAAATAAAATCTTGAAAAAAAAAAGAATGTTTTAAGCTAATACTTTAAGCATTTGCAAGGCTTGTCATTGGCCTCTATTATTTAAGGAAATTAAGTTCTAATGAAATGTTGGCTTTCTTAAGCTAAATTAGTTAATTTAGTAGAAAACTTTGGGTTGGTTACCTAATGGCAAATTGTCAAAATAATTCTACTTGGTAAAGGCGGCTTTCCTCTTTGGCTAGAAATATACTCTGTGCTTGGCTTTAGAGGGCTTGTGTCCAATTTCTCAGATCCACCCCCTTCCTGGCTGCTGCACCAACTGCGGGTTACTTGGCCACTCAGTTGTCTAAGATTTATTTACTTTTCTTCTGGTCTACACCGGAAGTTATCATAACTGGTGTCCTAGGTCTTTCCAAGCAACACAGGGAAACTGGCAAAGCTTGTCTTTAGTGCCTACCACACTCCTGGTTGCCAGTTCTTATTTGTTCTAGATTCAGTTTCCACACCTATAATGTAGAGTTAAAATACCTACCTCATAGTGTTGTTGAGAAAATTAACTGTTAGAGTGCTTATACAGGGTATAGCACAGTCGCTGGCACTTAGTAGGCACTATAAAATGATTGCTGTCCCCTTCCTTCCCCATTTCACTAACCAGATAAATCAATGTAACTTTATGGCAATAGTTGGTAAGCAAAGTTCCTACAGAATATTACCTTTTAAGTGACCTTCAAAGTGAGTAGTCTACTCTGCAATTCACCAGTCCCTTACTGCTCCTCCCCCACTGGGACAGAAGGTATGTGGGGCCAGTAGGCAGTGCCTGGATCACAGAAGGTAAGCAGTGAGGCTTCTCCAGGGGGTCTGGTCTGCAAGCTGGTCCAGAATGCAGACTAAATGTCACAAATACACATTTAGGACTTTCAAGCATGTCTTCCATGGCAGATTTGAATTAATACTGAAAAATACCCAAATTGCAATAATGGTCATTTACGCAGTCAAAAAAAATATAAGATTTTCAGGGTTCAGGAATCTACACAGGAGCTGATGGAGTGAGCAGTTAGCTTATCTCTCCAACAATTCAAAAACTACTGGCCTCAGGGCAGCCCGGGTGGCTCAGTGGTTGGTTTAGCTTGGCCTTCAGCTCAGGGCGTGATCCTGGGGACCCGGATGGAGTCCCACATCGGGCTCCCTGCAGGGAATCCGCTTCTCCCTCTGCTGGTGTCTCTGCCTCTCTCTCTCTTCTCTCTCTCTCTCTCTCTCTCATCTCTCATGAATAAATAAATAAATAAAACCTTACAACAAACAAACTACTGGCCTCAGCAATGATCAGCAATGAGAAGATTAACCTCTGGCTAAAATGATGGTACCTGAGCCCCAAAGTAACGTGTAGCATGTGAACTCTTTCCTTTCTGGGAGGATCCTTTCATCACTGCTAGCCAAGGAAAGTGAGTGCTTCCCAAAATGTAAATGAGAGAAGAGACACTGAGCGGGAAAAAGAAGGAACACACACCACTGGGTTTTGCAATTCCCTAGCCAGGAAAGTGTATCACATCTTTCGTTACTCTTCTGGGGAGGGCCACTCTTCACCTGGCCCTGCCTTTCCTAGGGTCTCCTGATGAGGAAACTACTGGACGGGCAGCTAACTGGTAGGACATTACCACTCCGGATAATTTAGCGACAACTTCCTTTCACAGAAACCCAGAGGCAAAAGTTACTTTCCAAACGTGTGGGGCTCCCGGGGCCCCTCCGTCGGACAGCAGTCCTAGCAAGTCAAAGCGATCGCAGGGCATGGTCCCTGGCGGGTGGAAATCTGGTCGCCGCGGTCAGATGGCACTGCGCACCCAGCCCCCTCCCTCGAGCCCGGCCCGCGCGGGGTCTGAAACGTGTTATCCTAGCACAAGACTAGAAACTGGAACCTTGTGTAAACACCACTCCAGCCCATCCCTAGACGCTTCCCTTTGATGCCTCTGTCGTAATTATTTATCTCACATGTAAATCAGAATTCTGCTGACCGATCTCCACGTTTCTAATAAACAGAAGGCTGCCCTGCAAAGCCCTTCTCCTGGAGATTCCGCTTAAAGGCACGGTAACATCGGACACTTCCCTAAACCGGCCCAGGAGACGGCCAACGCCGTGACCTGCGTCACCTCTGAACACACGTGGGCACACCAACTCCACGGGCGGGCACGTGCGAGGGACGCGGAACTGAGGGCGGTTCTCTCCAATGGTGGGTCTGATGGACAAAGATGCCAAGCGCCCTTTCCGAGCCAGCTGAACTCCGCGGGCACCTAATCATTGCCAGATGTGGGGACGGCGCCCGGAGAACACCCCGAGCCCCGGAGCAAACACCCGGCCGGCGGCACGTCGACTCCTCGGATGGTCAAACAGCACCCGCCGGGAGAGGAGGACCCGGAGCCGAGCGGCGAGCGCCGCGGAGCCGAAAACCGGCCGGAGGCAAGGAGGATGCCTCCACTCTCCTCGGCATGTTTTTCCAATTAGAAAGTTGGGAACTGGAATCCGTAAACAACGACTGGGGACTCCAAACTACTTTGCGGAGACACGATGGGGAGGGGACTGCTCGCACGCTCGCAAACCCCGACCGCCTCGGTCTCCCGCCAGCCCAGCTCCGGGGCCGGGGGCGCCCCCCGCGTGCACGCACCAACCCCGCGCCGCGGCCGCCCCGGCCCAGCTCCCGGGGGAAGTTCGCGCAGGCTTGCACCGCCGCCCCCCCGCGCGCCCCGCAGCCCCGCGCAGCCCCGCGCAGCCCCGCGCAGCCCGCCGCCGCCCTACCTTTCATGGTGACCGAGGAGACGCACCGCCAGCCAGGGAGCCCCGCGCCGCCGAGGAAGTTCGCGCTGAACCGCCGGTCAGTGCGCGCCCATGGCAGCCGCGCCGCGAGCCACCCGTCCGCGCCCCGAGCCTCCGCCGCCGCCGCCGCCGCCGCCAACGGCCCGCGCTCCCGGCTCCCCGCTCCCCGCTCCCCGCTCCGCGCTCTGTGCCGCGGGGCTGCCGCGCGCGCCGCTCACCCCGGGCGGGAGGCGCCGCTCCCGCCAGCGCCCCTCCCCCTGGCCCGCCGGGGTGCGCGGGCCGCCGCGCCCACGCCCCCTCGCGCCCTCCCGCGCCCGCCCCGCGCCCGCGCCCGCCCCGCCCTCGGGCCCGCGCTCGCCCCTGCCCGGCGGCTCCCTCGCGCCGCCTCTCCTCCGCGCGCCGTGGCCCGCCCGGGGGGACCCCCTTTCCTCCGCCGACCCACGGCGGAACGAGGTCGGAAGAAAGTGTCTCCCGACGGCCGAGTGTGCCTCCCCCGCGGTGTGCGCGAGAGGCGGTGTTGCTGAGCTCGTTTCCGGACCCCTGACTCCCTAGAGCGTGGGGTGAGGGAGCTGGGGAGCGGCAGGGTCATGGGGGTGGCGGAGAGTTTGCCTGCCCCACACGTCCCTGGGGGCCTGGAGGGGTAGGAGATTACACCGAAGCGCGAACCACCTCGGGATTCCAAGTTTCCAGGTGCGCTTGCTGACCCCCCGGGGGAAAAACGCGCCAGAGGCGAGCGCGCCCACTGGCACCCAGGGCGAGCTGTCGATAACCCCCAAGTCACCGTGAGAGCCTCTCCCTACAGAACTCGGGGCACGACCGACAACTCTCGAACCTTCAAAAAGACGGCGCTCAAAAAATCCGCTACGCGCTCCTCCCCTTGGCTGGAAAAGTCACCCTTCCAGCCCCCGCGCCTGCAATGGATCATGTTGAAGGAGGCTGGACAATCGAGTGGCTTCTTATTAAGTTCCTTTCCTTGTGGCCCATCATGTTGTCCCAGTGGGGGTGTGTTTGTTTGTTTGTTTGTTTGTTTGTTTTCCTTTTAGAACCCTACCCCCCCCCCAAGC
This sequence comes from Nyctereutes procyonoides, assembly GCF_905146905.1. Lineage (NCBI taxonomy): Eukaryota > Metazoa > Chordata > Mammalia > Carnivora > Canidae > Nyctereutes > Nyctereutes procyonoides. Next base: position 40,367,178 of record NW_026575044.1, read on the forward strand.
AGACCCCATTCACTGCCCTGTTGCTTTAAAACATAAACAAAGTGGTGGAGCTGTGGAGAGGGAGGTGCAGAGAGACTTCTTCCACAAGGATGAAATGAAAGATTACCATGTGCTTTCTAGCACACCAAAACAATTCGGCCTGGGCGGTGGTTGCAGCTTTTCAGATTTCCTCCCCCGAGAATTTGGTAACATGGTGTAAACAACCCATTGATTCTTCCGACAGAGGGAATTCTGCTCTAGAAAAAGGTAATACAAAAAAAAAAAGGGAGAAAAATAAAAAGGTAATACATTCTAGAAGTATCTTAGACTTTCCGTTCTAGGAGCCTTCTTCTTTTGAACATCAGGAAGAAACCTGTACACGGCTAGCAAAGAAAAAGACAAAAAACAAACAAACAAACAGCACTTTTTATTTCATTTTAGGAGCTGATTAAACTACAGGATCCCTGGGGACTTGTTCCAGCTCTCACCAAGGTACCTGCCTTATCTTGCAGGGCAAGTGAGGGTTAGTAAAGGAAACCCAGATTATGGATTCTCAGCCATAGAGTAAATCCATAGTTTCTTTGTGTAATAATTTATCCAACTAAGAAATGGAGAGGATTTTGACTCCAATATTTGAATTAAAAATTATTTTAAAAAATAAATTATAGCTATGACACCAAAAACACAGTCAGTAAAAGTGAATATAGATAAATTGGATTTCACTAAAACGTAAAACTTGTGCATCAAAGGACACTATCAACAGTGTGGAAAGACCACCCACAGAAAATATCTGTAAATCATATATCTTGTAAGGGATTAATATTCAGACTATATAAAGAATGCTGCAACTCAACCACAACAAAAAACCCAGTTCAAAAATGGACAAAGGACTCAAATAGAAATTCTCCAAAGATTTACAAATGGTCAATATACATGGAAAGATGTTCAACATATAATCATTAGGGACCATGCAAATCAAAACCACAGTGAATACCACTTCATACCCATTAGGATGACTATTATAAAACGTAAAAGTTAAAAAAAAAAGCAGAAAACAAGTGTTGGCAAGGATGTGAAGAAATCAGAACCTTGTGCATTGCTAGTAGGAATGTAAAAAAATGCAACCACTGTGGCAGACAACATGGGGCTTTCTCAAAAAAAAAAGTGAAACAGAAATATCATATGCTCTAACAATACTACTTCTGGATATATGCCCAAAAGAATGGGAAGGAGGGACTCCAAATACATATTTGTATGCCCATGTCCACAGCAGCATTATTCACAATGGCCAAAAGGTAGAAGCCATCAAAGTGTCCATCAACAAATGAATGTTAGTATATACCACATTTTTTTTGTTTATCCAATGAAGTATTATTCAGCTCTAAAAAAGGAAGAAAATTCTGACACATGCTATAGTATGAATAAACCTGAAGGCATTACGCTAAGTGAAAAAAAGCCATCACAAAAAGACAAACACCATATGATTTGACTTATATGAGTTGCCTAGAGTAGTCAAATTCATAAAGACAGGAAGTAGAATGGTGGTTGCCAGGGGCTGGGGAGGAAGAGAGAATGGGGAGTTAGTGTTTAATTGTTACAGTTTTAGGTTTGGGAGGTGAAGAGTTCTGGAGATGGATGGTCTTAATGGTTTAGGTGATAATGTGAATGCACTTAATGCCACTGAACTGCACACTTAAAAATGGTTAGGATAGTAAGTTTTATGTACGTTTTACTATACCTTTTCTATTTTGTTGGAATAATTTCTAACAAACAAAAACAGTGAGGTAAAAACAAGCAAACAATAAAATCCCAAAACCCAAACCCTATGATGTTAATTAAAATGAGTCAGACTCACAGACCTGCTGATGAGAAAGCAGGCTTGGCAGTTCTTTAGAAGACAGTTTTCAGGGGGGCTCCTGGATGATCACCTCCTTCAGCACACAGTGGATGGAGCCCCTTGGGTATGTCCCACAGGTCCCCTGCCTGCCACCTCGCCTGAGTCCCACTCTGGAAGATTCAAGGGATGAAGGTTGTGGACACATGGAGATTGTCAGCTGACCAAGATTTCTTTGGTGAAGATCTGTGAGAGACGTTGAAGACCGAACTGGGCTCGGAGAGGAGAAAGGAAGGGTAAAGGAGAGGAGGGAGGATGGTGTGGTTGGGAGGGACTCAATCATACCAGTGAAGGTGCTTTGAACTCCTTAGCAGAAATGGGCAGCCCGGCCTCCAGGTCAGTCTCAGGCCTCCTCACCTCCAGCACCAGCAGCATCTGGTGTCCTGCATTCACATTATAAACCTGGGGAAGGCATCATAGCATTTAACTCTCAGCCCAACTCAAGTTAACATTTAACTTGTGCTAAGTATCTCCTTTTTACTAATGACAAAGCCCTATCACACTTGCCTTCTCCCCTTCCCTTAGCCCTATGTTCTCACCAAGCTCTGCTTCTACCTTCAGAACGTATCTCACACTTCTCCCCTTCTTTACGTCTCCCCGGTAAAAACCACTATACCCATCTGAAATTCATCCAAAACCCTCCAAGTGGCCTCCCCACCCCACCTCCAACATGCAGCAGCCAGAGAGGCAAGGAAGAAGAGAGAGGGGAAACTCTAGGTTCCCCCAGTTTAGTACCTTTAGAAAGTTTCCAGGCCTTTATATGCGAGCAGAAAAAACAGGCTGAGCCCGATGGGCTCCTTGAGTGAGGGAGAAGCTGAGAGGGTTGAGAGACCAAGGCAGACCAGAGCCCTGGAGGGGAGAGAGTTGCAGTCAGTTTGTGCTGCAATACCTTGATCTCTGACCATCTCTACTTTCCTCTCTGATGGGCAGCCAGTAGCTTCTGGCAACCATCAAGGCTACCACCACCTCTCATTTGCCCACTCATTCCTCTTCTCTCCTTATGCAGCTCCTTTTGTTCCATTTCAGCCAAGTTATTCAGTATGTCCCCAGACTCATATGCTTATTTCACCTATGAGGCTCTGAGCCTCGCATTCCACCTCTGAAAATATCCTCCTTTTCTCCGTTGTATCAGTACATTTCTTTATGTCTGCTTTAAAAACACAACTCTCCATTTAGAAATGGGTCCCTTCATCCAGCAAGGAAGTTTACATGATTACTAATAATTGTCATGGTGCTACACACTGCAGAGAATGCAAATTAGGGCCAGACAGTCCCCCAACCAGGAGTCTGGTAGGTGAGACAGGGCATTCCAGAAAGGATCCACAGTAGAGACCGAAAGTGGGAGATGGCCAGTGTCATGAGAGATATAAATAAAAGGCCATAGAAGGAAAAAAGTTGATGATTCCTGACTAAGACAGCATGGAAAACTGGGTATTAAAGATTTTAGCTGAGATTCAAATGAGCATGAAAAATGCTCCTACTGGTCTGGAGACAACAATGGCATCTGGGAGCCACCTAGATCAGAATCACTCAGGGGTGTTTTTATTAAGTAGAGATGGTTGGACTTCACCTCACCCTCCTGAATTGGAATATTTCATGAAGAGTCTTGGGGTAATTCCATTTTCTAGCACTCCCCAGCTGATTTTTGTGCTCCCTGAACTTGGAGGATTCATCACAGTAGACTGAGCTTCTTCAGAGAAAGACCATGTCTTCTTCATCTTTGTTAACAACAGCTTCTAGCAATTAACAATCAAGTGAAAGGGTGAATAAATGAAAGGGGATTAGTAATGGAAGAAGGTGCCCCAAAAATCTAAAGCAGGGAAAGCAAAATGTATGGAACATCTGTTAGGATAGCCTCTGTGAAGAATACTTGCTCTGAAAACCAAGCCTTTGAGTATGACAGGAGAATAAGCTTCTTTTTTGAGAAGAATATTGACTTCCATAGTTTGGTCTTCTGAGTCACTTCATATTCTCTACCATACTTCTAGACCAGCCAGTGTGCTGTTGAGCAAGTCCACTAAAACACTGGGATCCCATAAAGAAACTAGTAGTGGTATATGGACACCAGGTGCTCTGTCTCCACCCTCTGAAATGTGATTATCCTTGAGATCTCCATGAAAATTTTTAGATAAAGAAATAGCTAATAGGTCTTTAGAAGCTTAGATTTCTGTCAGTTAGTGTTTTTGTTTCTTTGGTGTTTAAACAGCATTTTGAAAGAGGGCTCTGATTGAGAGCTGCTTATCCTGTTTGTCCAAAAAACAACTACTTTATTCCATTTGATGTTTCACAGCTCAAAGGATCAGTCTGAAATTGTTCCTCTAGCTCACTACAAACCACTGTGATTCTCAGGATGGTACTGGAGCTTCTTTATAAGTTCAGTGAAGAGGCAAGGGCCCAAGAAAACAGAAATGTGGCTCTTGAATTTCAGTTTGGAGACCAGGGTGCATCTTGAGGTAAACAGCAATCCCCCGTCATGACCTGAGAGATAGCAGGTGGATGACCAGTAGCTCTGTTCCAACTCCAAAATGTTGATGATGGCTCTCCTACCATGTTTCAGACATATTACACCTGGATATTTCAGTAAATCTATGTAAAAAAATAAAATAAGTGTTTCTTTTTGCTTTTAATGCATGTCTTTGCAGTGACATATATGGGAGGGATTTACTTTGGTTTCATGTGTCATTTGGCTTTGTCATTCATTTCCTCTGAAGATGAAATGTGTCGATGTGAACAAAGCCACCATCTGGTAACCAGTGGAATTAGATTCCAAGGCAGGTTCTGTGAGAGGTATCTGATTGAGGGCAGGCCTTTGATTTTTCTAGGTCGAAGAATTCTCACTGTAAAATGACAGATTTTAGACTAAGTCATTTCATGGTCCTTTTTGGCTCAAAAACTCTAATATTAAATTCATATAAACACTATTGAATACAGAATAAACACAGAAAACGTGAAAATTGGAAATTTAGATGCATTTTTGGATACATTTAATTGAGATATATATATACATATATATATCTTCAAAATATGTCTGAATTTCCAACTTTCATATTGATCAGCTATATATATATATATGATATATATATCAGTGATCATATATACACACACACAAATACACACACATTTGTAGCTGATCACTTTTGAAAATATGTAGGATTACCTCAGAGGTACATCTTTGCCCATGTACTCACACTGATGTTCCCAGTGCATTGTCAGCATTCAGTAAATGTCTGTTGAATGAATAAATGAATGAGTATCCAAAGGCAACTGAAACATTCAAAAGCTAGAGGAGCTATTTTATCTGTTCATCAATTTTCACCTAACTTTAAAGTGAGCCCCTTCTGGGGCAACTTCTGGGTGTCTCAATCGGTTGGGCATCTGCCTTTAGCTCAGGTCATGATCTCAGGGTCCCAGAATCAAGCCCCACATCAGGCTCCCTACTCAGTGGGGAGCCTGCTTCTCCCTCTCCCTCTGAGCACTGCCCTACTTATGTGCTTTCTCTCACACATAAATAAATAAAATATCTTTTAAAAATAAAAATAAAGTGAGCCCCTTCTTTAGAGTGATAGCAAGAGCCATAGCTGACATTATGCAGTGCTTTCTATATTCTGGGCTTATGCTTAGCCCTTCATACATATTACTGTATCTTATTTATCAGATTCAGAAAATACTTGACACTTTAGGGAAATCACTTAATTTGAATATCAATTTCCTCCTATAAGAAGTGAGGACAGAATCTTCCTTGCAATATATTGTGAGGAATTAGAGATAATGTTTTAAAATACTTCATATGGGATGCCTGGGTGGTTCAGGTAAGCATCTGACTCTTGCTTGACTCAGGTCATGATTTCAGGGTCCTGAGATGGAGCCCTGCATCCAGTTCTGCACTGGGCATGGATCCTGCTTGGGATACTCTATCTCTCTCTCTCCATCTTCCTCTCCCCACCCCCCAAAAAAATAAATAAAATAAAATACTTCACATATTTCCTGTCACTTAGGATAAAGTTATCGAATTGCGGTAATTTTCCTTGTAATTAACTTATTTATTATCTCCTATTTTGCTTTTTAACGTAAAACAGAAGACCATATTGAACAAAGGCAAAATAATAACAATTTGGCTGAGTAGAGAAGAGCCTAGTAAAATTAATTTTAAATCTGAATGATGGAATATCTTTAAAGAGACAGTTTTATTTTTAAGAGCAAACAAGTACAAAAATAGTAGAAATCCTAAAGAGAAATACCTTAAGGGATAGATTAAATTGTTTATAATTCATACGTACATTGTTACTAAGTATGGTCTGCTCAAGATATTTGAACATAATTTGTCCTCTAAAGTAATTTAAACATTAACTCTGTGAATATTGTTTATACTATAATTTGATTAATAATAGTGAAAAGGTAAACTTGTGCTAAGCTTTCGTCAAAATTGTTACAAATTCCAAATAAGTATATCAAGATTGGTGAAGTTTCACACTACGGTCTTATTCCTATGTGGTATCATCTGTTGATATTATAGTCTTTCAAAGTTGGCAAAATTTTACTTTATTCCTCCTTATAAATAACTAGCCATTTTCATTGGAATTTTTAACTGTACTACATTTTACACTACATTTTTTTATTCAAGATTAAAATCCAATCATTCTTTCCATTTTGGTTACTTATATCTTTCACTGAAGCAATCCATTATACATTGAATGTACATTTTTCTTTATCTTGAATGTACTTTCTTAGCACGTAAGAATAGTACGTAACAATATTCTAAAAGATTTACTTAAAGAGGACCAGAAGTGCAAATAACTTAAAAGATCTTTTATTTGCAAAGACTTTTTGCTGAATTGGGAAAGTGTTCTTTGTTGATTGCTCCTATGGGGTAGTGAATTCTTGGATAGCCCATTAAGTTGATTTGCTCTATAGAGCAAATCACACACGATTGAAACATTTAGTATCCATATAGTAGAAGCTCAAGTCCAGAAGGGTTCCACAACTTTTCTGAGTCCAAGACAATGGAGAATAAGGTTCCATTCAGGTTCCTATTGAATGTGTTCAAAATGAGCACATCTCAAATTGAATATGATTTCCCAAAAACTGTAGTTTCACTGAAAGAAAAACTGAAGACAGAAAAGAAAGAATAGGAATTGTATAACCAAACCTACAATGATGCAAGAACATGGGAATGTGGATAGCTTAAAGATAATTCTTTCCTTTTACTTAATATCTTCTATGGAGAAAGGACAGCTCATGAAATCTTTATAAATTTTTATAAGATCCTAGAATCTAGATTTTAATGCGTTGTCAGGAAAATACCCACAGGTCAGACCCCAGGGTCCTGGTCCCAGCACAGATTATAGCTAATGCTGCTGGGGCCTCCCTACCTCTCAGTGTCCTTGCGCCTGCTCTGGGCAGCCCACTTCCACATTTTGTAAGAGGTTTCTCCTGATCTTCTCAAGGACCCTGCTTGACGCCCACCTCCTCATCCTTAGTAGGTGACCTCATCTCCTTCTCTATGGAAAATCAGAGGTTATCTGGCAGGAATCCCCTCAAGTTCCTATGCTCTCCCCTACTCCTACCCCTTTACAACTTATCTTTCCTGGCACCTGGCCTCACATTTCCCCTAATTATCACAGGAAGAGGCATCTTATCTGGCATGCAGGGCTGCCCTCCCAGCTGTGTTCTCAAACCACACCTCTCCCTGCTGTCATTCCCCATCCTCATCTATTACTTCTCTTTCTTTCTCTTCCCCTGTAGATTCTTCCCTTACTTCCTAAACTCTTCTTTCCCTGACAGCCAAGCCCCTGAAGTCATTTACACTTGCAGCGTCAGCTTCTAGGACCTGTTCCCTCTTCAAACATTGGCCACATGTCGGCTGCCACACGGTGGCGCTGGCCCTGCTATAACAGAGGTCTTTCAACCCATTCAAATGGCCAACTCCAGTGGGCACTTTGCACTCCATCCTTAATTCATTTAACTTCTCTTCTGTTGATGATCCTTGAACCTTCCTTTTCCCTCTGATAGGTGTCAACATGTCCCTGATTCTCCTACAAAGTCTGACACTCTACTCTGTGTGTCTCCTCCTTATCTACCTTGCTTCAAAACAAGGATACTCCTAAGGATCCTACCATCTGTTCTGCCCTCAAGGACTCAATAACTGTTTGCTTCAGATGACCGCTTTTCCTGCCTGGACTTTTCTGCATTCCAGACATGAAGGTCTGATTGCTTACCAGGTATTTCAAAACCTTTCCCTTTCATGTAGAGTTCCAAATTTACTGTAATGAAATTCATCATAATCACTTGTAGAATTTTCTAAAAGCATTCCTGGAATATAATTATATGTTCACACCTCTACTCCGGCCTTGTAGTGGGTGGAATATACTTCCCTGTCGCTTGATCTTGGGCTTGTCCATTTTGGCCATATTTGAGGTAACTTAAAATGTACCCTCCTGCTCTCTGATTATCTGTTATGAGAGGAACATGACCCAGATATCTGCTGTCCCTCAGCCTGGACCCCCAAATGGGAAACGTGAAGCCAACCACATGCCCCAGCACAGGGCCTGAAGATTCAACAAGACTTGATTCCGGATATAGGGCCCAGGGGGTCTGCATGAAGGCTTCTGAAATTTATTACATTTATTACACAGGTGGCAATTAGTACAGAGGAGAACAATAAAAATAAACCCAAACTCTCCCATTCAAGATAAGTCTGTAAACCAATACTCTCAAAACAAGTGAGAAAACAAATGTAATAAAGTATAAGGTGTTAGCGACTATTGCTACAACAACAATGTTTTGCAACAAAACTCAGTAACTTAAAAACATAGCCATTTATTCTCAAGTATGTGGAGTTGCTGGCAGGCTACTACTTGGCTGGGCTTGGCTAAACTCTAGGCTCTAGGAATCAGCTTCTGGGTTCCAGGTTCCATGTTAGTTTCAGGTCTGGTCCACGTGTCTCTCATCCCTCTGGACCAAATACTACCTACCTGCATGAGTCTCGAGTGGCAAAGTCGTTGGACCTATTCTCAGTTTCCATTCATGTAGGAGTTAAAACCAGCCCCTGGTTTCTAAGGGTGAGCCAGGCTCATGTTTTCTATCTTGCCTCAGTTTTTTAGTCCTTATTACCCCATAAGACATAAACTCCACATCCACCTGTTTCCAGACCCTGAGCCTAGTAGACCACAGCTTCATCCTGCTTATCATTTTATATTTCTCTCCTAAATCTGGTCGAATGTTGTATTTATCTTACTTTTGAGATAGCAGTGACTTTCAAGTTTCTCCAGGTGTATTTTTCCCATCACAGCTCTGTTTGGCGTGGGGAGAAGGTGCTTGGAAACATGAACTCACAATGTTATCTTGACCAGAATTTTCCTGGACATTTCTACTTGCATGTTCACCAAGCACTTATACCTCATATATTCAAAACAGATTCCATTCACCACTTTCTCATAAAACTACCATTTTCTGTAGTCCCACTTAAAATTATATTACACCATCCACTCGTTTGCTCAAGTCAGAACTCTTAGTCATTCTTTTCCTCTCACTTTCTGTATCTGCTTCCAATCTGACTACCAACTCCTCTGCATGCCAATCCTCAATCCCATTGGTGAAGTCAGCTCACTAAAATGAACACCTTATTCTATTACTCCATAGCTTGAGGATAAAGTCCAGACTTGTAGCACAGCACAGTGGAAAGCACAGGCCTGATTCCCTCTGAGCCTCAGCTCCAGCTACTAATCTACTCCCAGTTCCTTGACTCTGGCAACTCTTTCTGGCTCTATGTTTCTTTTCATGTCCTTTGCAATGACAGAAATTCCTTTTCCTGGACTACCAGCGCAAGTCATGCATCCTTCTTTCCCTCTTCCTTCCCTCTGCTCTGCTCATCTGGTGAATCTTCAAGACTCAAGAACCTCCTGTTCTGAAAATAACTTCCACAAACCCCTCACCCCCAGAGTTGACTTATCCTTTGTACCTTCCAGGAATCTGATGTTACACCTCTATTACAGAACCTACCACACTAATTGGCCTGTGTTTGCATATATTTGTTTTCCCAAGGAGGTTATAACCTTCTCAAGAGCAGCTATTTTATTTTTCAATATCTAACACCAAATGTGACATAGAGCATGCACCCAACAAACGCTTTTTGAAGCCTTAGGATTAAACACAGGTGAGCCTTTTTTCCACCAGGTCTTCTGTTTTCTCATTAGCAGTTGAGGAAATAGACTGCATGACCTCTAAGAGTTCTTTGAGGCTCATCATACTGCCATTGGGATGTCTTGAATGTACATTTTAACTATAATTCACATGAAAATTACTATTTATAGATAACATCAGTAAATCTTTGATGTTTCAGGCCTCAAAAGATGATGGCAGTGAAATTGATGGTTGCTTTAATAAATGCTTCTAGTTTATCCTGGGTTTGAGAGGATTTTTTTTGATGTTATTGTTTTAGACTAAAAGCAAAATGTAAAGGAAGGCTGTCAGATAAAAGGTACTCTACTCCAAGTGTATATTGTACACAATTACTTTTGATTCGTTAATATAGTATTTATATTTTTATTTAAAGTATTTGATCACACTTTGTGCAGTGGCAGTATTGTAGCCAATGAAGTTTATTCGAGGTGTGATAATTGCTAATTGAAAACTTTTCCTAAAGTATTTGATCATCATTTTGTTTCGATGGGAATCTCTTATTTGCAATTGTTTGGATTTTATGTTATTGTTTTAAGGATTTAAAAATCTATTCAAAGGACAGCTTAGCTAATGTGATATAACTGAAACAATTTGGAAATCAGAAATTTCATTTCAATCTCTGCCTGGCTTGGCTACCACAAACTTTTCAGGTCCCTGTTGAAAATTTCAAGCACCTGTACATGGCATGAAATTCACTAAGTGAACTAAAAGTTTGGTTTAAGTCACACATGACCAAAAAATTTGCCATTCGTTATTTTATCAATTCAGCAAATATTCATGCAGTGTCTATTAGGAATCAAGCACTGGAAACATAACGGTGACACAATAGGATGGTTTCTATCCCCAAGGATCTTAGCATTTATTGGGGGAAATGAGCAATTATATAAGCACAAAAAATATGATGTGTAGTACTGATGAATTAAGAAGCTTTCCAGTGGGGATCTCTGGGTGGCTCAGCGGTTTGGCGCCTGCCTTTGGCCCAGAGCGCGATCCTGGAGTCCTGGGATCGGGTCCTGCGTGGGGCTCCCGGCATGGGGCCTGCTTCTCCCTCCTCCTATGTCTCTGCCTCTCTCTTCTGTCTATCATAAATAAATAAATCTTAAAAAAAAAAGAAGAAGAAGAAGAAGAAGCTTTCCAGTGCATGTAACAAAACCTAACCCCAACTGGATTAACAACAAAGGAAACTTATTTTTAAAGATTGATTGATTTATTTGAGACAAAGAGAGTGTGCACATGATGAGTACAAGGAGAGGAAAGGGCAGAGAAATAGGGAATCTCAAGGAGACTCCCGCTGGGCATGGAGCCTGACTTGGGGCTTGATCTCTGGCCCCTGAGATCATGACCTGAGCTGAAATCAAGAGTTGGACATTTAACCAACTGAGCCATGGAGGCCTGAACAACAGAAGAAATTTATATATACCTGTGCCCTCAGAGATAGGCTGGCTTCAGCAAAGCTTGATCCAGGCCGCTCAAAGCATATGACCAGACCCAGCACTTCTTTCACTTCATTCCTCTGCAGTCCTCCAGGCAGTCCTCCATGATATGAGCTCCTTTGTCATGAGAACTCTCTTATGATTCCAAGATGGCTGCAAGTAACTCTGGAAGCTACAGGCTACATCATTAACTACTGTGGGAAAGAAGGAACCTGTGTCCCAGCATTCTCTACATTTGAACAAAAGTCTCAAGGTTTCTTCAGATTGGATCAGCCTGGCACCTGGGCCTACACTGAACCAATCACTATGAGCAACTGAAGGGGATGTGTTTTCTGGGTGAGCCTTATCACGTGCTTCACCCCGGGCCAGGGATGTAGACTGTGTTGTTCGATTGAGACAGAAGGTTGCAAGGGAAGAGGAGATAGGTGCCAGGCAGGCACTACAAGTGCTGTGATAGAAAAAGTATAGAGTGCTTTGGGAGGGAAGATAGCATAGTAGTTACAAACAAGGGCTCTGATGTTGCCTTTGTTTGAATGCCAGTTCTGGCAACTTACTTTCCTGCCCTATACTCAGCTTTCTCAAGGACACAATAGAGATGACAATAGTAACTTATGACTCAGGATAGTTTGAGGAATGAATCAGATAATGAATGTAAAGAGCCGAAGACAGTCCATGGCACTCTAAGCAGCTACTATATTTGTATGAAAGACACCTGCATCAGTCTGTAGGAGTTAGGGAAGGCTTCCAGGAGGAAGCAGCATTGATAATAACTCCTAAAGGAAAAGGAAAAGTCATCTAAGGAAAAAGGAGGATTGGTTTTTAAGAGAGAGTATACTGGCCCATCAAATTTTGGCCATAAATGGAACTTGTACAAACTCAGAAGAAAGAGTTTCTCATGTCTCATTTTCTACATGAAATGTATAATTATTTTACCAGACGTCTAATTTCTATAATGAACAGAGAAGACTAGCTTTTGAGAAGGGGAGCAATGTGGAAATTGAGCTTAATGATAAGAAATTTGGAAATAGTTTGTGCAAATTACTTTGGAATTTGGCTTTTTAAAATGGTATGCGTATATGAAAAAGCTCTTGAGGATTTGATTTACCAAACATCCAACTGTTTGGTATGTTTATAGCGATAGGGGATTAGAAAAGAAAGAGAAGGAAGGAGTTTCACAGTCAGCTCTTCCTAGACCTCTGAAGCTAGTGAGAGGTTGGATCTAAGACACACAAGACCCAGCTTGGAGAATCTGTGATTTATTAATCAAGAGTCAGAGAAGCACCAAGTAACTACAAAGCAAATTTACAGAAAGGAAATAAGACATCTTCCAGGGAAAAAGAAACCACAAACCATTGATCATGCAGGTCAGGGAGAACAGCCTGGCCTTCATCAACTCCATTCTTTCCCATATTCAGACCCTTCCTAAATTGTGTCTACAGTTACCAGCAGCAAGCTACAGAAGGCAGCCAGAATTCATAAACCCTCACTTAGTCACTTCTTTAGACAAGGCACTCTGTTAAATATGGGAAATTCTAAGATATATCAAACAGATACTGGGGGATCCCTGGGTGGCTCAGCGGTTTAGCGCCGCCTTCGGCCCAGGGCGTGATCCTGGAGTCCTGGGATCGAATCCCACATCAGGTTCCCTGCATGGAGCCTGCTTCTTCCTCTGCCTGTGTCTCTGCTTCTCTCTCTCTCTCTCTCTCTCTCTCTCTCTCTCTCTGTGTGTGTTGTGTGTGTGTCTCTCATGAGTAACTAAATAATTCTTTAAAAAAAACAAAAAACAGATACCCTTCTAGGCACTTGCCTTCTGGGAATAAGCATAGCTAGCTAACATTTATTGATCACATAACTCAGCAATCTGCTGTTCTGTGACTACAGATAAGGAAACTGATTCCCTGGAAAGGTAAGTAGCTGCTCAGGGTCCCGCATGTGATCAGGGCCAGAACCAGGACTCAAACTCATGGCTGTCTGACTTTGGAAGTTTGCTCTTAACCCTGTTTGTGTTATCTGAGACACAGGACTCACTTTGGAGTTTACAAGAAGCAGGTGCAACATGTCCATAGACAGAGGTTCTCTAGGGGAAATGGCCAGGTTGGGGAAATGATAGAGACGGATGAACACCAGGTGGCTGGTGTGGGTTGCCAAATGGGTTGTTTTGAACATTTTCCCTCTGTTCTCAAAGGTGATTGAGATCTGTTTAATTCTTTGTGGTGAATACCCTGATTTTCTCTTTCCAAAGAATAGTATTGAAAATTGTGCTGCTCAATAGGAGTGCTTTATGGGTTTTTATAGATACACTGATTTTTTTCTGACAATAAAATCTAAATTCTAATTGCTTTTATCGTTAGCCCTGAATGAAATTGTAGTTATATACTAGCTATAAAACTATAAGCTTAATATAGAGAATTATACTCTGTTTCATTAAGTAATATGCATTATTTCCAATTTTAACTTATATCCAAAAAGAGAATGTTTAAATGAGCCCATGTGTATTGAGACCCTGACTGACTTAGTAGAGCATGTGACTCTTGATCTCTGGGTTGTGAGTTCGAGCCCTGCATTGGGTGTAGGGATTACTTAAAAATAAAATCCTTAAAAAAAAAAAAACATAAAAGAACCGTGTGTATGAGAGAGAGGGAGGAGGGGAGGGAGAGACAGACTTTCTCACTAGAATGTTTTTAAGTCTGAAAATTTTTCTGATTATCTTGAGCACAAAAACAGTCCTTTCTCTCTCTTAATTTCCTTATTCGTATTTTTATGAATTAGTAAAATTTGTTGTTGCTAAAAACCATTTGAAACATTTTTCAACCACTTCAGTATTTTATAATCTTCTTGATAAGGCAAAATAACACTGATTCTTAGGGAAGCATGCCAACCAAGAACTATCTCAAGAATGTGTAAATAATCTGATTTCTTCACCTCCTTTATTTTTTTGCATATTTTTATTGGAGTTCGATTTGCCAACACATAGTATAACACCCAGTGCTCATCCCGTCAAGTGCCCCCTCAGTGCCTATCACCCAGTCACCCCATCCCCCGCCCACATCCCCTTCCACTACCCCTTGTTCGTTTCCCAGAGTTAGGAGTCTCTCATGTTCTGTCTCCCTCTCTGATTTTTCCCACTCATTTTCTCTCCTTTCCCCTATAATCCCTTTCACTATTTTTTATATTCCCCGAATGAATGAAATCATATAATGTTTGACCTTCTCTGACTGACTTACTTCACTGAGCATAATACCCTCCAGTTCCATCCACGTCGAAGCAAATGGTGGGTATTTGTCGTTTCTAATGGCTGAGCAATATTCCATTGTATACATAGACCACATCTTCTTTATCCATTCATCTTTTGATGGACCCCGAGGCTCCTTCCACAGTTTGGCTATTGTGGACATGGCTGCTAGAAACATCGGGGTGCAGGTGTCCCGGCGTTTCATTGCATCTGTATCTTTGGGGTAAATCCCCAGTAGTGCAATTGCTGGGTCATAGGGCAGATCTATTTTTAACTCTTTGAGGAACCTCCACACAGTTTTCCAGAGTGACTGTACCAGTTCACATTCCCACCAACAGTGCAAGTGGGTTCCCCTTTCTCCACATCCTCTCCAACATTTGTTGTTTCCTGTCTTGTTAATTTTCACATCTCACTGGTTCACCATTCTCACTGGTAGCTCATTGTGGCTTTGATTTGTATTTCCCTGATGGCAAGTGATGCAGAGCATTTTCTCATGTGCTTGTTGGCCATGTCTCTGTCTTCCTCTGTGAGATTTCTGTTCATGTCTTTTTCCCATTTCATGATTGGATTGTTTGTTTCTTGGCCATTGAGTTTAATAAGTTCTTTATAGATCTTGGATACTAGCCCTTTATCTGATAGGTCATTTGCAAATATCTTCTCCCATTCTGTAGGTTGTCTTTGAGTTTTGTTGACTGTATCTTTTGCTGTGCAGAAGCTTTTTATCTTGATAAAGTCCCAATAGTTCATTTTTGCTTTTGTTTCCCTTGCCTTCATAGATGTATCTTGCAAGAAGTTGCTGTGGCCAACTTCAAAAAGGGTGTTGCCTGTGTTCTAGGATTTTGATGGATTCTTGTCTCACATTTAGATATTTCATCCATTTTGAGTTTATCTTTGTGTCTGGTGTAAGAGAATGGTCTAATTTCATTCTTCTGCACGTGGCTGTCCAATTTTCCCAGCACCATTTATTGAAGAGACTGTCCTTTTTCCAGTGGATAGTCTTTCCTGCTTTGTTGAAAATTAGTTGACCATAGAGTTGAGGGCCCATTTCTGGGGTCTCTATTCTGTTCCATTGATCTATGTGTCTGTTTTTGTGCCAGTACCACACTATTTTGATGATCAAAGCTTTGTATTACAACTTGAAATCCGGTATTGTGATGCCCCCCAGGTCTGGTTTTCTTTTTCAATATTCCCCTGGCTATTTGGGGTCTTTTCTGATTCCACACAAATCTTAAGATTATTTGTTCCAACTCTCTGAAGGAAAGTCCATGGTATTTTGATAGGGATTGCATTAAACGTCTTCACCTCCTTTAAAAAATAAAGATTTATTTAGTTGAAATCCCCTTTGGCAACTGTTTATTCAGTTTCTGGATCTTCCATTAAGCAAATTGATCTCTTTGGTTGTTCATAGCACATGGAGGTGGATCACAATTTTGTGAGTGTTTTGAGCACTTATAGAGATTACAGTGTGGTGTTGTCAAAACAATTGAAGTCCAATGACTAGTGGGGCACGTGGGTGGATTTAATTGGTTGAATGACTCTTGACTTTGGCTCAGGTCATGATCTCAGGGTTGTGAGATCAAGCCCCTCATCAGTCTCTGCGCTCAGCAGGGAGTCTGCTTGCGATTCTCTCTCCTTCTCCCTCTGCCCCTACCCCCCCAAAAAATTTTAAAAATAAGTCTTTAAAATAAAGTGTAACAACTAGTATCTCACTATTCTATTGGCTATCTTTCCACAAAGTTGCTATTTGAATAAAAAATTACTTATTGACCAGATCTTGCCTTCCAATATGGTCAGGAAGCAAATCCTTCACATATAAACATATCTTTCTTTGGTGTTGGACTAACAGTAAAACATGTACCTTACTATAACAAGGTATACATCATGGACCCTTAGCTGAAGAAAACAATATACAGTAAACATGGATCGAAAGTTGGTGGCCCAGGGATCCCTGGGTGGCTCAGTGGATTAGCGCCTGCCTTTGGCCCAGGGCGTGATCCTGGAGTCCTGGGATCAAGTCCCGCGTCGGGCTCCTGGCATGGAGCCTGCTTCTCCCTCTGCCTGTGTCTCTGCCTCTCTCTCTCTCTCTCTCTCTCTCTCTCTCTCTGTGTGTGTGTGTGTGTATGTATCATGAATAAATAAATAAAATCTTAAAAAAAAAAGTTGGTGGCCCATCTAGGAAGGGCTTGTAGCACAACTGTGTCACAGAATAGCTGCTTGGTATCACTAGCTGAGGGGTCACAGCATGAGCTTTGGAGTCACAAATGCCTGAATTTAAATTTCAGTTATGACACACTGATCAGCTAAGTGACATTGACCAAGTTGTTTAACCTCTCTAAGAATCTCACATTCCTCCGATGTAAAACCAGGGTGATAATATGTCCTTATAGAAGTATCATGAGGGTTAAATGAGATAATACATGTAAAGTATTTAAAACATAGCAATTTCTCACTAACTACCAGTTACTATCAATTTTCAGTTTTTTAGATACTTTTCAAAGTCCCTCATTTTTGTGATTAATTGAACTGCCTGTGTCTACAACGTTGGCTAATTCATCTTTTCAACAAATGGTGTTAGGAAACTGGACAGCTACATGCAAAAGAATGAAACTGGACCATTCTTACACCATACACAAAAATAAACTCAAAATGGATTAAGGACCAAAATGTGAGACCTGAAACCATAAAAATCCTGGATGAGAGCACAGGCAGTAATTTCTCTGACATCGGCCATAACAATATTTTTCTAGATATGTCTCCTGAGGCAAGAGAAACAAAAGCAAAAACAAACTATTGGGACTACATCAAAATAAAAAGGCCTGCACAGCAAAGGAAACAATCAACAAAGCTAAAAGACAACTTAGTGCATGAGATAAGATACTTGCGAATGACCTACCTGATAAAAAGGGTTAGTATCTAAAATATAGAAAAAAAACGTATACAATTCAATACACACACAAAAAAAAAGCCACCAAATAATCCAATTTAAAAATGAGCAGAAGACATGAACAGACATTTCTCCAAAGAAGATATCCTGATGGCCTATAGACACAATGAAAAGATGCTAAACATCACTGACCATCAGGGAAATGCAAATCAAAACTACAATGAGATGTCACCTCACATCTGTCAGAATGGCTAGTATCAATAACACAAGAAACAACAGATGTTAGTGAGGATGTGGAGAAAATGAACACTTGTGCACTGTTGGTGGGAATGCCACCACTATGGAAAACAGTATGGAGGTTCCTCGAAAAGTTAAAAATTGAACTACCCTATGATCCAGCAATTCCATTGCTGGGTATTTACATGAAGAATACAAAAACACTAATTAAGAAAAGATATATGCACCTCTATGTTTATTGCAGCATTATTTACAATAGCCAAATTATGGAAGCAACCCAAATGTCCACCAATAGAAGAATGAATAAAGAAGATGTGATATATATATGTATATACAATGAGATATTACTCAGCTATAAAAAAAAAGAATGAAATCTTGCCATTTGCAATGACATGGATGGAGCTAGAGAGTATAATGCTAAGTGAAATAAGTCAGACTGAGAAAGACAAATACCATATGATTTTACTCATGTGGAATTTAAGTAACAAAACAAATGAACAACAACAACAAAAAAAAGAGAGACAAGCCAAAAAGCAGACTTTTAACTGTAAATAACAAACTGAGAGTTACCAGATAGGAGGTGGAGGGGTAGCAACAGGTGAAATAGGTGAAGGGGATTAAGAATGCACCTGGGTGGCACAATCAATTAAAGCGACTGACTCTTGGTTTCAGTTCAAGTCATAATCTTAGTAAGGTCCTGGGATCGAGCCCCACGTCAGAGGCTCAGCCTACAGTCTTCTTGTCCCTCTCCCTCTGATCATCCCCCTACTCTCTCTCTCTCTTTTTCTCTCTCTCAACTAAATAAATCTTTAAAAAAAAAAGAGTACACTTATCATATGGAACTGTTGACTCACTATATTGTATACCTGAAACTAATTGACACTGTTCATTAACTATACTGGAATTTAAATTTAAAAAAAAAAAGAATGTTGGCTAATTCAATTATCTTCTCTCCACTGAATGCCTCTATCTTATCTAACATCGTGTGCTCCCTAATAATTTGTAGTTCCTGATTATTTACAATTATCAATGGTATTCATCTCTCCTTTAAAGTCCTCACACCTCAAAGTCAGATGATGTGAGCCTCACAATTGTCCAGACTGACCAAGTCTGTTCTTTGCCACCCACACTATGTTTTACTCAAAAGCTACCAGTTTCCTGATACTTGAAAACTCAGGGCAAACCAAGCCCTAAGTTAAGTTTCTACTCTACGTGGAAACTTTGAGAAGCTTCCTCTTGGAACAAAGCTTCTTCTTTCCTCCAAAATCCAAGACTCTATCTGGAGGCTCTGATTTCTGATCAGCTCTTCATTCCTTACCCCTTAGCCTCTGAGCTCCTCTTGCTGACTGTCAACCCACTCATCACAAGCCCTGGCTAGCGACATTATAAAAAGGATCCATGCTTGGATGGACTTTGTGATACCTTTAAGTGCTTAAAGCTCAGAGCTGTCTGGTTTTATAACCCACCCCTTCCCCCTGACAGTAAGTTCATAGATGATTCTGCACCAAAACACTTAGAAATGCAAACCAACTTTCATCAAACCCAAGGCATTCTCAGGTGAGTTCCCTTCCACCTCATGTCCTTGGTCCTGACACATATCCTGCCTTGTTGCTCAAACATCAAATTTGGAGCAGCCTTGGCAATACAAATCTTCACAGCTGAAGCCACCACGTGCCAAAGAAACAAAAACATGCATCATAGTGTGAAAAGTGAAAATGCAAGACTAGAAATGCTGATACTGACTTTTTGGATTCTAGAAATTTCAGGGGCACCCAGGTGGCTCAGTCAGTTAAGTGTCTGACTCTTGATTTCAGCTCAAGTCATGATCTCACGGTTATGAGATCGAGCCTCATGTTGGGTTCTGCACTCAGCACAGTCTGCTTGAGTTTCTCTCCATCTGCCCCTCCTGCCATATGTGCTCTCTGTCTGTCTCTCTACAATAGGTAAATAGATTAAAAAAAATAAATTTCTATGCATGAATTGTAATTGGATAAAGGAGAAAGATGATGAGTGATCATGTTTATTAAATATTTGGCTTTGGTTCAACAAGATGAAATCTTGATTATCAGATAAAAGGTATGTCTAAGCATAACTTCAAATGATGTCATTATTTTATTCATCAGTCTTAGATCAAGCTAGAGATAAGGCAGACTGGTAGACAAAATTCATAGTGGAGTACGTTTCCTGAGGTAATAACCACTCATTGTCAGGAGTCAGTCATTTGTTCAACACACCAACACGTTTTTCTTGACTACCCATTTTGTGACTGACAATGTTCCAGATGCTGAAAGTAGCTACAAAGCATCTGGGGGATTTGATTGTCCAGTGTGAAGACAGAAGGTAACAAATAGTCTTAATGCAGTCCGTGCCACAGAGAGATTTGTAAGCAGGACTGAGGAATGGAGGAAGGAAGGTGAAAGAGTCCAGAAGTCTTCCTGAGAATCAGAAACCTATAAAGCAGTCACATTTCCACTAACAATAGCATTAATAGGAATGTGAGTGCAAAGTGTATTGCAAAACTAAAATGTGAATCTTAAATATTGAAAACTGCTCAAAACAAATAATGCAGACAATAAAAACAATTTCTAATGACAAATTCTCACTTCAAATGAACAGCTTTCCCTTCCTTTCCTTTCTCCTTTCTCTGCCCCTTCCCCCTCCCTTCTCTCTCCCTCTCTCCCTCCCTCCTTCCCTCCCTCCTTTTCTTTCTCTCTTTGGTGAATACTTCTTTTTCTTGCTGTAACTTTGATGCTAAAATAAACCAAATTACAGTTCTGTGTGGTTCACTCTTAAATCACACGGTCAATCCAAAAATAGGAACACATCACTTACAGGATACATTTTAACCTAGCAATGGCCTTTAATCTACACACTTGCTGAAATGAAACACAGTTCATTGAAACTAATTTTTCAAAATGCATATTAAAAGAACCATCACAAGGCAGGTGGGACTTGGTACTTACCCCAGCCTCTCGTCTTTCACATTTATCCATCACCTTCCAGCCCTGACCTCCTTCCCACTATTTTCTACCCTACTCACTTCCCACCACCTTTAACTAGCTAACTGCTACTTATTCAGACCTTGTCTTCTCCAAGAAAGATACCCTTCAACTGTCCCAGAACAGCCAAGAACCCTTCACTGGGGCTCCAACTTAGCCCTTTCACTGCCTTGTGATAATCTGTTTTTATTTTTAAAGACAAACGTTGCATCGTGTGCACTCCTTTACCCTCTGTGCCTAGGGTAGAGAAGCTCAAAAAATATTTGAGAAGCGAATGAAAGAATTTGGTTACCATATCAATCAATAACTGGAGTTATAATGATAGAGAATATCT
Organism: Nyctereutes procyonoides; assembly: GCF_905146905.1. Classification (NCBI taxonomy): domain Eukaryota; kingdom Metazoa; phylum Chordata; class Mammalia; order Carnivora; family Canidae; genus Nyctereutes; species Nyctereutes procyonoides. The sequence continues at coordinate 40,388,348 of NW_026575044.1, forward strand.
ATTGAGTTTGTGCGATATATCAGGCACTGTGCTAAGCACTTTATGTGTATTTAATTTCACCCAATCTTCACAACAGTCCTAAGAGGTAGAGAGTATGAGTCTCCTCATTGTACAGATGTAAACACTGAGGCTTGAGGGATTAGGTAACTCACCCACAAGTAGGATGAGAAAGGGTCAGAACTGACTCTAAGTCTGATCTGACTCTAGAGTTCATGCTCTTAACCCCACAATTTTCCACTCTTCAACAGATCTCCTTACAGAGGGCTTCTTATAACAAGCCCATTTGATTGTCTTGAAACAGGTATCTTTTAGATGATTTCTTTTTGCACTTATTTCTTCAAACTTTACAGCAAAGTTTTATTTATTTATTTATTTATTTATTTATTTATTTATTTATTTTTTACAACAAAGTTTTATTTAGATGTTAGTCAAGTTGACTGATGATATCATTCTATAATACCACTTTTGACATGTCATATTTCAGACTTAAAATTCTTTTTAACTCAAAAGGCCCTGTGATGTGATAGAGAAAAAAAATGGCCTGCATCACAATGGGTTTATCCTGAGCAAGTTGAGGGCTTTAGGCAAGTCACTTAACCCCTCTAGACCTCTGAATCCATGTTTGTTAAGTGAGAGTCATCTCCAGCCCTTATATTCTGTGATCCTGATGGCTGAATCCAGGATCTCCAGCTATCTTCATCTTAAATCTTGAAAGGACCCTTATACAGTGACATGTTTTGTGAATTCTTTCTCAGAGTGTGTGCCTAGAAGGGCAGGATGAAATAAAGTCACATTCTGCATTAACCTTTCCAAGTAATTCAGGCCAAAAATAAGTGCTCATAAGACCTTTTTTTGCATTTGCCTGGAAACACCAGTTCGTCTGACATCCCTAACCAAATTGCACAATTTCTGATTTCCTGCTGTCCTTCACCTGAGAGGATCCAGCTAGATGCAATTGGTCTTTTGCTATCCAGATACTAATTACAACACAAGTTTTCTGGCAACCACAAGGAGAAAATGCAACTTTTGAAGCTGAATCCCAGAAGACAGAATCCTAATTGGGAACAGTAGAAAGAAATCTATTTCAGTAGAAAATCGTCCACAGTTCAATGTGGATTTGTCTAGAATTATTCCCAAGGGTCTCTTCACTCATAAAAGCCACTATATCTAAAATAGATAAAAGTTTTTCTCAGAGAAACAAATTGAGAAAGCAAAAGACCACACCAAAACCAGGTCTAGAGAACACTTGGTGTGTCAGAGACAGCCCTGGGTCGAGCTGAGGGTGGAAGGAAGGAAGTGTGATGGATTCACCCACAGCCAGAGCAGGGCTTGTCAAAGCATCAACATCCGCCCCCTTAAGTGGGGTTCCTGTTTCCTCAGAACAGGTAATCAGGAGCCTTCAATTCTGGGTGGTCTGTTTTTCTAATTTGTGACGCCTGGTTGTATTATCTTATCATCCTTCCCCCTTCCAGTTTCCTCTCCAGTTCCTCCCAACCTTCCCCTCCTTCTCTCTTACACTCTCCAACACCCCTCTCCCATACACACACTCTCTCTTACACACAGCCCATAAAATCAAACTCAAGACTCATTCTTTCATTATATGAGAGAAACTAAAAGCAAGAGTGAAACACAAAGGTTATTTCTTTTTCTTTTTTCTTTTTAGATTTATTTATTTATTTATTTATTTATTTATTTATTATTTGAGAGAGAGGGAGAGAGAGAGAGAAAGAGAGAGAGCCAAAGAGCCCAAGCAGTATATGATACTTTCATGTCGCAAGTATCATAAGAAAGTACCTAGGCAAACTCTGCATTTGCCCATGAGTCCACAGGCCAGAGGACCTTCCTGGGTTGTCTCCATACAATCTTTCGTAGTTGTCTACACAGAGCAAGGATTAAAATCTAAGTCTCCCAACACCCAGACACTTTCACCATCATCTGATTACAGTAAACCTCTGACATTTATAAAGTTCTGCACTTTACAAAGCACTTTCCCATATGAGTCTTCACCTAGGAATTAGACCAGGTAGCTCTCTATAACCCCTATTATTTACACAAACAACAAGGCAGAAAGAGCAACTATCCTCCACTGGGTCACTGGCTATTACATGGCAGGGGCAGGGCTTGAACTCTGGAGCCTTAGGCCAAGTGCTTGCCATATTGTCTTCCTGTGCCCTCTCACACTTGTATTTTAAGGTCAATTTTGTTCACAAATCTATATGTGGATTAACAGAAATGATCTCATTTGAGTGATGCTTGGATTTGAGCTCTTAGGTGTGAGATCAACACTCTGAAATGATTCCAGAAAAGTCTATTGGCTCTGATGTCGCTTTCTGGCTCAACGTGTAAACACTGTGGTCAATCCAGACACATTTATTTACTCAAGGTCTTCTCTTCACTGTTATACTGGATTTAAGGCCTTCTCTATTCTATCATCAATCACATCCTGAAACTCAGGATAGAAGGAGCGCAGGTACAGTCTAAAGTAGGAACAATGGTAATTACATGAAAAAATACAAGTCAGAGCCAGCAGTTCTTGGCATCAGGCCCAGTGAAGGCCCACCTGCAGGCCCCTCCCTGGAGATCTACAATTATGGTGACATCAAGTAACACTAACGTTATTTGGGGGCCTACATTTTGGTCTATTTTTTTTTCACTTTCATTTGTGCTAGATCACAAATGTTTTCCATGCCCACAAATACATTTCTATAAGAGGATTTATGATAGCTACATAGAATTCTATTTTATTTGTGCAATGTATCTCATATAGACAATCCAGGATTGTTGAATTAAGGCTGTACCTCTGGCTTTTCATGTTTCTGACTGAAAACATCAGTGACATCTTAACCATTTTTTATCACTCCTTTCCTATTCAAAGATAATGTGAAAAATTAGAGTATAGAAGGTCCAGTAGACATAACCTTACATACAGAACTACACATTTTCTCCCTGGAAAGTGTTGAATGGTTGAGTGAGTGCCATCTAAGAGGAACTGACATTTATGAGAAAAAGAGAAGTACATTAGTACTTCACTGATGAGTACTCATTCATTCATTCATTCAGCCAGCCAGTCGTCAGTAGGTTGTGAAATATTTCTTGCACTTCTAGGTGTTCCAGGCACCTAGACATACACAAGGCAAAGATAACTTAAGGCAGACTCCCATCATGGCCCAAACTCCCAGTCTGGTGGCACAGGGGGCATCAGCATAAGTCTCAGCATTCCCACCTAGAGAATGAACTCCTTGAAGGCAAGAATGAAGCCCATCCCTTCTCTGCCCACATGGCACCTGCCTCAGTGACTTGTGCCAAGAGGTCCACGATCAATATTTACTGTGGAAATGAGCACTTTGACCTAAAGTGAATGACTAAAGCCACTGTACTTTCCAAAAATGAGAAAAGAACTCAGGGTCATGTGAAAGGGCAAGAATTCATTTTCTCTCTTAAAAAAAAAGATTTTATTTATTTATTCATAAGAAACACAAAGAGAGAGGCAGAGACATAGGCAGAGGGAGAAGCAGGCTCCCTGCGGGGAGCCCGATGTGAAACTCGATCCCAGAACCCCTGGATCATGACCTGAGCCAAAGGCAGACACTCAACCACTGAGCCATCAAAGCATCCAGGAACTCAATTTCTTTCCTGCATTTGAAGAGGCTGAATTTGAGATTTATGGGGAACTGTGTAAGAGCATCTTATCTTTCATGGTGGCATGTTTGTTTTTTTACCTGTTATTACTTGTTTTAGGTCTTGTCCACTCAACACATTAGTTACTTGTTACTCAGTTCCTTCTTACTAAATACTGTTAAAATTAAACCTAATTAATTAATAAAAATCCTAATAAACACTAAACAACTATTAAGATATTAACCAGATAAGGTTAATAATAAAATTATCTATTTGTTCTTATTACGTCTTAGCTTCGACGTATCCAATAGCCTTCTTTATCCATGAAGTTTGCCCAAATACTAATTCTTAGAAGAAAATTTTTATCATTGGCCAACTGAAATTTATTTTTTTATTGTTATGTGACTTTTAATTTTTTTATTGGAGTTTGATTTGCCAACATATATTATAACACCCAGTGCGCATCCTATCAAGTGCCCCCCTCAGTGCCTGTCACCCAGTCACCCTGTCCCCCTGCTCACTTCCCCTTGTTCATTAAAGAGCTACCTGGTTCAGATGCCAGGGTGGCTCAGCGGTTGAACATCGCCTTTGGCTCAGGTCTGGAGATCGAGTCCCACATCAGGCTTCCTACATGGAGTCTGCTTCTCCCTCTGCCTCCCTCTGCCTCTCTCTCTCTCTCTCTCTCTCTCTCTCTCTGTGTGTGTGTGTGTGTGTCTCATGAATAAATAAATAAAATCTTTAAAAAATAAAGGTTTTGGGGGGGTTTTTTGTTGATCTTTTAGAAAAAAGTTTTTATTTATTTTTTATTTATTTTAAAGATTTTATTTGTTTATTCATGAGCAACAGAGAGAGAGAGAGAGAGAGAGAGAGAGAGAGAGGCAGAGACACAGGCAGAGGGAGAAGCAGGCTCTATGCAGGGAGGCCGAGGTGGACTCGATCCGGACCCGAGGATCACGCCCTGGGCTGAAGCAGGCCCAACCAAACTGCCAAGCCACCCAGGGATCCCTAGAAAAAGGTTTTAAATAATCTTATATTCTGAAGCAATTTCATAAGACATTTTTATTTTAATTTCTGGAGAAAGAAACCTGTATCCCAGCTTTCTGAAAGTAATTCTGAGGAATTACTGTAATTAACCTGGTTACAATATTAATCAGCACCCAAGATGTCAAATCAGCACCCCGGGATGTCAAAAAGCTCACCCTCTGTTTCCCAGTATTTACAAGTATTTCAGGCTTCAAATACCCATAAAAGACTATATCCACACTAGGCAGGTGTCAGGACATGGGTGATCCCAAGCAGCACGACGGAAGCTCTATGTAGTTCCACATGCCATGTTGAAGAGAAGTCTGCCTTTAATAGTTCCTATCCCTGAGTGGTTTGCTGTGTTTGTTTGAATAGCAATAGTCTCGGAGGACCTTACAGCAATGGGAATCAACTAAAACTCTTTTTGCCACGTCCTTCCCAGATCTTCCATAGCAAAATGTTTGCATAGCTTAGTAATTCTGGGCCCTGCCTTACAAGCCCCACCCAGCCCACCCACCCTCACAATTTTGCCTCTATAATTCTCTCTTTGAAATTTTTAGGCTACGATCTTGTCCCCTTAAAATCCCCTTGGAGGAGGGATGCCACACAACAGTGAACAGCTTTGAAGGGAGGGCTTTGGGAAGATGCCATGGTTTAGGAACACTTGTTGCAGAATAAGGAGCATACAGGCAGCATTTGGGCCATGAGACAAACCACCCAAGACAATTGCACCTGGACCTCCCCTATGTCCTGTATCACTTGAAAAATGAAAATGGAACATATCCTTTGCTTTGGGCAGACACAATCTGACATCAAATCGACAAGCAGTTGGGTTGGGTGTGATTCAGTAGCCAGGGGTACAAGATGGTGAAAAGGACATTGAACTAGAACCCAAGGAAGAGTCCTACCCTCTTGATTTGACTCAGCCTCTTCCTAGCTGCGTGAGTTTAAGTTTATCTCATCGTCTCTCTAGGTCTCAGTGACCTTGTCTCTTTAATAAGAGGATTGGACTATCTCAAATTTTGGATCTCTTCCTGTGAAAGAGAAGTTCTATGCACATTTTGTTGAAAAGGTGTGAAGGGAAGATAGGGCAAAAAAGAAGAAAGAGTCTATTTAAGGGACAAAGAGTTTGTTCATTGACATAAACAATGAAAGACCCAAGGAGGGTGAATCATGTCCAGGAAACCAGAGAAGACAAGAGAAAGGACTAATATTTAGGGATTGAGATAATTAGCTACAGAGCATGTCAGAGTGGTGGGCCAGGGAGTTGAAGTATGTTCAAGGGCAAGTTCTTGGCTTTGTGTAATGTAAGAGGCGGGAAAAGGGCTGGATGGGATACAGATTTTAATTTCAAACTTCCAAGAGGTTATTATAAACAACTGCAGAGAAGGTTGTTTTAAATCGTGTTTAATGTGAGTATTCACTTGTTGGCAGTGATCAGCATTTCCTATAAATACCACTTACATCTTATGGAATGAAGCTGTAACATGTAACGTGTAATGTGTAAGGAGAAGAGGTGAAGAAAGAGCAGTGAGGGAAACTTGGAGCCTGAGCGCTTGGCATGAAAAATTGGGGAAATTGAACTCCCCTCTTTTTATTCTTCTTGGAACGGATGGTGAACAATTGCCTTTTGAATGGCTGTGTTCTTATTAATATACATTTTTGCTTTGCTTTTGGGTATTTAATGTGCTCTCCAGAGAATTTTTCAAAGCATTTAAAATAGCTTTTGCCAATTTCTCCTTCTTCTAATTAATACCAAGTGGTTTCATTCAAACTGAAGTTTCAAGCTGAGTCTACATAAGCAAAACTAAATGTAGAGTCAAGCTTCAGCGCCAAAATGACCTAAATTCTGATCCCTGCTCCACCACTTGCTAGCTTTGTGACCTTAGTAAAACAATTTATCCTATCAGAATTTCAAATGTATCTTTTTTGTAATGAGTATTGTTAGGATTATTAAATGTAGTAGACAAAATATGTAAAACATCTGACACAGTTCTTGACACATAGTAGGAATGCAGTCAACAAGAACTATTTCTCATTCCCCATCTACAATTCTGTCTCCCCAACAGGAGAAGCATGTGATTTTGGAGGTCTGAGTGATTCATCCAGATGCTTATATTGGTCACATTACCAAGGATGACCATTTACCCTGTTCCACTTTGTGCCTGCAGAGGAAGGCCTCTGGCTTAAGAATACTTCTAAAAATCTTAGCTTGTTACTTGAATAATACGAATACTTCATAATTGCCATGCCCATTCTTCCTCTCCATCCAACTCCACTTCCAGGCTCATCCCAGAAGGCAACTCATGCAGAAACCCTCCCTGTTCCCTTCAATTTGGGCCCTCTCACAATATGGATTTCCCCCAACTTATGTTTCAACTATAATTTTTTGACCTTGCAATCATGCAAAAGCAATATGCATTCATACTTCGAATTTTGAATTCTGACCTTTTCCTGGGCTCGTGATGTGCAGTATGATACTCTTTTATGATGCTGGGCAATGCCAGCCATAGCTTCCAGTCAGCCACACGATCACCAGAGCAAACAGCCAATAGGCTGACAGCCATTCTGCACCCATATGGCCATTTCGTTTTATACTTTCAATCTAGTAGTCAATAAATTACATGAGATATTCAATGCTTTATTATAAAACAGACTTCGTGTTAGATGATTTTGCAGGCTATTTGTAGGCTAATATAGGTGTTCAAGTATATTTAAGGTGTTACTGCCCATACCTATTTTTGGGTGGGTGGATATTTAAATTAAATTGGAAGAGTTACCAAGGAAAGGGAGAATGGATGTTGAGAAGACATCACAATATCCAGCATATCAATGGTAGAGCTAACTGGTAGAGCTAACTGATGCATGTTCAATGTTGTCTTAAAATGTTTTCAGGGGGGCAGTCCTGGTGGCACAGCGGTTTGGCACCGCCTGCAGCCTGGGGTGTGATCCTGGAGACCCTGGATCGAGTCCCACATCGGGCTCCCTTCATGGAGCCTGCTTCTGCCTCTGCCTTTGTCTCTGCCTCTCTCTCTCTCTCTCTCTGTGTGTGTCTATGAATAAATAAATAAAATCTTTAAAAAAAATGTTTTCAGGGACTCCCTGGGTGGCTCAGCAGTTTGGCGCCTGCCTTCGGCCCAAGGCATGATCCTGGAGTCCCGGGATTGAGTCCCACATCCGGCTCCCAGTATGGAGCCTGCTTCTCCTTCTGCCTGTGTTTCTGCCCCTCTCTCTCTCTCTCTCTCTCTCTGTGTGTGTGTGTGTGTCTCTCGTGAATGGATAAATAAAATCTTTTTTTTTAATGTTGTTTTCATATTTCCCTATTTGAAATGGATTATTGATGTGATTTTAGTTGGACTCTGAAGCTGAAATTGGGGCAAACATGTATGGACCCAAGTAATGGCTTTGGTGCCAAGATGTAGAGGCACTTGATACCCAATTGGGTTGGGCAGTATTCGTGTAGTGAGAGTATGAAGCCACGCACCTCCAAGAATTACACATTACTGAATACTACCTACAAAGATGAGCATCTCCTCACTGAGGTAAAAATCATGCTGATAGTCTTGCTCCTCTTACCTCTCTTGACAATGTTCCTGTGAGTTTCCATGGTGAAGGGCAGGTGAACTAAGAACAGATTTTAAAATGTACATTTAAGAAAACAGGATGACATTATATATGATGCTTTGTCAAAATGCACTTCTTAGAGTTAAACTTGGAATGTTCTCTTGCCTCTGGCTGACTCCATGAAAGTAATATAAAGTTTCCTGACATTTTTCACGTCCCTCTGGCTTTCCCTCTTCAACCTCAGAGGAACCATAATACTAGGACCGTTGTCCTAGAAGTAAAAGTACGTTTTCACTCCACTACCAAGAAACCTATAATGGACCCCCCCCCTCAACTCCCTCCCTCCACACTCCAGGGCACTGCATTCTGGTTCCAACAGTCCTTATCAGAGTGTTTCACATGCCTATTTTTCCCCATGCCTGCCCACACCATTTCTTCATTCCCAATGCCCTCCTTCCACCATATTTTCTTTCAAATCCCACCTTACATGTTCCCTTCTCCCCAAAACCATTCCTTCTCCCTCAGCCTAAAACGATCTGTCCTCTAGCTCTTTACTCAGATGTGTTTTGTGTTCAATGCTGAGAGTATGAATGGAAGGCAGTAGGTCTGTGCTTGTGATAATCATCCTTGCATTAGGGTTAGTTTTATCAGGAAAAAATGGGGAAATTATTCATACATAGGTAATAACAGTTTTGAAAACTCTGCCTTATTATTAAAGAAAAGTTCTTGACAAGAAAGATATTTGCAACTGATGACTGCCAGAAGGGAAAGAGGATGGGCAAAATGGGGGAAGGGGAGTGGGAAGTACAGGTTTCTAGTTACGGAATGAAAAACCACGGAGATGAGTGATACAACATAGGGAATAGAGTCAATGATATTTTCGTAGCATTGTACAGTACCAGTCGGTAGCCATTTGTGGTTAGCACAGCACAAGGTATGGAGTTGCTGAGTCACTATACTGTGCACCTGAAACTAATGTGACATTGTGTGTCAACTATGCTTCAATTAAAAAAAACGCAAAACAAACAAAACACAAAACCAAAAATATTTCATGACTCAGTATAGTATTTAATCCATAAGAACACATTCATAGTAGAGAGCAATAATTAAGGCCTCAATCTATTTTGCATTTTCTTTTACATCAATTTATTTTTATTTCCTGATAAAGGCTTACCTTCTCAGTCACACCCCAAAGTGTCAGTTTGTGGGGCACAGTGCTATTTAGAAGTAAAAAAATCCAAGTGCTGATATATACATCTTGATTAATTAGAAAACAGTTCTCCCCTCCTCTTTTCATATGCCTCCTTTCCCTCTTTTCTATTTGTTTTTTTTTAAGATTTTTATTTATTTATTCACGAAAGACACAGAGATACAGAGAGAGAGGCAGAGACATAGGCAGAGGGAGAAGCAGGCTCTATGCAGTGAGCCTCACGTGGAACTCAATCCCGGGTCTCCAGGATCAGGCCCTGGGCTGAAGGCGGCGCTAAACCGCTGAGCCACCCCAGCTGCCCACCTCTTTTCTATTTGAATTGGCATGTACGTATGGTGGTTCTGCCAAATGAGTAAGCTGAAGTGAGAAAATTCTTTTTTTTTTTCTTTTTTAGCCAGAAGAGTGTCAGCATTGATCTGGGGGTGAGGAGGAAGGTGCTGATCTGTGTCCGGGCAGACCCTATCACCAAAAAAGCACTAAGAGTGCCTGAGGAAAATCCAGCATGAATAAATGGACTGTCTGACAGTTTCCATAAGCTGGCTCACACTAAACTATCTAAAAATGGCTGTCTTTTCACATATCAGGTCTAGATGCACAACAGAATTCCAAGTCTGTTCCAATTCTAAATTCTAGCTGAACACATACACATAGTAGTGTATACAGAAGTAATCATCATTCTGACTTGTGCCATCTTCTGCATGGGCTCCATAAGAAAGCAGCCAGGATGGCTTGTAACTCTTCTGTTCTACGTATATACAGCCAAAGTCCTATATTTAGGTCCCAGCAGGAGCTTTTCTGCTGGCATCGATTAATCTCAAAACCTTCTAGCAACTTTTTTTTAAAAGATTTTATTATTTTTTCATGAGAGACATGAGAGAGAGGCAGAAACATAGGCAGAGGGAGAGGCAGGCTCCCTACTGGGAGCCTGATATGGGACTCCATCCCAGGACCCGAGATCATGACCTGAGCCAAAGGCGGATGCTCAGCCACTGAGCCACCCAGGTGCCCCTTCCAGCAACTTTTGAATGTTTTTATCAACCTTGGCCCAAAGTACCAAATCCAGGGACAGTTTTATTGAGCAAATACCTCCTGTAAGCCCTGACACAGCTACCTCAGAAACTTATAGCCTTCTGCTATATTTGTTTATGAGAAAACTAAGAAAATGGATGAACCCTCAACAAGCTGTTTTGGGCTGAGGATCTGGGACACCAAGACCTGAGTTAATGGGAGTAGGAGGTGGTACCAGCTGGGAGAGCAGCAGAGCATACAGAGGAGGGAGGCCTGGGACCGGAACCCTCGTTTTCTACTGCAGTTAGTGACAACCTTTGAAGGTGGAGAAGGCTGGATAGACAAACCAAAAATCTGATTCAGACCGTCACCCAGAACCCCACTCTCTCCTGTACCATCTCGAATAGCGATCCACTAGTGTGTGAGGAGAAAAAAAAAGATTTTGGACTATATTAAGATTCTGTTTTGAAAATAAGGAAAATTAAGATTGCCTAGTGTTTAACATATACCATCATTAGAAGCCATAATTCAAAAGTTTGTTAGGTTCACAATACTATGCTTACTCAGAAAAGAAGAGTAATGCCCTCATCTTTGTCTTCATTTTTGGTATGTTTCAAGGTTTTCAAAATATCTTTTATAAAAAGGAGATTGTAGTGAGATGGAAAATGACCAAGGAAATATCAAAAAATTAAACATAGGGCAGCCCAGGTGGCTCAGCGGTTTAGTGCCACCTTCAGCCCAGGGTGTGATCCTGGAGACCCGGGATGGAGTCCCACGTCAGGCTCCCTGCATGGAGCCTGCTTCTCCCTCTGCCTGTGTCTCTGCCTCTCTCTCTCTCTCTCTCTCTCTGTCTCTCTCTGTCTCTCTCTGTGTCTCTCATGAATAAATAAATAAAATCTTAAAAAAAATTAAACATAAAATTACCATATCACCCAGCAATTCCACTTCTGGGTATATACCCAAAAGAAGTGAAAGCAGGAACTTGAACAGATATTTGTAGCCTCGTGTTCACAGCAGTATCATTTACAATAGCCAAACCTGTGGAAATAACTAAGTGTCCACTGACATTTGAGTGGATAAACAAAATGTAATACATATGTACAATGGCCTATTATTCAGTCTTGAAAAGGAGGGAAATTCTGGCATATGCTACAACATGGATAAACCTTGAGAACGTTAGGTGAAACAAACCAGTTACAAAAGGAAAAATATTGTATGATTCTATTTATATGAGGTACTAGAATAGTCAAATTCAGAGAGAAAATCTAGAGTGGTGGTTGCCAGGGGCTGGACAGAGAAAGAAATGGAGTTATTATTTAATGAATATAGATTTTTAGGTTTACAAGGTGAAATGTTCTGGAGACAGACGATGGTTATATGGTTGCACAGCAATAGAATATTGCCACTGAATGGTACACTTAAAATGGTTAAAATAATAACTTTTATGCTAGACCACAATAAAAAATATAGATATAAATAAATAATGAACACTCTGTCATTTCACAATAAAGCTGACATATTCATAATGAACGAGAAAGTAAATATTGTCTGAATAAAATTTGTGCTATGGAAAAAAACATTGAGAAACTGGATGTCTGGAACTATCTCCATGATTATGGAATTCTGTTGCCTAAAATAGAGTGAGTCTAATATCTGCACTTTTTAAAAACTTGGAACAAGAATTTGTAGAGCATCCAAAACCATAAGATACCTAGGAATAAAACTAAACAAAAATGCAAAATATCTGTACTCAGAAAACTACAGAACACTCATGAAAGAAGTTGATCTCTCATGAATAAATAAATAAAATCTTTAAGGGGGGGGCACCTGGGTGGCTCAGTGGTTGAGCATCTGCCTTTCGCTCAGGTCGTGATCCCGCGATCCTGGAATCAAGTTCCGCATCAGGCTTCCCATGTGAAGCCTGCTTCTCCCTCTTCCTATGTCTCTGCCTTCTCTCTCTCTCTCTCTCTCTCTCTCTCTCTCTCTCATAAATAAATAAAATCCTTAAGACAAAATAAAAAGAAAGAAAGAAAGTGAAGAAGGCACAAAGAAATGGAAAAATGTTCCATGCCCATGGATTGGAAGAACAAATATTGTTAAAATGTTTACACTACCTAGGGCAATCTATACATTCAATGCAATTCCTATCAAAATACCACCAACGTATTTCACTGAGTTGAAACAAATAATCCTAAAATTTGTATAGAACCATAAGAGAACCTGAAAAGCCAAAGGATTGTTGAAAAAGAAAACCAAAACTGGTGGCATCACAATTCCAGACTTCAAGCTCTATCACAAAGGTGTAATCATCACGACAGTATAGAACTGGCACAAAAACAGACACATACATAGATCAATGGAACAGAACAGAGAACCCAAAAATTGAGCCTCAATTCTATGGTCAACTAATCTTTAACAAAGTAGGAAAGAATATCCAATGGAAAAAAGATAGCATCTCCAACAAACGGTGTTTGGAAAATTGGACAGCCACATACAGAAGAATGAAACTAGACCATTTCCTCATACCATACACAAAAATAGACTCAAAATGGATGAAAGATCTAAATGTGAGACAGGAATCCATCAGAATCCTAGAAAAGAACACAGGCAGCAACCTCTTTGCCTTCAGCCACAGCAACTTCTTGGTAGACAAGTCTCCAAAGGCAAGGGGAACAAGGCAAAAATGAACTATTGGGGTTTCATCAAGATAAGAAGCTTCTGCTCAGCAAAGGAAACAGTCAACAGAACCAAAGGGCAACCTACAGAATGGGAGAAACTATTTGCAAATGACACATCAGATTAAGAGGCTATTATCCCAAATCTATAAAGAATTTATCAAACTCAACACCCAAAGAACAAATAATCCAATCAAGGAATGGGCAGAAGACAGGAACAGACATTTCTCCAAAGAAGACATACAAATGGCCAACATACACGTGAAAAAATGCTCAACATCACTTGACATCAGGGAAATACAAATCAAAACCACAATTAAATATCACCTCACACTGGTTAGAATGACTAGAATTAATAAGTCAGGAAATGACAGATGTTGGCAAGGATGCAGAGAAAGGGGAACCCTCTTATATTGTTGGTGGGAATGCAAGCTGATATAGCCACTCTGGAAAACAGTATGGAGGGCCCTCAAAAAGTTGAAAATAGAGCTACCCTATGACCCACTCATTGCACTACGGGGTATTTATTCCAAAAATTGTATCCAAAGATACAAATGTAGTGATCTAAAGGGGCACATGCGCCCCAATGTTTATAGCAGCAATGTCCACAATAGCAAACTATGGAGAGCCCAGATGTCCATCAGTAGATGAATGGATAAAGAAGATGTAAAAAAAAAATATATATATATATATATATATATATATATATATATAGAACTACTACTCAGCCATCAGAAAAAAATGAAATCTTGCCATTTGCAATGATGTGGAAGGAACTAGAAAATATTATGCTAAGAGAAATAAGTCAATTAGAGAAAGACAATGACCATATGATCTCACTCATATGTGGAATCTAAGAAACAAAACAGAGGATCATAAGAGAAGAGAGGAAAAAATAAAACAAGACAAAATCAGAGAGGGAGACAAACCATAAGAGACTTAATCATAGAAAACAAACAGGATTGCTGGAGGGGGACAGTGGGAGGACAGGATAACTGGGTGATGAATGTTAAGGAGGGCTTGTGATGTAATGAGCACTGGGTATTATGTAAACTGATGAATCACTGACCTCTACCTCTGAGACGAATAATATATTACATGTTAATTAATTGAATTTAAATAAAAATTTAAAAATAAATAAATTTTTTTTCATTACATAAATAGAGAATTTGTAGATTTTGAATCTACTTGTGAATGCACAATACAGAAAAGCAACATTTGGGATGCCTGGGTAGCTCAGCGGTCGAGTGTTTGCCTCCAACTCAGGTCATGACCCCAGGGTTCTGGGATCGGGTCCCACATCGGACTCCCTGTGGCGAGCCTGTTTCTCCCTCTGCCTATGTCTCTGCCTCTCTCTGTGTGTCTGTCATGCATAAATAAAATCTTAGAATAAGAAAAATAAAAAGAACCCTTATTAATTTGTAAGAACTAACTCATTAACAACAGGGAATATTTAGGCTTACTAGATGAACTTGAACAAAAATCTTTTTATACCTGGCAGATACAGATGAAATTTAGGTATCATGTTTTAGAAAATTTAGTCAATGATGTAATCTGCTTAGGTCTATTTATCTCTGTAAGAAATCTTTTCCCATGTTGTCTGTTAAAAAACCAAGTATTAGGTATATGAACATGAGTTAGTACACCTCTGTGTGTGTGCATCCGCTCAAGTTCTGTCTATTGAATGGGCCTAGAATTAATGACACACCAATAGCAGTAAGCACACGATACTTTCTAAATACTATTTTCCAATTAAAAAGCCAAGACTCCTAGGAGAAATGACTATTTCCAGGGCAGAGGCAGGGAAAATACAAGATGAACCTGGAGCATGAACCAGGACATAGGAGCCAATCTGAAAAAAAGTCCCAATGGTCAAAGCTGGAAAAATTTGAGCAACAAAATAGGTGACACAGTATTGGATTATAACCCAAACTATAAAATAAATAGCCATGTGTCAATGCTTATAAAAATAAAAGATTGAATGCACAAATAAATGAAAGGAGAAGAGACATATCTTCCTCACAGAAAAATTCCAAACAATGTATGTAGATATTACCCCTCCAGGAGGTAGGGCTTACTTCCCAACTCCATTTCTCCCTGCTATGAACTTGGACTACATATAGCGACTTGCTTCCAAAAAACAGAGTAGAGAAGGGGCTAAGTACTACCTCTAGAGTGGAGAACCTTGGCAAACACTGCCTTAACCAATGGATGGCTAACATCCCCCGTGATGTCAGATGGCTATCCTGTACACACATCATGATATCATGAGAAGGGCCCTTTACCTCTCTGATATTCAATCCCAAAAACCATTCCCCCCAGTTGAATCATGAGAAAAACATCAAACACAGATTGAGGGCCCTTTCTACAGGCTACTTGTCTGATATTTCTCGAGACTGCCAAGACCATAAAAAACAAGGAAGACTGAGAAGCCATCATAGATCAGAGGAGACTGCAAGACATGATGACAACAAGCAAGGTGGGACCCTATACTGGATCCTGGAGCAGAAGGAGGCCATACATGGAAAAACTAGTGAAATCCACACATATCTGGAGTTTAGTCAACAAGAATGAATCAGTGTCCATTCCTAAGTCCAATATGCCACAGTAAGATGTCAAGACTTAAGATTATTATAGTGGGGGGAATCAGGTAAGTGGTATACACAATTCTGTACTATCTTTGCAACTTTTGATAAATCTAAAATTATTCCAAAATAAAAAGTGTCAAAATATATTGAATTGAGGACCAAATCTGAAAATCACTATGTCACAAAATATTAAACCAAGATTTTCATAAATACTGAAGCTTAGGGACACCCAGGTGGCTCAGCAGTTGAACACCTGCCTTCAGCTCAGGGTGTGGTCCTGGAGTTCCAGGATCGAGTCCCACATACGGCTCCCACAGGGAGCCTGCTTCTCCCTCTGCCTGTGTCTCTGCCTCTCTCTGTGTCTCTCATAAATAAATAAAATATTTTAAAAAAATACTGAAGCTTGGACCATCACATCTCCCTAAAAATAAACATTATTAAAAAATTGTAGTTAGAGGGGCACCTGAGTGGCTCAGTGGTTAAGCATCTGCCTTTGGCTTTGGTAGTGATCCCAGGGTTCTGGATATGAGTCCTGCATCAGACTCTCCACAGGGAGCGTGCTTCTCCCTTTGCCTATGTCTCTACCTCTGTGTGTGTGTGTCTGTCATGAATAAATAAATAAAATCTTTTAAAAAAATTGTAGTCAGGAAAGGCACAAAGTAGAGAATTAATTGCCCACTGAAGTTATCTAGCCAACTTTAAAGTACATTCCCTTAGTTTTTCCCTGGGTGCTGGAGATGGCTGGACTCATGCCTTGAACTGACACCCCTTCAGGTCAGTTGGGGCCTCTTGGGGTAGCTGAGGTCATGAGGTCAAAGTCCTCGAGGCTAAGATCTCAGATTTTATCTTTTGGTTCAAAATATTCCTCTTATAGGGCAGCCCGCATGGCTCAGCGGTTTAGCGCCGCCTTCAGTCCAGGGCCTGATCCTGGAGACCCAGGATCAAATCCCACATCGGGCTCTCTGCGTGGAGCCTGCTTCTCCCTCTGCCTCTCTCTCTCTCTCTCTCTCTCTCTCTCTCTCTCTCTCTGTGTGTGTGTGTGTGTGTGTGTGTCTCATGAATAAATAAATAAAATCTTTAAAAAAAATTCCTCTTATCAGTTCATTTAGGGGTGGGGACCTATGGGAATGAATGTTTATGCTAGTCAAACTTGAGAAAATGGATTTATGAACCAGTAACACATCTTTCAGTTACTATAGCCAATATGTTTGCCACAGAGAGTGTCAGACTTGACCCACAGGTCAGGGCCCGCCTTTCCCTGTAAGTTTGCTTGGAGGATGGAGAATTATAATGCAAAGAGTGAGATCTCTAGCTGGAATAACCTGCTACACAAATCTCAACCCTGTGGTGTGCAGACAGAAGCTTCCTAGTTTCCCCGATGACCATCTTTCTGATGCCATGACAATGCCTTCTTCTCCAGATTATCCAATTTTCATCGTGGGTGACAGTCCAGGACAAAACATTACAGAACTGGTGTCTGCTCCATCTGATATCTCAGGGGCTTATTAATCCCATCAGTTACGTCTCAAAGCCTCACACAGGGCTCTTTCATTCTGAGAGGGCTTCAGACCATCTGGACCCATCTGGGTGAATTTCCATATCTTCAGTCTTGGAAGCTATTGCTGTTCTAATGGTTGTCATTAAATTAAAAAAATGTTTTTAAATGCTCAGAGGGTGCTATTTCCCTCACTTGGGTGTCCTCATATCCTCCTCTTGACCTTCCCTTCCAGATGCATCCCGTCTTAAATCTCAGGGCCTTTCTTGAAGCTGTTTGTATTTCTTCCACAATGAGTAAGACATGATGAGTGTGTGTGTGTGTGTGTGTGTGTGTGTGTGTGTGTGCGTGTGCGCGCGCGCGCGTGCCTATGTACATTCAGGCACTTCTGTTTCTCTTCTCACTGATCTTCAGAGATTTGAGCCTGAAACCTACTGCTGAGATTTCCTGCCCAGTGACTTCCTGTGTAAACAAAAACAGCTCTTCAAGATCCAAACAAGGAAATATAAACATCTCCTTATGTGGTGCCCTTATACTACTTGTGCCTCTTGGAGGAAGATAGTAAGAAGCTGGGTGCCCCAACCTACAGTTGTTAAGATTTTCATGACTAAACGTTTTGAACAAAGTTTGGCCTCATTAAAAAAAAAAAAATCGTGAGTGCTGCACAAAACACAACCATCTCTTTCATCTAAGTGTTTTGAAAAGAAAGGCTGCAGAAGTATGGATTCCACTGTCAGAAGGAGACTCCTTTGATAGAGGAATGTTTTTAATTATTTAAATACTTTCACAGCAAGAGCTCACGGTGGGTTGGTTTCCAAAAGTATTACTAGAGTCTCACTGCAGGTAACCATGTAACTTTGTCAGAGCATTGATTAAACATCCTGGCTTGAGGTAAAGTATCCCTGTGAGAGGGTGCATCCCACATGTAAACATGCAGCACTGAATATTAGCAGCCATTTGTTCACCATGCTTTATTCACTTACCCTTCTGAGTAACTCGAGGTTTTACTATATCCTATCCCACCAAGACTTCAAGCCTGAGGTGGGAGGAGCATAATCCAAACACAAGCCTCTGATAGCTTTTTATCTTCCAAAAGATAGTGAAAGAATAACATCAAAGACAAAGGACTACTTTCTAATTCATAGGCAACTAAGAGTAGCCTTGAGACTCTAAGAAAATAGAATTCACTAGTTCCTCTATTCCTTGGAAGAACATTCTCACTTAGAGAGAGGTAATTGCTGTCCTAAGAATATTTTTTGACTGCTCTCATTAAAAATAAGCACTGACGGGCACGGAGGGGGACACTTGACGGGATGAGCACTGGGTGTTATTCTGTATGTTGGTAAATTGAACACCAATAAAAATTAATTTATAAAAAAAAAAATAAGCACTGAAAAAATAATAATAATAAAAATAAGCACTGAAAAGGCTGTAAATAAGGTTAGAATTGAACTGGCCAAACTTACTAAGCACTCTTTTTATAACTGAGACATCCAGATAAGAATATACACAATTCTCTCTCCCCTTTTCTCCTTTCTTTTCTTCCTGTTTCTCTCTTCCTTTCTTTCTAAAAATATTTAGCACCTACTATGTGCAAACATTATGCTAGATAACTCAGGATACAAAGGCAAATAAGAAGTGGTCCCTCCTCCAGTCTACGGAGGAAGCCAATTAGGTCATTCATTCATTCACACATTCACCCAGCCATTACCTTGAGCGTCTACTGTGTGTACCCTGCATTGCAATGAAACAAAATTTCAGTTATCTAGGGATGTAAGTGAATGCTAAGGTCAAAAATGAAGGGATGTAGGACATGCATGTTCTCAATTTTTCTACCTGCTTGTTTGAAATATATAATAACAACACCCACAAAAAAAGTGTTTTTAAATGATCCACTATCTAGGGCTTTGACATTAAGAGTTATGATTAGGATAAAATGTAATGAAATACCCATAAAGTAGGGTGAGGCTTCAGCTGAAATGAAACTTTGTAAAATGTTTTACATGAAAGATAAAAAAAAGAAGAGCAAGATAGAGAAAAGATAGTTTTTGCAAAATATGTTTAGAAATCTTTCCATTATTATGTAACTTTGAACTCTTTTATCTACCTACTTAGACATAGAAAAAGATTATTTTTTTTAACTTCTAAATGAAGAATACTAGTGGCTTTTATTCATCTGCCAAATATAGGGAGAAGCAACATTCTCAGGCCAGTGAAGATGGAAAAAATTCATCAATTGTGTATAACACCCAGTCTTATCACATCACATGCCTTTTCTGCATATTCTAGGAAAACATGGTTTTCCTCTTTTTTAAAAAAAGACAGCAATATTAATGGGGGAAATCCTATACTAAATGAGGACCAACAAATCCAAAAATTGGTTATTTGGAAAGACAAATAAAATTGCCAAACCTCTGACAAGCCTGAGCAAGAAATAAGGCATTCATAAATAATATTAGGAATAGAAAAAGAGACATAACTATAGTTGCAGAAGAGATTTAAGATACTGTGTAATAATACTATAGACAACTTCATGCCAAAGTCAAAAGTGAAATACACAAATTACTAGAAAAATTTGCATGATCAAAATTGACACAAAAAGAAATAGAAAATGTTAATGGTTTTATATACATGAAAGAAATTGAATTCACAAAAGGAAGTGAATTAACTCAAAATATTTTCTCAGAAAAAGATTCTAGGCCCATTATTTTATTGTTGGGTTCTAACAAACATTCAAGGGTTCAACAATTCCAAGTTTTACAATATTTTCAGTCTATAGAGAAAGAGAGACTAATTTCAAATTCATATTACGATGCTAGCTAGCTTAACCTTAATGCATAAACTTGACCAGGACAATAGGAGAAAGGAAGAATATTGGCTAATCTTAGTTATGGACAGACATAGATGCAAAAACCATAAACAAAATATTAGCAAACTTGTAGCCAGTAATGTATGAAAAATATAATATATTATAACCAAGTTAGATCTATTCAGAAGATAAGGTGGCCTTAATGTTAAAAAGTCAAGTAATATCAGTTTAAAAGTGGAAAACCATGTTTTCTTAGAATATGCAGGAAAGGCATGTGATGTGATAAGACCCAGTGTTATATACAACTGATGAAATTTTTAAAAATATTTTATTCACTTCTTTGAGAGGAAGAGCAGAGCAAGAGAGAGCACACAAGTGGGGAGGGAGGCCAGAGGGAGAAGCAGACTCCATGCTTGAGCGGGGAGCCTGATGCGGAGCTAGTTCCCAAGCTCCCTGGTATCATAACCTGAGCCGAAGGCAGACACTTAACTGCCTGAGCCACCCAAGCACCCCAGTGCAACTGATGAATTATTGAACACTACATCAGAAAGTAAGTATGTTATATATGTTGGCTAATTGAATTTAAATTTAAAAGGAAAAAAAAGAATATGTAAAAAAAGAATTCAATAAAATCCAGTTATCATAGTACCCAAATTAAGGAAAGAGCCCAAATATCCATCAATAAAGAAGATGTGGGATATTATTATTCAGCCACAAAAAAAGAATAAAGTCTTGTCGTTTGTAAAGACAAGGATAGAGCTAGAGACTATTATGCTAAGCAATATAAGTAAATCAAAGAAAGACAAATACCATAGGATTTCACTCATATGTGGAATTAAAGAAACAAAACAAATGAATATAGGGAGAAAAAAAAAGAGAGGCAAACCAAGTAGCAGACTCTTAACTATAGAGAACAAACTGAGGGTTGCAGAAGGGGAGGTGAGTGGCGGAATGGGCTAGATGGGTGACAGGCACTAAGGAGGGCACTTGTTGGGATGAGCACTGGGTGTTGTATGTAAGTGATGAATCACTAAATTCTACTCTAGAATCTAAACTAAACTAAAAAAATAAACATGTTACTTGTTTAAGGGGAAAAAAATCCAGTTACCTTTCAGAATTATAAAACAAATACAGAAACAACCAGCAATTAAAGAGAACATTTTTAATCTATTTAAGGTATATATCCATGGATGAATAGAAGAAAAAGATTTTTTTTTTGTTTTTTTTTTTTTTTGAAAAAGATGTTAAAGAAGAAAAAGTCACAGAATATTTCAGAGATTCTATTTAAGGGATTTTTACTTTTATGTGATTTTATTTTTATATGACTATATTTATATGAGTCAGTGATTCTATTTCTATTAAAAGTTCGCAATAAGGCAAAGCTAACCAGTATATTGCTTAGAGGTACAAACTTACATATGGTAAGGACACACACAGCTACATTTGGGGGAACAATTAGTCTCAATTTCAGAGTAACTAGTGGAAGAGAGAGGAAGCAAACAAAGGAGCTCAAAGATACTGGTAATGCTCCTCTCTCTCTCTAGCTCAGTTGTGGTTACATGTGTGTTTGCCCTAATATTATTCTACTATTTTTAGTTCTAAGATTATACATTATATAAACATTTTATATATAATGTATTTTTTTAAGTGGCAAATGGATTTTCAATGAATTGCTAATTGGGAACAAGCCCTCTGATGACAGTCAACAGACAAATACTACTTTTAAATATGGCCAGGGGTACCTAGGTGACTCAGTGGTTGAGCGTCTGCCTTCAGCTCAGGGCGTGATCCTGAGGTCCTGGGGTCAAGTCTTGCATCGGGCTCCCCGCAGGAGCCTGCTTCTCCCTCTGCCTATGTCTCTGCCTCTCTCAGTGTCTCTCATTAATAAATAAAAAAACATCTTTGGAAAAAAATAATAAATAAATATGGCCAAAGTGGTGGACATTGAGTTGACATAGGAACCAAATTTTTCTTATTTCATATTTAACTATCTATAGATGAAATGCCTGAGGATAACTTCAAAATAACCGGAGGATGGGGATAATGATGGAAATATCGACCATGAGTCAGTAATTGTTGAAGCTGGGTGATGAGCATATGGCGGTTCATTTGTACTATTCTCCCTAAGACTGTACAACTGTGCATTCATGAGAAAGAGGAGAAGGGAGAAAAGGAGTGAAGAGAGGGTGGAGAAATCTCACAGAAGGGAATTGAAACAAGTGAGGATATTTACTGATATTCTGTTCAGCATTCCCTGCTATAAAGAATAAAACAGTGGATTTAAATAAATAAAGGGGACCTGCCAGTTCTTTCTTTTTTAAAAAGATTTTTCTTAAGTAATCTCTACACCCAATGTGGGGCTCAAACTCACAACCCCAAAATCAAGAGTTGCATGCTAGTAGCCAGCTATTAGCAGCCGCCCGCTAGTTCTTTACACATGGAGAAGAGTCTCGTTGGCTAGAATACATAAAATGTACAGGCATGAAGGCATAAAAAGTCTAACCAGGCTGGCCAGGCAGGTATGAGCAGAGGTGTGATTGTGAAAGCTAGCCATGGACAACCCTACACACTGTGGCCACCTCTCTCACTGCTGCTGTTGAGGGACCTTCAGGATCTTGCAGCAGATCTGAGTGTTTGGACTGGCCAGAGGAAGTGCACCAACAGATGAAACCCTGCAGTCATCCTGACATGCTGTACCAGCCACAGCTGCTGAGTTGGGGGTTCTACAACACAGAGACCCCTAGCTCCACCCAACTATTCCATTCCATGACTCTAATTCTCATTCCTAGGACTTCTGTGGCTTGCACCCACTACTCTACTGCCTTTCATGGATGAGTACCCAGCAGATATCCTATACTTTCCCAAGTATATCCCTGCTCATGTTCACACACACACACACACACACACACACACACACACACATCTGATACTCAACTGATAGTGAAACTGCTGTTCACTTTCTCACTTCTACTTCTCTGTACTGTAGGTGTGATTCCCTTAACCTAGAAGTCTTCTGCTCATCTGCCCTCCTGGGCAAATCATAAGCACCCTGCCAGAATGCTGGAGTGGGACCTCATCTGGGAGGCTCTCCCTAACCTGCAGGGAGGGGGGCCCTTTCCGCACTGTTTGAAAGCATCATCCTCAGTGCTACAATTATTTGCAACACTTCTAGCTCTTTCCACCCTGCTGGACTGCCCCCTGTTGAATACTCCACAATTGTGGAAGAATGCTTTTCTCCTGTCTCTAAGCCATCATTCTACAAAGGGAAATCACCTCAAAAAAAGCACATGTTTGTTATTTAAAAGATTGTAGAAGGTATCAAAGGAAGGTTATTATGTGCACAGGGGGATGTTGTAGTTTAATCTTAGCTTTGTTCTTGATTCTCTGTAATTACATGTTGCTGTGATTTAGATGGAGTTAGTGGAGAAAAGTTCCTGCTGAAATCAAGGACTGTGGCTGATGCCTTCCTCACCTGAGTATTTGTCCCTACTCCAATTAAATGACTGCTGTCCCCAAAGCCGGATCAGCCCCCAGAGAAGCCAGGCATGGGGAGACAGAGATGGCAGAGAAGGTACTGGTTTTTAGAAACTCACAAAACGAATACCCTTCTTGCAAGGAAAGACATACCTGGTTCATTAAATATTAAACTATTTTTCAAAATGGCAACCTAGGGTGTCTGGGTGGCTCACTATGTTGAGTGGCGGACTCTTGATTGCAGCTGAGGTCATGATCTCAGGGATTGAGAGATCCCACCCCATGATGGGCTCCATGCTCAGTACAGAGTTGGCTTGAGTTTCTCTCCCTCTGCCCTCCCCCAACTGACACACATGCATTTCCTCTCTCTCAAATAAATAAATAAATCTTTAAAAAGAAAGAAAGAAAGGCAGGACGCCTAGGTAGCTCCATGGTTGAGTGTCTGCCTTTGGCTCAGGTGGTGATCCCCAAGGCCTGGGATTGAGTCCCACTTCACGCTCCCAGCAGGGAGCGTGCCTCTCCCTCTGCCTATGTCTCTGCCTCTCTCTCTGTGTCTCTCATGAATAAATAAATAAAGTCTGTTTTTTGTTTTTGTTTTTGTTTTTAAAGGCAACCTAAATTACATCATGAAATCTAAGCAGTATACCATTGAACTGAAGTTAGTTTTTCTGTTCCACCTTCAGAACTCCCATATTAATCCTGGGAGAAGTACAGCTGCTAGCCGTAGCCTAATTTGGCAGTTTAAACGTCATATCCATGGTATCTGTTTTTATTTAGTAACATTATATATTTTTATCCAGCACTGTTCTATTTCGCATATGACATTTTAGCGCATGTACAATGTTTTAGATCATGTCTAGGCATAGAGGGCAGTCACTGTAATTTATGGGTGATCCCAATTGTCACTTCCCCCAAGCAGCAATGGAATTTTTCAATATCCTTGGAATAAATCCCTCCTCTGGAGCAGTAAACATAATATGACAGTGTGTCAACTACGGATTTGTTTCAAGATTATTTACTTACAATCCAACAACACCGCTGGCCTGAGGAGTGCGCTGTCAGCAAAAGCTGCATTGTTTGAAGTAGCTAAGGGAAACAGCTAGGGTTTCAGAATCCAAAGAATGCAGTTTTCCTAAATACCTCAGGATTACGAGATGCTATAGAACTAATAAATTTGTTCCTTAAAATAGTCCAGAAGGAATCTTTAACTATTCCTACATGTTTGAAAGTTTAGGTTATAGATGGAGAGAGAATGCAGTTTGGTCCCATAGGCTCACATAACAAGTGTCATGAGTAACTTTTGTTTCCCCTCTCTTCTCCTGGTGATTATTTTTTAAAAGGGTAAATTCCAAAGGTAGATAATCTTTTGGAAGAGAAGGAAATAATGATGAAATAAATGAAAAGTGATGATCTGCAAGAGCCTACTTCAGTGCAACTTTTTAAGCAGTAAATGTTTACCCAGTGCTGGTCACTATTTCCCAGGATGGTGGACTGGGTGAGCTCGCCCACCAATGGGGTGAACTGGATTGCACCCTGTAGGTGTACCTGTCTAGTCATGTAGTCACAGAATGAAAGGAGTTATTACTATCACCATTTTACAAATGAAGGAATGTAGGCCAAGAAAACTCAAGAAACCTGCTAAAGTTCACCAAGAAGATGAGTCAAAGAATGCTGACAAAATCTCAAGTCTCTTAGTTCAGGGACCATAACTCCTGGTCTATCCAGGATGTATTTAATTGTGCAAAATCATATCTGTCTAACTAAAAGAAACATGCATATGAATCCCATGCAGAGACTTTGTCCCTAGTAATGGACCTTTTTGCTGGGAGCATGGCAGTCCACAATAAAGAATTCATTTCGGGGTGCCTGGGTGGTACAGTTGGTTGGGCATCCAGCTCTTGGTTTCAGCTCAGGTCTGATTTCAGGGCGGTGGGGCAAGCCCGCATGGGGCTCTGCACACAGCATAGAGTCTGCTTGAGACTCATTCGCCCTCTCTCTTTGCCTCTCTCCCTTGTGCTCACTCTCTCTCTCTCTCTCCCCCTCCCTGTCTCTGTTTCAAAAATAAATAAATAAATCTTTAAAAAATATATTATACTTCTCACTCTCCCTGGCAGCTCATTGTAGCCAATGGAGTGTGAACAGAGGGGATGTGGGCAGCTTCTGGTTCATGGAAGGCTTGTGCTCTCCTGTCTCTCGGCGTGGGCTCCCCTGAGGGGAGAATCTGAAGCCAATGCTTGACTACAGGTTTACTTGGGAAGTAATTCCAAGGAGCAGAAGTGAAGGTGATAAGGAAAGAGAGAGAGCCAATGCAAGAATGTGTTACAGAGTTGGCCACTATTACAGGTGATTAGCATTCAATCCCACAGTACCATCTGATGGGGAGCCACAAAGGGGAGAGATACCCACTGGTCCTTGTCCATCACTGGTCAAGGTGTTAATTCTCCCACACCACTGGCTTGTACTTCCTATGAAGTCGAGCAGCTCCAGAACAGAAAGTGAGAGGCTTGGGCTGAGGTGAGGCACTGCCAGGTTGCAACTATGCAAAGTGGAAAAGCCTGCACAGCTATGGACATCAGAGGAGTGGTTTAGGTAGGGTGGAGAGGATTTGTTTCTCAAAAGGAGCCTGACACATCTCCCTTCCTGCTTGCTAAGATGCTGGTGTTGGGGAGGCATCTTAGAGTGTGTAACAAGGGCAAACTGCCCAGTAGGCCTCTAGTAATAATACTGAAGGAGCTTGGTGTGTGGGGAATATCTGAGTAGCCAGGTGAGCTGGGACCATACAAAAGAGAGAAGTAAATCTCTTTTATTTAAGCAACTGTTATTTTAGAAACTAATAAAAGGTAAACCTGATATTAAGTTATAAATGTGAAACCAGAAAGATCTGTTTAGGCAGTAAATATATATTTGGGTGTTAGTAAACAGGTGACAGAACCAGGGGCTACATGATGATCACCTTAAAAAAAATCTAACCATCATGTGTCTTAGTCCATGACACCAAAAAACAGGTTCAACGGTTTGGTACTGAATTATTTAATTCACTGAGTGGTGTTGCCATCCAAACTCAGCCCCTTCAAATATGTTATTAAATATACACGTTCTGGCCTTGGCAAGAAATATTTTAAGGTGAAGAAATGCAAAGATGGTAATTTGGTAATTCTTTTTTACAAATATGATTATTTTATATCATTGTCTTACATCAATTCTTAAGAATAGAAATAGCTCATAGAATACTGAATAATACATCCCTGCTCAATAATTAATCTATGTATCTAATAGCTAATGAGTGACTAAGCTTGACAAAGCTTTGAATAGGATGTTCCTTTAAACTGCATAAGGTGACAGAGAGGGAAGTTGTGGCACATCATGAAGGAGGAGCTAGGTACTGAGAGGTGGGGCAACTTGACCAAAGTGGCACAACCGGAAACTGCCAAAGCCAGATTCGAACCCTCGTATGTTTGGCTCAAAAGCCTATGCTTTACCCATTATGCTAAATATCATTGAATAAAGCTTCAAGCTTTGATATTCTCTTAGACTTCAGAAGATCTAAAATAAGTAGTGCACTTGTGTTGTGCTTAAAAGGGATCACTTTAGGGAAGGAGCACCAGAGTTGAGGTGGGGTGGGTGGGCTGAACCACAATGCTGCTGCTTGTTCTGCGAATATGAAAATGGCTGAATTTCTGACCTCAGTTTCTTCCTTGATAACATGGCAATAATAAAACGTATGTTGTAGGCTTTTTGAGGTGTTAAATGAGATAGTACATGGATACTGAAGTGCTTCGTAAATCAGAAAGCACTGCAATTACTGAGCACTTACAATAGGCAGGCACAGTATTAAACACTTCACATGGATTATCTCAGTTGGCCATCATTGCAATCCTGTGAGCTAACTGCTTTTCCACCCCATTTTACAGGAATTTGGAGCTTCAGGTGCCTGAGATCATGTACTAGGAGTGAGTGGGCTGGTATTCAAGGGCAGGCATCCAGGGATCTGAGCTCACAACACTGCTGCCCTGGGCACATGGGCCATATGGGCACCACCTATGTATTTACTTATCACTGACCTAATTTAGACAACTTGTCTCGGACTAGAACGTAATCTATAGATGCAGTGTGTCTGACTCCTCCTCGTTGGGGCTGGCAGAGGGTCCAGCAGAGGTGGAATAACCAGTCATTTGGAGGAGAGATTTGGTGAAAAGCAGCTCTGTGCTCATGAGTTGCTTTTCACGAAGCTAAAGAATACAATTTCTGAACATGTTGTTAATCTTCTTCCATTCATCTGGATGTTAATCCCAGCCTTATAAATTTCTGGAGTTTCCCCCATGCTAAATCCAAATGTGTCTCTTTCTGTGAATTCTAAATTAATCCCTAAAAACCAGGAATTCTAAGATGCCTTTTCCTTTGTTTTGAAAAATACGTGAAATAGGGGATCCCTGGGTGGCTCAGCGGTTGCCTTTGGCCCAGGGCGTGATCCTGGAGACCCGGGATTGAGTCCCACGTCGGGCTCCCGGCATGGAGCCTGCTTTTCCCTCCTCCTGTGTCTCTGCCTCTCTCTCTCTCTCTCTCTCTGTGTGTGTGTGTGTGTGTGTGTCTATCATAAATAAATAAATAAGTAAATAAATAAATAAATAAATCTTTAAAAAAAAAGAAAAATACGTGAGATAAAATGTAGAGTTTATGCCTTTGTGTCGGAAGCTGGGAAATCAGGATGTTCACACTTTTTAAGCAGAAAGAAAGGCTAAATGATTATCATTTTCTTAGGTTTCATTAAATACTCATGATTTTGATAAGTTCATACAGGCAGATCTGTGGTAAGATGTGAATTCTCCTCATCTTTTTCTTTTTTCTTTTTTTTAAAATATTTTATTTATTTATTCATGAGAGACACACACACAGAGAGAGAGAGAGAGAGAGAGAGGCAGAGACACAGGCAGAGAGAAAAGCAGGCTGCATGCAGGGAACTCGAAGTGGGACTCAATCCTGGGTCTCCAGGATCACAATCTGGGCCGAAGGCAGCGCTAAACCGCTGAGCCACCCAGGCTGCCTTTCCTCATCTTTTTCAACCGAACTTGATAGATGAGTCTATCTCATCTGGCACTCTGGCAGGCAAACACTTTGTATGAGGTGCAATTGAGAACAATACCACAAGTAAGTGACCCAGTTTCCATTCTAAGCTTTATCCCATGCACAGCATTCTGAGCAAAAGGAACCCTGGCTGGTGCCAAGGGGAAAAAAAAAAAAAAAGAACATGGATTTCAGATAAGAATGATCCAGAAACCAAAGGAATTTGGAAAGGACTTTGCAAATGCAAAGTAGCAAATGTAGAACATCAAGGAAAGTAGAAAGACAGCGATTCCCAGTGGTGAAGCCACTGAGTTTCAAAAGATGCCTAACCAACAACTAAATGAAAAACCTCCATGGGGATGGTCAGTTGCCAAATGGAATGGATGAGAAGACATCATCCCCTCCTGCCCTAATTCATAGCCTCTTTTCCATTTAGAGTCTTAGCAGGAGGGAGCTGTAATATGATTACTTGTTGATGAAGGGATTCCTAACATGACCTACTGGTTTCCTTTGATGTTTTGTTTGCTGACACACTGCTAAACTTTGAAATGCAGTGGGACTGTAATTTAGTTCAGAAGCTTATTTTAAAAAGTGTATTGCAGTCATAGAACTGATTTTTATCATCTACTTCTCAAAATTTTTGGCTAATGCAAATCCTTCTTCACAAAAGGCATTAAGTTTCCTTCTAGTGTCACTTTCATTTAGTTTCCCCAATTTCCAATGAGCTGGGGAGCAGACTTCTGAAAACATGGCTGTTGTGGCATATGTGGGAAAGGGCCCCAGTCCCAACTATTCTGCTCCCTCACTGTGCCTTGCACAGGACTTCAGGGGTGGTCACACTGCCAATCACAGGGGCCTCTAGGCCGAAGGGGTGCTGGTGGATAAGGACACAGGGACATGGCAGGCAGAGAGGGCTCCTCTGCTTCCAAGTTGGTTCAGGGGAGAAAAATCAAACAGATGAGTGCTATATCTATAGTAGTTTACTTTCCCCTATGGGGCTGGCTCATAGCATGGTCTGCCCTGCAATAAAGATCTTTTATTTTTTAAGATTTTATGTATTTATTTGTGAGAGACACATAGAGAGAGGCAGAGACATAGGCAGAGGGAGAAACACGTTCCCTGCGGGGAGCCCAATGCGGGATTCCATCCCAGTACCCTGGGATCACACCCTGAGCCAAAGGTGGATACTCAACCACTGAGTCACGGAAGTGCACCTGCAGTAAAGATCTTTATTCTCTACTAGAGGAACTAGTCATGGATGGGCTTTGAGCTAGAATTCAATCTTCCCTCTGTGTGTGTGTGTGTGTGTGTGTGTGTGTGTGTTTTTAAGAAAAAAAAAGAACTTTATTTCCCCGCCTTGCTGAGTAAATCCTTTAGCAAACTTGTCAGAACAAAAAAATGAGCCAGTTTTTGTTTGTTTCCTACTTGGAGATAGACAGCATGACAGAACAGGACTGACTTGCAATGCAAAGACCTCAGTTTACACTCCTGGCTTAGCTACTTACAAACTGAGTGACCAGGGGCAAAGCACTAAGTCTTTCTGAAGCTCAGTTTCCTCACCTATAACACAGACATAATAATATCTGGTCACCAGGTTGTTACAATGGTTAAATGAACTGATATACAGAAGTACCTGGCACAGAACCTGGCACAGAACAGGTGTGTCCTGAAGCATCCTTAGTACGTGAATCCCAGCAGAAGTGGCCAATACAAGGACTCGATGAACAACATGCAGCTCATCGGCCATGTTCTGCTTGACCTATTTTCTACAAGACCTGTTTTCTTGGGCCTGTGCAGTTATTTTGTTTGTTTGGTTTTTAAATTTGAATTTCGATGTCTTTTAAAAGGGTGCAAACTCTCCAGGTCACTGCTAATCCCTAAATACCCCTTGAACACGCAGCCCACTTGATTCATCTTGTGTTACTAACACCCCTGTGGGCTTTTGACCTTTCTATTCCTGGTAAGCAGAAAATTCTCCTCAGTTAACAGCCCTGGAGCCAGTTTCGATGCTGACGTCTCAGGGGCCTTGGAGAATAAAAGAAGGTGGATCAAAGAGTAAATCAATAGCTTAGCCTAGGAGATATTTTAAAAATCCAAGCAAGCCACTTCCATGCCTCTTGGTTCTGCATTTTCTGTTGCATGGCCCATGCTTGTGGGCCCTCTGTAGATGACAATAGTACAACTGCTGGAGGTTCTACTTTGAGTTTAGATCAACATATGTTTTTTTCTCAACTTGTTTCCATCAAAGCAATGCTTAATTTGGACTGATCTGGGCTCTGGGAAGAGAGGGCAGTCATTCTTTCATTGGATGCTTTTAATTTCACTCTACATCTCAAGTTCAAAATGCTCTGGACATTCATTTATCTTCCCTCCTTTCCTCCCCATTCTTTTCCTTCCTTCTACTTTTACTCCCAAATCCAAATGATGTATAAGTGGAGTGGATCTTGGTTGGGAACAGAAGGGAAACATTGTCAATCTTTATTGTCTCCACTTCAAGTCTACATTCAAGTTTGCTAAAACACATAAGGTTCTCCTTGCTCCTGCTCACATCCTTAGGGGTACACTTAAAGTCACAAAATAAGCACAGTGCATTTTCTGCAAGGGAATCAAATTTGCTTAATTGGTCCATCATTTAAAATGGTAGTAGAACTGGCAAATGTGCAGAAAGCAAAATTCATTTTTCTAAAAGATAAAATATAGAATTAGAAAGACTTTTCATGCTTGATGTAGGCTTCTTCCAAATGTTTCCCTGGATTTCAAAGAAGTGTTTTATATCTCCTTTGCTATTAGGACTATTTGGGTAAAAGTTTGAGTAGCAGTGTGAGATTCTGGTAAATTATTTTCTAAGACATAGTCTAATTTTTGTATCTGAGAGGAATATTTCTTTATTTCTGGGGTTCATGAAATGAGAAATTATGTAGCCTTTGGCTGGACACTTAAGTCTGGGCTTGCCAAAAAAGGCTTGGGTTGAGTTACTGGACTGGACTTCATAGTCTCATTCAGAGACCACCGGGATTGTAAAACTCTTGCTGCTGAGGCCATTTCTTGTAAATGGCTCCACGAATTCAAGAATAAATAGTGTAGTTCTGTTATTGTTGGTTTGGAAATCACCCATCCACCACGCTGGCACAATTGTCCTGCTTTTGCACAAGTGTCAAACATTTGCATTTTCACTGTTCTGCATTTGTTGGAAAATAAATAGGCAGCAATAAAGAAACTTTATTATGCATGTTTTCTGCCTTGGGTGGCACCTGGAATTTGCTGAATTTGCTGTGTGCAACTTAAATTTTAAAAGACTCCTGAGCCTCACCTTTTTCATGCCATGCAGGTCAAATGGAAAACCAAATAATTAGAATAAGCAAGCTGCATGGGTCCTTTCTCTTGGTCTTGACTGACTCCAGACCCTGTTGTGAAATTCCAGCACCTCTTTTTTCCCCCCTTCCAGGCGCTAAGCTCCATGACCATTCCATTAAACAAGCATCTCTTCTCCCCCTCTCAGAAAATCAACAACTGATTTCGCATATTACCCAGAACATTACAGTACAAAAATTTTAAGTGCAAAACCAAACCAAAACAAAACCACTCATATTCATTGATTTTTCCAGGACATCTCATTTACTTTATGTTGGTCTTACTAGAGCTCAAAACTTGACTTTAAAGCAATGAAGCTGATTTTCATAAGCACTATATAGATTGTCACTGATGCCAAATGAAAGCACTTTGCCCGGACTGCTTCTCACTACCTCACACCAGGAGCTAAAAGCAGGGAATGGAAGGAGGCAGAATTGAAGAACAAATGTAAATACCAAGTGTATTGCTCCTTTTCTCCTTGCCTTACCCCAGAATGGGACCTCATTTGAGATCCTACAAAGTCCTGTTAAATCTTTCTAGGCAAGATGCTTAATTATTGTCACATTTAGGGAAGAAAAGCGGGATCATACCTTCCCAGTGATACTACAGCTTGGTAATTATCTCCGTTTTTAGAGAAGGCAGCATCCTGTGGTGAACAAAGCCTCAGCATTGGACTCAGACAGGCCAAGGTTTAAAATCCCAGAGCTACCATTTATTGGCTGTGTACCATTGAATATGTCACTGATCTCTCCTGAGCCTCATTTTTCTTCATCTGCAAAATGGGGAAACGTTGGCAAGGATTTGATGAGACCAAATGCAAGGAGCAAGCGCAATGCTAGGCACACAATCCATGTAAGTTTCCCTTCCCTTTTTAAATCAGATTACAGATTATGGACATAAAGTAACTCCCCACTCACAGTGGGCTCTGGCTGAGGGCACTGTTTTCTATGAAGGATGCTCTTGGTGGCCTCTGGTTGTGACTGCTGATTGCACACATCTGGAAACTATGACAACTACTTTGCTTTGAGCTCAGCTTGGCCCAAATGTAGCTCTATATAAGGCAGCTTCTATCCTTCAGTTTTTCCCAACACATCATAGTTTGGCTTGAATTTGGGCAGAGGAGTGGGTGTCAAGAGAAATGCACAATGTCTAGGAAAAATTCAGATTCAACTAACATTTACCCAGCCCCGTTTGGCCCCACTGGGGAATCATTCCTGGAGTAGCTCACTGAACATGGACAGGAGCCCTATTAGGAAGCTATATTATTACATCTACTTTGCAGATGTCTCAGCTAAGTCTGGGAGGTTAAGTGACTTTCTCAAGTCACAGAGATAATAAGGCATGGGGTTGGAATAAGATCCCAGACTTTTTGACCTAGTTAAGGAAACAGAGGATTTGCAGTGTTGGAAGATGGGCAATGGCAGTGTCAACTTGCCAAAGTCTACTCTGAGTTGACACTGTGACAAGTGCTGGGAAGCAGGGCATGGGAGGAGACACAGATAAGTTCCCTTGACTTTTAGAAATCCTATGCTCAGGCCCTCTGTCCATTATGTCACATATCAACTGGGGCAGATAGTAAGATCTAGCTGTTAGGCACATGATGTAAACAACATGTGATCACTAATTTAAAATAAAACTGAACTTGTAAAAACACTCCCAGAACAATTTTTTTTTCCCAGAACAATTTAATCTTTGGGGGGGGGGTCTTTTATTTGGACAATTCAGAAGTATTTTAAAATCAACAGTAATTCTCATTCACTTACTCAAGAAACAGTTATTAATCTACCTACTATGTGTCAGGCACTGTTCTAGATGCTGGAGATATAAAAACTCTTCAATAAAAACTTTGAAAGGGCCTTCTTTGTAACTGATCAAGTAATAATAAGTTGATAGTTAGGGGGGAAAGAATGCTAAAAATGTCAGATTTTAAAAGAAAGCCACTTAAAGAAATATACAACAATTCTAAAGGCAATTTCTTTATGGGCTTACTTGATAACTTTTTCCTTTCTTTTCACTTAAAAAGCTCCCAATTTTCTCTTGCCCCTTTGTTCTCAGGAAGCAATTTCTAGTTCCAACATGTACTGCAAGGTAAGCTTCCAGTTCCACTGCCAAAGTAGGGCAATCAGAGTGGGGGTTTCAGCACAGCACGCACAAGATAACAAAGTGAGAGTAATACACTGCTAGTCTTTAAAAAATACCAGAAAATAGTACTTGAACCCCCCTCCAAATGAAAAGCCTAGTGAATGAGATTAAGACTGTTATTTGATCGTAATTATGATGGAGTATGTAAGATTGAAACACTGAAAGTTAATCATACATTTGAATAGTACATTTCATATTTATTTCAACCTGTGCTGAATAAGCCAATGAAGTTTTACTATTTTGAGAGTAATGTCAGGAGACAAACTTCTACAAATTTTATACATAACTTTTTCCATTTTATGTTTTCCATTTATGACAAGTTGAACACATGCTGTGACTTAATATCGTCTCTCCTTCTTCCCCACATTTAATGCCAAGGGATCAAGCTCCATCTTGATTATCCTAAATTTAGCTTTAGGTAACCTCAGACTAAGAGAGGACCTGTTTGTTGTTGTGTTGTTTTGTTGTTGTTGTTGTTTAACTCCAAGAGGGTTTTTTGTTTTGCTTGTCCGTTTGTTTATTTTAATTTGTATGGAAAAGGAAGAGAAGGACTTCCAAATAACACTATAAACCTGGTCCTCTGGATGCTAGCAAATGCGCTAGCCAGAACAGGAAGTGGCAATGCATCGTGGAAGACAACTGTGGCTACCGGCACTTCTTGCCGGCCCACCTCTCAGCTCGTGGAAACTGGGTGATAATAGAGGGAACCGTGGAGTGCAACACGGATAAGATCTCGCAGACAGCGCGGGTGGGCGGGTGGGCGGTAGCGAGCCAGGCCTCCCTGCAGAGCGCAAGGGGAAGCTCTGGGATGCTCTGGGAGGTCCCGCGCCTGCGCTCTAAGTGGGGTCGCGCCTGCGCTCTAAGTGGGGTCCCGTCTGCGCAAGCGCAGTGGCTGCGGTGGTGCCGTTGAAGGGAACAACTGCCCGAGGAGGATGGCTTCCGGCTTCAAGAAGTCAAACGTGGCCTCTACCAGCCAGAAGAGAAAGGCGGGCCCTAAGCCTGAGCTCACTGAAGATCAGAAGCAAGAAGTTCGCGAAGCATTTGACCTCTTCGATGCCGACGGAAGTGGGACCATTGACGTGAAGGAGCTGAAGGTGGCCATGAGAGCGCTGGGCTTCGAGCCCAGGAAGGAAGAGATGAAGAAGATGATCTCCGAAGTAGACAAGGAAGGCACGGGGAAAATCAGCTTCAATGACTTTTTGGCCGTGATGACTCAGAAGATGGCCGAGAAGGACACCAAAGAAGAGATCCTGAAGGCTTTCAGGCTCTTTGATGACGATGAAACTGGGAAGATCTCTTTCAAAAACCTAAAGCGCGTGGCCATTGAGTTAGGGGAAAATCTCACTGACGAGGAGCTACAGGAAATGATAGATGAAGCCGATCGGGATGGAGATGGCGAGGTGAACGAGGAAGAGTTTCTTCGGATCATGAAAAAAACCAACTTGTATTAAAGTCGCTTTCTTCCGCAAGCCCGTGGAGAGAAGTCGACTGGCTTGCCGAGTTCCCTGCTTCCGTTTTGTGAGATCTTGAGTTAGAGGACTTGCTATCCTCTTACCCCCAGTTTGTCTAGATACTTCTATTTCCAAATCTCTGGCTCAATTATAGAATTTTAAAGATGCTTTTAATGTGAGTTTTGGTATTTGATTCTCAAAAGCAGACCTGGAGTGCTTTAGGTTGAATAAAGAGCCCTGTTGCTTCAGTTCCTGGCTCACCTTGTGCCCGGCTTTGGTGGACAACCGTTGACCTGAAGGAAGGTAGCCTGGCTTCTTGGGACAAACAGCCATGCGATTCCCTTGTCACTTCTTTGGTGGCCTTATATTATTTTGCTTCACTTAGTATGCCCTAAATTCAAGTCATTCTTCTAGCATGATGAGGTCGAATTGGCCAGTGGGTCATCCTAGCCATTACTTTTCATTTAACCGAATGTTGGTTTGAAGGAGAACTGTGCAGCCAGTTATCGGGCTCAGGAAAGGTAGTGTTGTAAAGCATAAGCTTGCAGTTGGGTGGTGGTAAATTATGTAGTTTTGACTATTCTCTGACTTCATCACTAGCAGATGATGATTCTTCAATTGTGCATAAATTATGTGCTATGTATTATCCAGAGCCAGATGTATGCCTGGGCTACAGAATAAAATTTAATAATGGCCCAAGCAAGACATAGTTTCCTTAAGAGATTAAGCTAACTAAATGATTTTGAGTAAATATTTACAAATATAAGATCTTAGTTTAGTAAATTGTAAAATAATACATTTTAAGCTACTCATCTGTCTTTGAAAGATCAGCTAACATTTTAGTTACACTGTATTATAACCTTTGTTTTATTACAAGCCAGTATCTATGTGCTAATTCTTAGAACATCTCAATTCTTGAGATACTTGATTTTCCCCTCTATAGTTCCCCTGTACTTGATGCCAGAGCATTCGGCATGTAAGTGGTTCTCTATTTTATAGTCCCAGGAAACTCTTTCACTATGGCTTGTGTATGTGTTAATACTAATTGTTCCCTGTTCTAAATTAAGCTTTTCTTGCTTTGAAATAAGAAAGCTACCCATTTGAATATCTATAAATCTGAAATTAGAGAAAATGTAAAATAATTGTGGGTAGATCATCTATTTGCTATGATGGCGGCCTAGACTAATGTTTTGGTAATAGGCAACAAAACTATGAAACAGGCAAGGTATTTTGGTCACAACTAAACCTAAATTAAATCTT
The DNA here is from genome assembly GCF_905146905.1 of Nyctereutes procyonoides. Classification (NCBI taxonomy): domain Eukaryota; kingdom Metazoa; phylum Chordata; class Mammalia; order Carnivora; family Canidae; genus Nyctereutes; species Nyctereutes procyonoides. The sequence goes on from NW_026575044.1 coordinate 40,425,077, forward strand.
CATACAAAGTCCCATTCAGATAAATGCTGAAATTCTGGAAAATTTTTCACTTGCTTTGCCAGCAATTTTACCCTTCAGAGGGTGGTAGATCTAATCAGGGAACTACTACTCTGAGCTTAATTCTCATTAACAGGGACTAATTTGTCAAAGCAGTAGTACTAGCTGAAGTGATGGGTATGTGGGCATTTGCTGTGAGAAAGAATTTTGCTGAGGTGGCTGGCACAGAGCAGGGGAACTCACCCAGGCTGCAGATGCTAACGGTTCAGGTTCAGGGTCCTGGTGTAGATTCAGGTGCGGTTGTAGGGGATACAGGTGAAATTTGGGCCAGCATCAGCCTGAAGGGCCTGACCTGAGGGCAAGGTAAGGAGTATGGCATTCTGGGAAGCAAGATTTCCTGGCATCCTGTTGACCAGAATCTTGGCCCAAGAATCTACACATGGATCAAGGTAGAAATAACCAGAGACAAAGAAAGTTGGCAGAAACTAAGAAAAAGGGTCAGAGCCTCAGCCAACTGGACTAGTTTCAGTCTTGGCTCCTATCCCAGCAGAGGATAGGAGTAAAAACCAGGAACTCGGGCTGAAGCCCAGCAGTCAGGCTGCCCAAATGCCATGGGATCAACTGTGGAGGCTATAGCCCAGTACTTGAAAGGTTGCCCTGAGGGCACAATCCATCCCACACAAGGGAAGGGAGTTCCAGAATATTTCTGAATCCCATTTACTGCTAAGAAGAACTTCACAATGAACTATTATATTAATCTTGCTTCTCAATGGGCTTATACTTTAGAGGATGGAGGGGACCAGGGAATGACAAGAGCAGAACCAGACTGACATTCAAAATTGAATTTTAAGAGACATTAATCATATATGTCTGGCTGGGTCTTAGTCTTTACATATGGCCTAGTCTTTACAAAAGTAGAACACAAGAAACTCAAAAAAAGCTTATAGATAACTTTTTGCAGATGAGGAAACATAGCTGTAGAGATTGGGAAGAACTAAAGAAGTAATTTCCACTGGACTATTACAAATGGCCCCAATAACGAAGCAGGAAGCATACCAAAGAAACCCATGTGAACTGTATAGAGACCTCATGTATAAGCCCTTGCTTTTTTTTTTTTAAGATTTTATTTTTTATTTAACAGAGAGCACACAGAAGCAGGGGGAGTGGCGGGCAGAGGGAAAGGGAGAAGCAGGCTCTTTGCTTTGCGGAGACACAGGACCCATCCCAGGACGTGGGATTGTGACCGGAGCCAAAGGCAGACGTTTAACTGACTGAGCCACCAGTAAGTCCTTGCTTTCTAATGACAAATATAGCATGAAAAGCAGAGCTTAGAGCCAAGGATGAAAATATGACTGTGTTAAGGTGGTAATAATATCAAGAAAGTGGGGCATCTGGGTGGCTCAGTTGGTTAAGCAGTTGACTCTTGATTTTGGCTCAGGTCATGATCTTTGGGTCCTGGGAATCAAGTCCCACACTGGGCTCCCTGCTCAATGGGGAGTCCATTGGAGATTGTCTGTCTTGCCCTCTGCCCCTCCCCCCCCAAATAAACCTTTAAAAAAATATATCAAGAAGGTGAATACCCCAAATAAAAAGAGAACAGTAAAAGTTTTTTTTTTCCTTAAAAACACCTTATTTGTGTTTAAGAAGATAGTGGAAGGGATAGTTCCAACTCTTTGGATTGTTGCAGATTGGTTTTCATGGGAAATAGACTCCGAGTTTGAGGTGTATGTGCAGGAAGTTTATTCAAGTGTGTTCTCCAGATCACATGCATGGAGAAAGGAAGAAATCAGGATTAGGTGGAGGGAGAAGTTGGGCTGTGATGCAGTCACAAAGAACTCAGCTGATCCCACAACTATTCTGGAGTGAGGATGACCCTGCAGAGATGTCTCAAATTGGGACAAGGAATTTGGACCTTTAAAACTTTTCACTAATTGGTAGTCACTTTCCCCAGAAAAGTGGTATGACTTTGAACAAGGTGGCTGTCCTTGGCCAGCAGCAACCCTGGGAGGGGGAACTCCGTTGCAGACTATTAGCTGTCAACACTCCCAGCTCGTGGGGGGGGGGGGAGTGGTGAGGACCTTGGTTCTGAAGTATAAGGCCAGAGGGGAGATGTAGGCAGTGCTTCACAGCTTCCACTGCAGTCTACCCTTCTACTGGCTTTGTGTAAGTTTTGAGAGAAGCAAACTGAAGAGTCAGATGGATCTCTCTTCCTGAGACAATCTTACAAAAGGAATATTCAAGGGACAAACTATAGTCCCCGCTCCAGAAGCTGATCTTGAGGCCACAAATAGTTAACAGCTCCCTCCACTGTCCAATCTAGATTTCCCTCATCTTCGACACCTCTGTTGATGGAGGTAACTTACTGGGCAGAATGACCCAGATCCTTATTTTTGAGAAGTCTGAGCCCCCAGTCACCAGGGCCTTGTCTGGGTGTGGCTCCTGCACTTAACCCTTTACTCTCAAAAAAATGAGTGAAAGAGCACCAAACATATTACAGCATATTACCTGGATGCCAAACATAGTCTTTCCATATTCTTCCTGCAGCTTCTCCTCTGGTGACCAGGATCCCTTACTTATTATGGGTGGTGATTCCTTTACTTGACTATTGCTCTCTTAGCATAAGGAATGCACCACAATTGGGTGGCATACATAGAAATTTAATAGCTTTCTTGCTGTGCCCACTGGTGGGAGCAGTCCCTCTCTCGAAGCCAAGTTCTCTAAATATACATTGTCCAAGGTGGGGGTATGAAGCACAAATTAAAGAGCAAATGACTGGGAATTAAGGTGAGAACTACCACCCTTAGTTTATTAGACCCATGGGCTCTGCTTAAGAGATCTCGCAGCATATAATGGGTCCTTTGTTTGCAGCATATGCTGCATCCTGGAGGATGGTACCCTATCTTCACTGGCTATGATGTCCCAGCTGGCCTCTCAAAGGCATCTTCAACAGGCTTTTCCATTGCTCTATCAGCAAGAAAGCTTGTGGAATCTTTTGATCACTAGGTCCTGGACCACTAGATTCTGTGGCTATATGCCTACTCTTATACTGCTGATCATCACTGGTCACTGCACCTCCTTCCCTGTAGAGTGGGTCCCTTGGTCCAATATAATTTTTTTTAAAAAATTTTTATTTGTGTGTGTGAGAGAGAGACAGCACAAGCAGGGAGGAGGAGGCAGAGAGAAAAACAAACTCCTCACTGAGCAGGGAGCCCAATGTGGGGCTCAATCCAGGACCTTTAGCTCATGACCTGAGCTGAAGGCAGACACCTAACTAACTGAGCCACCCAGGAACCCCTAGTCCAATGTAATATTATGTGGGATCCCATGTCAGTAGAATAAATACCCAGATATGGTGTTGGCTAGAGCTCTGCAAGCAAAGGCAAACTCATGACCAAAATATGTGTCTGGTCCAATCAAGATGAGTCACTAGTCTTTCCAGAGTAGAAGGGATCCAATTAGACTACTTGACATTAAGAAGCCAATTGATCTCCTTGAGAGCAGTGCTGCTCTGCAGTTGTCAACAGCTATGCTGTTGGGCTTGTGTACAGTTTCTATCTCTGCCACAATGACTACTCCATTCGTGTGCCTATTGTGCCAGCACTTAGGTAGACAAGACAGAGGCAGACTGATGTCAACTGACCAAGTCATCCTGTTTTCTTGGTTGTTTGGTGTTTTTTCTTTTCTATAATAGGTATTCTCAGATAGGGGAGTGATATTTAGCCTGATGTTTCCTTTTCCAGGGCATCAAAAAAATCAGTGAACTAATTGGTCACCACTCCCTGAGTCCACATGTTTTCTAATCCCAGACCACTTCTCCTTCTACACAAAGTGGAAGACCAATTGCACTACCAGAAATTCTGCCCTTCGGAAGCACTTCTTTCTCGGTTATCTTTCTAGTCTACCTTTGAGCAGTGCTGCATTGTATCATAGTTCACCATACCAAGCTGACCTATCCTTGAACCAAATTCAGCCTTTTTACTCTTCTAACAGCTGGTCATAAGGATCCCAAGGAGCTGAGGGAGAGGCTCTGGTGCAACTTATGACACGGGGGACTTCCTTCTCATGCAGCTTGCTTGGACTCTTTAGCCCTGCTTGTGCCTGATCCCAACATACCACTTCTTTTTCAAGTTTCCTAAGGCAACAGATTATATTATTTTAATCTTCCTTCTTTTCTAATATATGTATTTGGTGCTATAGATTTCTCTCTATGCATTGCTCTGGACTTATCCCCCTCATTTTGATAGGTTGCATTTATGTTTTTATCTAGTTCCAGATATGTTTTAATTTTTCTTGAGAATTCTTTGATCCATCTGCTATTTAGAAGTATATTATTTAATCTCAAATATTTTGTGATTTTCCAGCTAGGCTTCTGTTCTTTTTTCTAATTTAATTCCCTGTAGTATGAGAGCATACTTTATATATGAAATATATATGAAATATATGAAACCTATTTTTTTAATGTGCTAAGGTATGTTTTTATGACCCCATAATGTAAACTATCTTAGTGTATGTTCTGTTTGAGTTTGAGAAAAATGTAATTTCCTACTGTCAGATGCAGTATTCTATAGATGTCAATTAGCACCCAGTAGATTGATGGTGCTGTTGGGTTCAGCTATGTCCTTATTGATTTTCTGCCTGCTGGATCTGTCCATTTCTAATAGAGGGATGTTGGTCTCCAACTCTAATAGTGGATTCATCTGTTTCCCCTTGCAGTTCCATTTCTCACATTATTTTGATTCTGTATTTTTGGGCATATACATAGTAAAAATTTTTTTGTAAGATTTTATTTATTTATTCATGAGAAACACAGAGACAGAGGCAGAGACACAAGCAGAGAGAGAAGCAGGCTCCCCGGAGGGAACCTGATGTGGAACTCCATCCGAGGATCCCAGGATCATGACCTGAGCCAAAGGCAAATGCTCAACCACTGAGCCACCACGTGCCCTGTATAATAAGAATTTTTATGCCTTCTTGGAGATTGATCTTTTATCATTATGTAATGTCTCTCTTTATCCATGACCATTTTTCTTGTCTTCTCTGAAATTAATATAGCTTCTCCTGCTTTCTTATATTTCTACATCCCTTTATTTGTAATCTATCTGTGTCTTTATTTTTAAAGTGGGTTTTTTTAATAGATAGCATATTGTTAGGTATTGTTTTTCTATCCACTCTTGCCAGTCTCTGTTAATTGGTATATTTAGAACACTAACTTTTAAAGTGATTATTGGTATAGTTGGGTTAGTATTTCCTACATTTGTTACTGTTTTCTATTTGTTGCCCCTGTCCATTCACTCATTCTTTTTCTTCCCTTCTTTTTCTGCCTTCTCTGTCTTTAATTGAGAATTTTATGATTCCATTTTATCTTCTCAGTGTATCAATTATACTCATTTTTTTAAATTCAGTGATTAACCTAGACTTTATAATATATGTTGATGACAAATTCAAGACCATCTTCAGATAACACTATCCTGCTTCGCAGATAGTACAGATACTTTATTCCCAACTCATCCTTCTCTTCCCTTATAACATTTCTGTCATCCTTCACATTTCACTTATATATACACTACAATCACTCTATACACTGTTACTGTTGTTATTTTGAATATTATCTAGCAGATTAACATAAGAAAAATAAAATATTTTATTTACCAGCATTTATTCTTTCTCTAATGCTCTTCTTTTCTTTACATAGATCTGAGTTTCTGAACTAAATCACTTCCCTTCTCTTGAAGAATTTCTTTCTTATGAGACAAGCATATTGGTGACAGGTCTGCAAATTCCTTCAAATTTTGCTTGTCTGAGAGATTCCTTATTTCTTCTCCGCTTTTGAAGGATGGTTTCGCTGAATCCAGAAATCTAGGTTAGCGTTTCAACACTTCAAATATTTCACTCCACTTTCTTGCTTGCATACTTCCTGAAGAGAAGTCAGTGTAATTCTTATCCTTATTTCTCTAAGATGTAAGATGTTTTCCACCCCTCAGGAATTTCTCTTTGTCTTTGATTTTCTGCAGCTTGAATGTGATTATTAAATATAGATTTTTGGGATCCCTGGGTGGCGCAGCGGTTTGGCGCCTGCCTTTGGCCCAGGGCGTGATCCTGGAGACCCGGGATCGAATCCCACATCGGGCTCCCGGTGCATGGAGCCTGCTTATGTCTCTGCCTCTCTCTCTTTCTCTCTCTGTGACTATCATAAATAAATAAAAATTTATAAATAAATAAATAAATAAATAAATATAGATTTTTGGTGGTGTCTGGGTTTCCTGAATCTGTGGTGTGTACCTGTCATTAATTTTGGAAAATTCTCAACCATTATTATATCCAATATTTCCTCTTTTCCTTTCTCTCTCTCTTCTAAAAATATTTTATTTATTTATTTATTTATTTATTTATCTTATCTTACTTATTTATTTATTTATGAGAGAGAGAGAGAGAGAGAGAGAGAAGCAGACTCCCTTGCTGAGCAGGGAGCCCAACACGGGGCTCCATCCCAGGATCCTGGCGTCATGACCTCAGCTGAAGGCAGACGCTTAACTGACTGAACCACCCAGGCACCCCTCCTTTCTCTCTTTTTTCTCCTGGCAGTCCCCTTAAATGTATGTTATACCTTTTGTAATTGTCCCACAGTTCTTACACATTCTGTTCTTTTTCATTATTTTTTCTCTTTATTTTTTCAGTTTTGGAAGTTTCTATTGACATATCTTCAAGCATATTTTTTCTTTCCATGTCTACATTCAGTCTGTTAATGAACCCAGGAAAGGGATTCTTCATTTCTCTTCCAGTGTTTTTTATTTCTAGCATTTATTTTCAATTCTTTACTAGAGTTCCCATTTCTCTGCTTACATACACATCATTCCTTTATGTTGTCCACTTTTTCCACTAGGATCCTTAGCATGCTTATTACTTGAAGGATGATTAGATCCTCTTGCTTGTTGGTGATGATGAGTCTTTCTATAACAATGATGGTTTTCTATCTAGTTCATCTATCAATTGTTGAGAGAGGGATGTTGTCCAATTTTAATTGTGGATTTGTTTATTTCTTTGAGTTCTGTTAGTTTTTGCTTCACATGTTTTGCAGCTCTGTTGGAGTATGCAGACATGTGGGATTGCTATGACTTCTTGGTGGAATGGCCCTTTCATTACTATAGAATATTTCTCTCAGTCCTTGGTAATTTTATTTGCTGTAAAGTCAGAATCATCTAATATAAACATAGCACTTGTGCCTCCTTTCATTGGTGTTTGCATGATGCATCCCTTTCCATCTTTTTATTTTTTAACTTACCTATATAATTGCATTTGGACTGAATTTCTTATGGACAGCAATATTAGGTCATTTTTTTAAAAAAGATTTTTTATTTATTCATGAGAGACACAGACAGAGAGGCAGAGACACAAGGCAGAGAGAGAAGCAGACTCCATGCAGGGAGCCCGATGTAGGACTCGATCCTGGACCCCAGGATCATGCCCCGAGCCGAAGGCAGGCACCCAACCACTAAGCCACCCAGGCGTCCCTTAGATCATGTTTTTAATCTTCTCTGTCAGTATCTGTCTTTTAATTGATATATTTAGGCAATTTGTTTTTAATGTAAATATTGATATGTGAGGGCTACTATTTTATTTTTTTATTCTTTTTGGGATTTTTTGTTTTTGTTTTATTTTCCTACCTTCATATTGGCCACATAAACATTTTTTATTGTTTAATTTTGATTTATCTATAGTGTTTTAAACTATATTTCTTTGCTGGGCTTTTTTAGTGGTTGCTGTAGGTGTGACATTATACATATATAGCTGATCACAGTACACTGGTGTCATTGTTTTCCCAGTTCAAGTGAAGTATGAAAACATTTTCTCTCTTTACTTTATACCATGTATAAAATAATTGTCTTTCTCTTGAGAGAGAGAGCACAAGTGCACAAGCAGGGCAGGTGAGGGGGCAGAGGGAGAGGGACAGAGAGAAACTTAAGCAGGCTCTATGCCCAGCATGGAGCCCAAAATGGGACTCAATCTCATGACCCTGAGATCATAACCTGAGCCAAAATCACGAGTTAGATACTTAACTGACTGAGCCACCCAGGAGCACCTAAAATGATTGTCTTAAATATTTTTTCTACATACATGTCGAATCAGATCAGTGTTATAATTTTTGCTTTAGTCATAAATAACTTAGAAAACTAAAGAAGAGAAATAAATCTTATTATATTCACTATATTTTTGCTTACTATATTCTTTCTTCTGGATGTTCCATGGTTCCCTTCTTTGTTTGAGAACCTCCCTAGCCATTCTTTTGTGTACATCTGCTGGTGTAAATTCTCTTACTTTTTTGCCACTAAGAATGACTTCCTTTCTCCCTTCAATCCCAAAGAATATCTTCACTGGATATAGGAATCTGGGTTAACAGTTCTTTCCTGTTGGCACTTCAGTAAATGTGCAATATGCTGTCAAAATAAGAACTCAATGAAAATAAAAATGAATGTACTCCCAGACTGCATTCATAAAAATGTAATTCACCAAACAAGGAGGGAGACCCCATTTCTATGACATAAAGGACTATGCTGACTTCTGGGTATGGCATCTTAAAAAGAATTGGAGAAATCAAGGCCTTTGAGAACAGTGAGATAAGTAGGGAGAGAGGATACGAAACCACATCTTAAGGGAAATGATCTAAAAGAACTAAGACTGCTTCTCCTGAAAAGAAAATGCTCTAAGGCATATGACCTCCAAAGTAATGGGACTTGTTCCACAGAGCTCCAGGGATTTCAGTGAGAAGAAATAATAAGGGAAAGAGATTTCAGCTTAATATCAGGAAGACTTAACCACCAGTCCTGCCCAAAGATGGCCTGCACTGAATAAGAAATATGTTTTTATCATAAAGGTACAGAGGCATGAGCTGAATGAATATGTTCCCAAGAGGTTTCAGCTATTGATGCTGTTTCAGGCTATTGATGTAATGCTGTATTAGGCATCTCCATTTACATATGGATTCCTTGAATATAAAATGAATTGGACTGTACATAGAGAATCTTTTGACTCACAGATTTAACAATGAAACAAAATAACTTTTCCTATATTAGACCATTTTATTACCACAGTTGTGGCTGACCACTTAGAGAAAACACAACATGCCTAACATGTTGATCATTCAGGGTAATGCTGTAAAGTGTGATATGTGTTATTTCAAGAGTAGCCAGCACTTAAATAGCACTTGCTCCATATCACTCACTGTTTTAGGAGCCCCTACATATTCCATTATGATCTTCATTTTACAAAACAGGAAACTGAGACATGAAGAGATTAAGTAATTTGTGCAACTTTACATACTTAGTAAGTGGCAAACGGAATATTTGAGCCTAGTCTGTCTGGCTCCTGAGTTCGGATTCAAACCTTAGTCTACCACCCTGATTCTTTTTTTTTTTTAAGATTTTATTTATTTATTCATGAGAGACAGAGAAGCAGAGACAGGCAGAGGGAGAAGCAGCTCCCTGCAGGTAGCGTGATGTGGGACTCGATCCCGGAACCCCAAGATCATGACCTGAGCCAAAGTCAGATGCTCAACTGCTAAGCCACCCAGGCGTCCCCACCCTGATTCTTTATTTAGCTGGAATGACTTGTCAGGACCTTTCCAGTCCAACACATGACGTCTCTTTAAAGGTCATACACCTAACCAATGGTGCTGGTGGGCTCAGAATAGTTTTGAAACCCCTATTTTGGAGATAATATTAAAACATCCAGCATAGGGATCCCTGGGTGGCGCAGCGGTTTGGCGCCTGCCTTTGGCCCAGGGCGCGATCCTGGAGACCCGGGATCGAATCCCACGTCGGGCTCCTGGTGCGTGGAGCCTGCTTCTCCCTCTGCCTGTGTCTCTGCCTCTCTCTCTGTGTGTGTGACTATCATAAATAAATAAAAATTTAAAAAAAAAACATCCAGCATATTCTTGTGAAAATTCTCAAGAGGCAAATCTAATTCCATTGAGACTGGGCTTAATTAATTTTTAGAAATAGCTTTAAGTTATTTGTATTCCTCTCTGATAACAGAGTGGCTGAAAAGGCTGGATATTATCATTTAAGGATTAAAGCAGTAGATGCCACTGAAATGATGAGCCTTATTTCTTTGAATGGTATGTAAACTGGCTTTGAAGGTACTTCCAAAAGAGAAGTCTTGGAAAGGTGATGACTGATGAACGCATCATTGGAATAAGTCTCCGATCACCAAGGCAACCCAGTATTTTGAAGGAACAACACTCATTGGGAAATGTACATCTGGTGATATTGCTATTTTCAAAGTTATACATTACACAAATACATCCTTCACTTTGTAAAAGAATTGTTCTTGCATTTACTAAGAAACAGAAAGAGAGGGGCACCTGGATGGCTCGGTGGTTGAGCATCTGCCTTTGGCTCAGGTTGTGTGATCCCGGGGTCCTGGGATCAAGTCCTGCATTGGGCTCCCCACAGGGAGCCTGCTTCTCCTTCTGCCTATAACTCTCCCTCTCTGTATGTCTCTCATGAATAAATAAATAAAAATTAAAAAAAAACAGAAAGAGGAAGGGATAAGGCCAAATAGTAGATCTCCATGCACTAAGTGCCTGAATAACATAGACCTTCCTTGAGAGATTTTCAGGAGAGAAGAGAGCCTCTGCCATCCCAAGTAGAAGGAACAAAGTCATCATATCATCTTAGGGCAGCAACAGCTTCCTGAGACAGACCTAGGATTGAAGCCTGGCACATAGTCATTTCCTAGGTAGTTTTAGGAAAAAGTACTTCTCTGACCCTTAGGATCTTCATCTGTAAAATAGGGGGGATTATATTGTCTTGTCAGGATATTGTCAGAAATAATTTATGTAAAGTACCATGACACATAGTAGACCAATAAAGGGAAGATATTAAAAATAAATAGATGAAATATACCAAAAAAAGATAAAGTTGATAAAGAAGTACATTCTTCTCACAGAGTGCATTGACCTTAGAAGAAATGTCACGTTAAATAACAATATCTAGTGATCCAATGTTCACCATTCAGGATGACTGAGGGGAGGTTTGGGGGACTCAGTGAAGGGAGAAATATTTTTAAGTTTTATGGCCCCTTAGCAAGGGTAGGCTTGCAATTTCTGTTGGCTTCCCTTCTCTCTAGCTACCTCTTCCATCATCCAGAGTTTGTGAACCTGAGGCCCAGGGGCAGAATCTGGCTTATACAGACCCACTTGGCAGCTGTATGAGAGCTGCCTGCAGCTGTGTAGGGTGTACCTCCATGAAGCGCCCAGCCAGCAGGCAAGTGGAGGCTGAAACCCAGCCAGGACTCACTCATTAAGCCTAGCAGCACAGGGAGCAACTGCTCAGAGGGACCCTTTTACTTGGCACGTTGACACTGTTGTTGTTTTTTTTTTTCCCTGCTTTATCTGCCCAGAGGGGTACTTTTTCTTTTTTTTTCTAATTTGCACAAGACATTGTATATACTACTCATGGTCCTGCCGTTACAGTGTTTTTCTGTTTTGTTTTTTTGTTTTTTAACTGAGTGAGGTTGCCAAGTTTGAAAAGTCAGGAATTTCAGGCAAAAATTTGTATTTCTAGCTTCTTTTGGAAACCTGAGTGTTCTCTCTACAGTAGGTCCATTCCTTCATGACAACAATTTAGCTGGAGCTAAATGACCTCTGCTCCTTTCAGACCTCGCAACACCTGCTTCTCCAAAGACCTAAAGCCTATTGGGTTTCCCAGCTCCAGGTGGAGATGACCTCTGGAGCCAGTAGCATGGATGCCTCCAGAGGGCAGCACTTGAGCACATATGAGTGACAGGTGATATCCTTTAGGACATGAGATGGTCCCCTTCTGGCTGCTTCTGCCCACTTCCCTGGAGAACCAGAGAAGCCCCTCTCAGATGAGGCAGGACAAACTCAGTGGAAGTCCAGCCTCTTGGAAGGCAGAACAAAGCCACTCCCTGTCCTTACCAAGGAATGTGGAAATGCTGGTGGCCTCTTCAGAGGCTGTCAGCAAAGCTCAGGTGACCTCCTGGGCTATACCAATCTATACCAATTGGCTATACCAATTTCTTGTCTTCATCAAAACCGCCAGGAGGGTCAGTGCAGGGAGATAGCCCATCCCTATAAAACCATTGTTGGGTGGTGGTGGGGGAAACAGGCAGGAAGTGAATCACTGTGACAGGATGTATGTGTATGAATGCTTGGGCAGTTCATGGCATTCTCAGGGCAGCTTGTGGAAATCAGCATTGGTGGAAACTCTAGAGGAGCCCCCTGATTCCAATCCATGTTCCTGATGGGCCTCAGTTAACTGATGATAACGAAACAAAGAGCTGCATACACTATTTATGGCTAGATTAAGCTGATTACTCTAGCTTACCCTACTTCCAATGTACAGATCTTACCAGTGCTCTGTATTGTTTTTCTCTCCCAGGGACTTTTCTCTGGACATTGAAAACAGAAATCCTAATAAGACCATTTTTTACCTGTCTCATTCGAGAATAAGATTTTCAAACCACCCCCAACACTTATGAAACCCCTCAGTCCCAGACTATGACTGGTGGAAGTTTCCAAAAATATGCAGCAGCACAATTACTCAGAGAGATGAGATGCTGTTACCTAATAAAAACGCCATAAATATAGAATGATGAACTACCATGGGAAATACATCGATGGAGAAGGACACATTGGAATGTGGGATTGTAAAAATCACTTAAACTTTGCATGACCTTGAAGAAAGTCATGGTGGTATGTTTGGCCAAGTCCCTCAGATAGCATTTTGAGGTATGGCTGTTTTCCAAATCTTACTGTCTAATAGGGTGAACGTAGACTCTTCCTGAGCCTTCTTCCTTGGACAGCCTGGTGTCCCTCTTGTGTCCAAGGGGTTGTCAAGTATACCTCTGTGCTCACTAACCTTTAGCAGGATCAGTTAATGAGACAATGAATTCCATGGAAGCATCTCGTTCGTAGCAATGGGGACAGAGGTGCCTCTCTTTGATAATTTAGAACAGTGGTGAGTGGAGGGTCAGATCTCCCTGGGGTGGTGTCACGAGCTAAGAAAGTGGCCATGGCACTGCGTTCCTCTATGGTTTTCTACAGCTGTTCCAGATTTTCCATGGGCTCACCTTTAAATTAAAAGAATTTCTGCACTTTCAAGAATTTGAAAACAAAGCCATGTGTGAGAATATGAGATCCACTCATATGCCCTTTCAAGAAATAGGTTGCATTCCTTTTTCTGCACTTAAAAAAAAAAAACACCTCCCTCCCCCACCAGAATGCCATTATGTAAATGATCCCAAATTAATCTTTAGCATGTGCCCATGTTGTTTTGATTTATTAAACTTTAAAAATATGCCCATTGTTCCCTTTTAACAACTTTTGGCAACTATTTCAGAAATTGAAATATATGAGCAAATTAACAAAATGAGTAGAATTACCAAGTACCTACCATTCAACAAGCACTAAAGGTCCAAATACCTCTACAGTACACAAAAAGCATCATTATAGATCTTATAGTACTATATCAAGTTTCTTATTTAACTTCACATTTAATTAGCAAAATGCAATGAAATTACACAGAGAGAAGCAAAATAATGTCGTTACCAGAACGGTATTTTTACATGTCTTTAAGTGATTTTGGTTTTGTTTCTAAGGTAATTACATGATGCAGTGGAAAGAACAAAGAGATTTTTGTGACACTGGGCAAAAATCACTTACCTTCTGTGATCCTTGTGTTATTTATAAAATGGGGTTGGTAATATTCATATCATAGGGTTAAAAGGATTAGATGATATATTATGTAAAATGTCTAACAGGGTGCCTGGCACAGTGTACCCAGTAAAGGTAACTCTCATTTGTTTTCCCAGGTGATGGTGACATTAAGATGCTTAAGTAAATTTTTTAAAACTTTGAAAAAAAGTTGGCTTTACAATTATTTAAGTTATTTATTTTTATCACCAAAAATGTCAGTGACTGCCATAATCATAAAAATTAATAACGATTTAGGGGATCCCTGGGTGGCGCAGCGGTTTGGCGCCTGCCTTTGGCCCAGGGCGCAATCCTGGAGACCCGGGATCGAATCCCACGTCGGGCTCCCGGTGCATGGAGCCTGCTTCTCCCTCTGCCTGTGTCTCTGCCTCTCTCTCTCTCATTCTATGTGACTATCATAAATAAATAAAAAAAATTTAAAAAAAAATTAATAACGATTTAAACCTAAGTATTAATCAAACTATTTCCCTTAATATCACACCACATAAGCAAATCTTAATTTTGGTGACTGGTTTATTTATTCCTCTTAGCAAACTGTTGTTTGGCTTATTATTATCACCTGCATGCTGTTACTGTACTCAGCACTTGGGTCTTTTTTTTTAATTTGCTTCAGAAGCATTCGCCTTTCCCACCAAAATTCAAAGCAATCCACTTGCCAGTTTGTTTCTAAAATCTCTCATAAATTAAAAATACTATATTTTGGCTAAATATTTCCTGTACTTACATAAAGGATACATAAATCAGTACCTATATGATGTTTCTCACTAATAAAAGGAGTTTATCTGGTTCAAGAACCAGGCAGTTTTACAGCATATCGAGTTTCTATAGTTCGGCCAAAAGTTGAGCAAGTTAGACTTGCTGCAAAAAGTCTTAAACTGTTCTCAACCATTTCCTCATTTAGCAGATACAAAGATCAGAAATGGCCACTGGTACAATAGTTGTGAGTGCATATTCTTTCTGTTGACTGCTAGAACAAGGCGCTTGCAGTTTACAGAGGAGAAGGCTGGCAAAATGTTTGGAAATACACCCAGAAACCTGTGGAAATAAAGGCTTGTTATTTCTACAAATATGCTAGAGTACATAATTTTACACCTGAGATACTGATTAGATCAGTTTTGCAAGGTTTGAGGTTAGGAGAATACAGGCAGTGTAGGGTTTTTCTTAGGACCTCTTGACTGGTTCATTAGTGAAGTTATCACATGCCAGAGAAGATTCTAAGTTTTACAAAACTCAAAATAACTGTCAAAAAGCCATAATAGCTTGAGTCACCTTTGAATAATACCTCTTAATGAAGCCCTATCATGAGGAATCAGAATCTGTATTTCTCAACTGACCCTAATTGTAGGGTGACCAAGTATCCCAGTTGACATGGTATTGAGGGTTTCTCAAACTGAAGGCTTTCAGTGCTCAAACCAGGACAATCCCAAGCAAACCAGGACAGTTGGTCACCCTACCCGATGACCTCCTGTGTATCATCAGAGTATCGGGATTACTTCTTGTCTCAAAAATTTACTTGGCTTGCCTGAATTTAGATGGTCAAGAAGATTTGACCATCTTCCTGCCTACCTTCCTACAAATATTCAACTAAATGTAGTATATGCCCTAATGTTATAGCTTCTTTCCACAAAAACTTATTGAATGATCACTCTGAAGCAGGCCCTGTGCTAGGTTCACTGTCATACAACAATGAACGAGAAATGGTCCTGCCCTCAGAAATCATTCACCTAATGGGGAGATGAACACATGTGCTGGTTGGCCTTTGTTTGCCACCCTTCCCCCAAATCCATTCTCTATGTTCCTCTGTGCCCCTTAGAATTCAATATCTATGAACTACATCTTTCAGGCACCCTGGAGCTCTGTGGCTTCTGGTTGAGTTCAGCAAATGGGAGGCATTGTTTTGGCATGGCCACTCTGGCTGTTCCTCTACTATTCCAACTCCCTCCTCTCGTGTCCTGACACTCACTGAGCTCCTGTACCCAATGATCCATTTCCT
The DNA here is from genome assembly GCF_905146905.1 of Nyctereutes procyonoides. Lineage (NCBI taxonomy): Eukaryota > Metazoa > Chordata > Mammalia > Carnivora > Canidae > Nyctereutes > Nyctereutes procyonoides. The sequence goes on from NW_026575044.1 coordinate 40,440,799, forward strand.
TACCTCTGCCCACTTCTGCAAATGGCCCCTTCATAAAATTATTTTTATGATTTCTTCTGAGTGTACCTTCTGTTTCCTGTGCAGACCTTGACTGGTTCAATATATAAACTCTTGAAATGAAGGAGGGAATGTGCAACAATAGAGATATATACAAGTAGAATGGTGTAACAAAGCAAGACACTATCAAGAATGCCCTGAGAATGGAAACAAGTAAATGCATCTTGATCTGAACATTGAAGGGTTAAATGACAAGTAACAGAGAGACCTGGAAGGGGCAATGTGTAGCATGAAGAGAAAACAAACCAAGATGTATTCATGCAACTGTTAGAAGTTTAGGGCTGCTGGACCACTAAGTATGGGGAAGGAAGCAGTTAAAGATAGTCTGGAGAGAAAGGCCAGAGTCAAGCCATGTAAGGATGCAATTCTGTTCGTTTTACACACACACACACACACACACACACACACACACACACAGGCACACAATGTGTTAGGCACTTGAGATCCATTTGACTATAAAATAAAGCTCTCTCAGGAGAATACAAATAAGCAATACATATAATATACACATTAATTTTGTCATCTGTTAGAAGGTGCTAAGTGTTATGGCAAAAGCAAAAAAAAGAGGGCATAAGGAAGACCAGGAATGAGGTATAGGGAGTAGGTTGCAACTTTAAAGAGGAGAATAGGGGGGATCCCTGGGTGGCTCTGCGGTTTAGCGCCTGCCTTTGGCCCGGGGCGCGATCCTGGAGCACGGGATCGAGTCCCACGTCGGGCTCCCGGCATGGAGCCTGCTTCTCCCTCCTCCTGTTTCTCTGCCTCTCTCTCTCTCTCTGTGTGTGTGACTATCATAAGTAAATAAAAAAAAAAAAAGAGGAGAATAGGCCTCACATCATCAGATAGGACACCTTGAGAAGGTAATTTGTATACAGAGTTGAGTTAAAGAGTGGCTCTCTGGAGGAAGAGTGTTCAAAGCACAGGGATTAGCCTTGCAAAGGCCTCATGGCAAGATCATGCTTGGCATACTTCAGGAACATCAGTAAAACCAGGGCAGCCAGAGCTGCAGTGGGAAAGGGAAGTAATGGGAGATGAGATCAGATAGTTTCAGAGTGGAGAAGGTCTTGAGGAGGCTTGTAAACCACTTACATCCTTTGGAATTTGCTCTGAGGAAGATGGGAAGCCCCTGGAGACTTTTGAGCAAGGACTTACATGCTCTGACTGAACTTTACTCTGTACACAATGAGAATTTCCTGAAAGGATTTAAGTACGGGAATGCCACGGGGGAAAAATACGTAAGATCCCTGCCTTTTAAAGTGTGGTCCAAGACCCACGGGTGTCACATGGGGTCTTGTTGGAAATGCAGAATCCCAGGCCCCGCCTACACATACTGCATCAGAATCTGCGTTTTAACAAGATCCCGTGTGGTTCATTTGCATGGTAGAGTTTAAGAAGCACTGGTTTAAAAATTTCCTTGACTATCTACCTAAAGTAGCCCCTCCCCTTTCAAATTACTTAAAATCACATAACCCCATTTTATTTTCTTTGTAACAGCTTTCATTCTCTGATATGCTCTTGCTTATATACTTATTTGAGTGTTGTTCTCTTCAATCCCACTGGAATGCAGCATGAACTCCCAGACAGCAGAAAGTCTGTGTTCTCTTCCTGTCATCTCCTCCATGTGTGGGACATAATAAGTGCCCAATACACATTTGCTGAACATGCTATCCCAAAAGCTGAGCTCACTGCAAACAAGGGAAGTACTATGCTGGGTGTAATGGAAATTTTAGAATGTATTTGGTATTTGTATGCATCCTGATCAATAAATTTATGTAGTACTTATTGGTACAGATAAATTCTGACTTTATTTTTTTTAAGATTTTTTATTTATTCATTCATGAGAGAGACAGACAGAGAGAGAGAGACAGAGACAGAGACACAGGCAGAGGGAGAAGCAGGCTCCATGCAGGGAGCCTGGGGGGACTTGATCCCCGGTCTCCAGGATCACGCCCTGGACTGAAGGCGGTGTTAAACTGCTGAGCCATGCAGGCTGCCCTAAATTCTGACTTTATAATAAGGTTAAGTGGGATATAATTTCTTTTTTAAAAAAATAATAAATTTATTTTTTATTGGTGTTCAATTTACCAACATACAGAATAACACCCAGTGCTCATCCCGTCAAGTGCCCCCCTCAGTGCCCATCACCCATTCACCCCCCCACCGCCCCCCTCCCCTCCTGGAATATAATTTCTTCATACTGTTTTCAACCATGATCTTTTTCATGAAAGATTTTGAAGTCTGGTTTCTGTGCCTACTTCTGCTGCCTATGATATATGGCCAAAATAATTTTTGTTTTGTCCAAAATTTTTTTAAGAAGTTGTTGGTCTACCTCCCAGTTACATGTACTTGAACTATGGCTCAACACAACATTTTTATCTGTATTAATTAAGGGACACATTCAGCAACTCTGTAAGAGAGATAAGGTAGCTGTAAAGTTTTATTATACAGATTGATTCAATTCATTTATTTTACTTAAACTATGATGAAGCTTGGTGAGAATAAGTGAATAATAATCACAGAATTATAGAACTGGGGTAACAATTGAGATTCTTGGGCAGCCCCGGTGGCGCAGTGGTTTAGCGCCGCCTGCAGCTCAGGGTGTGACCCTGGAGACCCTGGATCGAGTCCCATGTCAGGCTCTCTGTGTGGAGCCTGCTTCTGTCTCTGCCTGTGTCTCTGCCTCTCTCTGTGTGTCTCTATGAATAAATAAATAAAATCTTAAAAAAAAACAATTGAGATTCTTTCTTCCAATTATTTCTCAATTTTATTTTAAAAAATTTTTAAGATTTTATTTATTTATTTGAGAGAGACAGATAACAAGAGAGCATGAGCAAAGAAGAGAGGGAGAAGCAGGCTCCCCACTGAGCAGCCCAACACGGGTCTCAATCCCAGGGACCCTAGGATCATGACCTGAGCCAAAGACAGACACTTAAATGACTAAGCCATGCAGGTGCCCCGATTATTTCTCATTTTTAGATGAAGACACGGAGGACTGGAGTGCACAGAGTGGCAGAGATTTTGATGAGAACTGACCTTTTAAATCAGTGATATTTATACTATACCACTGGTCTTTTCTGTCGGTGAGTTAGCCAACCTTTGCCTACAAAGGAAGCAATTTTTAAGAGAACTTATACTCTACTTCTAAAATTTAGCTTTGTAATAGGAATTACCTCCTTCAAGTTTGTTAAATAAATGGCTAAATAAATGAAGATAAAGATATAAGGAAGAAGGAAGGAAGGACGAAAAATAAATCTAGCAAAATGTATTATTATTATAATCCATATAATCTACGTAAATATTTGGATCCTGAATTTTTTATCTTTTGTCTTTTATTTTCTTTCTTTCATACATTGCCTCCTTGATGTGTGTGTGTATGTGTATGTGTGTAGGAGAACATCTTCATGTTACTTTGGAGGGACTTCTACCAGGGTAACACTCCAGGGCCTCCCACCATCCCAAGCAAGAGTAGGTTACTTGACTCTTGAAGAATCCACTAGTCCATGGATCTCATTAGTTGTGAGAATGCATTAGGGATTCACTCTCTTTCCTTCTCTTTCTGAACTTACTGGTGCAAATCAGCAAATCCCAGCTTATTACAGGAGGGCTTCCAGGTTGCACAAGTGCAGGGGACCATTGACATTGTATCTTGGAGTTGGGCTGCACATAGGAAACAGCACAAATGGCACAGGCTTCCTCATCTGCTCTCTGCGAAGTAAGTGTCCCAGTAGAAGTCCAGAGGTTGTCTGGCTATGCCAGTGGCAGTATGGACAAATCTAATCCGGAGTGACTTAGCAACAAGTCCATTAGGACCACATGTCTAAGACACTCTGTCCAAGCCTCACTTTAGCAGTGTAGCTGATACTTTGAAATCCATCTGTCTGACTCCTCAGCCTATTTCTTGGTTGATACTACACTGCACACATCTTCTTGCCATCTTTCTTAACTAAGATGACCTTGCTCCTTAGTTACCAAGTAGCTATTTGTGGTATTTTATAATCCACTTAAATCTTAAACATAATGACATCATAAGTATAAAAGTAAGTGGGGTTTGTATGAAATATTGCTTAATCTTAAGAGTAAAATGGCAGCTGTGAAAACAGATGAAATAATTAGAGGAAGAAACTTTTTGGAACCTTCAGGATATTTTAAAAGTAATTAGTACTAGTTAGCAATAAACTTGCGTTCTCAGAAATTACACTTAAAGGGGGAACATGGATTACAGAAAAAAAATCTGCCACTATGGGATGAACCACTGGACTTCCTAAGTAACAGTTTCCTTTTTCAAAAAATTTGGGTTTGCAGATGTCAGCCATGACTTCAAACGGTCCCAAACTTGGACAACAGCAACTAATGAGCAAGGGTTCTCAGGGTCAGAGTAGCACTGGATAATTTCCTATGACTAACTCTTCCAGAACTGTGCTCTTCTCTTCCTGAGAAAAATACCCAAAGCCCTTTCTTCCATTAGCCAACTAGTCACCTCTCAGGATAGGACACATCTGTTTACAGGTGTGGACTGTAGTTGCTCAAAAGTGACATTAGGCTACTTAAAGTAATAAGAGTTCAAGTTTTGCTTTGAGTTAATCTGTTTTCCAACAGAGCTAAGAAGTTTCCAGCTAAAACAGAGAATTAGTGGATAATTAACACAGCTGAAATTGGGTGTGGGCTGGACTTTGAATATGTCCTGTAATTGCCTGTCTTGGTGCCTAAGTGGAGCATAGATAAACTCCAAACAGCAGTTTGTTCAAACACCAGGACCAACATCGAAGGGCCTTTGAAAGGTAGGTGGGCCAGTTCAGGACAGTCAGTGTGACCCACTCAGAAAGCACTAAGCACATAATATGCTAATCTCTCAAAACTTTAAAGGGACCCATGATGATCTTGAGATTTCAGTACCCAGAGAGACCCAGACTACAACTGGCTATGGTGACTAAGAGTTCTCTGAATTGTTTTTAAACAAATCATTAGCTGAATTTTCAGTTCAGCTCATCAATTATCAAATTGTAGTGGGCTTGAAATACTATCTATTGCATTATTTATATGCTAGATTTTATCATTTATCTACTTAAAATGTGTTTGCGGATAGTCAAAAAATGCTAGACAACTATATAAATAATCTTCAAAATGTTTTATCTAAGAGTTTACTTACTCTGTTTCGTATTATGGCTTATATTTCCAAAGAAATTTGTTTGGCCTATATAGGAATATACATATCAAAAATTTCAAGTTTAAAAAAATGTTCAAAGTTTTAATGAATCCTATAAAAACATATTTGTGTAGAGGAGAGATCAAGATGGCAGAGCAGGAAGATTCTGAACTTACCACCTCCCACCAAAACTTCAACTACATATAGGACAACTCTCTCTGAGAACAACCTACAGACTAGCATAACATAACAGCTCTTCCACACCTAAAGATATAAAGAAAAAGAAAAGGACACATTGAGACAGGTAGGAGGGATAAAGACGTTGTCTAGCCAGGACATACACCCCTGATGCAATGAGCCACAGATGGGAGAAATGTCACAAATGTGGAGGTCCTCCCTGAGGAGCAAGGAGTTCAAGCCTCACATTAAGCACCCCAGCTCTGGGCCCCTGCACAGAGATGAGCCTCCATAACATATGGCTTTGAAAATCAGCAGGGCTTAACTCCAAGAGAGCTGAGACTCCACTCTCAAAGGGACCATGCACAAATGCACTCACTCTGAGACCCAGCACAGAGGCAGGAGTTTGAAAAGCTCCTGGGCCATGTGTGAAGATTTACTAACTAGTTTTACGGCATGTGCCAACAGAGCAGAAAGTTGTAAGAACTTTCTCTTGGGATGGAAGAGAATCCTTATTCTTCTTCTACCTAACTGGCCTGGTACTGATGGGTGACATTTTTCATATTCCCCATCTACCTTTGCTACCACCATTCACACTCCCCAAGTGTCCCCCTGTGGACGTGTCCTGCCCAATTCACCAACTCCAAAGTGACTCCCACCCTACCACACCTAATAGATAGCCTCAGCCAGGACCAGTGCTCCCCTCCCAAGACATTTCCACCTTGTCACACCCGGTGGACATCTACCCTACCAAAGCAACTCACTCCTGGACAGGGGTAGCCATGCCCGCCAGTGCACCTACAATAGTCTGAGCTGGGTTTTGCAGCTAACCACACCAAGGACCAGCCCCACCCATCAGTGCCCTCTCAGCATCAATAAATGAAACAGAGAACAGAAAAAATAGAAAATAACAATGAAACTAAGAGCTAGTTCTTTGAAAAGACAAAACTGATAAAAGTTTAACTAGACTCATCCAGAAAAAGAGAGGGCCCAAATAAATAAAATCAGAAATGAAAGAGAAGTTACAACCAACACCCTGGAAATACAAAGGATTATATTAAAAAAAAAAAACCTAGTACAAACAATTACATGGCAACAAATTGGACAAACTAGAAGAAATGATTAAATTCCTAGAAATATACAATTTTCCAAGACTGAATCAGGAAGAAAATAGAGAACTTAAACAGAATGACTACTAGTTATGAAATTATATTGGTCATCAAAAAAAACCCTAACAAAAACAAGTCCAGGACCAGATGGTTGCACAGGGGAATTCAATTAAACATTTAAAGAAGAGTTAATACCTATTCCAAAAAATCTTAAGAAGGAATGCTACCAAATTCATTCTAGGAAGCCAGCATTACTCTGATACCAAAACCAGATAAAGACACTACAAAACGGATCCCTGGATGGCTCAGTGGTTGAGCACTTGCCTTCGGCCCAGGGCATGATCCTAGAGTCCTGGGATCGAGTCCCACGTCGGGCTCCCTGCATGGAGCCTGCTTCTCCCTCTGCCTGTGTCTCTGCCTCTCTTTCTGTGTCTGTCTCTTGTGATAAATAAATTTTTAAAAACTTAAAAAAAAAGACACTACAAAAAAAAAAAAAAGAAAGAGAAGAAAAGAAAATTACAGGCCAATATCCCTCATGGACATAAGTATAAAACTTATCAACACAATATTAGCAAACCAAATTTGACAACAATACATTAAAGGTATTACTAAAAAAGGAATTAAATCCTGCAATTTGTGACAACATGAATGGACCTAGAAGGCATTATGCTAAATGAAATGTCAGACAAAGTAAGACAAATGCATATGATTTCACATATATGTGGAATCTAAAAACAAAAAACAACAACAAATGAACAAACAAAAACCAGACTCTTAAATACAAAGAACAAACTGGTGGTTGACAGAGGGGAGGTGGCTGGGGAGATGGGAGAAATAGATGAACAAGATTAAGAGGTACAAACTTCCATTTAAAAAATAAATAAGTCATGGAGATGAGAAGTACAGCATAGGGAATTATAGTCCATACTATTATAATAATGTATGGTGACACTGCTACACTTATCATGGTGAGCAGTGAGTATTGTATAAATTTGTCAAATCACTATGTTGTACACATGAAACTAATATAACATTATATGTCAACTAAGCTTCATTAATAAATTTTTTTAAAAATTAAAAGAATTACACATCACAATCAAGTGGAATTTATTCCAGTGATACAAGAATGGCTCAATATCTGCAAATCAATCAATATATTATACCACATTAATAAAATTAAGGATAAAAATCATATAATCATCTCAATAGATGCAGAAAAAGCACTGAACAAAATTTAACATCCATTTATGATGAAAACTCTCAACAAAGTGGTATAAAGGGAATGTATCTTAACATAATGAAGGCCATAGATGACAAATCCATAGCTAACATCATTCTCAATGGTGAAAGACTGAAAGCTTCCCCTCTAAGATCAAGAACAAAACAAAGATGCTCATTTTTGCCACTTTTATTCAACACAGCATTGGAAGCCCTGACCACAGAAATCAGACAGGAAAAAGAAATAAAAGTCATTCAAATTAGTAAGGAAGACATAAAACTATCACTATTTAAAGATGACATGATACTATATGTAGAAAACCCTAAAGACTCCACCAAAAACTACCAGAACTAATAAATGAATGAATTCAGTAGTTATAGGATATAAAACCAATATACAACAATCTGTTGCATTCTTATACATTAATAATGAATTAGCAAAGAAAGAAATTAAGAAAATCTCATTTACAACTGCTTTAAAAAGTCAAATACATAGGAATTTAACCAAGGAAATGAAAGACCTATATTATGAAAACTATAAGATGTTGATGAAAGAAATTGAAGATGACACAAATGGAAATATATACCATACTAATGGATTGGAAAAATTAATATTGTTAAAATGTCCATATTATCCAAAGCAATCTACAGTTTCAACGCAATTCCTACCAAAAAAAAAATAGCATTTTTCACAGAACAAGAACAAATAATACCACAAATGTTCCTGATTGGAACCACAAAGACCCTGAATAGCCAAAGCAATCTTGAGAAAGAAGAACAAAGTTGGAGGTATCACACTCCCTGATTTCAAACTATACTACAAAGCTAAAGTAATCAAAACAGAATGGTTTTGGCCTAAAAATAGACACATAGATTAATGGAAATGAATACAAAGTCCAGAAATAAATTTACATATATGTGATCAATTAATCTACAACAAAAGAGGTAAGAAAATGCAATGGGGAAACAACAGTCTCTTCAACAATGGTGTTATAAAAACTAGACAGCTATATGCAAAAGAATGAAAGTGGACCACTTTCTTACAGCATACACAAAAACAAACTTAAAATGGATTAAAGACCTAAGTGTAGGACCTGAAACCATAAAACTCCTAAAAGAAAATATAGGCAGTAAACTCTTAGACATTGGTCATAATATTTTTTTTGGATCTATCCCCTCACACAAAGGGCAACAAGCAAAAACAAATATGACTACATCAAACTAAAAAGTTTTTGCACAATGAAGGAACTACCAACAAAACTTAAAGAAAACCTACTGAAGGAGAAGATATTTGCAAATGATGTATCCAGTTAGGGCTAATATCCAAAATATGCAAAAAACTCCTACAACTCAACATCAAACCCCCCCCCATCCGATTTTTAAAATCGGCAGAGGACCTAAATAAACATTTTTCCAAAAAAGACATGCAGATGGTCAACAGACACATGAAAAGATGCTCAACATCCACTAATCATCAGGGAAATGCAAATCAAAACCACAATGAGCTATTACCTCACACCCATCAAAAAGCCTATTATCAAAAAGACAAGAAATCACAAGTGTTGGCAAGGATGTGAAGAAAAAGGAAGCCTCATGCACTGTTGGTAGGAATGTAAATTGGTGCAGCCACTGTGGAAAACAGTATGGAAGTTCCTCAAAAAATTAAAAATAGAACTGCCATATGACCCAGCAATTCCACTTCTGGGAATTTACCTGAAGAAAATTAAAACATTAATTCAAAAAGATATATGCATCCCTATGTTTATTGCACCATTATTTACATTTACATTTGTTACAGCCTAGGTAACAGTCAATATTACAATTACTTTCTATGGTAACACATGGTAACTAGACTTATCATGGTGATCATTTCATAACTTATGTAAATGTCAAATCACTATGTTGCATACCTGAAAACTAATGTAATATTGTATGTCAATTATACTTCAATCAAAAAATACTTGTGTAAAATAAAGGAACTCGAGGTCTTAATTCCTGATCATGTGCACAACCCGCCCTCTAGTGTTTCTTTCTAAACACTACCAAATTTTAAACCATACTCTTAATCCCAAAATGTTAGGTTAATAGGATTAAGAACTGTGTCATCAAATTAAAAGAAGGCTAAATCCCTGACACAGATGAAAATTAAATCAAAGAAAAGTGAAGGTCCTTTCAGAAGCTGGTGGTAACATCACTGGGGAGATACTGCAAAATTAGTGGTAAATATATTTCGTTAAAAAGTTTCATTTTATAGATAAGATCTTAATAGAGAAGAGTTAGTTCAAATGATAGATGTAGATTATGTAACTACTAGTACTGGTGTTATTTTATTATATTAAAAAGACCCAAATTTTGATTAAATAATGAATTTTTTGTCCAAAATAACAAACATACATAAAGCAGATCCCTTTGGGAGGAGTTAAGATAATCTAACTTATTTTATGTATTTAACTTTATTAAAGCACATATTTATATTTGGAATGTTTATAACAAAAGTATATCAAATTAAATTTAAAAGTAAATTCATTTCCTGAGAAGAAAAAATTCAATTGTTCACTATTCGTATATCTTGATGGGTTTTATAAAGACATATGGGAAAAATCTGTGAGGGTGTTTTTGCTTTCATAAAAAAATAAGTAATGAACTACCTAGGTAAAAACTTACTTGAACATTCAGAATTTTGGAGAAAAATAATCCCTCTGACATATTTTAACTAATTCGTGCTTCAGGATGTTTACTGTTGACCAGAACATAAAATGAAGTACGGATTCTTTGGGGCTATGATCTATACTATTCGTTGTCTTAAAGTTCAAATACTTCAGATGATGACCTCATTTAACTGCCATAAAGAATGTAAACAAAATAGGGACTTGGATTCTCTTTTTTAAAATTTATATTCCAAATCTCCTTATGTCTCAGGCATATTAGCATAACTTGTCTAAAGTTATAAAGAAAAATTGACAGAAAAATGCTTTGGATCACCATGTGTTTTCAATTGATGCTGGCAAAAACTAACCTAATGGAAGGCATTTGGTACAGGTTTATTTTTCTTTTGCAGTAACAGCAGGAACATGAAGCCATCACTCTTGGTGTTTACTGTGTATCTGCTATGGCTGAAAGATTTTCACTGTGCACCTACTTGGAAGGACAAAACTGATATGCATGGAAACCTGAAGGGTACGTTTGGTTTCTTTATCTTCTGCACGGTGTCCTGCTTGTATGTTTGCATGTCCTGCTGGCATTTACAGTGATTTACAGCAGAGAGATAACCATATTCATTACGGCCTTCTAGTTTCACGGTAAGATGTTCTCTAGGCACTTAAACCAAATAGACATGACGCCAAACATCTGGAATAAAAACAGAAAATTCCAGTCGAGTATCTGAGAACGTTCACATATCCAGATGTTTGCTATCGCATAGATAAAACTTGCCAACTTTTGCACTGCATTTCTTGGTATCATCCAGATGTTTGGTGTCCTCTCAGCACAGTTTTAATTAACAGTGAAATTCTTTTCTAGCATTTGAAAAATTTAAACAATTAAAATAATCTGTGCAGTTATTCTTGCGATAGTGAAAGAACGGGTTATAATGACATCAAATCTGGTCAGTCTATGCTCATTAACTTGTGACCTCTGCTTGATAATAAATGCTTTCGGAACTGAAGGCTTAGAAAAATAAATTTGTTAAAATGTTGCTTTATGGTTGTCTATAATTAAATTTGGTAGCAAGAATAAGGTCCTTTGGAAGCCACAATGACTATTGCAAAGAGAGAATGACAATGAATTTCACGTCCACTACCAGTTTACTAGAGGTATATAAAAGGGGCGCCTGGGCAGCTCAGACCTGCCTTTGGCTCAGGTCAAGGCCCCATGGTCCTGAGATCTAGCCCTGCATCATGCTCTCTGCTCTACAGGGAGCCCCTGCTTCTTCCTCTCCCTCTGCTTGCTGCTTCTGCTGCTTGTGCTCGCTCTCGCTCGCTCTCTCTGTCAAATAAATAAATAAAATACTTTAAAAAAATTTATTTTTTAAAAAAAAGGTGCATAAGAGATTTCTGGTAGGTTATTAAAGAATCTTGCATTATGTGAGATACTTTCTAGGTTTTTTGTTTTTGTTTTTTTGTTTTTGTTTTTTTTTTTTTACTTTCTAGGTTTGATGCCTCCTGGGAAGGCAATTGAAGCTGAAAGAAAGGGAAATTGTTCACTGTGTTTGAGGTTCCCAGTTGGGCATTTAATATAAATTGTCTGTGAAGAAAATTTGAATTTTTTCTAATATAAACACTTGAGTTTTAAGTGAAAGAGAAAAAATGGATAAATGGAAACAGGCCCTGAGGAAAGGGACAAGAATGAGGTTAAATGAACTCTGACTTCTCTAGGAGCTCAGAAGCGAGGAATAGAAGGTATTATCTATGTGGCAGCTGTGTCCATGTGGCAGCCAACAGCCAATTCATTGTGATCTGGTTTCAGGGTTTGATGCTGAGTAAAGTATTTAGGAGACATGAAATTTTGGTGAACTCTCTGTAATTCTGATACATTCTAATCTGATCAAATCTCAAAGGAAAAAACTGCAACATATCTTTCAGGTTTTTCTGAGGCTGGAGACATAGATGTAGATGAAGAGGTGAAGAAAGCTTTGATTGGTATGAAGCAGATGAAAATCATGATGGAAAGAAGAGAGGAGGAACATACCAATCTGATGAAAACCCTGAAGAAATGCAAAGAAGAAAAGCAGGTACAGTAATTGAGAATAACACCTGTTCTTAAATACAGCTAGGTCATAAATACTGTATTTCTTAGTGCAATTGATAAATTACTTCTTTCCCCTAATAATGGATTTTCTGGACAGCAACTTTTTTTTTTTTTTTGGACAGCAACTCTTAGTGGAAGAAAAGTTTGAAGGAAATTTCAAATTTCTTCCAAGAACACAGTCCTAGCAGAGTAGACCTTTGCAAAGAACTCCAAATCCAGGAATTTGGAGGATTTGTCTCTATTGGGAAAGTGCTACTTTCTTAAAAAGACTTTATCCTTAGTCCCTTCTGACTTCAGATATAAACTCAAAACTGTTCCAGCAGTTTTTGGCTAGATCTGTAGTCTCTATGGTTTTTGATCTCCCGTCCCTGTTATTAAAATTATTATTAGCGTTCACTCCTAAATCTAGGCACATTAATTTATTTATAAATTAGACACATGAATTGCTACCATTAATATCTCAAGGCATAAAATACATTTGGGGTGAGATTCAGCACTAGCCAGGGTGGATATTAAGTCCGTATTTCAAATAATCTTCTGGATAGTATTTTGAAATTTTTTAGCCAATTACCAGATCTGATTAGATCATGGTTGGGCTTTGTCATGTGACCAATAAAGAAAGAGCTTATCATGAAGAAGTATCAGCTCTGCCTTTTGCTTCTTGTTCACGTGACCCTAAATTATTCATATTTTTAAATCTGAGTGTTAGGTTAGTTAAAACTAGATAATAAAATGATCATTTACCTGCTTCCTCTTAAACTAGCAATCAGCTCCAAGGGAATAAAGAGAGAGGGAACCATGCTCCTGGATCATGGAGTACCCCACTTTCCCAGTGTCCTCCTGACCAGTTGGCAACATGCAGTGGTCTGACATAAGTACCACAAGACAGCACCAGTGTGTAGAAAATAGTACATCAGCCTAATCAATTTCTTTATTCAAATGCCTTTACTTGATAGCTGCAGTGCAAACTGTCTACCATACCAATGGGAAGTATGCAATACAGGTTGACTCTCGACAATGCAGGGGTAAGGCATGCTGACCTCCAGTCAAAAATCTGCATATAACTTTTGACTCATCCAAGATGGAATTACTAATAGTCTTATTGACAGAAGCCTTATCAATAATATAAACAGTCAAATAATAGATATTTTGTATTGTTATATGTAATATATACTATATTCCCACAATAAAGAAAAAATATTAAGAATATCATAAAGAAGAGAAAATACACTTACAGTACTGTCCTGTATTTATTTAAAAAATCCACATATAAGTGGACTCATGCATTCAAACCCATGTTTTCAAGGGTCAATTATACATCCAAATGTCCATAAGAGGATGTTAAAAAGTGTTCATATGTTACAGTATGAAGTTTAATATGTTTCTAAATTATGAACATTACATGGCTCCTAGTTTAATACCATTAACAATGAACATAACATTCAAAACAATTCAATTATTTTTTAAAAATTATTTTCCAGCTTTACCCTTAAATCAAAAAAGAAATCAAAACTGTAGCAAAAATAACTTGGAAAACACTTTAAATTTTAACATTGAGAGTAAATTACTTTTAAATTCTATTTTTAGGAAGGTGTAAATGTGCTAAATCACACATAACATATAATCTTAACCATTTTTATGTATTATAATTCAATAGTTGCTAAGTACCTACACACCGCTGTGCAACCACTCCAGAATTCCTTCCATCTGGCAAAACTGAAACTCTATACCCATTGAACAACTCCCGCTTTTCCTCCCCCTGCCATCAATTTTTTTTTTTAAGATTTTATTTATTCAGGGATCCCTGGGTGGCGCAGCGGTTTGGCGCCTGCCTTTGGCCCAGGGCGCGATCCTGGAGACCCGGGATCGAATCCCACGTTGGGCTCCCGGTGCATGGAGCCTGCTTCTCCCTCTGCCTGTGTCTCTGTCTCTCTCTCTCTCTCTCTCTCTCTCTCTCTCTCTCACTATCATAAATAAAAAAAATAAAAATAAAAAGATTTTATTTATTCATGAAGACACAGAGAGACAGAGAGGCAGGGACACAGGCAGAGGGAGAAGCAGGCTCCATGCAGGTAGCCTGATGCATGCGGGACCTGACCCCAGAACCCCAGGATCACGCCCGGAACCAAAGGCAGATGACCAACCGCTGAGCCACCCAGGCATCCCCAATTTTTAAATTAAAACATAAAAATAGAAGTTTTAATATTTCCCCCTACGCCTATACCTATAGATATGTATACATTGAGGGCCCCCACAGCACAGACAGCTGCTGGAATTCTTTATTTCTGAGCACAGTGGCCTCTGGCCATCCCTCAAGGCTCTGGAGCAGGGCTGTGACAGGCTGACCCCCCCAAAACTATCCATGAGCCTGTCACCAAACTGGTTAATATTGTGTCCACACCTACCAGCCTTGTCACACAGGGTTCCTAGCAAGGAAAGACCACCTGACTAACAGCTGCAAGCCCTCCTCCCTTTGGGCAGGACAAGCAAAAGATTTAAGGAAACCAAAAATAGCTCCTTCTGAGGAAAATGTGGAAGCCCTCTCCCCAGGCTAGATTCCTCCCTGGTAGGCTTGTGATCTGGCCCCTGGGAATAATGATGCTAGATATCATTTACAGGCCCTTTATAAAACCCAATATCACACAAAATCCTTCCAACATCTGTGTAAACCATTAATGTCACTTTACAGCTAAGGAAACTGAGGCTCATGATGTTGGTGACCGTGCTAACCCGACACTGTAATGAATGACTGGGGACTAAGTCGGCTGGCAGTGCTGTGTCTCTGGGACCCAATGACTGTTTTTCTCTCTTTCCCCAGCCTCCCTACAAGCCAAGGGTGTAAAACTATGAAAAGAATGCTCTAGTTAGGGGTGGGTCAACCAAGCAAATGTGGATTTCAGTTCTGGCCCCAGGAATCCCAAGAACTAGTTAGAATTTTTTTTCTTAAAAACTTTCTTATTGGGGGGATCCCTGGGTGGCGCAGCGGTTTGGTGCCTGCCTTTGGCCCAGGGCGTGATCCTGGAGACCCGTGATCAAGTCCCACATCGGGCTCCTGGTGCATGGAGCCTGCTTCTCCCTCTGCCTATGTCTCTGCCTCTCTCTCTCTCTTGTGTGTGACTATCATAAATAAATAAAAATTAAAAAAAAAAACTTTCTTATTGGGACGCCCAGGTGGCTCAGTGGTAGAGCATCCATCTGCCTTCGGCTCAGGTCCCAGGGTCCTGGGAGCGGGTCCCACATCGGGCTCTCCACAGGGAGCCTGCTTCTCCCTCTGCCTATGTCTCTGCCTCTCTCTGTGTGTCTCATGAATAAATAAATAAAATCTTTTTTAAAAAGCCTTCTTATTATATAAAAATTCATTGACATACTCTTAAGGCCTGGACACTCAAAAAGTCCATTTAAAAATGGAAAAACTTAACTCTGAGCCTCCCTAAAATTACTTTAAACTGAGGACAAATTATGACTTAGCAAATATGAGACTGGTGCCCCTGTCTCCCTACTACAGAGCACCACCTATGTCCTCAGGTGAGCCAGTGTCATTAGGGACTCCTCTGCAGCCCCTCCCTAGTAATATTTAGTGAGAGTATCTGAAACGAATCAGAAGTAGGAAACTCCAGGGTGGCTTAAAGTGATTTGACCCTCACACCAAGTTTATATGGGACTTTGATAAACTGTAAACTACAGGAATAATCAGTGGGCGGGACATTTAGGAGAAACGGAAGGAATGGGCAGGGCTTTCCTAAACCAGAGCTCTTCCTCCATGACATTTCATTACCCAAGCTTGTAACATGTGATTTGGGAATTGGTTTTTGCTGTGCTCTTGGAGGTGATTGGAAAGAAATCAGATAATCAAACACTAGGTGCCTTGCTTGCTTATCTCAATACAAATCCTTAAGTAGTAAAGCCTATTGCTATTCCTATTTGCTAAGGAAGATACTGAGGCTCAGAGATGTTAAGTAATTTGCCCAAAGGTACACAGCTAGTGTAGTTTGGAATTGGAAACATTGGGGTTTCGGTTTATGGTCACAATGAACAGGATATTTAAAACGAGGACTGACTGAGGAAGTGTGGGAAGTATTGTTTCCTGCTGTGGTAGGGTAACTTTCTTGAGAAGTTGTAGGAATCCAAAATCGTTCTGCAATGACCAAGGAGGTAAGAAAATCCTCAAAAGATTCTCAGTGGCCAAGTGGTTCATTGGGCTTAATATGCCAGGGAAGGGTGATTTCTTTTTCTCTTCCATTAGGTAAAAATGCAACCTAAATCAGTTTTAAGTACAGAAATTTTGCTCCCTCATGTGATTTTTACCTAAGGGAGTCACTGTTAGCTTGAGACTATTTTATGGAGGAATCTGTTATACATCATCATTCCCCTGCACTAGGTCTCCAGCTTAGAGGGAGCCAGTCTTTAAAAGTCCACACTTGCAAGGAGGCCAGGGGTTTAGGCAGGGGTGCTGGTCTTGAGGGAAGGTCCTGGCGTAGAGTTGAGGTTCTCAGGGACAGCTGTCTCTTACCATCACCCGGAGTGGAACCTGGATATTACAGCAAATCACCAGGAGAGGGAGTACTTGGAATACAGATGAGAAGAAAAAAACCCCTCCCCCCCACCCTCCACCCCGCCCCCATCTTCAACCTCACTGCCAACACAGCATTTCTGCAATTAGAGTGTAATTTGCTAGGCAGATATGATTCAAGAATTGCACTTCCTTGCAATGTTTAAGCACATTCAAAAATTAAAGGCAGCATAAATAAAGGAAATAAATTTCTAAGCTTTATAAGCCTTAAAGCCTACTTTCCACATCTTCCAAGAACTAGATGTGAAAGGCAAGTAAACAAGTAAATTATTGCTGTCCTCCAGAGTGGGGACCATGTCATGGTTCACCCACATCTAGTGTAATGTCCATCCCATAACAAGTACCCAATACATAAATAAATTTGTTGAATGGACAAATGAATAGACGGGTAAGATTTGCAGTTTTTTTTTTTTAAGATTTTATTTATTTATTTATTCATGAGAGATACATATAGAGAGAAGCAGAGACACAGGCAGAGGGAGAAGCAGGCTCCATTCAGGGAGCCCGACGTGAGACTCGATCCCGGGACTCCAGGATCACACCCTGGGCCGAAGGCAGGCGGGAAACCGCTGAGCCACCCAGGGATCCCCTGCAGTTGTGAGTAGGGATCAATCAGTGCGGTTTCCTTAAACAGAAAGGTTGATTCAAGTAGATCTGTCAGCAGCTAGGGGCCAGAAGAAAGAATGAAGGAGTACATCAGAATATGCATATTTTCTAAAGGGTGAAATCAGCTAAGGTGATTCTACACACAGAATTAAGCAACGGAATAGGGTGTTTGTGTCTATTTTTTAATTAGGAAGCCCTGAAACTCATGAATGAAGTTCAGGAACATCTGGAAGAAGAAGAAACTCTATGCCAGGTGTCTTTGACAGATTCCTGGGATGAATGCAAGTCCTGCCTGGAGAGTAACTGCATGAGATTTCACACAACCTGCCAACCTAGTTGGTCCTCTATGAAAAACACGGTAAGGGAAAAACAGAGCTCAAGGTTTCAGAATTCTTAAGGTACTTAGGCCAGCTTAATTTTTAAAAAATAATTTATTTCATTATTTAGAATAGAGATGCCTGACCGGATATTGGCCTTTTGGAATCTAGAATCTAACATTCATGCTTGCTTATGTATGAACCACCTCTGTACATTCAATTTATAAGATAAAACAGCCATTTGGTGTTTGTTTCTCCCTTCAGTGACACTATATGTATCTCTCTCAGAAACACTCTGAATCTTTCTGCCTCTTATTTATGAATAGGTTCCCACTAGATTGTAAGCTCTTTGAGGGCAGGAACCATAAGTTATCTGTCTTCAATGAAGCATTGTAGGTATCTAATAAATGCTGAGTTGCATTCTGAATAATAGTATTATAGTCTCTGATTTTAACCTGCTTTAATTTTTTCCCTGGAGGCCAAAGATTTGAAGAAATTCTAGGATTTCTGAATCTCTCCTTTGATAGGTTTGCCCTCTTACGGCAACACACACATGTGTACACATTCATGTCCTCTTTAGCCATATCTGTGCATGTCTAATAGGACTGGCATGTTTGCTTTTTTGTTCCCTTTGGCTACCATCTGGGCAGAGGGAATCGCAGAGGGTGGTGACCTGAATAGGATGAGCTCTGCCCCATAAAAGGCTCCTATTGTATTGGCCTGAATTTCTCGTCCCTTCAAGACATGAGCTGAATATGAAATCCAGCGAAATTTCCCTCTCCATATCAGAGCATGATCTAATTAGAGTATGTTCCTGGCTTGGCAGTGCCATACCCAATTAAAGAGGGAGCAACCCCTAGGACAATTCATTTGCCAAGTTAATTTGCCTCCACTGTTAATTGCATCTGTTCTATTTTTATAGCCACTGTCACTCTCCAAAATACCAGAATCCAGTGAATGAGCACTGACTGGAAGTCAGGAGATTTGGAAACCATTCCTGTCTCTGCCAGTTGTGTGACTTTATAAAAATTTCTTGGGACTTTAAAGTTTGTTTTTATGCATC
Organism: Nyctereutes procyonoides; assembly: GCF_905146905.1. Taxonomy (NCBI): domain Eukaryota; kingdom Metazoa; phylum Chordata; class Mammalia; order Carnivora; family Canidae; genus Nyctereutes; species Nyctereutes procyonoides. Next base: position 40,459,802 of record NW_026575044.1, read on the forward strand.
GATTCTGGTAAATAAAAGCTGGCAGAGAGAAGGGCAGACAAACTACCCAGATTACTTTTTGAGGAAGGCACGAGTAATCTAAGAATTCTTGGGGAATTCTTTGAATAGCACTGGGATGCTACATCTGTGATGTTTGATAGTTGGTATGCTCCATAACATTCAACGTGGCCACATCATTACCATAGAAGGGCAGCTGTGTTCTTGCACAAACTTAGGTACCATATAGATGTACAGCACGGTATGATTGCTGAAAAATACTCTCCCGTGGAGTGTAAAATTCTGCAATCACAGCTTCATTTCTTTGACTATAGCCAAGGACGGTGTTGATCACTACTAATATGTAATCATCCCTAAGTAACCTATTTAACTCTATCAGGCATCTATAATTCAGTGTGAATGTGTTTACCTTTTCCTTTCCATGGACTAATTTATGAGACAAGAAAGAGGAGACCATAAAGGCACTAACGATGTTCCACTGAATCAAACAAACCAAAAACAAACAAACAAAAAAACCCACAAAGAACCCTAAGCCCTAAGACAGAGGTGAAAGACAAGAGCTTTCTTCACAGTTTTGGGGCAACCGACACAGTACCATACCTTTAGACCATGGCATGTCAACTACTGCCTGTACATCAGGCTGTGGCTTGTCAACAATATTAAAAATATGGCCTTTTTAGGTATTTGGTAGGCATGTAAAAACAAGGAAGAATTTCAGATCAAAGTTAAAGGTACAAGAATGTTAATAAATTATCTTAAAATGAGTCACCTTTTCCTAGCTTGCCCAGAATTGTTTTTGATTTACAACGACCACTGTAAGTTGACTTTAAAATTTACAATAAGAAATTATCCAGGTCAATTATCCTTCCATTTAAAAATAATATAATAAAATTGATTTTTTTTAAAAAAGATGGTCCAGAAAGAAAATGAATTTCTTATTCCATTTTTATGCTCTACCCTACAGGTCGAACAGTTTTTCAGGAATATATATCAATACCTGTTTCCTTTTGATGAGGATAATGAAAAAGATCTCCCTGTCGGTGAAAAGTTCATTGAGGAGGATGCACAAGTAGCTCAAATCGAGAATGTGTTCAGCCAGCTGACTGGGGATGTGAGATTTCTCTTTAACAGAAGTCTTAATGTCTTCAAACAGATGCAGCAAGAATTTGACCAGACTTTTCAATCATATTTCATGTCAGATACAGACTTAATGCAGCCTAACTTTCTTCCAGCTTTATCTAAAGAGCCAAGGAAAAAAGCAGATCCTGTGCAAAGTTGGGATATTCCCAGCTTCTTCCAGCTGTTTTATAATTTCAGTCTCTCTATTTATCACAGTATCAGCACAACAATCACCAAGACGCTGAATGCAATAGAGGATTTACCAAAACAAGACAATGGCAAGTATTAAAAGATGATCTTTACTTAGATGTGAATACTAAGGTCAAGCTTTGTTTACCTTTAGAAATAGTAGACATTTCTAAGTCATTGTACAATGTTTCTAAGAGTGACAACTTATAGATAATCAAAGTTGCAGAGCCTCTTAGAGAAAACTTTGAAGTCACCCAAACACCATCCCTCCTCCATCATTGTCAAGAGCCCTGTGGGGCAGTTCTCTCTTTTTAAAGCAAATTTTCAAAGCTGAGAAACAAAATGCGTGAGAAGTTGAAAAAACTGGTTGCCTCCTTTATTAAAACTCTTGTAGGTATGCTCAGCTCTATTCTACTTGAACACTACAGGGTTTCCTTAAAATCAGTCTTGACTCCTCAACTCCCAGTGTGGGTAGGAGTCGAGTATCATGTATTATTAACCAGGTCACGTTTAGTGTCCTCCACAGCCAACCCACCCACCCACCCCCCACCGCATCACTGCCATAATCCCTAAAATTGTAACATTTATGCACAAAACCACAGAAGATGTTCACAGACAAACTCAACTACAGAAATCAGAATGTTTGTAAAGGATAAGAATTCCCTTCTACCAATACCAAACATGCCCCAAGATATTCCATGTTGCAAACAATGGAGATACCTTCCTTGGCCTTCTGTAGAGTGGCTGGAACACAGCATCTCAGAAATGAGAGTTGCTGCGTGGGCTAAGGTAGGATCTACATTTCCTTAGACTTAATCTTACAGACCACAAGCCCATGTGAAAGAACACTCCTCTCTGACATGAAAAATAATGTGGGCTCCTAGAAATCCTGCGGTTTGTAACAACATGGATGAGCCTGGAGGGCATTCTACTAACTAAAGAAATCCACACACAGAAGGACAAAGACTCTATGGTACTACTTATATCAAGAATCTAAACTAGTCCAAGTCATGGAAGCAGAGTGCAGAATGGGGTTGCTGGGAGCTGAGTAGAGGGGTAAATGGGGAGATGTTGGTCAGAGATACGTACAAAGCTTCTGTTATTCAAGATGAATAAGTCCAAAACTTTGAAGTCCAACTTTGCTGGACTAGTGCCTATTGTTAAAAATACTGTACTGTATACTTAAAAATTTCCCAAGAGAGTAGATCTTATGTTAAACATTCTTAATAATGACAATGATAATAATGATAAATAAGAAGGCAGGAGAACATTTTTGGAAGTGATGGATAGGTTTATGGCATAGATTGTGGTGATGGTTTCATAGGCTTATCCTTCTCTCCAAATTCTCTAAGTTGTATATATTATTTATGCACAGCTTTTTGTATGTAGAAAGAAATGGACTCCTTCTAGATATTTTCCAATTATATCAGCAGTATAATTGGCAACATCTGAATCAAATTCTCAAAATTACCATGACATTGCATCACTGGTCTCTATGTAGAAGGGGCCTACCTCACGGTACCAGAAGCTGAAGCCAAAAAACAACGGCTGACATCCTTCCCGTCCCATTGTTCCATGAACAGGGAACGGCCATCATTCCTGGAATCATTTTTGGGTTCTATTTCAGGGTCTGGAGGACTTTTCTTGTAAGTCAAGTGTTTTTTCTGGTATTCTATTCTGAGGTTCCAAATTCATCAATCTTCAGGAAAAGCATCAATGCAGTAGACTAAATATATCAATGCTGGGGTGATATTAAATAATTTTTGCCTGAATTTTTAAATAGATGTCAACTGTTTGGGGATAATATTCAGAATGTGTTCATTGGAACAAAATAGTGCCCTCCCCCCCATCTTTCACACTGTATACAACCTCACACGTGGGTTGTTACATTCAAATGTGCACAGGAGTATATAGTGATTCATTGACTTTGAAATCTAAATAACTTCCTAATCACTGCAACTCCCTCCCACCCCACTGACTAAGAATGTAGGTTTCCACAACCTCTGCCCGAGCTCCCTCCCCATTCTCACACCCCAGCACCAGCCCCAGCTCAGCTGGCCCTCTGCACAACTTCCACCTTGTGTGTTGCACTCTTATACCCTCCTTCCTCTGCTGTCCCTCCGCTAAGCAGACAGTGCACAGCTAGCTCAACAGGTGAGACATTTTCTTCTCAGATGAGCACATGTGGCTTATTTATCAAGAATAGTCAGGCAAGGGTTATAGGGCATTTGCAAGTGAGTCCCATCACTTTTCTGGACAGGTGGTAGGTGAGCAATAAACCTAATCCTCCTTGAAAATCTGCCTAATGAGAAGATATTTTGAGCTTTGCCCCTGGGTAGACAGAATAATAGCTGCCCAAAAGCATCTACACCCTAATCCTCAGGACCTGTGACTCTGTTGTGTTACACAGGAAGGGGAAAGTAAGATTGTAGATGGCGTTGAGGTTGCTTGTCAGTTGACCTTAATATGGGGAGATTATTCTGAATTATCCATGTGGCCACAAGGGATCTCAAAAGTAGAAGAGGGAGGCAGAACAGAATCTATGGAGATGGTAACATCAAAAGTACTCGCCCTTTCTGGGTAGAGGAAGGGAGTCAGGAGCCAAGGACTATAGTTGAAATTGGAAAGGCAAGGAAATGGATTCTCCCTTAGAGCCCCCAGAAAAAGAAAAAGAAAAAAAAAATCCCTGCTGACCTTGATTTTAGGCCAGTGAGACCCATTTCAGACTTCTCACTTCCAGAACCAGATCATTTGCATTGTTTCAAGCCATTAAAATTTGTGGTAATCTGTTGCAATGGCAACAGGAAACTAATACAAGCCTCTTGTCAGCTGCAATGGCCAACACTGACCAAGCGAGCGCTGTGTATCTGACAACATTCGTGGATGGGCTTTAGTTGTGATGATTGTGCTAAGAACTAAAATTAGAAAAACACCTAAAATTGAATAATGAGTATCATTAAAAGAAAAGAGGCACCATTAAAAAATCTGAAACATTAGGGTGTCTGGGTAGTTCATTGCTTAAGTGCTCAATTCTTTTTTTTTTTTAAGATTTTTTATTTATTTATTCATGATAGTCACACAGAGAGAGACAGAGAGGCAGAGACACAGGCAGAGGGAGAAGCAGGCTCCATGCAGGGAGCCCAATGTGGGATTCGATCCCGGGTCTCCAGGATTGCGCCCCAGGCCAAAGACAGGCGCCAAACCGCTGCGCCACCCAGGGATCCCTAAGTGCTCAATTCTTGATCTCAGCTCAGGTCTTGATCTCAGAGGTGTGAGTTCAAGCCCCATGTTGAGCCCCACAAAGGGTGTGGAGCCTACTTAGAAAAAAAAAAGTCTGAAATATTTTGTTTTTTAATATTTTTATTTGAGTGTGGTTTCATTTTAGACTTCATATGGGAGAATTTCTTTCCTACTTTGATCTTCCTAAACCTCAGTTCCTGAATCTGTTGAAAAACAATAAAATAGCTCTTGCAGCTGCCTCACGTGCCTTATAAACGACTGGATAGGATAGATAAGATTGTGTTCAATAAAACTGTGTGGTGTAGTAGCTTAATGCAGTGCCAGATGCTGGGAGATAGGAGTTCTAATCCTACTTTAGAGAACATTTGCTGACTTTAATTTCCCCTTTGAGTGGAGTGGGGAGACGGAGGGAGAGTAGATGATTGATAGGAGGGATGGCACCAGAAGTAGCTGCCTAGAAGGGCTGGAGGCTCTGTGATGGGTTACTACCATGATGCCATGGCACAGGAGAAAGTATTGGTGTCATATGGATCTGTAATTTGCCATCCCTTATCTATATACCAGATATTAATGTAGATGCTGGGAATAAGACAATGAATATCACACAGCCCCTGACTTTTAGGAGCTCAGTCCAGAAAAAGGAAAACAGATTATTGGACAATTATATTACCATATTATAAGTGAAATGACAAAAGAAGTTATGAAAGAATGGCATGATTCAAGTGACAAGAGCAAATCCCTTCCCTCAGTCAGGGGAATCTAACAGAGAAGACAAGAAAGCAAACAGTACATAAAGCAGAGGCAAGCCCTACAGCAGAACTCCTCACAGGGGTTCTGTGGGGGTGACAAGGGACGCTACCAATTCTACAGGGGACGGTTCAGAAAGGCAGGTGGGAGGAAAAAACTTTCTAGTCAACAAAGAGATGGTTGCCTTACACACCACATGATCTAGCCAATGCTTCAGGTTTTTAACTAACAGACTTCACAATTCATCTCAAAATGACACATTTCATTTTAAAATGTTGATGATTTAATATAAGAGAAAATCAGGTTGTAAATTAATAGTAAATGTTTCCTAATGTGAAACAGTTGAGAACAGTCAATTTTATGTTAGACAATTTTTTTCACATCATTTTCATATGAATTATTAATTCCTCCAGAAAAAGGAAAAAGTTTTCTCAAAAGTTGATCAACTTTAGATATTTTCCTAAATCTCTGACCCATCATTCATAACATCATATATATGTAATGCAAAAGGAACAGCTTAGAAACAGACGTTCCCAGTACTTTGAAACTCCAATATACTTCCCAATTATAGCTTTAAAAAATTAAAACAATTATAAGAAAATGTTTTAAATAGAAATTGAAAGAGAAAAGTTCCCTATTATCTACAGGTTAATCCATTGACATCAGAAATAACAATAGCGGTTCCGGCATTGAGTCCCACAAGGGGCTCCCTGCATGGAGCCTGCTTCTCCCTCTGCCAGTGTCTCTGCCTCTCTCTCTCTCTCTGTCTCTCTCATGAATAAATAAATAAAATCTTTATATATATTTAAATATATTTATATATAATATATAATGTAATATATAATATATATATGTGATCCAAAATGTGATTGTTGGATCAAAGAATATATGCAATGTTTAATAGATGTCAAATTGTCCTAGCAAATGGCTGCAACAATATGCCCGCCTATGGCTGAATACAGAAAGATTTTTGAAAGAACTTTCAAAAGAAAAATAAATGACATCATGTCCGCACCTTTAAAATGCAGACTCTAATGAGATTAATGTGTAAACACTATGTTACCTGCAGATTCTAACCATGGAAGCCTGAGTTCAAAGATATTGCCTGTGCAGCACAGAGGACCCTATGGAGAATTTGGCCAGAATTTGTCAGAATGTTTCCAGTTTCATGCCAGATGCCAAAAATGTCAGGATTACCTGTGGGAAGGTAAATAATTATTATTTTCCAGTGTCTCAATAGCATTCTGGTCAGAGGTCAAAAATGCACTTTTACAAGCATCATGGGTTCATTTACTTTCCTTAGAGCACTTTTTTTGCCAGCTTATTCCCATCTGGGGTGCTCAGTGTAGGTATGTAAACTTTTATTATTCCAAAGGTCAACTTGCCTTTTCTCTAATTTAAAATTCCCTCATTGTTCCTGTGAAATTTTTTATGGTTAAAGACCAAGAAACACTCATGTGTGCAAAAAAGAAGTAGGAGCAAATTAGGGTACTCCTTCCTTCTCACTGCAAGGAGAAAGAAAGCCCACCATGGAAGCAGTCTTCCTATTGTATAAGCAAATTGTTAGCCAAGTGAGCTTTTTTTCCTTTAAGTGGCATTAACTCTTTCCAGTTGGTGAGTTAACTAGTAATTAAATATGTAAAGTGGCTCCTCCTCAGAAACCACATAGCCTTTCCCCACCAGACCTGACCAAGAGTGGTGAGAAATCCTTCTCTCCTCTGGGCCTTCTCTGTCCTCCCTCCCTCTCTTCATCTCTTCTCCCTACCCCTAACTAAAGTCACTCCTCCCACCTGGCAGGGCTGCCCCCTCACATATTTTCTTAAAAAGCCAAACCATAATTTTGATTCCTATGCTTCTGCTTCTTAACTCAGTAAAGCCCTGAAGGAAGGAGAAGCTAAAAACCAAGAAGGTTGAATATAAACTGGACCTTATTTCTCTTGCATTGCTAATTAAGTGACTCTGCACCTCTGTTTCATCACATGAAGAATGGGAATAATATATCTATGTATACAGGTGTTTTGCAAATTAAAGTATTTACGGGGATGGCTCAGCTATTGAGCATCTGCCTTTGACTCAGGGCGTGATCCAGGTCTGGGATCAAGTTCCACATAGGGCTCCTGCAGAGAGCCTCTGCCTGTGTCTCTACCTCTTTCTCTCTGTGTCTCTCATGAAAAAATAAATAAAATCTTTAAAAAATAAATAAATCTACCATACTAATGATTTTCATTATTCAAGTTTTTGCTTTTTAAGTCATAGTCACAAGGTTACATACAGAAACAGAAGCTGTTTGGTTTTGTTTTTTTTTTTAAGATTTTATTTATTCATGAGACACAGGAGAAAGGGAAGCAGAGACAGAGGAAGAAGCAGGCTCCTCATGGAGTGGGGAGCAAGACTTGATCCCAGGACTCTGAGATCACAACCTGAGCCGAAGGCAGACACTTGACTGACTGAGCCACCCACATGTCCCTATAAGTTTTTATAACAGAAAAATATGCACAAATACACTAATCACTTACAAAAATAGTCCCACTCAAACATCCGCTCTGTGTATCATTTACTTCCTTTCATCCATTTGAAAGCTTTGATGAATAATCTCTCCCTGACTGTTATAAAATCATACAGAAGATGCAGAGAGGGAATCGGAAGAAAGTGGTCAAGAGGTACAAGCTTTCAGTTATAAGATAAATAGGTGAAAGGCAGGTAACAATATACAACATGATTGTAGTTAATACTGCTGTGTGATTTATAGGAAGGTTGGTAAGAAGATCTTGAGAAGTCTCATCACAAGGAGAAATTTTGTTTCCTTTTTGTTTTATGTATATGACATGATGGACGTTAACTAAATCTATTCCAATAGTTATTTTACAATATATGTAAATCACATCATACTGTATACTTTAATCTTATACAGTGAAATATGCAATTATTGCTCAATAAAACTGGAAAAAATATGGAAGAAATCAGATAATATAGTACAATTGCCTCAGATAATCAATATACTTCAGACAATGCATCAGATACGCAGAGCGGATAACACAGAATACATGCAATATGAATTGGCTGCTGCATAGATAAAACATCAAGTAAAGAATGCTCTATTGCACTCCCATACACCTTAAAAACTGATTATAAAATGCGTTTTGTATAATCGTATAAAGGATAAAAGAAAAAACCCCACATGCCTACAACCTGGATTAAGAAGCCCTTTGTGTCCCTTCCAGAGCACATCCTCTTGATGCCCTCAAAAAGGAAACTGCTATTCTGATATTAGTGTTTATTATTTTTTTGCTTTTCTTTATCCTATTGTCACATGTATGTATATAACACACACACAGCATACATAGCAACATTTTACATGTTTTTAATTTTATATTGTCAAAGTATAATTTTTAAGTTTAAAACTATGACTCATACAAATATAAAATGAGCACATGTCAAGATTAATTTATCCTATTAATGATGGAATCAGCAAAGTGTTAAAGCTGTTTCAAAGGAGTACAGGAGGGACACCTGGATGGCTCAGCAGTTGAGCACCTGCCTTTGGCCCAGGGCATGATCCCGGAGTCCCGGGATTGAGTCCCGTGTCAGGCTCCCTGCATGGAGCCTGCTTCTCCCTCTGCCTGTGTCTCTGCCTCTCTCTCTCTCTGTGTCTCTCATGAATAAATAAATAAAATCTTAAAAACACACACACACACAAAGGAGTACAGGAGAGACTGAGGTATTTATAGTCAAAGATAGAACATTGAAGTCAGATTGCAAAATTAAATATAAAACTAGTTACTGTTCTAATGAGCAATAAAACTAAGTTTTGCAGTGATGTTTTCTATTAGACCAAAATAATTTATATCTCTACTGGACAAAAAACATTTGTAGCTTTTCAATTTAAGACGTTCATTTAAGTACATAGAAGTTCATAGAATCTGGCCCTGAGCAACAGGAAACAGTAAATCCAACAAAAGATGATCTCCCTAGAGAATCAAAGAGTCTTTAGTCTTGTAACCTTGAAAAGAATGTAGTCATTCTTCTGCCTTATTTCCAAATTTTGGATAATTTTTCTTAACAGAAATATTATTGCTTATGTATTCTTTGGCAACTTGGCTTGTCACAGTCGAGCTTGTGAGATTTAGCCATTTGACTACGTGTTCTAATTCATTAATTCACTGCTATTTGTGTAGGCATATCACAGCTTACCATTCTCCTTAAGTGTATTTAAGTTGCTTCCATGTTTTGCTCTTATACTCCATTCTTCTACATTTTACTTTGCCTCTTCAATCAACATTTGATTCATTCTTTGTTCTAAAATGAAGCACATTGTTACAATTATAGATATAAGATCTTCTATATCTTAATTTTATGTTTGATAACTATTTTCCAAGACGTCATAAATCTTTTTGTTTTCCCACTAGTTACCATACATTTTTGGCCCTGATTTTAAACAGATCTACTGTGACTCTTTTCCTCTTTTCCCATATCAATTACTGGCAATGTATATATACTCCCAAATTTAAAATAGTAGTTTTCCTTATGAGAGGACAGAGAGAGGTTTTGATGTGGAGGGGCCACAGTGGGGGCTTCATCTGTTTAGGTCATATTTCATTTCTTAATACAAGGGGAAGGCATATGGGATTTTACCAAGGAACTTCTGTCTCCTGCCCATTTTGTTATATGAGACCATATAATTATTAATTAAACTAGATCTCTCTTTTTTTAAGATTATTTATTTATTTATTCATGAGAGACACAGAGAGAGAGGGGGGCAGAGACACAGGCAGAGGGAGAAGCAGGCTCCTCGCAGGGAGTCCGACGTGGGACCCAATCCCAGGTCCCCAGGATCACGCCCTGGGCCGAAGGCAGGCTCCAAACCGCTGAGCCACCCAGGCGGCCCAAACTAGATCTCTTTTGAAAGTGATATGGGTATATGAATAATTACTTAAAAACAATAGGCATAAACTGGGAAATCTCATAGGCAGAAGGGGACATATATATAGTAGATTAGAACAAAATAACCACAATAATTTACGGTTTCTTCCATCAAGAGATATTTTATTTTATATTTATTGTTTTTATTTTTCTAGTCATGAATTTGGGCTTGGCCATGGGTCGGTCCTTAGTAAATGAGATAGTGGAAAATGTGACCAAACTGCAGGCTTGACATGTGCTTGTAAATTAAAGCTTGTTTTGGGGCACCTGGGTGGCTCAGTCCCTTAAGCATCCGCCTTTGGTTCAGGTCGTGATCCCAGGGTTCTGGGATTGAGCCCCGTGGTGGGCTCCCTGCTCAGTGGGGAGTCTGCTTCTGCCCCTCCCCCCCCGCCCCACGAATCAATCTCTTTCTCTCTCTCTCTCTCTCTCTCTCTCTCTCTCTCAAATAAATAAAATCCTAAAGATCTACTAAATCCTAAGATCCTAAAGATTTTATTTATTTGAGAAAGAGACAGGCAGAGAGAGGTTGAGAGCACAAGCAGGAAAACAGCAGGCAGAGAGAGAGAGGGAGAGAGAGAAGCAGGTTCTCTGCTGAGCATGGAACCCAATGTGGGACCCAATCCCGGGATCTTGGGATCATGATCTGAGCGGAAGGAGACATTTAACTGACTGAGCCACCAAAGCACCCCTCAAAATGTTATCTTGAATCACTTTTCCAACGTATGTTACTGCAAATTTGTTTACTTTTTTAAAAGATGTATTCATTTTAAGAGAGAGAGAGAGAGAGCAGGTGCCAGCAAGTGAGTAGGGGGAGGGACAGCAGAAGAGAACCTTTGAAGCAGACTCCCCACCAATCAAGAAGCCTGACACGGGGCTAGATCCCACAACCCATGAGATCATGACCTGAGCTAAAACCAAGAGTTGAATGTTCAAGTGACTGAGCCACCCAGGCGTCCCAAATTTGTCTACTTCTAAGTACCAGGGTCTCCCTCTCCTGAAGATCCCAAAATGATTTCTGAAAATGTATGCGGTTCCAGGGAATCCTGTGTTATAATCTTAAGCATCAAAAAGAAACCAATAAACTGAAGGTAAGACCTCAGATGAGGCAGTCACCCAGCTCTGGCTAGTGGATCCTCTCCTGCCCCTATTTTCCTAAAGGCAAGGCTTTTTGATAAACGGTAAAAGACACAGTTTAAAGAGTCTGTGGTCTTTTTCCACAACAACAACCTCTTATGATCCTAAATGCCCTACCACACAGACACTTCCATAGCTTTCAGATAATCTTTCCACAGGATCAAGCTGCTCATCAGCACAGCTATGTAAATTCCTATAATCCTGGTTCAGTTCAGATGGCTGTTGTGCAACATAGCACAGAGCTGCAGAATCATAGTGCCTGGTAAGCACAGGGGTCTATTTCTCTGTGCTGTGTCAACTGCAGCTTGCATGGAGGCCCTCCTGCACCTCTCAGGGTGATGCAGCCTCCACGCTATGGAGCAAACCCAGTTCTGCCGTCAGGGGAAAGGACACAGGATAAATCCTGAACTGTTCCATAGGCTTTCTCCAGAAGTGAGACACATCACCTTGAAGATTGCCACAGTCAACTTCAAGGTGGCAGAGAAGCACAATCTCCCATGTGTCCCGGTCAGAATGTCAGTGAGTAGCCCTAATGACCCTTCAGAAACACTACAGAAAGGAGGAAAAGAAAAAGGAACATTTGCTAAATCTCCAGGGTGTGCCTGACCTGAAGCAGGCACTTCACCGTGTAATTTCATTTACCCCTGTTTTACCTAATTGAAAATTCACTCAAGGTCCAAAAGCTGGAAATGGAAAGTTTAAGGGCTGGAATTTACACCCACACCACCCAACCCCAAATTTCAGGGGCATTTTCCTTTACCATGTTGTCTTCTTCTTTGCTAGACTGTCCCGATGTACCTGAACTACACACAAAAGTAGATGAGGCCCTCGAATTGGTCAACATATCCCATCAGCAGTATGCCCAGGTTCTCCAGATGACCCAGCAACACCTGGAGGACACCACATATCTGATGGAGAAGATGAGAGAGGAATTTGGCTGGGTGGCTGACCTGGCAAACCAGGCCCCAGGAGCTGAGAACATCTTTGATTCCACAAAGGTAAGGGAGAGACCCAAGAACCGATATGGAGATTCCATGTGCATACTATGATTTTTTTTTCTGTTAATTCACTTCTTAAGCACTCTGCATTTGAAAACAAGCTGTGGGAGGATATTCATATTTCCATCATGATTGTATTGAGGCTGACTTGATATAATGTAGTGCATGTCCTTAGAAACAAGAAACTCTATAAAGAAAACCAATTTAAAATGCAAAATATTTTCTAATCCAGACATGGCCAATTCTGCCTAGAGCTACAGGGATGCACTTAACTGATTCCAGTAATCTTGAAGAAATCTGACAATGTACTTTTTAAGTGAGAAGACTTCCAGGTGAAGCAACAGTTCAAATGCTGACACTGGTACTTAGCGCAGCAAGTTTGGGGATGTTCTGGAACCTTTCTAGGTCTCAGTTTTCTACTTGAAAAATGGAGATAAAAATAAGATACCTTAAGACAGAGGACTGTAGAGCAATTAGTATAGATTCTTTATCCAGAGCAAGAACTTTGTAAATTACAGCTCTCAATAGCTTTTCAACAAAAAGCTGCTGACTTACCTTGAGAATTAAACATATTTGTATACTAATATTCACATCAAAACATATTGCCATCTTAAATTGCACTTGTACCATGTCTCCTACATTCAGGCAATTAACTCCTGTGGCATAGAATAAAACAGTGACTGAATTTCTCTTCTGACCAACTGCTCCAATCCCCACTCCCACAACACGCATACCATTATGTACAAATACACCAGGCTAGTGACTCCTGATGAGGTTAGTTACTGACCGGTTCCTAAAAAGAGCTGGATACAAAAATCACTGGGCAGAGCAACTGAAGAAGCAGTATTTTATGCAGCATGTAAAGTCAGAGCCTTAACCCAGGGATCCTTTCGCCAGCTTTCACTGGTGCTGCTGCTAACTGCTCATCCGGCCCCTAAACCTTCTCCAAAGGATTGCCCAAGGGGCCACTTAAGAGCTCCCTGCAGCTGCAAGCCAGAGATCACCTGAAGCCATATTCTAGATTAGCTTCTTCCTCTTGTCTGTTGCTTGCCTCATTTCCCCGAAAAATTTCACCTGAAACCACCCTTAATCTATCACTTGCATCAGTCTCAGGCTCTGCTTCCAGGGAATCTGACCTAAAACATTCTGTGTCCTACTATTTCTGTCTCTTTCAGACTGCAAAGTTGTGGTTGTGTGGCTCAAGAGAGGTTAGAGAGTCACAACCAGCACATTGAACAAACAAAAACAGAATAATAGGGCAGACTAGAAGAGAAAGACTGCATTGTGTTTAACAAATCATATGCATATATCATGGAACTTTCATTTTCATTGTGTGTGTGTGTGTGTGTAAATACGTGTGTATACATATATGTAAGATGTGTGTTTTTGAGTAGTGATGCAAAACATCACAAACGGTTCTGACAACCACTCTCCCATCTCAGCTGATTCTGATTCATTTACTTCATTAGATAGATCATACCCAAGGAGAGTAAAATAATTCAGTATAATTGATCATCCTCACAAACACACTTTCAGCTAATGAGGAAAAGGTCTTGTCTTGAAGAATAAAATTTGAAGAAAAGTTTGAGCAGTGCTTTCAGTCTTTAAAAAGTTACAGCCAAGAGTTCATTGCTTTCAGCAGCAGCAGCAGCAGCAGCAGCATTTTCCATTCTATGCTTCAGTTGGCTTCTATTCCAGTATCTCTGGGTAATGCTAACAGACTTACCTGAAATTCTTTATATTGATAACAGAGGCAGTTCTACCTAAGAATCTCCATATAAAATAAGATTTTGGTTTTCAAGGATACATTGTTCTAATAATCATTGTCACTAAAGAGCACTTACTATGTGTCAGGCAATGTTTTAAGACTTTTTTCCATACATCAGATCCTTTAATGCTCTCAGTGATCCTACCGGTATTGTTTTTTCACATATTTCAGATGAGGCACACAGAAGTTAAATAACTTGTCTGAGGTCACACAGCTGGGAAGCAGTAGAACCGTAATTCAAAACCAAGTAGAACTTCTCCAGAATTGCTGGACTTAACCACTTTGCCAAACTACCTGTAAATGTTATTTTTCTTAAAACAGCTCTTACTTTATCATGTAACAGAAAGTGCAAAGCCATAAAACAGCAAGTACCGAAGAGGAATGCACAAATCCCAGCAGGTGAAAAAAGTGATGACCCTCAGGTTGTAGTTACACGGTGTTAGTTTTATCATTATTCATTAAACTAGACAAAAATGCTTTATTCAGTTTCCATGTGGGTTATAGTCACCGGAAGGAAAAGGGGGGAAATCATGTTAGCTATTCCTTTACAAACTGGAATTAAGAAGTTCTCAGTTTTTATTTAGCTTCTTACTATTTTGTTTTAGTTTTTTTTTTTTAGGATAAGGGGGTTATTCGAAAACATTTTCAAAATAGTTCTCTTAAGGTTACATCAACTTGCATGTCAGTACAGTTTCATTTAAGTTATTGAAATCGAAGTATATGTACTTGAGAATTCATGAAGAGTAACCGCCGTGACTTTCAGACAGTTGGTTCTCACAGAAACCACACATGCAACCCTAAATTGTAAATTTCCTAGGAACACTCAGTATAAAACTTGGTGTGTCACATTAATATTAATATTTGTGACAGTGTCCGTTGTGCTCACCAAACATTCCATCTGTTCATTTATATTTTCTAGCTCCTCTTGCTGTTAAGTGATGCCATGTGGCAAGTTCTGGCCGCATGAACCAAACTGACAAAGGTTATTTCTAGACTTAGATGAAGGGCCTGTGTGTGCTTATCCACTCTCTGTCTCTGCCACGGGCACAAAGAAAGCCAGGTGTTCCTCATGCTACAGGCATGAGATGACATGCCATTGTCAACCAGGGTCCTGAGGGGTGGAGGCTGGACAGAGTCCCTGAAATGGACATGAAATATATGGGAGAATGAAATGTTTGCCGTGTGAAACCATTGGGTTATTGGGGCTACTGTGTTACCTCAGCACAGCCTAGCCTAGCCTGACTAATGTGCTATTAAATTAATCCTGAATGTGCACTGGGGTTTAGTAATCATTTACTGTGTAATCCTTTTTCTTAGATGGTTCCAAACATACATGAAGGGAATTTTTCCAAACAAGATGAAACGATGATAGACTTAAGCATTCTGTCTTCCCCAACTTCACACTCAAGATCCCTCTTGAAGAAAGTGCTGAGACTTCTAACTTCATTAGCTACATGCTGGAGAAAGCTGTGCAGCATTTTAAGAAACATTTTAAAACTTGGTAAGCAGAGTCACTGGTTAGACATGCCTTGTAGATAGGAATAGTCGATTCATAAAAGGAAAAGACAACAAAACCAGTTTTAAATACCTAGAAAATAGGGATGCCTGGCTGGCTCAATGGGAAGAGCATCTGACTCTTGATTTCAGGGTCATGAGTTCAGGCCCCTTGTTGGGGATGGAGCCAACTTAAAAAAAAATAAAATACCTGGAAATATGTTCAACCTCATTAATAATCAAAGACATAGAAATGAAGACAAGATAGCAGTGTGTGCCTCTCAAATGTGTAAATTTTAAAAAATACAGGGACGCCTGGGTGGCTCAGTGGTTGAGTGTCTACCTTTGGCTCAAAGCATGATCCCAGGGTCCTGGGATCAAGTCCCACGTTGGGCTCCCCTCAGGAAGTGTGCTTCTCCCTCTGCCTCTCTCAGTGTCTCTCATGAATAAACAATAAAATCTAAAAAAATATAAAAAATTATGATAGGAATGTGATAAAAGGGGAATTCTTATATGTTATTGGCAGGAACACAAACTGTTTTTGCCGTTTTTGAAAATAGCTTTTTAAAAATATAATTTATTTATTCATGAGAGACAGAGAAGGCAGAGACGTGGGCAGAGGGAGAAGCCGGTTCCTCCTAGGGAGTCTAATGCAGAACTCCATCCCAGGACCCCGGAATCACAACCTCAGCCAAAGGCAGATGCTTAACCACTGAGCTACTCAGGTGCCCCTGAAAATAGCTTTTTTTTTTTTAAGAGTTTATTTATTTATTCACGAGACACACAGGCAGAGGGAGAAGCAGCCTCCATGCAGGGAGCCTGACATGGGACTTAATCCCGGGGCTCCAGGATCACGCCCTGGGCCGAAGGTGGCGCTAAACCACTGAGCCACCCAGGCTGCCCCTGAAAATAGCTTTTTGAAAAACTATTTGATTATGCATGTCAAGAGCCATAAAACTTCTTTTTGTTACAAAAAATCAATTTCTGGAATTAGTCCTAAGGAATAAATCTAAATTTGATTAAAAGGTGTGTGTCTATCAACTTCATCATTGTCCTCCCACTCCCCAGGGGTACCTGGGTGGCTTAGTAGGCTAAGTGGACTCTTGATCTCAGCTCAGGTCTTGATCTCAGGGTCGTAAGTTCCAGCCCTGTGTTGGGCTCCACCCTGGTCAGGGAGCTTTTTTTTTTTTTTTTTTTAAGTACCCTCAAGCCAAAATATATATTTGCAAAATTATTTAAAATACTAAAAATTTTAAAATAATCTTAATGTCTAAAAGCAAGAGAACGGTTAATAGATTGTGGTTTAATATCTTCTGAATTAGTGGCACATTACTACTATATGTAACATTCTCTTTCAGTGACATGACCAATCTTAAATAATAATTAAATTTTAATTCATAAGGGACCTTGTTAGTAGGTCAATGTATAATTAAGCTAGATATTACATAATTTGCTGCCTGTCCCTTTACCTCTGAGTTTTGGAAAGCTTTTTTTCAAGTTGTTTTAGTCAAACAATCGATATCTTTTTAGTATCTCTTAAGTGAAGGCATAGAACCCAGGTATTGTAGTGGAGAAAATGATAAATTTGACAAGATTCTTTCCCAAATACGCTTCCTATCCAGCAGGGAATGGGGCAGAGGTTTATAAGACACACATATAACAGTGATGGAAGGTGGCATATAGCCAGTTCCAAGGCAGGGGGCCTCTGGGAATTGAGGAGGACACTTGACTTTCCAGAAAAGAATAAACTTCTCAACTGTATATATTTCCTTTTTCCTCTTCCTTTCCCACTGGCCCTCTATCTTCTTTCCTTCCAATTTTAGTATATGTGCTGCCGAAGCGAGCACATCTTCTTTCCTTTGTTCTTTCCCTACCCTCCTTCCCTCCCACCCTTTCTTTTTTCTTCTAAAAAAAATGGGTTTCCATCATTTTGGTAGTTTTTTTTTTTTTCAAAAGCCAAGAACATTTACTCTATTACCCATTCTGAACTTTTACAAGAAAAAAATACTGTCTATAAAGAATTTATTAATATTTTGGTTTTTGCTGCTTTTTTTTTTTTTTAAAGGTAAGACCTGAAGCATCCTCATCCTATACCTGCCAAGTAGAATTACCTCTTCGGGTACCTCTGAGATCTGAAAATCCCAAATGTATAAGATAATATAATAAATGAAATAGCAGGAAAGTATGTCAGTTACATATTATGAACTACTGTTAATTTTCTTATGTTGAATGGCAGTTTCATAGCTATTGGAATTGAGTTAAAGTAAAATTCCTTTTTAAGAAAATCACATGTACACATTACTAAATTCTATGGTAGGTTAGTAGTTCTTTGTATATTAAATAAATATAGAATTACCGACATGACTGTTTTCTATAATTTCTACTACAAATATGCCACCTTCTAATTAACAAAGTACACTTCTTTCAATTTGCTTTTGAATTTACAATAATTGACATTTTGGAAAAAAAATCTATAATTCACTCCTTTGTTTAGTAAAAACCTGTAACTTCTGCATCTATTTTTTTATTGTGGTAAAATATATAGAACAAACTGTATTATTTTAACCATTTTTAAGTGTACACTTCAGTAGCATT
Source organism: Nyctereutes procyonoides (assembly GCF_905146905.1). NCBI lineage: Eukaryota > Metazoa > Chordata > Mammalia > Carnivora > Canidae > Nyctereutes > Nyctereutes procyonoides. The sequence continues at coordinate 40,478,003 of NW_026575044.1, forward strand.
AAGTAAATTCACATTATTGTGCAGCTATCACTCCCATCCATCTCTAGAGCTGATTACATCTTCCCCAAACTAAACTCTATACCCATTAAACACTACTTCCCATTTATCTCTTCTCCCTGTCCCTTTGAGCACTATTCTCCTTTCTGTGTCTATGAATTTGCCTCCTCTAGGCATTGTTTTTTAAAATTGGCACAACAGGGCAGCCTGGGTGGCTCAGCAGTTTAGCGCTCCCTTCAGCCCAGGGCGTGATCCTGGAGACCCCGGATCGAGTCCCACAATCGAGTCCCGCATTGGGCTCCCTGCATGGAGCCTGCTTCTCCCTCTGCCTGTGTCTGTGCCTCTCTCTCTACTGTCTTTCATGAATAAATAAATAAAATATTTAAAAAAATAAATAAATACAAATAAAATTGGCACAACAGGGTTTCCTTAGAGCAAGGCCATACATATTTTATGGAAAATACAAGATGTCTTTGGGTGACACTTAATCTCATAATTTGAACCTTGGTGCAATATAATAATTGGAGAGTCATTTGCCAGTTTATGTCACTTAAGGTTACACTGGAAATATATTTATAGTCAGTCTTTCAAGTTATGGAAAGGAATACATATTGATCAAAATCACAAATATATCATACATTTCTATGACCATTAAACATATAAAATACAATTTTTAACAGAAATACGTCTCTTAATGAGAAAGAAGAGCTTTCCCCCCCTAATAAGTTAATGTATCCATTGATACAATTCTTTCCTAGAATAACATAGGATTTAGCATCCATACTAGCCTTATTTTTTATTTTTTAAATTTTTTTCCAAAGATTTTATTTATTTATTCATGAGAGACACAAAGAGAGAGAGAGAGAAGCAGAGACACAGGCAGAGGGAGAAGCAGGCTCCACGCAGGGAGCCCAATTTTGGACTCAATCCCAGGTCTTCAGGATTACACCCTAGGCCGAAGGCAGGCACTAAACCGCTGGGCCACCCAGGGATCCCTATTTTTTATTTTCAAAGATGCAAGTGCTAGGAAACAGGCTAGCATGAATGCACTGGGGATTGGAATGTTTTTTCCCCCGGGGACCTAAAATAGTTCCTCTGTACAGTTATCATGCTAAGCCCTGAATAATGTATAGAACTGTTGAAGCACTGTATTGTAAACCTGAAACTAATATAACACGGTATGTTAACTATACTGGAATCAAAATTAAAACTAAAAAAAATTAAATGAAGTAGTTCCTCTGTACCTTCAGTAGCCCTTTACCGAGTTATGCAATCATCATAACACTTGTCACTATCTGCAGGTGTCTTGTTTGGGCACATAAGCATTGTTTGTCTCTGCTAGAACATCAGTTTCTGTGAGAAGACTTTGTCTATTTTGCTCTGTGTTGACATGCGCGGTAGGCACTGGGATATAAATTCTTCTTGGATGAATGAATAAATGATATGCTCATCTGAGAGGATCATTCACTTATGGAGCAGCCCCTGGGAAAGGAACCATTCTCTCTCTATTATCATCAAACCAGTACCCTCCAAGTACCACAGTAGAAGAGGCATCTCCACATGGGCAGGTGAACCTACTCTTATGTCTTGGGATTCTCCTTGTGGTACAACTGGTATTTATAACAAAAGAAGACTAAATACCAAGGGTAACATACAACTGGAAAATCTGGGATATTTTCAGCCCTGGGATCCTCCCCATGGCTGGAGATGTGTGGAGACACTTCTCAGTTGAGGTTGGGTTGAAGGAATACCTGCAGTTAGCTGGCTTTCCACAGGCATGCCAAAGCCCTGCAATATGCAGGACAGTCCTGCCCAGCAAAGAACTCTGCATTTTCTGGCCCACCCAGGACCGTGCTTCCACATAGCATTTTAGCTTCTTATACCCAGGGGCAACCTCAAGATGGAGCAGACAACGTGAGTCCCTGTTCCTGTCTAAAGTCTGTTTTCTGAGTTCAGGTTTTCTGATCAAGCACATCTCTTCCCAAATGCCCATCAAAAAGAATGCCGCCCCCCAAAAGAATGCCCACTCCCTCTGGTGCTACCCACCCTGTCCAAACAGAACAACACAGGAGAGCCATCATTCCTAACAGAGGCAGGGGACTCTTTAAAACTATTAATACACTGGGATGGGCTAGGGTGGGAACCATGCTGCAAGAGAGGGAAATGAACTTAATGCTGGCCTATGAAAGACCAGCCTAGTACTGTGATGGATTAAATAGATTTAAATCTGCTATTCTGCAGCCCAATGCAATTTTTACTGTGGCCTTTGTGAGGACGACAAGAACGCACTTTCCATCTATGAGGCTTGTGAAATGTCCCCTGAAGCACTCCCTGAATCTATTAATAGTATTTTCTCCCTCAATTAACCCAAAAGGCCAGGTATTTTATAAATTTTCTTTGAGAATTGATTTATTTTTTATAGGCTATATGCCACATAAAGGCGTGTAAAATTGTTCTCGCTGAGATTAAGTAGAGCTGCAGATGAAAGATATTTACCTCTTCCTAGAATTTGTGTTACAGTTACAAAAATTTTAACCTTGATGTTGAAAGGTGCATCTTAGCAGAAAGAATCTTGCACAAATTCACTTGAGATAACCAGAAAACACAAACACATGTTGAATTTATTGAACAGCAAGAAATAGTGTTCGATATGTTTCATTCAGAGCCAACATCGTATTTTTCACAATCCTAGGCCCAGTAACAAGAAATACATTGAACATCTACTGTGTGTTTAATAAAACAGTTGATTCAAAAGACTGCTTGTTGTATGTACATGTATTAGTACATTTTTTAAAGATTTTTATTTATTTATACGAGAGAGAGAGAGTGAGCAAGCACAAGTGGGTGGAGGGGCAGAAGGAGAAGCAGACTCCCTGCTGAGCAGGGAGCCTTACACGGGGTTCCATCCTGGGATCCTGGGACTGAGCCAAAGGCAGATGCTTAACCATCTGAGCCACTCATGCACCCCTATTTTATTTTTTAAAGATTTTATTTATATATATATATACTTTTTTAAAAAATGATTTTATTTATTTATTCATGAGAGACACAGAGAGAGAGGGAGGCAGAGATACAGGCAAAGGGAGAAGCAGGCTCCTCACAGGGAGCCTGATGCAGGACTGACTCCATCCTGGGTCTCCAGGATCACGCCCTGGGCCCGAAGGGGGCGCTAAACCACTGAGCCACCCGGGCTGCCCTATATATACATTTTAAAAGGGGGTGTGGGAGGACTGGACAGAGGGGGAGAGTAGACAGAGAATCTCAAGCAGGCACCACACTCAGCTCTGAGCCTATGCAGGCAGGGAGATCATGACCTGAGCTGAGACCAAGAGTTAGAGGCTTAACCAACTGAGCCACCCAGCTACCCCCCCACCCCCCTCCCTTAACTTTGTCTTTAAGTCATCTCTACACCCAACATAGGGCTGGAACCTGCAACTCCTACATCAAGAGTCCCATGGTCTACTGACTGAGGGAGCCAAGAACCCCTAGCACATTTTAAACTCATTATCAAATAGCTCTGATCAGTGTTTTCGCTATAAATATCTCACAGTAAGTGCATATCTTAGTATTAAAAACTTGAAAATGGCTGGGTGTCATTAATCCAATAAAAAAGCTGCCTAGGGATCCCTGGGTGGCGCAGCGGTTTGGCGCCTGCCTTTGGCCCAGGGCGCGATCCTGGAGACCCAGGATCAAGTCCCACGTCGGGCTCCCGGTGCATGGAGCCTGCTTCTCCCTCCTCCTGTGTCTCTGCCTCTCTCTCTCTCTCTGTGTGTGTGACTATCATAAATAAATAAAAATTAAAAAGACAAAAAGAATCAAAAAAAAAAAAAAAAGCTGCCTATTGGGCAGCCCAGGTGGGTCGGCGGTTTAGCGCCGCCTTTGGCCCAGGGCCTGATCCTGGAGACCCGGGATCGAGTCCCACACAGGACTCCCTGCATGGAGCCTGCTTCTCCCTCGGCCTGTCTCTGCCTCTCTCTGTGTCTCTCATGAATAAAAATCTTAAAAAAAAAAAAAAAAAAGCTGCCCATTTCACTTGCTCCAGCTACTGGCCTTCGGTGAAGATGGCGAAAACAAATGCACATTGCTTGGCAGCATGACCCCCTTAGTTGCAGGGAACATACCTCAAAGAACAGAGTTTTGTTTTTAGGTTAATTAATTAATTATTTACTCAGACACAGAGAGAGGCAGACACAGGCAGAGGGCTCCCACAGGGAGCCCGATGCGGGACTCGATCCCAGGACCCCGGCATCACCACCTGAGTGGGAGGCTGACCCTCAGCCATCGAGCCACCCAGGAGCCCCTGATTTTAGGTTTTCTGAGCACGTGGGGCGTCGCAGGTTCCCCTTAGTGCTGAAAGGCGCGGCGGACCCGGACGCTTCCTAACCAGAGCAGCCGTTTTCAAGGCACCGAGACCCAGGCTCAGGGCGACAGCTTTCCGGTCCCGCGAAGCGCCGCCGCGCGGGAGCTCGGGGTGCGAGCGCGCGCCCGGCCCACCTGGGGCTCCGCCTCCGCCCGGGTCGCGGGGGGCGGCGCGGGGCCGACGTCACCAGGCCGGAAGGGGCGGAGTCGCCGCCACTGCGGCGGGAAAAGAGGCGCGCAGGAAGGCACGGCCCCGCGGCAGCCCGCCGCCCGCCGCCCGCCGCCCGCCGCCGCCGCCGCCCGCGCCATGCCCGCCCCCGGCTCCGAGCTGCAGCGCCCGCCGTCGCCGCCCGCCGCGCAGAAGCCGCGCGCCCGGCCGCAGCCGCCTCCCCACGGGGAGCTGCAGTACCTGGGGCAGGTGGAGCACATCCTGAGCTGCGGGGCCCGGAAGCACGACCGCACGGGCACGGGCACGCTGTCGGTGTTCGGCTTGCAGGCGCGCTACAGCCTGAGAGGTGACCGCGCGCGCGGCGGCTGGACTCGGGGGGGTGGCGCCGGAGGGGGCGGGGGCGGGCCGGGCCGGGCCGGGCCCTGGGACCTCCGTAGCCCCGCTCTGCGGACCCCAAACAAGAGGCTCGCGTCAGGGAGCCGATTTGCGTAACGTCACGCGGGCCGGAGTGACAGCAGTGGGAGGTGAAACCGGGTCCTTTGGCTCCGAGGCCTGTGCTCCAGATCAGGCGTGGACACAGCGGACCACTCTGGCCCACGAGCGGACACGGTCCGGGGTTGTCCGCCTCCCACTAGAGACCGGGACGGGACCTGCCTGGGCTGGGCCACGGGCTTCGCTGCAGATCCCCCTTCTTTTTTTATTGCTCCTCCTTCTATCTCCCCGTCCTGGCCCTCGGTTTTGCAAAGTATTTAAAAATCGGAGCGAACGAATAAGGTCGGGTCAGCGGCGCGCGGGAAGAAGGCGCGAACGGAGAGGGGCTGGGCCGGAACTTGCGGTTCCTGTCAGTTTTTCCGTCTGGGCCTCACGAACCAGCTCTCCTCTGAAACCCTGGAACAGGAACGCCAGAGTCCGAGAAGTTCTTCTTCGCCCTTTCCATGCATACAGATGGCTCCTGGAAGCTTCCCGAGGGTCGTTAGAGTCCTGCTTCCAGGGGACACACAGTGGGGGTGGGGCACAAGACAGGTACCCTTGACACAGGTCGGGGGTGGTGTTGAGGAGGGAAACTTTACTAATATTATTTTTTAAAGATTTTATTTGTTTGTTTATTTATTTATTCATTTATTTATTTATTTATGAGAGGCACAGAGAAAGAGAGCACCAGCGACACAGGCAGAGGGAGAGGCAGGCTCCACGCAGGAGGCCCGACGCGGGAACTTGATCCCGGGACTCGGCCACCGGAGTGGGACGAAGGCCCTGGGACTAAGGCGGCGCTAAACCGCTGAGCCACCCGGGCTGCCCAGACTTTACTGTTAGTAAAGCTGATTCCCTCCACCCCAGGCCCATCCTGCAGACCAGAAGCTGCCCAGGCCGCAGTGGCTGGTCGGCCTTAGACAGGGATCCACCTTCCTGCAGCTCCACACAGCCGCCTGGGAGGAGCCACAGACCTCGTTTTTCCTCCAGCCCATCTGCCTAGACCGTGGGCAAGTTACCTCTCTGGTCTTCAGCTTCCTCGTGCACTTAAAATAGAGGAAATCAGCTCAGTTGGCAGCACTGATAAAAGTAGGTGCTTGAAAAGCACCTGTTACACAGATATCAGCCATAAAACTGATGAGGTGAACTGAGTAGGTACCGAATTTAGAGAAAAGCTTTTACATTTTGATCTCTCTGTTGCTTGATGCAAATGTGTATCTATCTTCCCCCCTGGTGCCTGGAAGAGGGAGATCTTAAGGATGTCTCAAGGAAGCTGGTTTTCAGGATTCAGTAGGGTCATGCATACCAAGTATTTAAGCAGTTACTATTTTACACTTAAATAATAGAGGTTAATTTGCCTTGCAAATAATGAAAACTGTTCTCTTTGGCTTTGGTTAGTGTGATATCTACTCTTCCCTGGACTTGAGCCAGTTTTCCTTGGCAGGATAATCATGGAATAGCCCTGGGAGCCTTTAGCCTTTGTCCTAGGGCACATTTTGTGTGTTGTCTAAACACCTCCGCGAAGGAATCACGTGAACTGGGAAGTGGATGGTAGCTGTTTTCCTATCCACATGGGCATGCCTGCCTGGCCAGCACCCCATCTCACCATGTGGAATTCTGTGGTGGTCAAGAATTGAGGAGGGCAGTCTCAGTCTGAATTGTGTCACTGAATTGCGCTGTAGCCTGGGAGCTCTACCCCATTCTGGGGCACCCATGTGATTCAATCACACTTTTCTAGTTGGTCCTTGGCAGCTCAACAGCCTTAGGTCCCAGGACAGTCTTCCTCCACAGAGAAAGTTGGATGAAGTGTTTGTTCTCCTTTCCCGTCTTGAAATTATCTTGCAAACTGTTTTTCAGATGAATTTCCTCTGCTGACAACCAAACGTGTATTCTGGAAGGGTGTTTTGGAGGAGTTGCTGTGGTTTATCAAGGTAAGGAAGCTGCTGCTATTGGAATCAGCAGTCTGTTCTCAACCCAGCTCCAGTGAAATCCTTCTACAAGCCCAACCATGTCACTCCTCACCTGTCACCCTTAGTGGTTCCCATTTCACTCAGTAAGAGCTGGGGCCCTCACCTGGGGCCTTTGGCCTAGCTCTGGCTTCAGCAAAGTGGCGCTCACTGTCCACCCATCTGGCCTCCTTGCTAATCTTTGAGTATGTCAGGACATTCCCACCTAGGTTCTGATGCTTGCCAGTCTTGCTCCCTAGAACCTTCCTCCCCTAGATGTAGCATGACTCACTCCCCTACCTTCAAGTCCCCACTGAATGAGCCTTCCCTCACCTCCCAATCTAAGACTGTGATTACCCCCCGACATACACACACCCTACTCTTTGTTTTCTCCATAGAGAAACACCATCAGCTGATCTATAATGTCTACCCTCTCCCTTTCCCCATACAAGGGGGAAGGTAGACAACAAGTAAACAAGTAAAATGTATTAGAAGCTTCATAAAGGCAGGAAATTTTGTTTTTTCTTCATGTTTATATCCCCTGAGCCTAGAACACAGCCTCCCATATGGTAGGTACTCAACATAGATTGATCACTGAGTATAGATCCCAGCTATGTTCTCATATTTGTATAAGCTAGAAGGATCTGGAGTTACAAGCTGTACTTCTTCCAAAGGGCCAAGTAGGTACCTCAAGCAAAGGCTGGAGTGCTGTGACGATGGACAGCTTCCTCTCGCTCGGTCTCCTGGTCCAGATCAGTGATGTTCTGGTCAGTGCTGGTCAGAGGGTGCCTGAGTAAATGGGCTCAGTTGTGGGCCGTGTAGAAGCTGGGATCCCTCCTGCAGAGCATCAGTGTGGCTTGTATGGCCTTTGGCCAAACCAGACCCAAGACTTCTTACTGCATTTTAGAAAGGGTTTATTTAGGTTTGGATCTAATCTTCCTTACTTTCATGTCCTTGAGGTATTTTCTTCTGTGTTATCTTACCTCAGCTGGCAGTGAGTATCTAGTTCAGGTGTGTCATCAGAAACCTCAGAAGAGGCCATTTGTAAACCAGCTAGAGCTCAGTCTGAATGGATGAAAGGGGAGGCATTAGAAGCAACATGGGAGGGAGCACTTAGATGGCTCAGTCAGTTAAGCATCCGACTCATGATTTCAGCTCAGGTCTTGATCTCAGGGTTGTGAATTCAAGTCTTACATTGGGCTCCACACTGGCCATGGAGCCTACTTTTTTTTAAAAAAAAAAAAAAAGGAAGAAGGAACAATATGAGAGAGATTGAAAAATTACTTATTGGAGGTGAAAAAAATAGTACAAACTCAGAAGGGTGGAAATGAGATGCTCAGAAATAAAATGCATTAATGCGGGATCCCTGGGTGGCGCAGCGGTTTGGCGCCTGCCTTTGGCTCAGGGCGCGATCCTGGAGACCCGGGATCGAGTCCCACGTCGGGCTCCCGGTGCATGGAGCCTGCTTCTCCCTCTGCCTGTGTCTCTGCCTCTCTCTCTCTGTGTGTGACTATCATAAATAATAAATAAAAATTAAAAAAAAAAAATCACATTTTAAAAAAAAAAAAATGCATTAATGCATTCACTGATTTTATCTTAATTTAGCTTGAATTCAGGATTCTAAATACTCTTTACTCAGACTCACCTCTGGTAGAGTTGCTACCTGGGTAACTGGATGAAACACTGGGGTCAAGATGACCCCACACTGCATCTGGCATCTGTGGGCAAGATGGCAACGTGGGGCCTGTGCCGAGGTTCGGATCTGTCGAGCACTGAGCACTTTGCTTGTGTTCTTTAACCCTCACAGTAAGATGTGTGGGGATAAGGCTGTGCTCTTCCACGGGTGGGGTAGCGAGGCTAGGGGGTCAGGGAGCTGTCAGGGGAGAGGGATGATGGAGGGCAGGCACGGTGTGTGTGCTTGCTTGCTTATCACCATTACAGCATATCATACCCAGAGGCTGCTGTGAGTTCTGTCTTTGACCTGGATGCATGATCAGGACACAGGTTAGGATGATATCAACCAAATCTAAGGAGATAACATATAAGAAAAAAACACAGGCTTATACTTGGGGGAAAAAAAAAGCCCACCTTAACTGCAAATACAGGTTGGAGTAAACATAACTTCACAGTGGTACACATGAGATAATATGACTGATAGATTTGTAAGAAAAGCCGATGCTGATTAGGCCAATTAAACATCCTATATACCAGATCTAAGATACATTGAACAGATTGTAGGTGAGGCATTAAATGCATTTTCGGGGAATCAGGCTTAGACAAAAAACACAATTGGTTGAAAAACAGAGCTGTTAGGTGAGGTGGGAATAATGAAAGGACTTGGAGGTGTTTGATCTAGAATGTTTGGTTGAGAGGAGTAGAAAAACGAATTGAAAGGGTATTTCCAAGAATCACCTGTCCTGGAAGTGATTCTGGGAGACTGTCCTAGCGGCCCCCAAAAAGTTGGGGCCTTGACTGGCCCTTAAAGATAGGACACGCTGTTCAGGACACGTTGAGTGCCTGTCTCTGGTATGTTAGCACAAGCCAGAGGGGAAATTGGTGGAGGCTCTTAGGGTGTCAACTCCTTATGGCTCAGTTCACTTGGATATCTCCTCTGCTCTCCTGTCTCTTCCAGGGATCCACAAACGCTAAGGAACTGTCTTCCAGGGGAGTGAAAATCTGGGATGCCAATGGGTCTCGAGACTTTTTGGACAGCCTGGGATTCGCCAACCGAGAAGAAGGGGATTTAGGCCCAATTTATGGCTTTCAGTGGAGGCATTTTGGGGCAGAATACAAAGATAAGGATTCAGGTGAGAAAACAAAAACGAAGCCTGAGATTTCCTGAGTACCCATCACAGCGTGAGTTTGCCCCATCGTTTTGAGTGAAGTTGCGGGTGGTAAGAAGCCTGTGTCTGGGGAGTTGATGTATAACTTTGACCTCGTGAGAGGCTGTTTCAGATTCAGGTAGAAGTCAGATCACACTCTTGGTTGTTAGCATTTATTGGGTGCTTGGTACTTTCCGTACTGTGTTATATTAGCAGATAGCAACATAGTTGGATGGTTGGATGCCATGCTGGAGGATAAGGTAGGGGAAGTTCATCTAGGGAACATAAAGCCTCAGGATTGCCTTATGGTGGCTTGATCTCCCTTTTTAAGACTGCGCCACCCAGCACATTTTAGCTGGTGTCTGTGTGATAGCGGTTTTTAGATCACCCTCTTCTCCCTGCCCTCCTGGGTTGGAAGAAGATGAAACATCTTATTCCTGGACGTCTACCTTCCTTAGTCACTTTGCTCTGGTTCTTTTCTGTCCTGCCTATCCATAGGTTGCAAAAGCTAATGCTTAGCTTCCTCAGGGGGTGTGTGTCTATGTGTGTGTACACACATGCATAGGAAGTATTAGCTTGCTGGTTGGATAGTAACCATTGCTAATTTTAGCACCTCTAAATTTATGTAAGCACCACAACCAAAAGCCAGAACTGTACTATCACAGTGCATCTTTTTCTTAATCTTTATTACTTTTTCTGAAGCTGTGATCATGACAGGACTTTCTACCCACCCCCCCCAAAGTTAAGAACTACCGGACAGAACATAGTCTGACACCAGTAAGAGGAGGTTTAACCTTCACATGAAGCTTCACATGAAGCTCTGCACTTCTCAGATGTTGCAGCTTTCCAGTTCCATTTCAGAAGGAAGGCGAGGAATTAAAGTCCAGAGACCAGAAATTGGAGAAAAGTACAAGGTGGTGTGAGAGTTACAGAGGTTTCTTGATGTTTATAAATCAGGTGTTTTGCTGCTAGATTGTAATTTAGGTAGAAGTGTTGGGAGAAGAGGATCTGGAGCATAGAAAGGAGTTCACAGTAAGATCCAGTACTTTCCGTGGCAGCAGAGTGTGACAAGAATGGTTGCTGGGCATAGAGATTGTTCAGTGGGAACCCCTGGAAGAAACTGATTGCTGGGATTAGAGAAAGTTAGCAATGGGGGAGGGGTGGCACGATGACAGATTAAATATTTAAGGGACTCTTTCACAGAAAAGAAAATAGACTTTGTTATGGCTCTAGAGGATAACAGCCTTACCCTACAAGATCTGAGGAATTTGTAGAGTACATTAAATATCCTGTAGCATGGCCACAGAGGGTTGTGGTAGGACAGTGATAGATGGCCTCTAAAGCCATCTCACAAGATGCTGTGATTGACATATAGGTGTGTCTTCTCTTTTTTGACAATTCTACAGATTATTCAGGTCAAGGAGTCGACCAGCTGCAAAAAGTGATTGACACAATCAAAACCAACCCTGACGACAGAAGAATTATTCTGTGTGGTTGGAATCCAAAAGGTTGAAACCATTCCAGTTATTCTCTTATTTCCTAACTGTACCATTAGCACAAAGGGAAGCCATGTTGCCTTGCATGGAGGCCACTGCTAAGAGGCAGGACCCTGGGATCCACTCCCAGCCACATGGCTGGTGTGACGCTGGGCAAGTCCCACTTGGGCCCATTTTCAACTTCAGATGATGGAGCTGGGTGAAGATGATCTTAATGTGTGTATTTATACTTGTTTTACTCGGGGGGGGGGGGCTTTAAATTACCTATAAAAAATATACCTAGGATTTTAAATACAGTTTGAACTGGGGCAGGTGAAGTTTCATATCTCCTCCATCTGGCTCTTAACCTTTTAACGTTATATTGTAAAATTAAACTCTACCAAGGTGTAATAAGTATTGGCCAGAGTGGAAGGTTTGCTTTAGGTTTGAATAGAGGAGGGTGTGCCAGTTTCCTGTGGCCCCTGGAAATGAATTCATTTCTCCCATACTGTAGTTTGGTGCCATGAAGGTGGCACAAATAATTTGAGCTTGGATGATTGTTGCTTTAATTGTAAACATTATCTGCAGGAGTCTTCTGTTGATGGATGGGTCACTGTAGGCATTATGCCATCCTCAGGATTGGAATGGGTGCTCTTGACATGGAGAGGGAGGTGTGGGTCATGGGGCAGTGGCCCAGGGGCTATTTCTCTTGATCTCCCCTGTATGACTTTGCTTCTGTTTCTCTCCTGTTTTAATTTGTGGGTAGCTGCATTCCTTAAAACCACGCATGCCTCATTTTCCTTTGTGCTGGTTCCTCAGATCTTCCTCTGATGGCCCTACCTCCGTGCCATGCCCTCTGCCAGTTCTATGTGGTGAACGGTGAGCTGTCCTGCCAGCTATACCAGAGGTCAGGAGACATGGGGCTGGGCGTGCCCTTCAACATCGCCAGCTACTCCCTGCTCACCTACATGATCGCACACATCACAGGCCTGAAGGTGGGCTGCTCTCAGGAAAGAACGGCTGCTGTCAGCCGAAAGCGCTGAGCGCTTAGATTATTTAATGTGGAAAGACTGATTGCAGAGAAGTCAGTGTCTAGTTTTAAAATGTGACGTTAGAAATCTAGTTGGTCACCTGGCAAGCTTCCAGGAAGCTATCCTGTCTTTGTGGTTTGTATAACAAACAGGTTTAGATAGGTTATTTATAACACAAGACAACTTTTGTGAATATCAGCTTTTCTCAAAAGCTACACTGGTGAAATTATTTTCTGAAAAGCCTTGGAATGTCTGCATAGTCTACATAATGTGCTTTTTATTTTACATTAAAAGATTTTATTTCTTTATTCATGAGAGACACAGAAAGAGGCAGAGACATAGAGGGAGAAGCAGGCTCCATGCAGGGAGCCTGATGCGGGATTCCATCCTAGGACCCCAAGATCATGACCTGAGCCAAAGGCAGACGCTCAACCGCTGAGCCACCCAGGCGCCCCCATAATGTGCTTTTAAATGATGTGTCTTAAATTGAAACTAAAACATTTACCATTTTGCTTATTCTGGTGGGATCTAGCCAGGTGACTTCATACATACTTTGGGAGACGCGCATATTTACCTGAATCACATTGAGCCGCTGAAAATACAGGTAAGACTGTTATTTGTCACTATGGAGTTTGGTACCTTCTCTTGATAAAAGGCTCCCTTATAGAACATCCCTTGTGTAACAGACTGCTCTGTGCTGGGGCAGAAATAAGATGCCCTGCTCCGGCTGCAGGGCTTCAGCTTAGGGGTGTGTGGTGGGCAGGTGGGCAGGGACAAGGCAGACACATCTCAGGAACCACAGGCACTTAATGTGACAGTGCCCTGAGATACAAGAGACTACTGTGAGACAGAAAGAAAGAGCCCGTAGTTAGACCAGTGGGTGTGGGACCTTCCCAAGGTAGCATCTTAACTTATTTTTACTTGGAGAATTTAAATGGTGATGTTTTCCCTTTATTATGTTAAATGCCATACACAGGTATTAACTTTCAAAAGTTTGTCCAAATCCCAAGTTAACAGCAGCCAACAAATGATTTGAAGTGGCAATTAAAATGTGTCTAATGCTTAATGAGTCCCCAGAAAAAAAAAAAAAAAAACTGAACCGAACCCTTTGAGCCCCTTCCAGATGAGATCCAGGTTTTGAAAGTTCCTCCTTTGTGTGGAGCTTGGCTGCTTTTGTGTAGAGGGTTACTTCAGGGTTTACCCAGTTGCTTCTCTGGCTGTCTGCTCCAGAGATGCTGGACGGAGTAATGTGAGGTTGGAACCCATGTCCACATCCTCCTTGCCGCTATCTGTTCACGCCAGGAACCCTGGCTTGCATCCCTCTCTGTTGTCAACAGATGTCATCTTCCATCACCCTCTTTGTCAGGGACAGTTGAGATAGGGATTATGGGACTCAAATAACCATACTTGAGTGCCTAATAGGAGTCACAGATATGAAAGTAAAGACTGTGTCCCATCCTTAATACGTTTGCCAAGAGCAGTCAGTTATAAGATGAGCCACTAGGCTCCTCAGCTGGTGTGCTACCACCCAGACATCCTTCATTCTCTACATGTGGGAAAGAAATCAGTTGGTTACATTCCAGAAGTGTTCCATAAGCAGGGGCAGGTGTCTGCACTATTACATTCCAGTGAAATAATATTTTGTTGATAAAATACTATGTACCTGTTTCACAAGGAGCAGAATTAAAGCAGATTGTATGGATAATGGCAAAAATAATGGTCTCCTATTGTTTTTAGCTGCAGCGAGAACCAAGGCCTTTCCCAAAGCTTAGAATCCTTCGAAGAGTTGAGACAATTGATGACTTCAAGGCTGAAGACTTTCAGATCGAGGGGTACAATCCTCACCCAACTATTAAAATGGAAATGGCTGTGTAAAGTGCTTTTAAAAGAGGTGATATTCAGTCTGTAGGGGTTGACTGAATGCCCAGGCTTTCACTGTTTGCCCTAGAGGGAGGAGGAGGAACTAGGTAAAAAATCTCTCGGTGACCAGCAGCTATTATTCATTAACTTGTAAGATGTTGCCACTGGCAAAAAAGCTTTGAGTTTGGTTGACTCACTAAGGTGTGAAAGTGCCGAGTTTGGGAATAAAGTTAGGAAAGTGAACACTGAAATACACTTAAAACATGTACATGCATTTCAATCCGTTTTTATGAAGGTCTGCGAATTTCAAGAATTACACATCAGCTGTTCACCCCAAATTTGAGCAAGCTGAGTAACACCAGCATTCTTAATGTACAGTTGTGGCTATGAACATTTAAAGTTATTTGCTTTATATATTGCTGTAATAAATGTGTGTATTGCATTTGTGTTCTGCATTCATCTTTTTAAATTTTTTATTCTATATTGCCATTCTGCTCACTTCCTACCCTAAATAGATTTAACTGAACCCTCCTAAATAAACCTATGCTCTACTCATTTGGATACTGCTCAGAGGTTTAGTTTTTTTTTTTTTTTTTAATTTTTATTTATTTATGATAGTCACATAGAATGAGAGAGAGAGAAGCAGAGACACAGGCAGAGGGAGAAGCAGGCTCCATGCACTGGGAGCCCGACGTGGGATTCGATCCCGGGTCTCCAGGATCGCGCCCTGGGCCAAAGGCAGGCGCCAAACCGCTGCGCCACCCAGGGATCCCAGTTGTTTTTTTTTTTTAAAGGTATTTTTTTATTTATTCATGAGAGATACAGAGACCAAGGCAGAGGGAGAAGCAGGGAGCCCCGAAGTGGGTCTCGATCCTGAGACACTGAGATGGCAGCCGCTCAACTGCTGAGCCACCCAGGTGTCCCAAGGTTTAGTATGTTTTTTAAATGCTAAGTATTTTGCCCTATATTTTTTCTGTGGTTCATCTAATTCTGGCTGCATTTATCATTAGCACATGATGATTATTTAGGATAAAGGTTTATTTAAAGATAATGGGAAAATAATGGATGAAATGCCATTTTCCTGCCCATTCCCGCTGCCATGGTTTCAGTATGGTATGAATCCTCTACTAACACACTTAGCCCTGGAGTAGTTTAGCCTTTCTCTTGCTCAGTCTAATCCTGTGAAAACCTTTTACCTTTGTTACACACCAACTACCCCATGGTACTGCAGAACTATTTTTACTATGCTAATTTTTGACAAGTGTTAGAATAAGGCATTGTTCCAATAATTGTGCAAGCTGCTGCTTATTTTCAAAGTACAGTTTAATGTCTAGGTACCAGCACTGGATAGAAATTTTGTTAACATCTTTCTAGACTTTGAATTCAATCTAAATTTGTTCAAGGATTAATTAGGAGAATATGTGTTTATTTGCTAAAAGAATCAAGGAATGACAACTGAGCTGATTTCTGAGGTTACGAGGACTTTTAGATGAACTTGTTTTGATTGCTAGGATGATCCTTTCCCTTGTTTTTACAAAAGCATACCCAAAAAGTTTTTTAAGTTTTCACTTAGAAAAGAGTGTTAGGGCTGAACATTTAATTCTCTTGAGCAGCAAGGAGTTTCTTCCAGACTTCACCATCTGGATATTGGTGTTTCTTCACAGACTCCTCCTTCATTTCTGTTGAATAACCAGCATCCTATCAAACAAAAAGTTGAGTCATGTCAATAACCACCTGGAACAAAACTCTGCTGCTCGTAGGAAGTTTTCAGATTGTTTGAAATGGAGAAGGATACACTTTACTGGCTACATCTCAGTATTAAATTAATCATACTTCCTTTGACAATTCAACCTCTGTCAGTGAAAATGACATCATGTCTTGGACATGATGAAGATAAATGGTCCAGATAACATCTGCAGTTAAGTGTTTCAGTTCAGTAACATGCTAGATGGTGTCAAGTTTTGTTTTTGTTGTTTGGGTTTTTTCGGGGGCGGGGGGCTTGCACAAGAAGTATACATTTTAATGCCTCCGCTGGTGTTGGGGAGAAAGGCTGGCATTAGAGAATCCTTTTCAGGGCAATTTCACCCTCGACCCCTGACCTTCAGGCCTTGGTTATTTGATATTGCTGTAATTTCTGATATTGCTGATATTCTGTAATTTCTAGATACTGAAAATTAGGAGATAGCTTTGCACTCTAGTGTCCAACCTACAAGAACAAATATACAGGGGCTGGCCCCTGGCCAAACTCACCTTAGGAGGCATATAGGATGCCTTCTTGATTATCACAGGATACCTGAAATGTTCATGCAGGTGATCGACATACTCACACATCCTAGGAGGAAGGACTTGGATTAGGGCAATAATGTCCCGTTAGATCATTGGTGTGGCACTGGGACGAGCAACACTAAAGAAAGGGCAGACTTCATCAGGCATGTGTTTCTATGCAAATCTTTCAACCTCTGCAGATTCTTTCCCTCTGTAAAATAAAGCACTGTGAGGGGTCCAACGAAGTCTTGTGGGGGTAGGGGACCAAAAAGTTCTCTTATAACCCTACAGATTGTGCCTGACTTACCATGGTTTGACTTAAGATGTTTCGACTTCACAATGAAGCAAAAGCCGTATGCATTCAGTAGAACCGTACTTCAAATTTGGAATTTGGATCTTTTCCCAGCTCATCATGATAGGCAAGCCGATCCTCCCTCTGATACTGGGCTGTGGCAGCAATCCCATCAACCCACCAGCGTGAGGGTCGGCAGCGGATGGACTCAAGCGACTGTCTGAGCCACAGCACCGTTCTGTCTCACACTCTCAGTATCCAGCAAATTACATGAGCTGTTCAACATTTTATTTATGTCAGATGATTCTGCCCAGACACAGGCTAATACGGGTGTTCTTTTTTTCTCTTTTTAAAGATTTTATTTATTCATGAGAGAGAGGCAGAGACAGGCAGAGGGAGAAGCAGGCTCCATGCAGGGAGCTCGATGTGGGACTCGATCCCAGGACTCCAGGATTACGCCCTGGGCTGAAGGCAGGTGCTAAACCATCAAGCCACCCAAGGATCCCCTAATAACAGATGTTCTGAGTATGTTTAAGGTGGGCTAGGCTAAGCTATGATGTTCAATAGGTGAGGTGCATTAAACACATTTTAAGGGATGCCTGGGTGGCTCAGGGATTGAGCATCTGCCTTTGGCTCGGGGCGTGACACTGGGATCCAGAATCGAGTCCTGCATCAGGCTCCCTGCATGGAGCCTGCTTCTCCCTCTGCCTTTGTCTGCCCCTCTCTGTGTGTCTCTCATGAATAAATAAAATCTTTAAAAAGTCAAAAAAATAAACACATTTTAAAATATTTTCTCAATATATTAGTATTTATCGATGTTGGGATCAATATATTACTATTTTAATATATTATTGTGGGTTTATTGGGATGTTAAGCTATCTTAAGCCAAGGGAGATCTGTAAAGGTTTTGTGACCCCAAAGGCATCAATTTAGACTCTCAATATCTGGGATTCTTTGGGTGCCTTTAGCCAAAACTTAGGTGAACAGATTAAAATCACTAAGTGAGATCCCATCCAGCTACACACATGATTTAGAAAAAGCACAGGTTTTACTATCAGTCCAATCTGTTCAAATTTGGGGTCAGCTACCTTCTAGTTTTGTGAATTGGGGCAAGTGACCTAACTCCAATACCACACTTTGGTCATCAGTTCATGAACAGCGAGGACAGGCCACCAACGTGCCCGGTGCTGGTAACTCACAAAGGAACTGGCAAGACTGGGCCATGTGGTTTCAGTGAACACAGATACTAAGTTACTGACTAGGATATGCGTTATGTATAATCTATAAAGGACAGGCTACAGAAGAGCCAGCCCCATGGGAGAGGACATTCTGGCCCTAAAGAATGTGCAGGGACTGGGTGCTCCAGGCACAGAGCAGAGGTGCTCCGCTCACACGGTAGCATTCCCGAGCAGAGCAGTGGCATGAGGCACCCTCGCCCACTTGAGGGTGGTCACAGCACACCATGCCCTGGGTTTGCCCCTTTCTCAGCCCTCAAGACTTGCAGGACCTTGCAAGGTTGGACTGAACCTCCCCTTGGTCCCACCTTCAGGACTGAAGTGAGAAGGAGCAACAGCAGAATAACCCTGGAATGTTCACTTTTTATCATACATAATATTTCTGAAATAAAAGGCAGCATCTATGTACTCAGCCTCCAACTTCAGAGAGAAACCATTACCTTATCACCGAGGCCCCCTACCAACCCTTACAGGTCCCATTTCTTTCCCATGGTCCCATATTTGGTATTTACTATTCCCATGCATGTATTAGTGCCTCCACCATATAAAGATCACGGCCAGTGATCTTTCTGTGATACCACATTTAATTCTAGGAGGAAAGAAATGTGTAATTAAGCTGTATGTGGGGGTGTCCGGGTGGCTGAGTCGGTTAAGCAGCCAGCTCTTGATTTCAGCTCACCTCATGATCTCAGGGTCCTGGGGCCAAGCCCCACGTCCAGCTGGCTCTCGCTCACTCTCTCTCAATCTCTCCCCCTCTGCCCCTCCCCCTGCTCGCTCACTGTCTCTGAAATAAGTCAATCCTTAAAATAACAAGATAAAAATAAAGCCGTATGTGTGCAGATAACTGGAAGACTGTCTTAGAGTTCACCTGAGACACGTTGAGAAACAAGGTGGAACTAGATGCGAGCAGATTATAAAAGACTCCAGCGCTGGTACCAGGACATTGGACAGAAGCAGAGAATATATGTATGATGAAAGCAAGGCTTTAAAAAGGAAAGAGTTCTGGGGGCTCAGTCAGTTAAGAGGCCGACTCTTGATCTCAGCTCAGGTCTTGATCTCAGGATCGTGAGTTCAAACCCTGCACTGGGCTCCATGCTGGGTGTGGAGTCTACTTAAAAAAAGGAGTTCTGGTTTCCAAGGGTTCCTCCGTCCCACCCACCCACCATGTACTTAGAAGACAAAGGTGGCTCCCAAAAACCCGCGCCTCAAAGTTCTATTCACTGCTGGGGCACAGTGTAACTGCTCCATATGAGAAAGGGGAAGCAAAACCAGCTCGGCCTCTGAGTTCTAGGACATGGCAAAGGACAGAGCTCTCGGGTCTCGAGAGCAGAGATGCAGAAGGTCTGGGTGGACTGCAGGACACTCCTGAAGTCAACTCCACATTACCTGTTCTGAAGGCTTGCAGAAACGGATATGAAGTCAAATATAATCAGGTGCTGAACCAGCTCACACAGGCCAACGCCACCAGCATGGGGGCAAACAGGAACTACAAGAAAGCCAGATTTGTACTTAATGCCAAGCAGGGTGGGGGTGGGCGGATGAAAAGAAACCTGCGGGTTTTCTCATTGTCTGCAGGTGATTAGATCATTCTTTATTATTCAGGGATGAAGTTCCAGGACCAAAATCATCAAAGTTTCCCTGATTAGGCTGAAAAGAGGGTCCCCACCAGCAGGCGTGCGGTGGGCGGGACGTGGAGCTTTGGTTTGGTGAGCAGCCCTCACTTTCAAATTTTTTGGCCATCAGCAACACTGAGAGGTTTTCATTGACACTTCCCAGCCTGCAGCTGTCAATCTGGAGAAACTGCAGGGCTTTTGCTTGTAGGAGTTGCTTAAATATCACTCTATTGTGGCACTGGAAACAGAAGTAAAATAAAACCAACAGAAGAGTCAGCTTTGGCTTTCAGGGCCTGCAAACCTGGCAGTGCGCCAATGCCAAGGCACTCAGCACGGGCCTTCAGGAAGCCAGGAGTCTGTCTATTCTTTGTTCTCACCTGGCACGAAGCAAGTCCTGACAGTACTGACCTTACTGCTCCCCGCTTCATCAATCTGCTAGTGGCGGGGTGTGAGTCACACCAAAGTCACGCCGGCCTGACATCTATTAAGGAATAACCGTTAGAGCGGCTGGCAAGTGGGAGGCAAAGCGGAGCATCAGGAAGAAATACGGCAACGGCGGATGAGCAGGTGGCTCAGATGCCAGAAAGCCACGGCTAAACAGCATTGCTCCTTTTGCTGGGAGAACCGAGAATCTGTTCCTTCACACTGCTCTGCTCGTGGGTGGACTGCCGCAGGTTTTGGCAGGCGTTGGGACTTCGTTTATAAGCACAAAGAGTGAACGCAGTAATGTTTATTCAATTTGGAAGCTGGCTTTCCTAAAACCATTCAGTGCATCTTATGCCCTTGCAGGAGCAACTTTATTTATTAAAGATTATTTATTTGAGAGAGAGAAAGAGAGAGAGAGAGAGAATGCAGGGGAAGAGGCAGAGGGAGAGAATCTTCAAGCAGACTCCCTGCTGAGCGCAAAGCCCAATGTGGGGCTTGATCCAGGGACCCTGAGATCATGACCTGAGCCGAAGTCAGACACTCAACCAGCCCAACCACCCAGGCGCCCCTGCAGAAGCAGCTTTAAATTGCTGCCTTGTAAATTTTAATTAGATACCTTGACAAAGATTAATGGCCTTACATCATATAAATCGTAGCAAAAAAATATAAACTGGGGATCCCTGGGTGGCGCAGCGGTTTGGCGCCTGCCTTCGGCCCAGGGCACGATCCTGCAGACCCGGGATCGAATCCCACATTGGGCTCCCGGTGCATGGAGCCTGCTTCTCCCTCTGCCTGTGTCTCTGCCTCTCTCTCTCTCTCTCTCTCTCTCTCTCTCTCTCTCTATCATAAGTAAATTTAAAAAAAAAAGTTTAAAAAAATATAAACTTTTGACTGTATCTGACTCCAGGCTCTAATGATGTGCAGTAAAACATCCCAAGTTTGGAGATGAAAACTTCCCAACCCAAAGTGGCCCCGGTGACAGGGCTTAATGTACACTGGTGTCCTCAGTGGGTGGCCATGTGCACCGACCCCAAGGAGATGACACTTACCTGTTCTCCTGTGGCAACACCAATTCCTAACGGGGCCAATGCCTATAAAATATAAAGCAACCTGGTGTTATTTTCCTAAGTCTTTGAACTGAAGCTCTCAATGTTTAAAAATATTTACAGTGTTTAATTACTGAGAGCTGAAGAAGGAAACGTCCCTGTGGCGGGGCTGTGGGGCGTGTAAGGAATGACAGAAGGTCGGCAAGGGGCTGGGTGTGTCTGCCCGTGAGAAGGCCAGGACCTGTCCAGGCGCTGCCATTATGTCCTTCCTGGCCGTTCTTCTGCAGATTCTCCCCACCGCCCCCCTTCGGTGGTCCTTCTAGAACAATCTCCCTTCAAGCTCAGTGAGTGGCCTTAGATTCACTTTACAGGTCCGGCTGAGTTCACTCCTACAGGTGAAATCCTCACCTGGAGAATGCTGGAGTCTACCTGACACAGCACAGTTCTCTCTGTTTTCCCACCTCACCCCCTCCACCTAGGCTGGGGCTCTTCCCTTCCCGGCCCCACTGGGGATGCCACAGGCCCCTTCCTCAAGCACCTTCGGTTTCTGCCCAGCTTATCTCCCCATGTTTAGGGAGTAATAACAATGGCACCAACAGCTAACACCATCTGAGCTCTTACTGCCTGTCTGCTGGGGTTTGAAACCCTGACTGAATGACTCCCCGTCACAGCCCATCGGGATAGGGGCCACCATCGTCCCCATTTCACAGGTGAGAAACAGACGCAGGGCAAGTAAGCAGAGCTACAAAGGGTACAAAGCTACAAAGCTGTAGAACTGGGGATAGAACCCAGGCCAACACCATCGCCAGGGGAAGCATCTGAACCACTAGATAGGAAAACTTCCCTCTAGAAAAATCTTTAATTTGGGAGCCAGTTGTCCCCGCCCCTGCTACCTGTCCTGCCTCTATGTGTGGACGGAGGTGAGTCATGGATCACCCAGAGCTGTGGCCTCCTTGTCCCCAGATCAGGAGTTAAAGTGGATGGTCCCTGGGGCACCTTTTAGTTTCCTGGTATATGCTTCTTAGAAACCTCTAATTTAAATGAGTTCTCTATCTCAAAAAACCAGAGTGGGGAATACCAGCCATTTGCCTTACTCACTCTACCATTTTAGAGCATATGTTTCTGACACTAAATAGATATCAACTTTTATTTCTTCCTTTTAAATATTTCCTGAGGGCAGCCCTGGGTGGCCCAGTGGTTTAGCGCCGCCTTCAGCCCGGAGTGTGATCCTGGAGTCCGGGGATCGAGTCCCACATCAGACTCCCTGCATGGAGCCTGCTTCTCCCTCTGCCTGTGTCTCTCCCTCTCTCTGTGTGTGTCTCTCATGAATAAATAAATAAAATCTTTTAAAAAAATAAAAAATAAATAGTTCCTGAACCTTCTATCGTCGGGCTGCCCTCTCCCTCCCTGCCCACTCTCCGAGATCACTGGGAAAGCCTAGCTCTGCTTTCTGCCCGTACCACACTCCCCTGTTCTCCATCGCAATCCATCCGGCATGTTTTTTCCAGTCAAATCTTTAATCCCATCCTCTCCTTCAGAACAGTACAGTGGCTCACAGTGTTGGGCTGCGTCTTCTGCACAGATGGACTCATCCTCAGTCCCAGGGACCCGTGCTTCCCACAACCCCCCACGTGTACCTCAGCTGTGCTGGGTATCCCCACGGCCCCGCCTGTGCCTGCTGTCTCTGCAGCTTCCCCCTCCCCCGCCCCGGTCTGTCTGTGCCCACTTCATGCAATGACTGGATGGCCATCTCCACGGGCACAAAACCTCAGAGGGCTGAAGCCTGGACGAGCTTCCAAGGAGACTCGTCAGGTGGGGGTGGAGGGCAGGTGCCGGTCCTTGCTGTGTGGGCAAGCGGGCAGCACTAGGGCATGGCGACCCAGAAGAACCCCAAGGTGAAAGTCTTTGTCAAACTATGGCCTCTCACCAGATTCTCATTTCAGAACGACTCCTCAGAAGCTTTCAGGTCTGTTTAAGCCAACAGTCACCCCGACCTTGGTGCAACTCTGCTCAGGACCAGCTGTTGCCTTACCTCCCGAGGGCGCTCCACCGTCCTGGCCCACACCTGTGTCTCCCTTCAGTGACCTTCCTTCTACTCTCTCAGGACTCAGGCCCCACCCAGCATGCCACCTATCTAGGATTCACATGTCTTCCTTTCTTTGCAGCGAGGCTGTGACGTGGGAGGAACGGAGGGCATCCCTCAAACACAGGCTTCTGCGCAGGGCCCGACATCAGGAGCTCCTATGTTCATGGACTGAAAGGAATGGAGCAGGATGGCCCCAGTAGGACCCACAGCTTCACACAGGGCACACCAAGGTGTCCCTCCCAGAACTTGGAACTGACTGTCCTCAGAGTGATCATTTTCAGAGTAGGGGAGAATATAGCAATGCAGAGTCAGCTCAGGGGGATCGTCTGCTCCCAGGCAGGCAGGAGTGGACTATAAGGCCAGCGAAGCTACGTAGGGGTGAATGCTTCCCCGGGAAGGGGTGACGCTTAAGACTCAGCGCGCCCAGTGCCACGGGCAGGCACATCCGCGCTCTGTGGATGGATGCTTGGGGCCTCCTTGGACGACATGGTCGCATATTCACATCAACAACCTGCCCTGATTTCTCGCTTATCCAAAAGCCTTTGGTTTAATGTGGCTCCTCAGGGATCTTGCTCTGGTCTGAGGATACAAAAATCTAGTGCTCCCAGAAATTGGGAGTTCTCTTTATAAATTTATTACCTGGCATTCTGGCTTTATATACATCAGCGCCAGATACCTGGCTAAAGGGAGACGCTTCCTGAAAAAGGATGTTCCTCAGATATTCTGATGTATCTGGGTCTCCCTAAACCCGACAGGTAGGGAACCTGGGTGGATCTGTGATCTGTGCGGGAAGTGCCCCGGTGTGAGGGCTCTAGGCAGCCTTCTCTTGGGGCGGCCTGACCTTGGCCTTAGCGAAGCGAATCTCGTCTTTTGGGTCAACCAGAGGAATCTACACTTTTCATTCTGGGTGAATAAAATATTTTAATATCAGTCAGATTTCTATAGTTACAAAGTATGGAGCCATGTCTATTAATCTTTGGATTGCTGGCAGCCTTTCAACTCTTAGCAATATACTATCTCTAAAATAAATAGAAATGTTAAAAGAAATAAGCAAAAGAATTTTAGGATCTGTCATGGCCACTTCAGAAAACCAACCAACAACAACAAAAATTATCTATCTACCTAACTATCTCAGTAGTGTCAGGGGCAAGAGCAGTTTTTCTACCTTGGAAATGGTGGCATGTCCCAGAATGTCATCAGGGGAGGTGGGCTCCTCAATCCACAGTGGCTTGAACTCAGCCAGCTTTGACATCCACTTTACTGCCTCAGGCACATCCCAGCGCTGGTTGGCATCCATCATCTGCAAGAAGACAGAGACCCTTCACTGTGCGGTCTGCCTGCCTGGTGTTGACTTGTGACTATGGCTCTAAGCGAGGAAATGCTGTCACTTGGTGCCACTGACTACTGATAAGACTTCTGGAGGGAGCCTGACATTTCCTCCACGGAGGACCAGCATGCAGCCAGCACAAAGGTGGCCAAAGAGCAGCCACCAAGACTGGAACTGTGGCTCTTGGAGGAGATGCAAGTCACTCACAGAGCTACTGTGATGTCCTAAAGTGCCCTGGGCTAGACCCAGAAGTGCTCAATGGCCCTGGAGCTCTGGCCCAATCTTCACTTAGGTGGCACCCAATTACATTTGTCTTGCAGTATTCATTATTCTGGAAACTATTTTATCACATTCTGAATCATGCATCACCAATTCTGAATTTGATCACTGTTCATTTATCGACTACTGCTAACTATGAGTTTGGCACAATTATAAATAACCCAAACTCTACTATTAATGAAGCACCTACTTAACTGGCCATTTTATGGATTTTGTCCCCTTTAGTGTTTACAACAACTCTATGAAGCAGTTCATATTAACTCAGTTTACAGAAAAGAAAATTGACATGCAGAGCAGTTAAGGAATTGGTCAAGAACAGTAAGTCACGTAAATGACCTTTGAACTCCTAGGTCCCGGCTCCCTGGAAGCCAGGTAGACGCTAAGAAAGGGCCTCTCCATCCCTGACATTACCATGCTTACAGAAGACAGATATGGAGATGGACATGGTGGTGTGAGGTCCCTCAGGGGATACTATGAGGACCAGAGGACAATATATCTAGAATCAATCTGCATCACAAATTATTTGGATAACGATGGCCCCATTAGACAAAAGTTGCAGTAACTCGTGTATAAATAGTAGCAGTTCTGATCCTAACTCAATGACTCAACTTTTATTTTTGTTAACTTAAGAAATACACCTCCAAAAACTTCACAAAAACATTTCATTGTAACTTCATAAAAATATTTTACATGGAATAAGAAACATCTTATAAAAATATGTACTCAGGAATGCGTGATCCTTACATTTATCTCAGAAAAGTTTGGCATTTCTTCAACCTTGGCTCCCCGAGAGCAGCGTACGTGATGAACCAGGCAGGACATGTTTGTTAAGGGAAATCAAATAATGACATACCAGGACACCAAGGGGGGTCCTGTTTGCTCAGGTGTATCCGTGCTAGCAAGAAGGAACAGTCCCTAACCCAGATCTTACTTAAGAGTTCTGCAGAACGGAAAAATTTAAAACTATCAGCTCCCTCAGTTGCTTTTTGTTGTTGTTGTTTAAAGAGCTGGCCCACTGCAAGACCGCAGAGATATGCTTCCTCTCACATTCAGCTTAAAATTCCCAATGTGCTTTACTCCTTGCTTGAAATAAGCTCTATTCTGGCCCAGGACACAGGCTTCATACGAAGCTGCTCTTTCTCCACGGGAGGGGAGGACATTTACCAACGTGTTTTCAGGTCCAATCATGTTCCGGATGAGGCGGCACCTACGGACGTCATCCTGGAGATCAGCACCCACTTTTACCTTAAACCTAGAAAATAAATGTGGTCTGGTAGTAGGGTCTGTCCCCTGACGTGGCAAAGACATGCGGGTTCTCTGCAGAAGCGGCTGCCTCTGCTGGTAACGCACAGGTCATGTCTTCTAATAACCTCTTGCCCTCTTCCCGCTGGTCTCAGACAAGCCACTTGAAAATGACCCTGTTCCTGCACAGGGGCAACAAGGCTACATCACCCGCTGGCCCGAAGTCGGGGGACCAGGAGAGCAGTCAGATCTCTACCCACACTGAGTTTTTGCTGCGGCAGGCCGAGCAGTGAGGAGCAGGAAGCCACGTTCAGAACTAAGGCGAAGAGGGAGGCTGGGCAGAGGAGCCGGCCCGTCACATCCTGAATGTCTGTTTTTCTCTTTTTTTAAGGATTTTATTTATTTATCCATGAGAGACTTGGAGAGAGAGGCAGAGACACAGGCAGAGGGAGAAGCAGGCCCCACGCAGGGAGCCGGATGTGGGCCCCGAGTCCGGGCCCCCAGGATCACGCCCCGGGCTGAAGGCAGACGCCCAACCGCTGAGCACCCGGGCGCCACCACCTGCTGAAAGTCGAGTCTGACAGAACACCTCCACCTGGGATCCCGCGTGGCGCGGCGGTTTGGCGCCTGCCTTTGGCCCAGGGCGCGATCCTGGAGACTCGGGATCGAATCCCATATCGGGCTCCCGGTGCATGGAGCCTGCTTCTCCCTCTGCCTGTGTCTCTGCCTCTCTCTCTCAATCTGTGACTATCATAAATAAATAAAAATTAAAAAAAAAAAAAACAAAACACCTCCACCTGAGCAGCCCCTCGCGGCGGCTCCTCCTTACTCCACCCAGCGAGAGGCGGGCCTCGGGTGCGGCCAGGGCGGGAGGCTGGGCACTCACGTGACCCGGTCCCAGAATGAGACGCAGCAGAGGCCTCCCATACCTCATCACAGCTGGCCACTTACAGGGAGCCCCCTTCATCTGTTTTGATGCCCAAATATTCTCCAGAGCCGGGCCTCTGCTCCCTATGACCTCAGGCCTCGGGTCAGTCGTCAGGAGAGAGCGTGGCACGGCCTCACGGAGGCGACGGCACCACCGTAGGGGAGGCCAGCCTCCTGTCCCTCACTCAGGGATTGCTCGACACTCTCTGCTTTGCTCGATGCCCACAGAAGCCGTGCTCATTGCGTACACTCTGGCATCTGCTGCTTCTCTCCCCCCACTCAGCGCTAACGCACTAAAGACGCCGCTTCCCTCCCACATGGGAGCTTCGGTTCCCAGATGCCCGGCTTCTGTGCCAGGAGGCCTCCACCCTCACTCCTCAGCCTTCTGTGACTCACCGGCAACAGCTGTTCCCACCTTTCCTGGGCACATGGAGGGCAGGAAGGGACAGACTGACTGAGCACCTGTTATAAATCCCAGGTATTGCAACTTTGAGGAGAATCACGAGTTAGCATTATTCCCATTTTATGGAGAAAGAAAACGAGGTTTGCAGAGGTTGAGCACGTTGCCCATGATCATACAGCAAGTACTTGCAGAGGAAGAAGGGAAAAGCCAAGGTTGATTCCAAATCCATCACATCCCAAGCCTCTTTCCACTGCTTCATGTTGCCCTCTTCGAATTCTCGCTCCCCAGCTCTTTATTTAGTGGAGAAGTCAACAAGAATTCAGTGCCTCCCAAACTTGAACATCCATACAAATCACCCTGGAAATCCCATGGGATCTTGTTAAAAATGCAAATTCCCGAGCAGCAGGTCTGGGAAGAGGCTGCAGGGTGTGCATTTCTGACTAGCTCCCAGGAAATGCTGATGCTCCTGTTTCACAGGCCACACTTGAAGCGGCAGCAGGAGGTTGGAGGCCAGGCCGAGGGTCAGAGAGCCACTGCAGGTGAACTACCACAGGCAGGACATGGACTTTTCTTTTTTTTTTTAATTTATGCCACTGAGAGAGATTTATTCTTCCATGAAATAAAACTATAGCACTCTGAACTATTTAGAGCTGCAATTCCATCCAAGATTTATGTTAAGATTTTTCTCTTCATTCAAAAACAAGACTCCAAGAAAAAAAAAAACCTCAGGGGAAAATATTGAAAGCCCTCCAAAATAATTAATTTTGTTTACTTCTGGAAATAAAGGCAGATGCTACCACTTTACACTGACAGGTGCCACACCATGGGCTCATCCACACAGGCTCCTCCTTATACAACTCGTACTGCACTTAAAATGATTTGACACCGAGAGGCTCATGGGGACCACCACATCACGAGATGATGGTCCAACTGTGTCCTGGACTGTGGTAGGTTTGGGGGCCAATGACAATCACCATTTATCCAGAGGAAGACCCTCGGATGTCCAGGGGTCCATATTCACACAGGAGAGAGACAGGAGAGAAGAGCCAACAGTTGGTCTAGAGAGAACAGCATGGGGAGGACTGCCACTCGAGGAGAAGAGGAGGCACCTGGAGACGCCACAGAAAACTGGAACCAGTGACTGGAAGTTCTATGGAAGGGAAAGGTTTTAACACACTGTGCTCTTTCTTTCTTTCCTTTTTTTTTTTTAAAGATTTTTTTTTTAAATTTATTTATTCATGAGAGACAGAGAGAGAAAGAGGCAGAGACACAGGCCGAGGGAGAAGCAGGCTCCACGCAGGAAGCCTGATGTGGGACTCAATCTGGGGTCTCTAGGACCAGGCCCTGGGCTGAAGGGGGCGCTAAACCGCTGAGCCACCTGGGCTGCCCCACTGTGCTCTTTCTAATGCATGGAGCCCTCAATCCATGCAAAAGCACCTTACAAGTTAGGCTTGCTGCCTCTGCAGATTTTCAAGTGGAAGCTGAACCAATGCTTATTACTGACAGTAAAGAACAGATTTCTATGCTAGACTGATGCTTGAAAGTGACAATCTTCAAGGTCTGTTTCAGATCTGATGTTCTAGGATTCTAAATAGGATTCACATCTCATCTTTGGAGAAAGAGACTGGCCTACGTTGAAACCTCTCCCATGTGTCCCTACGTGTCAGCCTGTTCCTGGATGAATCCCTGGCCTCCTTGCTGCCTTTTGTTCCTGGCTCCTCTCCACTGCTAGCCTGTCATGTGGTCGATGGGAGAGTGAAATGCATCATCACACAAACAAGTTACCTGGTCCAGCCAGCCTTCAGTGCCTCTGTGCAGAGCTGTGGGGAAAGGAGCAGAGCCACCATCATACACCAGAAAGCTCTCTTTGGTCTTGTTTTTTTTTTTATGATTTTATTTATTTATTCATGAGCGACACAGAGATAGGCAGAGACATAGGCAGAGGGAGAAGGAGGCTCCCTGCGGGGAGCCCGATGTGGGACTCCATCCCAGGACCCTGGGATCATGACCTGAGCCAAAGGCAGACACTCAGCCACTGAGCCACCTGGGTGCCCCAACTCTCTTGGGTCTAATGAGTACCCCGCTTGTCTCTGATCTGGTTTCACGAACACTATGGCCGCAGCATGAACCAGATGAGCAACCTGGCATTGGTGAATTAAGAACCCAAATAGCTTAGCCAACAGAGCAT
This sequence comes from Nyctereutes procyonoides, assembly GCF_905146905.1. Taxonomy (NCBI): domain Eukaryota; kingdom Metazoa; phylum Chordata; class Mammalia; order Carnivora; family Canidae; genus Nyctereutes; species Nyctereutes procyonoides. Next base: position 40,507,462 of record NW_026575044.1, read on the forward strand.
AACTCTTTGTACTTGTAGGATGACATTCTTTCCTCATCTCTATGGGAACAATTTCTTTAATTGTTCAAACATTCCTAGAAGAGAAATGGAGCATTTATATCCCCTTCCTCAAAGCTAGGATATTCTGCGGCATCCACAGAACTTACTGGATGTAAGAAAAACAAACAGAAACCAGTCTTTCTCTCAGCTGTGAGTACAGCATGATGGGAAAGAGTCATAAATCAATCACACGCTGAACCCAGTGTGTGTGCCAGCCACTGGGCTGCGAGTATCACAAAACTCACAGCATTATTCTGAATCCCCCAAACCACCCACAAGATACGTATTATTTCCCCATTTCAGTGAGGAGACCGAGGCTCAGCATGGCTCAATGAACACTGCCCAATGTTACACTGCTGCCTCTGCCTGGAAATCAAATCCCAGGCTGTCACCTTCCAGAACCCGAGGTGGGACCTACTAGGTCACAGAGTCCCATACCCGCAATGTGAATGGCTTTACTTTGCTCCAGTATAAGTACTTTTGGAATAAGGCCTTGGATCCATAATGATTTAGAAAGGCTAACAAGAAAATTTCAGAAAATCAGGAATATCTTTGTCTCCAAAACCAGGTTTGAATGCCCACCTGCTTCAGCGTGTCATCCGAGTACCCCAGCCAGGCACACGATGTGGTGTAGGCAGGGTAGCCGTGCATCAGCATTTGCCCTTCTGTGGGAACACAGTGCTTGTCAACATTGTGTGCTTTCCAGGGACCTTCAGAATTACAACTGCCTTTAGGTAAGCTGCTGCCCCAGAGAATCCAGCCTCCTTCTGATCCCGCCTTTCCAGGGTGCCCAGCCCCAAGCCCAGCCTCTGGCCACATTCACGACCATGCAAATACCAAGGATGTCAAACTAGCGCAGGTCTTCCTATTTTGTCACATTTGGGAAGCTTCTTCATCCAGATGCAACCCTTTGTCAGAAGACCTGGCTGCTGGGCCCGGGGCATTGGGGAAGACAGTGTGAATGAACCCCAAGTGGACACAGACGCTCAAAAGGACAATGAGAGCAGAAACAATGAAGGAAATTTCCTCACCACCCACCTCTCTCTTTTTTGCCAACCTGACCTTTCTGCAGTATTTCTGGAAAAAAATAAGAAGTGTCATCACTTTTTTAGAAAACAAAGTGTGCTACTATGTTGTTTGTACATTGGCGTGTACCAGATAACTTTCAGTTCCATCATTTGAGTATGACTCACCATAGGCTTCCTCCTCAGTCAGGACGTCTGTGATGTATCTGAAATCGATGCAGGATAACAGCTTCCTGGGGTCCTGGCATCACGATGGCAGAGGGGAAAGGCCCAGAACAATTCACAAGCAGCTTATGATTTAAGGATGGGTTTACCTTTTCTGGGAAAGGGCCTTCACAATTTGCGTTAAATTGTTTGGTTCTGTCATTCCTTGGTGTAGAGCCCTTCAGAAGGTCAGTGCTGCCTTTCCAAGATGTCCTCAGGCCCTCGTGCTGTAACCCCACCCCACCCCCGCTGCCCCGTCCCTTCCCTTTCCTGACACCTAGGCTCTGGTCACCCTAACTAACCTGGCTGCTGGAGGACGGACCCGGCAGGAGGCAGGCACCCATGGCCCTCCGTGCATCACTGCTCCACACTCCGGGGCTGACCATGATCTGGGAGCAGCTCAGCAGGAGAGGCAAGAAGGCTGGCTGGTCTCAGAGCCAGGCCCTCCAGGGTCAACCCCGTGCCCACCGCTTATTAGCAGCCTGACTGTGGGCCATTTCCTCTGTTACATTGGGACAATTCGCCGACAGGAACAGAATGGATTCAACACGAGCAGCTCAGCACACGGCCTGGCCCCGGCCCATCAATGGCTGGCTGTTCTCACCCCACCTCTTCTTGCCCCTCGTCCATTGGTCTGGCCAGGCTGGCAGGGCTGACGTCCTCAGCTGGCCTCTGGCTGAGACCTCTCCTCATCCCAACCTAATGGTTGGGAAGCAACCGGTCGCTTCACTCCCACTCAGATTTTACTGTCACCAGTAGTACTCCACTGGTCTATTAAAAATCGTGAAAGCTTTTTCAGTGCTGAGATTCTAACTCTATCAAGACAACTGGCCCCTACTGAAACAGGAAATAGGATCCAAAAGAATGAAGGCATCTCTCTAGAGGCCCGCAAATCATTCAGTTTTGGAAGCTGCCTCTTACACACGTCTGAAAGGCTGACCTTGAGCCTAAAGATAACTCACGTCCTTCCCCTTTGGATGGGGCCCCCATGCCACCTGCATCCATGTCAGATGTTGTGACATCCTCCTGTTTTTACTTGCTCCGAGAGAAGAAGCAATGTTTGTCCACCTACAGCCTGCAAGACCATGGTGGTCTTTTGTGTTTCCTTAGTGGAATGCCGGATAATAACAGAGCCTTCATCTGTTGACTACCAGAATTTTAGCAACCACACAAGACATCACCCTGAGGCAGCTGATGCTCAAAGAGGTTAAGTGACATGCCCAAGGTCAACCTGCAAGCAAGTGGTGGAGCCCAGATTCAAAGCCAGGTCTGCCTAGGTCTGAACTTGCCTAGACTTTTTTCCTCTTCAGATGCCAGGTGCTCGACCAGGCCAGAAACATGCCAAGGATAAAGGAAACATTGAGGTGCATATCTTTAGCATTTGGCTCCTTCCCTTCCGGAATCAGACAGTGGAGACTACAACAGTCTGATCTGTCACTTTCTTTTAAATTCAAAGTGACCAGATGATATCTTAATAATATACTAATATAACAATTACATTATGTTATATTATTACATGTTAATAATAACCTCTTGCTTTTCAGGAAGCACTTTTATCAGTCGGTCTTCAAACAAATTCTTTAAGGTTCTCGGGAAGTAAGTAATGACTATCCCCTTTTCATAGTCAGGAAACAGAGGCTCAGGGAATTTGCACTATGCGTGAAAACTCCACAGAGTAGGAGGCAGGACCTAAACTCTGCTTCCCTTGGACCACTGTGTGAGCACAGTCAGCTGTTACTTCAAATATCAGAAAACAAATATTAGAATTTACTGGGTTTTTGCTTGATCATCATGACAGTGATCTAAAGACAATCCTGAATATATTTACTGATTATCAAAAGGCAAGTAATCCATGAAATCCATCTCCTTTACAACATTATTATAATTATTTAACATTATAATGTTAAAGAATTTACTTACCATGTCAACAAGCAACTTCCACAGAGGCTTGGAAAAAAAAAAAAAGAATTATAAAATGTGTGTAAAGTACTCATTTTTTTCCTGAAAGTAAATACAACCTCCTATTTCAAACACCTGCCCCTGGCCCACCTGCATGCCAGGGTCTCCAATGCTGCCTCCTAACCCATTTCTTTCTCAGCCCTTTAAAACCTACTCCTATAGTTTCCTAACTACTGCCAAGGAGAAAAAGAATCAAACACTTCTCTATATTTCTTTGGAGACCTTCTGTGTATGTCCTTTGTCTTCAGATGGCTGCTCACAGAGGAAGTGTTTATCCCTCTGCCACGTGTTGGATTATTCCACAGAGCCCCACAAGTGCTCCTTTGATGAGTTACCTTTCCCTCCTGCTTGGCCCACAGGTCCCACACAGCGTTGAGAATGGCTGCGGTAGCCAGATGCACAACACCTTTCTCAGGACCGATCTGGTTAGGAAGCAAAACACCAGAACTTCTTAGAAATGAAAGAGGTATTTAGGTCTCCTAGCCAGGGACACATTTCAAGAATTAGAAGGCATCAGTAAAAGCTCATGTAGAGGTTAAGTTTTTTTTTTTTTAATAGTTTCTAACCTATAGAAAAGTTGCAAGAACAGCAAAAAAGCTCTTGTATATTCCCCCCATATGTGCATATGTATATACATATACATACACACATATATAAATAGAATATATATAATATAAAATAAAATTTATTTTACTGAACCATTTAATTTGCAGATATATATGCTTTTTGGACCCTAAATACTTCTGGGTGTAAGTCCTAAAAACCAAAACATCCTCTCACATAACCATAATAGTACTATGATCAAATCTGGGGAAGATAAAATGATAGAATACTGTTGCTTAAAAGACAGTTCATAATCAAATTCTGCCAAATGTCTCAATAATGTACTTTATTAACATATTGTGTTCGGTTGTCCTCTTTAGTCTCTTTTTATGTGGAACAATTTTTATTTTTTTAAAAATGCTGTTGACATTTTTAAAGCACACAGGCTGGTTGGCTTTTAACAGTGTCTCAATTTGGGTTGATCTGGGGTTCCTTCATGATTGGGATTCAGGTCATACTTTTTGGCACAAATTCTCAGTAGGCAATAATATTTTGTTTTTTAGGGCTGTTATCTTTCAGCACTTAGATAAGTCAGTGTCCACTGGGCTGCTCTATTGGAGATTACCATTTTCCCTTTCTAAGTAAGGAGATTAATACTGTCCCCAAATGTGGGCATCCACTGGTGATTCTTGCCTTGATCAATTATGGCTACAATATTTGCAATACGGTGATTGTCTAACATTATCCTTCCTTTTACAGTACGTTTGTATTCTAAGGACAAGCTTTTCCTGGTTGCTTAAGACCTAAATGAACTCATGGATTCTTATGTTATTCAATGAGTTACAAGCCATTACTAACGTATTTATGTTGATTCTTAAATTGTCCCAGATTTGGCCTGTGGGAGCTTCTTCAAGGGAATGCCTTTATAAGCAAGTTCAACTTGCTTTGCAGAAAGTTCAAAATAAAATCCAAGGCAATATGGAAAGTGTCTTCCCTTGTGCCTTTCTCCATGCATGGACAAGAGACTGAGCAAAGGTAGCAAAAGATAGAGCTGATGTCAGGAGACAAGGGTAAGGTCCCGGGTATTGGACTGAGCTTACTGTGATAAAATCCTTTCCTCTAGAGCCTCACTCTTTTCATGCCTTAAACTTAGGGTTCAAAATATAGACCTATACATGTAAAAGTGCCCTGGTCTCCATCTTCTTAACTTTATTCTTATGTTTCTGGATTTAATAACTTCCTCCCCCAAATCCAGGACTATCCACATTATCTCTCCTCTAGAAAGGATGCCCGATCAGTACTTTATCTTCTAGAGGGTCTAGAACACTTCTTCTATTCAAGCAGTAGAGTGGAGAGGAGGTCCGTAAGGCTCCCAGGATCCAAATATGTCCAGATTCAAGTCTTACAGAAAGGAATCAATTAGCTCAAAACACTGTCTAAATGGTTGAAGCCCTAATTTATCTTAATACCATATTTTACCTTAAAATTGTAAGCCTGTTTCTGTTTTCACATTTGGTGCAAAGGACATCTTAGATCTTAGTAACATTACTTATAGAAGCATTTGTTAAAATAGGCCCCTTACCCATCTGAGCTGCCCATCACTTGTGAGCTGCCTGTAGAAGCCTCTGAAGTCGCCAACAATGTCACCGAGGTCCTTGTTAAGCACATGGTGGGCGAGGGCATTCACAGCACAGACAACTATTAAATAAAGATTCGATTCTTGCGTATGTTTTGGTATGAAGTCAATAAATTAAGACATGAAAACACCACAAACTAATGTGGGCATTTTATGAAAGAAACTTTAAACACAAAAGGTACGTGTTTTTAGAAACTGCCCCAGGGCACCCCCGTGGTTTAGCGGTTTAGCACCACCTTCAGCCCAGGGTGTGATACTGGAGTCCCGGGATCGAGTCCTGTGTCAGACTCCTTGTATGGGGCCTGCTTCTCCTTCTGCCTGTGTCTCTGCCTTTCTCTCTCTCTCTCTCTCTGTGGGTGTGTCTCTCATGAATAAATAAATAAAGTCTTTAAAAAATAAAAAATTAAAAAAATAAAAACTGCCCCAAATACATCTTCTGTGTTTGTCATAAGTAATATCATACATGTAGAAGATCTATTAATCCATATGCTGAGCTTCATTTCTGAGTAGAGCTAACACATTTTGTATGTTTGCCAGGTGAAAAACAGAGCCATAGATACTAAGGTTTAAATCATATTCCCAATCTATTTTCTTGTTCACTTTGTGAAGTGTCTGTACATTCGGTTTCAAAACCGAACCTTGCTAGTTCATTTTTCCTAAGGAATAAAAAGATTCTGACTTACCACCAAAAAAGGAAGTACCTTCTAATTATTGTCAAGTATAGAAAATATCTTGAATTCATAATATAATACGCTATTTTTTAAAAGATTTTATTTATTTATTCATGAGAGACACAGAGAGAGAGAGGCAGACACAGGCAGAGGGAGAAGCAGGCTCCATGCCGGAAGCTCGACTTGGGACTCCATCCTGGGTTTCCAGGGTCAGGCCCTGGGCCGAAGGCGACACTAAACCGCTGAGCCACCCAGGCTGACCTATAACACACTATTAAAGATGAATTTGCAATAAGCATAATACATGTAAAATGTTAAAGTACATAAAAATACTTTTCTTAAATATTACATTTCTTCTTATTGACTTATACTATGTTTTTATGAAGTAATTTGAAGGTTACATTTAATTTGGTTCAGCATGACAACTGATTTTTTTTTTTTTTGGTATTTTACTTAAAAAGGATTTATTGTTATTTTAGATGAAGAATAAGTAGCAAATTGAATGGGAAACAGCCTTCTACCATTTAGTCATTCCAGAAAACACTTAGTCTATACATAAATGGCCAAAATAATCAAATCAAGTCATCTACTTAGCCCCAAAGCATTTAATCTGTTATAAATTTTTTGAATAAACTTGTTGCTTGGTGTTGCCATTTCTGTAATATAACTCAGATCATTTCATAGGACAGAGGTGCAATTTTAACTATCTGCTAGATCCTAGGGAAAAGACTTTCGAACTATTAGAAACACGCTCTCAGGACATGTCTTGTCTCTGTGGAACAGCACTCAGATGATTGCACACTTGATCTCAAAAGTAGCATTAGGGCTGGACCAACTATTCCGTGTTCTCTAGGGCTTTTGTTTTTTTTTTTTTTTCTTTTTCTTTCTTTTTTTTAAGATTTATTTATTTATTTATTCATGATAGACATAGAGAGAGAGAGAGAGGCAGAGACACAGGCAGAGGGAGAAGCAGGCTCCATGCCGGGAGCCAGAGGAGGGACTTGATCCCGGGACTCCAGGATCACGCCCTGGGCCAAAGGCAGGTGCCAAACCACTGAGCCACCCAGGGATTCCCCTCTAGGGCTTTTGTTAATGGGATATAGAATCATTCCAGTTCAGACATGCATTCCCTAGAACTGTGAGAGGAGAGAATCCTCCTCATGCCTAAATGGCTGGTGCTCTTGGATTAAAGACCTCTGAAGAGTCTGTCAGCCACTCACAGAGAGCTACACCACTATCGAGATAAAATCTCCATCTCATTGATGAGATGGCTGCTAGAAATCACTGATGAAACACCCCTCCAGTTGGCCCCACAAATGTAAATGCATTTAACACAAGTTGAGGATGATGTCCTCTTTTACAGCTTCTAAGAGCTGCAGCACTAATATATTCATCTCTAGTATGCAGATGGTACTTGCTCAAAAGGAGGGTACTGCAAGAAGGTAACTAGACTTTGGTGCATTCGACAGAAATTTGGGTTGGTCGTGGTCATCCAATGGATGGGACAGTCTACTTCAGGTGTGCTTTGCTGCCATGGGTGGGAAATTCATCTGGAAAAAACTAGGCATTGAAGGCAGTATCTTGCTGACCAACTCCTTAGGACCCCCTGGCACAGGAGGAACTAGTCAGTAAAGTCTGTGGATGACCATGGTGGTCTGAGCCCAAGGGCTGCTGTGAACCCTTATAGCTGCTTTTTTTTTTTTTAATCTCTTTAGAAATTCTTCTTTCTTCATCTTTTTTCCCTCTGTTTTAGAAGAACAGGGGGAAAAAAAAAAAAAAACAGGGCAGCTTGGGTGGCTCAGCGGTCTAGCGCCACCTTCAGTCCAGGGTCTGATCCTGGAGACCCAGGATCGAGTCTCACGTTGGGCTCCCTGCATGGAGCCTACTTCTCCCTCTGTCTCTCTCTCTCTCTCTCTCTCTCTGTTTCTCATGAATAAATAAATAAAATCTTAAAAAACTATATTGTTTTATTCTATACATTAAAAAAATAACTGTAACCCTCCCTCCCTCTCACGCACACATACTAGAACTGCCTTCACAGTAATGAGGAAACCAGTCTTTTTTACTTTTCTTTTTTTCGATCATAAAAGAATAAACAGGTAAGTAAGCTTGATGGAGGCACAGAACTGTGATGAGCTAAGGGAATTTTTTTTCAACTTGAGTGCAAATGCCGTGTAACACATGCAGATGGTGAGAGATTGTGGTAAATCACCTGAAATATGTAGCAAGGTCAAGGTCGAAATGGGTTCTGTCAGTTTGTGGTCTGCAAAAGGGGGAGGCCAACAACATCACCGCAAAAGAGCCGTGTGTTAAAGGCCCAGAGAGCTACATATGCACTAATTCCTGGCCGCGATGTCCATCCCAGGACAGCTGGGAGGGGACAGGGTCGGAGGAGAGAGAGGTCAGCGAAGACCCCAAAGCGCAGAGCTCAGCCAGCAGGGAGAGGAGCCCTCAGCCTCCCGTCTCAGTGACAGGTATGCAGGGTCCCTCCACTGTGTGCCTGAGTCAGCAAAGTCCAAAGTCTCAGCTATTAACAGAGTGTTCTGATGGCCAGTCCCATAACATATTTCGTAAGCTTGCTGAGTTTACGTGACCTTTGGGGGCCGCCCAATATGGTCTGCAATATGGAGAGGGCAGCTTCGTAAGGCACTCAGCTGACACCAGAGACCATTAAAGTTGCAGCAGAAGCTAACACAAAAACCTATCAAGGTCAGCGGTCACTGCCTTAGGGAAAACATTAACAGCAAATGGTTGACTTAATGGAGAGGGGGACAGGGAATCATTGTTGAGTCTCGGCCTGCTGCCTGGCAAATTCCTAGCTACCCTTCAAGACTAATCTCAAAGGCTCACCTCCATTCTGAAGCTGCCCAACACCCTCCCGGACAAGGAACTAACCCTCACTCTGGGTAACTTGTACCAGCTTTTTAAAAACTGTCCTTCTCACACTGCATGATCGTTTCTTTTATGTCTGTGTCCCTGAGAAGTTTATTCATTTCTTCTCTGTATATGAGGAACTCTGTCTCCTTTCTGTCTCTGTTATTAAAATTATTTCTCCAGTGCCTGACACATGGGAGCACTTGGGAGAAGTCTGCTATGGAACTGGCTGAGAGCACGACTGAATGCCAGCCCTGTGAAGAATGGAACCGTGGCCATCCTGGTGGTCTCCACTTAAAATGCAAGAAACATTCCCTCGTTCTTATACACACATACATACACACACCTTTCCTCTCCTTGATAATATTAAAATCTTTCAGTGGGGCAAGATTCATATTTTACATCTAAGGGAGAGCCAACAATGCAGATATCCATGGGAGAGGTACTGCATCACTACCAAAGGTAATCTGTTTCCTTCCTTCTTCTAACTATCATCATTTGGCTTCAGACCCTAATGATCCATTGAAACTGATCTGGCAAAGGTCACCTTTTTGTATTTCTTGAATTTTGTACCTTGTGAATGGACTATGTATTTCAAAACAAAAATCAAACAAATAATCTGTGTTTAAATATTATGGGAAGAAAGCACTTCAGGCAGTGGCTAGCTGAGCAGCTGTCTGGGCCTCATGTTCCTTATCTTTAAGAAATGAGGAGCTTCAAGACCACCACTGAGCTCTCACCAACTCTAAGAGGGCTTCACTCACAGCTCAATGTGCCTTCTGCACAACATGCTTTGCCCAGATGACAGCTCTGAAACTGGGCAGCCCAGAGGCTCTTACGCCAAGAAGAGCAGTGAACCTGAAACTGCTGGGTGTGAAGTACTTTGAAGAGCTCACTGTGCACATCACAATAAGTCTTGCCACACATGTGCCCATCTATCCCTGTCATGTCCCTCATCCGCCTGCCTCTCTCAGGCAGAGAAACAGGCCCAGATTCCCAGATACTCTTGCAGTCTAACCACTGCAAGGATGCGGACCGAGTTCAGCCACCTCTTCATTTCTTCCAGTGAAACAAATAACCACAAAACATTGTTTTTACTCACCCTGAGCAGTGTAAATACAGAGAAAAGTATGGTCACAACTGGAATCTAAGTGAAAATTAAGCATTCTGGAACCTTACAAGGATGCTCAACTCACCAACTTCTGTGCCTTTTCCCAGAGTGAAGGTAATTCCATACCCCTTGAGCCCATCTTCAGCATCGGTCTCTAAGACGACGTAGGCAGCCGAGTAGTCAGGGTCTGTGTGCTGCAGGAAAAATGTGCCCACCCCACCATGCAAACGTGTGAAATCCAAAGGTGCACCTCAGGACATCACATCCGATTAGAAAACACAACAGGGGATATACAAGAAGAGCTCCAGTCAGAAGGAAGCCTTGGTGTAACCCCAAAGGAAATGGAGGAATTCTGAATGGACAAAGGGGAAAGTCTTCCTAAGGGGTTCATTTTTTTTTTTTTTAACAAGGGCAATGTGTACATTTTTAGTGACAGTTTGCAATTATGCCTCCTCTGATGATCAGCTAAGATTTTAATCCAGGAGTTTTTGCCCAAGCTACCTCTGCCAGGTCTCTGCACAGAGCTGTATTCACAAGCAGCCTCCAGTGGAAGCAGCCAAGGCTTCAGAAAGCGTCATTGAAAATTAGACTTATCTCCGCTGCAGCCTGTAGCAGGGCTGAAAGGATAATAGCGCTGGTTTAGAGGAGGTCAGTGGGGGAAAACAAAGTATTAAAACCTCAAGACAAAGTAGCCCACTTTTGGTTTTGTTCTCTTTTTTAACTTTCCTTTAAAAAAACAGATTTTATTTATTTGAGAGAGTGAGCGGAAAGGAGCAGGGTGAGGGGCAGAGGCAGAGGGAGAAGCAGACTCCCTGCTGAGTAGGGAGCCCACTGCTGAGAGGCAGGATGTGGGGTAGGACGTGGGGCTCGATCCCAGGACTCTGACTCTGGGTTCACCATCTGAGCGGAAAGGCAGACGCTTAACTGACTGAGCCACCCAGGTGCCCCTTCACTTTCTACTATCATATGGTATTTTGCGAAGTGTTTACTGAGCGACTACTATGAAACTCAACACTACCTGTTGATATGAGGGATGCAGAAGTGGAAAACCAATCTGTCTCTAGAGACTTCTCAGAGTGGGGAGAAGAATCCAACATGCAAGAACCAAGTGAGGACAATTGCTATGACAGTGCAAGGTCATGCGTGGCTATGTGGTCAGTCAAGTACCATAGAAGAGCAAAGAGGAAGCAAAGAGGAAGCAGGGGACTAAGCCACTTGGATGGGCAAAGGGACAAGGGAAGGCACGGGGCAAGGGAGAACAGGATCAAAATCCCGCGCCTTGTGAGACAGAAGTGAAAAGGCCCCCGGGGGGAACCAGGTGGCAAGAGAATGAAGACAAGACTGGATAGATATAGGTAGTGTGGGGCAGGTGATGGAGAGCGCCGAAGGCCAGGCACAAGGTCTGAATGCATCAGTAAGGAATGGAGGATGCAACTTTGATGAATTTTGCATAGGGTGATGATAACCGATTACTGGTTTTATTGTTATTATTCTGATTACTACACGATATTTGTCGTTCTGGCACATTGAAAAGTGACTCGATTGAATTTAATCCTCATAACAGTATTATAATGTAGGTACTATTATCCCTATCTGACAGATAAGGAAACTGAGTTTAAAGAGGCAGAACTTGGGATCCCTGAGTGGCGCAGCGGTTTGGCGCCTGCCTTTGGCCCAGGGCGCGATCCTGGAGACCCAGGATCGAATCCCACGTCGGGCTCCTGGTGCATGGAGCCTGCTTCTCCCTCTGCCTGTGTCTCTGCCTCTCTCTCTCTCTCTCTCTCTGTGTGTGTGACTATCATAAATAAATAAAAAAAATTTAAAAAAATTTTTTTAAAGAGGCAGAACTTAAACCCCTGTGTTCAGGGAAGGGGAGGCACACATGGTAGACAGGAGGCCTCTGTCTGGCATCAAAGCCTTGTGGAGGGCATTCGGTGTGAAGGGTTGCTGAGCACCAGCTGTGTATCAGAGACTGTACAGTTTGCTGAGGTGACACAGACACATCTGCCCTTCAGAAAGTTATAGTGTAGAAGCCATGGTTACAGAAACTCTAATAACACGAGAACACAGTAAGTCTCTCGGAGAGATACAAACTGTGGGAGGCCGGCAGAGTGCTGGATGCACTTGAAGTTGCAGGAGGCTTTATGATGAAAATAGAATGTGAGCTGGTCGGTTCGTTGAGGATGGGGAACTTTCCAGCAGTGGGAGAAGGCATGAAGGACCTGGGACGGAAGGATAACTTAGGTGACCGTGGCAGTGAAGAGACAGAAATGGGAAAGACTGGAGTGTATTAAGGGTTGGTGACACCCTGGTTTGGCCACTGGGTTCTTGAGAGAGAAGATCCAGAAATGAGATCTGGGAATCACTGGCATACAAGTGGGCACTGAAGCTGTGCACACAGAGGGGGTCTTACTGGGAGTGGACAATGAGACAGGAGGGCCCTTGAGGCCTTCACCGAGGAAAGAAGGGGGCCAGTATAGGAAGCAGCGGCATCAGCCAGGATGCAGAGTGAGAGCAGAAAGAGGAGGCAGCCGACAATGTGACACCCAAACTAGGAGAAAGGACCCTGGGAGTAGAAATAACAAAGTCAATCCCAAGACAAAGAAGGAGACAGAAGGTGATTTCAGATGAAGGAGGAAGTAAGTGTAATGGTCGGAGGCAACAGGGATGAACCAGTAATTTAGAGTTTGGTGGGGAAGGAGCAGACACAGAAGGAAGAAGAGAGGTTAGGGTCAAGGAAAGGTGATTCCAAAGTGGGAATCCTTGTCTAGATGGGATAGACACAGAATCGCCAGGAAAAGAGATGGAGGAAGAAAACACTGGAGATGGAAGGGATGGGGACAGGGTGAGGGTGGGCTCGGCAGTCAGGAGGGTGGGACACAGCAGAAGAGATTTGACAGGACTCACAGAATAAAGGGGAAGAAAAGAGGGCTGTTTTGGAGATCGATGAGTGGAGATGGGGCCCATGGTGCCTTTGTCTCCAGTCTTCTCGGTGATGCAGTGGGCACCCCTCTAACTTCTGGGGGTGCAGGAATGGGAGCCGGAGGAGGGAGAGTGGTCCCAGAGCACAGCCACTCCCAGGAGCTCTGCAGACAATGAGGAAAGGAGAGGAAAAGTACAGCTGGCAAGTGGTGGGGGAGGTGGAGGAGGGGGGGGTAAGCTGGGCTGTGAGCCCACAGCCCTGGAGTTGTCTGGAACTTTGATGAGTGCCTCACAAGCAAGCAAAGTGTAAGTACAATGAGGGTCTGAGAACTCCCATTTCCTAAAAGGCCAATAAAAAAAAAAATCACAGCTGGAATCCTTTAACAGATTTAGGGACAGTTTCAGGACTCTTTCATGAAAATATCCTGCTTCTGGTCAGGAAGGCTCACGCTGCTGCTAAGTGCTGAACAGAGCTGAACTGCTGAGTTCAGCACGCCAGGAGGGCTTGGGAAGCAACACGACCAAGAACTGCAAAGTCGCACCTTCTATTTAGAAAGCACATGAGAATCGGCACACAACATACCCCGTATCTCTGGAAGATATAAATATAAGTATTTATGAGTGTGCGATACAGGTTATCAGATGACCTCTCCTGATCCTGAGGTCATAAACGACTCAAGGACCAGAAACAAGTTCCATTTCTTAAATTATTCTACTTAAAAGCCAGGCTACTTTAACACTTCACAAATTCAAAGCAGAGAAAAATGTAGACCAGAGCCTCTTCGACTTCCGTTTCCTCATATGTAATAAGTAATTATGGCCAATATTTTTTGATGGCTTTCTCTGTGTCAGGCACTTTACAGGCATCTCATTTAATCCTTGAAGCAGATATTATTATGCCCATGTTACTGATAAAACCAAGGCTGAAGAGAGATTAAGTGGCTTACCTATAGCTGCTACATGTCAGAAGGGCAAAGTGGTTGCATTAGGTCAGGTGTTTGAATTTTACAAGCCGGTGAAATCCCAAACATTTATTTGGAGATCCACAAAGGATTACCAACTGGGAGTTTTTTTTTTTTTTTTTTAAGTCATTTAACATAATACAAGAAGGAACACGAAGATTTTAAAAATCGCGAATAATTTAATCTTAGGATAAAGGACATACTTTCAAATGTAATAGCTTTGCTTAGTCAGCATTTTTTTACGATACTTATTTATTTTTCAATATTTCAAGGGGCGCCTGGGTGGCTGAGTCCCTTGAGCGGCTGCCTTCTGCTCAGGTCCTGATCCCAAGGTCCTGGGAGGGAGCCCTGCATCAGGCTCCCTGCTCAGCAGCGAACCTGCTCCTCCCTCTCCCTCTGCCATTCACCCTGCTTGTGCTCTCTATCCCTCTCTCTCAAATAAATAAATAAAATCTTAAAAAAACACATATTTCAAGTACACAAAGAGTATAGGTAATGTAATGATATCTGCGTGTCCTCCACCCACTTAGCCAACCAAGAGAAGGCGAATTCGAGTCCTCTGGTATTCATTCCCCTCTCTCCACACAGGTACCCGTAACCATATCCTAACATGGATGCTTTTCACTTCCCAGCATTTGTTCATACATTCATTACAGACCCACGTAATTCTGTCTCCCTGGTGGACTGAGAGGGGCAGTGAGGATCCAGTGGGCGACGGCCCTCGGGGAGCCCCAGGACAGAACTCCTTCCTAGATTTGGGAGCCACTCTCTAGTGAGACCGTGGTAGGGATGGGGGGTGTCCCTCCACGGTCGATAAGCAAACACACCCGTCAGTATTTAGAAGGCCCTGTGCCTCGACCGCATCTCCAAAGGCTGGCCGGCATTTGCCTCTCGACAGCGACAAATCCTTTCTAGCAACGTTTTCAGGCAATTTCATGAGAGCTCCCCTCCCGTGCCCAACGGCAGTGTGACTCCATTTCACAGATGGGCCCAAATGCCCAGGGAGGTTGGCGTCTTCTCTAGGTCGGTCACTCAGCGAGTTGCGGAGGGGGCAGCCCCCCGCCACGAACCCCGCCAAGGAGTCAGTGCAGAAGCAGTCGGGATGTGCCCTGGGGTTGCGTGGTTGGGGGTCCAACTAGAGCATTTCGCTGTTGCTGCGTATTACTCATTCTGCCAATTACAGCAAAATGCATTTCGTAAATGTGACAACAGGAAATGTTAACGTCGACAAGGAGAAAACTAACAACAGAAAGAAAGAAAGCCCAGGAGGGTGGAGAGTTTCTGGTTACTTGGATCCCCCTTCTCGGCCTCCCACGCTGCAAGAGCAGCAGTCCAAAGCCGGGAACCTGCGCGACCCGCCGGGCTCCTCGCGCCGACCAGGGCGCCCGGGGCGGCTCAGCGCTTACCATGGCGTCGGAGCCGTGGCCGCCCAGCGACGTGGGGAAGCGCACGTCGCGCACCGACAAGCTGCAGATCCTGCCCCGCACCATGTCTCTGCGCGCCGGGAGCTGCCCGCGGGGCCCCGCGAGCGGCGGGAGGGGCGGAGCCCGCCTCCGCGGGCGCTGATTGGCTGCGCGGGCGCGCCGAGGGGCGGGGCGGCCGGCTCCCCGCCCCGCCCCCCGGGCCCCGGGGCCGCGCCGCCCCGCCCCGCCCCGCCCCGCCCCCGCGCGGACTCGCTCGGGGCCGCGGTGCACCGAGACCGGGGGGACGTTCCGCGCGGCGTCGGCGCCCGGGCGGGCCCCCGCTCCGCCCGGCCTGGAAACTCCTGGAAGTAACCGTCCGGGAGCGGCGCCCGAGAGGAAGGAGCGGGATCTGACTACAGTTTGATCGCCTGGAGCCACAGTTGGGCCACGAGCTCCAGGCTTGACCTGAGGCAGCGGTCATAGGGGTGCAGCCCGGGGAGACGCTATAAAATCTTAGGTGTGGGACGCCCGGGTGGCTGGCTCAGTGGTTGAGCGTCTGCCTTTGGCTCAGGGTGTGATCCCGGGGTCCTGGGATCCAGACCCCATCTCGGGCTCTTCTGCAGGAAGCCTGCTTCTCCCTCTGCCTGTGTCTCTGCCTCTCTCTCATGAATATTTTTTTTTTTTTAAATCTTAGATGTCTTTCTTTGACCTCAGCCCCAGGTTGCTACCTGATAAATTGAGAAACAAGTCATGTATTACACCCCTTCTGATGCAGTTACCTGCAATTTAGTACGTTTAAATACGTTACCTCCTACCGTCCAGCTCTGCAAGGTCATTTCCATTTTACTCGTGAAGAAATGGGACTCAAAGAAATTAGGTGGTTTAAGTGAGGCCACACAGCTAGTTAGGTTAAATGGTAGTGTGTTCTGGCTGCAAATCCTGGGCTCTGTCCTCTGGACTGGGACTCTAAGAGGGAACATGGTAAAAGCTAAGGAGGCACACTGATCCTTTGCTTTCAGGTGCAGCACACCCCCTTTTATATCCTGTGGGGAACGCCTTGAAGAATAAATGAAATGTTTGGGAAGCACTGCTGTAGCTGTTATTCTATCAATTTGTGTCTCTGTGGGTAGGGCAGGGACATCTTCAGGGATGCTCACATCACCTCTGCTCCCCAAGAATGCATATAACCCTGCTGGATGAATTCCTTTGGCTTAAGGCTGCAGATCTGGGTCAACTCAAATGCCTACTGAGGCTGGGTGGGCCCCCACGGCAAATAGGAAGGAGTGAAGCAACAGGGCACTATGACTGCAGCTAAAGGCCTTTGCTGTCTGAAAGAAGTAGCCAGTCAGCTCGTTTTCATTTTCCCACAGAAGTCTGAAATCCAAATGTTAATATAAAAGTCTTTTTCCCTGTCCTGCTCTACCCACCTCTGTGTGTGTGTATGTGTGTGTGTGGCTGGAATATATGCTCAATTTTTTTCAAAATGGGTCTATAGCTTGGTTAATAAATTCTAAGTACTTTGTATTCTGAAGATGTATTTTTTCTTTTCTATTTGGATGTTGATTTTACTATATAAAAGTCTTAGTTCAAACTAATACTTTAGTGTTAAAGTACCATTTTTTTTTTCTCCAGAAGACAGGGGTGTGGGAGGGACAGAGAGGGAGAGAATCTTAAGCACACTCCATGCCCAGTGTGGAGTCTGACATGAAGCTCCATCTCACAATCCTGAGATCATGACCTGAGCTGAAATCCAGAGTCCAATGCTTAACCAACAGCCTCCTAGGGGCCCCTGAGTCCCATTCTTTAAAAAATAAGCTGGGGTTTTCCCCTCTCTAGGAAATGTTTGGGTTTTCTCTTTGTGGCTTTAAAATATCACTATTTGGGACTCCTGTGTGGCTCAGCAGTTGAGCATCTGTCTTCAGCTCAGGGCGTGATCCTGGGATCCGGGATCAAGTCCAGCATCTGGCTCCCTGCGAGGAGCCTGCTTTTCCCTCTGCCTGTGTCTTTGCCACTCTCTCTTTCTCTCATGAATAAATAAATAATAAAATCTTCATATACATATGAAGTGGTATATATATATATATATATATAATATCCACTACTTATGTTGAGGATTAATTTGAAAATTATGTTCTGCAATTGAGGGATCCTTTCAACCAGAAGCAATACAGTTCTCTGGAAGAATTTTCTCTATTTTAATAGTTCTTCCTCTTTTCTAAAAAAGATTTTATTATTCATTCATGAGACACACACAGAAAGAGACAGAGACATAGGCAGAGGGAGAAGCAGGCTCCCTATAGGGAGCCCAATCTTGATTCCAGGACCCGGGGATCACGACCTGAGCCAAAGGCAGACACTCAACCACTGAGCCAACCAGGTGTCCCCAATCTTTTTTTCTTCATCTGGAATTTAATTGGCCTGATACTGAACTTCTGAATCTATTATCCATACTTAAAAAAAAAAAAAACTTTTGGACTCTATTCTTTTGTACTGAATTCTGGATATATTCCTTAGCTTAATATTCCAACTCAGATTTGATCTCCAACTGTGTTCTTTTACTCACCCCAACTTTTGTCCTTTGGTGTTGGATTATTTTTCTTCCCTTTTAAAGTTCCAAATTTTCTTTCTCATAGTACAGTTGTCCCCTCTTACCATCAGGGAACACATTCCAAGATCCCCTCCGCAAATGGATGACTGAAACCACACCAAACCTTATATATACTATGTTTTTTTCTATACATACATACCTATGATAAAGTTTAACTTATAAATTAGGCACAGTAAGAGATTAATAATACTAGAATTATATCAATACATTAAATAAAAGTTATGTGAACATGGTCTCTCAAAATATCTTTACTGTACTCACCCTTCTTGTGATGCTGTGAGAGAAAATGTCTACATGATGGTGTGAAATGATTTGGATGACTAGGCATTTTCGCAGTATGTTAGGCTATTGACCTTCTGAGGATTCATCGGGAAGAATGCTTCTGGTCAGCAGGCTGACCACAGGTGACTGAAATCAGGGAAACCAAAACCAAAACCACAGATGAGATCAGTGTACCTCCACCCTTTTTGAAAAAAATGGGATGCCATAGCTTCTCAAAACAAAGTTTTCATTTGTTTCCTCCATTAAGTTTGATTCCTCAAGTGTTAGTTCTTGGTTAATTTCTTTTATGGTGCTAATATTCTTCACATTAGTGTTCATATGCCCACTATTTTTTTATATGCCTCTTATTTTTTTTAAAAAAATATTTTATTTATGAGAGACAGAGACACAGGCAGAGGAAGGAACAGGCTCCATGCAGGGAGCCTGATGTGGGACTAGATCCCAGGTCTCCAGGATCGTGCCCTGGGCCAAAGGCAGGCGCCAAACCACTGAGCCACCCAGGGATCCCCTGCCTGTTAGTATTTATTATTGAGAATCACATTTTGCCTTTCTGTGAAGCTAGTACTTGAAGACCTGTCTCTGGGGATTGTGGAAGAGGGGGACATGTGGCAGCACAGGTATAGAAGTAGTTTTTCTTCTAGGTGAGGTGGCTCGTGTTCCTTCTGAGCTTTCAGAGTCATGTTCAGGGCTGGATCCCAGAGGTAAATATCAGAATAAACTAATCCATTTTCTGTTTTCCTTGTGGTAATCTGGGTTTACTTTAGGATCTGCTTGCTTTCCTCACTAGCCCCTGGATTCCATCCAGGACTCACCCAGGGCAAACTGTGAACTTTGTTTGGAAAACTGTTAGTACGGTTATCAGCTTACTATACTAGGACAGGCCTACCCTGCTATTCCAAATGTTGCCCTCTAATTTAATGACCCTAAAAACAAAAACCAAAAAACCCACTATAATAGCCCTGCTCTTTCTAGTGAAAATAAAATAACAAGGACAGGATTTATACTACCATCTTAGATGGCTAGAAAACCAGCTCAAATATTTGGAAGAAAGGACTTCAGGCAATGGACCATAGGGAGACCATACTCATCATCTCCAAGACTAGGGAAACAATGCACCCTACAATTGTACCAAATCACGGTCTACAGGCTATAGTGCAAAGGCAGCGATGGGGAAGGGGGAGGAGGCAGGTCCCCAAAAGAGCGCTGCAGTGTTACTGAGCTGAAGAGATGAAAATTAGTGTTTATTTTTATTAGCCCAGGGCCAATGTGGAGGTAGAGAACAGAAGAACCCCTTCTAATCTTTGGCTGAATACTAACAGGCACATGAATGAGAAAAATTTGAGAAAGAGACACAAGGAAAAACAGGGAAGAAAATTATTGGCGGTTACACAGGATTAGGAATAGCACCTGTTCCTGATTAAAAAAAAAAAAAGATCTGGTAGTAATACATGGAGCATTAGGTAGATTCCTCAATAGGGCAGAGGAAAAATCTTCCAAGATTAAAGACTGCTTTGGACTGAGCTTTAATGAAAGGATTTAGCTTGAAAGGATTCATTGATTCCAAGTAAATAATAGACAAAACAATCCCTAAGGTTGCACAGGGCTTCGAATAATTCCTGTCCCCACCAGCCAGAGTAGAAATGGCATGAAATCAAAATTCAATATTATTTAAAAGAATATTTTAAAAACTTCAGCAACCTAAAACTGCAATTTATAGTGATTAGTACCCAATCAAATTACTGGGCATATATAAAAGTAGGAACAGACAATCCAGGTGAAAGTACAACAGAAACAGACCCAATAGTCCCAATATCAAGATAAAAACCTTCAAGATGGTAGAGAACATTGTAACCATAGTGAAAAGAGGAATGAAAGATATAAAGAAAAAAAATGAAAGCTAGTATTTCTGAGATTTAAAAAAAAATACTGTAATACTGTATGGGATTGAAAGCAGAATAGACACTCCAAAAAAAAAAAAAAAAAAAAAGACAATGCTCCAGGAACCCCTAGGTGGCTCAGCAGTTGAGTACCTGCTTTTGGCTCACAGCGTGATCCCAGGGTCCGGGATCGAGTCCCACAATGGGCTTCTTGTGGGGAGCCCGCCTCTCCTTCTGCCTGTGTCTCTGCCTCTCGCCTCTCTCTCTCTCTGTGTCTCTCATGAATAAATAAAATCTTAAAAAAAAAAAGAAGGGAAATGATACCAGATGGAAAAATGTTGAGTCAATGATCTAAGCTTCCATCATAAAAAAAAAAAACTAGAAAAAGAAGAGGAACTATACCACAAAAACAAATAAATAAATTAATAACAAAGCAAATAAAACCCAGAAAGATGGATTAGTAAATAAAGATCAGGGATCAATGAAATAAAACACACTTATGCACATGCACACATGCGTACATGCACACAACATAGAGCAAATCAATGAAATAATATCCTGGTTCTATGAGAAAAATCACTAAAACTGATCAACCATAAGCTTGACTAAGGAGAAAAAAAAGGGAAGACACAAATTACCAAGATCACGAATGAAAGTGGAGGTATCCATACAGATACTATAGATATTGAAAGGATAATGGAAGATTATGAACTAACACCAGAGCTCATTCAAGAATAATCAACAGGGGCTCCTGGATGGCTCAGTGGTTGGGCGTCTGCCTTCAGCTCAGGTCCTGATCCTGCGATCCTCAGGATTAAGTCCCGCATCAGGCTTCTTTCAGGGAGCCTGATTCTCCCTCTGCCGGTGTCTCCTCTCCCTCTCTCTCTCTCATGAATAAATAAAATCTTTAAAAAAAAAAAAAAGAATCAACAAAATGAAAAGGCAACCTATTGAATGGAAAAAATATTTGCAAGTCATGTATCTGATGAAAGAATAATACTCAAAACATAGAAATCCTACAGCTTAAAAACAAAACAAAAGGGACACCTGGATGGCTCAGAGGTTTAGCGCCTGCCTTCGGCCCAGGATCAAGTCCCACATCAGGCTCCCTGCATGGAGCCGGTTTCTCCCTCTGCCTATGTCTGCCCAGCCCCCTTTGTTTCTCATGAATAAATAAATAAAATCTTTAAAAAACAAAACCCATAAATAATCAAATTAAAAAAGAGTAGACCTGAATAGTAATTTTTCCCAAAGAAGCTACAGATAACAAGTATATGAAAATGTGCTCAATATCACCAATTATCAGGGAAATGCAAATCAAAACCTCAATGAGACATCACCTTACACCTGATAAAATAGCTATTATCAACAAGACAAGAGGTAACAAGTGTTGGCAAGAATGTGAAGAAAAGGGAACCCTTTTACATTGTCTGTGGGAATGTAAATTGGTGCAGCCACTGTGGAAAACAGTATGGACATTCCTCAAAAAATTAAAAACAGAACTACCATAAAATTCAGCAATTATACCTCTGGGTATTTATTTGAAGAAAATGAAAGCATTAACACAAAAAGTTATATACATCCCCACAGTCATTACAGCATTTAGAATAACCAAGATGTGGCAATAACTTAAGTGTCCATCAATGAATGAATGGATAAATAAAATGTGTATATATAATGGAATGTTACTGTCTTAAGAAAGGAATGAAAATTTTCCATTCGAGACATGGATGGGCCCTAAGGGCATTATGCTAAGTGAAATCAGTCAGAGAAAGACAAATACTGTGTGATTTTACTTGTATATGGAATCCAAAAACACAAATAAATCAACCTCATAGATACAGAAAACACACTGGTGGTTGTCAGAGGTGGGGGATGGAAATGGGTGAGGGAGTCAAAAGGTATAAACTTCCATTTTTAAACTTATAAAAATAAGTCAGAAAAAAAATAAGTCAGCAGGACAGAATGTACAGCTTGGCAATGACAATTAATACCACCATATTGCATATCTGAGAGTTGCTAAGAGAGTAGATCTTCAAAGTTCTCATCAGAAGAAAAAAAATTGTTACTAGATTTATTGTGACCATTTTACAATATATACAAGTACCAAATCATATTCTGTACATCTGAAATATAATGTGTTAATTTTACCTCAATTAAAAAAGATTTAGTATATTCTTTCCAGTTAATAAGGTCTTACAGTAGTTTTACACACTAAAATAAAATTTACTGTTACCAAAAATGTTACTATTTCATATAAACTGTCTTTGATGTAATAGTTATTTTCTACTGATAGTGTATGAGGAGTATCAATCAGGGTCCCAAATGGAAACAGCACATCAAATTAAGATGAATCAAGGATATTTACAAAAGGCAGGCAGGATAGGGTAATCACAGGATTAAGTTAGTCACCAAATTAGCACTCTACCCCTAAGACAGAAAAGATAAGGGATGGGAGCTGTTATCACTTCCCAAAAAGAGAGAAAATATATATTGAAAGGAACTTATGGTTGAAGGACATAGGCAACACAACCTCAAAAGGAGGAAATTAGGAAATAAATACCTTGACCTTTTAGATTTCCTCTCATCTTTTGCTAGAGCTCCTCACTGGCTTACCCCCACCAAGAATCCAAAGTGAGAGAGCCCAGTGACAAGTACAGCAGAGTGGATGTGGAGGGGCAAATAGATAATGCCAGGCATGTGTTGCTTATTTTAATAAGTATTCCTTTCTGTATTAACATTTTTGACAGTTTGAACATCAATCAATCAGGACTGCGGTTGCTGGTGACAGAAACTCAACTTGATGTCATTTACTTATTTTTATTTCTTTTTTTTTTAATTTATTCATGACAGACGGTGGGGGGGCGGGGCAGACACAGGCAGAGGGAGAAGCAGGCTCCATGCAGGGAGCCCGATGTGGGACTTGATCCCAGGACTTCAGAATCACGCCTTGGGCCGAAGGCAGGTGCTAAACTGCTGGGCCACCTGGGGATCCCCTATTTCTTATTTTTTTAAAGATTTTATTTATTCATAAGAGACAGAGAGGCAGAGACATAGGCAGAGGAAGAAGCAGGCTCCCTGTGGGGAGCCCCGATGCAGGACTTGAAGCCACCCCCCAACAGGGAACCACTGAGCCACTCAGGTGTCCATCAACTTGATGTCATTTAAACAAATAAAAGGAAAAATGGGAAGAAGGGCTAGAGAAGTGCTGAATGGAAACAAATGCCATTGGGGTACAATCTTCCTCAACCCCACAAGTTGGTTTCTTTTAATAACAAAGTGGGGACCTGGTCTCCAGCAGCATTGGGGTGGCATCCTTAGAGAAGTATAAGGAGATGAGAGGAGACTCAGCTTCCAATTCCATAGAGAAAGGTCTTAAAAAAGGACTTTACAAAAATATGTCATAAACAGGCTAGGAAGACCGATTTGAAAGATGTTAATTCTTAGCAAATTATAAGCACAACCTAATCCTAACCAAAATGTCACTTGAATTTTTTGGGAATATGAAAAATAAACTCTAAACTTCATCAAGAATTTGCCAGAATACCAATTTAAAAAAAGAAGAAGAAGAAAAGGAATAGCATAGAGAACTTGTTCAATTATTAAAATGCATTATCAAGTGATTAACAATTACAAGTGTTGAGGGAAGAATGGCAAGTTAATTGAAAACAGATGTGTGTAAATATGTGCATAGCAAGATCTCAAAGTAATGGGATGGGAATGAATTAACCAATAAATGGTGCAGGAAAAATTAACTATACAGGACAAAATCATGCTAGACCCTTAAAAGTCACATTTATACCCAGATAATTTAAGAGAAATATAAAAAAGAAAAGCATAAAATATTAATAGATAAGATGAATATTTAATCTTGGGATGCAAAAGACTTTTTAAGTAATAATAAAGGAGATTTTACAACATACAAATGTACAACTTAAATGTGAAAAACTTACATGCAAACTTAAAAGGCAAACAGCAAACTAGAAAAACATTCTTAAACCGAGGAACTATACTACACCATATAAAAACAATATACGTTTACTAAATGATGTGTTTGTTCATTAAATGTACTATTCTGAAATCATTAGGGAAAAACAAAGCTAATTATTTTAGATAATTGTAAAAGACAATAATATTACCTTATTGAAAATAAATGCTTTAGATTGGCCATTCATAATTTAGTATAACTTTATTTTCATTATACCTATAATAAAAGAGTAAAACACACACAGAAGTAAGGCTCACATATTTTTCATTTTTAGAAAATTAAGTCCCTTGTGGCCAAAAAGTGGTCTTTTATATTATATCCTTCACTGTGAATAGCTTCACTCAAATAACCTAGGTTTTGCTGTATGATTGATACATTAATTGTAGTTGCTGGTATAATTAAAAAAAAAAAACTTGTAAAAATGTCACTCACCTGACATGGATTATTAAACACATAAAATCAGATCATTACTGAACTCATTCTAATAAAGAATTGAAAAAAAAACTGATTTAACTCTGCTCAAGAGTTATAACTGAACACTTTTTTCCTAATGGAAGAACAAATTCAGAATAATATGCTATAAATGCCAATTTAAAAAACAAAAACTGATGAGAAAATATGAATAGTGGCTGAAAAGATAAATGGGTACATTCAATGAGAATCTTTATTTCAATTATCCACAAAACAATATTATAATACCTTATAAAAATATTAAGTTTTAGGCTACCATTATCCATTAAAAAAAGAGTTTGTGCTAAAAGGTTGTTTTTGCCAACTTTCTTTTCTGGTGAGGGTTAAGTTCCACATTAAGACACTGAAGATGAAAAGCTGCTGGGGAAAAATATCTTCAAATGTAGAAAGTTGTTTATTTTTCTTGGCAATTTAAAAATACATAACCATTTTAACTGAATACACATTAAGTTAGTGTTTTACTTCCTTACTATACAATTGAACTGCTCCATTTAGTTAAAACCTAATGAATACCATCAACTTTTCCTTACTTTTCTGAACATAATTAGTACATAATTTTGCTATCCTTTTCAAATGCTTAATAAATTACAGTATCATAGTTCACATAAAGCCCTTTAAAAATCAGACGGCCCAGGTTGTAGATGTCAGCATGTCATTTTTTTACATTTAAAAATGATGACGCAGTCTTCTTCGGAAGACCCTCTTGGAAGAGAGAGAGATTCAATACTAAACAGGTTACGTAAACATTAGAAATCTCCACAACTTTTAGTACCAGAACAATTACCAACTTGCATGAAGCTCATTTGTCACATTTTAAAATTGCCTGAATTTCAACACAGTTACCATGGCACAGAATTTTAAACTTAATGAGGAAAATGGATAAGTGATGGTAGTTAAAAATTATAATTCTAGGGGTTGTTGGTTTTCAAGATCACAGTGGAACTACAGTAGGGTTAGGGGTTGTGAACAGGGCAAGTACATGATAAAGCTCACTGATCTTATAAGATTCAACAATTTTTCTTGAATAAATGTTGATGGGGGAAAAAGGAATCATAATTCTAAAATATGGGAACGTGACGCATTGCTTTAAAAGTGTGACTATAAAGAATATTTTAAGACATAAATACCAAACTTTTGTCAGATTCACCTTTGCTACACATAAACTAGTAATGATCCCATTTACATTCATATTTTGGAATTTCTTTTTGAGTCAGTCATAAAACTTTTGGAGTTTTACTTCTATGCTCTGAATGGGCAAAGCCTGTCCCTCCTTCCCACCACTATTGTTATTCTCAATAAGTATTCCTCCTCAAATCAACTAAATTCTGAAAAGGGAAAAAATGATCAGCATTAAGTACATTTAAAAAGTTAATGCAGATTTAAACACAGATTTGAAAACTGGAGTTCTAAAACTTTTGCATAAAAGCTGTATCACTGGAATTAGTGGGAAGCCCTAACTTAGCTATTTGAGGCAGTAACACTCATTTAGTGTTTATGTTAAGTAAGATTAGTTTTAGTCATACCTGTAACTCTTAAAATCTCACAAAACAGGAGCTTTGAGTGCCAGCAAAGCCATTTTGTCACTCCTTAACACTAACATTAAGCATAGCATTCCATTCCTCTACCTGTAGAATTTTCACATTTTCTTTCCTCATATTTCTTTTAAATATTTTCTTCTTTGTCAGTCTATATTCAGGAAGAGCAAAAGTGCATTCAAGTCCCTGATCTAGTGATACTTTATATTTGTGGCACCCATCACCATAAGTACATACTAGAAATATCTCACAGTACCAGTCTATTTTTTAAAAAGGACTGTTTAAATGCCAGGTCTTATTTTTTCATGCTATCTATAGATAAGAAGATTTCCCCTTGGATTGGACAGTACAACTTCAATTATATACTGCCTTAAAAAAAATCAATGCAATCTTATAAAAGATTAACTCACTTCCTAGTTACCTTCATTATTCTAAACTGAGCTAATCAGAAAATGATTAAAGTGAAAAATTTCTTCTACTTTCCAGTTCCATGAGTGTATTACATAGTGCATTATACTTTCAAATGTCACTACTGGAGTCTAACATTTAATCAAGTTTTAGATGCTGTTTATATTCCTTTTTGCTTCTAAAAACCTGGTGCATTTCCATGCAAAAGAAGGCAAATATTAATAAGATTGCATATTAACTGTTCAACTTAGAAAAAACTTATGAGAACAATGCATGGAAGAATCTTTCAAAACTGGAATGGACTTGTTTGGTCCCATGAAGTTCCTTAACTTTAGATTTTATTATCGTATAAGTATTTTTATCTCCCAAGTTTTGTCTATAATGATACACAATTTTCTCTTATAAACTCTGAGTTTGGGGAATAAAAGAAAGGAAGTGATTCATAAAGAAGTAGCCTTTGTGCTCTTCATTGTCATGCTATCACTCACACTGTCATCAATATCATAACTATACTTTCTTTGGACCCTGAAATAAGTTGGAAAATTCATCATTGGTATTTTAGAGTTTAACACTTGGAAAAAAAAAAAGTGGTTTGTGCAACCATATCTGGAATTCCAGTTTACCATTAAAAACATGCAGAGTGAAGAAGACTTTCTTCTTTTGATTCCCGTATGTAAAGTAAGGAAGTCTACACAAGTTCTTTGCATTTTGGCAGATTTGTGCATATAAAAGGCTACTTGTATTATAAATTTTCTCCTGGCTGGTACTGTGGCTCTGTAGCAGTGAAGTAGTCTTCCAAGAAGGACTGAATATATTCAAATGTTGGTCTTTCATCAGGGTCCTTCTTCCAACAAAGATTCATCAATTCATGTAGGGATTCTGGACAGCCCTGAGGGCAAGGCATCCTGTATCCTCGTTCCACCTGTTCGAGCACTTCACGGTTTACCATACCTAACACACAAGATTCAAACATTAAGAAGAGTGATCCCAAACACCACTAGCAAAACAGAACAAATCCCCTAGCCACTAACTGATTCAAAGTATAGTAAGTTTATTTAAAGAAAGGATTCTTTCAACAAAAAAATAAATTTTAAATGTCAAGTATATCAAGAGCTTAGAAAATGCTAATCTGTTTTTCAACATGTTTATTTTTTTCATTCCACCTACAAAAAAGCCAACCCAATTTGGTTAATGAGAATTTAGAGTACTACTTTGAAGTACTGATACTTTGATATTAACCGTTTACAAGGACCAAATTTGGGTGAGGGACAGTGGCAAGACAATGTCTGAAAGAATTCCAAACAAATTCAGAAGAAAGTTATGGTCCTGTTTTTGCTTAATGTATGAATCATGTAACTATATGGATGCACTTCCCTGAAACAGTTTCCTTATCTAATATCACCTGTTTGCCTTTCTTGAAGTTATTATACACAATTCCTTTCTTGTATTCCTTTATAATCCTGCCCCCATCAGTAGCTCACCCTGTGTTATGATAGGCTAAGTATACCCCCCAATTATTGGGGGGTGGGAGGTACTGGGGAGATGACTCAAAATATTATTTAAGACATACTTATTATCTGAGAGAATAGTAGAGATAAAAAGTCCTTTTGGAAATGGTACTGAGAAAGCTGAGGTTAATGTGGGGCACACCTCCTGTGTTTGCCCTATTCAAGGATTGTGATTCTCAAAGGCTGCTGTCCATCCAATGCCAAAATAATGAGAGAGAGGGAGGAAAGAGAGAAGAAATAAAGGCCTTTCTCCCCCTTACATTTTTTGCTCTTAATAAACTCCAGTTAAGGCTCTTTGGATAACCAAGAGCTAAAATGAAATGCAAGCTTACCTGGGTATGGTACTCTGCCCTTTGTTACCAGTTCTGTCTGTAGAATTCCAAATGACCATACATCAGACTTGATCGTAAATCGACCATATAGTGCAGCCTCAGGAGCTGTCCATTTGATTGGAAACTTTGCACCTAAAACAATGACCATCTTGCTTAAGTAAATTGCTTTTAGGAATCTATTTTTGTAAATATGGCATAAACGGGCTAATCTTCTATTAATATCTTAATTGTATGTGTCATCAACAACAAATTCTTCAAAGGTACAAGATACATGGGAAAAATTCTTTAAAATGTGTATTAAAATAAATTATATCTCCCTGATAAATCAAAGACATTAAAAAAAAACAAATATTGTGAGGACAGGAAAATGTTCAAAAAATAGAGGAACAGAGGGGTGCCTGGGTGACTCAGGTGATTGAGCATCCAACTCTTGCTCTGCTCAGATTTTGATCTCGGGATCATGATTTCAGGCCCTGTACTGGGCTCCACGCTGGGCGTGAAGCCTCTTTAAGAAAAAGGAAAAAACAGACGTATAAACTCTAATAAGCAACTAAAAACATGATTATAGGATCTATAACTTTTAATGAAGTCTAGCACCTAGTAGCTATAGCAAACTATAGCAAACTATTGGTTGATGAGGGCAGTCTGTTGGATTCTAACTTTAAAAGCCTATATTTACTCAAATATGTAGTGTATGCTTTTTATACAGCAGACATTTGCCAATCATTATGGGAGACATAAAAACACAGCCTTTGTGAAGCTCAGACATTTAGAGTGAAAATAACATTATAGGCGCCTTACATTCTTATTATATATATGTTGTGAAATAGTTCTTTAGATGTTCAGAAAAACAGATCAATTTTCACTTACAGTTACAAACAGTTTCATTTAAAAAGCAGCAGCTAGAGGCACCTGGTAGCTTCAGTCTGTTCAGTCAGTTAAGCATCTGACTCTTGATTTCAGCTCAGATCAATTCTCAGGGTTGTGAGATTGAGCCTCAAGTCAGGCTCCATTCCTAGTAGGAGGCCTGCTTAAGATTCTCACTCTGCCTCTCCCTCTGTCCCTCCTCCTGTCTCTCTCCCTCATAAATAAACAAATAAAATCAAAAGTAGCAGTTAACTTAAACTTTAAAGAATGGTTAGAATTTTTAGTTAAGGATTACAGAAGAATAGGAAGATATTTTAACTGGAAGGAATTGCACACAGGTACAGAGGCTGAAAAGAAAGCCTTGTGTGGAAGGCAGGGCTTCTTAACCTGGCACGACTGGTATTTGGGGATGGATAATTCTTTGTTTGGTGGGGGCTGGTTTGTACACCATAAGATGTTTAGCAGTATACCTGACTTCTACCCACTAGATTTCAGCAGTTGTCTCTCAGCTATAACAACCAAAACTGTCTCAAGACCCTGCCAAATGTCCCCTGGGGGAACAATGTCACCCCTGGTTGAGAACATAGTTTAAGGCAACAGTTCCCAGTGGCCTGTGAACTAATGTGGTCACTGGAAAAAAAAGTCACAGTCACATATCAATTCACATAGCTAAAATTTTTAATTTATAGGTAGGTCCTTTATCCTGATTATGTCCTTCCTACTTGGATAGTATTAAATAGCTCTTTCTTTTATGAAAAGGTGGTAACAGTTGATAGCTGAGAAAAAATTTCTGGTGTGTCTACTAAATAAATCTTTACTAATCTTTATGTTGGGCTTACTAGGATCGTATTGAAATAGTTTGTTTATAATTCAGTCTTAGACATTAGTCAGTGAGTTCGTCAACAGCAGAAACCATACTCTTCTATGGTCATACCCTCATGCCTAGCACAAACATTTGTTAAAGGTAAGCCAGCACTGGGGCACCTGCGTGGCTCAGTGGTTGAGCATCTGCCTTTGGCTCGGGTCATGATCCTGGTCCTGGGATGGAGTCCTGCATCGGGCTTACTGCAGGGAGCCTGCTTCTCCCTCTGCCTGTGTCTCTGCCTCTCTTTCTGTGTCTCTCATGAATAAAGAAAGAAAATCTTAAAAAAAAAAAAAAGAAGAAGAAGAAGAAGGTAAGCCAGCATGGAGACATGGCATGCCAAGGCATCTCTCTCTTTTTTTGTTTTGGTAAGTTCTCTTTCTTTGTAGGTGTGGAGGGTGACTGAAGGTTTTCAAGCAAGATCGGCAACCTATGTAGTGATTTGTTTTTGGACCTTACTCCATCTCTTCCTGTCAAAGTTACTCTCTTTTAGGGTTACCCTGGTGACTGTCAGTTAAGACCTGACTCTTGATTTTGGCTTGAGTCATGATCTCAGGGCACTGAGATTAAGATCCGTATCAGGCTCTGCACTCAGCAGAGGGTCTGCTTGGGATTCTCTCTCCCCCTCTTCCCTTGTCCCTCGCCCCATGCTCTCTCTCAGATAAATCTTTAAAAAAAAGTTTATTTTGTCAAAGCCCTGCTCTCGAGCCATCACTCACATCTCTGAAGTCCTTCCTGTTCTTTCCTCTTTCCCACAGTAATTTTCATATACTCTTTTGACATCGATTACACAGTAACTTTATAGTTATACACACACACACATCACCTATTAAATAAACAAACAAATACACACACACACACACCTTGCCTATTAAAATATAAGCTCTAATATTTACTGAGCATCTACTGTGTTAGGTAATGTCAGGCACAATACTTTATTTCACTAAAGTTCCACAACAATCTTTTTTTTAATAATAAATTTATTTTTTATTGGTGTTCAATTTGCCAACATACAGAATAACACCCAGTGCTCATCCCGTCAAGCGCCACCCCCCAGTGCCCATCACCCATTCACCCCCAGTTCGTTTCCCAGAGTTAGGAGTCTTTATGTTCTGTCTCCCCCACAACAATCTTGAAGAGTAGATATTACCATCTAGTCTTTGTAAGTATGGAGACAGAGAACAGTCAAAAAAATGAGTTGGTTTCAACCAATTCAAATTGGTTGAAATTTCTGGGGTAATAAGAAATGGAACTGGTATTCAAAAACCTATACTCTTTCCAAGGGCATATATTGTATGTATGTTCAAGAAATATGTACTGAATGAAAGTTTGGAGAAACAGACAACAAAGAGAATGACCTTATATTAATTTTCACAATTCCCTTCCCTCTGTACAGAGTCAATCTTCCAAACGTCTTTATTACAATTTTATATATAATATAAAGAATAACTGTAAATTTGATGTAAAGATGGTTTCCAAGGCCTTTATAAAATTGTATGCTATTTCTCAATTTATTAACTTTAAAAATACCTTTTCTGATACTTTGTGTAGTAAAATCTAGATGGTTCTGAAGTTTGTCACAAAAGGAATTTAAAAACGTTTATTTGTTGGCATGACAAAAGTAGTAAAAAGAGGAATGTACTACTTGTTAAATTTATAATGCAAAAAACAGCAAGTCAAGTTCCTCCTTGAGGGAAATAACTATCAGAAAGTCATGGTAACATATATTATATATAATTTTATGAATTAAATCAATGTTTCTATGACTCTTCTAAATAGACCTAGAGATATTCTTATTGTGTAAAACCTAAATATTCAAAAGAATGGTAAGAAAATTCATTGAACATCAGGTTATAAGCATTTATTAAAAAGTAATTTTACCTTGTCTTGCTGTATATTCATTGTCTTCAATTAACCTTGCTAAACCAAAATCTGCTATTTTGCAGACAAGATTTTCTCCTACAAGAATGTTAGCAGCCCGAAGATCTCGGTGAATATAATTCATTCTTTCAATATATGCCATACCATCAGCAATCTTGAAAAGGAAAAAAAGAAAAAAAGATGTATGATACAAAGGGAAGGAGGAAGAGGGGGTGTCAGAAAAGGGAGAGCAGAAGAAACAAGAATTACCTATGGCCCACAAAGCCTATACATTCATATGGCCCTTTACAAAAAGGCTTTGCTGAACCCTACTGTGTTTAAAAGCTCTGAACACAGGGACACCTGGATGACTCAGTGGTTGAGCGTCTGCCTCCGGCTCAGGTCATGATCCTGGGACCCCGGGATTCCTGCAGGGAGCCTGCTTCTCCTTCTGCCTATGTCTCTGCCTCTCACTCTATGTCTCCCATGAATAAATAAAATCCTTAAGAAAAAAAACAACAACAACCCTTGAACACAGGACCATGGACTAGGTTTGGCATATGCTAGAGCCTCACATGGACAGTTTCTTGGTGTAAAGTTTCTCTAAACTGTCAGATTCCGTGGACATATGGATGCTCACCAAGAAAGAGGTCTTAGGACCAATATGTTGACTAAAGCCAATCAAAGGTCCCTTGAACATCTACCATATTTTTTAATAGAATCTTTTAATAGTTTTCACTCATATTTAAAAACAAAGATTTAGGGGAATAAAAGGCACAGCTAAGGGAATGTAGTCAGTGATATTGTAATAGCATCATATGGAAACAGATGGTAGCTATACTTATAAACACAATATATAGACTTATTAAATCGCTATGCCATACACCTAAAACTAATGTAACATTGTGGTGACTATATTTAAATAAAAAAAAATTTTAATATATAAAATTGCTAGTATATGATAATAACAATTTAAAAATAAATTTTAAAAATTCAGGAGATTAAAAATATCCCATTTTTAAGTATAATTGCCATCTTCATTCTTGTTTTGGACTACATTAAATAAAAAGTTCAGCATACACTTTAGATTTCCAATATTTTCTTTAGCAATCCCTCATTATCTTAAATTTATCTGCTAATATATAAATACATATAGATTTCATATTTGTTAGTTCATAGGTTTCTGAAAGGCCATATTATACAGGACAGCACTATACTGGGAATTACATATTTTGTTCTAATATTAGTAAGTTATATGAATTAGATACCACAGGTCTTCAGATACTACATTATCTGTAACATAAGGAAATCAGACTCGATTACCTCTAATGTTCCTTCCAACTCTAAAATTCCATGATTTCACTATATAAACAACAGTCTTCCACTAAGATTATTTTACGTTTTTATGTATACTTTCAAAGCAAATTGATGTATGTACAGATACACAAATACCTGAGCAGCCATATCAACCAGTTGTGGGAGCTTCAAATACTTTCCATCTCCTTCCTTCAGGAAATCCAATAAACTCCCTGTGAGAGACAGAAAAATGTTCATGGAACATAAGCAAATCTTAAATTAGGATTGAAATAAACATGCCAACTCCAAACAAGTCACCACATTACAATACAAAACTTAAACCTGTCATTCTTCAATATTTATTGCAGCTTTGGAATTTCTGAATAATTATCTTTAATATTCTAGAAGAGGTCCATGAACTGAAATTTTAAGAACTTTTCTGATAACAAATGGAAAACTCAATAATCTCACTATAGACATTCTTTCCTTGCTTTGATCAAGATCAGTAATCCCAATTTTGATCCAAAAGCAGATACCTGTATATTTCTGTATATATATATATTTTTATATTTCTGTATATTTTTAAATCAATCTGAATCAAGAATGTAGAAAACTGGGAATATTTTAGGGTTCTTAAAAATTGAGCTAGGTGGCTGAGTTGACATTGAAGTGTTAGTCTAAATGAACTTCTCTCAATTTTAGCAGAAGATACCAGGAAACAGCAAAGTACTATGAATAACAGTTGCAAAGTACTATGCATAACAGATAACAGAAAGGTTAGAAAAGTCTAGTTGCTATTCTTGTATTGTTGGTTAAAAGCTTACCATGCGGATGAAGTTTATCAAGAAAAAATAAACGAAATTAAGATACATTTTTAAAAAGATTTTATTTATTTATTCATGAGAGATACACAGAGAGGCACAGACATAGGAAGTGGGAGAAGAAGCATACTTCCTGCAGAGAGCCTGATATGGAACTCACTCCCAGGACTCCAGGATAATGACGTGAGCCAAAAGCAGATGCTCAACCACTGAGCCACTCAGGCATCCCTAAGGTACATTTTTAAAACAACTATACAGATCTTGTCAAAAATAACAATGTCATGAAAGCCAAAAAAAGAAACTAAGAGAGGGACTGCTCCAGATTAAAGGACATCAAAGAAAAATGGTAACTAAAAGAAATCCAGGACCATGGACTGGATTCTGGATTGGGGAGGGGGAAGGGTGCTGTTAATTAAGGACATCACCAGGATAACTGATAAATGAAATATGGACTAATATCAGATAATGGAATTGTACCCATGTTACAGTCCCCCAATTTGATCACTGTAGTGTGGTTAGGTAAGACAATGATTTTGTCATTAGAAGACAAAACACTGAAGTATTTAGAGATAAAAGGAACATAATATTTACAATGTGCTCCTCAGTTCAGGGAAAAATCCTTTTATGTATTAAGAGATACATACATAGTTGTTGGCAAATCTGGCTGAGGTATGTATGAGGATTTCTGTGTCTTATTTTTGTAACTTTTTAAAAAATATTTTATTTATTTATTCATGAGAGACAGAGAGAGAGAGAGAGAGACAGAGAGAGAGAGAAACAGGCAAAGGGAGAAGCAGGCTCCTCACAGGGAGCCTGATGCAGGACTTGATCCCCAGATCCCGGGATTACGCCTTGAGCCGAAGGCAGATGCTCAACTGCTGAGCCACCAGGTGTCCCAACTTTAGTCTTTTTATATGAAGTTTTATGCTGAGAAGCAATACGATCAGATTTATATTTAAAAAGCAATCATTCCAATAGTAATATGGAAAATGAAATGGGGGCAAAACTGCATAAAAGGATTAAGTTTAAATGTTCCTGCAAGGGACACCTGGGTGGCTTAGTGGTTGAGCGTCTGCCTTCTGCTCAGGGCGTGATCCCAGGATCGATTCCGCATCGGGCTCCCCATGGGGAGCCTGCTTCTCCTCTGCCTGTGTGTCTCTACCACTCTGTCTCTCATGAATAAATAAATTCTTTAAAAAAAATTAAAAGTTCCTGCAATAGTCTAAGAGAGAGACTATTATGCTAAAATCTAGCAATGACAGTGGGAATGGAGAGGAGATATTTTCCAGAGAGATGTGATAAATGGAATCAACGGCACTGAATGGACCATTAATACACAAAGTGGTGGGTAAGTGAAGACTGCTGGGCCCTATCGCCAGAGTTTGCATCTTGAAGTTTCAAGGTGATGCTAATGTTGTTGCTATCCAGTGCACTAGTGATTCTGGTATATAGGCCAGAAGAGGGAAGCACAAGGACATTCACTGCAGCACTATCTGTTACAGTGACAAACTAGAAGCAATCTAAATGCTCACTGGGAAAGGAATGAATAAACAATAGTATACTCATACAGAATCTCATTCAACAATTAACAAATATACAAATTATATCTTCCTTGTCCATATGAAAAAATCTCAAGAACATAATGTTGTATGAAATAAAGCTAGATTTACCTAAATTAAAAACATACACATACTGTTAATAGGTAAATATATATCAATAGAAGTATGTTAATAGGAAGACAGATGGAAAAGTAAGCACCAGCTTCAAAATTAAGGTTACCTCTGGAAGGGAAATGGGCCTGAAAGAGCCTGAAGGGAGGGCTCAAATGAGAATGGGCTCAAGGAGGGGTAAAAACAAAGATGCAATTAGATCTGTAATGTTTTGTTTTCTTAGTAGAGAGATCAGAAGCAAATACAGCAAAGTGTAAACATTAGTTAAATTTGGATGGCAGGGACATGGTTGTTATGGTATTCTATGTTTGAAATATTCCACAATAAAAAAAAATCTATGAAAAGTGTTGACATTAAATAAATAGTTTTTAAAAAGAGTAAATGGCTGGTTAGGAAGTGAAGACAAGAGTATTTCTTAAAAAAATCTTGGGTGTGAAGGGAAACAACACAGAGCAGTAGGTGAAAAGCAGATGTTGATACCAAGGAAGGGTTTTCTTTTTAGATGTAAGGAAGGATCAAAAACACAAGTAAAGAAATTGTTCTTAAACAGGGGAAGGGATATTTCTTTTCTTCACTTCCTTTTCTGTAAAATAAACAGACACCACATAAATACTTCTACATGACAACGCAGAGTATATAGAAATAAACAGAAGATACAGTTCTTTGTTTCAGGATAACGAATCTAAATAAGGTACTATGATCTATACATTAAGTAGAACATTATTCAGTGTAACAACAGATAATTGCTAAAATAGTGCAAAACTGCAACATACAGAAATCTAATATTGGAATTGGTGTCATCCTGACAATTCCTTTTCTCTGTCTGATCTTTAATCAAAGACAACAAATCCTATTCCCACTCAAATGTGGCTTATATCCATTTATCATCGAACATTTGGAATCTTAAACAGTGGTCCTTAACCCTTTTTTGTTCATGAGTTACTTTGAAACTCTGACAAAAACTATATAATCTCTTTGCAGGAATACATATAAGTATGTAAAAGCTTGACACAGAACTTCAGGGGAAGTTCATGGACCCTTTGAAGCTCATTCATAACCCTGGCAGAGGGTAGGTACTCAATAAGTAATAGTGAAATGAATTCCCAAAAGCCTTAAATTTGTCTCACATACTTTTTTTTTTTTACGATTTATTTATTCATGAGAGACAGAGAGAGAGAGAGAGAGAGAGAGAGAGAGAGAGAGAGAGAGAGACAGGCAGAGGGAGAAGCAGGCTCCACACAGGGAGCCCGATGTGGGGACTCCATCCTGGGTCTCCAGGATCACGCCCTGGGCTGAAGGCGGCACCAAACCGCTGAGCCACCCAGGTTGCCCCCTCACATACCTTTCTAGCCTATTTCCAACTAGTTGCCTTCTGTACTTTCCACTTCCCATGGTTCTGTTCCTCATTTCCTCATATCCTCTTAGCTCTGCAGAAATACCCATACCTTTCTCTTTACCCATTCACAGCATTTATAACTTTAAAGGTCAGTTTAAGACTTGACTTTTCTACTAATTTTTCTCAACTTATTCCAGCCTACGTGACCTCTTCCTCATTTCTCTTCTTATTGAATGTGGTGAACACCTGGAAATTCATTATGCTTTGATCTGTAGCTTATTTGTTTAGTCAGAGTGAGCTATTATTTACTCTTATACTGAAAATTAACTCATTAGAAGGTTGAGTCTTTTCTCCGCAAATTCAACGTAGATTATTTGAGTGGCTTTATTTCTTTGATACCTCATAATGACTAGCAGAGTCTCCTATAAATTAGAGGTATTCAATACATTTTGGTTGTTAATTTATAGGATAGTCTGATTAAAAACATTTCAAAGAATATAATGATCATGACCAATATGGATATTAATAGCAGGGCTTCAAACATTTGACTTAAGTACTATCTGAAGGAAGTATGGTTGATGGACTGGTTAAGTGATAGGGAAACCAAATTCCAGATGAAGGTTTTGAAAAGAATCATGGAAACCAGAAGTAGTAAGAAGACTTGTGTAGCCGGGAAATTGGGTTTATTTGGGAGCACATGAGGCAATGAGTTTGAATGGATTGTTGAGGGTAAACTATTGTGTACCTGAAATAAGATGGGAAATTATGGAGTTTTATAACCAGAAGGGTCATTTGTGATCTTGCATTCTAAATCTCCCATCTAGAAATAATCCTAACCCAGCAATCTGACAACAGAGATGTCTATCATGTTCCCCTATTTAAATAATTCTTGAAATCAATATACAAAACTAAATGGACCATTAGCTTTACCTCCAATATATTCTTGTGCTATCAATACCTTGATTTAAACTTCTTCCTTGTCCCTTTTCTCTCCTCCTTACAGAGTTCATCCAATGCACTCTGAAAGGGGTTATTTGGCAGTTGTCTGCAGAAGAGATTCCTTCCTGAAAGTGCCATGTGCCTTGGGGCTTTACGTATGTTTTGGCTATCAATTAGGCAGGCCACCTCAATTCTTCACTTTTGGTTTTTTTACACCTTTGGGAGGAAGGGGGTAGATTTCCTACAGTAAATATGTAGCTTGCAGTTGGTCCTGTCACCACTAGATGGAACTACATTGTTGGCTAAAATGGACTACTGGAGGGGGATGACACAATCAGAAACTTTAATTATGAGTGATTAAGATTTGGGGGGGAGGGGAGAGATAAAATTCAAGAGGGCAAAAACAGGACTGTCAACATACTTAGAGCTTAAGGTTCCTCTTCTAAAGCATCATCTGTCCCTTCTCTTTATCCTGGTTCTAACAACCAATTCTGTTACTAAAGATGGCACCTTGGGGTCTAGAGTTTGGAATAATGGAGAAATTTTAACGAATGATAGTGCAAAAAAAGTTTCTTGAACTCTGACTATGGAGACTATGATTACACTAAAATAAAATAAAGATTAATTTCCTTTACTTGATGTCTTTGCTTTAGGAATAAAGATACAAATATCTTTCTAATTGCATTATTTTAATTTATAGAAATACTTTTCTCATTTTCCTTAGCTATTCCATTTTCTTTAGTCAAATGGAATAAAAAACTACTTACTTTTTTTTTAATTAAAGATTTTATTTATTTATTCATGAGAGACACAGAGAGAGAGGCAGAGACACAGACAGAGGGAGAAGCAGGCTCCATGCAGAGAGCCCGACGTGGGACTCAATCCCAGGTCTCCAGGATCACACCCTGGGCTGAATGCGGCGCTAAACCGCTGAGCCACCCAGGCTGCCCAAAACTACTTACTTTCAACATAAGTTGAACTGCCCGAATTTTCCTTTTAAACTTTGTACCATCCTCTGGAATAACTGGAACTAATTGCTATTCCATTATATGAAATGTCAGATTTTCTCTTTTCAATGTCTACATAAAAATCTTAAATTAGAGAACACTACACAATAAAAATTTGTAGGCATAAAAACAGAAATGCAGACTTATTTTTTTTTTAAATTTGTCAACATGGCTCAGTGGTTTAGCGCCATCTTTGGCCCAGGGCCTGATCCTGGAGACCTGGGATCAAGTCCCACGTCAGGCTCCCTGCATGGAGCCTGCTTCTCCCTCTGCCTGTGTCTCTGCCTCTCTCTCTCTGTGTCTCTCATGAATAAATAAAATCTTAAAAAAAAAAATTGTCAACATTAATACACTAAAAGAAATATACACATACCTTTTGACATAAATTCAGTGACAATGTAAATTGGCTCTTCAGAAACAACAGCATATAGTGGAA
Source organism: Nyctereutes procyonoides (assembly GCF_905146905.1). NCBI lineage: Eukaryota > Metazoa > Chordata > Mammalia > Carnivora > Canidae > Nyctereutes > Nyctereutes procyonoides. The sequence continues at coordinate 40,546,914 of NW_026575044.1, forward strand.
CAAGTTTATCGTGTCTTAATTTTTTCATTATCTGAGCCTCTTGAAGGAAAGCTTCTGGCATCATTGTACCTGGCTTTAGTGTTTTGATTGCTACTTTTGTGGTTCCATTCCATGTTCCTAGAGAAACAACACAGACTACTATTTTAATCTAAATATTAAGAAGATTTTTAGTCGAACCTTAATGACCAGCGGTCATTAAAGTGGTCAATGACCACCTTAAATACTTCAATATATCTTATCATAAGTTATGCTGTTTTAATCTATAGTAAAGAAATGACAAAGAAACAAAAGTTCAGGCTTCTTACCCATCCATACTTCACCAAAACATCCTTGTCCTAATTTAACCTCTAGTCGCAAAGATTCTCGAGGGATTTCCCAAGCATCTTTTGCTAGACCTTGAGTCTGGGGTTTCACAGTTGGACACACGGTTGTTAACTTATGGCATAAACCATCAGCATGTTCTAGATAAATGAATAAACTATACTGTAAAATGAATTACTTATAAAAATTTAGGTACTCTATAGTACATTACTGTTTTTGAAAGTTTAAATTGAAGAAAACAAAAACATAATGTTTTCTCAGCTTTACTCTAAAAAAAAAAACAAAAAGGGAACTGTATGTATATAAGAAGCAAAACATACAAGAGGTGAAACATTAAAAAAAAAAGAGGTGAAACATTTTTTGTTAAATACATTTCTGAGGTTATAATTTATTGAAAACTTACTATGTCTCAACTATTGTGCTAATTCAGTACCTTAAATATCTCATATAAATAAATCTCAAAAAACTTAAGTGACTTTCTTAATGTCACCCAGTAAGTAAGGGATGGAAAAGGAATTCAAATCATAGTTCTGGTTGCCCTCAAAGTTCTATTTTTGACCACTGTGTTTTATTTCTTCCCAAAGAGAATGCTACCATTAATTGCTATTTCTAATAACTAACCACTAATGTAAGAAGCACACCAAACATTAAGGAAAAAATCTCATTTAAGAAACTGATTTTCAAATAAGGGAGACACAAAAACAGGGACTCCCAAATTCACAATGGCTTGACTTGTGAATCCTGCTTATACAATCTTTCTTGTTATAAATAAGACACATCCCGTCACGTGTCCAAGTAACCACACAAATCCACATTCTAGAAAGTGCAATTATAACTGATATCACTGCTTGGCAATATGTGTGATCAATGTCAAGACTGATGGTTGCCTTGACAAACTGTAGCTAGCTGTCACTGAAGAAGAGACTGCCATGCAAACTTCCCCTCCCCTTGTATCAATAATTTTAAAACTTTCAGATGCATTCACATATCAAACTGGCAATGCAAAATTTTGAGACAAAAGAATATAATACTGAGTACCTTTCAAAGGTCCTTGAAAGACTAGAAGAATGTCTACAGTTGCTATAAGTTAATTTTCCAGGAAAAAAAAATGCATCTTCAGATTAAATTTCATTAGATTTATACTTTAAGAAGTTTTATGTGGTCCAGCTCATGCAGAGGAAGGGTAACCCAAAAGGACATCTGATAGAGCTTTTTACATTAAGTATTCAGTTTTACCTACTTAACAAACGTCCTTAAAAATATTTGCTTTTATGTTTTTTATTTATTGTCATAATCTATCTTGGCATTTAATTACCATGAAATGAAACTCCAATGTAAACACTATGCCAGTAAGATATAGGGACTCAAATAATGGTAGTAAGATTTTCGCCCATTTAAGAACCTAATTCAGGTAATAATACCTACCTATTTTAAAACTAGAATAGAATAGACATCTATCAAGCACACTCTTGGTATAAAGTACCAAACTAAACCATAAGAGACATGAAGACAGAGATTCTATCCTCATAAAACAGAACATCAAGAAATAATTTTCACCTGTGAAATATTCACATACCTGTGTAGTGTTTTACCAACTTTTGCAGAGTATCAAATTGTGCTCTGGTTGTGATATAGTATCCACCATTGTCCAGTTTCCTAATTTTGTAGTGTTTCACATTGTCACCTCTTACCTCATCCCAATCACGAATAGAGAGAGAATAAGCACCTAGTTGGGGAAACAAATACTTTTTCTGTATCTTTCTCAAAACACTGTTCAAGAAAATTTTATACTTGTATTACATTATAATTACCTTTAGTAGTTTCACTCTCTCTTACTAAGAAAATACCTCGTTGATTCCCAGGATTCAGAAGTAATCTTTCAGCATCTTTTCTCCCCATTTTGCCAAAATACCATCTGGAAAAAATAGTGCTCTGAGTTAGAAACATGGAAGGGTCAGAAAGATTATAAATAAGGATTAGTAAGAAGGGAGCTGGAGGATGACAATAAAGAACTACACAGCTTAAAAACACAGCAAAACACAACAAGGTATCTTTATTAAATAGAATTATTACAGATACTACTGTCAGAATATACTGTCCTAGTATTTCCATGTATTAGCTACTCAATCAGTAGTTAATACACAGAAACTCCATGTATTAATTCAACTCCATCTGCAAGTCACAGGACTGGTAAATGGAGAAGGAAAGGCAGTAACAGAGAACCCCTCAATCACTGATAGATGGAAATGTTAAGACTGTAGCAGGAAGAACAGACATGGTCCTCTGGTAAGAGTGTGATCATCTATTTTCATAAGGTGCAAGTGAACTAAATTCAAATTATTAGCAACTCTAAATTAGCACAGCTTTGATTTAATATAGCTTTTGTGAATAAAAGGGAGTATCTCCTTTGGAGAAAATCACAGAATAAAACAGGAAGTAACAAGTGTGAAGCAGAACAGTTATGGAGACAAATTACATATGGTAAAAGCAAATAAATATTGATAGAGCACCTACTATGCGCAAGGCACTGTGTTAACTATTGTGATATGAAAACAAGTATTTGTGAATCCCAGATATTCTTGATTTGACTTAAAAAAAAATGTCACTGAAGATGAAATTTTTAAAAAGTTGTGAGAATAGCACATAGAACTTTCATATACCCTCCACCCAGATTTCTCAACTGCTATAATTTTACTTTGTCATATTCTTTCTTTCTCTGTGTGCAATTTTTTTCTGAGCTGATTGAGAGTAAGTTGCAAATATTCTGAATCTTGACCCCTAAATACTTTAGTGTGCTTCCTCAAGACAAGGATACTCTCCTACATAACCACAGACCAAGCACCTAAGTCAAGAAATTAACTCTGATAAAATACTATCAACTGGGGGTAAATTTTTGAAGTGAAAGATCTGTAGGATATAAAAAGGGTTAATATAATTTTTTAAGTGAAAATATAAAGGATACAGACTAGGCATAATAGTATTATTAATGCAGATTCATTTATGATCCTACTGTAAGCAAATAGTATGGCATTAATTATTAATTTTCAAGTAACATCTCTTATTAATGTGATGTATTAGCTGTATTAAGACTGGTATGTAATTGTGTGTGTGTAAAATTGTGGCTAAGTAGAATGTGCATTAAAACATTTTTAAAAATCAAAGGAATTAATAAAATATGAAGTAGTATCATACTCTTCTGCCTGAATGGAATCTGCAGGGGCTACATAATTGCTAGGGATATAGCCATTCTTTCCTGTAGCAATTGATCTTGCTTCCCACCAGTCTCCTTCCCTGTAACACATAAAACAACAATTACCACAAGGTAGATGACTGCTCAAAACACAATTTATTGCAGTGTTGCCTGGTATCTATGTAGAGAAGAGGTTTCACTTCAATTTTTTATGCACTTATTTAATAAAAAATTAAACTCAATAATATTTAAATATGTGTTACATGAATTAAAGGAATAAGGCTAAGCAAAAGCACAAATGCATACATATTTCAGCTCCAAACAAAAAAGTAAAAAGTTAGTTTAATTTTAGTTATAAGATCCTTTTTTACATAACTCCTTCAACCTAAAACAATAAACTATATTGAACAAAACAATTTCAGAGATAAACCTTTTAAATTACTCAGTTTCAACTGAATGTTTTCTTTTTTAAAAGCTTTACTGATAGGGATCCCTGGGTGGCGCAGCGGTTTGGCGCCTGCCTTTGGCCCAGGGCGCGATCCTGGAGACCCAGGATCGAATCCCACGTCGGGCTCCCGGTGCATGGAGCATGCTTCTCCCTCTGCCTGTGTCTCTGCGCCTCTCTCTCTCTCTGTGACTATCATAAATAAATAAAAATTAAAAAATAAAATAAAAAAAAAAAATAAAAGCTTTACTGATAAACAATTTGCATACCATAAGTTTCTCTCTTTAAGATATAGAATTTAATGGATTTTAATATATTCACACAGTTGTGTCACCATTACCACAATCAGTTTTAGAACATTTCATCACTCCCCCACCCCCGGGCAAAGAAACCCTGTACCCATTAAAAGTCACTCTCTACTCCTCTACTCACTTCCCCCCATATTGCCAAACAATAAATCTGCTTTCTGTTCCTATGGATATGACTATTGTAGGTATTTCATATAAATAGAATCATATAATATGTGGTATGGTTTTTTGGACTGGTTTCTTTCACTTAGCATAATTTTTTCACAGTTCACCTATGTTGTAGCATGTTATTAGTAGTTCATTCTTTATTGTCAAATGCTTTTAATCATACATAAAATCATAATGTTCTTTTTTAGTCATTTTAGTATCAGGATGTCCTAAAACTCCTGTAGACAAAATATTTGCAACAGGCAAGGATAATAAAAAATTTAATTCCTACAATAAAGTTTACAAAAATGTTATAAATATTTAAGTAAGACTAAAATCAATTCAGAACATGAGAACTATATATAGTTTGCAATATCTAAGCCTTGACTTTTCCAAAATTAATGTGAAAAAAAGCAAAAATTATCAGTCTCTAATGAGGAAGACATACAAAATGTGGGTTCTGCCACTAAAAATTAAATGCATATTATGGCCCTTTCACGAAGATGGCGCCGAAGGCGAAGAAGGAAGCCCCTGCCCCTCCCAAAGCTGAAGCCAAAGCAAAGGCTTTGAAAGCTAAGAAAGCGGTGCTGAAAGGTGTGCACAGTCACAAAAAAAAGAAGATCCGTATGTGACCTACATTCCGACAACCCAAGACCCTGCGTCTCCCCGAAGGCAGTCCAAATATCCTCGAAAGAGCGCCCCCAGGAGAAACAAGCTTGATCACTATGCCATCAAGTTCCCCCTAACTACTGAGTCAAGAAAATAGAAGACAACAACACACTTGTGTTCATTGTGGATGTCAAGGCCAATAAGCATCAGATCAAACAGGCTGTGAAGAAGCTCTATGACATTGATGTGGCCAAGGTCAACACCTTGATCAGGCCTGATGGAAGAAGAAAGCATATGTTCGACTGGCTCCTCACTATGATGCTTTGGATGTTGCCAACAAAATTGGGATCATCTAAACTGAGTCCAGCAGGCTATAAATCTAAATATAAATTTTTTCACCATAAAAAAAATGCACATTATGTTTTGCCAAAGAAAAGTACTGAAAATATTTTATCTAAATTGAAATTTTATAAATGATTGAGGGGAATCTGCTCTCCAGAAAAACGATGAAAAATCCTTTGGCAATTTAAATATTGACAAACACACACTTGGTTTGTAGGTTCCTGGTATGTATTAAGCACTTTCAGATATACAAACTGAAAACTCTGCATTTGTGCTAACCATTCATGACTCATTCAAGCATTTATTGAATACCATTTAAGTGATAAAGAGAGGGTATGCTAGAACAGAGGTAAAAAGTCTGTACCTTCAAGAAACTCAGCCTAGAGCAGAATTTCTCAACCTTAGCACTACTGACTCTTTGAGCTGGATGATTCTTTGTTGTTGGGGGCTATCCTGTGCACTGGAGGATGTTCAGCAATATCCCTAACCTTCACTGACTAGAAAACAGTGGAGACACCCTAACTGTAACAACCAAAAATGTCTCCAGACATTGCCAAATGTCTTCTGGGCAATTTTTCCCTGGATTGAGAGCCACTGGTCTGAAAGAATGAAAAGCACATGATCAACTATAATTCAAAGTAGTGACGGTAGCTACGACTGACGTTTGCACAGGGTGCTACAAGAACATGCAAGATAGATACCTAATCCAGTCGGAGATGAGGTGTGGGCCAGGTGGGAGAGAAAGAATGTCAAGAAAGGCTTCCTTGAGAAATCACATAGGAATATACATTTTGAAGGATAAATGGGGTTGGCCAGATAAAAGAAAAAAAAAAATGGAGAGACAGGAAGTCACATTCCAGAAAAAAGAAACTGTATGTGTGAAGGCATGGGAAGGTGAGAAACCCCAGTGTATTCATGAAATTACAAGCAATTTATTACAGCTAGGCAGTTTAATAAGGAACAGGAAGCAACTGGTGACTGATGTCCGCCATTGTTATTGCTTTTCTTTTATCTCGATAGCAAGGCAAATGGTAGCTATTGAAAAACGACTTTAAAGCAGAGAGACATGACCATATTTTATGTTCTGGAATAATGGATAGCAAATGGAACAAGAATGTTAGGAAATATTACAGGAAGTAGAGAGACCATAATATATATTTTGAGAAGTTACGAAGTGGTTGCTATGCCTCCTAATGAAATTATGAGATCTATTTTTCATAACAAGCACTGAATTTTCAATTCAAACATTGATTTTTTTTTAGTGGGCCACTAAATAACGAAAGCCATTTAGTGGCCCACTAAAAGTCTAGAAGTCATCCCAGACTAAAAGTCTTACACAAAAAGTCTGAGTCACCTAAGGAAAAAGCAACTTAATGTGGTCAGGTTGGGACTGCAGGGGTTCCCTACCTGGCCTTTTTCCTTTTTTTTTTTTTTTTTTAAGAGAAAGAAATAAGATCCTTAAATCATCTTATGCTTGAATAGGAACAAAGAATTCTCTTTATAAAGATTTTTTTTTTAAGTAATGTACTTACTTGCATATATTCCCTCTAAATTCACTCTTATATGTCTACTGTTTATGGCAGAACCACACACTGCAGCACAATTTGTAGAAGTCATAATTTCTGGCTACAGAAGTAGTCATTATGCTATGTGTCTAAAGAAACCAAATACATCATCCAAACCAGTGGGCAGAGACCTATGCCTCACCACTCTCAGCAATGAATCAACCAGCTAAGTGGCTTCAGCATGAAGAGTAGGTTTCTGTCAGTACTTTTCCCTCACAAAACATTCCCAACTTACGTGTTGTTAATAATTTGAAACCGTTCACCCTTCTTGAATGAAAGGTCTTCTGTAGTTCTAGCTTCATAATCATATAAGGCCACAAATATAGTAACACCACCTATTGGAGCAAAAAAAAAAAAAAAGACCAATGTAAATTACATAATTAATAAAAGAAAAATGTCTACAAAAAAGCTTAAGCATAATTTTCTTCCTAGTCTCCAGAATCTATTTTTAAATGAAGACTTGGGCAGCTAGAGTTTAAGCTAATGAGATGCTCTAAAGAAGGCCTTCCATGAAACTACTGGATGCTACAAATTCTAAAATTCTATATACCTACAGAAACAAATTTAATTTTGATTCATAGTAACAATATCTATGACTTGGAAATACAGTAGAGATTCAAATCAATTCTTTGGCAGAAAAAGTATTAACAAGTACTATAAACTACTGGCACTGATCATCCCAATTTCTTATGAACAAGGAGTAAACATTTCCACCCTTAAGACTGATCCTCAGTAGCAATAACAGATTTAGTAAGATTAGTTATTATAATGAACTCTTAAAATGGCTTGTTTTTCTTAAAAATTTAATAATATGGCTGATATAAATTATAAATTCCAAGAATAACTGTCATACACAGAATTGTACAGAGCTGCTTAAGAGATTACAACACTAAACTATTACCTGCAAGCTGAAGAATAGAATGGATTATTTATTTACTATTCTCCACTGAGTTCCAGTCATGTATTAACCACCTATTTGACATCTCTACTTGAATGTCTAAGCAAATGGTACTACTATCTAATCAGGTACTCGAGTTAAGTCCCTTTATTAGCACAGGTAGTTCTACCTCTAAAATACTTTGTATCTACTTTCTTTTCCACTTCCATTGCTGCCACCCTAATCTAAATCCTTATTATCTCTGAGTCTGCTGAGACTGCTGAGGAGGACTAGTCTCCTAACCCACTTGTGTACCTACTTTCCTACAATTCTCCACAAGGCTAGTTGCCAGAGTGAGGTTTTAAAAAAGAAATTCAAGGGATCCCTGGGTGGCGCAGTGGTTTAGCGCCTGCCTTTGGCCCAGGGCGCGATCCTGGAGACCCAGGATCGAATCCCACGTCGGGCTCTCGGTGCAAGGAGCCTGCTTCTCCCTCTCCCTCTGCCTATGTCTCTGCCTCTCTCTCTCACTGTGTGCCTATCATAAATAAAATTCAAAAAAAAAAAAAAGAAATTCAATTATGCAAATCCTTTATTTAAAACTCTTCAATTGCTTCTTCCTGGTCTTGAATAAAATCCAAACTTCTTACCAGAGTTTACAAGGTCCTGAGTAATCCTGACTCTTCAGTCTCATATACAATTCTACCTCTGGTGTCCTCATAACCACCAGGTTTGTCTGTATCTCCTAAATTCTGCATTTGTTGTTCTCTCTTCCCAGAAAAGCTCTCTTCCCAGTTCTGCACACATAAATATCATTCTCATCAATCAAACCTCAGCTCAAATGATTGTTCCTCAAGATGACTTTCCCTGATCATCTAAAGGGCTTTTACCAATCACTCTCGTCAGTTCTTCATAGCATCTTATACCATTAATAATCCTGTTTAGTTGTTTATTCACTAATTATTGCCCAACCTTTATTATAATATAAACAAAAGACAGAAACCTTGTTTCTCTTGCTTTCAATTCTCTATTGGTGGCACATAGACACTCCATATGTGCTAACAGATGTATATCCACGGATAGATTTTTCACATAAGTAAACTGTTTAGGTAAGTAAGTAAGTAAGTATATCTTTAAGTACCAACATTTACTTGAATTGTTTTGGATTACTGTCTTTCCCAAACATATAATCCTGAAAATTTGGCCGATGACTGAGAACACTATCATGGCTATTTTTACTGAGGTATTTAGAGTCAGGCAGTTAGAATTCAGACTATAATTGACCCTTTGATGTCCATAACTTCTCAAATGAGCAGAACAGTCTCACAGAATTTACTTATGGCATTTCTTTAGCACTTTTATTGTTCAGGAGGTTAAGCCAACTGAAAGGACAAATTTATAGTCCAAGCCTGTAGAATAGATTCCTTTTTTGACCCTTCTGGTTGTTAGTAAGGATACATGTTGCTCAATTTGATGCTGGCAGCTGTTTGCCAAGCCTAAGGTTAAAGCTGATTTACTCTAGGGGCTACCGGAAAGAGATCAAGGACTTGGGTCCTTGATGACATCAAGAAACTTCTACTGGGGATCCCTGGGTGGCGCAGCGGTTTGGCGTCTGCCTTTGACCCAGGGCGCGATCCTGGAGACCTAGGATCGAATCCCACGTCAGGATCCCAGTGCATGGAGCCTGCTTCTCCCTCTGCCTATGTCTCTGCCTTGTCTCTGCCTCTCTCTCTCTCTCTATGACTATCATAAATAAATAATAAAAAACAAAAAAATTAAAAAAAAGAAAGAAACTTCTACTGTATCAAGGAATCCTAGAGCTCACCCTACCTTTTTTTTTTTTTTTTAAGATTTATTTATTTATTCATTCAGAGAGAGAGAGAGGCAGAGACACAGGCAGAGGGAGAAGCAGGCTCCATGTAGGAAGCCCGATGTGGGATTCAATCCCGGGTCTCCAGGATCACACCCTTGGCTGCAGGCGGTGCTAAATCGCTGTTCCACTGGGGCTGCCCTCACCCTACCTTTTTTAAGGCAGTTATATTTTGTTACTCAAGGGACAAAGTACCCTGATTTGGAAACCCCACAGAAGACCTCTTCTTTTCAAAGTTTGACTACTTTTTAAAATGCATTTCTGACTCCATGAAAGTGTCCGTTGTCACTTCTCACTTGTTCTCAGAAAGGATATCATAATGTAAGAAAGGGATATCTGGCACAGAACATTAAATCTGGGCTCTCCTGCTTATTATCTGTGACCCTGAAAAAAAAAACCCATTTAACTCTAAGCCTCAGGACTTTCTTTTTTTTTTTTTTTAAGATTTTTATTTATTTATTCATGAGAGACACAGAGAGAGAGAGAGGCAGAGACACAGGCAGAGGGAGAAGCAGGCTCCATGCAGGGAGCCTGATGTGGGACTCGATCCCGGGTCTCCAGGATCACACCCCGAGCTGAAGGTGGCGCTAAACCGCTGAGCCACCAGGGCTGCCCAAGGACTTTCATTTTTTAAATCAATATCTGATAGTAAAACTGTATTATCATCGTAGTATTGCCATTTGATTAATATTATGTAACTACTAGAATACTTTAATATCAGATAGTACTTTATAAACCTGAAAAATCATAACATTCTTGAGGGAGGGGTGTATGTTTTTAATCTTTATATCCCCAGTGCCTGCCACATAGTAGGCACTTAATAATTACTTGAAAAATGAATTAATGAAATAATGGTATAACCGGTAGATAATCACCAAATTATTCCCAAATTTTCCAGAACAATATCCACGTATAACATATAGCTTTAATTTTTAGGTTAGAAGCTTTAATTCATATAAACTTATATAAATCCCCAGTAAGTTATTTTTCTTACCTCAGGCCAAAACTTTGTGTACTGCCTGCCTAAGGTCACATTCTCAAACTGACAACAGAATTGTCCCTTTAAATCTCACCTGTTAAACCAGCAGGATATGAACTTGGCACCACTGAGAATGAAGAAGATGCTCCTCCAAAAGGTGTCACTCCTGAGGATCCTCCAAATGGCGTCATGGAAAGACTGCTAAAATTAACAGATGCTCCCTTTGTCGAAGATGATGGTGCCACTGCAGTGTGTTCTGTTCCATAATGGCTGACACTTGTACTTACAGGTTCTGCAGTATTTTCAGTTCTATATTTAATGGTTGGACTTTTGTTTTCTTTACTTTTAATGCAGCCCATTATCAAATCTATAAGGTGACAGGCAAATATTTTAAGAAGTGGTTAATATAAAGTATACTTCAAAAAAATACAATTCAAAACTTCACCTTAAACAAGGAATTTTTCTCCTGCAAAAAAAGTAACATTAATAAAATAAAGCAAACAAAAGACTAGACAGCTAAAAATGAAGTTCCTTCTCCTCACTTATCTTTATTGCCATTCTGTTGAAGCATCATTCCAACCATGTCATTCTCCAGCTCAAACATCTTAAATGGTCCAATGACAACATTAAATAATGTGCTGGGAAAGCCCCTGGATCTGAAGCCAAGAGGCCCAGTGGGAATCCTGGCTTCCTACTCAGTAGTGGAGTGATTTCAGGTATGTTGCTCGACCTCTCTGTACCCCAGTTACTTGAAAAAGAATAATAATAATAACACCTACTTCATAAGGCTTTCTATGAGGATTAACTTAAACTTATTACAAGTTCAAGGCAATATGTAGCATGAAGTAAGCACTAGCAAATACTGGTTGTATTCCTTCTATCTGTACCAGCCCTCTGTGATAGAAATATAATCTGAGCCACATATATAATTCTCAATCTTCTAGCAGCCACATTTTTTTAAAAAAAGGAATAGGTAAAATGGATTTTAACAATATATTTTATTTAATCTAGTACATCTAAAATATAATTTCAACATGGTCATCAATATAAAAAAATTTTAATGAGTTTTTTTTTGTACTAAGTCTCAGAAATCCATTATGTATTTTAAACTTACAGTATATCTCAATTTCGGACCAAGTATACTTCAAGTGTTCAATATGTATTTGTAGCTAGCAGTTACCATTTATAGGACCAGGTAGCTCTGTAACTTTTCCTTATCTACAGTCATACTCCCAATGCTTACCAAATTTGATCCCAATCTATCTTTCCAACTTTATCTCCTATTATTTCCTCATGCTTATCTATATACACACACTTTCCTGTTTTCCCAATACATATGCCCTATGCTTTCCCAAGTGTGTAGGGATTTTACATCTAAAACTTCTCTACCTGCTAATGTTCTATCCAATCACTGAAGATCATCACAAATGTTATTTTCCATTCAAGTTTTCCCCCTCATTATCCTTAAAACCGCCAATGTACTTTTGGGGAGTTTTTTTTTTTTTTATGGGACTCTCTCATCTTATTCCATTTGGTATCTTGTTTTTTGCTTCCTGGACTAATTCCCACCTTATCCTCAAATTATTGGCAATACATTTCTTAAATATCAAGAGTTACTCATCTCTTACAAACTGGCTTACCAAGGTTACCAATATTGCAAAATCTGAATTATTATATTCACTTCCTGTGGGAGCACTGAATGGAACTTTCATTAATTTACTTACTTTTAAAGGTCATTCTTGTTTTACAGCTTTTCCTTTCTTATGTGGCATTCAAAAAGAAGTAGGTCAATGATAAGATGACTGACTCTTAAATTCTCAAAGAAGGAGTGAACATTTATAACCCTGGCTATAAAACATTTAAGAGGTAGCTATACTGCAGTAATCAGACAAGAATTAAGGGCATCCAAATTGGTAAGGAAGAAGTGAAAATGTCACTACACGCAGATGACATGATACAATATATAGAAACTCTAAGGGCTCCAACAAAAAACTATTAGAACTAATAAATGAACTCGGTTAAGCTGCAGGATACAAAACTAAGTTACAGAAATCCGTTGCACTTCTACACAGTAATAATTAAATAGCAGAAAAAGAATGAAGAAAATAATCCCATTTGTAATTGTACCAAAAAGAATAAAACACCTCAGAATAAATTTAACCAGAGGTGAAAGACTGATATACTGGAAGTTATAAGACATTAATGAACGAAACTGAAGACAATGCAAACAAATGTCAAGGTATACCATGTTCATGGATTGTAAGAATTAATATTGGTAAAATGTCTATAACACCCAAAGCAATCTATGGATTCAATGAAATCCCAATCAAAATATTATTCTTTAATAATGATCACTTTCAAACAAATGGACATTTTAAGTGTTTTACTATAATTGCTTAAAGTACTCTGTGGGATTTTCCTTTTAATTTCAAGAAAAGAAAATAATTTTTAAAGTATCATTTCCATATGTGCCCACACAGTAAGTCTAAAATTTATACTTAGGGGGCAGCCCCGGTGGCGCAGCGGTTTAGCGTCGCCTGCAGCCCAGGGCGTGATCCTGGAGACCCTGGATCGAGTCCCACGTCAGGCTCTCTGTATGATGCCTGCTTCTCCCTCTGCCTGTGTCTCTGCCTCTCTCTCTCTCTCTGTCTCTATGAATAAATAAATAAAATCTTTAAAAAATAAAATTTATACTTAGCTTAATGCTCGGAAAGCTGTTCTGAACTCAAGAAGGGGTTTTAATCTAAAGATAAAAATGGTAATGGGCAGAAGGTAAAAATCTCATAAGTCAGAAACTACAGAACAATGTGATCATACAGATTAATCCCCAAAGGCTGGTGTTTCAGTTTGAATGCGTATCTTGACAGTACGTTATCATTGCTTTATTGCTAGGAGCTTATTACTTCCTGGATTCAGCATCTCTATTTCAGTGCTCTTGATGCTTTAACCAGCTCTTTTGCTCTACTGGGATAGCTGTTCCCTACCTCATAACTTCTGCTTACTTATAATTTTGATTCATTTGTGGTCTATCCAGGTTCCCGCAATTTCCCACAGCCACTGCTTGATTTGTCCAAGTTTGCAACGATATGAAGGAGAATAAAAGCAAAAGCCCTAACTTGCTGACCAATTATGGTTTAGCCATCAGGTGCCTACTACATGGTTCTCCTTTAATGACTGTGAGTCTAGAAGGTACCATCATGACTATTCTGTTTAGCATAAATTCTTGCTTTTAGCTATACAGATGCACATTTTAGCAAAATGTAGAGTGAAAACCTTTCAAATTGAAATAAATTTTTGTGCTAAAATCAGGTTAATACAAGTTGACTCCAACCACACAGGTTTGATTGCACAGGTCTACTTATACACAGGTTTTTTACAGTACTGTAAATATTTTCTCTTCCTTATGATATTAACATTTTCTCTTTATTGTAAAGAATACAGTGTTTAATACATGTAGCATACAAAACATGTATTAACTATTTGTGTTATTGTTAAGGCTCCTGGTTAATTGTAGACTATCAGTTGTTAAGTTTTAGGGGATTCAAAAGTTATACATGAATTTGACTGTGTGGGGGCTCAGCACTCCAAACCCCTAAATTGTTCAAGGGTCAAATGTATATGCAAAGTTTTACCTTGATTCCTCAACACACCTGAACTACTTTCTCATTTTCCCTGGATAATGGGCAAGAAAAAGTGTGGAACTAAAAATATCAACAGTTTTGCTGAAGAGGCAAGTTTTCAGGAGCAGAGAAGTAAAATGGCCCCTTACTATTTCTCATATGACTGTCCACCACTTAGCTGTGTGAGCTTTGGCAAGCTACTCAACCTTTCTGTGTCTCAGTTTCCTCAACTATAAAATGAGGATAATAAAAGTAAGCCTCCTGGAATTGTTGAGGAGTTATCTGTAATGCACCTAAAACAGTACCTGGCATATATAACTCATTAATGTTTGTTATCATGGTGATGATTTTGATAATGACGGCTCCCCTTTCCAGAATATAAGAATGGGAAAACTGAAAAAAAGTATTAAGTATAACACATACAAATGTACACCTCAATGAATTAGCAGAAACGGAATACCAATGTAACTCATCACTCAGATCAGGAAGCATACTGAGAGCAACCATTGTACTGGAAATATACCTTGCAGTAGATAGATTACTGGGTCACAGGGTATACACTGCTGGACAGTTTTCCAGGGTGGCTGTACCAGCTTATACTCCCAACAGCAGAGTGTGAGAGTTACCATTTTCACATCTTCACAAGTACTTAGCATTTTCAATCTGTCTGGTGGATGTATGGTGGTCTCTTGTGATTTTAACTTTACATTCACAATTACTAATGATATGAGTGCCTTTACATGTTTACTGGCCATTCTCCTTTGTGAGAGGTCTGTTCAAGACTTGTTCACTTTTCTATAGGGGTTTCTTTTTCTTATGATCTATAGGCATTCTTTGTATTTTCTAAATATTAGAGGAGTGGAATTTTTATCACCTTCACTCCTCTATTCCCTTAGAATAAAGCTAAGAACATAATAAGCATCAATAAATATTTTTTCAATAAATGCTTATTTTGTCTGTCTTCAGATCACCTCCATTTCTATAATTCTGCTTCACATTTTGGCAATTTATGGTGATTCTCAACCTCTAATTCTACCAAAAGCGTTTCTAACATGTTGACTACCTAATAATCTTAAAAGTAAAGATTTATAAAGACTTTTATAAATATTTATAGAGGTATTCCAGATTAATTTCCCCAATTTACTTTCCTAACCTGCTTTCCCCAATACTGTTCAAATTCCAAAATACAGACTTAGGGCTAGGGAAGACAAAAAAGCCAATTAAAAGTTAACTACACAAATCAAAGACTGTGTTTTAGGCGGAAATAGCAGGATGTTCAAAAGCCCACAGACAAGAGAGAACAAAGTGAATTTTGAAACCATAGAGTTCAGTGCTGAAGTACAATATAAAAGAAGAAGAAGAAAGAAGAGGCCAGAATAAATAACAACAGGGAACAGAGCATATGTCACAAGGGTTTTTTCTTTTTTAAAAAAGACTTTATTGGGATCCCTGGGTGGCGCAGCGGTTTAGCACCTGCCTTTGGCCCAGAGCATGATCCTGGAATCCTGGGATCGAATCCCACATCAGGCTACCTGCATGGAGCGTGCTTCTCTCTCTGCTTGTGTCTCTGCCTCTCTCTATCTCTCATCAATAAATAAAATAAAATCTTTTAAAAAGACTTTATTTGGGCAGCCCCGGTGGCGCAGCGGTTTAGTGCCGCCTGCAGCCCAGGGCGTGATCCTGGAGATCCTGGATCGAGTCCCACGTCGGGCTCTCTGCATGGAGCCTGCTTCTACCTCTGCCTGTGTCTCTGCCTCTCATTCTCTCTGTGTCTCTATGAATAAATAAATAAAAAATCTTAAAAAAAAAAGACTTTATTTATTGAAAGTGCCCGTGAATGCAGGAGAGGTAGAGGGAGAGAGAGGAAGAGAACCTCAAATAGACTCCATACTGAGTGTGTAGCCTGACAAGGAGCTTTGTCTCACGACTCCAAGAATAACCAGAGCCAAAATCAAGAGTTAAGCGCTTAACCGACTGAGCTACCAAGGAGTCTTGCAAGTATCTTATATTTCCTTCTAATTAACTCAAACTACTTTAGATATATGAACATTAATTTCATTTTTGTTGAAAGAATAAATTACTGAATTGAAATGTAGCCCTGAGTAATTCTATCCAACAACCCAACAAGTTGTTTCCCTCCAAAGGGCCAACCATAGCAAAAATTCTATAAATACTTCCAGGTTTTCCAACCATTTCCTAACATCAATTCCAAAGGTCAGGAAAAAATGTTTTTCAACTTTATACATATGTACATGGTCATATAGCAGAACTGCCTATATTGAACCTGCTTTGTTACAGTGTGACTAGTAGAGCTGGAGCAAATTTGATATATTTTTTAATGCATCTGGCTCAATCATTAGCAGGTAACACACTGTGCAGTGTGTTGAGGTATTTCGTTTTAAAAATATTTTATAGGGATCCCTGGGTGGTGCAGCGGTTTGGCGCCTGCCTTTGGCCCAGGGCGATCCTGGAGACCCGGGATCGAATCCCATATCGGGCTTCCGGTGGGTGCATGGAGCCTGCTTCTCCCTCTGCCTGTGTCTCTGCCTCTCTCTCTCTCTGTGACTATCATAAATAAATTAAAAAAAAATTTAATAATATTTTATATATGGGACACCTGGGTGGCTCAGCGGTTGAGTGTCTGCCTTTGACTCAGAGTGTGATCCCAGAGTCCCCGGATCAAGTCCCACATTGGGCTACTTGCAGGGAGCCTGCTTCTCCTCCCTCTGCCTATGTCTCTGCCTCTCTAGGTCTCTCAAGAATAAATAAAATCTTTTAAAAAAAATTTATACTTTGACAATGCTTTGTTTCCAAAGTACTTTATTACTTAATTTGATCCCACAATAATCCTAGTATGTTACCAGCAAAAGAATAAGGATAATCTCTGCATCATATAAGGAACCTGAGGCCTGGGGAGATTGACTTACTCTAGGAGTTGAGGCTAAGTCTTCTGAGTTACCTTCTCTCCACTACCCATATAGAGCCTCTAGGAAAGCTTTGTGTGTTCTTTGATTAAGTTACTAAACATTAGCCTTTAGAAAATGTTACAAACATGATACACTATTGGCAGTCAGCTTCACTGCCCCACCTACAATACAAGTCTAACTGAAAACAGTACCCCACCCCTCTGCACCATGACCATGTTGCCTTATTAACAGTGATTAATATTTCTCAGATAACTTAACATACCTTTGAACTGTTAAAAAAAAACACACCTACATTGTATCTGTAAACTACCTCTAGCAAGCTGAGCAATTATTATATGCTGTATCCAGGGAAAGAGGGAGCCCTAGTTTGTCATTTTGCCCAAATAGCTCCAGTTTACAACTAAGTTTTAAATCTGTAAGAAATGCCAAAGAAATAAATTTATAGAATTAATCATAAGATTTGAAATGATCAGTTCTCCACAGGTCATAATGCTCTATAGACCATAAACATAAAGGAGGATTTTTCTTCAACTTTCATTTTTAAATCTCTTCCCTTTAGCATAAAGCACAAAGGGCAAGCAGGACTAGGAAAGAATAGAAAACATAGATGGAAAGGAGGAAACAGCAGACTACTAAAGGGCGTGCACTTTGTCTTATAAAAGCAAACAAAGAACTTAATTTTCCGAGAGTCAAAGGAGAACAGAACAGAAAATGTGAGCAATGGAAAACTGAGCTTGCAGGGCTCACTGATAGCAATTTTCTACTTTTTTTTTTTTTCATTTTAGATATACCAACAATTCACCTTAAAGAAAAAGTAAGCCCAATTGTTCTAAATTCCTCGTGGTTCCTTATGGTTTCTTTAATGAAATCTGGCATCAGATCAGCCATAAGACCTAATGTAAGATATATGTAAAGAATACCTAAAATGTATATTACATTTAAAAAAGTTTTTTAAAGTAACATTAAAACTCTAACATTAAAACCACCTCTCCCTTTGCCCCTCCCCTCTGCTGATGCTCTTTCTCTCACTCTCCATCCCAAATAAATAGTATCTTTAAAAAATAAATTTTAAAAACTAGGCCTCTTTTTTCCTCTACAGTCTACAGAATAGTAGTAATTGTAAAGTAGAAGGGCAAAGGCAAGCAATGACTTTCTAGCAATTTGTTGCAAGAGAACATGGTTTTACTTTTTTAAATGAACAGAAGTCTCAGATCTTCTAAAATATCAAAACTTATTATATATATACCTACAGGCATTCTCTCCCAGAAACATAGTGAAGATGAAAAATTAGTTCTAGTTTTGCCAAAATACTCACTCACTGAGTCTCTTTTAACTGGCTTTTAGCTGGGCAGCCACTGTTAACACCTTCCAAGAATCTCAAATTTACTGTCTCCAAAATGGGATCTGTCATCTTTCCCATCAACACCCACTCTTCTTTCTCTATTACCCATGTTTCAATGAATGGTAAGTAGACACTACCTTAGACTCCTGAGAGTCATTCTTAACTCATACTCCATATATCTAATCAGTCACCAGGAGCTGACCACACTACCCTGTAATCTCCAAAATTCTTCTACTTCTCCAATTAAATTACTACTTCACATGGCTACTAATCATTTGTATTAATGCAAAAGCTTCCTTAACTGACCTCCATACCTCTTGTGTTACAGTCTTTCCATCTTTATTTTATTTTTTTATTTATCCATGAGAGACACAGAGAGATGCAAAGAGAGAGGCAGAGACACAGGCAGAGGGAGAAGCAGGCTTTATGCAGGGAGCCCGAAGTGGGACTCGATCCAGGGTCTCCAGGATCACACCCTGGGCTGAAGGCAACGCTAAACCACTGAGCCACCCAGGATGCCCTCTTTCCATCTTTTCTGGTTGTAGTGTGAAGATGTGTCTTCTATAAAGAAAATCTGATTAGGAATGTGAAAATGAATAAATGAAACCTCATTTCAAATGGAGTTGGGAGGCCAGAAGGGGGAGTTCTCATGCCCTACAGCTTTTCCCCCATTGTGGGCCCCAATAGGAAAAGACATACCTCTCACTTCCAACAGGAAGCCTACTTCTCCAACGGGAGGAAAGAAGAATTTCTCCTTGCTCAGCAACAAGCTCAGCCAATAAGAAAATACCACTATCAGCCAATGAGAAATCTCACCATTCTGAAGTCTCAATTTTCCCTAAAGGACTTTTGTTCAACTTCCAACTTTCTCCTTTTCTCTACAAAGTAATACTCTTCTCTTTTGATCTCGACTTGCCCATGGTGTCTCAAATTGCAATGCTCTGCTATACCCGAATAAATCCATTTTCCTGGTCAAAATAACTGACAGTTATAAAGGTTAACAGGAGCCTTCAATGGCCCTAATTCCCTCTTGCTCCTAAAACACCTTAACATGAAACAGAAGGCTCTGCATGATTTTTTTTAAACCTCTTCTGATTTCTCTTTCCATTCATCTCCTGCATTCTATGTTTCTCATATTAAACACACCATGTTCTTTTCATACATACTTGGCAAAACCTACTTTAAAAAAAAACAAAAACAAAAACAAAAAACCTACCTTTTCTTATGCTTGACTTAAGACTACCCAACCTTCAGGTCTTAGCTTAAAGATTCAAGGAATCTTCCCTGAAGTCTCAAGTACTCTTACAGCATATTTTATTCCCTTCCCCAACCATTTACTACCCTGAATTGTCATTGCTTGTCTCTATCTTCCTCTGAACTGTAAACTCTGGGACAGCAAATTTTTTGTCTCTATTGTAGCTTGGCCTACTATCTACCCCACAGCTAACATCCAATATTTTTAGAGTGAATGAGTTAAGAACTAGCTTTGGAGTAAGACCTAAATTTCAATCCTGGTTCTGTCATTCATTAGCTAACTGTGCTCCTTTATCAAATTACTTAAATTGCTCTGAAACCCAAAGCTCCTTTTTTTTTTCAGGATTAATAATATGTATCTTGCAAGGCTGTGACAATTAACTGACATTATATGGAGAGTAGCTAACACATACTTGAACAAAGCCATGTATCTGCATTGGTTAAGACTCTTCTAGCTACAAGGACAGAATTTTTTTTTTTTTAAGATTTTATTTATTCATGAGAGACACACAGAGAGGCAGAGACATAGGCAGAGGGAGAAGCCAGTTCCCTGCAGGGAGCCTGATGTGGGACTCAATTCCTGGACTCCAGGATCACAACCTGAGCCAAAGGCAGCCCTCAACCACCGAGCCACCCAGGTGCCCCACAGGGACAGAATTTGACTAATGGTAGCTGAAGCAAAAAGGAAAATTTTTATAAAGCATACAGGATTTTCTCATTGAATTCAGTCATAGGGAAAGACTAGAACCAAGAACTTAAATAACAGAAAGCATATTTATTTGTTTTTCCTGGTCCTTCTGTCTGTCCCACTTCCAGACCTGTCTTCCCCATCTCCTCCTCCCCTTCCTACTTACTGATTTCTCTCTCCTCCTTCCCCTTTGTCTGTTTCAGTCTCTCTCCACCTTTCACCTCTGCTACCCTGTTCATCTGCGTCCTTTTTCTCTCCAATGGCAAAATGGCTTTTTCGACTCTTTCTTTACATGGCTCCCAATAGTTCCAGAGTTATAGATCTTCATTTTAGAGTGATTCTAAGTATAAACTCCACAAATTCCTACAGGACTTCTAGCCCGGACCCCTCCAGCCAGTGGCATCACCATCGAAACATGGCAGATGGGGAAGATCTTAGAAAATAAGGGAGTCTAGGCAATCAAAACACTAGGTGCTTACTACTTCACCCATTAAGTAAATGCTACTAATGTTTCACAACAATTATTTTACTTAAGTGAATTAGCCATGGTAAGACTATATTAGTAATTCATCAAGTTTTAAATTAAACTTCTCTGATTTTTATATGAATGGAAAATGTGACATCAACACACATGTAAAAAGGATTATCCTCTTTAACTCCCCGAACTTGTGATCTGAACAGCTAATGATGTAAGACAGACTACAAAGATATACTTTTTTTATATATATGTATTAAAAAAAGACTTAAGGACATTCTAAGAAAGTTTCAAATTATACAGCACACCTTTAGCTAGAAACCCAAAGAGAGCTGGGAAAATATCTCAAAAACATCTTTTAAAATTTGGATTAGCACACTCTAAATGCCTTCCTCATATCTTGTTCCAAATTGAACAGAAAACTTTATATAAAGTAGAAAAACCAGGGCAGCCCTGGTGGCTCAGCGGTTTAGCGCTGCCTTCAGCCCAGGGCGTGATCCTGGGGACTGGGGATCAAGTCCCACGTCAGGCTCCCTGCATGGAGCCTGCTTCTCCCTCTGCCTGTGTTTCTGCCTCTCTCTCTCTCTCTCTCTCTCTCTCTCTCTCTCTCTCTATCTCTGTGTGTGTCTCATGAGTAAATAAATAAAATATTTTTTAAAAATAAAATAAAGTAGAAAAAACATCTGGGAAAAATCATCATATAACCTTTTACAGATCTCTATACAATAAGTATAAATCCAATGTTATAATAAAACTAAATCTGAGAGCTCAACTTAGTTGAATTGGAAAAAACAGCATAAAACAGTAAGAAGTGGTTAATTTATCTACTTCTCTGCCTCTATACAAATTTATCTAAGTTTCTACATATATCACTTACTGGTTAATTTTTCACCTGATATTAATATTTGTAATATACAATTAAAAAGTTTTTTAGCGGCATCCCTGGGTGGTTCAGCGGTTTAGCGCCTGCCTCCGGCCGGTGATCCTGAAGTCCTGGGATCAAGTCCCACATTGGGCTCCCTACATGGAGTCTGCTTCTCCCTCTGCCTGTGTCTCTGCTTCTCTTTCTCTCTCGCTCTCCCTCTTTCTCTGTGTCATGAACAAATAAAACCTTTAAAAAAATTTTTTTAGCTGTTTCCTTTAATAATAAACATAAGTTATTTCATTAAAGAAAGCAGGAATGCTAAATTATTAACTGAGTCTTCCCAAATTTCTTATTGGCAAAGAATGCCAATTTTTTGACAATTCTGAGACACATTTTGTCATATAAGTGTCATATATATGGCCAAAACTTTTCTTACAATTTTAAGTGTCCATAGGACATTAAACACAATTTTCTAACTTCTTCTTGTATTAAGAGAAAATTTTTAATTTCCTCCATGCTCATTGTATTAAAATTTAAATAACAGATGTGGGGCACCTGGGTGGCTCAGTCAGTATCATCCAACTACTGATCTCAGTTCAGGTATTGACCTCAAGCCCCATACTGGGCCCCACGTTGGGTTCCACACTGGGTGTGGAGCCTATTTTAAAAATAAATAAATAAAATAAGACAAAATTTAGATAACAGATATAAAGTAAAAAGGTGTTGGATTGGGACGCCTGGGTGGCTCAGCAGTTGAGCGTCTGCCTTTGGCTCAGGACGTGATCCTGGAGTCCCAGATCCACTGGGCTTCCTACATGGAGCCTGCTTCTCCCTCTATGTCTCTCTTACAAATAAATAAATAAAATCTTTTAAAAAAAAAAAAAGGTGTTGAATGCACTAATTCAGACAGCAACTACTGAACATATGTGCATTACTCCTGTTTTATAAATGAGGAAATTAAAACCTGAGATTAAGTAACTTGGTTCTATGTCACAAAGCTAGTAATAGAGACAGAGCCAGAGGTAGAATGAACTCAGATTTTGTCTGGGTTTTTGTTTGTTTGTTTGTTTTGTCTGTTTTCTACTTCAACTTCAGCCAAAACAAATTACCTATTTCTATTGCTACCATAACAAACTGTCACAAACTTGGTAGATTTAGGGATGCCTGGGTAGCTCAGTGGTTGACTGTCTGCCTTGGGCTCAGGTCATAATCCCGGGGTCCTGGGTTCAAGTTCCACATCAGTCTCCCTTATAGAGAGCCTGCTTCTCCCTCTGCCTGTGTCTCTGCCTCTATTTCTCATGAATAAATAAAATCTTAAAACAAAAACAAAAACAAAAACAAACAACACTTGGGCAGCCCGGGTGGCTCAGTGGTTTAGTGCTGCCGTCAGCCCAGGGTATGATCTTGGAGACCTAGGATCGAGTCCTAGATCGGGCTCCCTGCATGGAGCCTGCTTCTCCCTCTGCCTGTGATCTGCCTCTCTCTCTCTCTCTCTCTCTCATGAATAAATAAAATCTAAAAAAAAAAAAAACACTTAGATTTAAACAACACAAATTTATTATCTTACCATTCAGAAGCCTGACATTGGTATCACTAGGCTAAAATCAAGGTGTCAGCAGGGGTGGCATTCTCTCCTAGAGAATCTGTAAGAATTAGTTTTCTTGCCTTTTCCAACTTCTGAGAGCTGCCTGCATTCCTTGGCTCATGGAATAATCTTTTCATCTTCAAAGCTAGCAATGCTGCATGGCTAAGCTTCTGCCTGTTACATTTCTTTGACTCTTCTGCTTTCCTCTTCCACTCTTAAAAACCCTTGTTACTAAACTGGACCCACCTAGATAATACAGGCTAATTCTCCGTACTTTAAAATCAGTTACTTAGCCACCTTAATTCCATCAGCAACTGTAATTCCCCTTAGCTATGTAACCTAATACATTCACAGGTCCTGTGAATTAGATGTGGATTTTTTTGGGAAGCCATAATTCTGCCTATCACAGTGCCTATATTTGTAATAAATAGGCTACCAAAATTATAATGTTATGGTTTAGACAGTGAGCATGTTTTGGCTCAAAATGTATCATATATTAGTTAATTAGGTACTAAGGAACATAATTTTTCTAAATTAGGAGAATGGTTTAATTTATTTAGCTCTCAAAGTAAAACAAAGTGGTTGAGTCAACTGAATGAACTCACTCATCTAACTAGGTCTTAGAGGGAAATAAGCCAATAAGAGATACCATCTTCCTCTTCCCTTATCAAGCCTCTGAAGCACTAGCCTTGGGGGGCAGAAAGAAAAGAGTAAAGCTGGCCTTGTTCTAAGTGTCTGGAAGGAGACAAAGCATTGTAAAAGGCCTGAATTCGGGTAACAGGACTCTGGTTGGCATAAACCTGTTTGGAAGGCACTGGACCCAACTGTTCTTTAAACACACCCTAATGAGAATTTGACAGGAAACTGGTCTCAGGAGCAGTTACCAAAATTATCAGGGATTTAAAGATGGGAGGCTTTGGGTGAGTACATGGGTGACTTCCTTCTTTGTTACACCACCAAACATGGAAGGATTTTCTTTTTTTCCTTCCCTGGAGAAAGGTGCTGAATTGCTATGAATACTTAATTTGAGTGAATTATTTGTGAGTTAGCCTACTCTATTAAGATTTATCAGTAAACATCCAAATCAACGCTCATGTCGTTTTTTGTGGTCATTTGCACATATGCGCAGAGCTGTGAAAATTTGACAGATCCACATGTCCCCAGCTCATGTCAAATGAGGCTCTCATACCATAAACAGGTGTCCTTTCAGCAGTCTAACTAGTGCCACTTTGTGTTTTATTGGTGATGTTACTGTTTAAAATGGCTCCCAGGTGTCAATTCCCAAATGCTGTCTAGGGTACCGTAAACCAAGAAGGCTATGGTGTGCCTCACAGAAAAAACATTATATAAGCTTCACTTGGACATTAGTTATAGTGCTGTGAGTTCAATATTAATGAATCAACAGTATACATTAAATATCACATATGGAACAGAAGCACAAATGGGACAAGATAAATTGATCAGTTGACAAAAATGTTGTAACCAGAGGCTCACTGGAACCTAACCTTGTAACTCCTTTACGAGCAAGGAGTCAGTATTCACTAATTCAGTGTTCACAGTGACTTTCTAAAACATAACTATTGCAAAAAATGACAACTGACTGTATATAAACACTTCGATAGGGAAGATTTCTAGGCATCAAAAGTTGATGCTTTTCTAAAGTTGTGATACAAAGGCACCTGGGTAGCTCAGAGGTTGAGCATCTGCCTTTGGCTCAGGGCATGATCCCAGGGTCTGGTCCCGCTTCTCCCTCTGCCTGTGTCTCTGCCTCTCTCTGTGTGTCTCTCATGAATAAATAAAATCTTTTTTTTTAAAGATTTTATTTATTTATTCATGAGACACACACATAGAGAGAGAGAGAGGCAGAGACACAGGTAGAGGGAGAAGCAGGCTCCATGCAGGGATCCCGGGACTCCAGGATCACGCCCTGGGCTGAAGGCAGGCGCTAAACCGCTGAGCCACCCAGGGATCCCAAATAAATAAAATCTTTAAAAAAAAATAAAGTTGTGATATGTACTGTCAAATTTCCCTCTAAAAAAATTTCCCTCCAATAACAAATTTTTAAAAGAAAAATCTAAGATGCTTTACTTTTAAAAGTATATCTTATTTGTTCTATTTTTTAGTTTTTTAAAGATTTTATTTATTAGAGAGTAAGCGAGAGCACAGGCAGAGTGAGGGGCAGAGGGAGAAGCAGACTCCCCACTGAAAAGGAAGCCCATTGTGGGGTTTGATTCCCAAACTCCAGGATCATGACCTGAAGGCAGACACTTAACCAATTGAGCCACCCAGGGTACCTATTCTGTTGTTAAATTATATCTTTAAATGACTTGAAACCCCCAACAATATTCATACCACTTTTGCATTTTTAAGTGAATTAACATTCATTCAAATGAATTGTTCTATTGCTTTGCCTCAAGTAGGAAAAGTACTGAATTTGCTAACCATGTATTTCATTACCAAATACTAAAATAAAAACCAATGTGAGCAAATTGAGAACAAGTACGACATTCATATTTTATATGTATATTTAATAATGTACGCATTCACTACATTTCAAAGCGTTTTGATGAATAAACAGGTAAAGGACGAAAGTAAACAGAAGGTAGTATACCAAGTAGTCTAATTAAGCATGTAGGGTAGAATAAACTAATGGACTGACTTATAATCTAGTAAAAAAAATATATTTTTCTTAGATGACAATAGCTACAAAACAGATGACTTTTACTGAGCAATTTCTACGTTATAGCCACTGTGCTTAATACTTAAAATGGCTCATCCCATTTAAGTCTCAAAATATCCTAAAAATAATTACTGTTACTCTTCATATTTACAGATGCAGAACCTGATACACGGAGTTACTTGTCCAAGGTCACATAGCAAATGAGGCAGTAAGACTCCAGAACTCCAGTAGTTTTTTACTAGTGTCAAAAAGAACACGTTTAAAGCTTCAAGTTGTACAAATGTGTCCCTACAATAATCTCAGGTACTTATTTAACAAATGGATTCCTGGCTCTCAGTCTTGGTTTACTGAATTCGGATTTCTAGAGGTATAATATAGGAGTCTACATTTCAACAGACATCCCAGGTGATGAGTAGCAACAGTGAAATTTGAAAGCCACCACTTTTAAGTATGTGACTGATCCCCTTAGTCCTATGCTAGACACACATATATTCCTGTGCTAGAAGCACACTATAACCAAAAAGAATCTTGCCAAAAAAAAAAAAAAAAAGAATCTTGCCTTTGCCATCTTCTTTGTGTCTTTGTTCATGTTACTAGTTCCTCTGCAATGTACATTTTATTTATCCTTCAAAACATACTCAAATCCCACCTCTGCCACGCTTTCCCTGAATGTTTGTTTCTCTTTTCTTGAAATGCCATTGAGCTTTAAGCTTCCAATACAAAATTCCTTACAGGTCTGTAGTAGCATATTTAGCTAATAAAAAGAGTAGAGTTTCCTTTTTATCTCCTAAAAAGTTCAATTAATTAACACGGTGCCTTGCCTGAAGCAGATGTAATTTTTTTTCTTTTGAAGTTTGTTGAAATGAATTACAAATCCTTTCCTAATCAATGTTTACAACTTAACCCAAAAGATAAATATTAGCCAAAAAACTAATGTTTGAATCTGGCTCCTTTAACTGAAGGGAGTATAGATAAAAATACTGTACTTAAGATTTAAAAAATTAATTCAACCCACAGTAAATTAACATATCAGATTAATTTAATAATTACCTACATCCCCTTTAAGCTCTAAGACTTGACAATGCTAAGACTTCAAAAACTGCTCTAACCTCAAATGTCAGTATAAAATGGGTGACAAGAAAACAGCAGCTATATTAGAAAGGCAAAATGCACAGTGACCATTTCCAGATACCTCTGACATCATCTTATCAATTCAAGGTGGCAAAAGCAATTGATAATATTAGTTTTTGCACTGCTTATTACTTAGCAACAGCTATTATTTCCATGTAGAAATATTATAGATTAAAAAAAAGAAATTTTATAGATACTTGAATGAATTAAATTTTATGGGGAAAAAAAGAATTTGATACTTATCAAATTTTTAAATAATTGAGCTCCATGGACTGTATCTGTATCATAAAAACAAATATATCTGCTTGACATATGTTCTGAAGAACTTCATTCTATCTATAATTTGAATCTCCAAAGAATATGAAGTTGCCTACTTTTACTTTCTGAAGTAAAAAATTACTGTGGAAATAGTGTGAAGTAAAAAATTACTGTGGAAATTGTGTGAATGTTCTAGTCTGATAAAGCTGTTGCGTTAAAAGATCAACTTCTCAATTAAAGAAAACCTGATGTTTTCATTCCTTCTACCTTCATATTGTATGATAAGCCTTTTACCCTGAGCTAAGAATGACCACTTATTTTCAATTTTGAGTTCCTTAACATAACTTTAAGAATTAAAGCCAAAATCTTGGTATAATATTTCTGAACTATTCCTTACCTCTGTACTATTGAATCCTGATAGCATTTTTTAAAGACATGTAAAACTATGTGAATATAAAACATTTTCTGAAGTCTTATTAAAAAAAACATGTTGGGATGCCTGGGTGGCTCAGCAGTTGAGCTTTGGCTCAGGTTGTGATCCCGGGGTCCGGGGATCTAGTCCTGCATCCGGCTCTCTGCAAAGTGCCTGCTTCTCCCTCTATGTCTATGTCTCTGCCTCTCTCTTGTGTGTTTCTCATGAATAAACAAAATCTTAACAAAAATAAATAAAAATAAAAAACAAAACATGTTTGATTTTCAAGGTTTCTCAGAGGAGTGGAAGTTTCCAACTAAGAATTTTTTTTTACTCTCCAGTAACTACCTTATGCTATTACCAGAATCTTAACATATTAGCAGTATTTGCTTGCTCAGAGCAAGTATGTAAAAAAGTTTGCTTAACTTAATAATTATATCAACATTTGTCATATAATTATGGCCCATATTTTATAGTATTTCTGGTTTGGAGAATAGATATTGAAACCTATTTACATCATCCATATATACATGAATACATTACTTCTGACTGGAACAATTTTTTGATGTTTTTATCATTTATTGCGTATTGACAACAGAATACATGCTATAAAACCTAAGGAAATGATAACACAAGAATGTTCTGTTTGGGGCACCTGACTGGTTCAGTTGATAGAGCATGCAATTCCTGGTCTTAGGGTCATGAGTTCCAGCTCCACATTAGGTGTAAAGATTTAAAAAAAAAAAAAAATGTCCCCAAGTTTTCCTAAATGAGTATATAAGCTTTTTCATGATCCAACACTTGTGTCAAAGAAGAAACAGACTAAGTTATAAAATAAAAACAACTTTCTACCTCATAAGTGAGCTGCAGTAAAGGCTATATTCAGAGCAAAATTCATAGCCTTACACATTTACTACCAAAAAGGAATTAAAAAACAAAAGCCAGAAAAAAAACCAAAAAGGAGTATTTGTAAATCATAATGAAATTTCCTTTTCTGTTGTTTCTAATTCATTTTCTTTTTTCTGTTCTTTCACTATTATAATAAAAAAATTCAAATAAATATGGTTTACAAATAAAAATCAGTGAAATACATTGCTAGATTTAATCTTATCAAAAAACAAAACAAAAACAAAGTATTAGGTCTAAGAAGAGTGCTAAAACCTTTGAGGATTTGAAAAGACTACAAAAGGGAACTTTGTATAACACCCTAATAAAATTTTAACTAGATGAAAAGGATGACTATCTAGACATATAGAAATTAATAAAATTAGCTCAAAGATAGAGAACCTAAAGAAATCAACAAGTATGAAAATACTTCAAACCTTTTCCAAAAAACATTAAAACAGTTTGTATTTCATGGGTAAATTAAATTTTCTGACACATGAATAAATTAATCCTATGCTCTTTAATCTCTTCCAAAGCATTCAAGAGAAAGCTTCCTTATCTTTTTGCTGATAGCCAAATACTGATAGAGCCAAAAAATTGGGGGAACAAGGGCAAGATCTAGTGAAGACGTTCTCAGTGAGGTAAATCTCTCTCTTCCTATGCTCAGGAATCCTTTCTTGCATAGCTAGCAAATATAAGTACTACTTAGTCACTAGCTAATTAGTCTTCCCGAGAAATAACTGCACTGAAAATCCCTTGTATTCTATAACCACCAAGGACCAGCAGCAGCATTCTCTCCTCTCCCACCATATTTGATCACTGATGTTTTGGTCAACAATGTTTTGTTTTTCAGATTTAGAGTCTAGGACAGCCCTGAAAACGCAGCGCAAATAATAAAATAATGTAGCTTTTCTACTCTCTCATCTTAAAACATATCTAACTGGTCCTTCAATTTTTCTAACCTTTTGATATAAAGATTTAACCTAACAGATAAGTAGAGGCCATTTGTCTTTTAGTGAATGCAATTTTCTTGGTTGTAGTACTGTTTCAACAGATATTCTGGGTTATCAAAATACCTGCTTCCCAACCACTCATAACCCAGAATAGGTGCCAGAAGAATGCTAGAGCCAAGGAGCTGACATAAAACTCCTAAAAACCCTTGGGATTTTCTAAGTGGTAAAAGGAACACCTTTTGATCCTCATAATAAGTCTCTTTCAACCACATCTGAGTTTATGTTAATATGGTGATTTCTGGAAAGCCCCTAAGGGTAGGGGGCTGGTCACCAGAGGACCAACCATGCATGATTAGGTGGTTAGGACTTCCAGCCCACCGTACACTCTCATTTCATGGAAGGGAAAAGAAGCTGGAGGTTAAGCTAATAACCAACAGTCAGTGATTTAACCAGCTATTTCTATGAAAAGAAGAGTCCATAAAAATCCTAACTGAAAGGGCTCAAAGACCTTCCAGGTTGGTGAACATGGGAAGGTGCTAGAAGGGTGGCTTTCCTGGAAATTCATGCCCTTTCCCACATGCTTTGCCTTCCTTATTCATCTCTTCCACCTGGTGGTTCCTGAGTTGTATTCTTTTGTAATAAACCATTAATCTCGTAAATCAACTGTTTTCCAGAGATCTGTTAGCCATTCTAGCAAATTATCAAACCTGAGGAGGGAGTTGCTGGAACTCCCAATTCTTAACCTTGTTGGATAGAAGCTGTGGGCAATCTGAGAATCCATTATTTGCAACTGGCACTTGAGATTGAGGGTAAGGGAGCAGTCTTGAAAAACTGAGCTTTTAATCTGTGGGATCTAATGCTAACTCCAGGTAAATAAGTGTCAGAATTGAACTAAAGAACACCCAGCTGGTGTTGGTTAAATTAGCTGGTATGGGAAAAAACCCGTATGTCTGTTAACCAGAGTATTCTGTGGGTACTGTACAGAGGAAACAGAGTTCTCCTTCAGCTTGTTTTTTTTTTCCCCCTTCATTACTATACTGGACAGTGCTCATAACCACTGTTGTATGCTTCTCTACTAAAAAAATATGTAGTTTATTCCCAGAATCTAAGGATAGGTTTTTTTTTTTTAAGATTTTATTTATTTATTCATGAGAGGCACAGAGAGAGAGAGAGAGAGAGAGAGAGAGAGAGAGAGAGAGAGAGGCAGAGACACAGGCAGAGAAGCAGGCTCCAGGCACAGAGCCCGAAGTGGGACTCGATCCCGGGACTCCAGGATCATGCCCCGGGCCAAAGGCAGGCACCAAATGGCTGAGCCACCCAAGGATCCCCATAAGGACAGTTTTGTATTAGGATGTCTATTCATAATTCATAGTATTAAAAAATAAGAAAAGTTATCTATTTCAAAATAAAATAAAAAATTAAGTCAGTATCCACTCCTACTTAGTAAGATGAAACGTAACATGACACAGAAATAGAAAAATCCTAGAGTGGGTGGCTCAGTCAGTTAAGCATCTGCCTTCAACTCAGGTCACAATCCCTGAAGCTCCCTGCTTCTGCCCCTCCCCCCTGCTTCTTCTTTCTCTCTCTCTCTCTCTCTCTCTCTTTATGAATAAATAAAATCCTTAAAAAATATATATAAGAATCCTTCTATTATATATCTAGAGCTAAAGCTCAAATAAACTCTGGCATCATGGCTTAATGGCAAACCCTAGAAACAGTCTTACTAAATTTATAATAATACTTTGACCTGTTCTGAAAGTACTAAACAATGCAATTAGATAACATACCAAATAAGATGGATATTAGAAATGAGTTGGGTCAGAATAATTATTTATGCATAATGATTATTTATATGGAAAAAAACCTAGAAAAATTAAATGAAGTACCATCAAAAACATAATTTTTTTTTTTTTTAAGATTTTATTTGACAGAGAGAGCACAAGCAGGGGGAGTAGTAAGCAGAGAAAAGGGAGAAACAAACCCCTTGCAGAGCAGGGAGCTGGATGTGGAGCTTGATCCCAGGTTCATGATCTAAGCTGAAGGCAGATGCTTAACCAACTAAGCTATCCAGGTGCCCCATAAACAAGAGATTTATATAAACCAATTAAAAAATACTTACAGCAATTACAAAATTTCTATACAAAATTCTATATACAATTACAAAATATATATAGATATAGCTTTTACATACTAAAAACAGCCAATTATAAAAATACACTTTAAAAACAAACCATTCAGGGATCCCTGGGTGGCACAGCGGTTTGGCGCCTGCCTTTGGCCCAGGGCGGGATCCTGGAGACCCGGGATCGAATCCCACGTCGGGCTCCCGATGCATGGAGCCTGCTTGTGTCTCTGCCTCTCTGTCTCTGTGACTATCATAAATTAAAATAAAAATAAAAATTTAAAAAAATAATAAAAAAATAAAAACAAACCATTCAAAACCACAGATACCTGCTAAAAGGAATCAATGCTTCTTGAGTAAACAGTCAGAGCAAGGTAAGTACAAGATGAGCCTGAGACATCTCACACCAAAAAAATAAAGTAGTACTCAGAAAATGATGGGAATATACCAAAAGTACATGGGGCCATCTTGAAGACCTTGCTGACCAAAAACAATAAATTTGAGCATCAAAATGAATAAGCACAGGGATGCCTGGGTGGCTCAGTTGGATAATCAACCTTAAGTTGGTTAAGGTTGATTTCGGCTTAGGTCATCATCTTGGGGTCCTGGGATTGAGCCCCATGGGCTCCCCCACTCAGTGGGGAGTCTGCTTCTCTCTCTCCCTCCCCTCTCTCACATGTGGTCTCTCTCTTTCAAATAAAATCTCTTTAAAAAAATGAATAAGAACAGGGACGCTTGGGTGGCTCAGTAGTTGAGCATCTGCAGGTGTGATCCCGAGGTCCGAGATCGAGTCCCACATCAGACTCCCTGCCTGGAGCCTACTTCTCCCTCTGCCTGTATGTCTGCTTCTTTGTGTCCCTCATGAATAAATAAAATCTTAAAAAAAAAGTTTTGTTTTCTTTTTTAAGATTTTATTTATTTATTCATGAGGGACACAAAGAGAGAGAGAGAGGCAGAGACACACAGGCAGAGGGAGAAGCAGGCTCCAGGCAGGAAGCCCGATGTGGGACTCGATCCTGGGACTTCAGAATCACACCCTGGGCCGAAGGTAGGCACTAAACTGCTGAGCCACCCAGAGATCCCCAAAACAAAACTATTTTTGGGAAAACACAATTCAACCTACAACTGTATATTGGATAATTATAAAATAGCTTTGTTAAAATCTCTAAATTTAATCTTTGTATTGCAGTTAAGAAAACATCCCTGTATTTAGGAAATAAAGGTTAAAGTATTACTTAAGGGTAATAATAAGACATGATATTTGCAACTGTTTTTCAAGTGGAGGGGGTAGGAATGTCTAGCTTGTACAGGAGTAAATGCAACTTCTTGGGTGCCTGGGGTTGCTTAGTTAAGCGATGGACTCTTCACCTCAACTCTTTTTTTTTTTTAAAGATTTCATTTATTTATTCAAAGAGACACATGGGGGCGGGGGGGGGGGGACGCAGAGGGAGAAGCAGGCCCCATGCAGGGAGCCCAACATGGGAGTCGACCCGGGTCTCCAGGATCACACCCCAGGCTGCAGGTGGTGCTAAACTACTGTGCCACTGGGGCTGCCCTTCACCTCAACTCTTGATCTCAGGCTTGTAAGTTCAAGCACCAAGTTGGACTCCATGCTGAATGAGGAGCCTACTTAAAAAAAAAAAAAAAAAAAAGTAACTTCTCACAGCTTTATATCTTCATCTGTAAAAATACAGATATTAAGAACACTAACTCAGGGCACCTGGATGGCTCAGTCAGTATGCACCTGACTTGATTTTGACTCAGGTCGTGATATCAGGATCCTGAGACTGAGTCTCATGACTGGCTCCATGCTCAGCAGGGAGTCTGCTCAAGATTTTCTCTCTCTGGGACGCCTGGATGGCTCAGTGGTTGAGCATCTGCCTTTGGCTCAGGGCGTGATCCCACAGTCCCAGGATGAAGTCCCACATCGGGCTCCCTGCATGGAGCCTGCTTCTCCCTCTGCCTATGTCTCTGCCTGCCTCTCTCTCTCTCTCTGTCTCTCATGAATAAATAGATAAAATCTTAAAAAAAAAAAAACTTATTTTTCTCTCTCCCTCTGCACATGTGTGCATGCTCTCTTTCTCTCAAACAAATAAATGTCTTTAAAAAAAAGAAACGCAGTGCTCACTTTGAGAGCATATATACTAAAACTGGAAAGATGCAAAGAATAGCACAGCCTGTGGACAATGATGAAACACAAATTTGTGCAGGATTCTGTATTTTTTTAAATCCTTTCATTAAATAAAATTACTAAATGTCAGAATACTTAAGTCAGATTTTCAAAAGAAAAATACTTAACTCACAGAGTTTTGTCAGAAGTGAATTACTTAAAATATCCAGTATTTATCACTGTAACTGGCATGCAGGCAATACTCAATGAACATTAACTGCTCTTCTTGCTGCTGGTCCTCATCATTCATGTATGTGGTATTGGCACAAGAATAAACAATATTTGGGAAAGAATGAAAACCCAGAAACAGACCTGAAAGTAAACAAACCTCATTTAAGGTATTGTTTAATGTGGTTTTTGTGTGTGTGTGTGTTTTTTTTTTTTTTTTTTTTTTTTTGGAAACATCTACCTGTCTCTATTATGGAGGCCTCAGAATATCAGAAATGTCTTTCAGGACACTCACACAGAATTCTTCTGGACCTAGAAGCTAGATGCCCCCTTAGCCATTATATACTTTCTTATTCTCTTTTCTAATTTTTTTTTTTAAGATTTTATTTACTTA
This sequence comes from Nyctereutes procyonoides, assembly GCF_905146905.1. Taxonomy (NCBI): domain Eukaryota; kingdom Metazoa; phylum Chordata; class Mammalia; order Carnivora; family Canidae; genus Nyctereutes; species Nyctereutes procyonoides. The sequence continues at coordinate 40,581,493 of NW_026575044.1, forward strand.
TTCATGAGAGACACAGAGAGAGGGGCAGAAACACAGGCAGAGGCAGAAGCAGGCTTCATGCAGGAAGCTCGATGTGGGACTTGATCCTGAGACTCCAAGATCACGCCCTGAGCCAAAGGCAGATGCTCAACCACTGAGTTACCCAGGTGTCCCTAGCTTTTCTAATTTAAAGGGCATCCTCTTGTTACAGAAGTCAGGAGATAAAAAGAAGACATGCTAGGCATTTCCTGTTATCTATTATGTCACCTTCCCTAAGTTGTGCATCTGTGGCTTCCTTCTAGCTTTGAATTTATCTCTAAGAATCATCTACATTGTCATTTTTTTTTCTTCTAGGTATCAATCATTCTAAAAATCCTATTCATCTTCTGACAACATCCTAAGAGGTTCTTGACCTTCTCCTCTATTTGACCTTTATCATGAGTTCCTCCTTCTGACTTAAGTTCTGGTCATTAAAAAAATAAATAAATAAATAAAAATCAAACAATCCAAGCAGAAGAAGAAAAAAAAAAAAAAATCCCAGCAGGAAAAGCTAAGGGGGTGAGGAGTAATGAAATGAGATGGGGGTAGGGCTTTAGCTCCATCATAACCTGCCACTATTCCTACCAAATTCTTTGATATTGCTAATTACTATCATTTCTCAATCACTAAAAGGACTACATAAATGCAGATACAATCCATAATTCTTTTCTGACCCGCTCACACATAGAGTGCTTCTCAAGCTCTTCATATAAAAAGTTTGGGACATTTTTAGACTTTTCATCCTTTTAGGTGGTATACCGTGTGTCAGAATCTGAAATCACAGACTCTTACTGGTTTTCATACATTTCCTAAAGCCCAGGGCATACATCTTCTTGAAGTCCAGAACTACTTTTGCTGTTACTTTTAATATAAACCCAGGACAAAATGGTCCCTACTCCAAGAGTTTTTTTTTTTTTTTTCCAAGAGTTCTTTCTATAATTTTCATATAACTTTTTTCTACTGGCCATAATTAAGTTCAAAACAGCAAATACGGGATCCCTGGGTGGCGCAGCGGTTTGGCGCCTGCCTTTGGCCCAGGGCGCGATCCTGGAGACCCGGGATCGAATCCCACGTCGGGCTCCTGGTGCATGGAGCCTGCTTCTCCCTCTGCCTGTGTCTCTGCCTCTCTCTCTCTCTGTATGACTATCGTAAATAAAAAAAAAAAAAAAAAAAAAAAAAAAAAAAAAACAGCAAATACTTTTATATCTTCTTTTACCACCTAAAACATGAAATTGTATTTTTACATGCTCTGCTTGCAAAAAAGCAAACTTCCAGAAGGTGCTGGGATATTTGACTTTTTCCATCATAATTAGTTTGCTTCTATACTAACATGTTAAATAAGAAGATACCATCTCAGGGGCACCTAGCTGGCTGGCTCACTCAGTAAATCATGCAACTCTTGATCTCGGGGTCATGAGGGTGTTCTCCACAGCGCTTACTTTAAAAACAAAAAAAGGTATCATCTTCGTCCACAACTTTCAAATATTCTACCCGTTTCTACAACCAAATAGCATATTTCCATATAGATGTCTAACTTTTTTAACGGATAGGTTACTTTCTCTCCCCTTCTGTGGCAAAAACTACTACTCTTCCACCAAAAATTCATTTTTCCCTTCTAAGGTTGTCACTGGAAGGTAGCCCTGCCAAAAGACTATTTTTCTTAGCTCTACTTGCAACCAGATATATGCATGTAACTCATTCACCTCAACATAATGTAAGAGGAACTGATGCGTGCCAGAGTTTTTAAGAAGTACAGCTGCTACCTGGGTGGCTCAGCGGTTTAGCGCCGCCTTCAGGCCAGGGCGTGATCCTGGGGACTAAGGATGAGTCCCACATCAGGCTCCCTGCATGAAGCCTGTTTCTGCCTCTCTCTCTCTCTCTCTCTCTCTGTGTGTGTGTGTGTGTCTCATGAATAAATAAATAAAATCTAAAAAAAAAAAAGGAAAGTACAGCTGCTCGAGATATAAGAATAAAATATAAAGAAAAGAAATCCCCTTGTTGTATATACTTTTTTTTTTTTTACTGCTTTTTAACACAAGTCACTGCCAAATCAAACTTCAGTTTCTCCATCAGATTTAAGTACAATGTTTATTTGAATTCAACCTGAGCACTGATGCCACTAGTTTAGCTCTAGGCCTGCCACTCCATGGAGCCCTGAGTAAAAAGCAACTGTGGTTACTGCATGAGATTCTAATGAGGAACTAGCTATTTGTTGACATTTCTTTCTCCCGTGCCCGTGATAAGCAAACACTGCCAGCAGACTGTTATACTGTCATACAATTTAAAGCATTTAATTAGTGCCGCTTACTCTGTGCTATTGTTCTGGATGCTTGGGATAACTTCTGTAACCAAAACAAAGATCCCTCCCTACCTTCATAGAGTTTACTTTCTGGTAGCAGCCACTCTTATCATTTAGACTTGGCACAACAATTTAAAACCTATCTGCCAATACTTATGTAGACTTAATAAACATGGGCAATAATGGAACTGTTGGGAGTGATGTGTAAAAAAGTTGTACGATAGGGATCCCTGGGTGGCGCAGCGGTTTGGCGCCTGCCTTTGGCCCAGGGCGGGATCCTGGAGACCGGGGATCGAATCCCACGTCGGGCTCCCGGTGCATGGAGCCTGCTTCTCCCTCTGCCTATGTCTCTGCCTCTCTCTCTCTCGCTCTCTGTGTGACTATCATAAATAAATAAAAAATTTTTTAAAAAAGTTGTACGATAGATATTCTATGTGGAATAATAATCCTATAAAATCAACCTAGCATTTCTATTAGAAAACAATGCTCCAGGGACACCTGAGTGGCTCAGCAGTTAAGCGCCTGCCTTCAGCCCAGGGTGTGATCCTGGAGACCGGGGATCGAGTCCCGAATTGGGCTCCCTGCATGGAGTCTGCTTCTCCCTCTGTGTCTCTGCCACTCTCTCTCTCATGAATAAATAAATAAAATCTTAAAAGAAAACAATGCTTCAGCTTATTAAAGAGGACAAAGGGGGGACGCCTGGGTAGCTCAGCCGTTTGAGCCTCAGGCTCCCTACAGGGAGCCTGCTTCTCCCTCTGCCTATGTCTCTGCCTGTCTCTCAGTGTCTCTCATGAATAAATAACTACATCTTTTAAAAAAAAAAAAAAGAGGACAAAGGGTACATTCTTAGATACAACTGAAGAAATAAAAGGAAGGAAAAGAAGAAAAAACTTCTAAGATCTTTAAGGAAATCTTTGTCAATGAAATTTGACACTGTAGTAAATCAGTAGCAAACAAAATTTCCATTTGGAGCTTTAGATGAGACTTTTCATCCAGAAAGTAAGGAATTCGTGTAACAATAATATTCACAGGAACAAGCCAGTACGGAAGAATCCTACTATTTCTTCAGAAGGAAGGGAAGCTTTGAATGGCTGATGAGTCTGTACCAAGGTGTAGGAAACTGCCATTAAACTGGGCAAATTTAAAAGCATGCTCTCTTTCTCTAGAATATCCAAAATGTGACGTAGGACCATTCAGACAATACAGATCTTCCATGTATTTCTACCAACTCATCTAGGAATAAATGATTTAATTAGTAGAAATAAAGGCAATGTTGCATATTAGAAATTTGAGCCAGCTTTAGAGTCAGTCATGTTTGAGCATAAACTCAATGTAGGGGAGAGGAGTGTCAGGGAAAAACAGAAGCTGACTATATACACACAGACTCCACATATATTTTACAAACCCAAACTTACAAGTGGACAGCATTTTCTACAGTTTAGTCTAATACCCAATCTTTTGCCTGCTTTGTTCTTTTGATAAATCAAATTTAGATCTAAAAAAAAAAAAAAAAACTTGATTGGAAAAGACATCCAAACATTGTCTCTTTGTTAATCTGGGCTGAACATCTTATTATTAAAAGATAAAGAATGCTTTGGAATTAGTATAACAATTTTTCATGACAAAGCCAAATCTACAAAAAGAAAGCATTTACTACAGTGTAATAATACATCTTTTTCAGTTCATATAATATCTGACCTTGATTGCCATTATGAAATATGTATCACAAAGCTACTTCAACTAAAAAGAAAACTGTAAGTGGTTGAAAATTCTCAGCCCCAACAAAAATGTACAGTTTAAGGAAGAAGGAAAAAGAAATCCTCCTTTCCATCATTCTCTTTATCCCTAAGGAAGTTGTCTTATAGGGAACAGGCTTATTGTCAGATAAATTCAGTTCCACTAGTCATCACTAGTCATGTGACCTTAGCAAACTACATATGTTTTCTTTTTTTTTTTTAAGATTTTATTTATTTATTAGAGACACAGGGGGTGGGGGTGCAGAGATACAGGCAGAGGGAGAAGCAGGCTCCGTGTGGGGAGCCTGACGTGGGATTGGATCCCGGGTCTCCAGGATCATGCCCTGGGCTGAAGGCGGCACTAAACCTCTAAGCCACTGGGGCTGCCCTACATATATTTTCTGATCCTTAGTTTCTTCACATGTAATAAATAACTATCTCATTCACAATTTTTTTTTTGTATTTTGAAAAGGTATTTCAAATACCTAACCGTGATAATACATATGAACTACAAGTGGAGCATACCAACTGCTATAAAACAGGTTTTCTTCCTTCTTAATGCCTATGACAAGTAAACAGGTGGGAAACAGGAAAAAAAAAAGGGACAAACTTCCACATTAGATTCATTCCTCATTTTACCAAGCCTTTTTCTACTTTCCTCATTTCTATTTCTCATTTCCAATCTTTTGAAGCTTTCCCATTTTTCACATGTCCTACAGGTATAGAGTAGGAAATAAGCTTAAAGTGCCTGGAGCAAGCAGGTGAGAGAACTAAGGCAGACCTCTCCCCCACCCGCCCCATACTTAAATTCAGCTTAACAGCAATGCCTAACTGGGAGGGTCCTGGCATCCTAATAAGAAACTCATAACAATGATTTTTAAATGGTGAAGAGCTGGGAAGGTGAGAAGGTAACTGGCAAGGCAATGGGATCACCTCCCGTATAATCAGAACATTTAGTAGACCAAACATTTCAGATGTTAAGAGCTCTGGCTTAAAAAAAACAAAAACCTGAAAATCAATCAGAACACATTTACCAATGAAACACTATTAAATGTTTGTCAAATTCTTATAAACTCGAATGGTCTGCCTGGAAATCTAACCAAAAAAGGCTAACCTCCCCGAAAAGACCTTCTGGGAAAAGATTTTGATTTTCAACGACCCAACTGACAAACTTTGAGAACACATCTACTTAGAATTTTAGTGGCTTTTTCTTTTTCCTTTTTTTAAAAATCTTTTTTGCAAACCTTAAACAGCTAACCATTTTCTAATGTCTATGCTTATTTTGTTCTAACTAGTAACTAAATGTGTTAAAGAAAAAATTCCAGAACAATTACTCTTTTTTTATCAATTAAAAATTTTTAAAGTTTTAATGATAGTGGCTATTTTCCTGATATAATGCAGCAAAGCTATCATCCAAATAATAATTATCTGTTAACTGATATCGCATCTACCTCAATGAATATAAAGCCCTTATCTTTATAATTTTGCTGCAAAATAAATCTGAAATGTTTTTTAAAGGCCTTATTTTCCAATGCACCTTACAGTAAAACTTCTATATAAGAATTGTGAACCTGCATTTATGTCATACCTATCTGTAATGAAATGTCTAGAAAATTAAATCAAGTCTTCCTGTCTAGAGAACTGAGTCCGTTTACTTGAGGCTACACGTATCTAGTGCAAAAGGATTCATTAAAGTTTCAGAGGTATCACACACTAATACCATCAAAAACCAGAGAAGTGTTGTACTGGATTACCACACTAAAAAGATCTACCAATCTATGAAATTTATAGCAGTTTCATCTCAGCCAGTCCCACCCAATTTCTAAAAGGCTGTAGTCATGCTGCAAACATTTTTATAACATCAAAACTAGCACAGTATTTTTTACACCACTGGTTTAATAAATACCCACTTAGGGCAGCCTGGGTGGCTCAGCGGTTTAAGCGCCCAGGGGGTGATCCTGGAGTTCCAGGATTGAGTCCCATGTCAGGCTCCCTGCATGGAGCCTGCTTCTCCCTCTACCTGTGTTTCTGCCTCCCTCCCTCTCTCTCTCTCTCTGTGTCTATCATGAATAAATAAATAAAATCTTTAAAATAATAATAATAATAATAAATATCCACTTAATGAAATAACACTACCTTTGCTAGAGAAAAGTCCCCTGCCAAGTCTATGGATCAGTTCTTTTACGACAACCCTTATTTACCTATTATTTAATTTTATTCCAAATTCTAGATTCTGAAATGTTTCCTTAAAATGTTATTAATATAAAAACTTCAACTGTGGGGATCCCTGGGTGGCTCAGCAGTTTAGTACCTGCCTTTGGCCCAGGACACGATCCTGGAGTCCCGGGATCGAGTCCCATGTCGGGCTCCCAGCATGGAGCCTGCTTCTCCCTCCTCCTGTGTCTCTGCCTCTCTCTCTAGGTCTATCATAAATAAATAGATAGATAGATAGATAGATAGATAGATAGATAGATAGATAGATAGATAGATAGATAAATCTTTAAAAAAAAGAATTTGCTTTAAAAAAAAACTTCAACTGTAATAGAATCACACATTTATATTTATATAAGGCTGAAAGGATATTAGAAACCATCTGGCCCAATTACCTCCTGTTTCAAATGGTGAAACTGAGGTGCAGGGAATTTACTGAACTAATAACCAAGGCCACACAGCTTTTTATTGTCTCTAGTGGCATTAAAATCCAGATGGCCTTCTACCTTGTAGTCCTCTCCTTATATCATGTTGCCTTCTCTGCTCCTTTCAAATATCTGACGGTTAGTAGTCTAAAAATGCCCTTACCTGTAAAATACTAATTGCATAAGAACAAATGTAAGAAATAAACTTGCCAAAGAACAATTATAAGTATTAAATTATGCAGCAAAAGCTATCAACTTTCTCCACTTCACTTCACTCCCATTTCTACTTAATGCTAACAAACTGCTACATTATAAAAAAAAAAAATAGGGGATCCCTGGGTGGCTCAGTGGTTTAGCGCCTGCCTTCAGCGCAGGGTGTGATCCTGGAGACCTGGAATCGGGTCCCACATCGGGCTTCCTGCCTGGAGCCTGCTTCTCCCTCTGCCTGTGTCTCTGCCTCTCTCTCTCTCTGTGTCTCTCATGAATAAGTAAATAAACTCTTAAAAAAAATAAAAAATAAAAATAAATAAATAAAATTAGAGAAATGACTAGCCTTCATAATTAGTTTAAGAAAATCTAGAGTTTATGGGCAACCCAGGTGGCTCAGCGGTTTAGTGCCACTTTCAGTCCAGGGCCTGATCCTGGAGACCTGGAATCGAGTCCACGTCAGGCTCCCTGCATGAAGCCTTGCTTCTCCCTCTCCCTGTGTCTCTGCCTCTCTCTCTCTCTCTCATGAATGAATAAATAAAATCTTTAAAAAAAAAAAAAGAAAATCTAGAGTTTACACACTACTAAGAACATTAAGCTGAAACCAGACAATCTTTAAGTTTCAGTGGTCAGTCCTTTCCTTCCAGTACTTCCTGATTTTACCCACATCCACAGTAACAGCAGACATATCCTATAAACTTTGCATTCTTTTACACGCATTACGTCAAGAAAATAAGGACTTTTTTCTTTCTGTCCTTGATTATAATATTGATTGCTATTAGTAACACGATAGGATAACAAATGTATTTTAGAAAAAAAACTAGGTTTTCTTTTCCTTTTTTTTTTTGTGGTGGATAGCTTGGGCTTTCTATATTCATTAAAACAGTAAAATACATTTCTTTGAAATAAATCTTTAAAGACTAGTTTAACTTCAACTAGTTTCCAGTTTATTAGGAATAGCAAAATGACCTTTAAATTCACATTTGCAAGTGTGTACAGTTTTATAAAATCATTTTCTAAAACAAAACTTTGAGTGTAAAAATCTAAAGAATTTAACAATAGCTTATGAAAAAGCACTAAGTTTTATAAAAGTTTAGTAGAGAGAGTTTTGCTTTATTTTATTTTATTTTTATTCTTGAGAGACACAGAGAGAGAGGTAGAGACAGACAGAGGGAGAAGCAGGCTCCTCACAGGGAGCCCGATGCAGGACTTGATCCCTGGACTAGGGATCATGCCCTGAGCCCAAGGCAGATGCTCAACCACTGAGCCACCCAGGTGCCCCGAGATAGATCTTCAAAATATGTGTAGCAAAATCTGTATTTATAAAGTCATAAATACACACAGAACTACATCTCTGTATAGAACTCAAAATTTATTAAGCATATATTCTACTAGAGACTGTTCTCAATTATTCATATAAAACATTTCCTTGCCACGTATATCACAGTCAAAGAAAGAAATCATCATAATGTAAGGAGAATGTGCTTTCATACTGGAGGAGTTTTGTAGGAGCACAAAGACAAGAGGCAATATGCCAGTGTTTTACTAAGTATGCACCACAATCACAATGTGTACTTGTTAATATTCAGGAGTTCAGTCTTCTGTACCTCTTCCTTCCTTCTAGCTATACAAGTTCAAGCACGGATTCTCCCAATGCTCCCGATTACCCATCCCAAATTAGCCAACCCCAAAAGAAGTTCCAAAGCCTGGAATCAGCAAAAGGATTGTCTCTGTAGATTTTCTGACAGTCATGGTAAAAGAGAGGACAAGATGCTGCTGCTCTTTGTTTAGCATGTTTATAAAATCAGTAACATTTCAGGAGCAGCACAATTTGACTATGGCACCTTCCAGTCTGGGGCTTGCCATATACAGCTGATAATGTATCTGCGTTTGTTGATGTCCATCTTCTCATACTTCAGGAATACAGAACAACAGAAAAAAAGAATCTAGGTCTCCTACTTGCAAAATTCAGGCAGACACAGGGGATATACTGTGTGCCACTAGTTCTAGAAATAGTCCCCTTTGAGGGTCTTCCACTTCCTGGGAGAAAGTAGGATGTCCGAAGAACCTGCATATAAGCTCTCCTGCCATCCCACAAAAAGTAACTGCAGCAGCACTTCTATGTGATACAGCTTAAAGCAGCATGGAGTATACGGTATAAACTTCAGGGAGCCCCATATATGCACTCAAACCAAGGAAACTGAAGGGTGCTGCTATCCTGGGCGCTGAGGCTGGTAATTCAGGCCATCAGTAACATCCTGTACTTTGAAATAATAGGATTCTCTCTCTTTCCTGTAGTGAGCTTCAAGATTTTAAAGAGAAACATCAGGTAAACTCAATCCAGACCAGGATACGTTGCCATCAAGTCTGCTAGTTCCAAGACAACAGTAGTGCTGCTGCAGCCAACAACTCCTTGGCACAGAAACATGCTAAAATGATATTGGCAGCAGCACCGGCTCTTCTCTTTCACCCTGTGCTGTTACTATAGCTCCTTTTGCTAAATCTGCCTCTGAGTTTAGACAGGAGCTGGATGGTTCATAATCACCCAGCAGCTGCAGCTGAGCAATACTCAGCCTAATTGTGGCACTGGAGCAGCTGAGAGGAAGAAAAGCGATAATACATACCCTACCATAGCCGCACACAAACTGCCATACACACTACATTCAATAAGATTACCAAGATAATTTAATAGGCACATATTATTACCTTTAAAGAAAAGCAGTTATACTTCTCTGGAAGAACTCTGGATTTGTATAACAGACCTGTTTAAATCTGAATTGAAGGTGACCTAAGCCATGTAGAGGTCTTAACAATGGAAGATCTTAACTAAAACTTCCTGTAAATATTCATATAACAAAGCCAGTGCCACAAACATCACCTTTATAACATGACTGAAAGTTCCTATAAGAATCGGGCAGAGATGTGATCTCTTCTTTAACTCTACGTTGCAACAATGCAAAGCAATAAAATCAACATCTAAAACAGCAAGCAATCCATTACATAAAGCAAGTAGAATACAATGATTCCCAGAATTTTTGAAACTCCAACACCATACTGTCAATTCGCTTTCTTGAAACAAAACATACTCTTCTGTTAGGTGCCATATGGCACATCTTCACAAAGCTTAAGTAAACGAAAACTTATTATGCTGAGAATTTCATGACATCCTTAAGAATATCAAAACTCAGGCCAAAATTACTCATCCAAAGAATTACTGTTACAGAAAACAGAAAATGGGGAGTGCTTGGGTGGCTCAGTTGGTTAAGTGTCTGCCTTCGGTTCAGGTCATGATCTCAGGGTTCTGGGATGGAGCTGGGACTCAACTGGATTCGGACTCCACTCCTCCACTCCGACTCCCACTCCTGACTCCCTGTTCAGTGGGGAGTCTGCTTCTTCCTCTCCCTTTGCCCCTCCCCGCAGCTTGTGTTCCAGTGTGCCCATGCTCTCTCTCAAATACATAAAATCTTTTAAAAAAAGAAAACAAAATGGTTAAAAGACTTATTACCTTGATGCGATTTTGTCGCATTTAAAGAATTTTGTCACTTATATAATTTTATGAAAAATAAGCTGTATTTTACTGACAAAATAGTATCCATTAGTTTAATACACATTTTGACTACTTAATATTTATCATTCACAATTAAACTAAAGAGGATTTAAAGTTAGTAATATCTGGTTTGTCTACCCTCAAAACATTAACATAATTAATGTATTATTTATATGTCAAAGTAGCGATAAACACTAGCTAAAATATGACGATTATGATTTAATAAGGCTAATCCTGTTTGCAAAGGACAGCCCAGGCAGTGTTCTAAAGGCAGTCACTAAATGTTCTTTACCCAAGCACCTTATATAGTACATTACACAGTCTTCTTAAAAACAAACAAACAACAACAAAAAAAAAAACACCCTTGGAACCACCAGCAGGTTAAAACTTTGTCACCACTACAGAATCTGGGTCCCAATCACAACTTCGTCCCACCTCCCATATCTTTACTTGTACAGAAATCACTTCCTTGCAGGTTTTTTTTTTTTTAATTATACTTTTATTTCCCAAGTTTGCATTCCCGGATACCAGAGCTTAGTAGTGCTTTTTGATATTAGGTGCTTTTTAAAATTGAAGTACAAATGACATACAACATCCTACCAGCTTCAACTGTACATCATAGTGATTTGATATTTTTATATATTATGAAACAATTCCTCCTAAGTCTAATTACCACCTGTCACCATACAAAGTTATTACAATATTATTGACTATATTCCCTATGCTGTACCTTACATTCTTCTGACCTAGTTTGTAACTAAGTTTGTACCTTTTTAATATAATGCTAAAAGGATAAATGACATCTACACTGAACACTAGATCGAGTTAAACACGTTTATAAAGAAAAATTACTCACGTTAACAAATTTACTGCCTAAAAAGATGCAAATTTGGACTTTGTATAAATAAATCTTATACCACAGGTTGGTAATATTTCACTTAATACTGCATTGTTGCTATTAGCTTGTAACATTTATTCTTTCAACATTACATATCATGAAGGAGATCTATTTGCATGGACATTGATTTTTTTAGCTTGAGATTTTCCTGAATTAAAAAAAAAAAAAAGAAAACTTCACCCGTATATTAATATTATACTTCAGTCATAAGACAAATTCCACCTATCTCAGGAAGACGGGTCAAAGTCATAATTTCGCTTTCAGTAGACTAGAAAGGAGTCAATTTTGTGGTTTATGAAGTCAGCAAAAACATACTGCAAAATTAAAAGCTATTATAACGTTATGGTGGTTATACCAGAGTACATATTTTAAAAGCTTTTTTTTTTCTTTTATTCTGGAAACATGGATACGAATGGTCTTGTATTTAGATTCGAATCAAAGGCAAGTGTTTCGTTTTATTTTTTCAATCTTAAGACTCTATGGATTGGTCAACCAGCATTCAAAATCGCCACTGAGGTTTGGGTAATGTCCAAAATTTACAATAATTAGACTTCCTTTTCTTAAATGTCAACTATGACAGTGGTCTCACGTATCAGTAAAACAAAGCAGATGTATGACTGAAGTGAAATAAAACTTTCTTACAGAATGTAGGAAATATATGACGCACACAAAATCCTCGTTCTCCTACATGACACTCCTTCGTTACCTGCCCATTCAAAATGTTTTCTGTCCACCGTGAGCCACTGCCCTAGTTATTAGATTTACCAGGTACTATGCTTTAAGTACACAGTCACATGTACCCATTTAGTAGTATTCTCCTTAGTCCCTAACTTTAGAAATTTACCAGGATGTTTCACAAATACTCAGAATTATCGAGATACCGCTGGCACTGCAATCCTAGAGTTATGAGGACACACGTATACTACGATCTTGTGCAGGTATATGTCAAATCATGTACGTGAAAGCTCACCATGAAACACACATACATGATGGCATGAACATCAAGTTGCGATTCCACTAGAGACTTCTCGTTTCTTTAGCGATTTATAAACTGCTAGACCGTAGGTTATCCCACGCCTGTTTCAACTAATTACGCAGAAAATAATTCAATCCCTGCCCTGGACTTATTTGCCACTCATCAGAAGGCAAAAATCGAAGCCATCCCTACACCGGACTTGGTTTTCAAAGAGCTTCCGAAAACGACGCTAACCCCATGCCCAATAAAGCAAAAGCTGGAAGCGATTACCAAGAAGGAAAACACACTTTAAACCAAAATTTTCTGCAACATGTGGGCAGAGAAGCGAACCCAATGGGAGGTGGAGCGGCATAACACGGTAAAAGCGGACGCTGAATGGCATACTTCCCAACCCCCAACCCAAAACAAAGGAAAACTTTAAACATGTTGCGGTTTTCAATCAAACCAAGTAAAGCGAGAGGCTCCCCCCCGCCCCCCCACACACGCCCACGTCCGCTCTCCCAGCACAGTTGCCGCCCGGCGTCAGCTACCACGGGGACCCTCCAGCTCCGGGACGGAAGGGGGCTGCGGCTCCCGGCCCTGCCCGCGGCCGCGGGAGCCACCAGCGACCTCGCCCCCGGGCACCGCCGGGAGGCAGCGCACCGCTCCCAGGACCTGCGGTCGCACCTGGGCGGGCGGGCGGGCGGGCCCGGGAACGACAGGACGGGGCGGAGACCGAGTGAGGGGGGCGAGCAGGTAGCGCCGGGAAGGAGACACGCCCGCCGGGCCAGCGGGACGGGGGAGGGGAGAACTTTCTCCCCAACTTCCCGACTCCGAGCCTGCCGGGGCGGGGAGCGCCGGAGCCTCGGAGCCTCGGGGCGCGGGCGGGCGGGCGGGCGGGCGCCGGGGCCTAGCGCTGCCCGGGCCGGGGTCGGCCGCCTCCGCCCGCGGGGCCCAGCCGGGTCCTTACCTGCCCTCCAGCCGCGCTCTCATGAGTCGCCGCTACCGCGCGGCCCGGGGCGGCGAGGAGGGGGCGGTGGGCGGAGGCGAGGCCCGCGGGGCCCTCTCCCTCCTCCACCTCCTCGTCCCGAGCGCCCGGCCGCAGCGACGACGGCACAGCCGCCCCGCACTCGCCACTTCAGGAGGAGGGAATTCCCGGGCTCCCCCACCCTTCGGCCTCACTCTCCACCTCCACTCCGCGCGGCGCCCGCCCTCACTCCCGGCTCCGCCCCTCCGCGGCGGGGGCGGGGCGGGGCGGGGCGAGGCGGGGCGAGGGCGAGGGCGGGGGGGGGCGGCTACCTGCGCGCGCCGCCGGCCCGCTCACCGGAACTCACGCCGCGCCCCCCGCCTTCCGGCGCCGGCGCGCTCGGCCGGCTGCGGGCTGCGGGCCGTTCCCCCTCCCCCGCCCACGCCGTCCCAGTCGGCTGCGAGTCCGGGTCACTCATCCGGACCCAACATGGCGGCGGGGTCCGGGGCGGATTCCCGAGGCGGCGCGGGCTGAGGGGGCGTGAGGAGGCGGAGCGCGGACGCACAGCGCCCCCCCACCTTCCGCGGACCCTGCGGCTGCCGACGCTCCGGCCCCGGGAGGTGGAGTGAGGGCGAGGCGCCCGCCCCCTCTTTCTGGGTTCCCTTTGCCCCGCGCCGTGGTGCCGAGGGCTTTGGGGCTTTGTTTGTGTGCGGAGGACAGGGTTGAGTGCGTGCCTTCTGGGACGAGGCTTCCGCACGCCTTGCCGCGGGCAGTAAGACCTCAGCCCCGCCGCGTGAGCCCGGGGGCGCGTCCCTAACGCGCTCTTCGCCGGCCTGGTCGCCGTCCAGAAACGCTCGCGTCTGGCCTCCTTCCGAGCCGGGGATCCTGCCCCAGCGCGGGAGCTTCCTGTTGACTGTTGGTCGAACCAGCCTTGCCGGGCGGGGGAACCGGAGCCGAGTTCTCCCGGCGAGCTCCCGGGAACGGTGGCCTGGGCTGATCCCCCGGCAGCCCCCCCCTGGGGGACAGGTGTGCATACCCTGCCTGACAGCTGCGACCCCGAAAGTGCGGCAGCCCCGGCGAGGACTCCGCTGGGGAATCCGGGCACCGTTCCTGGGTGCTCGGCGGCCGGGGGCTGGAGGAGAAGGGAGAGGGTCCGGAAGGAACAGACCGAGCCCGCAGGCTCTTCTGCCGAAACCGCCGCTGCGCTGTGCGACTCGTAGACTGACTTCCCCCTGCACTTCCTCCTTGGTGGGGTTGTCAGGACTATTAGTGTGGGTCTGTTGGTTTCCTTTGTGGTTTTCAGTGAAATTCGGAGTCCTCTTTGACAAATAAGAAATGATACAATCGTATGTGTCAGTGTTCCGGCATTCTAGGAACTTAGGAAATGAATATAAAGGTTTGGATTTTTTTTTTTCCTTCTTCAGCTTACTAAAATGAAGCAAAGGTAAGCCTAGGCGTTCCCGTTGACAAAAAGGTACCCATAGTATGGCATGGTGCTTTAATTTGATTTAGCTACTAGAATTTCATTTCCCCTTAACTGTATTGGGGATCAAACATTTTTATGCAGGTTTATAGTCTGTTTTGTTTTGTTTTGTTTTGTTTTAGTAGAAAATAAGATGGGCAGCCCGGGTGGCCCGGCAGTTTAGCGCCACCTTCAGCCCCGGGGTGTGATCCCAGGGACCTGGGATCGAGTCCCGCGTCGGACTCCCTTTGTGGAGCCTGCTTCTCCCTTTGTGTCTCTGCCTCTCTCTGTGTGTGTGTGTCTCTCATGAATAAATGAATAAAATCTTTAAAAAAAAAAAAAGCTTTTGAGCTGTTACTTTTCTAGACTTCTAGATGAAATACAGATAACATATTTGTTGTCCTAAGCTCACACCCTCAAAAAAGTGAACTCTAACATACTGATTTACCCCAGTTTAAGGGATGAGTTGGCTTTGAAGATGTTCTGTATAGAGGTTGTCTTTTTTTTTTTTTTAAGATTTTGTTTTTATTTTTATTTAAGAAGCAGGCTCCATGCAGGGAGCCGGATGTGGGACTCGATCCCAGGTCCCCAGGATCGTGCCCTGGGCTGAAGGCGGCGCCAAACCGCTGGGCCATCGCGGCTGCCCACCCTCATATTCTTTTTGTTTGTTATCTCACTCCTTGTTTTATATTTTGGAATATTCATCTCACAATATCAAGTTTTACTCTGTAAATAACCTGGAGACTCCAATTTTTAGACTCAATGGCTCACTTATTTCCAAGGGTATTTAAAACAACAAAGCAAACCACCAACAACAAAGCAACCAAAAACCCACACTAACACCACCAACAGCAACAAAAGAGAGGAAGAGAATCCCTAAAGTCTTACTGAGTTTGTTAGGATAGAAATTGCTTTTAAGTGAAAATCTGTTCATTCAGGAAGACAAATGAAGTGTACCCGTGTCCCTCCAGCATGGAGGTCTGGTATGTATGTGTTAAGGAGTGATAAGGGATCTAAGTCTTGGAATCCCTGGGAGAGTCTGCTGGGTGAAGAAGCTAGGGGAACGCTTGAAACAAAAGTAATGAAATATGTTAAGTCCCTACAGAAGTGACGGCATCATTTATTCAAGTTTGTTAATGCTTCCTGAATGCTTTGAGTAACTGAAAGTTTAAAAGATTCAGAGCTTAGCTGGGGCATATTCAGTCTCACCCTAGAACATGTGATTTTTGCCAGGAAATATTTGTAAGATAAATCTACCTGCTGCTGCTGCTGCTTCTATTACTGAGGCTGTGATGGTGATTTTCTTTTCCTGATAACTAGAAAGCCTGCAGTCCTACATGGGCGCATGCACTGGTCTCTGCTCTCTAATTACCATCCCACTACAACCCCCCTCAAAATGCCTTCCACTGGACTTGTGGACCTTCTCATGTTCACTCAGTGCCTGAAGTTACCTACAGCACGTTAGCTCTGCCTCCTCCACCTGGTCAAAACTGCTCGTAGGCCCAAACAGGAAGAATATAAGGACCACTCTTAACAAAGATCTGGAAAATCAGGCAAATGGAAAGTATTCAGCGTTGAACATTAGGCTCGTTGTGCCAAGCTTAGGGAGAGGTGCGATATAACCCATCAATTTCTGAACACTCCTGATGCCTTTCTTTGTTGCCTCCAGGACTGCTGCTGGTGTATTCTTCTTTTTACTTCCCCTCAACTGGGCAAGGCCTAAGAGAACCAATTCATTGGATGTGTACGGATACATCCTGCAATCAATAGATGTTACAAATGCCAACCTTATATATATAAGCTTCAGCAAATCCAGCCCATCTTTCTGCTCTGTTTTATTCTCTCCAGCTTCTAAACGTGGCTACCTGGTCTAAAATAGAATTCCACCCTGTGCCCTATGTGCTCTCGGGCTCCAGGATTATTTTTTGGAAGTGTAATCTTTGGGTTAGAATCTACTTTGGGGTCATCTCTTGGTTGGTTTCTCCAACTTATGCTCTTTCTAGTTCTCCCGCAGTTTGGTCCCAGGCCTGTTATACCTAGGAAAACCCCTAGTTTCTGCTCCAGCTCCTCCTGATACCCACTCTGCCTGTTCCTAGATAGCCTTACCTATAACTTTAAACTTTCACACTCTCAACTTAGGTCTGTGTCAGCAGTTTTCTTTCTTTCTTTCTTTCTTTCTTTCTTTCTTTCTTTCTTTCTTTCTTTCAGATTTTATTTATTTATTCATGAGAGAGAGAGAGAGAGAGAGAGAGACAAAGACACAGGCAGAGGGAGAAGCAGGCCCCACACAAGGAGCCCGATGCAGGACTCGATCCCAGGACTCCAGGATTACACCCTGGACTGAAGGCAGGCACTAAACCGCTGAGCTACCCAGGGATCCCTGTGTCAGCAGTTTCTAAGCTGGATGATGCATGGCATCTTCTCATATGCCTTCCACCTAGCAGAATATAGCATGAGGTAGATACCTTTTTGAGGGTACTGTTGAACTCAAGATCCTTTTCTCTGAGAATGAATGCTCTACTGATAGCAGGAATGTAGCCCTATGATCTGAATACCACTATTCCCAGGCTTCAGGTTGGAATTTTGAATTTTGAGGGAGTGACACAAAGGTGACTCTGATTATTCATGGTGGCTCTGGTATTGAGAATCCAGAGGCAGAAGACTGATGTCTAGGGGTAGGGGAGTCTAGTAGCTGTAGGCAAGTGTCCAGCCCTGATGATGGTGCCTGCATCCTAAGCAGACCATCACTATGGCAAGACCTGGACTCTGGCCCGCCCTCCTTGGCCCCTGCCTGAGTGTGCTCCACCAATCTTCTTGTGCCTTCTCAACTTCCAAAGAAAATTATTTCTCTGATTAAGTATAGACCTCTGTTCTTTGCAAATGAGAACCACTACTCAGTCTCTGTTACTCATCTGTACCACTCACAGGAAACTCAAACGGTGTAAGGGAAGCATCTCCTGTCTCATGCACGTAGACAGGTGGGTATGGGATGGGGGAACTGGTTTTTTAGAGAGAGGATAAAGTAGATGCATAGAAAAAAAGCAGGCATAAGATATTGTAGGACCCCAATGCTGGATCTAATTGCCTTGAGCCACATGTAAGACCCCAAACCTAGAATAGAGGTGGCATATCCTGCCTGCACAGGGCAGGCATTGCTCTTAGATCACAGTATACTACACACCCTTCTCCCAGAGCACTCTAACTTCCATCCTCAAAATCCTCAATGCAACAATTTAAGCAAATTGGTTTTAGATGTTGAAACTTATTTGATATCTCTGCCCTGTAAGGCTTGTAACTTCCTCCCAAGATCTATATTTGCAATTCCTGTAGCCATTACCAAGCATTTGGCCTTTACTTTTCTCGTACATTAAGCTGGTGTGTGGTCATAATTATGTCAGTGTCTCTGACATTGAGTTTAAGAATGAGTAAAATTGCTACCAGATTGCTATTTCCTGGAAATCTTTACAAGTGGGTTATGAAAAGTAGAACATAACTTTGCTTGAAGGCAAGAAGTTAGAATGTTTACCTACACCAAAGTTTTGGAAAAGAAACTATAAATCAGGCATGCTCTATCTCTTAAGTTAACTGACATTATGAAACACAAAGTGTTGGTATTAGGAAATTTGTTAATTGTTAGATATTTTACAAGCTAACATTCTGGTTGGCGTTTTTAAAAAAAATGTGTTGAAAATAAATCTATGCTTTTGAAAACCTTTCATATCCTGTTTTAGCTAAATCTTTTTGTATTTTCAGTGGTAGAATTATTTTTCACATTTGTGAAAATTAAATTAAATCTGAGCAAATTAAAATCTGACCAGAGGGATCCCTGGGTGGCGCAGCGGTTTAGCGCCTGCCTTTGGCCCAGGGCGCGATCTTGGAGACCCGGGATCGAATCCCACGTCGGGCTCCCGGTGCATGGAGCCTGCTTCTCCCTCTGCCTGTGTCTCTGCTCCTCTCTCTCTCTCTCTCTGTAACTATCATAAATAAATAAAAATTTAAAAAAAGAATGCTAAGATTCTATTTAAAAAATAAATAAATAAAATAAAATCTGACCAGATCTTACTATGTGATGTAAGCCATAATGCATTTAATCCTTTAGTAAAGTGTATTTATACTCCTTTTGATTTGTATGTAAATAGGGCTTTTGGGCACTTAAAATAGCTACTTAGTTTTTCTTCTTTCTAAGGGAATACATAGGCAACAAATAAGATATTTGCTTTGGTGAAATGTTTTAGGTTATGTGAATGAATTGATGAGATTGGCAACACAGATCCTTGGACTGGTAACAAGAGTAACAATGGCCATCTTTTATTAAGCCCTCACTGTACTTAACCAATGCCAAGTGCTTTACCTACATCATTCACTGAATCCTCATAATCACTCTGAGGTTGATAGTATTATCCCTGATTACAGTTTGGATTCCTCCGAGCTAGAGAGGTTAAGCAGCACACAATAAGAGGAAAGTTTCCAAAACCTATTCTACTGAAAGTCTTTGTGATTGCAAAAAGGAAATTCGTTTTTAATGTTAGTTCAATGGCCCTGAAAACAGCCTTTATTTCTCCAAGTTCTGGAATAGTTAAAACTGGTAAATTGCTTGTATAAATGGGAATCTATAAATAAGAAATGTGGAATTCTATAGATTTGTAGGAAATTCTTTATCATCTTATATCCCTAAGAAAGGCTTAGGGGCAAACAGAAAAAGATATACGAGACTAAGCCTAAAAAGAATAATTCAAAAAAAAAAAAAAAAACAACAACATGTATTAAGTATAACTTTCTGGAGATTAGCATTTGACATCTATTGTCAATCTTCCAATGACATCTCCCCCATAGTTATGGTCTTCAGACAGAGAACCAAATGTCTCTAAGAAATGACTACATGTACAACATAATTACCTTGCCAAATACAAAATATCTAGGGTTAAGTCAATATTAAGATTTACATTTAATCTGCCCAAGGCTAGGTAATTGTAATTAAGTTCTTCCCTAGTAACCATAATTCAGTGGTTAGAGTCAGTAAACAGTTAATAACCCAACACTAGGAGAGGTTGCTTAATACTTTTTAAATCAACTTTTTCATCCATTCATAAAGCACCTTTACAATATCTCCTGATAAATTCTGTATATTTTAGTATATATTGTATTTAAAGGGTCTTAGGACTTAACTTGGAGAACTAGAAATTAATGGTAGGATATTTTCTTTGTGTTAAAATCCAAGGAATATAAACCAAGGAATATAAATATTAGTAGGCGTTCAGAGCTTTTACTGGGATTTTTTTTTTCTGGAGAAAAAGGAATTAATATCCTGTCAAATTTAATTTAAAATACATGGTTTTGACTGGGTGATGGGCACTGAGGGGGGCACTTGACGGGATGAGCACTGGGTGTCATGCTATATGTTGGCAAATTAAACTCCAATAAAAAAATCAATAAAAAATGAAAAAAATACATGGATTTCAAAAAATACATGGTTTTCTTTTGGAAATTTTCATTAGAGATGAAAAATCAGTTTTTACAGTTTATACCTAATTTGATTATTTTTATTTTGTTTATGAGAACTAGCTACCATATTTTTTAAATTATTTTTTTGCTTGATTGTCATTATTATCATTTTAATTTCTTTATAGTGGACTAATCTACAACCATTTCAAATTTTTTAAGGCCTGAGATCTTTTTTTTTTTTTTTTTTTTTTTTTTTTGTAGCCCTGAGTTCTGAATCATTAATTTGCATGGGCCTATGTCCTTATGATACTTGAAACTGTGTTTACTAAAGAATCAACAATCCTGCACTGAAGAACCAAAAAAATATACAATGACTCACACTTTAGAGAATACTATTTAAATAATCCAAATGTGACAGAGAATTTTCTTTTAGAGGCCTGGTGATTTTGGCATAAAATAAAAAATTGGCACTCATGTTCATTTTATGTGAAATTAATTCCAACATGTTAGAAGCAAAGCTAGAGACCAAGGGATATGGGATATTTTAAAAAACCAAAGTGAAAATTTTGGTTTATATTAATGAGGCACTTTTAAAATTTATTTGAATTCCTATTCAAGAAAATATTTTGATTCTCCTTAGACCTCTTAAGGACCTATTGTCTAGTGAATTTTATTTGAAAACCTTGAAAGAGAAAAAAAAAAGTCCTCCTTTTGTGAAAGGCTCCAAGTCTCACATATTCTCTCTAAAAGTCACTAGTCTCATTTCCTTTGAGATGATGAGCTATACCTCCAAAAACCAAAACATTTCCTGAGTCTGTTTAGAATACATAGTGTTTGTCATGTATCCTTAAGAATATGGTAGATACTAAAATATATATTTATGTATGTATACAGAAATTTATATAAAATCTTGAGATGGTTAATAGCACAGAATTATGCAAAGTCCTAGCAAGTATTTGATAAATTTGGTCATTTAGACATGTCAACACTTATTAAACTTTATTTACCTTAGGATAATCAGTTTGGAAATTCATATAAAGCTTTGACAGTGGAAAGATCTTTGGTCTGCGAGTAAATATTAATTCTGGTTCCACTGCTACTGGATGTGGGGTTTCTTTTGTT
This sequence comes from Nyctereutes procyonoides, assembly GCF_905146905.1. Lineage (NCBI taxonomy): Eukaryota > Metazoa > Chordata > Mammalia > Carnivora > Canidae > Nyctereutes > Nyctereutes procyonoides. The sequence continues at coordinate 40,602,782 of NW_026575044.1, forward strand.
GTTATGAAAATATTCTGGAATTGGATAGTGGTAACGATTGCACAACTATGTGAATATACTAAAAATCACTGAATTGTACACTTAAGGCTGAATTTTATGGTATATAAATTATATCTCTAATTCTGGCCCCAGAATTTTATGCCCTTATGTAGCTATGTAATCTTCGTCCTCAGCTTTATTGAGATATAACTGACATATAACTTTATATAAGTTTAAAGTAGAGAACATGATGATTTGATACATGTGTCTATTGTGGAATGATTACCACAACAAGGTCAGTTAGCATATCAATCACCATTAATACTATATAGAATTGATCAAAGGTATAAAGTACATAAATATAGGAAATAAACCACTATTAATGTAATTTCCAATGGAAGGAATAGGACACTGGGACATCTGACTATCTGAGGAAAAATTTGCCTACAAAATTTGTGCACATTTATTGGCCTTTAATATTTCTAATTTTGTGAATTTTCCTTTATCAACTTTGCAATTAGGTGTGATTGTTCTTTCTTTATGAATCTGTAAGTGTTCTTTATTTTTTTTTTAAGATTTGGTTTTTTTTTTAATTCATAGAGACACAGAGAGAGAGGCAGAGACATAGGCAGAAGGAGAAGCTGGCTCGCTACTGGGAGCCCAATGGAGAATTCACCGGGATCACGCCCTGAGCCTAAGGCAGACTCTCAACCACTGAGCCATCTAAGTGTCCCTGTTCTTTATATTTTAATGTTTGAATTCTTTAATTTTCATAAACAATGGCAATATTTCCCCCACATTTTCATGTGCCATTTAACTTTATTTGTGGATTTTCTTTTAATACAGAGAAATTGAAAAATAATTTTTTATCAATATCCTTCTTTTTGGTTTCTTTTAAATTGGCAGTCTCAAAATTTCATTTCTATCCTAAAATTATTTATACATTTTCTACTATTTTTATGATTCCCTTTTACATTAAAATATTCAGTACATTTGAATATGTTTGATATTGTTGTAGAATAGGAAATAGTGCTCTAACTTTTCTCTTTTTCCAAATGGATGGCCAGTTGTCCCCATATTCTATTCTTTCCACTGGAAATTACATTTGTTTATTTTTCTTGACTAATTGTTCTGACTAGGACTTCCAGTATTACGTTGAAAAGGAGCTGTGAGAGTGGGCACTTTTGTCTTATTCCTGATTTGAGAGGAAAAGCTTTCAGCTTTTCACCATTGAGTATGATGTTAGCTGTGGGTCTGTCACATAGAGCCTTTATTATGTTGAAATATGTTCTTTCTATATTTGATTTGTTCAGAGCTTTTATCATGAAATGGTTGGATTTTGTTAAATGCTTTTTTCTATATCTATGGAGAGGATTATATAATTTTTATCCTTTATTCCATTAATGTGGTGAATTGTGATTTCTAGCTATGTAATCTTAAATAAGTTTCCCAATTTCTTAAGACTCCAGTTTTCTCCATTGTAAAGTGAAGACATCTTATTGGATCAACTTTTTCACACTGTGGGTTGTAATTCCTCAGTAAGTAGCAAACTAATTTAGTAGATGGCAACCATAATCTTTTAGAAAATGAAACAAAGAAATATGAAAGTGAACTACATAAATATTATTTTGCCTAACTCATTTCCTTACAAATGTGTACATACTGAGATACTGAGTCATGATGTAAGATTTTCTTTTCACTATGTGTTACAATTTAAAAGTTGGCAATCCAAATCAGTGTTAGCTGATTTTTTTTTAAAGATTTTATTTATTTATTCATGGGAGATGCAGAAAGAGAGGCAGAGACATAGGCAGAGGGAGAAGCAGGCTCCTCACAAGGAGCCGTTTGCGGGACTCGATCCCTGGACTTGGATCACGCTCTGAGCCAAAGGCAAATGTTCAACGACTGAGCCACCCAAGCATCTCTGTGTTAACTGATTTGTAATGTCTCTCCTTCTATAAAATTCTTTCAACTTACACTATTTGATTTGACAGTAGCAAAATTTCTATGTGATCTTGTAAAATGTACAGGCAACATTCTTTGAACACTTATGGTATAGGAGTAGCTGTTTTGAACTCTTTTATGTATTAACAAATCCTCACTGCGAACTATAAAGCAGTACAATTATTATAACCCTTCCTATCTTAGATGCAAAGAAAATGAAGGAAAAAGAAGGTCCTAACTAAGACAAAAACATAGAGCTGGAAATTAAACTCAAATAGTTTAATTCTAGAGCCAACATGTTTAACCACTATGTCATTCTATTATAACAAATGCTAGATTCTCTGTCTTCTTTTTTTCCCTTTTTGATGATAGCTATGTTCTGTTGCACACATACATACTTAACTCTTCGACTAATTCAGCAAACACAACAATTATTTTAACATGGTCCCTACTTCTCAAGGAGCTTCCTATCTCTTGGCAATAAAAATTGGAAACTATCATTTGTTGAGTGTTTGTTCCTTATTTACCAGATACTTGCCCTGATTTATATGCTAACTCATTAAATTCGTCTTCTCCACCATCTGTGAAGTTACTCCCTCCTTTTTTTTTTTTTAAGACTTTATTTATTTATTCAGGAGAGAAACAGAGAGAGAGAGAGAGAGAGGCAGAGACACAGGCAGAGGGAGAAGCAGGCATCATACAGAGAGCCTGATGTGGGACTCGATCCAGGGTCTCCAGGATCACGCCCTGGGCTGCAGGCGGCGCTAAACCGCTGCGCCACCGGGGCTGCCCACTCCCCTTCTTTTAAACTGAAACTTAATTAAAATAATTTGGTGTTTTAAAAAAATAATAATAATTTGGTATTAAAAGATTCCTCTCAGTTAAGCCCCAGATTCTCTGAGCCACACCTGATAGTTTGTCCCACTATGCACCTTTGAAGTATTGCTCTTCCCCCCTGTATATAGTATACATGCATTTAGTATGTTTTCTGTTGTTGCAATTATTTGAAATAAATATTAATACTCTCATTCTTTGGTTTCCATCTGCTTGGGATCTGTATTTTACTATAATCAGCTATTTAGAATATTTACTTTAACTACAGGGACTATTATCATTCTTTTTTACCTTTGGTTCAGCTCAAATCATGAATATTTCCTTTATATTTACAATTACATGTACATTTTTCACATTTACTTTTTAATGCTTCACTGTGAATTATTAAATTTAAATCCTGCTGCTAATGCCTAATAGGCCAGGAATAATGTAGCTATTTAGTTAGAATTTTGCAAATTCATCATGGAACCTAAAGAGGAAGGGAGACCCCTGGTTAAGTTTCTTTTAATAAAAACCTCTATAATTGGGATCCCTGGGTGGCGCAGCGGTTTGGCGCCTGCCTTTGGCCCAGGGCACGATCCTGGAGACCCAGGATCGAATCCCACGTCGGGCTCCCGGTGCATGGAGCCTGCTTCTCCCTCTGCCTGTATCTCTGCCTCTCTCTCTCTGTGTGTGACTATCATAAATAAAATAAAAATTAAAAAAAAAACTCTATAATCACACCCTTGGAGCAGTGCTTGAGATAATGATCTGCACAAAGAACACTAAATAATGTAAAGTAAAAGCATATGTATAAAGCATAACAGAGATAAACTTCTAACCTATAAAACATATTTTGGAAATATCAGATTATGAACTTCTTCAAGGTAGAGGAAGAACACATTTAACAGAGATTTCAGCATTGTAGGGAAAATGCAGAACTGGTATGAAGAACTTAGTGTGACCAGCCACATATTAGCTTTCTGGCCATTTACTTTCTAAACCAATGTTAAAAAAAATTCAACAGGGTAAACTTAAAGATCAAACAGGTTTTATTCAATGATTCCTGAATCAAGCAGTAGCCCTTTGAGCAAAGAGGAGCTCTGAAGAGCTGAACAAAATGGGGGAATTTTATTTATTTTTATTTTTTAAAATTTTTAAAAAATATTTATTTTTAAGTAATCTTTACCTCCAATGTGTGGCTTGAACTCACAACCCTGAGATCAAGAGTCACATGCTCTACCAAATGATACAGTCAGGTGCCCCATGGGGAGACTTTTATAAGCAGATGGGACAGAGACAAGGAAAGGGTGGATTACTTCTTTCTTTGGAGGATGGAAAGGATCTATGGGATGGATTACCTCACTACTGCTGACCAGGAAATTACAGATTGACTAGTTCAAAATGACATTTTTAAGAGTGGTTGAAATTGCAAATAGGTTGGGTATCAAGTCTTGGTGTGCTGAGGTAGGCTTAGCGCAAGGGACTCTATTTTGGGCTGTTGTCTCTTCTTAATGACAGGTACCGTTTATTTCACAATCACTAAGTACCAGGTGAATTACTAGTACTTCACATCATCATAGCTCATTTAATCCCTCATAACATTTCTAACAAATTTGGATATTAATGAGATTCAACTGTCCTGAGAGAAATATTCTCCTGTGATGCATATCCTTTTCAATTTATACCAAATAAAAAGAGAATAAAATTCGAATTTATGAATTTTCATTATGAAACTTAGTAAGGCTAATTTGTCCAACTTTGTGCAGTTATATCAGGTAGTGTCATTATTATAATCTGAATCTGATTCATAATCACTTTTCTCCACTGCTTCCACAAATTAAAAGGTGCTCCAAGTCCTGCCTGTTTTCTTAGCTCAGTTCCTTAATCACATATCAATAAATTGAACTGCAAATTGTATCTGGCTTAGGCATTTTTCAAACATTAGAATTTAACTACTGAATATAAATTAGAATCTTTACATAAGGGGATACTTTTGGATATTTGTCATGGACAGAAAATATCTAATCTCAGTAATAGAAGTTGATTAATTTCCTTATTGTCATAATGACATTATGAACAATTATTATATATATAACCTACTTAAATTTTTCCCTCTTGGTAACAAAAAATACTTTACATAGAATTCCCATTATCAGTATTTTCTTCACTATATAGATTATGAAAAGTCAGGACACTGAGAGAAGGTGATTCCCCAGTTTCTCTTTGTTAATCAATAGAAATCATTATTGTTTCTCAAGAAATGTTCACTGTACTGAATGAAACAAAGAAATAAAAATATTCTGCTTTTAGAAGTTTAACACCTAGAATATTATACATGACGATGAATAATAGCTCATATCTGATACATGCTAATGAAGAGCATAAAAAATAAAAACGTTGGGAAATTAGAGTAGAGGGAGATCTGGTTAGGTAGTTGAAAGAACTTTGAAAAGGCAGTGGGGCATAATGGAGAGATCTATTTCATAAAGACATTCCTCAGATGGAAGAAGATGACTTAGGCAGAGTTTCAGAGCCCAAAATGTGTGTGGAAATAGAGTGCAAACAATGACAGAAGTAGGGAGTTTACATGAGGGATAGAGTATGAGATAAAGGAGTCTGGTGATTCAACATTACAACTGTTGACTTTGGACATGAATTTTTCTATCAAATGCCTCCAGCTCTCGGTTTACTGAATTTTTAATTTTTTTTAATTTTTTATTTTTTAAAATATTTTATTTATTCATGAGAGACAGAGAGAGAGAGGCAGAGACACAGGCAGAGGGAGAAGCAGGCCTCATGCAGGGAGCCTGATGTGGGACTTGATCCTGGGACTCCAAGATCATGCCCTGGGCTAAAGGCAGGCATTAAACCACTGAGCCACCCAGGAATCCCCTACTGAATTTTTTAAAGGTGGGGCTTTATCTTATCTACTCTGATATCTTTAGTGCCTAACACAGTATACTCAGTGCCTGGCACAAAAAAGGCTTTCTGAAAGTATTTGGTGAATGAATGAATGAATGAATGAATGAGTCTCAGGTAGATTAAGTGAATTATTCAAGGTCAAACAACTAGAAAGTGATAGAGTTAGTACTGGAATAGACCATTTGTTTTTATCCTATTCAAACATGAACTGTAAAATGTTACAGAATCATTATTTTTCCATTCTTGACTTTTTGGACATTTTCTTGTGTGGACCTTAAGTTTTTATTAGTCAAGGTTCTCCAGAGAAATTGAGTCATAGAACTAACATGATATGTATGTGTGTATGTGTGTGTGCACATGCATATAGGTATATGTATTGAGACAGAGAGAGAGAGAGAGAGACAGAAATTATGAGGAATTGGCTCATGCAATTATGGAGGTTGACAAGTTCCAAAATCTGCAGGATAAGTCAGTAAGCTGGAGACCTGGAGGAGCCAATGCTATAGTTTCAATATGACTCTCAAGGCCTGAGAACCATGACAAGCTGATGTTTCAGTTCCAGTTTGAAGACAGGGAAAAGTCTCAGTTTGAAGTCAATCATGCGGGAGCAATTCTCTCTTACTTGGGGGATGGTCAGCCCTTTTGTTCTGGATAAGCCTTCAACTGATTGGATGAGGCCCACTCACACCAGGCAGGACAATCTGCTTTACTCACTCTACCAATTTAAATGTTAACCTCATTTAGAAGCACTCACACGGACACGCCCAGGATAATATTTAACCAAATATCTTGGGATCACATAGTCCAGCAAGTTGACATGTAAAATTAACCATCACAATGCTTCACTCTTCACTAGTAACATTATCAGTTGAATATCCCAAATCTATTCCATTAAAATGCCATGTTTTAGAAATTTAATTCTATCTTTATTTTTTTAAAAGATTTTATTTATTTATTCATGAAAGACCCATAGAGAGAGGCAGAGACATAGGCAGAGGGAGAAGCAGACTCCTTCTGGGGAGCTCCATGTGGGACTCAATCCCAGGACCCCAGGATCATGACCTGAGCCAAAGGCAGACGCTTAACTGCTGAACTACCCAGGTGTCTCTATAAATTTAAGTTCCTTTTGCTAAAAAAAAAAAAAAAAAAAAGTTCCTTTTGCTGAAGTAGTACAATATGGTGGTGAAGGACACCTCTGCTTGGGGTCAAATTCCAGTTACTATAGATGTGTGACCTTGATAAGCTATTTCTGTTTTGTCACTTTCTTTATCTACATTGGGAATAATAATTTTCCCTTCATCATACAGTTGTTGTTTTGAGGATGAAATAAAATAAGTGCATAAAGCACTTAGTACAGGGCATGGCTCATAGTAGGCACTGAATAAGTGATGGTTACTAATTTTTAAAAAAATATTAATAAAAACTTAATGAATGGGGCATACCACTACTACACCTTTGATTCTATCACATAAATATTCTTTTAAAATGCCAAATTGTTTTTAATTTAATTTTATTATTTATTGTTTTTTTATTTTTAAAGATTTATTTATTTATTTATTTATTTATTTATTTATTTATTTGAGAGAGAGAGAGAGAGGCACAGAGACACAGGAGGAGTGAGAAGCAGGCTTCATGCCAGGAGCCTGATGTAGGACTCGATCCAGGGTCTCCAGGATTGTGCCCTCTGCCAAAGGCAGGCACTAAACCGCTGAGCTACCCAGGGATCCCTGTTTTTAATTTTAAATACTCAAGTAAAATAATAATACTCTCCTTGGCAGGTACCATTCATACATATTTCTGTTTTTAATTTCTAGTATCATGCTTAACACGTAGTAAGTCCATGATACAAATTTTAGGGATAGTTAATACTGTTATGTTGAAAAATATGATTTAGGGTACTTGGATTCTGTAACTCTAAAAGTACATATTTTGAGAATAACTAATATTTTCTTGTTAACAAATGCTAATTTGATTAGAAATAAAACATTTGAAGAAGTTGTATGAGCAGAAGGCAGGTATTTTCATTTACTTTGTATCTGTTAATTCTGTTGCTTTAGAAACCTGTATGTCTAAAACAGTTTCCATAAACAACACGAACTTTTAGTTGACTTAATCAATAAAATATATGATTTGTATTATGACACCTTTAAATTTCAGTGGCATAAATGTAATAATACTTTACACTGAATAACACTTTACAGTTTTCAAATTATTTGACTATATGATCACATTTGTGTTTTATAACAATCTCGAAGAGTGGGTAGGTGGATGTCACCATCCCTGTTTTACAGGTGAGGAAACTGAGAAATGAGAGATCCAAAAATTAAGATGCAAACTATCACATCAAATTAATGACTGAGCTTGAAAATTTAACTTGGCATGCTTTCTTTTCTTTTTTTTTTTAAGATTTATATTTATTTATTTATTTATTATTTATTATAGACACACACAGAGAGAGAGAGAGAGAGAGAGGCAGAGACACAGGAGGAGGGAGAAGCAGGGTCCATGCCGGGAGCCCGACGTGGGACTCGATCCTGAGACTCCAGGATCATGCCCTGGGCCAAAGGCAGACACCAAACCGCTGAGCCACCCAGGGATCCCCAGCTTGGTATGCTTTCTAATAACCAAACTTCATTAGACTAAATTCCAAATTCCTAAGTATAAAATATCAGCACAGGGATGCCTGGGTGGCTCAGTGATGGAACGTCTGTCTGCCTTCAGGCTCAGGGCATGATCCCAGGATTTGGGATCCAGTCCCACATCGGGCTCCCTGTGAGGAGACTGCTTTTCCCTCTGCCTGTGTCTCTGCCTCTCTCTCTCTCTCTGTGTGTCTCTTATGAATAAATAAATAAAATCTTAAAAAGAAAACTTTTTTAAAAATAGGAGCTTGGTATGCAGTGGATATAAGAACAGTTTTTGTAATCTGGTGTAATATGCTTAACACCAATTTAAGACTCAAATTTTTTAAAGTGAAGTTATGGTCATTTTGTGTGTGTGTGTGTGTGTGTGTGTGTGTGTGTGTGTGTTTTAAAGTAATCTGTATGTCCAACGTGGGGCTTGAACTCACAACCCCCATATCAGGAGTCACAGGCTCTATTGACTGAGCCAGCCACAACCCCTGAAGTTATAGTCCTGACAAGATGATAAAGTAATTAGAATTACCCCAAATCTGCCACTCTGATGGTATAGTTATTTGGGAACCTTACGTAATTTTCTTCTGCAATTCTGTTTCTAAAGGAGAGTGAATTCCAGTTGGATTCACAAAGCCCCAACTTGAATGGCTTCCTGGTAGTTTTGAGGGTAATGTTCATGTCTTTTACTATGTTTATACTCCTTCTTATGGTGCCCAGAACACTGGCTGGCAGGCAAAGGTGAGTAATCTGTTCTCGAGATATATATATATATATATATATATATATATATATATATATATATATATATAAATGGAATTGGCTTGGAAGAGAAATGGGGAAGTCTGGGATAGAGGAACGGGAAGACTGTCCCTGTTAGAAGTAAAGTTGAGTAGGGATGGCTGGGTTTCTCAGTGGTTGGTGTCTGCCTTTGGCTCAGGGTGTGATCCTGGGGTCTTGGGATCAAGTCCCACATCGGGCTCCCTGTGAGGAGCCTGCTTCTCCCTCTGTCTGTGTCTCTGCCTCTCTGTGTGTGTCTCTCAAGAATAAATACCTAAAATCTTTATTAAAAAAAAGAAGAAGTTGAGCAGATACCTCAACACTGGGACATCAGAAATGACAATCCTGTGTGGTCACTGATGAAGAGAAGCTGAAAATAGGGGGGAAATGGAGTAGAGGCAGGCATGGAGGCAGTCGAGGAAGTGAAGGCGAGCTTTGACCATGAGACTAAAGACAAGGGGGTGTTTGGAAAGGGAGTGATGTCATCAGAACAACAATAGAGGAAGACAGCTTTGGCAGCAGCTTTTGAATAGACTTTGAAGAAAAAAAATTAGAGAGAGGGGAAAAAGGAAACGGGAAAGGGAAGTGTGCTCAGAACTCAGCATGACATTTAGAGTGGGTGGGGAGCTTCCTGTCACAGCTTGATGTTTGGAACATCTGGTCACCTCTTATAATAACTAACTGAGCCTTAGAAACTTCGGCTTTCTCTTAGAAATGTATGGATTCCGTGGCCTAATGGTCATCACTGGTGGACAGGCTGATCTGAAGAAAAAATAAATACAGATGGGAAACAAACTCTTCTCTTACCCTGAGAATGCTCCCAGTAGTCTTCCAAGGCAAGTATTCATGTTTGTAAATGTATATGCTTTGCGTGTTGGGGGAATTTATTGGTTTTGTATTAAAATTAAAGTGTTGCAAATTCACTTTTAATTAAATGATCTTAGATGGTGACATGTAGATAACGGATTTACAAAGAAAGCAACTGTTTCAAAAGCTAATGATTTTCACCACTCATTTTTCTGTTGGATTGTTCAATTTTTATAAGATCCTCTACCTTGCTTCATTTACAAGAGTGGCCCAAAATTTCCACGACTCAATTGTGCCCTCTAGTGTTTCATAGTATTTAATGCAGGCTGCTTTGGAATTCTTAAAAGTGGTCCCAGGTAAAACCAACTCTTGCAAAGAGAAGGGAAGCTAATAATGGTCCTGGCTTTATCGGGTGTAGTCATCCTGCTGTATTAGCCGTTCAAATACAAGGTAGCTACGCTATGGTAACAAACCCCCAAATCCCAGGGGCTTTTCTCACAGAAGGTCTTGTGCAGGCTGGCCTGGCCTGTCTGCATGCAGTACTTTGGCGATGCAGAATCCTTCATCCTTTCTGTCACTTTCTTACCTGCTAACGTCACCAGGACAGAAGAATGTGAGGCCCACTGGCTTTTAACTGCCCAGCCTGGAAGTGACACGTGTTATGCTGCTACTTTCCACTGGCCAGAACTAACCTGCTCCAGCCCAACGGGCAAGGGCGCTTGGAGGACATGGAGAAGCACCTGAATGTTCTGGGGCCAGTCTCTAGAAGAACAGCTGGGAATGATCACACTGGATAGTCAAAGCTGTATTATTTTGGGAAATATATATTTTTTTTTTTTTTTTTTTTTTTTTTTTTTTTTAAATTTTATTCTTTTATTTATTTTTTATTTATTTATGATAGTCACAGAGAGAGAGAGAGAGAGGCAGAGACATAGGCAGAGGGAGAAGCAGGCTCCATGCACCGGGAGCCCGACGTGGGATTCGATCCCGGGTCTCCAGGATCGCGCCCCGGGCCAAAGGCAGGCGCCAAACCGCTGCACTACCCAGGGATCCCGGGAAATATATTTTTTAAAGATTTTATTTATTTATTCATGAGAGACAGAGAGAGAGAGGCAGAGACACAGGCAGAGGGAGAAGCAGGCTCCATGCAGGAAGCCCGACATGGGACTAGAGCTCCCGGAGTCCCGGGATCACACCTTAAGCAGAAGGCAGACGCTCAACCACTGAGCCACCTAGGCACGCCCCGATTTAGGGAATATTTTTGATTTGAAGTTTTCCAGTGGAGAGAATTCAAACAAAAAGAGAATAATAGGGGCCCCTGAGTGGCTCAGTGGGTTAAGTGTCTGCCTTTGACTCAGGTCATGATCTCAGGGTCCTGGGATTGAGCCCCACATCAGGCTCCCTGCTCAGCAGGGAGTCTGTTTCTCCCTCTCCCTCTGCCCCTCAATCGTGCTTGGGCTCTCTCTTTCTCTCTCAAATAAGTAAATAAATTCTTTAAAAAAAGAGGGAATAATGATAGCAATTTTAACATTCAAAATTCTTCATCCTTCAATATGACACTCAAAATTAAATATTTCATTTATATAATGGTAGAAGTGTAAGGATAGATTTTTATATTACAATTTCTGTTCTAATTGACTTTTGTATAAAATAAAATGTCCCTTATTTCCTTATTCTTTGAAAGAATGATCATCTTCCTCTTGCATCTATTCCTTCCACGTAAGTTATAATTTTGTTTTTAATTATTTCTTTACAACTTTAACTCAGATGTATTTAAAAGCTGTTACCTCACAGCTATCCCTCCCTACTGATATTCCATCTTGGAGTAAATTACATTTATTAATGAAAATTTGCAAGTTCTACCTATTACTAGGGAAAATATATTTAAGGAAATTTTATAATTATCTATTAAGTATATAACTTAATGGCTGTTTTTTTATGGTAAAATATACATAGTATAAAATTTACCACTCTATTTAAAAATGTACTGTTCTGAAGCACAAAGTACAGTCACATTGTTGTGCAACCATCACACTAACTATCTCTGGAAATTTTTCATCTTCCTGAACTAAAACTGTATCCTTTAAACACTAACCCTCATTTCCTGCTCCCTTTTATCCCTGGAAACCACCATTCTATTCTGTTTCTATGAATTTGACTACTTTGCATACTTTAAGTACCTTAGTATGTTTTCAAGCTTCATCCACATTGATAGCATGTGTCAGAATTTCATTCCTTTTTAAGGCTGAATAATATTCCATTGGATGTTTATACCACATTTTGTTTATCCATTCATAACGACTCATCTTTGAAAATGTCACATTAATTTTGTTTAGTTAGTAAATCCTTAATACGTATTTTGAGAGTCTTCTATAATCTATAGCACATCTCGATTAGAGAGACATAAAATTGCTCAACCCTTAGTTCATCCTCTTACTCTATATATTTGATATATCTTGCTATTTCTTTTTTAAAGATTTTATTTTATTTATTTGAGAGAGAAAGCATGAGGAGGGGGGAATGGAGAAGCAGGCTCCCTGCTGAGCGGAGAGCTCAATGTGGGGCTTAGTCCCAAGACCTTGGGACCATGACCTAAGTGGAAGGCAGACACTTAACCAACTGAGCCACCCAGGTGCCCCATATCTTGCAATTTCTGCCTTTCATTAGTTCTTCTGATAAATCTCCACTTTTATTTTTCTAAGTTTTATTTATTAATCTCTACACCCCATGTGGAGCTCGAACTCATGACCCCAAGATTAAGAGTCACATGGTCTTCCAGCGGAGCCAGCCAGGCACACCAAATCTCCACTTTTCTTTTTTTTTAATTTTTATTTATTTATGATAGTCACAGAGAGAGAGAGAGAGAGGGAGAGAGAGAGAGAGAGAGAGAGAGAGAGAGAGGCAGAGACACAGGCAGAGGGAGAAGCAGGCTCATGCACCGGGAGCCCGACGTGGGATTCGATTCCGGGTCTCCAGGAGAGCGCCCTGGGCCAAAGGCAGGCGCCAAACCGCTGCGCCACCCAGGGATCCCAATCTCCATTTTTCAAAGGAAGTTTTACACACTGTGACTAATGGTGCCCTGGGGATCATCAGACATAATACTTGGCCTCCAGTATAAGCACATTACATCATTAAACTTTTCCTTTTCTCTCTTGATAATTAAGAAACTGATTTTTTAAAAAATTCACCATGTTTCTAAAGTCTTTGTCATAATTCTATTGCTAATAATATTAACCCTCATATAATAATACTAGCTACTGAGTACAGTTTTAAGTATTTGATATGCACAGTACATACTGATGCTAGTTTTTGAAATAGAAAACACAGGAGGAAAAGCAAGGTAGAAAGGAGGAAAATGACAACTTGAGTTTTGGACATGTAGGTCTAACGGTGTCTGAGGAAAGCAGTATCTTGCGGAAGACAGCCCATGAGAAGTGTGAATGTGAATTTGCAAATGTGAATATGCATCAAAACTCAGGAGCACTGCCAAGGCTGGAGGTGGATTTGGGAATGAATAATATGTAGGTAAGAGCTGCAGCTGTAAAACAAATGACATTTCTAAGGGAGAGAAAGAATGCAGTTTCCATTTAGCCCAACGCCAGCCCTCAAGCTGAGCCTGAGGCATGAGTAGGAATTAGCCAGGCAGGAAAGGACGTTTCAGGTGGAGAAATGGCTTATTGGGAGCAGTGTTTCTTAACCTGGTTATTCAGCCAAGTCACCTGAGATGCTTTGAAAAACTGCAAATACCTGAACCTCTGAGCCAGGGATTCTGAGTTGTGTGGTCTGAGGTAGGAGTTCAATATCTACATTAAAAAAAAAAAAAAGTGAGAACATGTCACGTAGACGTTGAAGACCAAAGGACAGTGTCATGTAAACTAAAAGGCAAGGCTGCAGGTGAGGGGAATGGTGACAGTGAAAAAGTGCCTCCCCAGGAGGTTTAGCAGGGAGAGGACTCTGGAGCAGCCACTGGGTTTGTCAAACAAGGTTTTATCAGAAGCTTATGTGGAGTATTTTAAGTAGAGGGATAAGGGAAAAGCAATTGGAAGAGCAAGTCTTCTGGGACATGGAGAGAAATTGGGATCAACATTGTGGGTAGAAATAGAAGGATTTAGGGGCACCTGGGTGGCTCAGCGGTTTAGCACCTGCCTTCAGCCCAAGGTGTGACCCTGGAGACCCGGGATGGAGTCCCACGTCGGTCTCCCTGCATGGAGCCTGCTTCTCCCTCTGCCTGTGTCTCTGCCTCTCTGTGTCTGTCATGAATAAATAAACAAATAAATAAAATCTTAAAAAAAAAGGGGGGGATGGATTCAAGGACAGGTGGAGATTCAGGTAAGTGAAGAGATGGGAGGTGGCATGGAGGGACTCGTGTCCATAGTGTATGTTTTCTTTTTTTTTTTAAAGATTTATTTATTTTTATTTGTGATAGACACACACACAGAGAGAGAGAGAGACAGAGAGAGAGAGAGAGAGAGGCAGAGACACAGGAGGAGGGAGAAGCAGGCTTCATCCCGGGAGCCCGACGCAGGACTCGATCCCGGGACTCCAGCATCACACCCTGAGCCAAAGGCAGGCGCCAAACCGCTGAGCCACCCAGGGATCCCCCGTAGTGTATGTTTTCTAAGTGGAGGCTACACCACTGACAGGAACACACGCTCAAGTTCTGGCCCTGCCATTTCCTGGGTCTGTGATCTCTGTGCCTCAGATTTCTCATCTGCAGAAGGCGCATTTTCAAAACTATTTCCTGCCCGGTAGAACTGTTGTGAATGTTCCTAGGGCAGAGCCTGGCACACGGTGAGGACAAAGGTTCATTAACAGGCAGGGCAGCGAAGGTCGGGCGAATGGGAAGGAAGCCGACCAGAGCTGAGAGGGGGTTGCGGGGCAGCGCGGTGGCCCAGGCCGAGCTGGAGGCCCCTGATCTGCAGCAGAGCTGCCCAGCTCTGGTTTGACTTCCTCCGCCCCAGGCAGCCGCGGGAAGCAGGAAGGCGGGGCATTAGCGAGGGAGGTGGGGTTCGCCCCCTGCCAGGAGGGGCTCGACCCCGTCGCCCCCTCAGGGAGGACTTCCCGCGCCCACACCCTACGGAGGTCCCAAGGAGGCTTCGTGCCTGGGAAGCAGGTGGAGATGCGGCATGGGAGAAAGTTAGGGTTTGAGGGAGAAACTCTACATGGGAAGCACGTTTTAGGACTTGTAGGTTCATTCCACCCCATCAATCGTCCTCAAACTCCTCTGGAGATAAGGAAACTCAAGGGACCCCATAGACTACTTTTCTCGGCTCCTTTTCCTGCTTCTGTTCCTGCTAGGACCTGCACCCATGCGGTACGCAGGCCTCAGACACAAATACTGTATGTCCTCCTTGTAAGAGATAAGGAGTCAAGGATTTCTTTGGAGTGTTCTAGCACTGATCTATCTAGATGATAGATAACATCTAAGAAGCCACTGGCGGGGTTGTTTTGTACGTTTTCCAAGACCCCTGACTCCAGGCACCTTGGCGCCAAGCCCCTGGCTCTAGGGCATCAGTGAGTTATGGAGGACACCTGAGCACTTGACCTTGTTTCCACCGGTTCCTAGATGCATGAGAGGATACACACACCGGACCACAAGCAAAGATGAGACTCTCAAAAAAAAAAAAAAAAAAAAGATGAGACTCTCTCCTTTTCCTTTCGGAGTCTCCCAGATTCTCTGTGGGTATCTGCTCTCTCTCCATCTTCTATAAACTCTGCTCTCACTTCCTCTCTGCTTGTGTTTGATTTCCATCCTGCACAAAGCCAAGGACCATTTGGCTGGTCCTGAGGGACCCCTCGGGGTCGTCAGAACCCCACTAGCCTACATTAGGCTAACGAGGCTGGTAATTCTTCAAAGATGTCTCAGAGAACACTTCTTTCAGTCAGAGAGACTCCATTTTCATTTGTTTAGACAAGTAAGCGGGAAGGGTGTGGAGGGCTCTTTGGGGGTGCCTGAGTGGCTTAGTCTGTTAAGTGTCTGCCTTGGGCTCAGGTCATCATCCCAAGGTCATGGGATCAAGCTCAGGCAGGGTTCCCTGCTCAGTAGGGAGCCTGCTTCTCCCTCTAGCTCTGCTGTGCTTGCTTTCTCTCTGCCAAATAAATAAATAAATAAGTAAAATATCTTTAAAAAAGAATTTTCTTCGTAAAATTTCCTTAGGAAAAAAAGTGTTTTTGTTGTTTGTTTGCTTGTTTGTTTTGATTTGAAAATCATGGGCCCTTTGGTGGAATGAATTTGGGATTGACAGCATAGAGACATGGACCTTGATCATGTCCTCGCTAAAGTAGTCGTGTGGTTTGGCCTGGGTCATTTACCTTCTTTGGGTCTCAGTTTTGTCATTTGCAAAATGAGTGGGCAGCCCCAGGTGATCCTTTTTGTTCCAACCTCTCATTCCGGCTGGTAAGGGCTGGGATTCAGCCGCACGGCGCCTGCGGAGGTTGTGGGCACCACCTGGTGGTAGAAAGGGATAGTGCTGTCCACTGGCTTTGGTCAAGACTCAAGACCCAGGGACCATGCTACTTACTCCGTGGGCTTTTATTATACACAGAAAAATCTCTCCAGGAACAGGGGGCCCTATCCAGGGTAGGAGTACTCTCTTGTTGGGATAAATTGAGGATGAGCTGGACACGGCACAATGGTCAGAATCTCATCACAGCGACCAGAATAACTCATCAACACATGTGAATAATTTATGGCATGCTCAGTCTGTTGGAGAGGGAACACCAATAACGTTAGCCAAAACTTGCTCAGAATCTGCTTACTTCGATTAAATTTTTCTTTAGTGAAACAGTGACCTTGAAAATAACTCCATCATCAAATTCAGGCCTGTCTCACAAGTTTCCCCATAGAGTTGCAAAACTGCCCTGTGTGTTTGCTGTTTATGTCACCACACTTGTTGAGCTGAGATCAAATCAGGGTCACTCTGCAACGAGCCACAATAGCCTCTTTTGTCTCTGAAGGATTTTTAAAATGACTGATGAGTAAGATCGGAAAGCCAGGTATTGATTCAGAAGGGTTGTTGGGACAAAAGCTTCTGGGAATGGACTTGGATTATGAATTTCCTACCCATGGGCAGAAAGGGTATCTGCCATGAAGGTTGTCAGGAAACAAATACAATAAAATGGTAATAGAGCAGAAGTTGGAGGAAATTTTTCTGTCATTGTGCTCATCCTTGAACCCTCAAGGAATGAGATCCGTGCCTCTGGTTTTGGATTGCATGTATGCTAGGTTTAAACTCACTTTTTTTTAAAACAGCAAAGCTAAAATTCTCCCCTCCAGAGAGCTGGTTTCAAAAATATATTGGAAGAGTTTGTGTTCTTTTATATTTAGGGTTATTTTATTTCATCTATGAAGAAATTTGTGGATTAAAAATTATAGTATCCAAAATTTATTTTAGGCTGATATCAAACCAGTCACCTAATTCTATAATTCTACCGGTCAATCCTATAATCCTACCCTTCAAATCCTTGCCTCTCAGTCTCAGATATAACTTCCAGCACACCGTGAGAAATCTAAACTCTCGACTCCCATCTCCAACAGTCTAGAACATCATACTCATTCATATCTGCTTCTCATTTCACAACAAAAGTGAGTGCCCTCCACTCGTGTTCTGGATCCTAGGACCTCTTGCCTCCTCCCTCTACATCAACTATCATCGTCTTCTGTAGATCCAGCTTCTCCTGAGCATATCATCATGTGTATGTAAGTGATTTGGACCTTTAGAAAAAGAATCAAACTTGATCTTATTCTGCGCTTTGGTGACTGCCTTGAGTCTCCTCTTCTGGTCTGAGCAGAGCATGTTCTCTCTCTCCAGTCGCACATCTCATGATAATTCCTCAACCAAGCTATTGAAACTACCCTGCCAGAGTTACCACATCCACATTTCATGGACACTTTCCCTCTTGACCTCTCTCTGGCATTTAACTCCTCTGACACCTTCATTTTTTAGCTCTTTCCTCAACCACCTTAAGTGACACCACTCTCCCAGATGCTCCTCCTCTTTAGAAACTCCTCAGTTTCCTTTTCAGGCTTATGCTCTGTGTGTGTGTGTCTCTGTGTGTGTGGGTGAGAGAGAGAAAGACAGAGACAGAGACAGAGATGCTTGGCATTTATTGAGCCCTATAATAATTTGCATACATTATCTTACTGAATATTCAAAACAATCTTATAAGGCAAGGGTTTTTAATCCCCATTTTATGTGAAGATCACAAGACTCATAAAGAGGGTGTCTGGATGGCTCAGTGGCTGAGCATCTGCCTTTGGCTCAGGTCATGATCCCAGGGTCCTGGGATCCAGTCTCACATCAGGCTCCCCGCCAGAAGCCTGCTTCTCCCTCTGCCTGTGTCTCTGCCTCTCTTTCTGTGTCTCTCATGAATAAATAAATGAAATCTTAAAAAAAAAAAAAAAAAGACTCATAGAAAGTTAAATAACTCCCTGAGTAACAGACAGAAAGCCAGTGTCCTCTGCCTTCCGGGGCTAAGCTCTTCCCCCCCTGATGTTAGAGCCTTCTTTTTCATCTGGCCTCTTCAAGTTTGACCTATTTGAAGGCTCTGTTCACAGTTCCCTTGCCTTCCTCAGGGAGTATCATTCCCACACTGGGGTTCAATGACTGTTTCTATACTGATATATGTGAAGTCACTATGTGCACTGTCTCTCCCTGTAAATACAAAATCTGTGTCCCACAGGCCCCTCAATTTTAATTTTTCAGTCTTTGTTTTTTAATCGTGGAAAGAACCCTTAGTATGAGATTTAGCCTCTTAACAAAAGTTTGAATGTACAGTATGTTGTTGGCTGCAGTCAAATCTTCTCAAAGCCCAGAGTCCCATAGGCAGAGACCTTACCCCTTGCAACCTCATTACTTCCTGCTCTGCTACTCGCCTGTGGTACTCCAGCCACACCAACCTACTTACTATTCTTCTGGTATGGCTAACCCAGTTCTGCCTCAAGGCCGTTGTCTATGCTGTTCTCTTTTACTGCAATGTTCTTACCATGGCTTAATTCACAGTTGGCTCCTTCTTATACTTGATGTCTCAGCTTAATTACTATCTCCTTCGAGAAACTCTCCTGATTGTCCTATCTATAGAAGTCTTTCTTCAGTTTTTCTTGATCATATCATCCTCTATAACTATCTTGTGTTTACTCGGTCATTGTCTGTTTGCTCTCACTATGACAGAAGCCCTCTGAAGTCAAGTGACTTGTCCAGGACCACCGTGAACATTTACACAGGTTGTGCACTCTATGAGGGTGCCTAGCTGAGGTGAGTGAGTGTGCTAAAATCTAGTCTGTCTCTACTTATGTTCCAGAAGAGCTCCCTTTATTTTTTTTTATTTTTATTTTTTTTTTCAGAAGAGCTCCCTTTAAAAAAATTGTCCAAAGATACCATCCAGGCTGGCAGTAGACATGGTTTTGTTGGTCTTTTGTTTGTTTTGTTTTGTTGGTCTTGTTCAAGTTTATTTCTAGTGCCTAGAACAGTGACCTGTACATATTGGACTTTCATAAAATATTCATTGAATGAATGGAAAGGAGTAATATAGCTGCAGAACAGGTTTATACTAGAAAATAACCTAATCTTTAACATTTAAAAATCTTCCGAGGGGTTCCATGACACATAGATTAAGATTAAAAATTCTTTACGGTATCCCATTGGGTTGGGCATGCTCTGCCTCCAGCCTATGTCTACAGCTTCATTGCATGCACCTTCCTTGTGAATTGGTATGATAGATGGCTATCATTCTGACCTACCTCACAACCAACAAACCCCCAGAAATCTTTTGCTAATCAAAATCTGATTACAAGTCCAGAGCCCACAAAACATAGGGAGTGCTGTTTCTTGCTACATTTCAACGTGTATGAAGGCATAGACTGTATTCCAGTACTCAGCTGGAGATGTCATGAACGCTTGCATTTTTGCCCTATCATAGGAACGCTTTTGATGAGATCCCTCATCAAAACTCATCATCAAACTGCCTGGTAACATCACCTCAGGTGATGGGAGTGCAAACAAATTTACCCACGAATGCTTCCTTGTTAACTTTTACTTGAATACCCTCACAAGCACAAATTCTGTACCAATTCTGGAAGTTCTTTGACACTCTCTATTTTTATTTTATTTTAAAGATTTATTTATTTATTTATTCATGAGAGACAGAAAGAGGGAGGCAGAGACACAGGCAGAGGGAGAAGCAGGCTCCATGCAGGGAGCCCAACGCGGGCCCGGATCCCAGGACTCCAGGATCACACCCTGAGCCAAAGGCAGAGGCTCAACTGCTAAGCCACCCAGGCACCCCTGACACTCTCTTTGTAACCACTTGGTTCCTTAAAGTAATTCTTGCCTTGACTTCTTCTATTCCACTAAATTCTTGTCTTTACTGAATTCCATTCCACCCATCATCTGCTCCTGGCTGATTTCTTATTGTGTCCTTTTTCTTCTCCATTTTCACAAGTGTTGTGCATCTGTCCAGGGGAGACCTCCGATCCTGGCAGTAATAGTGACGAAGCAACTGTGGAATCATTCTCTTCAAGCTTTCCAGGCAAGTGATGAGTTTGTTTGTTGCTTGTTTTTCCTAGTCCTGAAGGTGACTGGAAATTCATTTCCTAATGACTAACTTCCTTTTTTTGTAACATGATAGGAAGGAAAGCAAGGCAAAGACCCCAACCTCTAAACTCCCTCTTGGGCTTTAGGGAAATGTGTTTACAAAGGAACGATTTTAGAACACCAAATCAAGCCAAACAAAATCCCAGGGCCAACGTTTTAGATTTTTCCTTACTCACTATGTGGGAAAGTAAGTGGTGATAGTGGTGGTGGTGGAGATGGCCAGGATGTCCTTAGTTAACATCAAAAACATATGATTTCTCTTAGTCCGTATTTCTGCTTAGGCTTGCTTTAATATGCTATGCATTTAGAACTTTTGTGTCTCTAGAACAAATGTGACAGCCTCCTAAGCCCTCATTAGAAGCTTAATAATTTTAGGAAATTGTGGCACTGGAGTGCTTCATGCTCTAACCACAAGAAGTTTGGTGTGGAGAGTGCTTTTCCAGGGGCCGTTTCTCTGGGAATGTTTGCCTGAACCAAATGGAAACCATCTGGCCAAGTGAATTTATTATCATGAGCTAATAATACTGTATATTTTCATTTCGATTTAAAGGGCTAGGTTTTTTTGGGAAAAAATTGGCACTTTAATAGTCAGCCATTCCTATTCCTAGCCATTCCTAGTTGAGGTAAATATTTGAAAATTTAATTCTTTTTAAAAGATTTTATTTTATTTATTTATTCATGAGAGACACACACAGAGAGAGAGGCAGAGACATAGGCAGAGGGAGAAGCAGGCTCCATGCAGGAAGCCCGATGTGGGACTCGATCCTGGGACTCCAGGATCACGCCCTGAGCCAAAGGCAGACACCCAGCCGCTGAGCCACCCAGGTGTCCCTGAAAATTTAATTTTTAAAAAATATTTTATTTATTTATTTTAAATATATATATATATTATATATATATATTATATATATATATATATATATATAGAGAGAGAGAGAGAGAGAGAGAGATCAAGCACGAGCAGGGGTTAGGGGCAGAGGGAGAAGGAGAAGCAGACTCCTTGCTGAACGCAGGCTGGATCCCAGGACCCTGAGATCATGGCCTGAGCCAACACTTACCTGACTGAACCACCCAGGCACCTGAAAATTAAACATTAAATTTAATCAGTGATCGGGGTACCTGTCTGGCTCAGCCAGTAGACCGTGGGACTCTTGATCTGTGGGTTGTGGGTTCAAGCCTCATGTTGAATGTAGAGATTACTTAAAAATAAAATCTTTTAAAAATTAGCAATCAATTAAAAAGTAAAAATAAATTAAAAGTGATCATGTTCCTTTTAAAATATATTCTGCCCCTATCTATGGTTGCTTTTCAAAAGTGCATCCGACCATCCTTAACTCACATGGTAAGATAACTATGACAAAATGTTAAGAAACAGTAGGCATCTTTCCAATCCCATGAAAAACTCCATCAAGTGGGTTTTTGACAGGGGATTCCATTGTATACTGTAACACATTTTAGATAGTCTGGAAGCATCCTAGATGGCTTGATGTAATAATAATAATAACTATCAGTTATAAAGCATAAAATATAGGCCATACTAAATATATGTACTAAGTATTTTATATGTACAGTATAGTTACCCATTTTATTTAATTTATTTATTTATTTCCCCATTTTATTTTATAAAGAAAGTAAAGCTCAGAGGAACAAGAAACTTGCCCCAGGCATGACAAGTGTACACAACAAAGTGGGATCTCAACTAAGGTCTGTCTGACGCCAAATACACGTTCATGCTATGTGTGGAAGGAAGTATAGGTAACTGCTCATTTTCTCTTGACTTAAAACTGTCATGGTGTTAAAATAAATCCTAAATTTATGAAATCATTACTCAAGTGGAACTTAAGGTTAAAACCAATTTTGTTAAGTTCTAGTCCTTTTATTTTTTATTTTTTTAAAGATTTATTTTTTCATTCATGATACACACACACACACACACACACACACACACACACACACAGAATGGCAGAGACACAGGCAGAGGAAAAAGCAGGTTCTGACTTGATCCCGGGACTCCAGGATTGCGCCCTGGGCCGAAGGCAGGCACTAAACCGCTGAGCCACCCAGGGATCCCCAAGTTCTAGTCCTTTTATTAATTCTGGAAAATTTAGCTCATAGTGTAGACAATTAGGGCTTACTTGTCAGGGCTAACACTATCTGTATATTGAGATGACTATAAGTCATGCCAGGCCAACCCAGGAGGAATTGTAGAAATACAAATCTTTCTCTTCACTTTGCAATCCTTCTATTTCTTTTGCTATCTCTCTGTCTTTTGTAGATTCCAGGGTTCCTTTCAACTAGTATTCAGAATTCATCAAGTTAAAAATACCAGTCAGTTAAAATAAAATTTAAAAGTCCACCATCAGGGTTCTTTTATAGCCAGAATTGTTTCAATTATAGTTTCTATTCATCTGGATTCTTTCAGTTATGATGACAGATACCCAACTCAAATCACCTTAAGGGGATGATTTTAAGGCTTATGCAGCTGAGAAGGATTCTGTGCTGGCTCCTGGAATGGGAGGCAGAGCTGCAGGAACCAGGGCGTAGAGCCTGGAACTGGGGCACTGTACCACAAGATCTCTCCTAGTGGAAGTCTGTCTTCCATCTCTGTTGCCCCTGCTCAGCTTCCGTCTGCAGACAGGCTCTCTCCACAGGGTGAGAAAGGGGCTCACTATAAGCTTCAGTGACACTCCCATCTTAGCTACCCCAGGGAAAGATCCTGATCTGCACCCTGTGATGTTTTCCCATCACTCTGTGCGGGCATGAAGATTAGCCAGGCTGGTGGAACTTGCCCATGCGTGGATCTAGGGATGGGGCCAGGCACAGTTAACTGACAAAGGGGAATGGGGAAAATGTGCTGGGCCCCCAAAACCAAGAGGCACCACAGCACATTGTACTCTCTATGTAGTATGCTACATCCCTCACCAGACTAACCAATTTAGTTAATGAGATGTAATTCCTTCAGAATGGCATCTAAGTACTGTCTACATTTGTACCAGTCAGATTAGATTACATAGTGTTCCAAAATAAACAACTCCAAGATCTCAGTGGCTCACAAAATTGAAGTTTTATTCCTCCCTTATGGTATATGTTGGTGAGATTCAGCAACTTCTAGTTTGCCCTCAACTGGGTGCACTGTCACATGTGTCTGATGTGTACCACCTGGAGATAGGGCCCTCCCTTAGTTCTCTACAAATTAAGGCTCAGTTCTCTACAAGACTCTCCTTATTTGACACTTTCAGGGTTCCTAAGGCCACCCTCACTTCTGACTGACTGGGTATAGATTAGGGGTTTCTACAACTCTCTCCAGTTTGGTAATTTGTTGTAATGATTCACAGAACTCAAGAAAATGCTATGCTTATTTTATTTTATATTTCTTTTAGTAATCTCTACACCCACCATGGGGCTCAAGTTCACAACTCTGAGATCAAGAGTCGTATGCTCTTCCAACTGAACCAGCTAGGTGCCCTGAAAGTACAATACTTGTCATTACAGTTATATTATAAATGGTTCTCCATAGGGCGAGGTCTGGAAGGGGATGCAGAGCTCCAAACCCTCTCCTTGGGGAGCCAGAGTGAATCATACTCCCAGGAGTTCACCCTTTCACTAACCAGGAAGCTCCCCTGGGCTTCAGTGTCCAGAGTCTCATATAATTCAACTCAGTCTCCAGATCCCTCTGCTTCCCAGATGTCAGGCTAACCCAGAGTTCCAACCCTGTAGTGGTCCCATGGTGGATCTTTCTGTATCCTGAAAGCTATCTGGGTGCCCACCACGTTGTGAGGTAACAAAGACACTCCTGTCACTCAGGAAGTTCCAAGTGTTTTAGAAACTCTGTGCCAGGAACCCAGGGGAAAACACACACGCACACACACACACACACACAAATTCTTATTATCCCGCATTTTCACTCTAGGATCGAGGCTGAAGGAGAAGCTCCTTTCTGGGACAGTGAGAGAAGGAAAGAATGACATCTTCTCACCCTTACCTACTAAGGTTGGCTCTTGAAGCTTCCGCTTGCAGATGGAGCAATTTACTTCTATTCCTGTCACCTTGGCTTAAGTCAGGTGACTGGGTCAGACATCACTGTGATGAGAAGATACAATCTTCCCCCAGTGAGGGACAGCAAATATTTTGAACAGACAACATGTAAGTGTACCACAACCTCCTTTATAGAAAGGTAAAGTTGTATCACTGAAATGTTTTGTTAGTTTGATAAATCTTTTCAAAACTCTCTACAAGTTTTCTTCTGAGTAGGAAAGCAGAATTTATACTAAATGCCTACAATATGACAATTTGCATTATATATGCTATATTATATATAAATAGCATACTGATTCTATAATGTGCATATATTTTATTAAATTATTATATGATTATGTTATTATTATAAGGTGTGTATATCCATTTTACAGATACGGAAACTGAATCTCAAAGATAACACAGAATTATTAGTTGAGTCAGATGCAAATCCAGGTCTGTCTATAAAACTTCTTCCTGGGAGCTTATTAGATGCAGAATCTTAGGGCCCCTCTTCTCACCCTTACCTATTAAGTTAGAATCTGCATTTTTTTTAAAAAGATTTTATTTATTTATTCATGAGAGACACATACACAGAGGCAGAGGGAGAAGCAGGCTTCCTGCAGGAGCCTGACACAGGACTCCATCCCAGGACCCTGGGATCATGCCCTGAGCTGAAGGCAGATGCTCAATCACTGAGCCACCCAGGTGCCCAGACTCTGCATTTTAACAAGGTTCCCAGGTGATTAACATGCACATTGATGTTTGGAATTAGATAACAGAGATTTCAGAAGCTGAGGTTTCTTTTATTGCCTCTTCCCTGTTTTCTGCCCCTGGTCTGTTAAAATAACCCAAGAAAAACTTCTGTTTAGTTGCTATCACTCACCAATACTTCACAGACACAGTCTCATTTAAGCCTCATAAAAACTCCATACTATCAATACCATCACCCTCACTTTAGAGGTAAGGAAACTGGGATTTGGGGAGACCAGAGTGCTAATGTAGGAACTGGAAAACAAAAATAAGTCCTCTCCGGTGAAATTTAAGTTCAAAATGGTATAAAATATTGCTGCTTTGACTTTCCTTTTTTACAAATATTTGTTTGTTTGTTTGTTTATTTATTTATTTATTTATTTATTTATTTATTTATTTATTTATTTATTTATTTATGATAGTCACAGAGAGAGAGAGAGAGAGAGGCAGAGACATAGGCAGAGGGAGAAGCAGGCTCCATGCACCGGGAGCCCGATGTGGGATTCGATCCTGGGTCTCCAGGATCGCGCCCTGGGCCAAAGGCAGGCACCAAAATGCTGCGCCACCCAGGGATCCCCCTTTTTTACAAATATTTAATAATCAAGTAAAGCTTACAAAATTGTAGCCATTCATTGAGTGCTCACAATTTACTAAGCACTGTACGAAGTGCTTTACTTTAAATGCGTAAAATTATTATGTAAGTGGAATTTATTCTTTCTGACCATAACAAGCAGAAAGACAAATATCGTGAAAGCACTTGGCTTGTTTCACAGGAACCAATGGCATAAAAGAAGGAATGAAAACTGTTGATCAACTATTGTCAGCAAGACCATCTGATGATTAGCTAGCGATTCTCAGTCAGGTGTGGGGCACCTTCCAAGGGACATTTGGAGCCACGTAGGTGACCTTTTGGTTGTCACAGTGAATGGGAGGTACAACTGAGGATGCTAAATGTTCTGCAGAGTATGGGACCCTAGCACAACCAAATATTGTCCGTTCTCAAAGGCCACTGGCATTCTCCTTGAGGAATGAAGAACTTTGTGACAATTTTTGTACTTATAAAACAGACTTCGACTTTGAGGAGAACAATACTAGTTATTCCCCCCTCCAAGAGTTAACACATTCAGCTACTAACTCATTGTGACAAACCCACTAGGATATAGCTGTACTGAAAACCCTGGGGCTTTGAGACAGTGAGAGATCCTTCAAGGTCAAAGGGACAAGGCCCTTCTCCGATAGCTAAATTCCACCCAGCTCCTGGGTAGGGAAGCTCCTGGGAGGCCAGTGTTCCTTGGGAAGAGGAGTGGCTAGTTTGATTGTGAGGCAGATTTTACCAGTCCTGGGCGGGGTGGGGGTGTTACTGCCGGTAAACTCACTCCTCCTTCTTCACTTCCTGCTGAAGAGGTTCCTGCCCAAGCCACAGGCAAAAGGTCCAGAGTCCACCAAGGAGGGGGGCCCAGCCAGCTGCAACCCACAGACTCTTGCTCACTGTTTTGTCATTTGCTCTGGCACTGGGAACACACTTTGGTCTGGCCATTCTCTGTGTAGCAGTATTTCCACCTGCCCTTGGATTCGCAGGTGCAACGAGCTGGATTAAGGAAGGGAAGCAGTCGGAAGCTCCCCTCCACCCTCAGGCCCGAGCTCTTCTCCAGTCCTGGGCAGAATGCCTGTGCGGGCTTGCTCAACTATTGACAGTCATGTCTTTACCTTCTGCGTTCCTTGCACGGTGCAGGCTCCATCAGTCGGCAGGACAGCGGGATGGAGACTGCGGGGCGAGGGTGGGTGGGTGGGGAGGTCTAAAGGGGGGGGAAGGGATCTGGAGGCGGGGCGTCTGGAGGGAGAGGGGGCTGGTGGAGGAGGCTGGAGGGAGGGAATTGACCCCAGAGCACATTAAGCAGCGGTAGTAGCTGCTATCTATGAAGCATTTACACAGTGCTGAGCACTTTATTTGCAGTATTTTCTTTTCTCAGAACGGCTCTGAGGGGCGCCCAGGTGGCTCAGTCAGTGAAGCATCTATCTACCTTAGGCTCAGGTCAAGATCCCTGCTCAGCGAGAAGCCTGCTTCTCCCTCTCCCTCTGCCTGCCCCTCACCCTGCTTGTGACCTCTCTCTCTCTCTGTGTGTGTCAAATAAATAAATAAAATCTTTAAAAACAGACAAACAAAAACGACTCTGAGAAATAGGCATTATCCCTGGCATGGAAGCAGAAGCTTGGAGACCTTAGTAACTTGCTCAGGGCGACTTAATGTGCAGGTACTAGACCTGTAATTAAAACATTCTCTGGACTCTAAAGACCATATTTAAAGCATTTTAAAAGACAGTAATTTCTTCCATATCTTATGATATTGATGTATCAACAAAGCATTTCTTTTTGAGTTTGTAAGTAGATCTGAAGCTTTTTTTTTTTTTTTTTTTGAGAAAAAATATTGTGGATCTAGTAGCTTCTCTGGGAAAATAGGATGCTCTGTCTCTGGAAGGAATATAAATCAGGTTCCTAAATTTCTCCAACACTTTCAACCATGCCATCTGCATGTCTAGGATCTAAAACATATGTATTTTCCTCCACTCAACAACACAGAAGACTGGCATTCTAGTCATTTGTCACTATGAATTTATTACAATTTAGCACTTGCCAGAAGTTTGCTTGTGATGTGAGAGAAAGAGAAGAATAGAGAAAGAGAGAAAGGAAGAATGTGAAAAAAGCTTTGTGGAAATTATATTTATCTGCTTTTCCAAGGTCTCTAAGATTTCTTGACTATAATATAGGAAATGATCAGAAAATAATGTTCTTAGCTGTGTGTGTGTGTGTAATTATAGTTCCCTTGGAAATATCTTTATAAGAGTAATCAAACAATACTGTTAGTCGAGTCTGTCATTTTAGTAATTTCTAAGGGCACTTTAATTAATCTGGCAGGAATGATAGGTGTCCCTTTTTTCACTGTTTAGAGTCTGTCTACAAAATTGCTGTTTGATGGAGGAAGACTTTCTTTTCAGATACAGAAGGCTGGCTCTTCAGTTAATGTATACAAATGTCCAGGCTCTCATACTTATTAAAATAATTATTCACTACATTATTCAATGTGTTTGTATAAGAATCCCTGTGAAAAATTCTTGGAGTCCAATTCACCTTTATGAAAGAATTTATGTGCCTTATTCTAATTGGATGTGAGACCTCGTACTAAATGTCTTTGCTTTATTGTTTTGGTTGCCAGAAAACTCATGGCCAAATGCAGACTCAACTACACTTCTTAACTCTTTTCAGTTGCTGGGACCCCCGGGTGGTTCAGCGGCTGAGCGTCTGCCTTTGGCTCAGGGCATGATCTCGGGGTCCTAGGATCGAGTCCCACATCAGGCTCCCCACAGGAAGCCTGCCTCTCCCTCTGCCTATGTCTCTGCCTCTCTATAAATAAAATCTTAAAGAAAATAAACTAAACAATACATAAAGAAACAAAGTCAAATGTGGTGTGGGAGATTGTACAATACAATTGCCGAGGTCTCTTAAAAAACTAAATTTCATGAAAATAGGTAGGAGGTAGAGTGTGTTCTAAATTAAAAGACATGGAAAAAAAATAAATTAAAAGAAATGGGAGCAGGTACAGAAACTAAACAAACACTCAATATTGATGGGCTTGTAAAAATAGTACAGCCACTTAGGAAAACAGTTAACAAGTTAAGGATACATTTACTATGTGATCCAGCAATTCCTCACCTAGGTATCCATCCAAGAGAAAATATATATTCACACAAGGACTTGTATATGAATGCTCATTACAGCATTATTTGTTAAGGCCCCAAACTGGAAGCAATCCAGATGTCCATCAACTGGCAAATAAATAAACAAAATGTGATCTGTGCATATAATGGAATAGTACTCAGCCATAAAAAGGAGCAAACTATTGCCACATGTTATAACACAGATGAATATCAAAAACATGCTGTGGGTGACTGGGTGACGGGCACTGAGGGGGGCACCTGATGGGATGAGCAATGTGTGTTATGCTATATGTTGGCAAATCAAACTCCAATAAAAAAATATATAAAAAACCCCATTATGCTGAGTAAAAGAAGCCAGATGCAAAAAACTGCATATTGTATGATTTCATTGATATGGAATATCTAGAAAAGGCAAATCTATAGAGACAGTAGTAGATTAGTGGTTGTCAAGGGCTGGGGGTAGAAACAGAGATTTACTACAATGGTCATGAGGGATCTTTTGGGGGTAAAAAAAATGTTCTAAAATTAGATTGTGGCAGGGGTGCCTCAATGGTGAAGTCAGTTAAGTTTCCCACTCTTGGTTTTCCTCTCAGGTTGTGATCTCAGGGTCATGGATTAGAGCCACATGTCTGGCTCTGTGCTGAGTCTGCTTGAGATTCTCTCTTCCTCTCCCTCTGCTCCTGCCCTCCACCTCTAAAATAAATAAATAAATAAATAAATAAATAAATAAATCAATCTTTAAAAAAAGAAACCTACATTGTAGTGATGTTTGCACAGCTCCAGACATGTACTAAAAGTCATTGAATCATATACTTAAAATGAGTGAATTTTATAGTACAGAAATTATACCTCAATATCTATATATGTCTATATATATATGGCAGGGGCACCTGGGTAACTCAGTCGGTTGGGCATCTGACTCTTGGTTTTGGCTCAGGTTGTGCTCTTGAAGTTGTGAGACTGAGCCCTGTGTTGGGCTCCGCACTCAGTGGGGACTCTGCCCCTCTCTCTCTTACTCTCCCTCTGTCCCCCAAGCCCCCCTCATGCATGCTCACTCTCTCTCTCTCATAAAGAGATAAATCAGTGAGGGTGGCAAAACATGAGAGACACCTAACTCTGGGAAATGAACAAGGGGTAATGGAAGGGGAGGTGGGTGGGGGGTGGGGTGACTGGGTGATGGCCACTGAGGGGGGCACTTGGCGGGATGAGCCCTGGATGTTATGCTAAATGTTGGCAAATTGAACTCCAATAAAAAAAATAAAAAGAGATAAATCTGAAAAAAAATGTAGCAGAAGTGATGTTGTATGATCCTAGACCCCCAGAGACCTTACAGGTTTCACTTTTCCCTACTGAAAACTTTGTAAGACTGTCATGGAAGAGAGCTGAGGTGTCCAGCCAAGGGCCAGCACCAACCACTGCACCTGGGAATGGGGCCATCTTGAATCTCCCAGGTTAGTCGACTTCTAGGTGACTGTAGCCACAGGAGCGAGTGCAAGGGGAACCAGCAGAACAAACACCCAGCTCATCCATGCATCATGAGACATAATAAATTGTTTTATGCTAATAATATGTAAAGATACAATTAAATAAAAATATATGGGTGAAGCAATATGGCAAAACGTTAACTTTATTTATTTATTTTAATAAATTAATTTTTTCTTGGTGTTCAATTTACCAACATACAGAATAACACCCAGTGCTCATCCCGTCAAGTGTCCCCCTCAATGCCCGTCACCCACTCACCCCCACCCCCCGCCCTCCTCCCCTTCCACCACCCCTAGTTCGTTTCCCAGAGTTAGGAGTCTTTATGTTCTGTCTCCCTTTCTGATATTTCCCTCACATTTCTTCTCCCTTCCCTTATATTCCCTTTCACTATTATTTATATTCCCCAAATGAATGAGAACATACACTCGTTAACTGTATTTAAATGGTGGCTATATGATGATTTATTGCAGTATTTTTATTTTCTGTGTGTTTGAAAGCTTAAAATAGGCATATAGGATAAAGTATATCTAGAAAAGAAAATAGGCATTTGGGATGGTTTTAGGTCTCTCCCTCAGTTCATGACTGCACTTGTACCCATGCAGTTCTTGGAATTTAAGCTAGATCCTGAGTGAGGAGCCACTGAGAGAGAGCAGAAGGGATTCTAGTCAGAGGAAAGAACAGATGCAGAGACATAGAAACAGGACAGGACATGGTTCATTTGGGGCTTACTCATTTATTTAACAAAAATTATTAGAATCTACTATGTACTTGGTATTGAATAAGGTACTGGGGATTCATTCAGTAGTGAATAAATCAGCTAAAATTCCTGCCTAATCAGAGCTTACATTCTAGTGAAGGAAGACAAATAATAATAAATAAACAAGTGAATAGTATATATGGAATATCAGATGATCAGGAGGGAATCCAGGTTTTGTGAGGTTATACACATTTGGAACATTCATAACAAAAATAAAAATAAATGGATCTTTTGTGGCAAATTCTGCAAAAATATATGATAGTGTGATTACACTTCTGGGGCCCCACTAAGCCACTCAGGCTTCCCTTGATTTCAATTTAACAAGATGTTCCTAAATCATTCTCCAAAGCAGTTGTACAAATTATTCTCCTACCAATAGGACATGAAAGTCCTTGTTGCTTCACATTCTTGCCAATATTTAGAGCTTTATGGTTCTCGAAATTTACATGAATACTCGTGAGATTGAGCACCCTTTCATATGTTCTGGCTATTTGACTTTCCCTGTCTGACAATTGCCTGTTTATATCTTCTGTTCACTTTTCTCTTGGGTTATTTGTCTTTTGTTATTGTTTTTGATTAGTAGGTTTCTCAATACATTCTAGATATGAATAATTGGTAGTTTATATAGATAACAGACTTCTCCTGCCAGTCTGTAGTCTGTCATTTGATTTTATTTATGATACCTTTTTGGAAGTTTGTTTTGTAGTGTTTGAGCCCTGTGGCATCCACTGCAGGTGTCTGAGTAGTAAAGATCTGGGGATTTTTAGCAGGATGAAGAATGATGTGCATGAGTGTGGATAAGCTCTTATGCCAGACTATTGGCATTTAAATCCTTTGGGCAAGTTATTAATCTTTCTGTGCCTCATTTTTCTTATTGGAAAGTGGGGATATTAATAGTACATGTCTCATAGGGTTGTTGTAAGGATTGAATGAGTGTATTTTTTTTCTATTGCTACACAACAAATTACCACAAATTTAGTAGCTTAAAACAACACAAACTTATTCTTACAGTTTCTGTGTGTCGGGAGTTGAGTTTGTTTTCCTCTCCCACGACACCACACTCACAGCACCTCTCCTCCCAAATACATGGGGCTTTTCTCCCATCAAGTAATTCTCTGTGACATTATCTGGCTATCCTACAATTTAACTCAAATCTGATACCATCTACTTGAAGATGACATGAAATCCCACAAGTAAGGGCTCAATCCTACAAGACTGCCCTGCACCCTCACTTCAGATGCTAATTGCAAGTCTAAGCTGTCTCCCATGCTTTTGACCTATAGGCTATAAATCTGAGGTTCCCATGACTCCCTTTTTGGGTTTGATTCACTTACTAGAGCAGTGCACAAAACTCAGGAAAATGGTTTTCTTAATGTTTACCAATTTATTAGAAAAGGATATGATAAAAGATACAGATGAACACCCAGATAGCATAGATGCATAGAGCAAGGTATGTGGGAAGGGTACAAAGTTTCCATCTTTCTGAGGACACCACTCTCCCCCATCCTTCACATGTTTACCAACATGTAAGCTCTCAGAAACCTGTACTTTGGGATTTTTATGGTGGCTTCATTCCATAGACATAAATCATTAACTCCATTTCTAGCCCATCTCACCTCTCTAGAGAATGGGCATGGAGCTGAAAATTCCAAGCTGTTTCTCTTAGGTTGGTCCTTCTAGTGACCAGCCCTCTTCCAGGAACCCCCAAACAGTCACCTCATTAGAAATGAGACACTTCTATCATCTAGAAATTCCAAGGGATTTAGGAGCTCTGTTCCTGGAGTCAAAGACCAAATATCAGAACAAAAGATGTTTCTAGTGCTGTTATCACTTAGAAAGTCACAAAAGTTTTAGGAGCTCTGTGCCAGGAACTGGGGACAGATATCAATATATATATTTTTTATTATCTCATGGGATTCCAAGCATGTTTTTACTAGATCCTGTGTTCTTACAAAGATGAAATCAGGGCTTTGGCCAGGGTTTCAATCTCCCTGAAGTTTGGGGTCTTCTTCTAAGCCCGTTGGTTGTTGCAGAATTCCGTTCCTATGATTAGGGCACTTCCTCGCTGTTGCCAACTGGGCACCCTTCTCATATTCTAGAGACTGCCTGCCTTCTCCGCCATGTGGTCATCTCCCCAGCATGGCAGTTTGCCCCTGTGAGATCAGCAGGAGAATCTCTCTCATTCTCCAAATTTCTTCCTTCAGGAAGGGCCCAGTAACTTTTAAGCGCTCATATGATTAGGTCAGGCCCACCCAGGATGATTTCCCTTTTGATTAACTCAAAGTAAAGTGATATTAACCTTATAATAAATCTTTATTATATCTGCAAAATCTCTTCTGCCATGTGATGTAATATAATCATGAGAGTCCCTATTCCACCACAGTTACAAGTCACACTCACACTCAGTAGGGAAGAGTTTGTAGAGTGTGTACAACAGGGGGCAGAAATCTTGGGGTCATCTTAGAATTCTACCTATCATAACATTTCTACTTACTGGTTAACTGGCAACAGGTTTTGGTCAATTCCATAAACACATTTGTATTTAGAACTTGAGGAATTTTACATTGGACTTTTTTTTTTTTTTAAGTAAGCTCTACACTCAGTGTGGGGCTCGAATTTGCAACCCTAAGATCGAGACTTGCATGCTCTATGAACTGAGCCAACCAGGCGTCCCTCATGTTGGTATTTCTTGTTGGTATTTCTTATTTGTCACCCTCTGAGCCCTTTGGGAAAGGGGAGTCTTGAACAGAATGAAGGGCTGGAGTAAAAGTGTTTGGGAAGCCACCCCCAGAACCCCTGCCAGAAGTCACGGAGGATCAAGACAAAGCCAACAAGCTCTATGCCTTCTTTCCAGGTGAGGGTCAATAGCTGGAGCCAATGACATGCTTATGTCTGACATTTAGTTGCTCTATTAATTACACAGATGAATAACTTTTCATTAAGTTTCCTCATTCAAAGTTGAATATGCCTTCATTCTTTTTAGGGTCTTTAGCAAATTAGATTTCTGATTTGTTTTATAAAAATTTAATTCAGTTATTTTTAACGATGACTTTTGAAGAAAAAGAGAAATCATTATTCACAGAATTTTTAATGGGAAAAGTAATCTCAGCATTTTTGGGCAAAACTTACCCATATAGTCCCCAAGATTATTATTTCAAATATGAAACTGAGTAAAAAGAAGAAAGATTTACTGATTTCTGAGTTTGAGATTCATGTACCTGATGCACAAGGGAGTGTTCAATTTATTTGTAATACTATAAATTAGGTAAAAGATTAACATTTTTGGAGATTCATTTCCTCACTTATTAATTTAATGAATGCAATTTTTCAAAGTGAGGTTTAATATTGTGAGTAATATGGTGGTAGTAAGGATGAGACAGACCCATCCTCCTGGGTTAAGTGAGAACACCTTCATTTTCATAACTTACAGCATTATCCCTCATATAGAGAGATTGAACCAAATGCCATGCTTCCCGTGTTTGCCTGTATTAGGATGGCTTGTTAAAGAGGAAACATTTTGTGTTTGACTTTAAGTAGCAATTTAGACAAAAATCTCAGGAAAATTTTAGGGACTGAATTTGTTTTTTTTTTTTTTAAGATTTCATTTATTTAGTCATGAGAGACACACACACAGAGAAGCAGAGACATAGACAGAGAAGCAGGCTCCATGCAGGGAGGGGACTCGATCTCAGGACCCCAGGATCATGCCCTGAGCCAAAGGCAGACGCTCAACCACTGAGCCACCCAGGTGTCCCGGGACTGAATTATTTTCAGTGGTTCCAAGAACTTATAAGTGAACTGTGACAATGAAAAAAATGGTTGTAAAGATTATTTCTCAACATGAAAGAATATGAACTAGTGCAATCAAGAACGTAGAAACCAGTTTTGATGACATGTATGGTATGTATGAAATAATAATACTGTGTTCTTTCATTTTAATATCTATGAGCCTAGGGGATCCCTGGGTGGCTCTGAGGTTTAGCGCCTGCCTTCAGCCCAGAGCGTGATCCTGGAGATCCGGGATCGGGTCCCACATCGGGTTCCCTGCATGGAGCCTGCTTCTCCCTCTGCCTGTGTCTCTGCCTCTCTCTCTCTCTCTCTTTGTGTGTCTCTCATGAATAAATAAATAAAATATTTAAAAAATATATCTATGAGTCTAAAGACAACTAAGTATCTATAAGTATGGAACATACCTTGCACACAGCGAAGTTGTGATCACTGGCATTTATGCAAAATAACATTCATCTATAAACTTTAAAAGAAAGAAAACATGATCAACAATGGATACTGTCATATAATAATATTACTCTATGCATGTGTTGGAAATGAAGTCGTTTACTAAACTTCCATCTAAAAACTAAATTATACAGAATTCGTTTCTGGGGGGATGAAACATAATTTGAGTAGGTTTCCCCTCAGCGTATCAATCATATATGGATGCTTCTAGGTGGAATGACTTTGTTGAAAATTTTGGAAATTTAGTTGGCTCGTTCTAGTTCTTGGTAGTCATAGCTCTATCAGATTGCTGATCACTGCTACAGATCTTGTTTTTAAAAAATGATTTGATGTGTATATATTGAGAAGTGATTACCATGATAACTTTAGTTAGTATCAATCACTTCACATAGTAAAAATGTCTTTTTCTGGTAATGAAAACTTCTAATATTTACTCTCTCAGCAACTTTCAAATATGCAATGCAGTATTGTTAACTATACTCACCATGCTGTATGTGACTTTCTTTTTTTTAATATTTTATTTATTTATTCATATAGATGCAGAGAGAGAGAGAGAGGCAGAGATACAGGCAGAGGGAGAAGCAGGCTCCCTGCAGGGAGCCTGACGTGGGACTCGATCCCGGGACTCCAGGATCACGCCCTGGGCTGTAGGCAGCGCTAAACCGCTGCGCCACCGGGGCTGCCCTGTATGTGACTTTCTCAGAACTTATTTATCTTATAAATAGAAGTTTGTACGTTTTGACTACCTTCATCGATTTTGCCCATCCCTCACCCCCTGCCTTTGACAATCACCAATCTGTTCTCTATATCTCTCTGTTCTTTTTTTTTTTTTTTTTAAGATTCCACGTATAAGAGAGATTATAAGGTATTTGTCTTTCTCTGTCTGACTCATTTCACTTAGCGGGAGTCTTTCAAGATCCATCCATGTTGTTGCAAATAGCAGGATTTCCTTGTGTTTACAGCTGAATAATATTTCATTTTCTTTGTTCTTTCATCTGTTGATGGACACTTAGGTTTCTTCCATGTCTTGACTATTGTAAAAAATACTACAATGAAAATGAAGGTGCAGATATCTGTTTGAGATAATGATTTTGTTCCTTTGGATATATATCCAGAAGTGGCATTACTGGATCATATGGTAATTCTATTTTTAATTTTTTGAGGAACCTCCATATTGTTCCACAGTGGCTATACCTACTTACATTCCCACCAACAGTGCACGAGTGTTCCCTTTTCTTCATATCCTTGCCAACACTTGTTCCTTGTGTTTTTGATAATAGCCATTCAACAGATGTGAGATGATATCTCACTGTGGTTTTGATTCGCATTTCTGTGATGATTAGTGATGTTGAGCACCTTTTCATGTACTTGTTGGATGTCTTCTCAGATCTTTTTATTTTTAACTTTTTTTTTTTTTTTCTGGAAGAGAGTGACCGGGGAGGGGCAGAAGGAGAGGGAGAGAAAGAATCTTAAGCAGGCTCCACACAGCATAGAGACCAATGCAGGGCTCAATCTCACCACCCTGGGATCATGATGATCTGAGCAGAAACCAAAATCAGACACTTAACTTACTGAGCCACTCAGAGGCCCCAGATCATCTCATTTTTATTTTTTATTTTTTAAAGATTTTATTTTATTTATTTATTCATGAGAGAAACATAGAAAGAGGCAGAGACACAGGCAGAGGGAGAAGCAGGCTCCATGTAGGGAGTGTGATGTGGGACTTGCTCCCAGGATCAGGATCACATCTTGAGCTGAAGGCAGATGCTCAACCACTGAGCCACCCAAGCATCCTAGATCATCTCATTTTTAAAAGAAGCAGGAATCTGAGCTCTGTTTTGTTTGACATTTTCTAATTTTTAAACGTTGGCTTAACTTTCTTGATGATGCCTTTTGGCCCAAAGGAAACCTGTGTGTGGCCCACTGAGGAGAGAGATCTATGTGAGAGATTGATATTGATGTGAAATAGAAAGAGGATAGGTTCAGGACCACTATGCTTCTCCCTTACCTGGCCACTTAAGGAAATCTCTCCATCTTCTGAACCTTAGCTTCCATCTATTTAAGAGGGGATTGGCACATTCTTGGTTTTGGGATGGGTGCATGGCAGGGGGAGGGTCAATGTGGTCAAAAGGTACAAACTTGGGCAGCCCTGGTGGCTCAGCGGTTTAGCACCGCCTTCAGCCCAGGGCCTGATCCTGGAGACCCAGGATCGAGTCCCATATCAGGCTCCCTGTATGGAACCTGCTTCTCCCTCTGCCTGTGTCTCTGCCTCTCTCTCTCTCTCTCATGAATAAATAAATAAAATCTTTAAAAAAGTTTTTTAAAAAGGTACAAACTTTCAGTTGTAAGATAAGTAAGTACTAGGAATATAATATACAGTATGATGAGTGTAGTTAACATTACTGTATGGCATATTTGAAAGTTGTTAAGAGAGCAGATCCAAAGATTTCATTACAAGATATTTTTTCTTTTTCTTTTTTTGTATCTATATGACATGATGAATGTTAACTGAATTTATTATGACAATAATTTTTTTAACATTCATTTATTTTTTTGAGAGAGAGAGAAAGAGCACACACATGCGTGCGTGAGTGGGGGGAGGGGCGAGGGAGAGGGACAGAACCTCAAGCAGACTCCTTGCTAAAGGTGGAGCCTGAGACTGTGGGCTCCATCTCATGATGCTGAGATCATGACTTGAGCTGAAACTGAGAGTTGTATGCTTAACCGATTGAGCCACCCAGGTGCCCTAGCAATCATTTCATCAGATATGCAAGTCATTATGCTGTACAACTTAAACTTAGATAGTGGTGTATATGCCAATTATATCTCAGTAAAACTGGTGGGAATCAGATGATATGTTTTCTAAAGCTCCCTCCTGTGAAATTCTTGACTTGCTTTTTCTATTTTGTACCAGGTGTATGCTGTGTTTCTTGAAGAATCTTCTATTTAACACATGAAATTCATGTATTACTTGATTTCTCATTTGTTTTTAATATGCTAATTATGTTTCACATAGATGTTCTCAGAGCAGTAGCATACTCTAGACCAGTTGTAACTTATTATTCTTTTGTTTTGACATTGTAGGCTTTTCAGGGATTGATTTCTTAATTTGTAGTCCAAGACATAAAGTCCATCTTCTCTAGACAAAGAGAATTAGCATCACAATTAATTTCTCTCTCCTTCCTTCTTTTTCCTTTTGTATGAAATTATCTCTTGGGCCATGATGGGTAGCAGAAATGAAACTAGTGTTAGCAGATATTTAGTGAATTTCAGCTTTTCAGGCCATCAGTCCGGTTAATCCAGTTCCAGTTTTTACCTCACTTTTAATGGTGTAGAAATTCTGAAAATTCTAGCACTTACATGTAGTAATTCCAGTTTTGCAGGTTAGGCTGCAGAATTTGTTTTTTTTTAATTCTTATTTTTTTTTTAAATTAAGATTGGCATCTTGGATTCCTGGAATTATTATTTTTTTTAACAATCTGGGCTTGTTCTGCCATCTGAAAGTGTCGTACCATTTTTAAAAACAACACTCAAGTGAAGGAAAACAATAAGAAACAGGCAGCCTCATTGTAAAATTCTATTCAGCATCCCTAACCATTTGTCAAGGTCTCTACATATTTGTGGTGAAAAGGTATCCTTAGCAACCAAGATCATTGGCTTTTTATATGAAAGAGACCCCAGACCATTCTTCTAACATCTAAAGATTCCACTGCTTGACACTGGTTTGCTTTTCCGTCCCCATAATAACAAGCACACAGATGGCAAGACGGGACAGCAAAGCATGGGGTCCACAGCACTTGAATAAAAAGTGGATTGTGCTTTAGGCCATGCACATGGTTGTTTTCCTTCTCTGCACTGTCTTTTTACCTTTCATCAAGACTCTCCTAGAAAGGCTGCCCCACAAAAAGAAAGCTGGCATTTAATTATGGCACTAGGGAAAAACTAAGGGAAAATAAAAATCCTCCTAGAGCATTTTAAAGAGGCAGAATGAAAGAGAGCTATAAGAAGTTCCACCGGGAAGTGAAATGTATATTCTTACAAATGATCCTTATTGAAAAAAAGAATGATACTGAGAAAAGAATGATTAGCCCCAAAGATGATCATATTAAGGCATACTTAAGAAATAATAACATGGATGCTGTTTTCCCATTTTTATCCTGAAACTGGTGATTTCTTTAATCAAAAGGAGTCCCTCTGCTTCTAAAGTGGTTCTTTTTTTCATTAACTAGGTTGGGGAAATATTCAGAGAGAAGCTTTCATTTTGCCTTTTGTTTGGGGATACTAAACACTCTTCCTTTTCTTTTGCAGGAAATTGTAGCAAATATCTCAACTCGAGACCATGAAAGAAGCACTGGCTTCCTGAGTACAGGCAGCTTTCATACAAGTTAATTTCCAACTGGTCAGTGCTATCTGCTAATGCAGGAGTGGGACAGCAATGATAAAAACCAAACCCTTCCTTTTTTTTTTTTTTTTTTAGCTCTTATATTTTGGGTAGTCATTTCTTGCCTCTAACTTAGTTTTCTTTGCTTCCGTTTAACTGCAGAAATGTGTCCTAGAATTGGTTGTTCACACTTAGAAACCTCTGCACTGACAATTTACAGATTTCTTTTCACCTTTCTGTGGCTGACTATTAAGTGACATTTACAATTCAGCCAACGCTCTGTATTTCTGAACTGCCACTTTTTTGTGGAATAAGGACAAGCAGCTTGGGGAATCTCACTCTGAACAAGGCTACCTAGCTCACAGGGAACACTGTGTTCCCTCATGAGATGTAGGAATAAAGAATTAGCAGCTCAGGAGGTGCAAGGGACCTTCTCAGACTTTCTCCTCTTGTAGAATTCAGATCTGGTTTTATAGTCTTCCAGCTTCTGAAAATCCAAGGTGACTTTGGACATGAGACATCTGGGCATAATCACATAATTGTGGGTAGTTGTGTGAAGGAGTCACACAGGGAAAGTGGGAGACCCTCCCATTGCTGCAGTGTGGCTTGTGCCCACGGTTTCTGTTTTTCAAACCCAGACAGGACTCCCCAGGTTTCTTTCTTATTAATGAGCTCCCCTTCAGGTACTAACTCAAGTTCTATTATTTTTTGGTCTGAAATGACCAAATTCATTCTTAGATTAATTTTTTTTCATTCTTACATTAATTAAGTAAGAGGTTGTTACAAGTTAGCTTATGGTCTTTCTCGGAGGGAATCACCCCTTAAGAAAATGGCAATCTTCTTTTATGTGGAATGAAATGTGTGTACTACCCAGTGGAAAGTAAAGAAGTTTGGCTATGGACGCAGGATCTACCATCCAACAAAGCCTCTTTCAAGCTTGATCCCTCAAGGACCATCAATCTGGTGGTCCTTGAGGGAGAGGGTATTTGCTTTTTTAAAATGTTATTTTGCCTGACATCAAAAGACTACGAGCCCAAGTAAATACACAGAGTAAGAACAAGTGCTCTCAAGTTCGAGGTCAGCGTGCTGTTAACAGCCAAGTAAACCCAGAAAAAAAAATCTGATTTTCTTCTTCCTGACTATGCCCAGAGATAATCAAGTGCTTCCTTGGCTCAAGATACCAACTTTGATAAATATATAGATGTAGCATGTTTCTATTTCATTTTTGTGTTCTCTTTTCTATTGTATTGAGGGATTCTGTGAAATGGTGCACTTCAAATTGCTTCTGTCAGTTCCAGTTTTGCCTCCTTTTGGTTAGGCAGCAGATGGGGAAAAATACTGCAGTTAAATAACTGAGATATTTAAAGTGAAAGATATGAAGACTGAGATTCTTGCTCACCAGTACAAGTTGTTTCCGTTCTCAACTGACTTTACAATGGGTGGGTCCTCTTTGCCAGGTGAATTGTACTCTGTGAATCAGAGGGTTTCCTGTAATAATGTGGAAGTAGTTTCAGGACTATATCTCCGTCCAGATGGTCTTCAAAAAAGATCGCTAACCTCTAAAGGCCAAGTGTTACAGTTTGGGCAGTGAGAAAGAGTCCTTCAAATAGGCCACTAGGTGGTGGTGCTGCATCATAGGAGCTGAACGCCGGCTGCCCTCTGCGTTTCAGGGCTGGGGATATTTGTGTGGAGATCACTCTGATCTCTCACATCTGTGCCCAGGACCAATGAGGTTGGCTCAAGCATAGGTGTCTTTATATGCTGTATATTTAGTAACTGGATATTCTGGTAAGCTTTTGTTGAATCAAGAAACTATCGTTTGTCTGTTTAAAGACCACGATTATTTGTTTTAAAGATTTTATTTATTTATTCATGAGAGTCATAGAGAGAGAGAGAGAGACAGAGACAGAGACATAGTCAGAGGAAGAAGCAGGCTCCCTCTGGGAAGCCTGATGCAGGACTTGATCTCAGGACTCCAGGATCACACCCTGAGCCGAAGGCAGACGCTCAACCACTGAACCACCTAGGCGTCCCTGTTTTTTTTTTTTTTTTTAATTAGAAAGGCACCATTCAACATTTGTTGATATTATTATGTAAAACAAATTTTTACATTAATTTATGCTTTCTATTGGATGATTACAATTTCTCTGAGCCTGAGG
This sequence comes from Nyctereutes procyonoides, assembly GCF_905146905.1. Taxonomy (NCBI): domain Eukaryota; kingdom Metazoa; phylum Chordata; class Mammalia; order Carnivora; family Canidae; genus Nyctereutes; species Nyctereutes procyonoides. Next base: position 40,644,750 of record NW_026575044.1, read on the forward strand.
ACTTTGATGGATGAATGGAAAAACTAAAGAACAGCTGGCCAGAGTTGGCCTCATGAGGGAGCAGGAACTCTGCCCTGAGTCCTGAAAAAGGAGCTGGAAGGTTGGTGGATGAGGCACTGTTCTTTTTAATTTTTTTTAAAATTTTTATTTATGATAGTCACTCACACACAGAGAGAGAGGCAGAGACATAGGCAGAGGGAGAAGCAGGCTCCATGCACCGGGAGCCCGATGTGAGATTCGATCCCGGGTCTCCAGGACCGCGCCCTGGGCCAAAGGCAGGCGCCAAACCACTGGCCACCCAGGGATCTAGATGGGCCTGTTCTTGTCTGCAATAGGAGACATTTGGACTGGACACCACTGATGTCCCTTCTAATTGTAATAGTCTGTGATTATCTGATTTTAAGCAGTTGCCAAGTATAGAAGCTCTTGAAGGCCATTTAGTTTCATTCCAATTTACTGGAAAGGCATATAAATGTTTATAGTATGGTATAATACTCTCAAAAGTCATGTTCATTCCTGGAATTCCAAGATACGGAATGAGAACTTTGAAGTCTTAAAGAAATGATGAAACTTTATCACAATATTATCTTAGGCTTCATCTTTACTGTAAATGTTTTAGAAACCACTGGGCTTCTATTTGCTACATTTAAAATCACGTCAGAAAATCAGAGAAAGACAAATACTGTACATATATTCTCATCCATACATGGAATCTTGAAAAGCTAAACTAAAAGAAATAGAGTAGAATGGTAGTTGCTAGGGCTGAAGAGGTGGACAAAATGGCAAGATGGTGCTTAAAGGGTATAGATTTCCGTTAGAAGATGAATAATTTCTGAGGATCTAATGTGTAGCAAGGTGACTCTAATTTAAAATATTGTATTATATACTTGAAAATTGTTAAGGGACTATCACCACACACACAAAGGTAATCATGTGAGGTGATGGAGGTATTAACTAACTTCATTGTGGTAACATTTTGTAATGTATACATGTATCAAATCACTACAGTGTTCCTCTTAAACTTACATGTACTGTATATGATTTTAAAAAAATATTTTATTTATTTATTTGAGAGAGAGAGAGCACAAGCAGGGGGAAAGGCAGAGGGAGAGGGAGAAGCAGGCTCCCTTCTGAGCAGAAAATCCAACCCATCCCAGGAGCCCGGGATCATGACCTGAACTGAAGGCAGATGCTTAACTGACTGAGCTACCCAGGTGCACTGTGTGCTATATGTCAATAAAATCCCAATAAAGCTGAAAAAATTAAATTCATATTGAATTTTTGGATTATAAATGTGACAATAAAGAATTATATAATCTTCTTGTAAGGACATGATGTATTTTACAGAGTTGTGTATATATTCTTTTTGAATTAACTTATTCTTTTCAGTTATGTATTCATATATTCAGAGAACCAGTAATGTGCTCTGCCTTTAAGAGATTACATTTTTCTCTTCAGATAATTGGACAAGCAATTACAAGAATGTGTGGGTATGTGATCTAAGTGGAGAAATACAAGTTTCTCTGAGAGAACATAGCAATAGAGATGAAAATTACTCTTACTGTAGCAACTTCACAAGGAAAAACTACAAGTCAGACTCAATTTTACAGGGATGTTTAACAGAAAAAAAACAGTTCTTTACAAGGGTAACAGAAAAAAACATTGTGTGTCTGTGTTAAATGCTTTTTTCCTTTAACAAAACCTGGAAACATATGTAAAATTTTTTCATCATTCTGATTATAGATGCTATAGAAAAGCTACAGAAATAAATACTAAGGGAATATTTTTCTTTTAGTTGTCAAGTCACATAAACAGTTGTATCTGGATAAAAAGTAGGCTTTCCATTTGCTGTGAAACTTCCCCCTGCCCCTGTTATTCATATCCTTCCTTGAGGAAAATGATGAGCTCCTAATTAGAATTTCAGTTCCCCAAAATAAGAAGCAACAGTTTGCATTTGTAATATAGACTGTTTCAGGTTAATGGCAACTTTTGCTTATGCAAGAAATAAATACACTGAAATCTGTCATTCATACTGTGAACAAAACCAGGGAGAAAATATTCCCAGAACTGGTGACTCATAGTTATTTTTGTAGGGGTGAAAAACCATCTCTTGAGAAGGACAATGGTTCAATGAATAAATGCCATGGTGCATGGGATGACACAAGTCATACTTGTAGCTGAATGGAGGAGGAAAAAGATGTTTTTTTCCTACAAGGCCAGTTTTGATGCAAGTGAAATATTACATTTCTAAAACCCGACTCATTGTGGATGAGTAATCTGATTTTAATGATGGCCCTTTGTTTGAGATAGATAGATTCTGACAACTAATTCCCCTTTCCATCCACAAATAGAATGTTTGAAGTTATCCTTTATTAATGCTTTTTTTGTATTATTTCCACACCTTGGGCTCCTTCTAAGTGCCACATCCAATTGTAGCAACCAAAATGTATTGTGAGTCCATCTCCCAGGGACAATTTTTGAGGTATTTATATTGAATTAGAGAATTTTAGGGGTGGACATGGCTTTAAAGATCACCTAATCCCTTATTTTATAGATGGAAGATTCAATCGAGTTTAGTTACATATCCGATAGGTTATGGAACTCCAACTATAACTCCAAAAAGAGAAAGTATAAGAGAATTTGTTGTTATGAAGAATTTACTGGGATAGCCATGGAACTCACCTTATTTAATTTAACTTTTTAAATTTGTTTTTATTTTTTAATATTTTATTTATTTATTAGAGAGAGAGAGCACACATGAGCAAGGGAAGGGGTAGAAGGAGAGAGAGAGAGAGAGAGAGAGAGAGAGAGAGTATCCTTGAGCACACTCCCCGCTGACCACAGAACCCCACACAGGGCTCAAACCCATGACCCTGAGATCATAACCTGAGCTGAAGGTAGATGCTTAATTGACTGACCCAGGTGCCCCTAGAAGTTTTTATAATAACCTCTTGGAGAAAAAAAAATAGCCTTTTGGAGAGCTAGTTTGGGGAAGAAGCTGGACCAGTTACTAGGATAACAACGGGTGGATAAGGTGCCAGACTCTGAGTAACTTCTCTGGGCCTCATGGTCTTGCTTTTCCACAGCTTCCTCTAGTGATTTTTCTTTTCTTTTTAATAAAAAGAATTTACTTATTTATTTGACAGAGAGAGAGCATGTGCACAAGCTGGGGGAGCAGCAGGCAGAGGGAGAGGGAGAAGCAGACTCCCTGCTGAGCAGGGAACCCCAGGTGGGACTAAATCCCAGGACCCTGAGATCATGACCTGAGCCAAAGGCAGATGCTTAACTAACTGAACCACCCAGCCACCCCCTAGTGATTTTTCTGTCATAGTTTTAATAATAGCTGTGTCAACTATTTTTCTTAATTGTAGAAAAGATTTTCTTTGTGAAATTGTGCTCAAGAAGGTATAGTTAGATTTCAGGTTGTACTACAAAGCTGTGGTCATCAAGACAGTGTGGTACTGGCACAAAAACAGACACATAGGTCAATGGAACAGAATAGAGAACCCAGAAGTGGACCCTGAACTTTATGGTCAACTAATATTCGACAAAGGAGGAAAGACGATCCACTGGAAGAAAGACAGTCTCTTCAATAAATGGTGCTGGGAAAATTGGTCATCCACATGCAGAAGAATGAAACTAGACCACTCTCTTGCACCATACACAAAGATAAACTCAAAATGGATGAAAGATTTAAATGTGAGACAAGACTCCATCAAAATCCTAGAGGAGAACACAGGCAACACCCTTTTTGAACTTGGCCACAGTAACTTCTTGCAAGACACATCCACGAAAGCAAAAAGAAACAAAAGCAAAAATGAACTATTGGGACTTCATCAAGATAAGAAGCTTTTGCACAGCAAAGGATACAGTCAACAAAACTCAAAGACAACCTACAGAATGGGAGAAGATATTTGCAAATAACAGATCAGATAAAGGGCTAGTTTCCAAAATCTATAAAGAACTTATTAAACTCAACACCAAAGAAACAATCCAATCATGAAATGGGCAAAAGACATGAAGAGAAACCTCACAGAGGAAGACATAGACATGGCCAACATGCACATGAGAAAATGCTCCGCATCACTTGCCATCAGGGAAATACAAATCAAAACCACAATGAGATACCACCTCACACCAGTGAGAATGGGGAAAATTAACAAGGCAGGAAACAACAAATGTTGGAGAGGATGCGGAGAAAAGGGAACCCTCTTACACTGTTGGTGGGAATGTGAACTGGTGCAGCCACTCTGGAAAACTGTGTGGAGGTTCCTCAAAGAATTAAAAATAGACCTGCCCTATGACCCAGCAATTGCACTGTTAGGGATTTACCCCAAAGATTCAGATGCAATGAAACGCCGGGACACCTGCACCCCGATGTTTCTAGCAGCCATGTCCACAATAGCCAAACTGTGGAAGGAGCCTCGGTGCCCATCGAAAGATGAATGGATAAAGAAGATGTGGTTTATGTATACAATGGAATATTACTCAGCCATTAGAAACGACAAATACCCACCATTTGCTTCAACGTGGATGGAACTGGAGGGTATTATGCTGAGTGAAGTAAGTCAATTGGAGAAGGACAGTGTATGTTCTCATTCATTTGGGGAATATGAATAATAGTGAAGGGGATATGAATAATAGTGAAGGGGAATATAAGGGAAGGGAGAAGAAATGTGTGGGAAATATCAGAAAGGGAGACAGAACATAAAGACTTCTAACTCTGGGAAATGAACTAGGGGTGGTGGAAGGGGAGGAGGGCGGAGGGTGGGGGTGAATGGGTGACGGGCACGGAGGGGGACACTTGACGGGATGAGCACTGGGTGTTATTCTGTGTGTTGGTAAATTGAACACCAATAAAAATTAATTTATTTAAAAAAAAGAAAAGAAGGTATAGCTTGCATTGTTATTTTATGCTATGCAAAATGTACATAACATAAAATTTACCATTTTAAGTGTACAATTCAGTGGTGTTAACTACATTAACAATGTTGAGCAACTATATCATTATCCATTTCCCAAACTTTTCCAACATTTCAAGTAGAAGCTCTGTATTCCTTAAACAATAATTCCTTGTTCCCTTCTCCAACCCCTGGGAACCTTTATTCTACTTTCCATCTCTATGAATTTGCCCATTCTAGGTATCTAATATAAGTGGAATCACAATATTTGTCCTCCTGTGTCTGGCTTGTTTCACTTAGCAGAATGTTTTCACAGTTCATCTATATTGTAGCATGTTTCAAAATTTCATTCCTTTTACAAGTGAATCATATTCTGTTATGTGTATATACTGCATTTTTTAATCCATCATCTGCTAATGTGTATTTGGGTTGTTTTCTCCTTTAGGCTATTGTGAATAATCCTTCTATGAACACTTGAATATAAGTATCTGTTTGAAATGTAGTTTTATAATACCCTTAAATATATCACAAGGTATATTTTTCTTCATTATTATTCATCCTAAATTTTTTTCTCTAGATGTTCCTGGATGTTTGTTTTTCTGTTAAATCTGAAAATAATTTGGTATATTTTTAAACCTTTAATCACAAATACTTTTGGAATTTTATTTTGTATCATATTGAATTTATACATTAATTTTGGGAAAATTTATACTATTGTAATAGTTAGACTTTCCATTAAAATATTATAGTTTGCCTCTCCTATTATTTTAGTTTAAATAATTATGCCCTCAGTAGAGTCTTGAGCTTACTAGGATAACTCCTCTGCACTTTTTGTTAAGACTATTCTTAGGTATTTTACAATTTTTGTGGTTATTTTTATTTTTTTATTTTTAAATATTATTATTATTATTTTTATTGGAGTTCAATTTTCCAACATATAGCATAACACCCAGTGCTCACCCTGCCAAGTGTCCCCCCCTCAGTGCCCACAACCCAGCCACCTCAACCCTCTGCCCACCTCCCCTCTCACTACCCCTTGTTCATTTCCCAGAGTTAGGTGTCTCTCATGTTTTGTCACCCTCACTGATATTTTCACTCATTTTATCTCCTTTCCCTTTATTCCCTTTCACTAATTTATATATTCCCCAAATGAATGAGACCATATAATGTTTGTCCTTCTCCGATTGACTTATTTCACTCAGCATAATGCCCTCCAGTTCCATCCACGTTGAAGCAAATGGTGGGTATTTGTCGTTTCTAATGGCTGAGTAATATTCCATTGTATACATAAACCACATCTTCTTTATCCATTCATCTTTCGATGGGCACCGAGGCTCCTTCCACAGTTTGGCTATTGTGGACGTTGCTGCTCTAAACATTGGGGTGCAGGTGTCCTGCTGTTTCACTGCATCTGTATCTTTGGGGTAAATCTCCAGCAGTGCAATTGCTGGGTCATAGGGCAGGTCTGTTTTTAACTCTTTGAGGAACCTCCACACGGTTTTCCAGAGTGACTGTACCAGTTCACATTCCCACCAACAGTGCAAGACGGTTCCCCTTTCTCCACATCCTCTCCAACATTTGTTGTTTCCTGTCTTGTTATTTTCCCCATTCTCACTGCTGTGAGGTGGTATCTCATTGTGGTTTTGAATTGTATTTCCCTGATGGCAAGTGATGCGGAGCATTTTCTTGTGTGTTTGTTGGCCATGTCTATGTCTTCCTCTGTGAGATTTCTGTTCATGCCTTTTGCCCATTTCATGATTGGATTGTTTGCTTCTTTGCTGTTGAGTTTAATAAATTCTTTATAGATCTTGGATACTAGCCCTTTATCTGATAGGTCATTTGCAAATATCTTCTCCCATTCTGTAGGTTGTCTTTTAGTTTTGTGGACTGTTTCTTTTGCTGTGCAAAAGCTTCTTATCTTGATGAAGTCCCAACAGTTCATTTTTGCTTTTGTTTCTCTTGCCTTCATGGATGTATCTTGCAAGAAGTTGCTGTGGCCAAGTTCAAAAAGGGTGTTGCCTGTGCTCTCCTCTAGGATTTTGATGGAGTCTTGTCTCACATTTAGATCTTTCATCCATTTTGAGTTTATCTTTGTGTATGGTGTAATAAAATGGTCTAGTTTCGTTCTTCTGCATGTGGATGTCCAATTATCCCAGCACCATTTATTGAAGAGACTGTCTTTTTTTCCAGTGGATAGTCTTTCCTGCTTTGTCGAATATTAGTTGACCATAAAGTTGAGGGTCCACTTCTGGATTCTCTATTCTGTTCCATTGACCTATGTGTCTGTTTTTGTGCCAGTTTGGGGTTATTTTTAATGGAATAGTTTGCATTTTATTTTCTACTTCTTATTTATGGTACACAAAAATTCTTGTATATTAATTTTGGTTACAAGGTGCATACTCGAATAATGTGTATATAATAAATCTTAAACTGTTACTTAATATTTCAAATTGATAGTGTGTTTAGGATCCTCTCTGGATACTAAAACATAGATTGCTTTAGAATTTACCAGATACATATTTAACAGGAAAAAATTTTGCTTTCAAAGATTAAATTCTTCCTGCATATCCATATTATAGGGACTAGCAGCCTTTATCTTAAAGGCAGACATTTTATTTTTGGATTAATTATATCTTTTCTTTAGTAGATCTTTTTGGTCATGGAAATCCTAGATGAGTGAAGAATGAAAAAAAGTGTTCTGCCTAGGAAAATAACAGGAACATTCATGAATTCTTCTGCGATCTCAATAGGAGGGAGTGAGGAACTGAAGGATGAAAAGAGAAGAAACCATAGGGAATAATAGCCTCAGTGGGGAGAGGAGTCCCATGACAATATCACTGCTAAGAAATTCTCGGTAGAGATGACTGAGGAAGTGATATCTAGTAATTAATTGTAAGTTGACTCCTGTTTTGTGCCCTGTTGTGATTTGTTCCAGAATTTAATGTATTAATAGAAAATTTATAATAAAGCCAAAAAGATCACCCAGAGTAGAGGGCATGCCATGCCATGAGGGGCCACATGAGGGAGCACCAGGGTTGCCATGAGGCAGAGGGAGGAGGGAGAAAGTGGGCCGGAGTTTATTGTGTTTTTTTTCAGAAAGGTACAGCAGAGGCAGAGTAAGCAGGCTTGGGATTGGCTAGTTTGAATAATTTCAGCAGACTCCAGGGCATAAGAGCTGTCTGAGTTGTTTGGGGTGATTAGGGGAATTGGATTGTGGCCCAGAGTAAGGAGGTGGTTGGATATGTGGACTCTGGATTGGTTGGTTTGTATTGAAAAGGAGACCCCAAGAGAAGGACTCCTCTTTAGGACGGTTGATGAAACAGTCAGGAGGCTAAATGAAGGTGACTCAAACATATTACTGGATTGTCCAGAAAAAGACATGTCCAACATATGTACGGAGGGCAGATATTAAAGCATCAAGTACACAGAAACTAGAAACATAATTATTCATGATCCTTCTCAGGTTTTCAAAACCTTCAGTAAAGTTCTGTCTTATAATGGTACTTTGGGGAATTAAGGAAATAGAGCTATTTTCCATGTTACAGATGTTGCTATAAGAAGTGAGTAGAGTAGAAAATCAGAGAGGTGACCAGGAGAAACATGAGCACTCCCACCAAGAATTCTCAGAAACACTGAGGAGTTGCAGACATCATGTGGGATGGAGGCTTAAGTCAACTTTTAGAAAATGAATGCTTCAATGAGCCTGGAGGAGTTGAAAACACCAATGGCAAGCCCTTGGGTTATGATAATAAAAACTTTATGTTGTAGAGGCTTAGGGCATGGCTTGAGGGCTGGTTTGGTTCCAGAAAATGATTCTCTTATGTAGGCAGGCAAAATTTGCCAACTAAAATGTGTTTCATTGACACATGAATTATTTTAGGCTGATCATTTTTAAGAAACAGAAGGCTTAGGAAGAACCTTTGACCTTTTGCTTAACTGCACAAAAGAATGTAGAGAGATTTGCTCCAGGATGTGAGCTGTCACTGTAGAGAAGTACCTTATAATATGAACTAGGTGTGGCAGACAGGGAAGAACTTAGTGAAATCTATTTATCAAAATTCCTCTCTGTATCCCATTGTTTTTGTATGGCCGGGCACACATTGTTTTTTTTAAAGATTTTATTTATTTATTCATGAGACACAGACACATTTATTCATGTGTCTCACAGAGACACAGATTTTGTTTATTTATTCAGAGACACACACACACACACAGAGAGAGAGAGAGAGAGAGAGAGAGAGAGAGAGAAAGGCAGAGATACAGGCAGAGCAAGAAGTTGGCTCCCTGCAGGGAGCCCTATGTGGGATTCCATCCAGGACCTGGGATCACATCCTGAGCTGAAGACAGATGCTCACTGAACCATGAGCCACGCAGGTGTCCCCCAGCACACATTTGTTTACCAAACATCTACTCTTTATCATCTTCCTTCCCACTGAAGTCTCAAAATCTTACCCCCTTTCCTTAGCTCAGAATGGCATATAAATCTCAATTTCCTGATTGCCTATGGACCTCATATTCTTATGGAGCCCCCATATATATGTAATTAAATTTGATTTTCTCTTTTTAATTTGTTTCACATCAATCTGGTTCTTAAATAAGCCAAAGGAAATTTGAAGGGTAGAGGAAAAATTTTCCTCCCTAACACATACAAAATTGATTCTTAGGTCATTGGACCTAAGATTTTGGGAATCTGATAAAAATTATGCATAAAAAATCTACATCATTTTACATATCACTTCAGGAGCCCTAGAGCCTATCTGTAGATAGTGGTCCATGAACATTGAGTGAAACATCTCCCAATATTAAAGATAGAAGTCATAGTAAAAGAAATGAATGCTATGTGTTCTCTTTGAGTTGGCCATAGCATACCTGGTCCAATTATGCGTCTTTGATATTACTACATATTCAATGAGAGAACTATTTTTTGTTTAATCAACTGTATTGTTTGGGTTCTTACCTATAATATAGTGTAAAAGCAGGTCAACTTAGAATGGTAGAGGTAATGCTTTCATCATAAATACCAAAAGGCAGTTTCCTAGTATTTATTATTAAAAATTATGATTTTTTCTCTATAACCAGAGAGTTGCTTCTACTTGCTTCTATTTAAGAGTGTAGAAAATCTGATTCTCTTCTGTTCTGAGTGGAAGTGAGGAAATATGATTACCAAAAAGGAGATTCTTATCTTCAAGTTATTGAAAAGTTTTCTGAATAGTTCAAAGGAGAAATAAACATCACATAATAGAAAAATGAAAACTTGCTTGACATTTTTCTTAAAATTTTAATAAGAGGTAATCTGATAACTTATGGCTGGCTAATATCTGCCCTGGGACCATGAATTAGAAATAATTTCACTGGTAAAATGAAACCTACAGGGAATAGAACAAAGCTGTCAATAAGGGTTTCATAAGACATTACAAGAGCCTTCATTTATCTGCTTATCTATCTTAAGTTGCAGTAAAAAGTGTTGCATCATAAAGAATTTGGTCTTTGCCCAGGTTCCTGGGATGGCGATCCCTGGAATTTCTCCCATGACAGAAGTGTCTATTTTTCATGATGGGCCTCTCAGACTCTCAGATGATACCTGAGTTTATGCTAATGAGATGGCTCATGGTAGGCCTTTAGATAGTTTCAGGGTGGGGGCTGGCCATGCTGGAAAGACTATGTGATTAGAGTGTTGCGGCTTTTTTTTTTTTTTTTAAGGGTTTGAGCCAGTGATATTAGCATAACCTCTGGGGAGGGGAGAGGGGCTAGAGATTGAATTTAATCACATGTCCAATGATTCAATAAATCATGTCTAATTAAGGAAACCCCAATAAAGACTCTAGACACCAAGGCTGAATGAACTTAGATGGTGAGTGCATTGATGTGACAAGAGGTAATGTATTCTGATTCTGCACGGCGAGGTCATGGAACTTTTGTGTTTGGAACCTTCCCAGACCCTCAGTCTGCAGGTTTCTTCGTTCGTCTGGTCTTGATTTTCATCCTTTGCAAAAAAACAATAATCATAAATACAGTGCTTTCCTGAGTCCTGTGAGTCTATCAAATTATCAAGCCTGAGGAAGTAGTGGGAACCTCTGAATTTTAGCCAATGGACAGAAGTTTGGATGGCTGGTCCATTTCTTTTAGGAAGGACATTGGGTTTGAGAAGAATAACTACCATTACTTTAAGGGCTTTGACGAAACCTCAGATGTGAGGTTCCGTCAAAGCCCTTGGCCCTCTGGCCAAGCGTCTGTGATTTCATATTGTTGGAGCCTTCGCTATATCTGTGGGGGTTGCAGCTTTCTAGAAGTTTGCTTTGGCCAAACCAAGAAAGAAGGCATATGCACATTTCTACAGAAAGTATGATTTCATGAAAGATTTGGAGGAGATGAAGAAGGCTGGTAGTTTTCAGAGTGCAAAGTGAATTTGGAATATAAGGAATTTCTTTGGATTGAGTTCCATTGAAGTTTGTCATTGACCTGTTTTCCTGAACTATGAAACATAAACACTGGGTTATGGAATAGTTTCTCTTGTTAAATAAACAACTAACAAATACACACACACACACACACAAAAAAAAGAAGTTTGGCTGGCCTGGGAACTCTAGACCTTGTAGCTGGTGTCTGAAGTGAAAAGGCTCTCCAGGAGGATTGTGATCTCAACCTGTGAAGTCTGCTAACTTCAGGTTGTTGGGTAGTTAACATCATAATTGCATTGCAGAGGGAGGGAGTTTAGGTGGATGTAAGAAAAACATCCCTTGCCTGATAAGGCAATTAGACACTGGAACTTACTACACACTGAGTAGGCAATCATCTGTCTTGTTCAAAGTGTTGTCTTGACTAGATCAAAAAGATATGGGCTAAATATAATTTTTTATGAATTTTCACCCATTTACATGGTTCTGATATCTTATAGCCAGCGGGTTTTTTTTTTTGGAAGGGGGCTAGTACTATTAAAAATTTGCCATTTTTTGTTGTTAAGTGTGGATTTTAATAAAGATTCAGTATCTAAGATTGGTAATACATTTATGAAATTATGTTGAATGAACATCTGAAGATCTCTACAGTAGAAAGAGGTCTCTACAGTAATTTTGAAAGGATCAGAAAGATTGATGAGGCACTTATTAAAAAACACTATGTGGGGGCACCTGGGTGGTTCAGTCAGTTATACGGCTGTCTTTGAGCCCCACATCAGGCTCCCTGCTCTGTGGGAAATCTGTTTCTCCCTCTCCCTCTGCCTGCCACTCCCCCTGCTTGTGCTCTCTCATTTGCACTCTCTCTCAAATAAATAAATAAAAATCTTAAAAAAAAATCCACTACTTGAAGAGTAGAAATCTGGTTCCAGATCTTAAATATGACAAAGTTGCCATAGAGCTACTATTTACTTAAAATTTCCCTGATATTTGTTGGTAGTTCTTATAACGGAAAATGTTGCCCTTTAAACAAAAATTTGAAGAAATATCATGATTTGAGTGCTTGGACATTCAAATAGGAAAACAAATCTTCAGTTATTTGAGACTGAAAATAAAGAACTGAAGAGCAACTGTATTAAATTCATTGGTAGGTAATATTTTCTCCACAGAACAGGTAGGGATAAGGAAATTACCACAGATGTTTTCCAACTCCCGAACCCCTAATATTGGGCTACAAATCATCATGAAAGTTCCAACATGGAGTATTTGTTTGGTATGCTCGAGTAATGGATAAATACAAAGCATAAAGAACGTCAGGAACCATGGAGAACAGATTCTCTAGAGGTTACCATGAATGCTAAACCAGGTCTAGTCAAATATATGAAGTAAGTGAAGTTCATCTTCAGTGCCATTTAAGCATCCTGTCTTTTCTCAAAGCATCTTCCCCCTTCTTTTTGATTTCCAATGCTATTATGTTAGGCAGACCATCTTCCCAACTCCAGAACACTCTCTGTCCCTTTCCTCATCAAGAGTACTCATTTATCACATTGTGAAGCTCTGATAAATTTATTCTGCCTCAGATGTTACTGATAAGTTTAAAACATTATTTCTCCTGGGATGCCTGGGTGGCTCAGTGGTTGAGCATCTGTCTTTAGCTCAGGGTGTGATCCCAGAGTCCCAGGATTGAGTCCCATATGGGGATCCTTGCATGGAGCCTGCTTCTCCTTCTGCCTATGGCCCTGTGTCTCTCATGAGTAAATAAATAAAATATTTTTAAAAACAAACAAACAAACAAACAAAAACAAACAAGCATTATTCCTCCCTAAGAGTGTTCCCTCAGCCTCATATGGTGTGAGTTGAGCTGTGGCAGGAAAATTTTCCTGCTATATTTCCTCAATGCCACCATTAACCCACTTATTAGAGTCTTGAGGTTTTTTGATCTTTAGTACATCTCTATTAAAATATACTTTACAACACTACCAGCCAAGGTCAGCTAGTTGAAGATGTGGAGATGGATTGAGAGGTAAAGGCTGGAGGTTGGGGATTGGGAGAATTTTAAGAAAGTGGGTTTCTGTTTAGCTGTAGGTCTGTTTAGTTGTAGCTCTGAAAGAAGGCAGAATGCTGCTTTATAGGGTGGAATTAACTTATAAAGCTTTAATTTTAGGGTCTAGACATAGCTATGTGAAAGGAGAGCTGGAGAAAAATACACACATAACTTTGTGACTGCCTCATCCACCCTGAGGAAGGTAGTCTTGGTCAGAATCCTAGAAATGGCAAACAGATCAAACAGATCAAGTCAGCGTGTGATTCAGGAGGCAATGAGACACACAAAGGGAGACTGGTTTTAGTCTCACCTTTGCCATGAGGCAACTGTATGAACTTGGTCCAGTCATTAACCTTCTCAGGTCAGTATCTTTCAGGGTGACAGAAGGAGGTCAGACTAGATGACTGATTTCTTTTTTTTTTTTTTAAGATTTATTTATTTATTTATTTATTTATTTATTTATTTATTTATTTAGAGACAGAGAGGCAGAGACACAGGCAGAGGGAGAAACAGGCTCCATGCAGGAAGCCTGATGCAGCACTGGATCTTGGGTCCCCAGGATCACACCCCGGGCTGCAGGCGGCGCTAAACTGCTGAGCCACCGGGTCTGCCCTAGATGACTGATTTCTAAGGCATGTTCCGGCTCACATTCTCATCTAGAAACCCACATATTGATAATTTTGAATATATTGGATGTGATTCGCATTCTTTATAAGAAGAAAGAACAGTACAACACAATAGGTTTTGAGCTTCTACTCTAGTGAAATCCTTCATTTCTTAAAAAAACTCCTATCTCTGTCTTCTGTTATTAGTTATCATGCTCCTCAAGGGCCACCATATTTAGTGCATATCATCTTTCTCTTCTAGTTTGGTGATGATTTTTTTTTTAACCTTTCAAATTCCACTTGTTATTTTGGTTTTCAATTCAGCAGTACAGCTTCCATGGGACTTTGGTTTTAGGTCATCTCTGCTGATAGAGAGATTGTGGGCAACAATGGATCCTGGCAGCAAGGTTAGAAGCAAGACTGAAAGAGTAGAGGTGAGTCCTGGATTTAGCATGAGAATAGATCAAGTGATAATCGTGCCTTAGAAGTGAAGAGCAAGTACAAACTCAGGAGCAAGCATCAAGTCAGAAGAGCAGAAACAGAAACAATATCTATACATCAAGGAACTTCTAAACCACAGAAAACTTGCATAATCCCTAATGCAATAGAACCCAGAGTTTTCCCTTTCCAGGGGATGGCCAAGACAATGTTTAAAGGCTGCTATTAGGTAGAAACTCATCACTCTGGGTAGATTTTGCTCCACTGGACTTGAAGTAGAATTACAGAGCAGATATAATGGACATGTGTTTGTGTGTGGAGGGACAGTGAGTGGTGAGTGATTGGTTTACAAGGTCAACCAGTGCTGAATACTTAGATATTAAAATATGATCATAATCATCTTGGATTGGTGATTATTTTATCATGAATGTCTTACACTATTTAATCTTCAAAGAAACTTAGCTTTTATATAACTGTTTACAGTTAGATTGTATCAACTGGGACTTAAATTTTGCCTAATTTGATTATGAAACTAACATTATCAGTTGTCATCTCATTAACTCTCACAATAATCTCATGAAATAGGTATGGGGAATGAGGAAAATGAGTTTCAAACAGGTTAACTAACTTGTTTAAGACCAATTATAGAGAACATAATGGCCCTGGAATTCCAATATAAGCTTGTTAGATATAAAACCCAACGAAGCCTCACTACGGCATGTACCATAGTCGACATGGAACAATAGTTAGAATATTCTAACTACAGTGGCATGAAAGCCAGAACCAAGTTTCTTTCCACCTTCACATTTTTTTTTAAATTTTTATTTATTTATGATAGTCACAGAGAGAGAGAAAGAGGCAGAGACACAGGCAGAGGGAGAAGCAGGCTCCATGCACCGGGAGCCTGACGTGGGATTCGATTCCGGGTCTCCAGGATCGCGCCCTGGGCCAAAGGCAGGCACCAAACCGCTGCGCCACCCAGGGATCCCTCCACCTTCACATTTTTTGCCAAAATTCTCAATTCATGAGATTGGTAAAACTTTGTTACTTTTGGCAAAGAGTGATACAGCCAAAATAAAAATAATCTTTATGAAAAATACCTTAGAGTTGCCCTTACAGAGAGAGTAGATTAGCAAGGAAAGTTTCTGAATCCTGAGGCATGTGTCTGTGCATATACCATTCCCACATCCAAGTGGATGAGCTAATGGGAAAAATAAATTTTCTAGTAATAGCTAAGAATAGAATTAATTACCAGTGAAAAGAATCCCAGTGTCCTGTCTCTTCTCCCTGGGCTACGTGTGTGTATGTGTAAGTATGTACTTATAATGACCTTATACTAGGGATGCCTGGGTGGCTCAGTGGTTGAGCATCTGCCTTCAGCTCAGGGCATGATCCTGGGGAACCAGGCTCAAATCTTGCATCAGGGTCCCCACTGGGAGCCTGCCTCTCCCTCTGCCTCTCTGTATGTCTCTCATGAATAAATAAATAAAATCTTAAAAAATAGATTAAAAAATAATGACCTTATACTCTGGGTAGGCTAGAAGTGTGTGGGTGCATCCCTTCCCATATAAGGCCTGAGGAGAAATATAAGCTTTATAGAGAAGTACCTCCCAAAGTATGGTTTGGTAGTGGCGAATACCTGCAGGGAAAGTCTGTGCAGAGAGTGCCTGAAGCTGCCTCCAGAGTCACCTGAGCACCCAGAGGAATGCAGAAGAGCATTAGAAAGCTTCCCATGCTCTCCAGACAGGGTTGTGATTGGCTGAGAAAGGGCTGATGGATCAGAAGTGATCTCTAGACATGAATGAAGGCAAGTCATGATGTAAGAAAGTAGTTGGCAGATGCTGCATGGACCATTTGAATGAGAAACCACAGCTGGAATAGATGCTCACCACTGAAGACCCAGCAAGATAAGTTATATCTCTGCAGATACCCATGGAAGACAGAGAACCATTAAAAACCAGATACCTCACCTGCTAAAGCACAGGTACTTCCATAAGTTCTCTGGCACTTAAGCCCTTGGGTAAAGTGGAACAGGGTATTTCTCTATTATACTGGGAAAAAAATCCTGAATTAATTGACTAAAAACCTGAAACCATCGAGTAACCATTCATTTGACTGAGTTTACCTAGAAATTATTCATTTAATTTTCTGCTATTAGGCAGTATGGAAGCTCAGGGCAGAAATTTAGTTAAGTTATAGGAAAATAAAATACAGTTTTGCATTCCCTTCTATGGAATCAGAGTATTTTCCACCTGCCTCTATGTTTTCCCATAATTTTTCGTTGATTTCACTTTTATTCCTCCCACATAGTTTGAATTGCTAGGGTATCCCTGTCAGTTCTCTCCAATTTAGGGGCCAGGAGCTCCAGGGAACTTGGAAGATGTCAGGTTGTTAGTTATTATTTTAATAACTGTTCAGTTAAATAAGAGCTCCATGAATTTGTGTGTTGAAAAAATTCAGATAGTTTCTATTTATTTTAGCTTTGTTCCTTTTGCAATAAAAGCTTTGTATTTAATTATTAATTTGGCTGTTATTCTGGCAATTCTTGACTATAAATAAATATCTTCAGAACATTATCTGCAAACCACTAAGAGTTTTTTTCCTGGTGGTAGAGCTGTTACATATGAAATTGTTGACTCTAAGTAGTGTTTAAGCATAAATAAATATTATAATGTAAATTAAAGTGATAATTTCTTCATGATTTTGGGAGAATTGGAAGCAAAAAATGTAGTTTAGACAAAATTTGCAATGTCTTGTGATCGGATGACCAAAGGGATTGTGTAATTTGCTAATTATAATGAAAATAGAATTCACTATTACAGATTATGATAGTCAATTTGGGTTGACTTGTATCAACTTGGCTAGGCTATGGTATGCAGTTATTCAATAAAACATTTAGTGGTGTGAAGGTATGTTGTAAATGTGGTTAACATCTACAATTAGTTCACTTTAAGTAAAGGAGGTTATCTTTAGTAGTGTGGGTAGGCCTCATTGAATCAGTTAAAGGCTTTAAGAACAAAACTGAGGTTTCTCTTAAGAAAAAGAAATTCTGCCTTAAGACTGCAGCATCAGGGGTCCCTGGGTGGTTCATTCCATTAAGCTCCTGACTCTTGATTTTGGCTCAGGTCACTGTCTCAGGTTTGTGAGTTCAATCCCTGAGTCAGGCTCTGTGCTCAGCAGTAAATCTGCTTGAATTTCTCCTTCTCTTGCCCTCTGCCCCTCCCCTACTTGTGTGCACTCTTTCTCAAAATAAACGACTAAATAAATCTTAAAAAAAGATTGCAGCATCAGCTCTCGCCTGAGGGTTTTCAGCCTACCCTATGGTAGGCTTGCCAACCCCATTCCTTGAAATCTCTGTCTCTATTATGTGTGTGTGTGTGTGTGTGTGTGTGTGTGTGTAGTTTATACATGTATAAAATTGTTTGTTTTTCTTGACTGATACAGATTTGGTACCCAGAGTAGTTTTAGAGGAATTGAATCTTAAGGATGAGTTTTCTGAATTGGTTTTGGGTTTTATGAAATTAGTTCCATGATATGATTGGATTTAAAGGCATGAATGAGTAACACCTGGGTGGCTCAATGGTTCAGTGTCTCCCTTCAGCTCAGGGTGTGATCCCAGGGTCTGGGATCGAGACCCACATCGGGCTCCTTGCAGGGGCCTGCTTCTCTCTCTGTCTGTGTCTCTGCCTCTCTCTCTCTCTGTGTCTCATGAATAAATAAAAAATCTTTAAAAAAAAAAGGCATGAATGACTCTATTTCCAGTGGCAAAGAGGCTACTGATAGTCCATGGCATGATGCAGCCATAAAGATATGTGAACTATTCCCACCAGATACTTCTAATCAAATTGTTATAAGAAGTAAGATTCTGGGTGACCAAATATGTGAAACCTTAGAACATTGTCAAACTAACAAGTATAATGAGATTGGCTGGTTACTCCTAATTGCACTGGAGAAAGCATAGAGAGAAAAAGATGAGTTAGCGGTTTCAAGTTCCCAGCTCAAACTCTGCATAAATGACCTGAAAATTTGTGTCTGCCCTGAAAGCCATCCTATCTACTGTAGCTTCAGAGCTGAGATTTCCAAAAACCAAGCTTGGAGTATCATGCAAGTGGTTGAATCATAAAAGAAGCTGCTCAATGTCAACAATATCCAAAATATGAAAAGAGCCCAGATGTCCATCGACAGATGAATGGATAAAGAAAATGTGGTATATATATATATATATATATATATATATATATATATATTATATAATAATATATAATATATATATAATATATATAATATAATAATATATAATAATAATATATATAATATATATATATATATATTACTCAGCCATCAAAAAGAATGAAATCTTGCCATTTGCAATCACATGGATGGAACTGGAAGGTATTATGCTAAGCAAAATAATTCAGTCAAAGAAAGACAAATATATGATTTCACATATTGGAATTTAAGAAACAAAACAGATAAATAAAGTAAGACAAAGGGAAGGGAAAATAAAATAAGATGAAATCAGAGAGGGAGACAAACCATCAGAGACTCTTAACTATAGGAAACAAACTGTGGATACCTGGAGGGGTGAGGGGCGTAGGGATGGGGTAACTGGGTGATTGGCATTAAGGAGAATACTTGATGTAATGAGCACTGGGTGTTATATGCAACTGATGAATTGCTAAACTCTACCTTTGAAACTAATAATGCACTATATGTTAATTGATTCTAAATAAATAATTCAAAAAATATAAAACAAACTGCTGCTGAATTCTGTATTCAGGTTGTAGGGGAGGAAATTTTCTTCCTCTTCCTTTCTAGGTTCTTTGGCTCATCTAATAATTCAGCAGACATAAAACAGATTAATAGAAGAACACATTTAATTTCATATGAACAGGAGTTCATAGACATATGAGACTCAAAGAAGTGAACAAAGCAAATAGTTTTTATACCTTTTAGGCAAAGAAATAATACATTTTTGAAGAATTGACAAGGCAAAGAAATCTGGGCTTGGTAGTAAATTAGTGAAGAAGTTACAAGGTGCATTTACACAGCCTTCTCAACACTAAAGTCCCTAACACCAGAGATAGGTGATGTTTCCCTTTCTCCTGGTATAGGCAGAGTACCTTCTGTGTGGTAGATTCCCTGTACCCCCATTTTCAAGGGGACAAAGGAGGTTAATGTGTCCTTCTTACACCAGCTGTTTTTTTTTTAATAAGCTTAATCCAAAATAATCAATATGCCAAAGTGGCATATCTTGGGGCAGCCCCATCAAGGCCTTGAACAGGACTGAGAAACTGTAATGAGTTTTCAGCAGCTGCAGCATGACTCTCTGTGGGTCTTAGATTCCTAGGGCTAGTTCCAGGTAAACTTAAAGATGAAAGAAGTCTGGCATTCAACAGGGATGGCCTTGGTCTACCTGTGTTCATTGTGTTTATGTAACTGAAGAGTTAAGTTTTAGGAGACAATTTTTTTTTTATCCTGTTAGTCCTTCAGATTCAACTACTGTCAACTAATAATTATCCTTGATTTTATGGATAAGCCATATTCTTGGCCATGAAGTGTATATTTAACAATTATATACATGCTTCAAGGATTTTCATGACTTTAAAATGCAATAATTGTATTAGTTCTCATTAATTTATTTATCTATAAATTATTACTTTAGAACTCAACACATTGTTGCTTTATCTAATTTTGAACAGGATATGAGCACACCTAACAGCTAGAAATAAGCAGATTATTGGGATGTTACTTTTAAAGTGCACAAATCTTAAATTCACAACTTGATAATTTTTACTGAAGTATAGATCTATGCAACCATCACCCAGATTAAGGGATAGCACATTTCCAGAAGGCTGGAATCTCTGTCGTGATGGGTTGCCAACAGGCACAATTTTTGTGACCCTTAAGGTATATAGATTTCTCTGTATCTGACCATTTACATGTTTTTACATCAGAGTGATGTGGCTTTCATAAAAAACCATGGAAAACAAAGAGGTAGAAGTCATAAAATTTTTGTTTAATATATGTGCTCATGCCCTACAAGACCGTGGAGGCAAATCTAAAAGAAATCAAGTTGTAAGAATGATGACATTTAATTTCTGTCTCTTCTATTTATTCTAATTTAGTTGTTCATCTATTGTGCAGAATCTGCTATGTGGTATGAGAGCAATGTAAATAAGGAGTGTGTGTATGCATGTATATATGTGTATTGTATATTTGTAACAGATACATCTGTTTTGTTCTCTTTATTGTGGGATAGGAAGAGAACATGGTCTAGGTAAAATCTGTCTTAGGGGAGTGTAAGTTTTGTAGGTTAAGTATTTTTTATAAACATACGAATTTTTTTTACACAATGCCATTTAATTAGAATAACAGAAGCTTAAAAGTGCAAAACTCATTCTTGAACAGTAACAGACAACTTTAACATTTTAAGAGAACAATCTAACACTCTAAAACTGCTTTGGTTCAAGCCACATGGGGACACTCCCTTTGGTTGGCTGTGGTGAATATGACCTGAATTATAATCCCATGGGTTAAAAATTTCAGGCTCAGAGTGCTATAGACTAAACTCCTGTAACCATTTCACATCCATTCAGACATGCCCATTTTCTAGAACTTCAAAACCATTGGCTAAAAACAACTTTTTATTCAAATGAGTTTGGAGTGGCGGTTACACATATTATGACTTAAAATAAATGGAGTTTAAACTCTCCTTAGAGACTCCTCTCTCACTTTTCCATGTCTAACTGATATAAAACCAATGCATTAGACCAATAGTTCTCAAAATTTTCTTCCTCCTTTTTAATTTTTAATTAATTTTTTTGTTAGAACAGGTAAGCATAGTGATTTTTAAAAATGGTTTGCAAACTTCGTGCCTGCACAGCAGTTATTCTCGTGAGTGGGAATGCCTTACTGCTAAGCCCATCTTCTTCAACTGAGATATTTGTTGGAGATTTCAAACAAATCATATTTGTGGCAGTTGTGCACATCTGTAGATATATTCTGATAGCAGTAGCGGAGAAGTAGAGAGGATCTGATTTCAGGAGCTGTCTTAGTTCAGGCTGCTCTATAACAGAACACTGTAAACTGTGTAGCTTAAACAACAGACATTTATTTCTCACA
Organism: Nyctereutes procyonoides; assembly: GCF_905146905.1. Classification (NCBI taxonomy): domain Eukaryota; kingdom Metazoa; phylum Chordata; class Mammalia; order Carnivora; family Canidae; genus Nyctereutes; species Nyctereutes procyonoides. The sequence goes on from NW_026575044.1 coordinate 40,666,255, forward strand.
ATTCAGAAAACTGGGGAGTTGAAGATCAAGGCACTGGCAGATTCAGTGTCTGGTGAAGGTTTTCTTCTTGGCAGGTTTGCAGATGGCTCCCTTCTTGCTGTGTCCTCACATGGCAGAGTGGGAGATGATCTCTCTTGTGTCTCTTCTTATAAGGGCACTAATTCCATCCATGAGGGCTCCACTTTCGTGACCTAATTACCTTCTAAAAGTTTCACCCCCAAACACTGTTACACTGGGAATTTAGCCTTCAACATACATTAGGTCCATACCAAGAACTCGACAACTTACAAAAATGCATTTTGATTCCAGTTACTTTGATTGTAAACTTCTTGATGGTAGAGAGTTTACATGTCTTAGGTTTCTCTAATGCTTTCCATATATGACATTAGTTGACAAATACTTGGTGATTTTTTTTTTTAATTAAGTAGGCTCCATGCTCAGTGTGGAGGTAAATGAGGGGCTTGAACTCATGACACTGAGACCAAGACCTGAGCTGAGATTAAGATTCAGATGCTTAACAAACTGAACCACCTATGTACCCAGCTTGGTATTTTTAAAATTTTGATTTGGCTTCAGTAGATACGGTAGAGGTCTACTGACTATGGCTGCACATAACAGTGCTAAACTGTGGCCCTCTAAACTCCTCTTACTTTATGTGCAGCTATATGTGGTACTACATAGAGTTTTATATAATTTTGTGTTTCTTTAGCTCAAGAGTTGGGATATTTGCATTACATTGTGGGAGGTCTTGCTTCTTTTTTTTTTCTTCAAAAATTTTACCTATTTATTCATGAGAGACACAGAAAGAGAGGCAGAGACACAGACAGAGGGAGGAGAAGCAGGCTTCCTGCAAGGGGCCCGAGGTGGGACTCCATCTCAGGAACCTGGGATCACACCCTGAGTCAAAGGCAGACGCTCAGCCACTGAGGCACCTAGGTGTCCCATGGGTTTGCTTCTAAATGCAAAAGTTGGACAGCTTGGGTGGCTCAGCGGTTTAGTGCTGCCTTCAGCCCAGGGCCTGATCCTGGAGACCTGGGATCGAGTCCCACATCAGGCTATCTGCATGGAGCCTGCTTTTCCCTCTGCCTGTGTCTCTGCCTCTCTCTCTCTTTGTGTGTCTCTCATGAATAAATAAATAACATCTTTTAAAAAATGTAAAAGTTCATTCAACATTAGGCTACAGTAGAAGAGAACAGGCAAAAGTCTTTCCTACTCTAAAATATGTTTATCCCTGTAGTAGAGGCATTTGGAGAAGAAAGAGGAATGATTCTGCCTTCAGAGTGAAGCTGACTTTATAGAGGAGTGCCTTTCACTAAATTGAGAACCTATGTGTCTCAGAGTCCTCTAGTGCTCAGTTTGAAAGGTCCTATGGCCTCCTTATTTTTTTGTCCTCTGCCTATTACTCTGAGTCATGCAGCTTTCCTAAAGGGATTTTATTTATTTAGCAAAACATTTGCCTTTCTGGCACAGTCTTATTTCTGAGGGGTTTGTGTGGACCTTTAGGGAGTGACCATCACACTCTGTTGCCCTACGGTATATAAACCATACAGTCAGTTCTACACAGATAACCCTATCTAGGGTGGCATAGTAACTTGTTTTAACATACTAAGAAGTATCATTAGATGGAATTAACAATTGCCTTCATCTATTAGGTCCTGTAGCCATTTCCATTCAGCATATTTATTATGGTGTCACTTAATCTGGTTCTGTTATATTTATGTACTCCTTTTCTTCTCAAAGTGCTTCCCAATATGCTTTAATATATTAATTCTGTGCAGTAATCCTGTGGGGGAGACCAGAATTTTATCCCAATTTAAAGATGGAAAATGACTGCAAAATGGAAGTCGAAGGAGAGAGCAAGCATGAAACAGGCAGAGGTTTTACCTGCTTATGCAGGCAGGACCAGGTCCTCCATTCTTTACAGCAGTTCATTAGAAGGCTTTTCAGTATTTTCCAGCATCCTCTGGGAATTACTGCTTTTTTTTGGAAAGGGGAATCATATCTCCTGTATCAGGTTCCTAGGGCTGTGGTCACAAAGTACTCATAAACTAAGTGGCTTGGAAGAACAGAAATTTATTGCCTCACAGTTCCAGAAGTTAGAAGTCTAAGTCAGGGTGTTGGCAGGGCCATCTTCCTGCTGAAACCTTTAGGAGAAGAAGCCTTCCTTGCCTCTTTCAGCTTCTGGTAATTCCAGACATTGCTTGGCTTGTTTATCACTCCAATCATCACCCGGCATTCTCCTTATGTCTCTTTGCATAATCTTCTCTTTGTGCATGTGTGTCTGTATCCAAATCTCTCCATATTGTAAAGACATCAGTTCTGTTAAGTTAGAGACCACCCTAATGACCCCATTTTAACTTGACAAAATCTGCAAACACCCTATTTTCTTCCTCTTTTTTTTTAAATATTTTATTTATTTATTCATGAGACACACACACACAGAGGCAGAGACACAGGCGCCGGGGCGGGGGGCGGGGGGGGGGGTGGCGGTGAGAAGTAGGCTTCATGCAGGGAGCCCGACATGCGACTCAATCCCAGGTCTCCAGGATCACGCCCTGGGCTGAAGGCGGCGCTAAACCGCTGAGCCACCTGGGCTGCCCCAAACACCCTATTTTCTTTTTTTTTTTTTTAATTTTTTTTTTTTATTTATTTATGATAGTCACAGAGAGAGAGAGAGAGGCAGAGACACAGGCAGAGGGAGAAGCAGGCTCCATGCACCAGGAGCCCGATGTGGGATTCGATCCCGGGTCTCCAGGATCGCGCCCTGGGCCAAAGGCAGGCGCCAAACCGCTGCGCCACCCAGGGATCCCCCTATTTTCAAATAAGATTACATTCTGAGGTACTGGAAGGTTAGGATTTCAAAAGATATTTTTTTGGAGGACATAATTCAATCCATAACATCACCTCTTGAAAATTCTAACTAATGATGCCTTAAACATGGCATCTGACCAATCCTGTTGCTAGATGTTGTTCAGTCCTGATAATAACTAGCCCTGAAACCTGGCATGGAAAGGTTTATACTTTATAAAGAGGGGGAAGATCAGAAGACAATTAGGGACACCTGGGTGGCTCAGCAGTTGAGCATCTGCCTTTAGCTAAGAGCATGATCCTGGAGTCCCGGGATCAAGTGCCACATCAAATACTTGCCTGCTTCTCCCTCTGCCTGTGTCTCTGCCTCTCTCTGTGTGTCTCTAATGAATAAATAAATAAAACTCTTAAAAAAAAAGAAGACAAATGTTTGAGCCTCCTTGGTCTCACAAAATGTGACAATAGAGTTGGATCAAAAAAGTGCCAAATTCTAAATAACACATAAGCTAGATGAACGACCTCTGAGTAATTTAGGATAAACTATACATCCAAAATACAGTTTACCCTCGTTCAGCACAAATTTGATTTAAACATTCAATTAATCTTATTAGTAATGAATTAACATGAGAAAATTTGATATACACACAGGACATGGCCACTGTTGATGGCTGTATTGCTTGGCTTTCCCCTTTACTATGTTTCTTCTCTCATCTGCTTTTGCTCCACTTGCTTCTTTAGTGTGTTGTCTTGATTTTATTCTTCCTTCCGTTCTGATTTGCCTTTAACTTTCTAGTGGAGGTCATATATCAGACATCCATGATGAGAAGAATCAAATGGATCCTTAGCTCAATATAAGACAAAAGAAATTTTAACGAAGAGGAAGTACACATTTATTGGAAATGTAATAAAGAAAAGCCATGTGTTATATTTAAAAATAAGTCTCATTCTTATTTTTCTTATTATAAATGTTTAGATATTCATTTTTAAAACTATTAAGAAAAAGTGGATAAGCACAAAAAGAAAATAAAAAGGATCCATGATCCCTTTCACAATCCTAACACTGGTGATGAATATTGTTAATGCTTTAATGTATGTCCTTCCAGATGCACATGTATAAATGTTTTTTACAAAATTGTTATTGAATTGTACAGGTGGATTTATAATCTCCTCTCTCTCTTTAATAATATATTGTGAGCATCTTTTCATGCTATTAAAGATTTTTCTATGGCATAATTCCATTTCATCATTACAACAGAAATGATATTCCATTGTAGGGATGTACTAAAGGAAATTTGATCAGTCCTCTATTATGGGATATTTTATGGTTGTTTTAAAATGCTCCTTATCACAGTCAATGGTGTTGTAAATAGGGTTGCAGTTAATCTTTGGAGAGATCCATGCTTATTTCCTCAGAATAAATCGTAGAAGTAAAATCAGTGGGTCAAATTTATGCATAATTGACAAACTACTCTCTGGCAAAGTTGGATCAATTTATACTTCTGCCAGTAGTGTTTGAGAGCACATATTTCCTGGCATGTTTGACAATACAGCATAGTGGAATTTAAAAAAATCATTCCAATTTTGTAAATTAAAAAATGACATTTTAATTGTAATTGTATGACCACTTATGCTACATAGAATTGATGGAAAGAATAAAGTAGATAAATATAAGAAAATAAATACTATTAGGTAATTTTCAATGGAAAATGTAAGATACTGGGACAACTATCCATTTGCAAAAAGAAAGATTTTGTGCAAAAATGTTGGCCATTCATATTTCTAACTTAGCAAAATTGCTTATATCTTTTACCAACTTTGCATTTAGGTGTGATTGTCTTTTCTTTATGGATCGTAAGTTCTTTATAAAAATATATTTTTTATATTCCAATAAAATTTTATTATGGACACTGAAATTTATTTTCATGTGATTTTCACATCACAAAAATATTCTTCCATTGATTTTTTTTCTTCAACTATATAAAAATGTAAAACTATTCTTAGCACAAAGGCCATACAAAAACAGGCAATGGGTTTGATTTGGTACAGGGACTCTAGTTTGCTGATCCATGAATTATTAGAAAAGATAAAGAAACCAGAAATAATAATTACATATAAAAATATGTGACTATATATATATTTCTTTTCCTTCTCTTAATTTCTTTTCAAAAGATATATGACTATTTACAGTAAAAATTATGACATTGTTTTGGTGGTTTAAAAGGTGTCCAAGGGCAGCCCCAGGGGCTCAGCAGTTTAGCGCCACCTTTAGCCCAGGGTGTGATCCTGGAGACCCCGGATCCAGTCCGTCGGGCTTCCTGCATGAAGCCTGCTTCTCCCTTTGCCTGTGTCTTGCCTCTCTCTCTGTGTATGTCTCTCATGAATAAATAAAATATTAAAAAAAATAAAGTAAAAGTTGTCCACAAATTCTTTGATACTCCTACCTTCAAAAGATATATGCTGTACTTAATGACTTACTTTTTTTTTTCAGATGAGAATTTTTTGTGTGTGTGTGTGTGTGTGTAAGTATAACTTTATTATTTTTTTTACAGTCTTATATTAGTTTCAGGTGTATAAACTCAACACCCAAAAAGCATAATCCAACTAAAAAATGGGCAGAAGACATGAACAGACATTTCTCTGAAGAAGACACACAGATAACCAATGGATTCATGAAAGATGTTCATCATCACTTACCATCAGGGAAATACAAATCAAAACCACAATGAGATGTCACCTCATATCTGTGAGAAAGGCTAAAATCAACAACACAAGAGAAAACAGGTGTTGGTGAGGATGCAGAGAGAAAGGAACCCTTGTGCACCATTGGTGAGAATGTTAGGTGGGGTAGCCACTGTGAAAGATGATATGGAGGTCCCTCAAGAAGCTACAAATAGAACTGCCGGTGATCCAGCAATTGCATTACTGGGTATTTACTCAAAGAATACTAATTCAAAGGGATACATGCACCCCTATATTTATAGCAGCATTATGTATAATAGCCAAGCTATGGAAGCAGCCCAAATATTATCCATCAATAGCTGAATGGATAAAGAAGAAGTGAGATTATATATATATATGTATAAATATATACACACACACATATCTCATATATATATGAAATGGAATGTTATTTATTCCATTGGAATGTATTCATTCCAATGAATGGAATGTTTATATATATATAATGTTTATATTTATATATATAAATATAATGGAATGTTATTCAGCCATAAAAAAGAATGAAATCTTGTCATTTGCAATGATGTGAATGGAGCTAGAGATTATTATGCTAAGCAAAATAAGTCAGTCAGAGAAAGACAAATATCGTATGATTTCATTCAAATGAGGAATATAAGAAACAAAACAAAGGGAAAAAAGAGAGCGGCAAACCAAGAAACAGACTCTCTTAACTATAGAGAACAAACTGATAGATAGTTACCAGAGGGCAGATGGGGTGGGGAGGGGAGTCCGGGATGGATTGAATAGGTCCAATCATTCAGTTGGAGATTGAGGAGTACACTTGTAGGGATGAGCACTGGGTGATGTAAGTTCTTTATATTTTGAAAATTTGAATTCCTTATTTTTCATAAACAATGGCAACAAGTTTTTAATGTGCCATTTAACTTTATTTGTAGTTTTTCTTTTAATACAGAGAAATTTAAACAATATTTTAGTCAATCTCTCAATTCCTTTCTTTTTGGTTTCTTTCATACTTTTAGTCTTTCCTTTCTAATCCTAAAATTATTTCTGTATTTTTCTAGTATTTTTGTGATTTATATTAAAAAATGTAGTCCAAAAAAAAATAAAAAATGTAGTCCATATCCATATGTTTGATATTGTTGTACAATAGGAAAGAGCAATCTGATTTTTCTTCTTTGTCCAAGTGGATAGTCAGTTGTCGCAATATTCTGTACTTTCTACTGGGAATTACATAATTGTGTTTATTTCTTTATATTTATATACTTGGTATTTATTCCTTGGATATAATATTTCACCAGCACCACACTGTTTGAATTGCTGCAACTTTATCACATTTTTAACACCTGTGGTGCAACCTCATTTGTTACTTATTTCTTTAAAATGCTCTTAAAAATGATACTTGCAGATAATCTCTTCACTTATTTGAAAATGTCAAGGAAAAGCAAGAAAAATTGTTCAACCACTGTCTTAAAACTTGTGTTTTGTTAAATTATCATGTGCTTTTATGAAAGCTGAGGCTTCTTTTCCCTTTAATAATAATTGTAATTATACGGTAATAACAGAGAAGTCAAATGGTAGTAGAAAGCACAGTAACTTTGGAAACAGCTAGTCCTGGATAGAAAAGCTGATTTCGTCCTGTTAGCTGTGTGCCTTGGGCAAGTTAATTCAATTTTAAGGATCTTGGTTTATCCATTAGTAAAAATAGGAATAGTACCTTTTCTACTTCCCAGGGGAATAAAAGGATTAAATGGGACATTGTTTGGTAACAGAGTTTGTCCCTGCTATCAAAGAAGGAGGATCTATTGTTTGTAAAACATTTTTACATATATTGTTTCATTTGACTCACAAAACACTTGACTCACTGGAATCATAGAGTTTCTGTGGTATTGAATTACATGATGATTTAATAAGATATGATGATGATGTTATAGCTAATAAATGGTGATCTTACAAAGTAATACTTTTTTTTTTCCACTTAAACACATCACTGAAACTTTTGCTACATTCTTAGGTATGAAATCATTTTAAATAATGACTCAGGATGGCAGTATTTTTTTTGCCTTTTCAACAATTTGATGTATATATATAAGAATACATGCACTGTTAGTGCACATGTTTTTAGAAGCATATCTATTCCGTAAAGGAAAGTTTGTAGTCTAACTTAACCAGTTTTTATTGTGTTAAAGCGTTTGATTCCTATCATATGAAACATAACTTTTAATTTGAAAATTAATAAGAAATCCATTTTCTTCTTAGTTGAGCCAAGTCACAGATTAAAACTCATATTAAATGAGTAGCTAGTATTTATAACAACTCTAGAGAAAATAAATGTGCAAGCCAGTATAATATACAAAGGTCATTAAGACTGGGGTAATTGAGAATTGAATTTGAATCTTTGCATTACAGAGATTTCAAGCTGTGTGACTTTGGTTATGTTATCTAACCACTTAACCCTCAGCTTCTCATCTGTAAAATGGAATGATAATAGTGTCTAGAAAAAAGATTGTTTGAAGGTAAAGGAAATAATTCTAGTCAAGTATTTAGCGTAATATGTGTTCACTAAATAGTTATTACTGCTGTTATTAACTATGAGTAGCAAAATCACGCAGTCCCATGGAAGGAAGAATTTTAAAGTATATAAAGAAATAATAATTGAAGTTTTAAAATAGTAAACTCATGGAAAATATAATAGTATTCCAAGCAGATGATAACTTAAAATCATGCCTGTGTATATTTGGGTGGAGAGAAAGATTAGTTGAAAAGTCTTTGCAGAGTTATGATTATTACCACAAAGTGCTAGAAATAAGGATAATGAAAAACAAAGCCTCCAAAATTATTACCAAGAAGGGAAACTGGATTGCTCAGTCCATTAAGTGTCTGCCTTCCACTCGGGTCATGATCTCAGGGTCCTGGGATCCAGCCATAGTCCTGCGTTGGACTTTCTGCTCAGGGAGTCTGCTGCTCCCTCTCCCACTGTGCTCATGCACTCTCAAATAAATACATAAAATCTTTCAAAAATATATTACAAAGAGACGTATATTCACAGATATATAAAACAGAGTCTAAACCAAGAGGATGAAGTTTTAAGATGCTATGAACTCATAGACCATTATCCTTTTTTGATTTACACATAGAAATCTTGTTTTATTTTACACACAGATCTTCCAACATTTTCAGAAGCTGTCATAAAAACGCATTTAGGATATTGGGTTTCCTGGATCCTCTCCAAGCTTTTCTTCCTGCAATTAAGCCTTGTATGATCAGAGAATTTAGACTGAAGTAGAGAGATGTTCTTGTTTTTGTCTTTTAAGAGGACATGTTTTAGAAATCTCAGGAGAATATGGCAGATGCTGCACAGTGAAGTCCTGGTACATATGTGGGGGGGTAGTAATAAAATAATAATAAAAGGGGGGGCGGGGGTCTGGATCCAGACCACCAAACCTTACGCGCCACCGACATCGCCTCAGCCCCCACCAGAGCGACCCGAAAGCCCACCACCCCCCCTAATAGCCGAGCCTCAAGCGCAACCCCTAAATGGAAATAAAAAAACAAATCTAAACAATCTATAAATTCAAATTACACCTCCCCCCATCACCCCTAGTAAAACAATTGTCCCAGGCGAGAGACAAACACAGAATAAAGCCAACGCTCGCCAGCTAAAAATAAAATGCACCTCCATGATGCAATGGCCTTACACCCAGGTAGAATAACCCCGCGAGAGAGTCCTCCCACCCAAACGGTACCCTTGACAGCCCGCTCCCGCACTATTGTCCCCCAATAATGACACTTCACCACCTCAACTAAAACAACCAAACCACTAGCTACCGCCGTCCATCATCCTGTCCCAATATCCCGTACCTACCATTACCATCATAACACATGCAGTCCGGCCCCAAAATTGTAAACCCCACCCTTATTCCACTTAACATCCTATCCTAGCCAACACCACCCCAAAACCCAGTGCCGCTTGGTGTTTCTGTGTACCTCCTCGCCCCCTAAATCTGCTATCAGCAATCCACATTGAAAAGACCAAACCCCCAGAAAGATACCATCTTGGTCGGCCTGTCAAAGGCAGCAGGCCCAGCAATAACTCCACCAGCGATAATAACCCTCCCCTGTCCCCCCTCAACCTACTCACGCCCATTGACCCACACCACCTGAGACGCTAGCACGCCCTGCACGGTCCATTCGCCTACACAGCCTTAACTAGCAAAACCCGCACATGCAAAACCACAACAACCACCCCCACTGCCACTCAGCCGCATCTAGCATACAGTCCACCCCAGAACAAAACCACTGGAAGCCGCCCCCCCCCCACCGAGACGTTTCGGGTGCATGGGATGCTGGATTTCTTTACCCGTCCCGCACCTCCGTGCATTGTCCCCCACGCCCAGCCCCGTACCCGTGCCCCCCCAGTCCTCCATATCAGAGACGTCATCCACGGTCTGTCTGGGCCCTCCGTTCCATATTTAATTCCCACCACTAACCCCCACCTGAACTCATCAAGTCTATGCAGGTAATTGTCTCAATGTGAAGCCATCTGCAAATTCAAAGTCTCAGTAAATATACTAGACATTTTCCTCCTGTTTGGGTACAAAAACTCACCTTTTCAAGGGCTGAAGCATTCTTTAAATCGAATATTGATTGAAGTTTCAAGGCTTGAAACTTCAGCAAAGACAGATGCGTCAAGTGACCAGAAAAAAACAATTCAAGCAAATATGGTTTGACTTGTAGCTAGCATTTGCCATTTCAGACCAAAAGTTATGTTTTTATACCTTAAGGACAAATAGGACAAAAAGCAGTTAATACATTAGAGGATTGAAATTAAGGGTCTTTAACCATTTTCAACAAATATATTTTTTAAAGATTTTATTTATTTATTCATGAGAGACACAGGCAGAGGGAAAAGCAGAGGGAGAAGCAGGGGGCCCGACGTGGGACTCATCCTAGGTCTGAAGGCGGAGCTAAACCCTGACAAGTACTTTCAAACAGCCTGTGTTGGGTAGGTGGAGGCATAGCCCCAAAGTGATGCTTTCCGTTGGCTCCAGCTCTCAGAGAACATAGGAGAAACTTATCACTGGGAAGATTTCCGTAGTTGCACTAGCTTTTCTAACTAGACATGATTCCAATCTTGCCTAGTCTATGCCAGGCTTCGCCTCCACAGCCTGGAAAGAAACTTTGCTGCCTAGGAATTCTTCTACACTTGTCTGGCAAACTTTGTGGGGACAGGGCGGGGCTGTAAGGAGAGGGTACTTGAAATTCCTTTGTGTTAATTGTTAAGTGGAAGTTATAACGTTTGGGTCCTTCTTCATTCCCTCCCTCTTCTCCCCTGCCATTTTCAATTAGAGGATGTAAACATCTCTTTGGGAGAGAAACACGGTGATAGGATAAAATTGGAAGGCTCTCCCCCTTGTCCTGTCCTGCCCCAGTTCTCCTCTCATTCTCCGTCCTCTTTCCCCTTCTCCAAGAAAGGCTGCGTTAGTTGTGCGCCCTTCCGATACACTGCTCAGGCCCCAGGCCTCCCTTTAAGCCATATCGATGCCTGCATTTGCAGTGAACTAGTCGTAGGGACTAGTTCGCAGTTTCCTACGCGGCCTCGGGCGGGACACTTCGTCAGGGCTTGCCTCGGTGGCCTGGAGCCTTCCAGCTCCGCATTTCTGCCTGATGCACTCCTTTTTTTTTTTTTTTTTTTTTTGCCGCTCTCCAGACACAAAGGCCCTCTCTGAAGGCAGCGTTAACGCTCTTGAGTTAGAATGCTTCTCGACATGAACGGCAAATTACTACTCTCAGGGGATACCTTGGGGGTAGTTTTGGTCTTTGAGACATCCATTGCCCTATATTTGCCAACATCCAATAGAAAGCAGAAAGCGCCTGCCCTCACACCGGGGGATTTGGCGAAGTGGGGAGGAGGACAACCATAGACTCTAGCAGTTTCGCAGCTCCGTCCTCAGCCTCTAGTTCCTCCACTTCCGCAGCCTTCACGGTAATCCCCAGGCTCAAGAGTCCAGGGCCAGGATTTTAGAGAATAGGGAAACTTCCTTGCTTAAAGGGCGCCACATTCGCCTAATCAGAGACGGTCAGTTGCACAAAAAAATCTGTGGGACGGTCCTGTCCTGGGTTCGATTCCCCCAGGTGCTGTGGGTCCGGGCTTGATGGACCCGGGCTTGGTGGGTCTTAGTGCCAAGTAAAGGCTGGGTCTCAGAAGCTTGATTTTCTGGAGGTCAGTGACCAGGAATCTCAAAATGAATTCTTTGCATAGTCTTTCACTTTCGTGAATGGGTTCAGGCAAAGTCGTTAATTTTGGAGCGCTGTGTCCCGAGTTGCCCGCTAAGTTAGGTCCTGAATGCCTAAGCTAAGCAGAGTGGAAGTGGTAAACCAGGGTACAGTTAAGATTCTTGCGGGCCATGGAGCCAGTAGTTCCATCATCCTCCCCACAAAGTTAATGGTGTTTGTGGTTTCCCCGCTGATAGGCAATGAAGTCAACATTCTCCCCACATGGTGGCTCCCTTTACTAAAGTTGAGTAGCGAATTTGTACAAGAAGTCTTGGAAATTTTCAAATATTTCTACAGATTGAACTCATTTCAGAATTCGCGTGGGAGAGGAGTAAGGATTTTAATCGGGTTCACCTTTGACGTGAAGCAAGGCGGAAGGCAGGAAAGTCACAGTGGGTAATAGCTTTGGGAGCTTTGGTAAGAAAGATGTCTCTGCTTCATTATCTGGTGGGCCGTGTTCACCGCAGGCTCTTTGTATGCGAATTTACTCCAGAGGCATAGCTAAACAGCACACATGCATGTAAACATTCCAACATAAATAGGCGAACATATGCACTGGAGACAAAGAGATACATTCCCACATAGATGTGGTTCATAGCTTTATTGCAGGCAGGCAAACTGAAGCATCCCCAGGAATAAACTAAGAAGAAGCACTTGGCTTCTGGACCTTCATGGTCAGGAAATGAGCAAACTTTGTTTTCTTGAAGGAAATATTAAATCTTAAATAAGAAAGTAGGAAAAACAGGGATCCCTGGGTGGCTCAGCGGTTTAGTGCCTGCCTTTGGCCCAGGGCGTGATCCTGGAGTCCCGGGATCGAGTCCCATGTTGGGCTCCTGGCATGGAGCCTGTTTCTCCCTCTGCTGTGCCTCGGCCTCTCTCTCTCTATGTCTATCATAAATAAATAAATCTTTTTTTAAAAAAAAGAAAGTAGGAAAAACATTCTGAATAAGAAGCATAATTTTGTCTTAGAAAAAGCACACAGAACTAATATAGTTTATTTAAATGTTAGCTCCAAATTATAATAGGAAATATTCCTACTAAACTGCCATTTCCTCTAAGTTTTGTTTAGGATCCAAATAATTAAAATGCACAGTAATGGTTATTGATGGCTCTATTTCCTTTGAGCAATAAAAAGAAAAAAGACTTGATTTTCTCTTACTGGAGTAGAAACTTAGGAATCTTCTTAAATCACCCAGGGGCTTGAAAGCCTCCGGGTGGCTGTAGTCTTCTCTTATTGCTTTCCTCTTCCCACGTCATTTTCAGCTAAAAAAAAATTTAACGGTTCCCAATGGAGGGATTCCCGTTAGAAACCCTCAGCAAGTGAACTTGTACTGGGAATCCTCATGCTTTCCCAGTCTGTCTGTATTTCCCCAAACAGAACTCAAGTTGCAAATACAGGGGAAAAACATATTTCTCACTCCCAAATTCTTAAAATTTCAATTTTTGTGGATAATACAATTTCACAACTTCAATCTTTAAAATCAGTAAGAGCCACAGAAAGTGTGAAGATATCCAAATAGGCCATCTAGAGATCTAAAAACCAAGACTAATAGGAAACAGAATGCTCTTTACTCAAATGTGGGCATGACTGTTCTCAGCATTAAGGGCATTCATGGACACTGCAAGGGGGGGAATGTATCTGAACAGCGGGGGAACTTGGACAGTGAATCGCCACATTAATACTCTTAGTGCCAAATCTTCAGATATAGAGGCTCTGGTGAAAAATTAAACCAATGGCAATTTTCAATGTGTGTAGTATCTGCGACCAGAGTTCAGCACTAAGAGCTTGGACAGCTCCACAGGCCACGCTCCGGAGGCAGCTTTAACTCTAATCAATCTACTCATAGCCAGACTGTCAAAGACAGCCAGACTCATTAGCGATTTACTGAAAATCCTCCAAGACTTCCCTTTAAAAACAAAACGACTTCCACATTTAATTGTCTATCTAAAAGAACATACGTAAGAAATTAGGAGATCTAAATTAAATTTATTAATAGGAGAGCTTGATGGTGCTTAATTCCAGAGACCAGAGCTCTGATTGCTGGGGCTTGATGAAAAGTAAAGAGAAATTGTAGGGCCATAATCAAAAACATGACTTTTGCCACCCTCGAAATTCTATGAATTCTTTACCCATCCCTGAAAAATGGGCAAAACTGAAAACCACCAAAATAATTGCACTTCTTAAAAATTGGATTGTATGAGTGAAAGGTGTTTATGAGAAGTCGATGACTCCGGATCTTATCATCCAAGAGGACAGCACAGAATAGTTAATATGTTCCTTGAGGGACTAGGATGCTGACGTCTTTTTCTGATACCCGATCATTACGTGACTGAAAAAAAAAAAGGAAGTCATTCCATGAATAAAAATCGGAGCGCAACAGTGCAACAAAATATTCTGTACTTAAAGGCCATAGGCAGACAGATGTTGACAAGGAAGGCTCTTCTAAAACCACCTTCAGATAGATTTCTGCTAACTGCACATATAAATAGGAGCAGAGGGCCGGTCACCTCTGTAACCACCGGCAGCAGCAGCAGCAGCAGAAGCCGCAGCTTCAGACGCAGCCAGAGGGACCTCAGAGCAGAGAAGGCGCTGCCGACTTGCACAACTGCCTGACCAGGCGGTTCCAACAGACACCAGCCGCCTCGGCCGTCTCTCTCTCTTCCTTCCTCTTCTTCTTTGATTTTCCCTCTTTTCCTTAATCACTTCTTTCTCCTGGTGGACTTAGACCACTTTATCTCCCACCCCCACTTTAGCTCCTCGCCTCCTCTTTCTTCCTTGTACATCTCTCTCCTCGCCCCCTTCTCTCGGTGTCACGCTTCCTCCTAGTTCTGTCCTCTCCAAACTTTTGAACAGAATACTGGCCTCAGCAAACAAGTCCTCCAGCTCCTCCTGCTGCTCCAGCTCTTTCCTGCGGCTTCTCAGACACTAACGCCAGACGGTGATGTCTCTTGGGTTGTGACTCCAGCGCAGAAACTTGGAGGAGCCTTTTGCCCGCCGTCCTACTTGGCAACAAACCCTCTCCGAGCAGCGGTAAGAGTTGAATGGTAAGGGGAAAATATTTTACCAAACCAAAGGACTCATTTAACTGCTGATTCTTTCACCAGCATCAGGGTACGAGTTAGCTTTCCTTGGACTAGGTCTGGCGAGTTATCGGGCACTGGGTATACACATACATATTTTTCCTAACTATAGCGAGAGGGAAGTGGCAGGGCGCCCACGGGCTATCATTAAGCGGTATTCAACACCGGGAGCCGGAGCTTCGCTCTGTCCCTCCTCCCCCAGCTCGGAGAGTTTCTTGGGGTTGGAGGGTGAAAGGCCAGGGGCGTTCTGACAGCTGCGTGCCCTCTTTTCCCTCCTGCGCAGAATGACCATGTGTAGCGGAGCGAGGCTGGCCCTCCTGGTCTATGGGATAATAATGCACAGCAGCGTCTACTGCTCACCTGCCGCCGCAGGACTCCGGTTCCCTGGAATCAGGTAGGTGCTGGCCGCCCAGGCTGAGCTGAGGCTTGGCTTCCCCCAACACTTCCTCGTGGTCTTCCTCCTGCAGTTCCGCGGTCCTGGCTACGACCGTCTCCCCACGGGCTCCCAGTACGCCGCTGTCAGCCGGGGTCGGGCCGCGGGTCCCGGGCCCTGGCCGGGTCTCCGTCTCCGCGCGAGGGCCAGGCAGGCGCCACTGCGGCTCAGCGCCCCTCCCCCAGCCCGCCGCAGCCAAGGGGCCGGGGTAGAGCCGCCGAGCTTCAGCCTGCTGGAGAAACCTCCCCTCCCCCAGCCCCGCCCGCTGGAGGGGCAGGGCCGGGCCCCGAGCTTGACTTCTTTTCCTTATTCTTAGCTGAGTTAGAACTTCCTCTCTCCCGCAGTCAGGTTGGAGGGTTGAGCGTGAAGCTCCGTGGACTTTGCTTTGTTACAGCTTGTTCTGGACTATCGGGGCGGGGTCTTCCTCTCTCTCCTCTGATCTCCGTTTCACTTCAATTCGAATTGTTTCCCCTGGAAGAGCTTTCTTTCAAGTGATACGTATTCCATCTGCAATTTGAGTCTCAGACTGTTTTGGGGAGGGGGAGTGTTGGCCGGGTATAGTTGAGGAAAAGAGATTTGAGAGAAGGAAGAACAAGAATGAGTCTGGAAGGAAAGGGGAGAAACGGATGAAACGGATGCAGGGAAAGAGGAAGAGAAAACAGGCAGGCAGGCAGGACCAGGACAATCCTGCCCGCCCGAGGCTGGAGTAACCGTGTTTTTGTTTTTTGGTTTTTTTGTTTTGTTTTCTTTTTTTTTTTTTCATAACCCTGGTTCTAATCAGTTGGCGCTGCTAGGTTCCTTACGCAGCCCCAATGTCCCGGGGCGGTCAGCTGGGGAGTGGACGCTCCGTTTGCAGCGCAGCTTCCGCGCCCCGCGGTGCACGCGGCTCCCTGCGGCGAGGAGCGCGCTTTCTGCCGGCAAAGCTGCTTCTCGCAGCCGCGCCCAAGAACCGTCGCCTTTAGGCGGGTCGCTCGCTGACCATTGATTTGGCCGGAGGCATGGGTTCTGGCTTCCACATTAGGATTCCAGCATCTAGGCACGGGGGCAGGGATGAGAGTTGCCAGAAAGGCTCAGGGAATATGGGACGCTGGGTTATAGGGGAGGTGCGTCTCTGAGGAAGGGCCGGGTGTGGGGCGAACGGAAGGATGTGTTTCCCTCGTCTTTACCTCTCCAGGGAAGGAGGAAAGGCAAGCAGGATAACGAAGTACGACTCTAAACCCTACTAGACAGCGCTACTTGCCCTGGCCGCATTCCAAGGCTCTCCGGCGGCCCCAAGAGAGGGGGTTTTGTGTTTTAGCCCACCCCTCCCCGCCCTATGTCAAGGATTGCGGCGCTCCTCTTGGCTCTAGGACCTCTGTTGACCCATTCGCTTCCCGCCGCCCCAACATCGCTAACAGTTTAGCGCCAACTGTTTATTTGGCGGACTTAAAAGTCCTATTTCACTCCCAGCAGTTTTCGAAGTCCCGTGTGCTTGGCACATCCCCCGGGCGAGTGGCACCAGAGTGCGCGGACATGCCACAGAAAGAGTGAGCCACAGCCAAACAGGCTAAGTTTAGGGGCATCTATTATTCATGTTCCTGCCAGATCCTCTCCCGCCCAAAATAGAAGTCGGAGGTTCTCCGTGACCTACATCTGCGCGGGGAAGGGCTCCCCTGGGCACGGAGGCTGGGGGGGCGGGGGGTGGCTGCCGGAGCCGGCCGCCCCACACCCCACCCATCCACCGTCCTTGGGTTTCGCTCTGGGCCTCCCGCTCCGGGTCTTCGCGTTGGGCGGCGCCTGGTCTCTGAGGACCTTTCTTTTCCCCGCCCGAGGCCGTTTGTTTGGGGTGGGGCAGGCATCAGGCCCGTAGGGGGTAGTCCTTTCCCGCGGCCG
This sequence comes from Nyctereutes procyonoides, assembly GCF_905146905.1. Taxonomy (NCBI): domain Eukaryota; kingdom Metazoa; phylum Chordata; class Mammalia; order Carnivora; family Canidae; genus Nyctereutes; species Nyctereutes procyonoides. The sequence continues at coordinate 40,683,422 of NW_026575044.1, forward strand.
GGTGTGCGGGGTCGGCGCCCACCTCTCGGCTTCCCAGGGTCCCAGGGCGACCCTTTATCCTCTAGAGGGGAGGGATCGGAGAGTGGCTTAGAGGGATGGGGAATATCTTCCGCCTTACCTCTACCCCCTCCCCCGCCCCGGAAGAAGTGGCAGTTCTCCGTGGCGGATCTTTAGAAAGAAGGACAATCCGTGCGAGCCCCGTTCTCCGGGTCCCGGCAGAGCCAGAGAGGGACTTGCCCTGACCGCTCCTTCTGCCCCCGGCTACCCTCGCAGGCCGGAGGACGAGGCGTACGACGAGGACGGAAACCCGCTGCAGGACTTCTTCGACTCGGACCCTCCGGGCGCGGGGAGCCCCGCCTCCGCGCTGCGCGACGCCTACGCGCTCTACTACCCGGCGGAGAGGAGGTACCCCCCGCGCGGCCCCCGCGCCGGCCCGGACTGCGACCGCGGGAGGGGCGGGTGGTGGCCCACCGAGCCGGTTGTTTTTCATAAAAGCCCTCAAGCCTCGCTTCTCTCGGGCTGGTACCAGCGAGAGCGACACAGTCAGCAGCGGGACGGGCTTTGTGGACCAGAGGGTGGCGTGGGACCTAAAGGTCTCCGGCCCCAGCAGTGGCCGGGAGTGCGCGCCCCGGCCAACCCCACGCCTGCCGTTCCTGGAGGGCAGTAGGCACTCTCCGTTCCCAGCAGGCAGTCGCGGGAACATCACAAAAAAGTTCTGCGCGAGTTCTGTGCCCCCGGAGGGCGCGGGGGCGGGGGGGGGGGGCTGTCAGCCTCCCCGAGCGCCGAGGCGCGGGCGTGCGCAGCTGGGATCCTGGGACAGCCTCTGGGGACCGAGTCAGTGACCCCGGGCGCTCGCTTTGCCTCCCCGTTAGAGATGTCGCCCAAGGGATCCTTAACAAGGCCTACCGCAAAGTCCTGGACCAGCTGTCCGCCAGGAAATACCTGCAGACGCTCGTGGCCAAGGGCCTGGGGTAAGAGTTCGCGAAGGAGTTAAGCGGCGTCGCGGGGCGCGCGCACTGCGGGTGGGGGTCTGCGAGCGCGCGGCGTGGGCGGCCCCGCTCCTGCGTCCGTGCGTGCGCGTGGGTTCGAGGGGGCGGCCGCGCCCCGGGTCTGCGCCCCCCGCCCGCCGCCACCCGCCGAGGTTCCCTTGTAGCCGCTCAAGTTGGGCGACACCGTTCTGGGCGGCGAGATGCAAGGAGAGGGCCGAGAAACCCTGGAGGTTGATCCGTTTTGAATTAAAACAAAACAAAACAAAAAACCCCCAAAGAGAAACCAAATAGCCTCTTTCTCCCCCGCCGCCCCCGCCCCCGAGTCATTGAAAACCTTGCAGCTTCGCGGGACGATTTGCTTTGATTTACTGTAAGCCTTTTTTTCCCCCCTTAAACAACCATTTCTTTTACTGTAAATTCAAGTCGAAACTAACAAATCCTCAGATGTGGGCAGTTAGGGGAACCGTTTTTGCGCGTGCCAGACAGACTCGGGGCACAGGGCTTACGTGGAACCTCTCTCCGCGGAAGGCAACATTTTAGTAAAGCTCAGGGGGAAACAGATTACATTTTTCGCAATGAATAATTCATGCGACGAAAAGTCTTGCCTGCAGCCTGTCGACTTATATTATTATCATCACGTTTTTCGACTTAGCGTGCGCAAGGGGAGGAGTGCCCCTGCCTGACCAGGGATTGCGGGATCGGTGTAAAACTTCCCAGGCAGCCGCCAGCGTGGCACGTGGGGCTCCCGGGTTATTTTCTTTGCACGTGGGGGCTGGGGATGGTGAGAGGAACAGTTAGGACAATTGAGCGCAAAAGCACGGATGGTCAAATCTCAACGGGCAGCATTTGGAGACAGGGCAGGCGTGCATGGCGAGCTCTGCGCCCGGGCCTCTTCCCGGGCCCCTTCTGGAAGGATTTAGTGCCAGGAAGCCCTGGGAGGGGAGGGCGGGATGAGGGTTTCCATCACGGCCCCCCCACCCCCACCCCGCAGCTGCTTGCTGGCAGAGGAAGGCGGCGCGGTGGGCACGGAGACCCTGCCTTCCCCGAGGGCTCCCGCGTGGGTTGGGGCCCCTTTGCTCCCCGCTGCTATTGAACCTGTGTCTCCCGCCCCGCCACCCTCTTCCCGACCCCTGTCCTTGCAGTGGGAACCTAGGCGGCGGCGCGGAGGACGACTCGGAGCCTCTCTCCAAGCGCCACTCAGACGGAATCTTCACGGACAGCTACAGCCGCTACAGGAAACAAATGGCTGTCAAGAAATACTTGGCGGCCGTCCTAGGGAAAAGGTATAAACAGAGGGTTAAAAACAAAGGACGCCGAATAGCGTATTTGTAGCGATGAGTTACCAGCCACCTTGTGTATACACAGTCCTGACACAATGAAAAGTCACTTTCCCAACTGACTGAACAGTCACCGCTCATGTGTTCTATCCAAACATGTATTTATGTATGAAGTAAAGCCATTAAATGAATATTTTGATAATAATATTGTTTTTTCTTTTTACAAAGCACTAGAGAATGCACAGATATACTTTGTGGACCAATTATTGATATACATATATATATATACACATTACAGATATATATATTAAGAATTATATATAGGTATAATAGACAGCAGTTCATACAAAGTGTGCACAAGGATTGAAAATTCGCCTGAGCTGTTTATGTTTTTATATAAAATAAATAGAAAAACAGACAATCATTGTTTTGAATATTACTCCTATTTTTGTAAAATGGAATTAAAAGGATAGTATTTTTATCCACGACAGGCCTGAAGATATTAATAATGACCATTTGCTACTGTACATAATGATGCCCTGCTCCAGGGAGATTTGGAGGTAATGATTTGGGAGAATTGCTGAAGGGCATTCTTTCCTCGGGAGTCTCTGGGGCAGGCTGCCACAGTCCCAGCTGAACCCAGCTAGGCACTGTCCCCCTTTGTCCCCCTCGCTGGGTGGCAATTCCAGTACTTCTGCTTTCTTTGATTCTACTTTTATGTGTACTTGTCTCTCTTCAGACTCTCAGCCCAGAAGGAAATTCTCCTGATAAAAACAACAGCTCAGTCCAAATTGTGCTTCTCTCCAGAATTCACACCACTCCCTGGGGTAAATGTTGGGAAGGGGGACGTACAGAGAAGGGAGACTCGGGTAGAAATCTCCCTTCTCTGTACTTCCAGGAAACTCAGTGTCCCAAGGTTAGGACAACTGGACCAGAGTGAAGGAAATGCAGGTATATTGGAAGAGGTAGAGCATAAGGCAGTCAGAGGAGGACCCCAGAGAGGGACCGGTTTGGAGCTGCCCCAGGCCTGGGATGCTGAGGGTAAGCGGAGTCCCACTCTAGGTCCCCTGCCTGACTGACTTTGGGCGCTGGATATTGGAAATGGATGCAAAGTACAATGTGTTTTTCTCCAGTGCTGCCAATGCTTCTCATCTTGTGATATGACCAGGATGCCTCCCTTTGAACCCGGCTCTGTAGGAGCCACTCGTTTGTTTTGTGATTCTCTGAAGACTCTTTCCCACCCTCTTGCACTGTTGAAAGTACCGTTTACCATTTTTCATTCGTTTCTCTTAAACCTGTGAATGCTACTTACTTTTTTTGTTGTTATGCAAGCACTTATTGTAAAGTTTAGGAACCCCTGTGTAGTTACCACTAAGTAATTATGGACTAAATATGAACCTTTTGTTTCTTGTTTATTGAGTTTGTAGGTAAAATGTATTTTTCTACATTATGGCTTATTGCTTAGTAAAATTTATTTCATAAAACCAACCTTTGTCATATTAGAATGTGTAGTGTTCACATGTTGCTCAGTTTTACTAACCGATAAATCATTTAAACCTCATCTCCAAATGTATGAGTACTATCTTATATTTGTGGTCTAGAGTGAGGTAAGCAAGCTCCAACAGACCCCGACAACCTCCCCCTTGTATCCTGTCTTGGCTACAGAAAGCATGTCTGTCTGTTTCCTACCAGTTTCTTGAACCTGTGAATAATCTCTATAAACAAGAACCTTCACCCAGCAACCAGATCAAGCTACAACAGGCAAACCAGCCAAACTCCCAAAATTCAGGCACAAATTCTTTTGGAAAAAAAGAGAACAAGAAAAGATTAAACATTAGCTTGTAAAGTTTAAAGGACCTTTCCTTTTCCTTTATGGATTTGATTCAGTATGAAGTCATAAATCAAAGAAAACAGAATTGGATTTGCATTCCCAAGCGGGATGGATGCTGCCAGGAGATCACATTGCAGTGAAAGCACAGAGGCATTCGATCTATGCCTGAGTCCTGTGTACGGGATCAATCTTTCTTTAATTCTGCAGTCTCCTCAGGCAATGTGACACGGGATGCAGTTTGCAGCTTTAGTGCCTTTCTTCGCCTTTTAAATCGCCACGAATCACAGATGGCTATTTAGTGGCCCTACAATGCTGCAACACATCGGCTTGCATTTTAGTCTTAATTATTTGTTTCTTGGGTAATGGGCAGAGTTTTCTGTATTTGTGTCAGCTGTTAGTGGTGAAATAGGGCTCTAGTTAACCTTTTATTTATGAAGTCTAATTTAGTGTTCCCGTGGCTAGTTGCAAGCATTTACAGAGATCACCCAGTTTAATCTTTTGTATACTTTTTAGAAATGCCAAGAGCCTTACTAACCTGGAGCAGATTTATGATATAGTGATAATTTAGGTAGATGTTAGTCTTGGAGCTCTTATTTTGTGTGCAACTGATTATAAAAACATCTTAACCAAGTATTATTACACACATGATATCTATAACTAGGACTTTGATAACTGTTATATAAAGTGTGTAAAATTTGTATGAATAAATTTTTGTAAACAATGCAACCTCGTCTAATGTTTGGAGAAAAAAAGACATTTAGGAAATAACTAAAATCTCTTAAAGGATTATATTTTCTTTAGCAACCATAGATCTTTCATGTCTGGACTATAAGCATCCATGTATTTTCATAAACTGTACTTTAATATCTGCTTGATGTGTTAACTGAATTCAACTAAAAATTTAAAGTAGCTACTCAGATGGAGATGGCTAAGAAGATATTAAGTTCATAAATAGGCATGGATGTTGGAACACTTATAGGATGCACAATTTAGATAAATTTCCATCCCCTAGTGTATATATACATTGCTCAGTATTCAGAAAGTTACTATTGATTGGTGGGAGATAATACCTGGGTATATGCTTCTAAAATATCAGTCTAACATGTTCTTTCACAAGTAACTCTGCAGACTAAATTGGTCTCCATAAAATTCTGCATAAAAATGACTTAATCAGTTTTGGAGGTTTTAAAATATATTTGGAGATCTACAAACAACTATCTCTGATTAATGTGCTTTGAGTGGAAAGAAAAAGAACATGAGCAAGCAAAGAGTTAATTAAATACTTTAAAAGAAAATGTATTTTGAAAGCTAGCACAAAATGTGAACAGTCATTTGTGGATTCTTTGTTTTATTAATTGATATTAACAAACTTTAAAGTGAAGCCTTCATATGAAATTCCCATGAATTTCTCAGTTGTGTTAATTTTGGAGCCCTTGACGATTTCTGGGCTTAAAAAATGTATTGAAAGTCATTTATAATAAATCAAATACCATTTAATTTAAATTGCCAGATTTTCATCCTAAAAATTAATGGATTCAATTAATAAATCAATAAATATGTCACAGTAGTATTAAAGAATGAGCAAAGATCAGCAAGGATTCAAAAACTGTCTTTAGAACTTAGATCAGTATTTCAGGCCCAGAATCATGTAGGGAGGAGCTTATGATCTAGAGATCTCATTTGTAGTAAATTTAAAAAATTAATAGAGTACAATTCATATTTATATTGAATTTTTTGAATAGGCTTTTACTTCTCCATCTTTAACTGCCTACAATGAGCTGCTGGTGTGGTAAATGGAAGAATGAAGAAAAATAATTTATTTGGTTGGGAGCTAATGACTTGTCAAGAAAGTAGAGATAAATTCCAGATTGGCCGACTTTAAGTGAAGTTCATGTATATAGCAACTTGGTATGTTCTCTTATGTGGGATAGATCAAATGATGATTTTTCGTTGGAAGGCTTGATATATTTAGATAGCCAAGAAGTGTGCCTTATTGCTATTAGGGCTGGGAATATATTGATTCAATACAATAAATATTTATTGAACACCTAAAACCAGGCACATTGGTTGAGAGAGCTTAACTAACACCTGGGAGTTAAGGTAGTATTTTCCCAAAGAATATTCTTCTGCTACAAGATTGTTGTTAATAATGTAGATTGTGGGCCTCCACCAGAACAAGTAAATGTGTTTTAAATAAAAACCCAGATTAATGGGCCCTACATTTTTGTTTTGTTTTTTTTTTTTAAGATTTTATTTATTTATGAGAGACAGAGAGAGAGAGAGAGAGAGAGAGAGGCAGAGACCCAGGCAGAGGGAGAAGCAGGCTCCATGCAGGGAGCCCGATGTGGGACTTGGTCCCAGGACTCCGGGATCACACCCTGAGCAGAAAGAAGGCAGATGCTCAACCACTGAGCCGCCCAGGCATCCCAATGGGCCCTAAGTTTGAGACCACTTATATTGGTATGCCTACAAGTGTGCTGGGACTGGATGGGTTTTTTTCCATGTTAAATAAGCGACAAGTCATGCTACCTGGACACAGTAATAAATATGTCAATAAGCTGTATTCTCCTAGGATGGACATTAGTTTCTTTAAAAAATTACAGTATTTCCTTTAGTTAGCATTATTTTACATGTATGTTCCAGTTGGATATCTCTATCAAAGGGGCTCCTGGAAGGAGAGTGATCCTATAAGTAGAGTCCAATCACATGACTGAGAGATGAATGAAGTTCCTGAGAGAAACTGGACAGCTGGCTGGCAGTAATTCTGCAGATTCAGAAGTCCACTTCCGATTGTATCAGATCCAGATTTGGCTTGAATGTATCCCCAGCTGTTTACAGTAGGATTTCAGATGAATGTCCTGTTATGACCTCAGACTCAACCCTACTGTTCACGCTGTTACAAGATTGGGAACCAAGATCAAGTCTGAACTCTTCTCTTTCATTGCAACCCTTTTGACGAAGGGAGGTTCCTACTTCTCTTGTTGCTTCACTTTGGTTTATAACTGGTCAGCTCAGGGTAGTCGTTCTCACTGTTCCCCAGTTCAATCCTTCCTCTTTATTTTTTAAAAAATTTTTGTAAAGATTTTATTTATTCATAGAGATGCAGAGAGAGAGAGAGAAAGAGAGAGGCAGAGACACAGGTAGAGGGAGAAGCAGGCTCCATGCAGAGAGCCTGACGTGGGACTCCATCCAGGGTCTCCAGGATCACGTCCTGGGCTGCAGGCAGCAGCTAAACCGCTGCGCCACCGCCACCGGGGCTGCCCTCAATCCTTCCTCTTTAGAAGGACAGATTCACATCAGTCTTTGAAATGCTAATGCTCCTTTTCATCTCCCAACCATCTCTCTATGCCCCAATGTCTTTTCTTCTCTACCCAATCTAAATATTCTGTATATTTAAACTCAAGCCCTCTTTTTCTAGGACTCTTCCTCAGCTTCTCAGAGTGACCATAGCTTCATTCCTCCCATGTCCACCCTCGCACTGTTCTCCTGTGACCCTTACCATTTCTGATCTCTAATTTCACATAGCTCTGCTTTGTTTCTTAACTGTTTTATAAGTCCATAGCTTTCTAGATGACCCAGCTAGGTGACCTCCTGGAGACCATGTCCAGAGGCATTGCGCCTTAATGCCAACATACTTCTGGGAACATTGTAAATACCTCTTTGAGTGACTGAAATAACTAGAGGGCTTACAGAATTTACCATGACATTTCCCCCTTACTTCAATAGGACAGCTACAAAGCGTATGTAAGAAGTGAAATTAACTTACTAATTAAGTGTTCATCATAAACCAAACCAGATCTCCCTCCGGGAAAAGTTACATAGAAAAGAATGCCAAATTCATTAGATGTGTTTCTTCCATAAGACAAAATGAACTTAAAATTCACATATAGGGGGTCTCTGGGTGGCTCAGTTGGTTGAGTGTCAGCCTTTGGCCCAGGCCTTGATTCAGGGGTCCTGGCGGTGGGTCTCCCTGCGCAGTGGGGAGCCCACTTCTCTCTCTCCCTCTGCCATTCCCTGTGCTTCTGCTTTCCTGTGCTCTCTCTCTGTCAAATAAATAAATAAAAATCTTTTTAAAAATTCACATATAGGCAGAAGTCTGCAATAGACTCAAGCTCTAGGCCTTTATTTTTCCATTCTGATAAACAAAAGGATTGCATTTTCATACTAAAAAGAATTTACCTTGTGCCTCAAGATAGTAATACCTTTTCCTAGAATAAAGGAAAAAGGGATTTCTTGAGACATAGACTGGGAACTGGACTGCTCTTAAAAATGATAATTTACAGAGTATAGAGTAGTTTTCTGCAGCTGCCAACCTTCTCCCATCAACAGAGATGTGATTTGAACATAAAGCTCATGGACAGGAAGGAAAGTGGACATAATGAAAAATATTTTTTAACAACAATGGAACATTATAGTAGGTGGTATTATCTGGTCTAAATTTATTTTCTTCTTGGCTATATCTTTGCTACATATTACAGAAATCTAATTCAGGGAGGAATAGTACCTATAAACATAAAAGAAAATAGTATGAAATGTACCTGTGCACATTTCCCTTTCTCTTATTAACTGCCCTGATCCTGATTTTTGCTCTACTGACCACATGTCCCTCTTGGCTTTTATGGGACACTAGCTCCACTTCTAGATATAACTAATCAGGATAATTGTACTCCTGACCACAATTCAGGGCTTGGCGTGTGATCTATTTTAGGATAGTGAGATAGCAGAAGAATTTTTTTTCCTGGAATTTTTGCTGGAATTTTTCTTCTGAGAAAGAAGTTTCTACTTCCCTTCTGAGTGGTGTAGTATGTAGCGTGACACACCATATAAAGAGCCAGCCTCACAGTGGAGATGATACCATGAAAGAGAAGAGTGACTAGAAGAAACATGTCCTTGACAGCATCATTGAGCCCTTGAATCAAACCAACACTTAAGCCTGAACTACTACTCCTGGACTGTTCTTGTTAAATAAGCCAGTTAATCCCCTTCATTTGTAAGCCGTTTTTTTGGTTTGTTTTGTTTTTTGTAATATCCGTTAGGACTTGTGTTCCAAGTAATGGAAAACCCAACTCAAGCTGGCTCAATATCTTCTTCAGAACTCAGGAGAGGGTGTAAAACTGGTCTGCAGAAGTGCTAGCCAACAGGAAGCGGTAGGAATGCCAGAGCCTCAAGGTTCCAAAGACTTCACATTCTCTGCTAAAATTCCATTTTAATGTTTTAATATTTAAAAATTACAAAATGCCTAAAAGTGAACCCTAGTAACTTTTTTTTTCTGACTATAGTAAGAACTATCCTTTGAGGAGGCCTCTCCATCCTATGCTACCAACTATGTTACTTTGTTGAACCACTAATGCCATAGAAGTACTCTACTCTGAAATTATGTAAGAGCTCTGCTCTCTGAGTATAAACTATCCTATCATTGTTGCCATTGCCTATACCTGTGAAACTTGTGATAGAATTCAGCAGAGAGCCACTTTGGAAGACAGTTTGGCTCTCTTACAAACTAAACATACTCTTACTGTAAGATCCAGCAATTGGGCTGGATTTAGGTCCACACAAAAACCTATCCATGGATGTTTAGAGCAGTTTTGTTCGTAATTGCCAAAATTTGGAAGAACCAAGATTTCCTTCAGTAGGTGAATGGATAAATAAACTATGGTACATCCAGGCGATGGAATAATCACTATTAGAAATAAATGGACTATCAAGCCGTGAAGAGATATGGACAAAACTTAAAGGCATATTACTATGCGAAAGAAGCCAATCTGAGAAGGCTTCAAAGTGTATGATTCCAACTATATGCCATTCTGGAAAAGGCAAAACTATGAAGACAGTAGAATGATCAGTAGTTGCCAGGAATGGCAGGTGGGATTGGAGATAGGGTGGGGTAAGGACAGGAGAAATGAATAAGCAAAGAACAGGGTGGTGTTTTAGCGTGGTGAAAAAAAACTCTGTATGTTATGGATTATAATGGATATACCATTATACTTTTGTCCAAACCCATAGAGTGTGTCCAAACACAAAGAGTTGCCTTAAGGTGAACTTTGTGCTTTGGGTGATTATGATGTGTCAAAGTAGACCATTCTTTTTTTTTTTTAAGATTTTATTTATTCATGAGAGACAGAGAGAGAGGCAGAGACCTAGGCAGAGGGAGAAGCAGGCTTCCCCACGGGGAATCTGATGTGGGATTTGATCCGAGAACCCTGGGATCATGCCCTGAGCCGAAGGCAGATGTTCAACCGCTGACCCACTCAGGTGTCCCAAAGTAGACCATTCTTGGTAAAAAATGTACCATTCTGGTGAGTAATATTGATAATGGGAGAGGCTACGCATATAGGGGTAGGATGGGTTTGTGTATAGGGGTAAGATGTACACAGGAGATCTCTGTACCTTCTTCTCAATTTTTAAAAAAGATTTTTATTTTATAAAAGAAAAAATATTTTATTTTATTATTTATTTATGAGAGATACACAGAGAGAGGCAGAGACACAGGCAGAGGGAGAAGCAGGCTCCATGCAGGGAGCCCGATGCGGGACTTAATTCCCGGTCTCCAGGATCAGGTCCGGGGCTGAGCCACCCAGTGATCTCCATCTTCTTCTCTATTTTTTTTCCTTTCTTTTTTTTTTTTTTCTTCTCGATTTTTAAAAAAGATTTTATTTATTTATTTATTTATTTATTTATTTATTTATTTATTTATTTATTTATTAGCAAGAGAGAGAGCAAGCACAAGCAGTGGGGAAAGTGGGGAGAGAGAGAGAGAGAGAGAGAGAGAAGCAGACTCTGCTGAGCAGGGAACATGATGAGAGGCTCCATCTCAGGACCTGGGTGGGATTATGACCTGAGTTGAAGGTTTAACTGACTGAGTCACCCAGGCTCCCCTCTTTGTCTCAATTTTGTTGTAAACCTAAAGCTGCTGTAAAAAACAAAGTCTAAAAAAAAAAGAGACAAAACTCAATAGAGATTCACTCCAAGTTTTCTGACCTCCTATCCATCATTTTCCTAGGTTACCTGCCTCTTTCTCCCTTTAACTATTTCCTCACTCACCTTAGATCAGTTTAATGACCCTCCCTGGGCCCCTAATGTTTCCATTCTCTGATCATTTCTTCTATGCTCACTTCTCAAACTCGGATCAACCCAACCATGTGTTTTCTCCTGTTTGCTGAGAGCTATTGGAAAAACCTTGCATATGGTTTGATCCAATTCTGCTTATAAATTTATGATTACCTATGTCTGTTGAATCTATAATGAATGCATTCACTTCTAATTAGTTCTTTTTCTCATTTCCTATACTTGTTTTTTTTTTAATTTTTCAAGATCCTCAGTTCATCTTGCCCTCTAACTTCATCCTTAACTTTGCCGCCCACTTTGTAAAGACAAAGAAAAATGAAACTCTCTCAGTTTCTTTCCCTTTACCACCAAATGTATTTTCAATTCTCAATTTCATATCTCAATTTCTTGCCATCTGTATGTCCTCTAAAATTTTACTTAAATTTCTTCGTATTCAATTGTCCCATATTTTCTGAAACCAGTACCTCTGTAGTCCTGTTCTGTGTTATCTAGCATCTTCTTCATTCTTGAAACTTTCTTTTCACTTGGTTGGAGTCCAAAATCTTTGGATGGCCTCAAGTTTTGTCTTTCCTTTTTTCTTCTAGGACCATACTTTTTCCGTGGAAGAGGTCATCTGATGGTCTGATGATTCCCAATTCCATAGTTCTTGTGAGTGAATTCAAATGTCCAGTTGACATATTCACTGCCTAGCCAATGGGTACCTCAAGCTCAGTATGTTCCCATGAAATCATTATCCACATTTATTCTTCTTCTCTGTTTCTGGCATCTTTATCAGAGTATTTTCTTTCCTTTTCTCCTCTTTACTTCATTTGTTTAATTGGCCTCTCAGTCTTATGAATTTTCCAATCCTATTTTCTGCAGAGCAGCTCCATATTACACAATCTTTTGCTGTTTTTGCAATAGCCTCCTAACACTTTGTTTCTAGTTACTCCTTCCTAGTCATTCTCCTCTGTCTCCAGAATGATCTATCCAAAACAAGACCCTGGTCACATTACTTCCCTATGCAGGCTTAAAAATTTTTTATGTCTTCCCATAGCCTATTGGTTGGAGTCCAAAATCTTTGGACTGTTGTTAATAATTCCCCTCCCCCCAATCTATCTTTCTCTTCTCATCTATCATCTTCTATTTATGGATCCTTCTCTCTGGAATGCATTTTTATTCTATTATTATTATTATTATTATGAAATGCTACTAATCTTTCAGGGAAAGATCAGCTCTTTTTTCTGTTTTTCTGCTGTATTTTGTCGTACTACTAGTTTGGTATTTAGGTGCACATATGTCTTTTGCTGATAGGTTGAGAACCCAACGACCATAATTATTCAACATCCAATCCTTAGGGCCTGTAGTTTCTGGCACATAATGGGCACTCAATCACTTTGTTGACTTGGAATTAATCCTGTGAAAGTTGGTGAACAATTATTCTCCATATAGACAACAGGAAAAAATAAGTTATAACATGAAGGATTTTGGTTAGATATTAGGAAGGATTTGGGCAGCAACAAATGTCTTTTGAATGAGGAGTCAAAGTTTACTCCTCTGAATACCCAAAGTGTCACTGGGCTGAAGTTGTCTGAGTTCTGTAGGACTATTTTCCTCTGTTTTTCTTTTCTTCTGGTCCAAGTAGATGATAAATCTTATGCTCTCGGGTGACAGATGGGAACAGTAAACAGAACTTGCACATAGTGGGTGCTCACTAAAGTTGTAGATTGGTTAAATTAAGAACTTGTTTTCTAAGAAAACGGAGGCCACCAATTTAGAGCCCAGTTCTTTGTAGTTGCTCAAAAGTCCGAAGTGTATTTGACCTTGTGTGTCTCCAAAATTTAAGCTTTAATAAGATATGGGGAAAAAAAGAAAGAAAGCGTTCAAACAATAGACATGAGACTTCCTTAAGTGGTTGGGAATTTTCCATCTCGCTTATAGATGCAGATGTTCTTGGATGATCCCCTGCTAAGATCTCTTCTGGCTATTCCACTTACAGTGTAAACAGGGATCATCAGAGGAAGACAGTCTGACTTCTTTACTGTCATATACTTTCTTGCTTGTGGAAACCAGATGCTTGGTCCTACAGTGAGCTGGGGAAATAAATGATGCTTTTTAGCATTAATTAAATGGAAGTGATCTTGGAATTGTGATTTTGCAAGGGGCACATCTTGCTCATATAGCATTCATAATTATGGAAGGAGCTGATGATCCCATTTGCAGATTCTATGTTCTGATCATGGGATTATTTATTGTGCTTCAATTAGAGAGAGGGAAGGAGAAGAAACAAAAATGTGAACCAATTCAATTTGCTGATTACTAGACATCCTGGTAGAAAGGCTGGTGAAAAGGATATTGAAACTGCCGAAGGAAGACTTCTAGATTCCCATAAATCTAATCAGTACCTGTTTCTGTTATTACTGGTAATAGGGAGAGGTCCTGCTTTTCTTACTAGGATCTTTGTTTGAGAGGTAGTAAGGAAGAATGCCTTTTTTTTTTTTAAAGCAGTTTAAAGGTAACAATTCCATTTTAATGAGTAGCTTATGTCCCTGTATTATGGTGACTGGCATTCTATCATAGGAGGGAAAAAATAAACAAATTTATGCAGTAAGGGTTTGTCTAACTATACCTTGAGGTAACTAATTTGTAGTCATTCTTAACAGTTTATCTCTGTGTAAACTAGAGTCATTTAGACTTTAGGCTTAGTTTCGCTTTTCATTCAAGTGATCTAAAAACTGTAGGCAATTTGATCACCCACCCAATTGTTACAAGAATATTTGACTCAAGTCTCCAAAAGTGTCTATTCTTTCTGGTTCCTTTAAATGACCCTGAAGAAATCCTTCAGAGAATGGACACTTGCTGAAAATGAGCACTTGGATACCTACATATTTTATCATTACTATGATAAGCACAAAGGATCCATTTTTAGTAGAGGATATCAGAAGATATCAGGCTGGAGGAGATTTGATGAGCGTGATTTCCAGGCCTTCCAGGTCCTCGGGGATGTGTTGGGAGGGTGGCCTTGGTCATTTGCTTGTTTAGGGGTAGATGTTGTCAGGCAAAGGGAAGACCAAAGTTATAGATTTCCAAATCTCTTTGACTCCCACCCAACTACAGTACCCCATACTCCAGCTTAATTACTTTATATGGTTACAAAAGCTACCTTTAGCAAGCTACCTGTGTCTGATATCCTAATATATTTTCTTATTTTACAACCCTTTAATCCCTGTACACAGACTATACAATAATGATTGGACATCACCAGTTTCGAGGCACATGGAATGAAGTATGTGAGGATGACCAGTCTGAAGAGATAATCAGTTCTGAGCAGGACCAGCTACATATTATGTGGGGCCTAGACAAAATGAAAATGTGGAGTCCTTTCTAAAAAAATTATTAATAATTTCTAGGCAACAGCAGCAGAGTATTAAACCAAGTGCAGGCCTGTTCTGAGCCCAGGGTCCAATGTGATTATATAGGTTGTAAGGTCATAAAAGTGGCCTTGGTTCTAGATTTAGGCATATGAACATAGTAGCCTTTCTAGAGCCTACCCCAGAACCCTGTCTTTATTTGTTCTTTTTTTTTTTAAGAGTTTATTTATTTATTCATGAGACACACACACACACACACACACAGAGAGAGAGAGAGAGAGAGAGAGAGAGAGAGAGAGAGAGGCAGAGACACAGGCAAAGGGAGTAGCAGGCTCCATGCAGGAAACTTGATGCAGGACTCGATCCCGGAATCCCAGGATCATGCCCTGAGCCAAAGGCAGAAGCTCAACCCCTGAGCCACCCAGGCGTCCCTTTATTTGTTCTTAAATGCTCTATTCTTATTGTGGTATGTGCGTTTGTCATTTTGATATGCTTATAATTTTATTGTCAGTTCAGTTTGCCATTTACAGTGAAGTAGAGGGGAATAGATTTTTTAATTGTGATGAAAAAAACACATGGGATCTATCCTCTTAAATTTTTAAGTGTACAGTGCAGTATTGCTTACTATAAACACAAAGCTGTATAGCGTATCTCTAGAACCTTTTCATTTTGCATATTTGAAACACTATACCCATTGAACAATGATTCCCACTTGTCCCTCACACCAGCCCCAGAGCAACCACCGTTCTACTCTTTGATTTGGTGAGTTTGACTTTTTTTAGATAGCTCATATAAATAGAATCATGCAGTATTTGTCCTTCTCTGATTGGCGTATTCATTTAGTATTATGTCCTCAAAGTTCATATATGTAGCATATGACAGGATTTCCTTTTTTAATGATGGAATTATAGTCCAAAGTGTATGTATGTATCCAATTTTCTTTATTTCTTAATCCATCATTGGAAATTTAGGTTGTTTCCACCTCTTGGCTATTTTGAATAACATTGTAATGAACATAGGAGTACAAACACCTCTATCTTCATTGTGTTTTAATTGGCCTAAATATCATTAATAAAGAAGAGTAGGAAAAAAAAAGAGTACATTCTGTTTTTTAAAGATTTTATTTATTTATTCATGAGATTTTATTTTATATAAATGTTATTATTTATTCATGAGAGACACAGAGAGAGGGGCAGAGGCAGAAGCAGGCTCCCTATGGGGATCCCAATGTGGGACTCAATCCCTGAGCTGAAGGCAGACGCTCAACCACTGAGCCAACCAGGTGTCCCAATAACAGTACATTCTTTTGGAAACAGAGTTCACCTATTAAAATGGATAGAATAGAATAATTTTATTGGTTTTGCAGTCTACTCTCTATTGAAATGACCACCTTACGTTACCCAGCTGGCAATGCAGGCATCAAGCTAACACTCCAGGAAACCAGACTCATTCTGGGAGAATGTGAAATGGTCCAGGCCCCATCGATGCAGAGTATGGGGCACATGGTGCTACCTCATCAGCCTCCATAGGGCTGCATTTCATCAGCAGAGTAGAAAGATACCACTCTGAAAAGGATGCTGTGAGACTGAGTAAATATTTGCCATAGGGCCTCAGTTCTCGGGCACAGAGGCCTGGGATACTCAGCTGGGAGGACGTCTCTATTAAAAGCTAAATCTTGAGTTTCAGGTGCTAGCAATGCCTCCAGCATCATCATCCAGGTCTTTGCTGACTCTGGAATCTGTTTTCTTGTTTGCCTGAGTCTTAGTTGATTAGATTCCTGATTAGAATGTTTCTGGGTCTTTTACTTACACAACCTTGTTTTGCTTCAGGGAGAAAAATGAGAGAGTTCAGGTTGCAGCAGTTCCCCTTTGTGAGGAACAAATAGCTTGGTGAAATATGCAAGTGGAAAGGGAAAATGAGAGAACAGGCTAAGTGCTAGTCCAACCATGACAGATCTAACAAGCTCTGGGTACTTCTGGCATTCTCAGTTATGGTCACTTTGCTGATCAAACCTGTGAGCTGGTGAACGAGGATAATGCTTCCTTTTATAGAGACAGACCAGAGTGTATAAATCATCTACAAATGCTGTTAGGCTATTTGTACCTATCGAGGCTTCATTGAGCACCTATGTATACTATGAATTCCTTCTTATGTGGCAATGAACATTCCTTATGTTCTAAAATACTGTGACTCTCCAATCCTCTGTGACAATGAGGAGTGGCTACTATTACAGTATTTTAAACTTGTGAGCTGCTGTGGCTCTCTCCTCTCGAGCAGTGTTGCTGAGGAAGAGTCAGGATAGAGTTATGTGCAGGAGTACTCAACACAGACCACTAGGATACTGTTGAGGAGGAAGGGCATGGTCCCCGGGGAAGTGGCAGCAAGGAGAAAGCACGTTTGATGAATCAGCAAGGCAGTTCTGTTATTTATTAGTGATATTGGGGCATGAACATGACACTGGCTCTTATTTTGTGATCTTTTTCAGGAGCTAGGAAACCAGGCTTTTATTGGTCTATTCCTTAGAGTATCCAGGGTACTGTGTTTTGGTCTTCACATTTTAAGGTATGTATAATAAAACTGGAAAGGGACCACAGATGAGCAATGGAGTTGATTAAAGCATGAAAAATAGGACTTACACTTAGTGAAGAGGTTTCGAAGGAGTTGTGGCTGTTTTACTGGAGAGGAGTTACGGAAGGGATTCTTAGTAGGCTTTGAAGTATTAAATATATGTTTAAATGGCACTGATTATCTCTTTTTGAGCGGACCTAAGAAAGCTAGTGGAAAAACATTTAAGTTAGATTCAAAAGAACACCTTCTTAAAAGGAAAGATGACTGAACAAGGGAATGAGTCTCTTAAGAAAATTGAAGAATGCTTTTTTTTTCTTGTTCATGGATAGGCTAGATGACCACATGGCTTAGATAGTAGAGACTTCTCCCAGAATCTGTATTCCCTGGTCTCAGATCTTCCTCTGACCCCACAAGAAAATGTTAGCAACATTCTGTCTTGGATGAGAGGGGTTGGGATACCTTCCTTACCAATCTTAATATTCGCCTCCCTCCTAAGTTTCTCCTTTAGCCATTTGCCTTGTGTTTCCAGGGACACTGGCTCCCCTGATATAGTGGAGTAGCCTGTTGACTATTGCCAGGGAACTTGGGTCAGTTCTGACCCAAGCAGAAACCGAATAATGCAGTATAACCACATCTGTGCTTTGGAGGGGACAGAGTCCCCCACTGACTAGCCTGACACATGTAGGTAGAAAGATGTAACAAGAAGACTTGCTGGATTTTGAAGACCATAGTTTGCAGCCTGGTTCTGCCATTTACCAGTTGAGTGGCCATGAATGAGTGACTCGGTCACTGAATTTCACATTCTTTCTTTATAAAATGAGAATGAACATAACAATACCTACTTCACTGGGATTTTATGAGATTCAAATGACATGAGAAAGTTCTCTGTATATTATGGATTCTCATGCAGCACTCAGCCTTGGTCACTGGCCAGGGTTGGCTTTTTGCTGACACACATGTGGCTTCTGGTGTCCCTATTATTCTTTGCTACCTGCTCTTTTGTGCTGAGACCTTCGTGTAGCTGCTGGACTATCCAGGTTTCTGACTTCCCCCTCCCAAGCAATATTTGGGGCTTCTCAAGTCTCTGTATGCAGTCTTCCTTTTCCTCATTCTTTCAGAATCCTAATCTCAAAGAGATGACAATAGTGGGTGATAATGGGTTGATCAGATAAACTAACTTCTCCATTCACTCAGATTTTAAATGTGCAACCTTTGTGAGCTAACATGCTGTTCTACTCCAAGCTAAATACCTGTGTTTTTAAGAAGATCTGTAAAGACTGAAGGTCATGCTGGTGATAACTGGAACCTCAGCCTTCTGACAAGCCTGTGGGGAAGTATTTCTCGTAGAGGGACCCCATTAATCCCCAAGTTACACTATGAATGGCATTACCTAAGAAGCCAGGGACAGGGTCTCCCTCCCTAACAGGCGCACTTACACAATCACATAGCCTCTCTGAGAACAGTCAATTTGGAGGTCAGTCTGGGGGCAAGTCAGAGAGCTAAAATCAGAAAACTTGTCAGTAAAATAATGCTATCTCTTAAAATAGCTCAAGCATGTTTCCGTGCAAGGTGATTTCTGTGGATATTTGCATATATATTGTATTAATATTATATATATAAATATAAAATCTATGTCTATGCATAAGGTGTATCTTTAGCTACAGCATGTATAAAAACACATATTTAAGCACATGCCCAAATATAAGTCATGAAACAAAAATGATTGAACTCACATAAGTTATAATATTTATGTCCTAAGGATGGCTAAACTTAGCTACAACATCTAATTTGCAGTGACGTCTTTCTTTAACAAGTTTTATAAGAGGGATGATTTAAGTCAAGGAAGAACAGTGACTCATTCACATGGTGGGCCAGTGGCTGAGCTAAGTTTAGAATAGAAGGAATGCTAGGATCTTCTGGGGCTTAGAGTTTTACTGTGAAGTCATTCTGCTCTTCCACACTTTCTTTTATCATTCATTTAGGTAAAACTAGGAGCCTGTAATGCAATAGCAAAATTCTCATTTTCCGTATTTAATTAGTTCACTTAATATAGCTCTCTGTTTTAGGTTCTATTTTGGGACATCATTTTAAATAGTTTCGGTTTGGTTTGGTTGTTTTGCAGTTCGTGGAAGGTACTACCAAGTTGATTTCTACCTTTAAATTGTGACAAAGGTGAAGACCTCCAACAATTAGATGTGGCAATGGGGAGACAATTGGGAAGTATAAGAATTTTTTTTTTTTAATTTATGATAGTCACACAGAGAGAGAGAGAGAGAGAGGCAGAGACACAGGCAGAGGGAGAAGCAGGCTCCATGCACCGGGAGCCCGACGTGGGAAACCATCCCGGCTGTCCAGGATCGCGCCCTGGGCCAAAGGCAGGCGCCAAACCGCTGCGCCACCCAGAAATTTTTTTGCCCGCCAAAGGGAGGAGTCAATGATTTGAATAATACATTATCCACAGTCATTCAAAAACCTTTCATTGACTAGATGAGCTGGGTTCAAGGGCCAGAAGGGAGAGAAATTAACCTCAAGGAGCTGACATTATTCTGGGAGGGGGATGGAAATGCAAATAATCGTCATGCAGAGACAGAGAAATATAATAGGAGAGGTGTAGAATAAAACATTACTGTGGGAACAGGGAGGACGATCGAAGCTGGAAGGGCAGGGGTGGCTATTCTGGGTGATCACTGACAGGGGCCAAGGCTTGGGAATTGGTGTGTGTAGAGCAGTGTGTAGAGTGTGGTCTATGTGCAGCAAGGCCTAAGTGAGTCTCCTTTGGATTTTAGTAGTTGGAGCCATTTAAATGTTGAAAGGTTGCCTCCAACTGAAGTTGCTCTGTGGGAGGCTGAATGGTGTTGCAGAGGGAGGGAATGTGGAGTTCATGACCTTTTAAGATTCTTAAATTTCTCTTTAAATGATTCTTAAGATTCTCCAAAAAGGATTCAAATGCTCTTTCTCCTGGCAAGGTGAAGGATAGGTCAAGACTTGTGACCTATATGCCTTATGCATATTTCAAAATATGCCTTATAGTAGGCATTGGTGGTATAGTGATGAGCATAGCTGCCTTTCAGAATATGCCTTTTACTGAAGGAGAGCAGAATATGCCACCCTAAAATAGGCCACTTTGGCATATTGATTATTTTGAAGTCAAGTTACTTAAGAAACAGCTAGTACAAGAAAGGTACTCTGATCTCCTTTGTCCCCCTGAAAGAAGGAAATCAATCTTCCATGTGAAAGATACCACCCTGTAGCAGGAGGGTAGAAGGCGTCCTTAACACCAGAGATGGGGAAGTCAGGGCTGAGAAGGCTGTGTAAATAAATCTTGTTACTTCTTCACTAATCTGCTACCCTAAGCCAAAATTCCTTTGTCTTGTCAGTTCTTCACAAATTTTGCTTCTTTGTCTAAAATGTATAAAAGCTGCTTGCTTTGGTCACTTCTTTGAATGCCATTATTTTTATGGGTAAATTAAATTTGTTTATATCTTGTTATTCTGTCCTATGTCAATTTAATTTTAATTTTTTTTCTCACTCAATTTAATTTTTAGACCAGTCAAAGAACTGAGAAGGGGAGACAGGAAAAGTTTTCTTACCCTCTAATATACCATGGTGTAGGGCAGTGGTTTTCAAACTTGACTGCACTTTTACAATCTTAATGCCTGGGCTATGATCTAGACCAATTAATCAGAATATTGGGGTAGGGGAAAACCCAGACATTAGCATTTTTAAGGTTCTCCAAGTGATGCCAATGTACAGCCAACATTGGTCATCAGTGGTGCAAGGTAAAGTGTGGTCCCTGGACCATCAGCCTCAGCATTACCTGGAACTTGTTAGAAATGCCAGTGCCCTGTTCCCACCTGAGATGTACTGAATCAGAACTCTGGAGATAGGGCCCACCTATTTGTGGTTTAACAAACTCTCCAGCTAAGCATGCTAAAATTCATTAATCATTAGTCTGAAGAGAGTGCCTTTTCCAGGAATTTCACTTCCTTAAGTGACTCAGCAACTCCATGCTTCACAGATTTTCTACCTGTGACTGACTGTTGCTACCATTACCTTACCTGGCCACAAAAAGCTCATTTTCCTGGCTTCTTGCTCTGAATAGGAGTCAACAGTTCCTTACTTGTTCCACCTGATCAGATCGGAATTTTCAGAAGAATCTTTACTGAGGAAAAGCAAAAGGGAACAAATAATATTCAGAAGCATAAAAGTCATTGATTAGTGTATGGATAACTAAAAGTTCAACGAAGTCTATTCACTTATTTAACATCTGCACTGAATATCAGAGACAAAGATAAATTAGAAATGTCTCTAAGGTGAAGAGGCTCAGGGTTCTAGGGAAAGACAAATATGCAAATAAACACGTGTAATGAAGTATGAGAGATGCCATCATAGAAATCTGGTCTTCTTCATGGGACTCATCAACAGAAGAGGGGCCAGGTTTTGTGGAACCCAAAGAATACAAAATTATGAAAAAAAAATTGGGTGCAGGCCTTGAAATTCAGTCTGAAACTGCAGCTTCATTAGCCTGCTGGTAAACATTGCTTTCCTTATCACAGATTAGGTGATAGCCTCTTCCAGCCAGGACCTGTGTTAATTTTTCTCAGTGACATATCCTTTGGATAGCCAGTGCCTGGCACTTAGTAGGGGACTCAGTAACTTTGTGTTGAAAGAAAGAAAGAATGAATCTATGAAACAAACTAGTTCTGTCTTTACCCAGCCTAAGAAACCCCCACTGCAATGACTTTGGTTTGACCTTAGTCCTGAGGAAGGCCTGGAGATATCTCTGTTGCCATAACTTACCCTTCCCTCTCAGGGTTCCTGTGAAACCTGGATTATCTATATGGATATTATTACCTGGTTCTCTTGTTTCCTCCTGAAGCCTGGACATGTGGGTGAGAAAGGTTCATGCCATCCTAGCTTCAAGAATAGTAGGTTTGGGGGATCCCTGGGTGGCGCAGTGGTTTGGCGCCTGCCTTTGGCTCAGGGCGCAATCCTGGAGACCAGGGATCGAATCCCACATATGGCTCCGGGTGCATGGAGCCTGCTTCTCCCTCTGCCTATGTCTCTGCCTCTCTCTCTCTCTGTGACTATCATAAATAAATAAAAAAAATTAAAAAAAAAAGAATAGTAGGTTTGTTTGTTGGAATGTTATTGATACATCTATGTAAGCTTCTTTGCTCTGGCCTCTAAACTATTCTACTTGTTCTTGGTCTGTGTCTCAGGGTCATGCTTAATTTAGCTGTGCTTAGTCATTAACCAGATGGTCATAGCTGGTTACACCAATTAGTTAACCTTGGCTTTCTCATTAGTCTTTGGCTGTAATGATTCAAAATGGTGAACTCCATCTTTTCTCAGAATAGAGGATTTATTTCCATATCTTCCATCCATAGTCAGACTGTCACCCCTATCTGCTTCTCCCTTCTGTGATTGCCTACCTACTTTCAGCATTTGGTTTAGTTTGTATGTCAACTTGGACTTCATTTACGTAAACTTCAGGCAAGGCCTGACATGACCCAAGCAGAACTTTTACTCAGAACCTTTGCTGCTGTGATTCTCCATGGTATTCTTCATAAACGCCACTTGGCACAATTTCCCATTGCCTTCACTACACCTCCAGTAATACAGCTCTTGCAAGTTTGTGATTCTGTGTCTACAGGGATCTTCATATTTACTGCTTTGTCTTGTTGCCTTTGGGATTTCTAGATGGCTTTGCTTAAACTGCTTAACATTTGTCTAGTTTGTCCCATCATAAATTTTTCTCATTAGACATTAATCTGTTTCTACTTTTAAAAGCTATTATGTTCTAGGGTGCTGGTAAGAGTCTCCTTCTTTATTTGGGCGATGATTACACTGTGGGTTTAGTTTGTGAAAATTTATTGAATTGTATGCTTCTCTATAAATACATTCAGTTTAGGGGATCCCTGGGTGGCGCAGCGGTTTAGTGCCTGCCTTTGGGCCAGGGCGCGATCCTGGAGACCTGGGATCGAATCCCACGTCGGGCTTCCAGTGCATGGAGCCTGCTTCTCCCTCTGCCTGTGTCTCTGCCTCTCTCTCTCTCTCTCTCTGTGACTATCATAAATAAATAAATAAATAAATAAATAAATAAATAAATAAATAATTTTAAAAAATTATAAAAAAATACATTCAGTTTAATTAAAGGTAGACAACCTTTGAAGTGTTACCAAAAGTACATATTTATACACAAAATTATTTATTTCAGTTTTATATGCATAAAGCTATTGGATTACAAACTTTAAAGATCCCTGCTAAGTTGCTTTCAAAGGAGTGTGTGAATTCATATCCCCACCTTCAGCAATAAGTCTCACTACTGAAAAAATACTTTGATAATATATAAGCAAAACTGTTGCATTATTCTAATTTAAAGTTCTTTAAGTGTCCATACATTTGAACTTGGTCTAATTTAGAAACTTCAACTTATAAAAATAGCCTTCCTCTTCATATGTTTACACATACATACACATATATTCATATATACACACAAAGCACATTAGGATATGCATATCCATATATACATGTATGTAAAAATATCATATATATATATATATATATATATATATACACACACACACATACAACCATTGTGGAAAAACTGGAAATATAGAACATTAGAAAGAAAAAATAAGTCCAGATGATCTCTAAACTCTGAATGCTATGACCATAATAACAGAAATTTCATATCTAAGGCCATGTAGTGAAAGTCATGACAAAGGAGGCTGGCCTCAAAAATCATTTCTAATTAGAGCTGAATTACTTTTTTTCTTAAATGAAAGCCTAGGTACATTTTAATCTAATGAAAAGCCACCCTGAAATAGTAGACACCATTGTTGTATGTCTGCAAGTTCTATCTTTAAACAAGTAAGCTCTTGGGTTAAAGAGATTCTCTTAGATAGGATTCCATTAAACATTCAAATGGTAAAGATTTTACCCCTATTTAGTTGTATTTTACTTAAAAGTTTAAGTAATTGTAATTTGGGACACCTAAGAAAGGCTTGCTTGTTCTGGCACATTCTGGATTTTGTTCAGGAAACATTTCATTTGGGAACAAGCAACAATGGAAAATCTGATGACTCTAACTCAGGAATGATTGCTGCCCAGAAGGTGCATCTTGTTCCAAAATGCATCACTGTGTTTACACTTCTTGACTCTAATAGTTTTCCATCTTTCATACTGAAGGACAAAATACCTATTGCTACTCCCTCCAATTTTCAGAGAATACTAAAAGTTGTGTGTCAAGCCATGCTAAGACTAAAACATTTCTTATCCTAGTGTTTTTTTTTTAAAGATTTTATTTATTTGTTTATAGAGACAGAGAGAGAGAGAGAGGCAGAGACACAGGCAGAGGGAGAAGCAGGCTTCGTGCAGGGAGCCTGACGTGGGACTCGATCCTGGGTCTCCAGGATCACGCCCTGGGCTGCAGGCGGCGCTAAACTGCTGAGCCACCGGGGGCTGCCCATCCTAGTGTTTTATTACTAAACCATGCTTTTAAAGCAAGACTTAAGCCAATTAACCCGAGCCGGTCTTAAGTGGATTCCTCAGAAGTAGATCTTAAGATTTTTGTGAAAGCGATTTACTTAGTAGAAAGTGTCCCCTGATAGGGGATTGGGAAGTGTGACTTGAAAGGGGAAGAGGGTAGTAGTATGAAGCAAAGTTCTACAAAGGAGAGCACTCATTCAAGTTTTATCTCCATAGGGCTGTAGAGAAGTACCTGTCAGTCATGCATGGGTTACAGCTGTCCCCAGGGGGCATAAATTCGGGTTCAGACAGCTGGTGGGCAGACCACTAGAAAGAGTGCAATAGGATCCAGGGAACATGAAAATGGTGAAGGGATTCGAGGACATGCAAGTGGGTCATGGACAGCATTTGCTGCGTCAGCTTATAGAGAGCACAGGAAAGAAAGGAACAGGGTCAGCATGGACAGAGGAAGTAGACATTTTCATCCCGTTGAAATGTCAGTTGAGCTGATACTCCATGGCTTTAGTTCCATAGACTCTAGAAGCCACCATTTCCGTTTGCCAACACAGGCAACATCTGGGAGGACTTCCAGTTGCGGGTGGGAGGGAAATAATGACAATAATAATATAACTGAGAAAACTCATATTTATGTTATGTGCCAGGTACAGCTACATGCTTTACACATATTTCTGCATTTGGTGAGGCCCACAGAATTTTAAGTTGCTTCTCCCAGGTCATACAATTAGGTTATATCAGAACTGGGCCTCAAACGGTAGACCGAGAGCAAGTTTATAGCTGTTCCCTATAGCACATCATCTCAGGCTTGTGGATCAAGGGTCTGCATTTGCTTTGAAGGAGAGGGCTCTGGAGGGCAGAATTTTTCATAAGGGTGAGGTCATAAGTCGTCCTTAGGACATCATTTCCTTAACAACACTTATCACAATTTATAATCATATATATATATTATATAATCACATATATGTAATCCTATATATATTTCTTATAATCATATATATTGTCTATGGTCTGAGTGCCTTAGTGTGCAAGCTCCCTGGTAGTAAGGACCAAGCTTTTGGTTCACTGATGATTAGTGTGTTGCCAGTCAGTGAGGGGGCTGCTCAGCATTTCCCCTACTTCCTGCATTGCAGCAGACCAAAGGACTGGCTCCTTTTTTTTTACTTACGTGAATTTGGAGTTAGACTCTGTGAATCTGGACAAGTTTTTTTATCTTCTTTGAGCATTGTTGTTTTTAGTGAAAAGTGGGGATAATTGCACCTATTTCAAGAACATGTTAAGGTGGCTAGACCTAATAATTGACATATAATAGGATTCAAAAATACTGAATGGGATCAGGAGCAAAGTACAACTGCTGTGAAGGTGGCTGGGAGAGGTGCTTTGTTATTTTCTCTTTGAGTTATAACCAGGGATTCAGACTCTACAGAGGGTTCTTGGCTTTGTTTCCAACAAGCCTGGCCTGTGGCCATTCCTAACATAGGCTGTGCACGTGTCTGAGTCTGTGGAGAACTGCAGGCCGGGGTGTCCTAGCTGCAGTTGAGAGTTGACGGAGGGCTTTCTGTGAGTCTCACCTGCTCCTTCCATCAGGCAGAAGAATTGGATCAAATGGGTTGTTCCTTAGCCACATAGCTTAGATCCTAGAGAGAATCAGGTTCCTGAAGGCGCTTCTATAAACCACTACTTAATATGTGAAGGAGAATGGAATATGCTGCTCCCAAATATGTCACTTTGGCATATTGATTATTTTGAATTAAGCTTACTTAAGAAACAGCTGGTGCTATACAATTTTTGAATTATAGAATTATGGAATTCGCTATGTTGTACACCTGGGACTAATATGACATTGTACGTCAGCTATATTGCAGTTAAAAAAAAAGGGTGTGTGTGTGAAGAAACAGTTGATGCAAGAAGGACCCTTCTTTGTTTCCCTAAAAGCAGGAGATAAATCTCCCATGTGAAATATACCCTCCCTGTAGCAGGAAGGTAGAAGGTCCTTAACACCAGAGATAGGAATTCAGGGCTGAGAAGGCTGCATCAACAAACCTTGTTACTTCTTCACTAACCTGCTACCTCAAGCCCCAACTCCTTTGTCTTGTCAGTTCTTCATAAATTTACTGCTCCCTTGTTTAAAAGGTATAAAATCTGCCTGCTTTGGTCACTTCTTTGAGTCTCATATTTTTACGGGCTCCCATTAGTATGAAATTAGATTTGTTTTTCTCCTATTTCTCTGTCTTATGTCTTTAGTCATTAGACCAGCCAAAGAACCTGAAAGAGGAGAAGGGAAAAGTTTTCTGTCTCTGCATACACTTAGGCCAGTAACACTGGAAGCATCGTGCTATCAACAAGAAAGTATTTCTCAAGGAGCTTGAGACATATTTGTTTCCCTATGCTTCCTGTCCATTCAGAGCAGATTCCTGTTGTCATGGTAACAGAAACAAGAGCAAGTAAGAGTTTTTGAGTGCCCTAGACGCTTTTGTATGGAAGGGTGAGGTTGAACTGAAATGTGGATTTAAAATGAAATATCATTTTCATCTCTCTCTCTCTAAAGAGGGCAGATGTCATGGTTGTGCCTCAATCTATTCCCCAAAAGTAAGCATATTCAGTCAGTGCATTTGAAGAAAGAAAAGAGAGAAAGGGAGATGGAAAGAAGAGATGCTCTTCTCTTGTTCCCTAAAACTATTTAATCCTGTGAAATGCCTCTGGGAACATTTTGCCTTTCTGTTTGGGCTCATGGACTGTATCCCAAACACATTTCAGTTTTGAGGAAATTTATAGCTCACCCCTATCCCCATCTCTATATTTCAAAAACACATAGGTTACAGTCTGTTTTTCTTTAACAATCGATTTCATTTAACTAAACAAGAGTGAATTTGGTGTGGAGTTTAATGAAGAAGAGTAAATTTTACTTAACTATTCAGCCTGATTCACACTGTGCTCCCTACCCTCTCGACTCTCCCTCAGTTTGGATTCCCCTTTCCTCAGCAGCAGCACTGAGGCTCATGTCTGCACACCCTCTCCTGTCCCTTCTTTTCGAGGTGCAGCAGAGATGGCGGGCACTCAGCATGCTTGGGGCACAAGGGTGTGTGGTACGCACCCCAAGCTCCGACTTACCTCACTCCCTGTGGAATCTCCATGACTCAGTTCCACTTCTCTCATCTCATCCCAGGGCATAGCCTGCCTGATTCCATGAATGTGTATTGAAGGGCGTCAACCACCCTATGGAATCTCTGTGTTCAATGCAATAAGCAATTATAACTAGAAATCTGAGTTGGAGGCCTGAGGCCTGGGTGGAAGTGGGCAAAGGTGATAGGGAGAGGGCTGAGGAAGAGAGGATGCCTAGATGGGGAAGGGGATTGTGATGCTGATGCCGGAGGCAGTGGAATAAGGAGCAGAGAACCGGGGAGCTCAGGATGTTGTCCTTTCTGGCTGTGAAAGCTCAATCAAGTTACTGAACTTGATTTTCATCATTTGTAAAATAGAATAATATTAGCACCTACCTTAGAGTTTTGAGGATTGAATAAAATAATGTATGCAAATAGCTTTGTGCTATACTTTGGGGATAGGCTCAATGCTTGATAAACTTTATTATTATTTGTAAATCTTATTACCATTAGAGATGAACTTTGTTGATCTTCATAGGCTGTCTCAAGAGAGTTCATTCATTTGAACCAAGCACCTCTGTTGGTAAATTTGAGAACAAGAAATCTCACATGTTTAAATGGGCAGGATCTCATTTGTAATACTTCATTAAGCATATTCAGTACATTTGGATACCTGAATGTAAGAAAAGAATTTGAAGAAAGCACTCGACATTTGTAAAGCTGAGGGTAGAGAGGTCTATTAACCATATATCTAAATTGTGAAAAGTTATACACCAAGCTACCAAACCGTATCTACTTTTACTTTCTTTTTTTTGACACATACACTTTTTTTTCTTTATTAAGTGATTCATGAATCAGGGAGCATTCTATCTAGCAAATAAAGAAATGCTCCCGACACATACTTTAATGGTGACCTGGAAGACTGTTGTTGTTTTAAAGATTTTATTTATTTATTTATGAGACACAGAGAGAGAGAGGCAGAGACAAGGCAGAAGGAGAAGCAGGTTCCATGCAGGGAGCCCGATGTGGGATTCGATTTCGGATCCTGGGATCATACCCTGAGCTGAAGACAGACGCTCAACCACTAAGCCACCCAGGCGTTCCTGTTTTTGTTTTTTAAATAGGGTTTAAAAATTGCATTTATTGCAATTAGTATGGGTGTAATAAAAATTGTAGTTTAGGCATTTATCCATTGTGCTTCAAGCTTTACGTGCATTATCTCAATTAGTCTTTTTTTTTCTAAAAAACTTTATTTATTTATGTAAGTAATTTCTACACCCAACGTGGGGTCAAGCTCATGACCTGAGATCAAGACTCACATGCTCTCTGGACTGAGCCACGTAGGCACTCCTCTTGTTTAGTTTTTATAACAATTTGATGAAGACTGTCCTATTATTATTCTCCACTCTACAGCCATAAAAATTGAGGCAAAATAAATATAAAACACATAGAAAAAAGATCACCAAGAGTTCTACACTCAAAAGTTAACCAACATCACCATGCATGTTTTACCTGCTAACTTTGGAAAGGCACTTTTGAATTTAGAATTGTTGGTCTCCTTCGGGGTTTGTGACACAGAGAAAGCAAGTCCTGGTCCTTAGCCTGAGGCCAACCCCCTCTCTCCTCGTCCTTGCCTCTACCCTGCATGCACTTGTGTGGGCACCCCTCTCTACTGGGTGCACCACTGAGGCAGAGGGGGAGCACTCTAGTGTGGTCCAGCTTTTAGAAGAGATACTCTGGGAAGTGGTGTTGAACAGGTTCTGGAAGTCACTTGTATTGTTTGACCTGGGAACTCTGGGGTCCCAGACACTCTGAGTGTGGTCTAGGAGAGGTGGTGTAGGCTCTGGGTGTACATGGACCTTTGGCTCTGCAGATGCCCTCATTGGCAGGGGGTGGAGAGGTGCAGCTGGACAAGTGCCAGAGAAGGGATCCATGACAAGTCCCTTCTTGCTTGGCTCTAAGGGAGATACTTGCTTACTGCTTCTGAGAAATCTGGTAGCTTTAAGCATTTAAACATTTCTGCACACCACTCTTCCCTGCAACTTCTCTTGGCATAGAAGATAGTAGAGTGGGCAGTGGGGAGAACATGGAGACACTAGCTATGGAGGGCCAAGTGCCAAGAGCCAAGCCCCTGCACAGTGGGGTCCAGGGGAACCCGCAACCTGCACCCCTGCTCTTCGGGGGCTACTTTCTGGGGCTGCAGCACAGGTACCTCTACCAGCTGATGACGTCAACCCCAACAACTCAGCTCAGGAAGGAAAAACCGCCTCCGGGAGCCAGTCCCCTGGTCGTTGCCCCTGGAGTGGTGACGGCTCTTTGAGAGAAGGTTAGGGTTAAAAGGACAAAGCACATTCTAGGGGACGTAATAACTAAAATTAGAAAGTAATTTATCTTGTTAGGAAAAGAATAGTGCCTGCTTATGTCAAAAAAAAAAAAAAAGATTTCTACACAGCTTAGGGCTGATTAAAGCATATTAATAGTCTGTATTTAACAAATAAGTCTAGCAATGCATTACTATAATTATATTCTGGTAGCAAAATTACCTTTGCAGTATCACTATTTCAGTGCTTGCTTATAGTTTAATAAAACACATTTAGAATCAATACCATATGGTCCTAAAAAAAAAATACCATATGGTCCTGAATTAATTAAAAACACCATTTGTATTTTTCTGAGTAAAATATGAGTCGCTGATTTCTACAATTCATTCACTCATGCAATAAATATTTATTGAGGGCCTACTCAATAGATACTTGCCAGGTAGTGTATTAGGCACTCTAGATACTATTAATAGTTAAATAATGACTGAATTTGCATCTTCTAAACATTTGACCCAAAGAAGTAAACTGGAGACTCAGGCTTGGAAGAGGGAAAAAGCTAGTTTTCCAGAGAGGATGGAGCATCTGGTAAGAAAATATTTCTCCATTCATAGTATGCTCTTATTTTCCAACACAACTAGTTGATTTCCACCTGCTTACAAAAATGTGAATTTTGGAATTTAGAAACATTTCTCTTAAAAATGACTCTTTGCTGTAATTTCCAAATCTTGCTTATCACTTATGTCCTTCTGGAAGTCATATTTTAGACGTATTTTTTTAAAAATTTTATTTATTTATTCATGAGAGACACGGAGAGAGAGGCAGAGACACAGGCAGAGGGAGAAGCAGGCTCCCTGCAGGGAGCTCGATGTGGGACTCGATCCAGGGACTCCAGGATCACGCCCCAGGCCAAAGGCGGCGCCCAACCACTGAACCATGGGGCTGCCCATGTTCTAAACGTATTGACCTGGGTTGACTCTCCTGTTTGTTTCATGACTATACTGTGTGATACTGGGGTCCAAGGGAGGATATTTAATGGCCCAGTCAAAGGCAAAGGCTTGCTGAACACCAGCATCTCCCTCCAGGCAAGAACTGAGATAGAGCTGTAATTCCAAGAGTGAATGTCAATGCTTGACACTTGGTAAATGCTTAATAAAAATTGATGGGGTATTGTAATCCCACACTATGCTGAAGATTTCATCAAGGTTTAGATCTCACATTCTGATGACCATAAATCTAGTTCCTGCTTCATTTTTCTTTGTGCTTAAATATGTATGTATAAAACAATGGAAGTGGAAAGCAAGAAATAGTTTTTTTTTTTAATTATTTGAGAGAGAATGAGATTGAGCAAGCACACAAGCAGGGAGAACGGGCAGAGGAGAAGGAGAAGCAGACTCCCTATGGGGCAGGGAGCGCAATGCGGGGCTCGATCTCAGAACCCCGAGACCAGGGCCTGAGCCAAAGGCAGGTGCTTAATCTGCTGAGCCACCCAGGCACCCCACAAGAAGTGGTCTTAAAAGGAATGGGTATGTGGAGCTGGGAAGACTGAATAACAGACTCATTTAGAGATCACAGCCATATATTCTAGTTAGTTAGAATTCTTTCACCATTTCTTTAAACATCAGCTTCCTGACAGCATTTTGGCATGTCATTTGAAATGTTATCTGCATAAATATATGCCTATAAATTATTGGAACCCAGTCAATGTAGAAATAGGGAAAAATGCATAGTGATCAAATCACTTAGGGATCAAGGAGAGTGACTCACAGCCATCATCCTTAAATCATCTTCTAAGTGCTGTAAGGAGTCAAACAGTGAAGCTCCAGGCATCATGGGAAATAGCTACCTTCTTTTCCCCCCACAGTACTGGAATTCTTTAATTTCCTTGGGTACACAGGCTGGAATCATATTTCATCTAGTAGGAATTTATGTGGATAAATAAGCTTTACTTTAAAAAGATGACTACCTTGGAAAACTGATCTTAGAATGAACACTGCTGGTCCTATTGCTTGCTTTCTATCACCTCACCGAAGTCAGCCAACCTCAGTTTGGTGGGAGGAAGAGAGGAATGTTGGTCTTCTTGGTGAAAGGGGAACAGGCTGGGAAGGTCCTGACTGCAGGCTTCTGGAAGGAATTTTCTTTTTGTTTCAAACTGAGTTATCTAAAAAGGTTTAAGTCCACTTAATACTCCCTGCCCCCATACAGGAAGCATATGAATTAAATAGAAGAATGATGTATATCGTCTAAAGCAATCAGACAACTGAGAATGTGTGTGTAACTTTTTCTGACAGTAGGTTGTTACAGTTTTATCTATCTATCTATCTATCTATTATCTATCTATCTATCTATCATCTATCTATCTATCTATCTATCTATCTATCTATCTATCTATCTATCTATCTTCTAGCTTTATTGAGATAATTGACGTATAACATGACTTGATACCTGTATATAGGGTACTCCCCCTGTCAGCTGCAGTTTCGATTTTGCTTTCCATGGTTTCACTTATCCACAGTCCTTCTGATGAATCATATGAAGGTGAATTAGTTAGGTAGCCTAACTCCGCATCACAGTGCCTAGGTCATTCGCCTGACTTTGCTTCATCGTATAGGGTGTATGTGGTACAATAAGACATTTTTGTATATTGTTGTAACTGTTCCGTTTCATTATTGGTTACAGTTGTTAATCTCTTACTGTGCTTAATTGACAAATCAAACTTTATTATAGGTATGTGTGTGTGGGAAGAAACATAGTATATATGGGTTTCAGTACTATCAGTGGTTTCAGGCATCCCCTGGGAGATCTTGGATCATATCCCGGTGGATACTGGGGACCCCTGTATTGTGAAATGATTACCACGATAGAGCCAGTTGACATTTTCATCACTTCAACTAGTCATTATTTGTGTGTGTGTGTGTGTGCGTGTGTGTGTGTGTGTCTGTGGTGAGAACATTTAAGATCTCATTAAGGAATTTTCAAATATATAATACAGTATTTTAACTATAGTTACCATGCTGTACACTAGATTCCCAGAACTATAAGAACTTACTGTTTTATAACTGGAAGTTTGTACCCTCTGACCACCATCTCCCCGTTTTCC
Source organism: Nyctereutes procyonoides (assembly GCF_905146905.1). Classification (NCBI taxonomy): domain Eukaryota; kingdom Metazoa; phylum Chordata; class Mammalia; order Carnivora; family Canidae; genus Nyctereutes; species Nyctereutes procyonoides. Next base: position 40,716,509 of record NW_026575044.1, read on the forward strand.
CTTGTCTCCAGCCCTCGACAACCACTATTCTACTGTTTCCAAGATTTGGCTTTTTTAGATACCACATATAAATGAGATTATGCAGTATTTGTCTTTCTCTGTGTGGCTTATTTAATGGTTTAGCGTAATACCCTCAAGGTCCATCCCTGTTGATGCAAATGGTAGGATTTCTTTTGGCTAAATAACATTCCATTGTATGTATATACCACATCTTCTTTATTCATCTGCCAGTGGATACTTAGGTTGTTTTCATGTCTTGGCTATTGTGAATAATTCTTCAATACACATGGGAATGCAGAGATATTTTCAATATCCTGTTTTCATTTGCTTTGTATATGTACGCAGAAGTGGCAGTGCTGGAGCAAATAGTTGTTTTATTTTTAATTTTTGAGGATCCTCCATATTGTTTTTCATAATGGCCATACTGCTTTACATTTCCACCATCAGTGCCCAAGGGTTTCTTTTTCTCTATATCCTCACTAACAATTGTTATCTTTTTTCTTTTATAATTGCTTTCCTAACAGGTGTGAGGTGATATCTCATTGTGGTTTTGATTTGCATTTGATTAGTGATGCTGAGCATTTTTCATGTGTCTGTTGGCCATCTGTATGTTTTCTATAGAAAAATGTCTATTCAGTTCCTCTGCCCATTTTATTTTATTTATTTATTTATTTTATATATATTTTTAATTTAATTTATTTATGATAGTCACAGAGAGAGAGACAGAGACACAGGCAGAGGGAGAAGCAGGCTCCATGCACCGGGAGCCCGACGTGGGATTTGATCCCGGGTGTCCAGGATCGCGCCCTGGGCCAAAGGCAGGCGCCAAACCGGGGGATCCCCCTCTGCCCATTTTAAATCAGGTTTTTTTTTCCCCCCTTGTTGGATTGTATGAGTTCCTTATATATTTTGGAAATTAACTTCTTATCAGGAAGATGGTTTGCAAATATTTTCTCCCATTCTTGAGGTTACGTATTCATTTTGTTGATTTTTTTTTCTTTGCTATTTAAATGGGTTTCCTGAAGTGAATAAGGTCAGGGCTTATGAGTCTTACATGTGTGTTTAAAGCAGTGGCTAATGTAGTCTTGTACAGTTGAAGAGGATCTTTCAGACACTGAGAGCTTTCTTAAATCTTCAAGAGGGAGCAGTTCGTAAGGAAATATTTTATTTTCAAGCACACATTGTGTGATGAGCCAAGATGGCCAAGTGCCTCTATTTACCTCCTTCTAAATCAGTAATTTCCAGGAACTGCTCCAAATATTTAACCTTGAACTTGGTGTTGAATTTTGGGAAAGTATTTTCTAGCTTTCCCAAACTCTTTTTGCATGTAAGACCTCAGGTCTAAATATATATATATATATTTACAAACCCCAAATTGCAGTGATTTTCAGCAAGATATAATGGAAAGAGCACTACAGACCTAGGCAGACAAACCTGGGCTCCATTGCTGACTGCTGCATGAGCTTATGCAAGTGTCTCATACTTTCTGACCCTCAGCTTCCTCATCTGTAAATGTGGATGGTTATTGATCTCTTATAGCCTTGTAATAAGAATAGCGATGCGATATGTATAATCAACTGCACATTTGTATTCCATGCTAAATTCATATGTTGAAATTGTAACCATTGTGTTGGTATTAGGAAGTGTGGCCTTTGGGAGATAGTTAGGGCATTCACAAGGGTGAAGCCCTCTTGAGTGGATTACTGTCCTTATTATAAAAGAGGCCCCGGGGAGCTTTCATGTCCTCTTCTGCCTTGTAAGTTCACAACAAGAAGTTGGCAGTCTGTGACCTGGTGAAAGAAGAAGGCTTACAAGAACCCAATCATACTAGGACCCTGATCTTGGGCTTCTACAACAAAGAGAGTAGCATATAGTAAGTGCTCAACACGTGTTCACTTACTTCTCTCCCTTTTCCCAGGCTGATGCAGCACCAAGTAAAGGGGATAGTTTTCCATTACTTTATGAATTTGAGAATTGCACTATGGGTTGGACCACTAACATTTTTTAAAAAAACAACCTTTTTTTAAAAAAAAATTTAAAGATTTTATTTATTTGTTCTTGAGAGACACACAGAGAGAGGCAGAGACATAGGCAGAGGGAGAAGCAGGCTCCTCAAAGGAATCCCGATGTGGGACTCGATCCCAGATCTCTGGGATCACTCCCTGAGCCAAAGGCAGATGCTTCACCGCTGAGCCACCCAGGCATCGCTAAAAACAACTTTTTAATGGAGCATAGCATACATACAGAAAAGTGTACAAATCATAAGTGCACAGTTCAGTGAATTGTCACCAAGTATTCACACTTATTTAGCCAGTATCAAGGTGGAGGAATTACCAGCACCCCAGAGGACTTTCCCTTACTATTTTCTTGCAAAGGTAGTTCTCTCTGCCTTCTAACGAGATATTTTATCTGTTTTTAAAAATATAAGTAGAATTATACAAAATGTGCTCATCTGTGTCATTTTCTTCAAGCAACATTGTATTTATTTGTGTTTAATCTATTATGTTACATGTAGATGGTTTGCTCTGAATCGCTGAATTTTCTTTTTTTTTTAATTTTTATTTATTTATGATAGTCACAGAGAGAGAGAGAGAGAGAGGCAGAGACACAGGCAGAGGGAGAAGCAGGCTCCATGCACCGGGAGCCCGATGTGGGATTCGATCCCGGGTGTCCAGGATTGCGCCCTGGGCCAAAGGCAGGCGCCAAACCGCTGCGCCACCCAGGGATCCCTTTTTTTAAATTTTTTATTTTATTATTATTTTTTTAATTTTTATTTTATTTTATTTATGATAGGCACACAGTGAGAGAGAGAGGCAGAGACACAGGCAGAGGGAGAAGCAGGCTCCATGCACTGGGATCCCAACGTGGGACTCGATTCCAGGTCTCCAGGATCGTGCCCTGGGCCAAAGGCAGGCGCTAAACCGCTGCGCCACCCAGGGATCCCTGAATCGCTGAATTTTCAAGCCAGTCAAGATCATAGGGATTCTTTCATCTATGCTTCTCATTCATCAGAAAAGCAAAGGACCAGAGATGTTAAATGATTTGCCCAAATTTGCAAAACTAGTTAATAGCAGAGATGCTGTTAGATTCCAAGTCTCCCAAGAAAGTATGTGTGCTGTAGCCTACACAATCAAATCCACAGCTATAAATAAATAAATAAATAAATAAATAAATAAATAAATGAAATAAAAATAAGGGGGAGGATGGTGGTGCAGAAAAACCAACGTTAGCATGTGTGGATATGTCTGAATCCTAAGACTTGGGGTTTCTACCATCATCTTTGGATCTCATCTGATGAGAATGTCTAGACTGATCTTTGTTTGCCTGGCCATGCTTAGTGCATGAAACAAGTGGGCATTTTAGAGTATTAGGGCCAGGAATAAACAGAAATATCTACACCTAAACTTGCCTGTATTGATGAGACATTATCTTAATTTCAGAAGTCTCTAGAGGAGATTCTACAATTTCTAGTACTTTTTATAGTCATGAGTTGGATCTGCCCATCTAATTCTGAGGATTTGGGAATCCCTGGGTGGGGGAGCTCCCTGCATGGGGCCTGCTTCTCCCTCTGCCTGTGTCTCTGCCTCTCTCTCTCTCTCTCTCTGTGTGTCTCTCATGAATAAATAAATAAAATCTTTTTTTTTTTAAAGATTTTATTTATTCTTGAGAGACAGAGAGGGAGAGAGGTGAGGGAGACTTCCAGGATCACGCCTTGGGCCAAAGGCAGGTGCTAAACCGCTGAGCCACCCGGGCTGCCCAGTAAATAAAATCTTTAAAAAAAAAAATAATTCTGAGGATTCAGCGTATGTCTTAAGGTTAGTTAACTTTTATTTAAGCTTAAAAGTTCATTGGTGTTACTTTATAATGCCATATATTTGCATATTTATAATATATTACATAGTACACACATGTCAGTATCATTCAGAATGCTCCTAATTGGATGAATTCTTCTGGAGACCCACTGTTCTTAGCGCAGCTCCCCAAACCTGCTACAGTGCCTGCAATTCTATAATGAAGAGTTGTCCCATTAGCTTCAAGTAGTGTTTGAAGTTCTCTGCTAACACTCCTATGCATTGGCTGTGAGTGACATGCTTTGCTGCTGTAACTTAGAGACAGGACAAATCTGTTTGAATGGAATGGATAAAGGAAGGGAATATTTGATTGGGAGCTGCAGTGGGGTGGAGGTAGGACCATTTTTCCCAGCAGAAAAAAATAAACTATACCTCATATGACACAAAATCCTGTTCAAAGCCAGTTTCCTTTCTTTAATCATTATTATCCTTTAACAGAGGAAATGGTTAAGAGCTCGTGTGGAGGTGGTAAGGATAGGGTGGAGGGTAAGGATGAGAAGAAAAGTAAGGAGGACCTTATTTCCTCATAATTCTTAGTTGTTCAGAGCCCATTCTTAAGAGTTTGAACGTTGGTTCTTCCACTTGCTCAGTGTGACCTTTGTAAGCTATTTAATTCTTTGTGTCTCAGTTTCTTCACCTCTAAAATGGGGATGATCATAGTATCCCCATAGGATTGTTATGAAGATTAGATATTATTTTGTATTAAGTGCTTAAGATTGAGCATTAAATAAGAATATGATTATTAGAATTTTTTAAAAGGAATTTATTTATTTTTTTGAGAGAGAAAGAGAGAGGGAAAGCATGAGCAGAGGGAGGGGCAGAGGGAGAAGGAGAAGCAGGCTCCCCACTGAGCAGGAAGCACTATGAGGAACTTGATTCTAGGCCCCCCAGGCCCCCCCCATCATGATCTGAGCCAAAGATAGAGGCTTAACCCACTGAGCCACCCAGGTGCCTGATTATTGTAACTTCTTCTTCTTCTTGCCCCCCGCTTTTTTTTCATTTTTTAAAATTTAAATTCAATTTGCCAACATATGACACCCAGTGCTCATCCCATTAAGTCCCCTCCTCAGATCGATTACTATAATTTCTATTACTACTTCACTTCTCCTATCAAATAGCTTCTTTGTAATTCTTATATCCCTTTAGCCTCCAAAATTATACTTTTTACATAAAGAAATTCCACTTAAATGAAAGTATCTTAAAAAAAGATAGTGGCAAAGCAAAGAAATAGCCCCAGCTGGGCTCTAACTATGTGATTTGACTTGCTTGATTACATAATAACGTAAATAGCGTGTCAGTTCTGTTTTACTTTTAGGTCTATTAGGCTAGAGATATGTCTTTTACCAGAATAATGAAATGAAATTTTACTATAATAGTAGGGAAGCCCTTAGAGCTCCTTCCAGTGAGATTTTTGTTGGTTTCAGCCTTTCTTCATCTGTGTATTTTATTCAGGAGCACTTGGTAGCCATGTGCCCTTGGGCAAGTTACTTAATCCCCCTCAATCTGTATCCCCATTTACAAAATGGCAGTGGCAATATTTACCTTGAGGGGTTCTTATTGGGAATAAGTGAAATGATTTATGCAAAACATTTATCCCAGTTTCAGGCACATACAATGTGCTCCTGTGTGTGCCAGTAAATTCTTAACGAATAGATGACATTTTCTTTTCTGCATAGATGATGACAGTGTTACTTATAATAATTAGTCTTTTCAGTTTCTGGGATTTAGGTAGTCTGTTTAGTAACTTCGTGTTACTTTCATGTCTATTATCGCACAAACCACTCCCTTTCCAAGTATTCCTTAAGTTTAAATGACAAGCATAGGCTTGCTTCAGTAGGGATTTTACTGATGATGTTGTACATGTAAATGTATGGATGTCTTTAAAATACATCTGTGGACATATGTAAACATATATTCTAGGTTTGAGGGCAGTTCAAATATTTACATATTTGGCCCTACTGTCTAACTCTGAAGTATCTCTATTTTTAATCCCAAAACCCATTTTATCTTATATGCATTGTTGTCTTATCAAATGGCACCTATATGCTCCACTCAGGTAATTAGCTCAGACTGTGCCGGGTACATCTTGAACTTTGGTAGATTGCGTTGGGAACAAGAGGCTATTGAGATAGCTATCCAGACTGTGGAAATGACTCCAGAAGAAATAGCAAGTAAAATATGTATACACATACACTCAGACACACACTAAAGAATTACATAACTGCTGAGAGGAAAGAGCCTTGGGGATAGATACTCCAGCCCATCTGGAAATCACTTTATGGCTCTGGATAATTCTGATGGTGGTCCTGGGTTTTACTTTTCTACCTGTAATTCAAGGATAAGCATAGAGTTGTTGACAGGATAAGTGAGTAAAATAAGTGGAGTACTTTATGAACCTAGAGGGGAAAAATTTTGTGAAGCTCTGAGTCAGTTTTAAAAAATTAGAAAAATGGGCAGCCCGGGTGGCTCAGTGGTTTAGCGCCACCTTCAGCCCAGGGCCTGATCCTGGAGTCCTGGGATAGAGTCCCTCATTGGGCTCCCTGCATGGAGCCTGCTTCTCCCTCTGTCTGTGTCTCTGCCTCTCCCTCTCTCTCTCTGTGTCTCTCATGAATAAATAAATAAAATCTTAAAAAATAATAATAAAATAAAAATAAAAAATTAGAAAAAGTATTGGAGAATTTGGACTTTTAGGATGTATTTTAGGAATTATCAAAAAAACAGTAGGCTTGATAAAACTAGAAACATTTTGTTGCTTTTAGGCAGTGAGTGGCAAATCACACCCTGCCTTGCTCTGCTTCCCAAGTGCTGATGGTTTAAGCAAAATTGTTAACCCTGGGCCCTGTCCATGGGCTCCTGCCAGTGCCATTGTGCAGTCCCTGAGGGGCAAAAGGAGAAAGCCCTTTCAGTTAATAAGGCTAATAAGACAGGGACATTACCAGGCAAATAACACAATTTAGTCACTGCTTCCACAAAAATGCAGGAGAGTGGTTCTGTGATTTTGTCTTCCCTCCACGTAGCCACTTTGGTTGTGTGCCTGGCTCCTCTGTTCCCAACAGGGGCCAAAAAGGGTATTTCCAGAGCTGGGAACTCAGAGGCCTTTTCTGTTTCCTATGTTGGTAAGCCTGCATGCTTGTAATCCTGAGCTATCCATCCAGTTTTGTCTGCTTCTGAGATGGGCCCTGTATTAGTTTACTATTGCTGCATGACCGATTGCTCCAAGCTTAATGGCTTAAAACAACACATGTAGATTGTCTCAGTTTCTGTAGGTTAGGAGTCTAGGCACTTTTTAGCTGGTCCCTTGCTCAGGATCTCATAAGGCTGTAATGAAGGTGTTGTCCAGGCTGTGTTTTCATCTGGAGGCTCTGAGAATACCATCTCTGAGGTAGCCTACCATCTGGAGGCTCTGAGGCTCATAAAATACCATCATAAAACACATAGAAGGTGTATGTATCAGGGGGCAGGGACCTTGAGGCCACCTTAGAATGCTGTATACCAGAGACCCCTTATTGAAAACTGCTCTGCCCATAATGACCCCTTTTCTCTGAGAACTATTTTGTCATCATAAAGAATTAACACCAGGTAACTGGTGGCCCTCTCTATTTGTTCATTGAAAAAGAGCTTTTCAAAAACAACAACAACAAAAAAAACAAAACAAAACAAAAAAGCTTTTCATTTTATAATAGCTATCAGGAGTTGGAAGTTTTCTATGTTATTGATAGTGTTGTATCAGAATGACTTTTTGTTTCTGAAGTTAGTCTTGATAGGAGCTTTTATCTAAAGTATAAGAGCCATGTTGCTGACTCAAAAATGTATTTGTCTAATCTCAAAGTCATCTCTTTTTAGAGGAACAAAATTGTTAGTTCTTGAGAATAAGCTTGGGATTCCTTTTATCCTTAACACCTAGCTTTTGGGAATTCTTTCTTTCTTTCTTTCTTTCTTTCTTTCTTTCTTTCTTTCTTTCTTTCTTTCTTTTTTTTTTTTTTAAGATTTTATGTATTTATTCATGAGAGACACAGAGAGAGAGAGAGGCAGAGATACAGGCAGAGGGAGAAGTAGGCTCCATGCAGGGAGCCCGACGTGAGACTCGATCCCGGGTCTCCAGGATCCCGTCCTGGGCCGAAGGCAGCACTAAACCACTGAGCCACCCAGGGATTTTGGGATCCTTTCTAAAGAATATTGAGAATTCCCATTCCACATTGTCAGGCAGAATTCATAGGTATAGGAGAAGACTATTTTTCATTCCACCAACAGGAAAGGAATTGGATCCCCTAGAGATGCCTGGATAAATCACTGTTGTCCTGAAGGTTGTCTGGACTTGTCTATAGCCTACACCTTAAGTAAGTGAGCCCAAGTAATTAATCATTTTCTGTTAATGAATATAATGATTTTTCATTCGCTTTTTTTGGTTGAAAATTTCAGATGATTTTTGTGTGCTTGGTCCTGTCTTAAGGTATTCCTTCAGAGTGAAGGAAAAGTAACAATAGACAAAAAAGTCTGTTCACCACCCAAGTAATGATATAATGCCTGTTCATATGCCAATAAGTAATAAGGGATTACCATGTTAGTATCAGCCCCACTCATCGAGAGAAAAATGATCTTCTGGGAAAACCATGCACAGGTGGCAGGGTGCACCTGGGTCCTTGCCTTGGGTTCTGGGGAAGAATCAATAGCCCTCTCTGCCACTCAGAAGGAGCTTATTAGGGGACTTGTCTATGAGAGATAATATCTGTGTTGGGGTTACCAAGACCCACAGGCTCAATGATTCACCAGGAGGATGTGCAGGACTCGGTGTAGTAGCACTTACAGAGATGATTTATCACAGCGAAAGGATTCAAAGTGAAATTGGTAGAGAGAAAAGGCTCATAAGGGCAACCAGTCCTGGCAAAACCAGGTGTAATCTCCAAGGGTTCTCTGAAGTGCAGTCACACAGGATGTGTTTTAATTCCCCTGGTAATGAGTTATGACAATGCATGTGAAAAACGCCAAACCTGGAAGTTCATTAGAGATTCAGCACCCAGGGTTTTTATTAGGCCATGTAGGTGACCTCTGCTTGTCATGTACCAACATTCTAGACTCCAGAGGGAAAGCAGATGTTCATCATAGATCATTTTGTTTGTGGAAACAGTTTAGGCCTAATAAGTCACTCTTAGTTCTGGGGGTGGGTGGTGGGAATCTTCCTGAAATCCAAGTTCCTGGACACAAACCAAGGGCCAAGCTTGCAAGCAGGCCTTCCAGGGGTTGGCAGTCAGGCTCACTATGTATTCCACAGGTTGCCACCTCTGGGCAACCATTTTCTGTAATGTGAAAATAGTGGTTCTATGCATTATTCTCCCCACAGAATTCATGGATTCTGTCTTGTAGTCATGCATATCAAAAGGCTTACTTCTCTCTTAATGAGATCTACAATAGCTATAATTGTTGCCTGCTTGTTCAGACAGGTGGACTATCATTTGCACAGAGTTTGAGTTCTGGGTAGAGTATTATATAATGACTGGTGGATCTGGTCTCAGTAATTCAGTCATAAAGGGGAATCTCATGTGAATTATCATCAAAAGGGGTGTTCTTATTCCACAGGAATATGGAGACGATTTAGTAGTGATTAGCTTAAAAGCAATAATCTTTAATGTCTTTATAGGGAAAAACATTTTTCATTTTAGACCAGTGACAGTAGAACTTTTTAGCAGTGATGGGCATATTCACATTTTGTGCCATCTAATATGGTAGCCACCAACCACAAATGGCCATTGATGATTTGAAATATGGCTAGTATGACTGAGAAACTGAATTTTTAACTTTTTGAATTTAATTAATTTAAAATAGCTATATATGTCTGCCTAGTGGCTGTTGTATTGGACAGTACAGTTCTAGATTGTCAATTTTGTGATTGAATGATAAATGATCTGTTGATATAGAAGAAAAGAAGTGATCATGAAGATGATCATCTTTCTCCAAAAAATTTCCAATATTTCCTCAAATCCTGCCTCTCCCCATTGGGCTTAAATTCTTCTCCCCATGGTCCATACCTTCATTCAACATCCAAAGCAAGGATATTGTCCTTAAGTGTTTTCATGGCCCTAATATCAATAATAGAATATCAATAATCACTAAGAGGGGCAGAAGGTTTCTTAGGGCATATTGTGCATCAATATTACAGGCCAGGTGGGGGCATTTGGAACTTTCAATTACAGATAGTCTGGTAAAACAAATTCCTTGTTATAGAGAAACCTTTAGAATAGCATTTGTTCTAATAGTAAGTGTGCTCCATAAAAATCATATGTTATTATAAATATTGTAGTTTCCCTGGGAAGCAGACTCAGATTTGTGTGCAAGTCTTTCTTTTTTCTTTCTTTCTTTCTTTCTTTCTTCTTTCTTTCTTTCTTTCTTTCTTTCTTTCTTCCTCCCTCCCTCCCTCCCTCCCTCCCTCCCTCCCTCCCTTTCTTTCTTTCTTTCTTTCTTTCTTTCTTTCTTTCTTTTCTTTTCTTTTCTTTTCTTTTCTTTTCTTTTTTTAAAGGGATTGGGCAAAGTGGGAGGGTGAACTGGGATGTAGCTGCAGCTGATCCCATGGTGCACTCTGAAGTGGGATTGCTTTTCAGAGTTGTCCCAAACTGAGGCAGAAGGACCTGGCTTTTGCATCAGCTGGTCACTGGGTGCTGGCTGCAGCTCCTGGTTTGGCTGAGGGCAATCCTTAGAGGGACAAAGCTGTGAGCTTTCAGCAGACCATGCTTCCAGCTGCCCCGGAAATGAGCACGACAGCTATATCACAGCATCCACTGGAATAGATTTAGTTTTCATTTGGAAGGGAAAGCTGCCTGCTTTCCTTATGCTTTAGAGCTTTTGCAGGAGGCTGGACAATGTCATGTTTTAAAAGCAGAGATTGGGAGTTGGTGTAAGTCCTGCATTTTGTGACCTTGGTCAAGTTACTTAATCTCTTTAGGTCTCAATTTTTTGGACTAGAAATTGAGGATGACACTACATATTTATGTGGATTGCAATGGGAATGGAAATGCACTCAACAAATGATCATTGTTGTTATGATTCTAGAAATTGTTTAAGACACAACTTTTGGGAGTAAGCATTTCTCACTGCGAGCACAGTGGAGCTGATTGAGTTTTTGGCAACAGAAGATGAAAAAGGGCCATGCTTTGATACTCCATGCTCAGGTATTCATGGGCCTGCCTTCTGCTTCTTGTAGCCTCCCCTTGCTCTGGCAGAGGGACTCAGCGTTGGGATAGGCTAAGTTGAAAAAATCCAACAATAAGAACAAGGCCACAACTGTCTGGATCCGGAGGGGAGAAAGGCTTGGAGAGCTCTCTATCCTTTGCTCAGGAGGTAATGCAACCAGGACATTCCAAGAGTCTTGCTCATCTGTGTTGAGGTTAATGATGTACCTTTAGAGATTTCTTGAAATGCTTTCCCTGCAGGTACACATCCTACTCAGTTCTAATTGCATTTCTGTAATCCTGATGGCATGTAGCATAGACAGAATCCTTTACCACTTTCGAGCACTCCACAAATATTAGCTAATTAACTCATTTCATAAAGGAAGAGTCTTGGGATGCCGGGGTGGCTCAGCAGTTTAGCGCCTGTCTTTGGCCCAGGGCGTGACCCTGGAGACCCGGGATGGAGTCCCACATCGGGTTCCCTTGCATGGAGCCTGCTTCTCCCTCTGCCTGTGTCTCTGCCTCTCTCTCTGTGTGTCTCTCATGAATAAATAAATAAACTCTTAAAAAAAAAGAAAGGAAGAGTCTTGGTGGCCCAGCTCTCCATTTTCAATAACCATTTGTTGTTGTTGTTGTTGTAAGAACAACAACAAATGTCCCAACTATGTTGGGACACAGTATATGAACTGTGTTAACATCCTTTTCAAGCTGGAGTTCTAGATGTAGGAAGAAATAGCTGCCAGACCCAGCCCATCTCAAGTGACCCCCAGTTGGAGGCTTTTTATTTTTTTTTCATTGAAGTTCGATTTGCCAGCATTTATTACCCAGTGCTCATCCCATCAAGTGCCCTCTTCAGTGCCCCAACCCCCTGCCCACCTCCCCTTTTGCAACCCTTTGTTCTTTTCCCAGAGTCAGGAGTCTCTCATGGTTTGTCTCCCTCTCTAATTTTTCCCATTCAGTTCCCCTCCTTTCCCTTATAATCCAAAAAGGTAATTTTTAGCAGAACAAAATGAGGAAAAAAGTCTTGGATAAAGGACTGACTCCTTTTAAAGGTGAGTACATTCAACGTTATGGAACTCTGCACTCTGTATTTTTTCCTTTTGCCTCTGATAGGTGAAAACCTCCTCGTAAAAACAAAACAAAACAAAACAAAACAATCCCCAAAAAACCTCCTCGTGGACTAGATCTGGCTCCAGAGCTGTGAGTCGACCATCAGTGGATGTACACACACCCTCGTTGTCCTCAGAGCCTCTGAGCCCCAGAAGGGCAGTGGCCAGGGCTATTTATTTTTTATCACTATACACAGTACATACTGTCTTCTATGTAAGTACACTATACACTATACACGTTGTCATATATAAGACAATGCTTAGCACATTTTAGGGACTCTAAATCTGTTGAATAAAGTAATGAATATGATTATCTACTTGTGACCTTGGCTAAGTCACAGCATTGTGGAGGCTGAGGTATGTACAACTACATCTGTGCCATCCCATCTGTATGCTTTGTATAACTGGAAGTCACATTGGATACCTGCCAGTCTTCTTCCATTTAACAAAGAAAAACCGAAAGCTAGGACTGAAAAGGAATAGTTGAGTGCTTTCTGTTCCTTTCCCTCTTTAAAGGATAATTCAACTGTTTGGGGCACAATGTCTTTTTCAGAGGTTTGTGGTAATGTTTATTTCCTGAATGAAGGTGTTGATTCTTTACAGATGAATCTTGCTTTATAGGGGTCCACAGGTGAGGAAGGGACTCTTGCAGACTGAATTTTTAGTTTAAAAACAAAGTGTTGGAGGATGGGGAACCTTGCTACAGTTTTTATTTAAAGGCCTAGATATTAAACTTAAACAATTGTTCTCTGTTTTTTTTTCTTTTCCTAGAGAGCAATTTTTAAATAAAAAAGATCTATTTTATTACACATTTTGTTATTATTATTGTTATTTTAAAGTGTCCCATGGTCACTGTGTATAACTGAGCTTAGAGGTCTGAAAATCTTTGATGAATAATACAACAGTCACCCTAGCTTATACATATTTCAAAGCCAGTTAAATCCCAAGAGCTGGCAGCAGGCAGAGGGTTGAATACACATTATGTCTCTCTTTCCACATTTCTACTCAATCCACTTTCTTTAGGGAAAAGCTTTTTGTCATGATCAGCTAGAGGTAAGTGATGAAGGAGAGATGGATTTTCATTAAGAATAGGGGCTTTGTATGAAATTTCTTCATCTGTCTGAACATCTGATAGGGGCAAGCTTTGAAATGATCTCAGATTGGATTGTATACGCATTTTGATTTTGAACGATGCTGAGTTATGCAAACATTTCCCTGAGTTATGGCAAATGTTTAACTGAAAAAAGAATTCTTAAGACAACACATTAATATGGATTATCTGCTTCTTAAAACAATAACCATAGTCTGCATCCGGTGTGTTTCTTTCGGAATACGGAGGATTCATTTTTCAATGAGGGAATTTCATATGAATTTGATGTTATTTTTTTTTCCCATTAAAATTTCATTGCATTGTTTCTAGTTCAAACATGGCTGGAACATACTGATGCTATTATTTGGTACTAGAACAGTTAAACCATATTGCTAGATATGATATCTTCAACCTATTGTTTCAAGTGGAGCTGATGTTTATTGAGACACTGGTGAATTGAGAGTATTTATAAAATGTGATATGTCACTTACAGTGCTATTTCTTTAAAATTGCATGAGGCTTTCTGCCTGCTGAGAATGCTCAGGCTGTCCTTTGGTATTACCCTACTCCCAAGAGTAATCTGGCTCTACCCTCTGTTGTCCTCACTTTGCTTGGTGTCTTCTTGGACACATTTTCCCAGAGCTGGGATGAGAACCCAAACTTTACTGATGCCACCATATACACTGGTTTTCTGTTTCTCTCTCTCAGTTCACCTCCCCGACTCACCCCCTCCCCTCTGTTCTCAGAGGTTTGTAAGGTGGTTTGTGAAGGTAAATGTGAAGATTGGGGTATTTAGTATTGTTGGAGGGGTGTTGTGGGTAACAGAGATGCTCTTTGATTCCTTTCCCAAAGTTGACCACACTGCTTCTGGGTAGGTTCAAAAAAATTACTTAGCTGTCTTAGTCTCAGTTTCATCATCTGTAAAATGGGAATAAACGTGTACTGTAAGATGAAGATTAGATGAGATAGTGTATATAAAACACTTAATGGTAGCTCTGGGCCCATATGCACTATAGTTTCTTTATCACATGTCTGTTTATTTCTATAACCTGGTATCTGAATTAAAAACAGAATCATCTGTGTTTTCACTGCTCTAAGAATATCCTTTTCTCATACATTAAAGCTAACTCTCAGCCTGAAGAGTGTGATTAGCGAGATCTGAGGACCAGTGGCTCTATAGGCTGGAATGAAGAGAGCCTAGCAAGAAGATGGAGTTTCAAAAATGTCCTCGGAGCTCCTGGTTGGCTCAGTTGGTGGATTATGTGACTCTTGATCTCCAGGTTGTAAGTTTGAGCCACACTTTAGGTGTGGAGATTACTTAAAAATAAAATCTTAAAAAAAAGTCCTTGTCCAGTTCATCCTATTTTCATTTATAAATTGCTTAAGCAATCTGGAGCTTGGAGAAACCTCTTCTTCTTCTTCTTCTTCTTCTTCTTCTTTTAAAGATATTATTTATTTACTCATGAGAGACACAGAGAGAGAGGCAGAGACACAGGCAGAGGAAGAACAGGCTCCATGTAAAGGAGCCCGATGTGGGACTCGAACCCGAACCCGGGAATCTGGGATCATGCCCTGAGCCAAAGCCAGATGCCCAACCACTGAGCCACCCAGGCATCCTGAGAAATTTCTTCTTTACAAAAGATTTCCACATTCAACCCACCCTAAAGCAGCAAGAAAGTATCACATTGTTTTTTCCTTGCTGCTGTGAAGTGGAACACAGTGTTGAGAGGGAACAGACCGAGAAAATAACAGCCAGAAAGTGCTATTCTCATTAATGTATATAGGCAGGTAGGTTTCTGGCATCCCATCTCTGCCACCCCACTGCCTGTTCCTCACCCTCCTTCGCAGTGTGTTTTTGCTGAGCCACAGAGAAAGTCCTGAAAATCAGGCTAATGCAGGTAGGTAAGAGCAATAACTGTAAAAGAATCCCGAAAAACAAAACTAGGTCCAAGTCAAATATTAAGGCTGTAAAATAATTAATTGAAAGCTCTTTGGAATTCCTTTTAATGTTTTATGAAAAAAATGTCTAAAAGGCAAATTTTTCTTCACACATGCCCACTTAAATATAGAATTTGTGTTTATTTTTGAACCCACCCTGGCTATTACTATGCAGAACAAAGTATCACAGTGTTAACCATACATCCCCAAACCTACACCTACTGTTTGGGTAGCTCTAGTTGGAAATGGAACTCTAGGCCTCTCTTAATCGTTCAGGCAGAGATTTGGTGTTTTGGGTCATGGGGAGTTTTAATAGGCTGGGTGGCTTAAGGAGGGAAAATAGCTATTTGGTCTTCATGGTGTGCTGGGTGTTATCTTCCAGATGAAGTTATGTAGACAACAGTGCATTTTTTTTTCATGTAATGAAACAACATTGTTTCATTGTTCATGTAATGAACAACAATAGCTACCAGTTTCAATGGCAAATATAATAATAGCTAATAGAGCTTACTTTGTGGCAGGCCTGTGCTAAGTGCTGTGCAATCCATTTATAATAATTCATTATAATACTGAATTTCATTTTCCTACTGGCTGCTTTTATCCCCATTTCACAGAAGAGGACCGTTTGGCTTGGAGAGGCTAAGTAATTGACTCATTAAGACACAGCCGGCAAGGGACAAAGATTTGAGCCTCAGTAGTCTGTGTTTTCTAACTGCTACTTAAGTTTCTAGGTGTCTGATGTAAGCTGAGTCTTAAATTAATTTTCCCTAAATTCGTTTGAATAGCTTTTAGACATGCAGCTAAATTTGACTGCATTTTCCCTGATATTTTCCCAATGTTCACCACCCCCTTCCTCTAGACTGAAAAGTTATTGTTATAGGTAGACGAATGGGTCAATAGGGCACAGCTCAGAGATACTGAACATTTGCTTCCAGACCACCTCAGTAAAGTTAATATTGCAATAAAGCAAGACAAATGAATTTTTTGGTTTCCCAGTTGCAATATTGTGATTTATAAGAAATATAGATTTAGTCATCTGAATGATGCATATTTGATCTCTGTCCTAGGTTCCCGGTTTATTGCTTCTAAAACCCTTAGAATTTCCAGAGATGAAAGTTGGCTTTTGTTATGTTAATGAGGTAATTTGAGAATACCATCAGGTAACCTAAGAATGGGGCTAGTTGCCTGGAGAACCAGCCTTGTGATTAGAGGGGTGGGGCTGAAATTTCCTGAACTTCTAAAAGGGGAGAGGGGCTGAGGTTGAATTAGCCAAGGGTCAATGAGTTAGTCAATCAGGACTGGGTTTGGAGAGCTTCTGGGTTGTGAACTTGTGGGGATGCCGAGAGAGTGTGGTGTCTGGAGAGGGCCTGGAAGCTCTGTGCCCCTCCCACACTCCTTGGCCTGTGCATCTCTTCCATCTGGCTGTTCCTGAGTTACATCCTTTTATAATAAACTGGTGATGCAGTAAGTAAAATGTTTCTCTGAGTTCTGTGAGCTGTTCTAGTGAGTTAATTGAACCTGAGGAAGAGGTCCTGAGAACCTCTGCTTTAGAGCCAGTGGGTCAGTAATTCAAATAACAACCTTGACTAGCATCTGATGTCTGAAACCCAAGGAGGGGGCTATTGGAACTTCCAATCTCTAACCAGTTAGTCAGAAGCAAAAAACAACAAATGGCCTGGGCTTGTGACTGGCACTGGAAGTGGGAGGGTTGGGGACAGTCTTCAAGGACTGAACTGTTAACCTGTGAAATCTGACGCAATCTCTGGGTAGATAGTGTTAACACTGGATTGAATTCTCAGACACCTTGCTGGTGTCCAAGAATTTCCTGGTGTTGTGTGTATGGGAGGGAGACCCACAACCCTGGCCCCCAAGTTAGAATTGAGTTCAGGAACCCTAGAAAACCAGTGCATGTAAAAGTTATGTTGACACTATACTGTAGTCTATTAAGTGTATACTATGTACACTAGCCTTATGTCTAAAAAACAATGTATATATTTTAATTTAAAAATACTTGATTGCTAAAATATGCTAACCATCAGATGAGCTTTCAGCAAGTCATGATTTTTTGCTGGTAGAGGTTCTTGCCTTCGTGTTGATGGCTGCTGACCGAGCAGGTGGTGGTTGCCGAGGTTTGGGGTGGCCATGGCAGTTTCTTAGAATAAGACAACAATGAATTTGCTGCATCGATCGACTCCTCCTTTCATGAATGATTTCTCTGTAGCGTGTGATACTATTTGATAGCATTTTACCAATTGAACATCCTTCAAAATTGGAGTCAATCCATTCAGACCCTACCACTGCTTTCCCAACTAAGTTTTGGGAATATTCTAAATACTTTATTGTCATTTTAACAGTCTTTACAGCATCTTCACTTGGAGTAGGTTCCATCTCAGGAAACCACTTTCTTTGCACTACCACAAGAAGCAACTCTGCATCTATTCAAGTTTTATCATGAGATTGCAGCAATTCAGTCACGTCACCTAATTCTGGTTCTCTTGCTATTTCTACCACATCTGCAGTGATTTCCTCCATTGAAGCCTGGGACTCCTCTAAGTCATCCATGAAGGTTGAAATCAACTTTTTCCAAAGTCTTGTGAATGTTGATATTCTGACCTGTTCCCATGGATCATGAAGTTCTTAATAGCATGTAGAATGGCAAATCCTTTTCAGAAGGTTTTCATTTGACTTTACCTGGGTTCGTCAGAGGAATCACGGCAGCTATGGCCTTATGAAACATAATTCTTAAATTGTGAGATGTGAAAGTCAAAATTGCTCCTTGATCCATGGGCTGCAGCATGGATGTTGTGTTAGCAGGCATGAAAACAACAGTAATCTTCTACATCGCCATCAGTGCTCTTTGGTGACCAGGTGTATTGTCAATGAGTTGTCCTATTTTGATTTTTTTTTTTAAAGATTTTATTTATTTATTCATGATAGTCACACAGAGAGAGACAGAGAGGCAGAGACACAGGCAGAGGGAGAAGCAGGCTCCATGCACCGGGAGCCTGACGTGGGATTCGACCCCGGGTCTCCAGGATCACGCCCCGGGCCAACGGCAGGCGCCAAACCGCTGCGCCACCCAGGGATCCCGAGTTGTCCTATTTTGAAAGGAATCTTTTTTTCTGAGCAGTAGGTCTCAACAGAGGCCTTAACATATTCAGTAAACCATGTTGTCAACAGACATGCTGTTTTCCAGGCTTTGTTTCTCCATTTCTAGAGCACAGGCAGAGTAGATGTAGCATAATTCTTTAGGACTCTGGGATTTTCAGAATGGTCAATGAACATTGGCTTCAATTTAAAGTCACCAGCTGCATTAGCTCCTAGCAAAAGAGTCAGCCTGTCCTTTGAAGCTTTGAAGCCAGACATTGACTTCTCTTCTCTAGCTGTGAAAGTCATAGATGGCATCTTTTTCCAACAGAAGATTATTTCGTCTACATTGGAAATCTGTTGTTCAATGTAGCCAGCCTCAGTAATGACCTTAACTAGATCTTCTGGATCACTTGCTGCAGCTTCTCCATCAACACTTGCTGCTTCATCTTGCACTTTGATGTCATGGAGATGGTCTCTTGGTCTCTTTCCTTAAACCTCATGAACCTCCCTCTGCCAGCTTCAGACTTTTCTCCTGCAGCTTCCTCACCTCACTCAGCCTTTACAGAATTGAAGAGGTCAGGGCCTTGCTCTGGGTTAGGCTTTGGCTTAAGGGAATGTTGTGGCTGGTTTGGTCTTCTCTCCAGACTGCTCAAGCTTTCTCCATCTCAGCAATAAGGCTGCTTTGCTTTTTTTTTTTTTTTTTTTTTTATCATTCATGTGTTCACCGAAGTAGTACTTTTAATTTCCTTTAAGAACTTTACCTTTGCATTCACAACTTGGCTTTTTGGCACAAAAGACCCAGCTTTTTGCCTCTCTGAGCTCTCAATATGCCTTCCTCACTAAGCTTAATCATTTCTAGCTTTTGATTTAAAGTGAGAGATGTGGGACTCTTTCACTTGAACATTTAGAGGCCACTGTTTCAGTATTGTTGTGTCTCAGGGAATAGTGAAACCTGAGGAGAGGGAGAGAGAGATGGGGCAAGGGCTGGTTGGTGGAGCAGTCAGAGCACATACAGCGTTTATTGATTAAGTTTGCTGTCCCATATGGGCCCGTTTTGTGGTATCCTAAGCAATTGCAATATTAACATCAAAGACACTGATCACCATAACAATATAATAATAATAATGAAAAGTTTGAAATATTGTGATAATTACCAAAATGGGACACAGAGACACGAAGTGAGCAAATGTTGTTGGAAAAATGTCATTATTAGATTACCATAAGGGTTGCCACAGACCTTCAATTTCTAAAAAAACCACAATATCTATGAAGCACAGTAAAATGAGGTGTGCCTATACTAACTTAGGCATTCCATTATACATGTGGTTTTACTTAAAAAAATTTTTTTTTTAAGATTTTATTTATTCATGAGAGACAAAGAGAGAGAGAGGCAGAAACATAGGCAAAGGGAGAAATAGGCTGCCCGCAGGGAGCCCAATGCTGGACTTGATCCCAGGACCCTGGGATCATGACCTGAGCCAAAGGCAGACATTCAACCACTGAGCCACTCATGTGTCCCAGACATGTGGTTTTAAAAAATATTTCATCTTAATCTATGGTGAGAAGTGTACTTTTACAGTGTGATCCATATCCATGTATATGTAATTAAAACATGACACAATACCTTTATTACATGGGACATATTTTTATATTGCCTATTTTGTTGTATTCTATTCCATATCATTCCCTTCCATTCCATTACTTTATTCTATTTTACTAAAACCAAGCTTCTCGAGGTTAACTAAATATCACTTCTTATTAATGGATCAGAGCCCACATTTTTGAAAAGCAGTCCTTCGGCTGTATAACTTTTTCTATTCTTTAGACATATTCTGCACAGTGTTATATGTTTCAGCATCCCTCTAGAGGATTTTTCAAATTGTAAGGAATAGCCAAGGTGAAATTGGTGTTAGAGGACCTTGAAGAAGGTGGCATTCTCTCTCTGAAAGAGGTCAAGACTGCAAAGCTAGTGTGCTCTGGAACACTGAGAACTCTGACCTTCGAATTTGGGTCCAGGAGGATAATACTTAGCCTGGCACCATGTCTAGTCAGCCAGTGAATAAAGACTTGAAAGCCTGACCAGCTTGTGGTAAGGGTTCTTCAAGAGTATTCAAGGATGAAAGTAATCTTGGATTTTTAATAGTTCCTGAAGCAGAAACACGCCTCTCACCCTTCAGCAGCATATTGAGGGGAGCTGGAGTGGCTCATTGTTGTGACGTTAGCTGTGGAGCCTTTGAGGACCAAGAATTGCTGGAGTGTTGACTTGCTGTTGTCTGGTGTTATGGGCTGCTACCCCTAGCAAACATGATGAAAATAAGGACTGAAAGTAAAAAGGGAAAAATGCTTGCAGTTATTATAGTCTATTTTGACATTCTCAGATACCAAGTTGTTTTGTTTACCTTATTTTTTATTCCCCTTTCTGAGTGCAACTGATGGGAGAGACTTAATGCTAATCAGTTAACATTTCTCTAATGCCGCCTGTAGCCTAGGGACTTGCACAGTCCCTTATGTGGCTCATGTAGTCCTTATAGAAACCTAATGAGGTAAGTGATTATCTCCCCCATTTTATCGATGAGAACATTAAGGTTAGGAAGGCCAGTAGCCTTCCACAGACTGTATAGTCAGTAAGTGGTGGACATAGGATGGAGCCACAGCAACCTGAATCAAAAGTTGGCACTGTGAGTCACTATACCTTAATCGGATTCAACTTCTCTTCACTTGCACCTGGTGGTCAGTTTTACAGGTGAGGGGCCAGACATCAGGATTGAGGGTATCTGTGTGTAGTGGCCAGCACTTAGTTGTTTGTTCATTATGTACATATTGAGCATCGTTTCTGTACTTGGCATGGTGAGTGTCCATGGTCTGGCTAGTGAAACTTTCAGACACTGGTTCTTACAGATTGTCAGTATTTTAGGAACAGTTGAACATTCTGGATGCTTATACTCAAGTGCTTGGAACTTAGTACATTGACAGACTGTCCAGGTGGCCAACGAAGGTACTGGAGGACAGTGGCATTTAGGCTGGCCAGGTCTTTGAGGAGCTTGCCTGGTGGCCAGTGATGGAAAATGATGCAGATGGTCTGGCCCAGGAACAGGAGCAGTGAGTGACGGGGGATGGAAATCATGGAAATCATGAAGGCAGTTTGTTGCATCTTCGATGTGTGTGTGTGTGTGTGTGTGTATGCAGAGGAGCTAAAAGCTGAGCCCAGCCTTGGCCTCAGATTCCTGTTGAATAATAAAATAATTGGCCAAAGATTAACCAGAGTTTAAGGATGAGGACTAAGTGTTTAGGTATGGAAATGATAGCTCCAGGGAGGCCCGGCTGGCCAGTCCTTTTAGGAATGGAGACACAAATGGGCTTTGTCCAAGTAAGCACTTCTGTTGGGCAAAATGCACTGCGAGGCAAGGTTAAATGTTGAGAATGAAAATGTTACAGAAGAAAAAAAATTCAGGTTTCTTTTTTTGATTTTGAAAGGACTAGGGATTTCCTGATGGACACCAGATGTGTGTGTATGTGTATGTGTGTGCGCTTTTCCTTAAATGATAGCTGCCACACCATTTGAAAGTAAGAATGACGACAATGACTGATTTAATGACCAATGATTCTTTCAAGCATATTCAATGAATCCAGAAGATTCCATTATTTTAAGAGATTTAAAATTATTTCAACTGATTTGGCTGTTTTGTATTTTATTTTGTGGCCTAGGGCAAATGACTCTGCAAAGCCCTGTTAGCTTTAAAAAGGAAGTAGATGGCTGTAATTGATGATTGATACTAAGCTCTTTGGCTCCGCATTAGAATTATATCACCAAGTGCTTTCTCCTCCTGCCTGGAGGGGGCTGCTCCCTTAGCTTGTTATTCAGAATCCTTGTGGGAGAGGTCCTTGATCAAATGTTTCTATTGTGGAGAAGATTCCATCAATAGTACTTTTCACTTGTTCTTTATGTTATTTTATTTTTTTTTTCCCAAGGAGCTGGCCACACACAGAGAACCAAACTTTTAATTTGTAGAGGAACATTGCCATCTGGATGAAAGATTACATTCTGAAGGCTCAATAAGTGAGTTTTATTTCCAGACTTTGTTTATTACTCACTCTCTGAGATGCCTTTTCTATATTTGTAAAATGGAACAATTAATCACCTGTGTCAGAGTTGTGTTATGAAAATGAGTTACAAAATGCAGTACACTGTGGGTTTTTTTGGAGAAATGTAAACCATTACTACTGTGTGAAATGATAAAGCTTAGTATATGAGTGTAAATTTTTAGAGCACTAGAACATGATAAAGGTAAATGAAATTGACAAACTTGGATTATAATATATAAATTGTTGTAGATTCTCTGGATAATAAGATAGTCTCCCAAAAAGAAATTTCAAAAATCAAGAACAAAATAAAATAAATATAGCACTTAAAAATTCTTAAATCTTGGGGTGCCAGGGTGGCTCGATCGGTTAGGCTTTTGATTTCAGCTCTAGCCTTGATCTTAGGGTCATGAGTTCAGACTTGGTGTTGGGCTCCATGCTTAGTGTGGAATCTACTTAAAAAAAATTCTTAAATCTTCTTGGCAGTAATTTAAACAGTAGTCCAGCATTTTCCAAACTGTGTTTATATTTTGTTATTTTTTATTGTTTGTTATGATAGATTGCATGAGAAATTAAAAGATACTCAATGAAAAATATGTTCAGTGGTAAATAAGTTTACAAAGTGCTATATTAAACAACTAGGCTAAATAGCTCTCTTTCTGTGCTTGTGTTTTGCCCAAAGAGGGAAATGGTTTGTAGCATTTATGAACTACTTTGGGGAACTCTGGAAAAAGTTCTTATGGGCTTAAAACAAGTAACCTTATGTTTAAAACAACTGCTCTGTTTTGGTTGCTTAAGTGTTGTTGGTATTTAGTAAAATTAGGATAAATTATTTTGGTACTTTCGTGTACTTGCTAAGTTAAGATAATTTAAAAACAGTACATTAATATCCTTTCTGTGGGGTTTTAACAACCTGCCTATTGCATTATGTATATAAGTATACAGAATATATATTATATGGTTCTGTTCTTATCTGCATAAGTATCTACATGATTGTATATACATACACATATATGAACAAAGTATAATCCTCCTATTTGAGTTGTTTTCTGGGCCCTTTTCCTGCCCACATCTGAATTCAGCTTTCACTTTCACTATGTGTTTGTAAACTATGGAAATGGAAATGGAAAGTGGATTATTTTAGAAGAAGAAGCAATACATATTGTAGATGAGTGCCTCATGAGTTATGCAAGTTACATGGACTTTCTTAGATGTGAAGTGTTAAAAGAATCACTTTTTGTTCCTTGAAAATAAAAAAAAAATTGTAAAAAACCATGACAATGAAGGTTGTTTCAAAGAAGAATAATAGATATGTCAAGTAATGTCAAGGTCCTAGAATATTCTGTCAAAAGGAGTTATCTTTGTTTGGCAAAGGTCATGCAAGTTTTGGCTGGCAAAGAATTTTTTTGGCTTGGGTCCTTGGAGACTTGCAGGTTGGAGAAATAGCTGTGACATTTAACAGTGACCCCTGGAGGCTAGAGTGTGGAGTGTCATGGGCAAAATTTTGTTATTGTTATAACTTTGCAGTTAAAGCGTTTGGCTCTCTCTGCCATAGGCTGTGTGGTACAGTCCCCAGTTATTTGCTCAAGGTCCTGTCATTTGGTCTTTCCACCGTGTCTTCTCAGGGAGCCAGGAACACCACCAACATGAATCCATTTGATGACTGTCTTGCTTAACTCTCTTGGGCTGGGTAGTGATTGCTTTAAAGAGGATGAGAAAAATTTCTTTTTGAATGAACACAGCTTCTCTAATGAGAAAGTGATCAACAGTTAACATCTCTTTTGGGGAAGGAGCTGGGAAGAAAACATTTTTCTCCGGAGTTTTCTGACTTATCTACCAGTAAGTTACATTGATGTAAAGTGTGGGAGACATTCAGACTCATTACTCCAAATTCTGTGTCTAAAGTCCTTAAAGAGATATCCTCCACCTCTCAGTTTTGCACTGCTTCTTCCTCTTCATTTCAAGATATGAGACGAGAAATGGTTTGCAAAGGCAGCCACCACTGCTCACCTCACACAGAACCTTTAATGAAAATGAATTGTGTTTTTGGACTCTTTGTTAAAAGGAGATATATAATAAATTATTTCTCTCCAAACATCGTATGTATCTATTAAAGCCAAACATCATATATTCCAAAAAGAAAATGAAGGTAAAGGCAATCAAGGTTTTAAACTTAAAAGATTTTTGTTATTAGTTTGGGATTTGTATCCTCATAATGACTGCCTTCCTCTCAGTGTAATAGGCAGGATGCATGGGGTCCTTGCCTGGCTCTGTCACTTATAGTCTGGTAACCTTGAGGAAATAAATGTGCTCTCTGTGATCTGTAAAATGGGGTAAAAATATCTGTCCAAATCGTGTTACATAGTTCTCATGTTGTTAAAAAAAATCAATGGGGTAAAGCATACGTATTTGGAATATCATCAGGGACTAAACTGCTGTGAGGTTATATTGCTGTTATTTTTCTAATGCTTTGTGTGATATGGAAATCAGTTTGTTTTCTGGTGTCTTTGGCAACAACAATAAGTAGAACACCACTGAAAGAGGAGGATTTGTACTTTTGGAGACAAGCATGCAGGCAATTTGGAGCTGTGGCACAGAGTAAATTGCCTTTGCTGAGGGAGGGGGAATTTACATTTGGGAGGAGAGAAGTACTGGGGGACTACAGGAATATTTTAAAGACCCTTCTAACCATTTGGTAGAGGGTGGCACCCTGTCTGAGAGGTGCAGAGGGACAGCGTGAAGATTCATACCCAACTAGCCATTGCTCAGAGAGGACAGGTATTTGTCTTAAGATGAGTTTGGCACAAGGACAGCATGGGGCTCCTAGCATTAGGTGTCAGCCTGGCAAGTTGATGGCAGGTCAAGAAGCAGAGTCTGTGAGAAGCATGGCCTTAGAGCTGGTCTCTCCTCTTTCCCTTCTCTCCCAAATACCAGACTGCAAGGGACCAAAAACTGCCTATATTTAAACAGTTGTCCTTCTCAGAGTACAGAACATCTTTGTACTTATAGAGCAAGTAAATGAAAGGAGATTTAAAAAATAGCAACAAGCAACTAGATTTCATTGTCTATGCTTAATATCTAGTGATGCTATCCAAGTGAGACAGTTCTTAGCTGTTGGCTAAGCAGGAATTCAATTCAAGTCATTGAGTAATGGGCAGTTTTACAGTAACTCATCCTTTCCTTGCCTGGCAACGCATTTTACAAAGAAGGTGCTACTGGAATTGTGCAGAGGTTGGCACAGCCTTTGGTACATATTGGACAACCAATATGTGCTCATCAGCAGTATCATTATAGATACTCATTGTCATCAGTGGTGTGCATGATTCCAAGTGGAAAGGGCAGAGTAGAGCTGGCTGTAGGGACTGGATATCCAGCACATGAAACACCATCTCTCTCATTTCTGCCTCTTTCTGCAAGCCTCATTCTCTCTTACCAGCTGTTTCTCCATTCAGCAGGGGACATGGCAGCAGGTACTCTGTCCTCCCACCTTTGTAACTTGTGACCAGAGATAAAGACACATTTCTTCACAGCTCAAATGAAACAAATTCTTAGAGACAGGCCTTGGTTGGTCTGGTGCAGCTCATGTGCCCTTGTTTTGAACCAGTTACTGATCAGTTTTCATTAAATGAGATAATCGATACAACATTTTGTGAATTGTAAAGACACGTGGAAACACATGGTATAAATATAATTATGTTTTCATCAATTTCTCTTTCCCTTCTTTATCTGGCTCACTTTTACTTGCTCTTCAAAATTTGGTAGAGACCTCCTTTGCCTCTTTGGAAGGGTTATATGTCCCTTGTTTGTGTTCCATAGTACCTTGTGCTGTCCCCTGTCCCTGAACTTCCTGTGCTAAATTTGCTTCTAGACTGGGGGCTCTTTGAGAGAAGCCATATTCTGTGTCTCTGTCTTCTAACCTGCAGTGGGTACTTAATAAATATTTATTGAATAAGTTATTAATCATAGCTGAAGAAGCATTGAACTGAATACATACTGAACACAGGATGTCACTTAGAAGTTATTGTAAAAAAAAAAGAAGTTATTATGGTATTTTAGAAGTGGTTGAAAAATCTGGATTTGAAACCCATGAGATGAAGCACAACAATTAGACTGTCAATTCCTTGAGGATGGGGCAGTGTCTCAGTCATTTTGGATTAACACAGTGCTGGTACAGAGTAGACCCTGGTCTGTGTCATGAAGTGGCTTGGATCTTAGCTCTGTTAACAACCAGGATGTGGGCAAGTCAGCTGCTCATCTGTGTCCCAGTTTACTCATCTTACTACCCTTGCTGTGTTACCTACGAAAGGTAATGGGCTGGCCTTGAGAAAGTTGGAAGCGAGTTCCTAGCACCAGGAAGGGGAGGAGGGTAGGTGCACATCGGTTCAGATGGTTTTGTTAGTCATCTTCTGGCCACTTAGAGAGGAGCAAAGTGTTCAGCTTTGGAAGCTGAAGTACGGCTTAATTGTGTGTGATGTCTCCAGTGACAAACTTCTCCATGGGAGCTGTCTCAGCTGGGTGTCGGAGGGCTCTGGAGATGTAAACTGTGGGGTGAACCCAGACTAAAACTCAAAACAAGCCATCCCAAGTCGGCTGCCAGTTCTTCACACTTCTCCAGACTGAGCGAAGCATTTCGCTGCAAAGTTGGCCCACAAAAAATTTCTGATGAATTCCAACTGGTTCATAATTTGTATATGTGACTGAAACCAAGAACATTTCACGTTCTCTTACATTCTGTTCCCCAGGCTTCTGTGGATCTGTTTTCCTTTTTCTCGTGTTGTTGAAGCTGCGACACCCACCTCTTTTTACTGCCGGAGATCCTATTCTCATAGTGTCCATGGGAGTCTGTAGTCATGATTAGTGGCAGGAAACATGCTCGCCACATCTTTTACTTTTTTGCCACTTGCTGGGAAGGCAGTGGGAGGGAGGAATGCCCTCTCTTTGTGGGCTGGAGCTTGCAGGTGATAATTCCAGCACCATGCACCTTAACCTCCTTTTGCATTTGACCTTTAGGTTCGCAGGACCTGGAGCAGTCTGTGCTGGCATAGTCTGAAAATGAAGCAACCCAGAAGATCTTAACCCTTATGTTTCTGTTGAAACTCACCACCACCTCATTTCTGAAGTTTCTATTCCGTGTTCGGCATACTTGCTATCTTTTCTGCCTCCTCTATTGTTTGGGTTGGAGATAAGAGATAAGGATGGACAAAAACAAACAAACAAACAAACAAACAAACAAACAAAACGAATCAGCTTTGAATCTTGGCAAATAGGGCTGCTACTGCCAAATTATATCTAGACCTTGCAGGTTTTGTCTTCTGGGAAGCACTGTTGTAACACCAGTGCTGTAGAGCCTGAGAAGTGTGGGTTTGAATCCTACCTCCACCTGTTAGCAGTACTTCTGTGCCTCAGTTTCCTTATATGGAAAATGGGGGTGGTAATAATATATATATCTGGTAACTTTAGTAAGAATTATATGGTATAAGCATTTAAGAATTCAGTAAGGGGTCTGGCATTGGTTTTATTACCTGGTCTTGGTACTGAGCCAGAAAAAATTTAGTTAGAGGTTGGCAAATGGACCTCAGCGTTCTTGTATCTCCCTTAGGAGGGTCTGAGCAGACGGATAAAGATGTAGGAGGATCCAAAGTGGATCCCTTTGGGGGATTCCCTTGACCTTTCTTAGTTTCCTTCTTTGGTCCAGATCACCATCCTATTTCTGTCCCTCTTGATAGGACACACCTGGAGCCTCATCAACGCGACAGTTTTCCTCTAAGAAAATGATCAGATGCCGGGGATTACTGACAACCTCTGGAGCACTGTGACCAGCTGCTGCCTCCTTCCTCTCGAAGTAGTGAAATATTCAAAAGAGAAAAGAAGCATTTTAATGACATTTCAAAGAAAAGCTGTTCTGTGTACCCTGCAGTCTCCTAGAAGGATGGCGGTTGGATGTTGGGGCCCTATCTGTAGAGTGGTTGGAACATTTTGCAGGTCAACAGCATGATGATGATGGGTTAAATTAGAGTGGTTTGGCCTTACCTGTGTCCACACCTTTTCCAATGTCAGGCCTGGATTCATGTATACATGGACTTCTGGCCTGACTTACTCGCTTCGGATGAGTAGATAGAAGCTTCTGGTTCTCCTGCTGTCATCCTAGGATTAACATCAGTCAGGGAGACCTCTGTAGGTTGCAGATAGTGACACAAATCCCAATCATGGGACATCTTTGTAGCTTCTAGCACTTACCAGTGGAATAGGAATGGAGTGATAGCTGAAAATAAGTGAAATATGGAGTAAGTGAAAATAAGAATATATTCAATATAAATAACGAAGTCATAGTCATCTTCTTGAGAAGATGTGGGTTTTTGTAGTGGGTGCCTGACCCACGTGTAGAAGCATTTCTATTCTGGATCAGGCCAGATTGAAATCTTGGATTTCAGAAAATGCCATTTTTGAAGTACCTGACAGTATTGTGGATCAAGCTGCCCTGGTTTAAGTGGTGGGCTCTTATCTCAGCCCTCCTACATTTTTTCTTCATGTTTAATACCCAGTGGTTTTAAGATTGAAAATTGGAGAGAGTGGGAGAAGGGTTAGTAGCCAAGGGGAAATAGTTTCCCTCTCTTCTTGTGCCCTGGAGAAAATATGAGGGCCTAATCCTGAGAATTAGAATTCCTTGCCAATGTGCAATTGCTTTGCTCTCTCCACTCCTGAGGTCTCTCCTAAAATCCAGACCAAGAGCTAAAGGTTCAGAATAGGGGGTGAGTCAGTTTACCACTATGTAAAACAAAGTGGCCACATTTCTGACTTCTTGAGGGGCTGGGGGTGGGGGTGGGGCAGCAAGAGAAACTGTTGCATTCTTTCTCTCCTGTCCTTGTCTCAGTGAGTAAGAGAAGGTCAGTGGATTGGTCTGGATCTTTTCCTTGTTCCAGTTCACCAGATACTTGTTGAGCAACTATTATGTGACGCAGGGGAGACAAAGAAAAATGGGACATGGCTTTAGGAGTTTGTATTGCAGGAGGAGAGAGAGGAAAAGGGGTAGGAAGGGACAGAAGGGACCAAGCCTGGTTCCTTCCTCAGGGACACAGAATGCAACAATCTGCTAGTGGCAGTCTGCAGAACTTTTATTACTTCATCATGTATCCATAGAATAATGGCTTTTCAGGATCCTTCTAATTATGAAAGAAGCATTGCATCTTGTCAGTATAAGAAGTCCTGAAAAACATTTCAATAACTGCAGCTTTCCTTCAGGTTATGGCTTCAGCTCTGCCATTTGTAACATATATGATTAATGCAAGTTATTTAACTGTGTCTAAGCTTGGTTTCCTCATCTGTGAAATGAGTATAATACCTAATGGTTTTTGTAATGTGCAAATTGTTCTTAGCACAGGGTGGCCACTCAAAACATTTGTAGTAATTGCTATTCTATATTCCTTGAGATACTCTCAGATAGAGGTGATTTTCTGCTACTTGATTAATTGCGAGGTTGGTCTGGAGGGTAGGTGTCCTCATTCCACCCTCACGATACTTTTAGACCATAACTACCCTCTCATTTTTCTTAAAATTCCTGAATTCAAACCATTCAGCTGTACCACATTTCCCCCCTTTTCTTCGTTGTAATTTGCTTACTCTTTAGTGAGTAAATCTCTTTGGTATTTACTTTCTGTCACTAAAGATTTTAGAACCATGGCTCAATCTTTCTGTCCACTTTAACTTCTGTTTCCCTTGGTAACTTAAATATCCATGGCTAAGTTTATTCAACATCGCAAATTTTAGTTGTTGACTGCTTCATCCACAATGGTTTTCTCCCCCACTCCTTTGTTAGGGCAACCCTCTTCCATGGCTATGTGCGATGGCTGTCATCAGCAGAGGCCTCCACCTCTGTGGAATATCTAAATTGTACAGCCTGCATCCCGAGACCTGCCATTTGTGTTTTCCCTGCCCTCTTGCTGACATGCCCCCTGCATCCCCAGTCCACTGTACCTTTCACCTTCTCTCTCCCCATTAGCCCCTCTGGTCTTCCATTGCTCATCACAACCATTCCTTTGTTGCAAATACCCTCATGTGTTTTTTCTCCGTCTGTCCTGCCCACCTGATAAAACTCCAGCTCTGGAGGAACTCAGCCATTCCCCAGCCCACCCCTGAGTGGCTTGGCTTTGCTGGACAGCATCAAGCACCCTGGCAGATGGCAACACTGTGTAGTCACCATAACCAAACTTAACTGGTTTCTCCCCAACACATGGCAAACCTAGCACTACTTTTTCTAGTAAGCTCCATCCTACTTTCCTCAAGGACTGTTTTCTCTTCCATTCTACATAAGACTTTCCACTCTTCCTCAGTCTCAGAAGGTGACTTCGCCTCATATTTAAAAGGGAAACTTTCGGATGGAAACTCCCCATGTTCCCTTCACATGATCTAAATCATAGCCTGCGTCTGTGCCCTCTTTTCACATGTTGTGACAGAGGACGCACCCCTCCTCTTATACAAGGCCACTTGCTCCATGTGTGGTTTGAATTCCACTCCCTTTAGCTTTTATTTGATTGGTATTAATATACGTTATAGTATTTCCTACCAGGAAGGACAATGACAGCAGTAACAAAGATGACAAACAACTGCCACTACCACCTTTCTTTGACCCCAGTCTCTCTCCCATCTCTGTACTTTGACTGCCACAAGCCTTGTCTGCCATGCCCTTGGATTTCCTCATGTCTGACTTTCTTTCTTTCTTTCTTTCTTTCTTTCTTTCTTTCTTTCTTTCTTTCTTTCTCTTTCTTTCTTTCATTTTCTTTCTTTCTTTTTTTTCTTCTTTCTTCTTTCTTTCTTAAAATGTTATTTATTTGAGAGAGAAAGAGAGCTTGGGTGAGAGCACAAGTAGGTGCCTGGGCAGAGGGAGAGGGAGAAGGAGAAGCAGACTCCCTGTGGAGCAAGGAAGCCCTACGGACATGGGGCTCAATCCCAAGACCCTGGGATCATGACCTGAGCTGAAAGCAGATGCTCAACTGATGGAGCCACCCAGGTGCCCCTTTATCTCTGACTTTCTAACCCACTCCAGCTTGGTTGTATTCCATTATATCCAGACTTCCTCAGGTTACTTGCATGTGTTAAATCCAATGGACTCATTTGGTTCTCATTTTACTTTATTTGCAGCAACATTCAACATTCCTTTATTGAAATGCTTTCTTCTCTTAACCCCCTTCTTCATCCCTACCAAGCACCCTTGGTTTCTTCCCAATCCTATGGCTTCTCCTGCCCAGTCATCTTGACCTACCTTGAAATGCTAAACCCTCTTCTATTCATCCTCTGAACTTTCTGTTGACAAGTGCAGATGCTCCTGTGATTTTATTTATTATTTGTATGTGCCTGTGATTTCCAATTTATGTCTTTGCTCTGACTTCTCTTTTGAGCTCTAGAATCTAGGTGCAACTGCATTCTAGACACATCCACTTTGGTGGTCACAGACATTTCAACCTGAAATGTCCAAAATTAAGTTATTGATCTTCTCCCATTGATCTCGCTCCGCAAACTGCTCTTCTGGTATATTCCATTTAGAGGGTAGTACCACTATCTATCTATCCTTTTGCCTGACCCCTGCTAATTGAATTTCAGGTTTGATAATTCTACTTCAAAAATGCATATTAAATTCATTTCCACATGCTAGAGTAAGCCAACATCATCTCTTCTTAGGGTGACTGCAATAGCTTTTTAATAGTATCTGCACATCCATTTTATATTTCTGATTCATTTAGTACATTATAGTCAGTTTTTTAAAAACAAAATTTGATCAAGTAATTGTTTCCCATTACATTTAGAATAAACTACAAAGTAAATTACAAAGCTAGTAAGACTGCTGGGATTGGTTTCTGCCAACTCTTGCCAGTCTTCCCTTTGCTTGTGATATTCCGGCCATTAAAGCCTATTCTCAAAATGCCCCATGCTCTTTCCTGCCTCAAGGACTTCCCACATACTGTTCCCCCTGCCTGGAACTCTCCCTATTTCTTCCCTAGCTGATTCCTACACATACCTCAGGTCCCAGGCATTAGGTTCCTAAGGTATAAAAATTTCATAGTATCCTGTACTTTCCCATCATAGCACTTACCACATTTTTTATCTTTTTATCGCAAATATTTATCTGTCTCCACACTAGACTATGGGCTTTAGGAAGGGATCTGGCTTCACTGTATCCTCGGTGCCTAGCATGGGATCTGGCACCTGATATGGGTCCAGTAATATATGCTGAATCAACAAAGGGTTCATAAAAAAACCCTAGATTAGTTGGAGGTGATTGATTATGTCAGGATGTGTTTACTCTTTTGTTCATTTGTTCATTCATTCATTCAACAAATATCTAGGTATTTTTGAATACAAAGGTAGACATCACTTTCTTCAATTTTCCCTCGACTCTTTCATATCTTAATACTTAGCAAGTTTCATGTAGCTCCTCAGGGATCCAGTCCCTTGCGGTGGCCACATTTGTCGTATCTGCCTGGCTCACTGGATATATCAGGTTTTAGGAAAGCACTTTTTTCTCTCTGTATACTCCATGGCTCTGTTCTGTCAGTTCTTAGTTCTGTCACAAATGATATGAATTCATCAGCCAAAGGTGAAATTAGGTATACCTAGGGGGTCACTTAGATCACCTGTGTAGTTTTATAAACAAATATGTATTGGACACCAACTATGTGCTAGATTTTCATAGACTATTTCTTATTTAATTCTTATAACAACCTCTTATGATGGAATTTTTGATTCCTAACTTATAGGTGAGAAAATTGAAGCTCGGGGAATTAAAGTGCTCCAAACCAGGGATAAAAATGCTTTCTTTTTGTTCTGATATGGAGTGTGCATTTTTCAAAATCATGAATTCATGTTTAAAAGGAGCATAGCCAAATGTTGAATGCCTGGTAATACATTCAGGGGACTTAAACACAACATTTTAAGGGACTCTATTTTACAAGAGTAAGATGCTAGTGACCCAGAGATCCTGCATATTGTCCAGAATTTAGCTGTGTGCTGTGCTTAGGGGGTGGGAGGCAAATGTGCTTGATTCACTCTGAACCAAGTCAGGCAGAAATATGGTACCACCCTTCTAGACAGACATCTGTTCAAATATAAATTTCCTGTTTATTGAGGCTTCTGCTCTATTGAAGTAAAGGTCTCCATTCGGCTGAACAAGTCAATCATTATAAACCTTGTTAGTGTGACAGCCCCCTGTGTATTGTTTAACTGGAAATGAAACACAAATACACCAGCCCCCTGCAGTATCCGCTTCACGGTGCATAAATCTACGGTGCATCATGTCATTTGAAATTTGATGGCAATCTACCAAATGGCAGAAAAGACTTCATCCTCAGAGGGCTATGCAAATGAGTCCAGGCTCTGAACAATCAGGTGAAAGGACACAGCCTGTCCTTTGCTCCCCTCCCCCACATCCTTCCCAGAAAGCATTCCCCAGGGTAATTTCTTAGTGGCAACTGGTGAATTATCCAAATACAAACGACCAGTGTTCATTCAGTTCCACATGCAGATCTGGCTTTAGATGTTTTAAATAGGATTGAAACGTTCTTCCTGCCTTCCACTCTTACTGCTTGCAGCAAAACCTTCTCAGGCCCTTATTAAGCTGTCTTAATTGCTTTCCTCAGCTTTCTTTCTCTTTTATTCAAACCTCAGAGGTGAGGGATAATCTGCTTTTAGGCTAAAATAGAGATGCTCATCTCACTACCCCTTGATTGGCCTCCCTCCCCTAATTTATCACACACACACACATCCACACCATAGAAGAGCCTGCAGTTTTGAAAGGACTAAACCAGTCTGCTAGTCTGCAGCTGATAATAGGTCTGGACTGAGGTTAAATTATTTTACCACTAGTCATATTTTTCTCTGTTTATGTTTTAAATGGGTAGGACGTTTTTCTGTCTGGCTCTACTGGGAAGATTTAGCCATAGATTGTTAGAATATTTATTCAAAAACCGCAAGTCTCAAGGTATCACCCTATCCAGCTGCTAGTCTTGAGCAGATTAAATCATTCAAAGCAAGCAGTTGGCTGTCGGATTCGCCCCTTCTGGGCAGGGCCAAACCTTGTCAGGGCTGCCCCTGAGGGCAGGACCCAGGTGGAGGGAGGCTGGGACAAGCCAGTGTGGGTCCATTAGCAGTTCATGGGAGGAGCAAGCTGGCTGAAGTCTGGAGAGGTTGGGTCCTATGAGAGTACATAAATGGGCCTGCCAAGCTGAGCCGACAAGAGTAGCAGAAGG
The DNA here is from genome assembly GCF_905146905.1 of Nyctereutes procyonoides. Lineage (NCBI taxonomy): Eukaryota > Metazoa > Chordata > Mammalia > Carnivora > Canidae > Nyctereutes > Nyctereutes procyonoides. Next base: position 40,751,063 of record NW_026575044.1, read on the forward strand.
CTAGAGAATAAAACAAGAGTTAGGAATGGTGGCCAGATTAGGGAGCGTCTACTCCCTATCAAGCCATTGTCTGTCTCATTAATTCTCTTAGGAGTGTCTAAGGGGAGCTGTGAGTCTCTTAAAGGGCTGAATGTGTGTGACAATTTCTTCTATGTTTGATTACTTTCTTTAAAACATTAATCTTTTTTTCCCTTGTCAACTATAACCTCCCTTTTATCATTAAATCCCTTGTTTTTGAGAAAAAGAAGAATTTATTGAATTTTAAAACTGAACTAATTCCTGTTCTTCTTTAAGAAGACATCAATGTAACTCTCTTTTTAAAAGTATTTATTTATTTATTTTAGAGAGATAGCACACTTGCTAATATGGTGTGGGGGAGGAGCAGAAAAGAGGGAGAGAGAGTCTTAAGCTGACTCCACACGCTGAGCTCAGAGCCAGATGCAGGGCTTGATTTCATGACCCTGAGATCACTACCTGAGCTGAAACCAAGAGTTGGACACTTAACCAACTGCGCCATCCAGGTGCCCCTCAGTGTAACTTTTTATTTTTTATTTATTATTTTTTAAAAAAGATTTTGTTTATTTATTTATGAGAGACAGAGAGAAAGAGAGAGAGAGAGAAAAGAGAGAGAGAGAGAGAGACAGGTAGAGAGAGAAGCAGGCTCCCTGCAGGGAGCCCGATGTGGGACTTGATCCCAAGACTCCAGGATCACATCCTGGGCGGAAGGCAGGTGCTCAACTCCTGAGCCACCCAGGCGTCCCTCAATGTAACTTTCGATAAAACATGGAAAATCATATTCCATAGAATATTTGACTATATTTTAAAATACATTCTTATGATAAGCCCTTGAAATAGCCAAGAAATGTATGAAGACATTCTTCTGAGGTAAAGCCCTTGAAATAGCCAAGAAATGTATGAAGACATACCTTCTGAGGTAAAAGCAGCAGTCTCTCTTATAGATGAAGGGAGAAAATAATCTCTTTTTGGAAGGCAAATGGTTTTTGTCCTGGAGAACATTTGGTTCCTTAAGAAAGCTGTTGCTTTCTCTAAAGAAACAGTTTATTTTCTCTTCTTAGAGTGAGGGAATTATTTGAAAAATATTTCATGTGATTCAGGAACAGGTCAATCTTATGGAACTCACAACTGTAGTGTTCTGTAGGAACATGTACATGCCATGTAAATTTACATAATATCAATATATTCTTTTTTTTAAAAAGATTTTATTTATTCATGAGAGAAAGAGAGAGAGAGAGAGAGAAAGAGAGGCATAGGCTGAGGGAGAAGTAGGCTCCCTACAGGGAGCCTGATGTGGGACTTGATCCCAGGATCCCAGGATCATGACCCGAACTGAAGGCTCAACCAGTGAACCACTCAGGCGTCCCAATATCAATATATTCTATAGACTTAATCTTTTCATCGCTTCTGGGGCCAGAGCATGTGTCATTTCAGGTGTAGACTGGTTTTCTCTAAAGAGAGTGAAAAGCAGGCAGCTCGGGTGGCTCAGTGGTTTAGCTCTGCCTTCAGCCCAGGGCCTGATCCTGGAGACCCGGGATCGAGTCCCACGTCGGGCTCCCTGCATGGAGCCTGCTTCTCCCTTTGCCTGTGTCTCTGCCTCTCTCTCTCTCTCTGTGTCTCTCATGAATAAATAAATAAAATCTTAAAAAAAATAAAAAAGAGAGTGAAAAGCACAATTTTAAGCTTTCTGTTTTGGGACTAGAGCAAGACACCCAATCACAGTAACACTTGCTTACAAGTCTGTCCTTGACCCAGTTAATTCTTCCTGAGTAGCATCATAACCCATAATTCTCAACCATGTAATTTTCTGGCTTATTATTGGTGGTCTAGAACACTGGCGTGGGAATCCAGGCCCCCACCATTATGCTGCAAACAGCTGGAGGATAGAAAAGCAAAGCAAAGGAAGATGTGGTTTCTGCCTCTAGCCAGAAAGGCAGAACATATACTCTCATGCAGGACATTTAAAGGCAAATCTACAAAGATAATGTGTTCATCAGTGTTTACGCAGTAGCATATATATAATAATATATAGCATATAGTAATTGTTGTTTTCAAGTGATTACTATGTACTAGAAATGCTACAGAACATTCTGGAGGACATATTACTATTTCGATTTTACAGCTGAGGAAACTGAGGCTCAGAAAGGTCATGTGACTTCCCCAGGATCACCCAGCTAATAAATAACAGACTCAGGGCTGGAGTTAGCTGGGTCTGACTCCCATGTCTTATCTCTTGCCCACTGCTGTGTCTCCATCGGCAGCAGCTGTGTCTGTCACCTTCACTACCTTACTTAGCAATTTGCACGCATGTTTGGCATAGAGTAGGTACTCAAGGATGATGTACAGATTGGCCACTACTAAAGCTCACAAAGCTGAACTAAATTTGTTTTCTCTGAAATGTCCCTTTTTTTAAAAAAAATATTTATTTTTCCATGAGAAACACACACACACACACACACACACACACACACACACACAGAGGCAGAGACACAGGCAGAGGGAGAAGCAGGCTCCATGCAGGGAGCCTGACGCGGGACTCGATCCCGGGTCTCCAGGATCACACCCTGGGCCGAAGGCAGGCACCAAACCGCTGAGCCATCCAGGGATCCCTGAAATATCCTTTATAGGGTTGCACGTGAGACTTTTTTCCTCCATAGTCAAATAGTTCTACTTTCTCTTTTTAGCTTCTTCATCAACTCTGAGGCTAACTTTGGGCTTAGGGAGGGCAGTGTTTGTTGGTACTGGTTGGAGTATCCTCATTCCTGAAGCTCAGCAGACCCACCAGTGCCTGGCTCTGCAGCCTGGAGTGTGGCTGCTGCTGAGGTAGGGATGCCATTCCCTAGACAGCTGACCTCCTCAGAGGCCCTAGGATGGAGTGAGTGTGCAGACGAGCCCTTTCCTCTGAGCCAGAGAGTTTGCTCTGCTTGCTGCTTCCTAAGAGCAGGCTGGGAAATGTGACTTATTATCCCTCATTAGAAGATCACTCTAATTTACAGACCTTAGAATGAAGTTATCTGCATGATGCACTTTTGAACTCATTACTGAGTATATTAAATCATATCGAAATGTGGTTCCTGCAGCAGGTGTACTGGTGACTGGGAGCTCAGACAGGGCCATGGGTATGAAACGTCAGTCTGGCAACATTATTCCCTCTTTTCTATTGTCACATTTTTTGCACAATTGGAACATCTGTTCATATTTGTTTATTGAGCCCTTGGGCCTCACTTATCCAAAATCGTGTTTAACTTCATGAAATTGCCGTTTTAAGAACAGTTTTTTTTTTTTGCCACTCTGCTAAATATGAGTGATATATAATAAAAATGAATGAGAGTGGAGAGCAGATCATGGTATTGTCATCTCCTTTGTTTGCTGCAGGGGTCTAGAGGACGCAGACCATCCTCACAGAGGGAAAATGGTCTTGGATGCTTAGGAACTTAGGTGCTCCCTGACTGGCTGGATTTTCAGTGTGATTTTCAGGGGCTAATTAAAGTTAGCCCCTGGTACATGGAAGTTCCATGTATTGAGAACAGAAAGTGACAAGGATAGCCAAGGTGGAGGGTGCTGCTGCTGGCAGATGGTATATTGTATTCGTCACCTAGGGCTACTGTAACAAAGCATCATAGACTGGTTTAAATGACAGAAGATGATTATCTAGCTCCTAGTTCTGGAGACCAGAAGTCTGAGATCAAAGTGGCAGCAAGATTGATTCTCCGTGGCCTGTGGCAGAAAATTTGTTCATGCCTGTCTCCTAGTGTCTGGTGACTTGCTGGCCGATCATTGGTGTTGGTTGACTTCTGCTGCTGCATCTTGAGCTCTGCCTTCATGTCCATATGGTGCTCTTCCTCTGCGTGTATGTGTCTATGTCCAAATTTCCCCTTTCTATGAGGACACCAGTCATATTGGATTAGGGGCCATCCTCATAACCTTATTTTAACTTGATTAACTCTGTAAAGACCTATCTCCAAATAAGGTCATATTCTGACATAGTGGGATTAAGACTCCAACATATTTTTTTTGGAGGGGTACAATTCAACCTGTAACCCATAGAGATAGGGAAATAGCAAAAAATCTTTTTTGAGAGAGATAAAAATTTTTTATAAAAATATATTAAAAAATGTATATGTACAATAGGTGTCTGCTTTTGCCCGGGACTGGGCTCAGTACTATAAATGTTGGAATGAAGTGTCCACCGTGGACTTTGTTGATATTGATATTATTCTGGTATCAGGGAATGCTGTTCTTCTGATAATGTCTCCTGTTCTCCTAATAGTTGAAAACTAACACAGACCCCCAGTTCCCTCTTATATCAGGGCTACCTATCCTCCTTTGGTGGGGTGCATGAACAGTGTCAGCCAGCAGTGTTTATATTGACTCAGCTGAACAATTAATCAGCCATTATTTGTTTTCTTCTAGATAACTTCTCTAACAGCTGGTAAAACCCAACATAGAAAATGTGAAGTTCACTTCTCTGCCTATCAGGGACAGATTGGCATCCATCCACAGTAAGCTTTCGATGAAAAAGTTGGCATTTGCTGATGAGTACGGCATCATGTGCAGATATGCTTAATAAATGCTTTATGAGGGTCTGTTAACTTATTCACCAGGCATTTGTTGACATTTATTTATTTATAATTGAATTCCTGCTTTGCGTAAGGCACTAGAGAGTACCTAATGTGATATGGAATTTGTAAGGTAGTCCAATCTCAAGTGTAGTCCAGGAATTCCTGCTATAGCATTCCTGATAAGCTTATCTTTTCTTATTTCGTATTTTATTTTATTTGATTTTTTTCCCACTGAAGTAGAATTAATATACAATGTCATATTAGTGTCAGGTGTACAACACAGTGATTTGACAATCCTATACATCATACAATGCTCACCATGGTGAGTGTAGTCTATCTCTGTCACCATACACTGTTACTGCAGTATTATTGACTATATTCCCTATGTGGTACTTTTCGTCTTTGTGACATATATATATATATATATATATATATATTTTTTTTTTTTTTTTTTTTGGCAAGATTTTATTTATTCATGAGAGACACAGAGAGAGAGAGAGAGATGCAGAGACACAGGCAGAGGGAGAAGCCTGTGCAGGGGAGCCCAACATGGGTCTCGATCCCGGGTCTCCAGGACCAGGCCCTGGACTGAAGGCAGTGCTAAACCGCTAAGCCACCTGGGCTGCCCTATTTATTTATTTTTTAAGATTTTATTTATTTATTCATCAGAGACACAGAGAGAGGCAGAGACATAGGCAGAGGGAGAAGGAGGCTCCCTGTGGGGAGCCCAATGCAGGACTCCATCCCAGGACCCTGGGACTGTGACATGAGTCAAAAGCAGGTGCTCAACCACTGAGCCATGCAGGTGCCGTGTGGCTTATTTTATAACTGGAAGTTTGTACCTCTTAATCCTCCTTATTGATTTCACCCCTCCCCCTATATACCTCTGGCAACCACCAGTTTGTTCTCTGTATTTAAGAGTCTGCTTTTGTTTGTTTATTCATTTGCTTTGTTTGTTAGATTCCACATATAAGTAAAATCATGTGGTATTTGTATTTCTTTGTCTGGCTTATTTTATTTAGCATAATACTCTCTAGGTCTATCCATGTCACAAATAGCAAGATATCTTTTTTATGGCTAAGTAATATTCCATTGTGTATGTGTGTATACATGTGTATATATCACGTTTTATCTATTCATGTCTTGATGGACAACCAGGTTGCTTCCATATCTTGGCTGTTGTAAATAATGCTGCAATAAACATAAGGGTGCAATAACATAAGACTTATCTTAAATAATGCTTGAGATAGGCAGCTCATTACCTGAATGAGGAATTTATTTCCATAGATGGTCATGGTTATTTCTGAAAGTAGAAAGTACTTAAAAAAAACTGAACCAAAATCTACTCTGTAGTGATATAATATCCACCCAATCATCCTAATTATTTTTAGGGGTAGTTAAAAATTGAGATACATGTAAAAAATTTGAGGTGTAACATACATGATAAAATTTACTTTTGAAGAGTGTACACTTCCATGATTTTTGGTATGTTCACAAAGATGAGCAACCATTACTACTATTTAATCAGTCACTTCCAAGAGGAAGTCTGGACCTATTAGTAGTTGCTCCCTATTTCCCCGTCTTCCAGCTTCTGAGCATCACTACCTTTAGTCTTTATGGATTTGCCTGTTCCGTACATTTCATCTGAACAGAATTATACAATATATGGTCTTTTGTGTCTAGATTCTTAGCACAGGAGTTGAAGGCTCATCTATGTTATAGCATGTAGCAGTACTTCATTTCTTTTTGTGACTGAATAATATTTCATTGTATGGACATATTACATTTTGTTATCTATTCATCAGTAGATAGATATTTGGATTGTTTCTACTTTTGGGCTATTATGAATAATGCCATTATGAACATGAGGATACTATAAGTTTTTGTGTAAATGCATGTTTTCAGTTCCCTTGGGTATATAATCTAGGGGTAGAATTGCTGGCTTATATGGTAGTTCTATATTTAACTTTTTGAGGAACTGCTAAACTATCTTCCATAGTAAGATGTGGCACCATCTTACGTTCCCATGAGCAGCATATGAGGCTTGCATTTTCCCCATGTCCTTGCCAACACTTGCTAGTGTTTCTCTTTTTGACTGCAGCCATTCTAGTGAATGTGAAGTAGTTTCTCACTGGGGTTTTGGTGTGCATTTTCCTAATAACTAATGATGTTGGCAATCTTTTCATGTGCTTATTGCTATTTGTATATCTTATTTTGAGAAATGTAGCCATCTTAATTTTTCATTTTGGGAAACATTTTCTTATTCATTTAGTAAACATTTGTTGGGCACACATTTATGTGCCAGGCATATGCTGCACACTATGGACATAAAGAGGCACAGAAGAAGCTTCAGAATGAAAGGTGGGTGGGGGGTAGTCCAATATTTATTTGTGTGAGGCAATTATTATTATTATCTTAAGATTTTAATGTATGAGAGAGAGGGGGAGAGAAGACACACACACACACACACACGTGAGAAACAGACTCCTGCTGAGCAGGGAGCCCAACACGGGGCTTGATTCCAGGACTCTGGGATCACAACCTGAGCTGAAGGCAGGTTCTTTTTTTTTTTTTTAATAAATTAATTTTTATTGGTGTTCAATTTACCAACATACAGAATAACACCCAGTGCTCATCCCGTCAAGTGTCCCCCTCAGTGCTGAAGGCAGGTTCTTAACCGACTGAGCCACCCAGATGCCCCTGCATGAGGGCAATTCTAAAGGCAGATTACCAAGGCCTGTGAAGCCTTGTGTGGGAGAGGCTATTCTGAGGAGAAGAATTGTCTGAGACTCATTGGCTTCTGTTTTAACCCCCCATGGGTTTGGGTTCTCACATAGAGGTCAGGGAGCCACAAATAAGACTTAGAATCCTTTTACCAAGATTTCAGTGATGCTTATAGAAATATTGCCACTGTAAAGAAAAAGGCAATGAAGAGTTCACTACTCTTTACTTTTGGAGCTCACTGGATAAAGCCCAGAGCAAATGCTGACACTTGAACAGAGTGCGGTGGGCCAGCAGGAAGCTAGAACCAGATTGACCCAAGGGCAAGGGCAAGGGCATTGGCTTCTCTGGTGGATTTTCGAGGTGGTCAGTGTGGTAGCTTCACTAAACAGTGCTGGTGCTGTCAATAGCTTCACTGGAGGAACTAGTAATAACAGAAGGCACCATTTCCTGTGCTGGGGCAGGATTAGAAGAGAAGGAAAATGGTGGAGAGCACATGGTGACTATTAGGAATATTAGTCCTATTAGATGAGTGACCCGAGGGGACTCCTGAATTAGGAATTTGAAGGGATTTGGAGGATCTCCAAAGAGTGTTTAAGGACAGAGACAAATAATAGCTTTGACTATTAATTTCACTCTACTTTTTACTCCTACACTGGTGTGGTTTGGGGAAGGATCAGTGACAGATAAATAAGACAAGGTCTCTTCCTTAGACAAGCATATGGAACAGAGAGGGAGACAAATAATAATACATAATTTCAATATAATGAGATAATTATCAAGAGAGGAATTAGTAAGTGTCCATTAGCTGGTGTCTTGAGTGTCATCTCTTTCTCTATATGTGACTGTCTAGTCTATAGTCACCCCCAAAATTGGCTGAGTTAATCCCGGATTCTGTTCCTACTCTTTTTTTTTTAATTGAAGTTTGATTTGCCAGCATATAGTGTAATACCCAGGGCTCATCCCATCATCTTCCTACTCTTCAATTCTGATATCCGTTATCTCCTGATCTCTCCCATTTTATCCTATCAATTTTTACCTTTCTGTCCTATTTCATAGGAGTGAAGTTTCATTTACATAGAATTTATCTGACTTTTTGAATCTAGCTTCTGTAGCCTCCTGGATGGCTCTCTCTATTGTAGCCCAGGCTGTCCTTGTTCTCCTGCCTGATCCAGGGTGTTCGAATACTTTATATGTATCATAGTATGCTGGTGTCCTTCAGTCTTTTCTTTCTGGGGAAGGAGAGCTTTAGGAACTCCAGGGATAGAGGAGAATTTTGAGCAGAATTTTGAAGGGAATGCTGTGTGTGTGTGTATTTCTCTTCCTTGGATATTGAGGAAGCAGAGATACAGAAGCTTGAAACAGTCTGACATGCTTTAGAGAGCTTGCAAGTATTTTGGTATAAGCAGAGGGTACTTGGGGGGGAAATAATGAGACGAGAATGGAAATAATGGGCATGAGACAAGTTATGAAGGGTTAAGACTATTGATGTTTCTTAAAGAATATGGTCTTTCTCTGACTTATTTTTCTCAACATTATACTCTCTAGCTCCATCCACATTGTTGCAAAGACAAGACTTCATTCTTTTTTATGGCTGAATAATACTCCTTTGTGTATGTAAATATCACCTCTTCTTTATCCATTTGTCAATTGAAGGACCCTTGGCTATTGTAAATAATGCTGCTATAAACATAGGGGTGCATGTATCCCTTTGAGTTAGCGTTTTTGTATCTTTTGGATAAATACCCAGTAGTGCAGTTGCTGGATTGTAGGGTACTTCTATTTTTAATTTTTTAAGGACTGTTTTCCACAGTGGCTGCACCAGTTTGCATTCCTACGAACAGTGTATGAGGGTTTCTTTTTCTCCACATCCTCACCAATACCTGTTTTTTCTTGTGTTGTTGATTTTAACCATTCTACAGGTGTGAGGTAAAATCTCATTGTGGTTTTGATTTGCATTTCTTTGATGGTAAATGATGATGAACATCTGTTCATGTGTCTATTGGCCATGTGGATGTGTTCTTTGGAGAAATGTCTATTAATGTTTTCTACCCATTTTAAAATTGAATTATTTGATTTTGGGGTGTTGAGTTTTTTTTAAAGATAGATTTATTTATTTATTTGAGACACAAAGGTAGAGAGGCAGAGGAAAAAAAAAAGATAGAGAAGCAGAGACACAGGCAGAGGGAGAAGCAGACTCCATGCAGGGAGCCTGATTCAGGACTCGATCCCAGGACCCCAGGATCATGCCCTGGGCTGACGGCGGCACTAAACCGCTGAGCCATCTGGGCTGCCTGGGTGTTGAGTTTTATCAGTTCTTTTTTTTTAAATTTTTGTTTATTTATGATAGTCACACACACACAGAGAGAGAGAGAGAGGCAGAGACACAGGCAGAGGGAGAAGCAGGCTCCATGCACCGGAGCCCGATGTGGGACTCGATCCCGGGTCTCCAGGATTGCGCCCTGGGCCAAAGGCAGGTGCCAAACCGTTGCGCCACCCAGGGATCCCGTTTTATCAATTCTTTATATATTTTGGATACTAACCCTTTATTGGATATGTCATTTACAATTATCTTCTCCCATTCCACAGGTTGCCTTTTAGTTGATTGTTTCTTTTGCTGCACAGAGCTTTTTATTTTGATGTAGTCCCAATAGTTTATTTTTGCTTTTGTTTCCTTTGCCGCAGGGGACATATCTAGGAAAAAAGTTGCAATAGCTGATATCAAAGAAAACAAACAAGCAGACAGAAAGGAAAAAGAGAGAGACAAATCAAGAAATAACTATAGAGAACAAACTGATGGTTACTAGAGGGGAAGGGGGGATGGGTTGAATAGATAATGAGGATTAAGGAGTGCTCTTGGGATGAGCACCACGTGATGTATGGAATTGTTGAATTATTATATTGTACACCTGAAACTAATACAACACTATGTTAAAAAAAAGAATGTTGATGTTACTCTGAAGGCAGGTAGAGAATGTTGAAGGACTTTAAATAGGGGAGCAATCTGGTCAAATTATTTTTTTTTTAGAAAGTTCATTTTGGAAGCTGTACTAAGGAGCAATGTGACTAGAGGGAAGAAGACCTGTCAGGAGGTTATTTTTTTTTTTTAATTTTTTTTAATTTATTTATGATAGTCACAGAGGGAGAGAGAGAGAGGCAGAGACACAGGCAGAGGGAGAAGCAGGCTCCATGCACCGGGAGCCTGACGTGGGATTCGATCCCGGGTCTCCAGGATCGCGCCCTGGGCCAAAGGCAGGCGCCAAACCGCTGCGCCACCCAGGGATCCCCTGTCAGGAGGTTATTGCAGTGGTCCAAGTGAGAGATGATGTTGGTCAACATTGGATGTGACATTGGATATGGAGAGAATTAGAAAGATTTGAGAGACCCTAAGAAGGTAGAGTCAGAAACCTTTGTAATTTACTGGACATGTGGGCTAGGTAGGGGAAGGGAGTAGTAAAAAATGACTTGCTTTTCTGATACTGACAATTGGGTGAAGGGTGTAATTATAGAGAACGCAGGAGGAGGAATTTTGTGGTGAGGTAGTGCAGAACATTTGTCCACTTGTCCATACTGCATCAAAAACCTCCATGTTTGAATTAGCCATCATAATTCATTTTGTGTTTTATGACACAACCTGAAAGTAATTCAACCGTTTCTTTTAGATTTATCTTTGTTTATAGTCCTCATCATTTTATTTATTTATTTAGTAAGATTTTATTTATTTATTCATGAGAGACACAGAGAGAGAGGTAGAGGCCTAGGCATAGGGAGAAGCAGGCTCCCTCTGGGGAGCCTGATGCAGAACTCGATCCCAGGACCCCAGAATCAGGACCTGAGCCAAAGGCAGATGCTCAACCACCTAGCCACCCAGGTGCTCTAGTCCTCATTATTTAAAATGCTACTTATATTTGACTTTTCTATTGTTCTTTCTAAAATATAATACTGTGACCTGGAGAAAACTTACTAAGCAAGGTTCAACCATGAGACTATAGAATGTAGGGCAGCCTGGGTGGCTCAATGGTTCAGTGTCTCCCTTCAGCTCAGGATGTGATCCCGGGGTCTGGGATCAAGTCCCACATCGGGCTCCCTGCATGGAGCCTGCTTCTCCCTCTGCCTGTGTCTCTGCCTCTCTCTCTCTCTCTGTGTCTCTCAAGAATGAATAAATAAAATCTTAAAAAAACCCCTATAGAATGTAACTACTATTTTCTATCATACCACAGTGATACATAATTACATGATCATAAATATGTACATCCAAGACATTTTTCACCAGTTTTAGAAGCTTCACCAAACTTTCGTTTTCCCAACTGAAAATTCTTAGGTCATTTTCTTATTCTTTTAGTTTTTAAAAATATATCAGGATGTCCTCAGCTAGTAGTGACTCAAACCATAAGGAGATTTATTGTTTACTTGATAAAAGCCTGAAGAAATGTAATCTCAGGCTTGGTTGATGGATAAATGATGCCATCGAGAATCCGGTTTTTATTCTTCTTTCTCCTCTGTTATCATCAGAGGATTAGTTTCATCTTCATGTTTGTGACTTCATGGTTTCAAGATGGCTGCCACAGTTCCAAGCATCAGGTTTTCTTTTCTTTTTTCTTTCCTTTCCTTTCCTTTCCTTTTTCTTTTCTTCTTTTCTTTTTTAATTTTTTTTTAAATTTTTATTTATTTATGATAGTCACAGAGAGAGAGAGAGAGAGGCAGAGACACAGGCGGAGGGAGAAGCAGGCTCCATGCACCGGGAGCCCGATGTGGGATTCGATCCCGGGTCTCCAGGATCGCGCCCTGGGCCAAAGGCAGGCGCCAAACTGCTGCGCCACCCAGGGATCCCTCTTTTCTTCTTTTCTTTCGTTTCTTTTCCTTTCCTTTTCTTTTTTAAGCATCAGATTTTCACAAAAAAATATCTATAACAAGAACGAAGAGGCAAAAAGAACATTCACCATTTACATTTTCTTCTTTCATGGAGAAATATCTTTCCCAGAAGTGCAAAAACAGACTTCTTTGACTTCTTTTTATTTCTTATTGGCCGCTCACTGGGCCAAATAGATTGAGAATGATATGCTTGGTATAGAGTAATCAGAATTCATTTCCTGGAAAATAAACTATTACTGTCTAAACAAAATCATTGTTTTGTTACCAAGGAAAAGGGGCACATGGTTGTAGAATGAGCAATCAACAGTCTGCCAACAGTTTCAACAGGAAACCTAAGAAATGTTTGATCAAATATAGGAATAGAAAGGATCAGTTTGGACTGATCTTAAATATCTATCTATCGTCTATCTATATCTATCTATTTATCTATCTATCTATCTATCTATCTATCTATCTATCTATCTATCATCTATCATCTAATTTATCTATTTAATCAGCCCAGAGACCTGGTTTCTACTCTACTAGTTTAAATCCTTATAATTCTATTATCATCTAACTTGAAACATTAAGGGAGAAATTTTCAAATGCTTTATTAAGAAAGAAAATGAGAATAACTTGCCATAATATTTTAGTGACTTGGCAATTTTTTCTCCAAGTTTTCCTGAGACATAATTGACATACATCAATGTATAAGCTTAAGGTGTACAGCATAATGATTTGACTTCTGTTTACCTGGAAATGATTACCACAGTAAGTTTGCATCCATCGTCTTATGTAGATACAATAAAAAGAAAAAGCAAAAAAAGGAAAAATACAATTTCCTTGTGATGTGAACTCATAGGATCTATGCTCTTACCTACTTTCCTGTATTATGCAACAGTGTTAGCTATAGCCATGTGGTACATTATAATCCTTATTTATCTTATAACTGTTAAGTTTGTACCTTCTGACTAACTTCCTATAATTCCCTCACCTCTCACATATAAATGAGATCATACAGTATTTATCTTTCTCTGTCTACCTTTCACTTAGCCTAATGCCCTCCAGGTCCATCTACGTTGTTGTAAATGACAGGATTTCCCCTTTTTTTAATGGCTAAATTCCATCTTCCCTCTATTCATCTTTTGATGGACACTTAGGTTGTTTCCATATGTTGGCTATTGTAAATAATGCTGCTGTGAACATGGGAATACAGATATCAAGTTAGTATTTTAATTTCCTCTAGATATATATATTCCTAGAAGTGGAATTGCTGGATCATATGGTACTTCTATTTTTAATTTTTTTGAGGATCCTCCATACTATTTTCTATAGTGGCCACGCTAGTTTACAATATCACCAACAGTGTGCAAAGTTTCCCTTTTCTCCACATCCATGCTAGTATTTGTAATCTCTTGTTTTTGATGATGGCCATTCTAACAGGTATAAAGTGATGGTCTCATTGTGGTTTGTTTTGCATTTCCCTAATGACTAGTGATGTTGAGCATCTTTTCATGTGTCTGTTTGCATGTGTTCTTTGGAAAAATGTCTATTCAGGTCCTCTGCCCATTTTTTAATGAGATATATATATATATTTTCTTTTTTGGTGTTGAGTTGTGTAAGTTTTTTGTTTTTTGTTTTTTTTTTTTTTAAAGATTTTATTTATTTATTCATGGGACACACACAGAGAAAAACAGAGACATAGGCAGAGGGAGAAGCAGGCTCCCTACAGGGAGCCTGATGTGGGACTGCATTCCAGGACCTCAGAGTCATGCCCTGAATGAAAGGTGGATTCTCAACCACTGAGCCACTCAGGCATCCGAGTTTTATAAGTTCTTTATATGTTTTGGATATTAACCCCTTGTTGGATATTTGCAAATACAATCTCCCATTCAGTAGATTGTTTTGCTGTTTTGTTGATGTTTTCTTCCACTGCATAAAAGCATTTAGTTTGATATAGTCCCAACTGTTTATCCTTGTTTGCATATACACTGGCTGGAAACATTTCCCTTGGTTTCCATTTTAAATTATTATTGAGTCTGTTTGTATTAGTGAAATTTTGAATGATAAATGCAGTCACACTGTAAACTTTTATGTAAGGCAGACCTCTGTTTATGCTGAGTTAAAGAAATGACACTGCCATGCTTATTTTTATTTCAAAGCACCTGACTGATTATCTTAAACTGATTACAGACTCTAGACTCAGGATGGTGCTTATTTATCTCGGGGTGGGGTGAGGGTGAGGATAGGGGAGGAGGGTACAAGCAACTTTCTAGTTGTATCAGTAATGTTTTGTTTCTTTTTTTTTTTTTTAAGATTTTATTTATTTATTCATGAGAGAGAGAGAGAGGCAGAGACACAAGTAGGCTCCACGCAGGGAGCCTGATGCGGAACTCGATCCCGGGTCTCCAGGACCATGCCCTGGGCCGAAGGCAGGCACTAAACCACTGAGCCATCCAGGGATCCCCTATTTTGTTTCTTTTTAAAAAATATTTATTTATTCATGAGAGACCTAAAGAGAGATAGAGAGAGGCAGAGAGAAGCAGGCTCCATGCAGGGAGCCTGATGTGGGACTGGAACCTGGGAACGTGTGATCACACCCTGAGCCGAAGGTAGACCCTCAACTGCTGAGCCACCCAGGCATTCCAATGTTTTGTTTCTTAAGAAAGGTGGCACCTTAATGTTCATTGTGCTAGTCCTTATAAATGTTTGTGTATGTTTAATATTGTACACTTAAAATGATTATGTCTATAAACAGAAAAACATTAAAAGTAAAAGGAATAAATTGGTTGACCAACCTTAGTCATTATATTAAAAACATATATTTTTAAAGATTTATTTGTTCATTTTTAGAGAGAGACTGAGTGCATGTGTGTGCGAGAGAGGGAGAAGGGGCAGAGGGAGAGAATCTTCAAGCAGACTCCCTGCAGAGCACAGAGCCTAACCAAGACTTGATCTCACAATCCATGAAATCATGATCTGAGCCAAAACCAAGAGTTGGATGCTTAACTGACTGAGCCATCCAGGTGCCCCTACAAATGTAAAATTTTAATCAGTTATTCTTGACAGATTTTTGCATTCTTTGATTTACCTATTCATTCAACAAATGCTTGCTGAACATTTATTGTGCTATGCAGTGGAGCTATAAAGCTGAAAAATGTGGCCTCAGGCTCCAGCAGATGTCCCAGTATAGTGAAGTTTTTTTTTAAGTTTGATTGACCAACATATAGTATAACACCCAGTTATTTTAAACATGTTTTTCAAAATTTCTTTTTATTTAAGTTCTATTTGCCAACGTATAGTATAACACCCAGTTCTCATCCCATCAAGTGCCCTCCTTAGTGCCCATCACCCAGTTACCCCAATCCACCACCCACCTCCCCTTCCACAACCCTTTGTTTGTTTCCCAGAGTTAGGAGTCTCTTATGGTTTGTCTGCATCTCTAATTTTTCCTCCTCAATTCCCCTCCTTTCCCGTATAAACCCTTTTACTATTTCTTAGATTCCACATATGAATGAAACCATATGATGATTGTCCTTCTCTGATTGGCTTATTTCACTCAGCATAATGCCCTCCAGTTCCATCCATGTCGAAGCAAATGGTGGGTATTCGTCCTTTCTGATGGCTGAGTAATATTCCATTGTATACATAGACCACATCTTCTTTTTTAAAAAAATATTTTATTTATTCATGGGAGACACAGAGAGAGAGAGAGAGACACAGAGAGAGACAGAGACACAAGGCAGAGGGGAAGCAGGCTCCATGCAGGAGCCTGACGTGGGACTCGATCCCGGGTCTCCAGGATCACACCCTGGGCTGAAGACAGGCACTAAACCGCTGAGCCACCGTGGCTGCCCTAGACCACATCTTCTTTATCCATTCTTCTGTCGAAGGACATCGTGGCTAGTGGAGATTTATTATAAACAAATAATTATGTGATACCATGTCCAGTGATATAATAGAGATACAAAAAATGTGCTATGATAGCTGAAAGGGATGTGTGTGTCTATAAGTGTGTATATGAGTGGCTAAGTGTGTTAGGGCGATCATGGATGGCTTTGCAAAAAAGATACTCTAAGCCCTTCTTTTCCTTAGTTATAACAAAAGTAGGCACCGCGTGAATCTTATTCTTTCCATTGATAGCTTATGGGAACTATTTATCCTTAGGCCCCAGGAGTTGATGGGAGAGATCTTTTTTTAAGGTTTTATTTATTTATTCATAAGAGACACACACAGAGAGAGGCAGAGACACAGGCAGAGGGAGAAGCAGACTCCATGCAGGGAGCCTGATGTGGGTCTCGATCCTGGGACTCCAGGATCATGCCCTGAGCCAAAGGCAGATGCTCAACTGCTGAGCCACCCAGGTGTCTCGATGGGAGAGATCTAAAATGGCACAGGTGGCTGGTCTTGTTTTCAGATGCTGGACTATGTGCCTTCGAAGCTGCTTTTTTGATGCGTCTTTTTGTAAATTTCTCTCCAGTCCAGGACCAATTGATGCTTTATCTTAAGGACAAACACTTTATTCCAGTCACATTGGAAGAAGAGGGAATATGGACCTCAGTGATTGATTCCTGCCTTGCCCTGTTTCTATTTTTTTCTCTTAAAGGAAAGCAGTAGAGGGTAGAGGGAAGGGGAAATCAGTTTAGAGATTCAGTTAAACATGTCATGCAATTTGGACATGACTTGCCTCCAAATATTGTCTGGAGCATTTTCAATGAGAGAGGTAACACTTGGGTTTTTATAAATTGAATTTGGTGCTGATGAAAGACCTGGCTGAGAATCTTGGTGTCTGTTTGTTCTCTAGAGGCAGAGCTGCCTAAAGGGCCACAATGAAGGAATAAATCAAACACGATGAGTGCCCTGGGCTCAAAGTCCCAAGGATTTAATGAATGTCCTACATATCTTTGTATCTCATAGTTGGGGATTGCATTACAGGCAAGGAGATAGAGATAGGGAAGTAAGCTGACCAGAGACTGAATTAGAAAATATTTATCCCTCTTCCCCCTCCCCCTGCTATTTGTATGTTTTCTCTGGTTTTCATTAGACTAGTATATTTGTTTATCTATGTACCACCAGAAACATTCCTCATCCCCTTTCCATTGGTCTCCAGGTTAGAGAGAGGTTTGGGGACCTCATTAAATGTCTAAGATTGAAGTATGTGAGGCACTTGACTAGAATAGTTATGGAGAAGTAAACCTGGTGGTAATTTAAATCTTTTCCATTGCATAATACTCAGGGCTGATATCTCCTTCCTGGAGAGTATTACAAATATTTTCTTAGCTTCTATTTTTCTTGACCTACTGATCATTTTCCCAGAAGGGTTATCAAGACTCAGTTTTACTTGACATCTTATAACTGTTATGGAAATAGCAAATGATCATTCTTAACAATTTAATTTGATGAGTAGATACCTTTTCTCTTCTAAAATTGATAAAATTTGAGCAGCAGTCCCAAATTATACCTTCATAGTCAAAATGCAATAAAGTTAAGAGGAAAACTGGGCATTTCAGCAAAAGCAACAATAAGAAAATGCCTTATTACTTTTCTCTGTTTTTGTTCATTCATTTTTTCACTCATTCATTCAGTAAAGAAATATTTATTGGATGCCTATTATGTGCTAAGCTCTGAGGGAGATGTTGGGGTAACATGAATAACAAATGAGTCTTAGCCTTATAAAACTTACCTGGTAGGAAACACAGATTCTGAATAAATAGCCCCTTGCATTCATCATTACAAACTAGACTAAGTGCTATAAAGAAAATGTATGAGGTACTATGAGAATTTGTAACAGAAAAATCTGATTCAACTTGTGCATCAGAGAAGGGTTCCCTGAAAAAGTGGTTTTTGAATGAGATTCAAGGGAAAATAGAAGTAGGCAAAAGAAATGGAGTGTGTCTTAATCACTTCAGGCTGCTGTAACAAATACCACAGATTAGGTGGCTTAAATGATGAATATTTATTTCTCACAGTTTTGGAAGTTGGGAAGTCCAAGATCAAGGTGCTGTCAGATTTGGGTCTGGTGAGGGGTTGCTTCTAGGTTTGCAGATGGCGGTCTTCTTGCTGTGTCCTCACTGCCAGAGAGAGAGAGAGAGAGGGAGAGAGCGAGAGAGCACAAACTCTCATGTCTCTTCTTATAAGAGTACTAATCATATTCATGAGGGTTCCACCTTCATAACTTAATCACCTTAAAAAAAGTCATGAAACTTGGTTGAGGTCAGCATTTGAGGTGCTTTTGAGATTTCCAAATGGATATATGGAGCAGTTGTAAACAAGTCTGGTGCTCAGAGGGGGAGTAGGGCTGGGAGATGTAAATTTGGAAATTATAGGCATGCAGAGTGTTACTGAAGCCCTGTTTTGAGTGATACATGGGCTGGGGATGCTGAACTAATGCAATTTAGCTCATTGTGAATACCTGGAAGTTCAGAAAATTTTAGCATTGGATAGAAACTTAGAAATTACCTTTAAATTTTATTTATCAAATAGTAAAGTTTTTATTAGCTCCACTATAAAGTAATATATATATGCTTATTGCAAAATATTTTTGGAAAAGTTAGCCCTCTCTCTCCTTTCCCCATTTTTGTATACAGATAATGAAGAGGAGACCTCAGGAGAAGAAGGTGGCTCATCTTTAGCAGCAAGTCTGGACCAAGAACCCTAAACTCCTCAGTTATGGTAATTTTATTTATTTATTTATTTATTTATTTATTTATTTATTTATTTATCTATTTATTATTTTTTTGAGAGAGAGAGAGAGAGCATGAGCATGGGGGTGAGAGTGGGTGGGGGAGGGGCAGAAAAAGGAGAGAGAATCCCAAGCAGGTTCCATGACTAGTGCAGAGCCTGACATGGGACTCCATCTCATCACCCTGAGATCATTACCTGAGCTGAAATCAAGAGTTGGACACCCAACGAACTGAGCCACCCAGGCGCCCCAGTTTTGGTTATTTTATATCAACATCATAAATTGCTTTTAATCTAGGCATCTTTTTGATATGGAGGGCTAAGATTTTAGGAAACAGAGAAGCCGTATGCTATTTTTTTTTTTTTTTGACTAATTTGAGTTTTATTTTTTTTTTTTTATAAATTAATTTTTATTGGTGTTCAATTTACCAACATACAGAATAACACCCAGTGCTCATCCCGTCAAGTGTCCCCCTCCGTGCCCGTCACCCATTCACCCCCATCCCCCGCCCTCCTCCCCTTCCACCACCCCTAGTTCATTTCCCAGAGTTAGAAGTCTTTATGTTCTGTGTCCCTTTCTGATATCTCCCACACATTTCTTCTCCCTTCCCTTATATTCCCCTTCACTATTATTCATATTCCCCAAATGAGTGAGAACATACACTGTTTGTCCTTCTCCGATTGACTTACTTCACTCAGCATAATGCTATTATTTTGATTTTGAATAGGACTATTTCTTAACAAGGGGTCTTCAACACAAGGACATTTGTAGGTCCTTGGTGACAAAAGTAGTATAGAGCATAGAGCCATCCTTCTACCTTCCCATCTCTTCTCTAAAGTTGCTTGTTATTTAACTCCCTGGACACCATTTTGATATGGAGAGGGCCAGGTCTTACTTAGAACTTTGTGTTATTTTGTATAGATTTGTAGCTTCATATCTACTAGATTTATGGGTTTTTCCACCTGCAGTTAGTTGACTTGAATAGATTTATGTAATTCTGGAGTTGGGAAGACAGCAGTATTTTCCCTTTTAGTGCCATGTCAGGGGAACAGGAAAGACTATTAAAGATAAGAGTTCTCTTGTCTTTCTCTAGAAATTAAATGGGAGCTGCTGACCAAACTAGGTAATAAGAGAGTACCTGACAGGAAAAGTGAACTGAGGAGGTGGGAGAGAGCTCTTCTGGGCCTTCAGTTGTCCAAGGACAGCCAAGATGGGGGATCTTAAAGCAAGGGACTTCCAGGAATTGCAAGCAAAGATTTGATTCTAAGTATTGGTGCTGAAAACCCTAAAGCAACCTGGTAATGGAAAGAGCTAGCCCACCAGACATTTAATTAGTCTTTTTGGAAATGACTTACTTCCAAAACTAGAGTGAATCTGGTTTTGTCTGGTTGATAGTGAGTCATCTTTGAAGAAAAAGTTTAATCAAACTGGACATCTGGGGCCACCTTGGATAACAGGATTCTGACCCCTTCCATTAGATAGTATTTCATCAATATTTATATTTACTACAAATAAACTATGATCAAATCAATTATAATTTTGCTTGTCTATAGTAGATAATGATGCAGGTAAACTGGATGATAAATGTATTGGTGCTTATCACATACCATTCAAAGGAGAGAGCTTCTCTGGCAGACACAAATATCTTTGGTGCCTCTGTTTTGGTGCATAGCACACGTTGAATTCCCTGGGATGAGGACTGAGATGAAGATGAACATTCAGGGGTTTATTAGGATGTACCCTTGAGGTCAACACTTGTAGAAGGGAAGGCAGCAGGATTGGGCAGAGGGAGAGAGGTCAAGCTGTGATGCAATCTGAGCAGAGGTCTAAGCTGACTCTGTGGGGGCTTTCTTAACCTGAGATGACCCTTCAGAGTTGTCTTGAGTTGAGCCAGGGGCCAGGCCATTACATGCCCAGGTCAATCAGTCATTAGATTCTGGCAATCCTAGGAAGGAAGTGTGGTATCAGGTGAGGCACTTCTCTTCACTGGAGGCAATCTACAGAGGGGGCTGCTAGCTGAGAGCTCCTGCTTTCAACACTTCCAGAAGCTGGGGTTCCAGGTAGTACATGTCAGTAACCACCACAGTCAATCCCTCGGGTCATTTTTATCCACTTCTGTGTATAAATTTTGGATGGCATTGGGCCTTTTTCTCTCTGAGGCATACTTAGAAGAGAAAGGTAAATTGACAACCCTCACCCCTGCATTTGCAACTGGTCTTGGGGCTACACGGTCACCTTTCTCTGTTCTTCATTCCAGATTCTTATTATCTTTTTAAACAATTCTGCTGGTCTTAATGGCTTACTTGTTGGTGTGACCCAGACCCTCATTGCTCAGGGATCTAAGCCCTTGGTGTGAGGAGCCTATAGTGCCCAGGTCGAAGCTATGGCTATTCAGTGAGATTTTTGCTGCATCCCCCAGAGGAAGCATTCTTTCCTTGGGTACCAGGACTTGTAAAACCACAGAGCCCCAAGTTGCAGGACCAGGAAGCACAAGTTTCCCAAATGGGGCTCTGGGAATAATGGTCTATGGACTAGTCTTGCTTCTATTCCTTGATTCTCAGACCCATTTATTCTACTGGCTGGGTAAGTAGTGCTTATATAAACATCAATGATTTAAAATGTACACTGGATTGTGAAGGATGGCCTCGCTTCCTCATCCTTGCAACATTTCTGAGTTGGAATTTCAGCTGTGCTTTCAATAGGCTATTAGCTATCAGCTTCTGGGTATTGTAGTACATTAAATGAGAATAGATTCTATGGTCAGTGCCTCGTCCTATAGGTTCTTTGCTTTAATATGCATTTTCTTGGTCTGATGCAGTATTACGTGGGATACTTTGCCAGTGGAACAAATGTTCTGTAAGCCTTTGGACAGTAATGCTGACTGAGACCCCATGGTAGGAAAGGCAAACCTTTCCCAAAATGTATTTCCCATTTTGTATTTCCCAGACAGTATTTATATGTTTGTTCCTATGAAAATGAGTAGCTATTCCTTCTGTGCAGGAAGGGGTCCAATGTAATCAACTTGTCACCAGTGAGTAGTTGGCCCCTTGAAGGATGGTGATGTACGGGGAACTCAGCATTGGTTTTTGCTGTTGGTTGCACAGACATTCAGCAGTCACAGTAGCTGGATCACCCTTGGTAGGGTGATTTTTTGAACCCATGCATAACCTCCATCTCTGCCACCGTAACTACTCCTTTAATCTAGTAGTAGTTAGTAATGTTAGTTCCATTGTGTCTGCTGTGGGATGGCTATTGACAGAAGCTGGCTGACATCAGCTGGCTGAGTCATTCTGTCTATATGGTTGTTTAGTGCCTCTTCTGTCTTGGATTATTTCTGATGGGCATTGACATGTGATAGGAAGATTTTCATACCTTGTCCCCACTCCCATATGTCCATCCACATGCCTCTATCTTAGACATCCTTGGCCTGGATCTTACATTTTTCTTCGCGGTCGTTGACCAATCAGCCAAGCCATTTACCCATGAGTTCATTACAGTCTATGCTTAGGCCATTTCTTTTTTCATAAAGTGATCACTGCCCACAGCTCTGCTTGTTGGGAGGAATTTCCTCACCACTGTATTTCAAAACCAATCCTAAATAGGGTAGTAGTGCAGCCAGCATTCATTTTTGGCTTTCATCCACATACTGAGCTGACCCAGGTATGAGCCAAAGCCAGGATTTTCTCGTAGTTCATCATCAGCTGGTCAAAAGGGACCACTCATGTGACCAGGGTTGTGCACTAAGGAAGAGGCTCTGGGTAACAGAAGTGGGGCAGGGCTACTTGCTTGTGCAGCTTGCTTGTGCTCTCTGTCCCCACTTATGTTCAATCCCACCTGTACCATTTCCAGTTTACAGCTGGACCTGTCCAACCTATGACTTGGTGGTTCTGATATGTCCAGTTCATAAGGGGCAATTCTGACTTGGTGTCCCATGGTCAGACATTCCATCTCTAACAGGGCTCAATAACAGGCAGGAACCATATCCCAAAAGGTGTGTGATTCTTTGTTACAGGGGCATGCCCCAGAATCCAGTGGATCAGTATTATACTTCTTCCATAGATAATTGCCATAAATTGCACATGCCATCTTTTCTCACCACTGAAACCTCTATTATCATAGGGATCATATATCCCAAGATATATGGGATCTATGTCCAAAAGGGAGGGGGTTGCTTGAACTGCACCCTACACTGCTTAGCCCTTTGCTGCTCTGATCCCAATAAAAAGGAAAGCTGACAACTTTTCATGGTCTGGACCTACACTAAAAGGTGGAAAATTGGCATATGTATTGAAGGAATATTCTTGGGTGTGGAACATGCTGCCTTCATAACTCAAAGAAGCCTACCTTCCTTCTTCATGGTGAGAAACACAAATTACAGTATTTGCCCTTTACTTTGCAGAGGACCTTCTGGTTTATCCCAGTCTTTTAGACATTTAAATTTGATAATTTTTTTTAAATTTGATAATTCTATGTGAAACTTTACTGATAAGGTCCTAATCTTCAGAGGGTATATCTCTCATACTCTGGAGTTCATGTGTTTATCAAAGCATCTAATATACCAGCCACATTTGCTTACCTGCTCTGATTATTATTATTATTATTGATGTTATTTATTTATTTGACAGAGAGACAGGGCAAGAGAGAGAGAGAGAGAGAGAGCACAAGTAGGGGGAGTGGCAGGCAGAGGCAGAGGGAGAAGCAGGCTCCCCACTAATCAAGAAGTCTGATGTGGGGCTCAATCCCAGGACCCTAGAATTATGATGTGAGCTGAAGGCAGACACTTAACTGACTGAGCCACCCAGGTGCCCCTGTTTTTCTGCTGTGATTAGCACAGTGTCATCAATACAGTGGGCCCATGGGCCAGCGTGATGCTGTCAGATATCCAGTCAGTCTCTTGCTGAATTGTGACAGAGTGAGAGAGTTAACATAGCCCTTGGGTAAGACTATAAATGTTTACTGTTGTTCATTTCAGGTGAATGCAAAATGTTTCTGATTCTTTTCTGGTAGGATGGAAGAGAATACATATGCTGGATCAGCGCCACTTACCATACACTCAGAGCCGTTCAAGCAAAGATTTCTCATGCAGCACAGCAGCTGCAAATGGAATTATACTACTTAGTTGAATTTGTGGTAATCCATGTCTACTCTGGAAGACTTCTAGTTTTTGCAGGGAACAGGATGGTAATTAAATGAATGAATAAAATCCAATTCTTTAAATATGGTGCTAATTTCAGCCTCTGTCCTTGGGAGGCAGTATTATTCTTGATTTTCTGTCTTGGTGGTGGTGGGTGGTTTCTAGGTTCAGAGGACACCACTTGGTCTTACACACCCCTCTCATTCTGATCGCATAGGCTAGGAATCAGCATAGGGGTTCTGGCAACTAGCAAGTATGTCCATCCCAATTATATATTTGGGGATGGGGAGATGACCACTAGCTGTGTCAGCGGACCTACTGCAATGACTGAGCTGGACATAGGTTAGGACTCATTTTTTTTTTTAATCTGGCCCATATATCTCTACTCTAACAGGGAGGGCATGATGATAGTTTAATTTCCTGGGTTTCTGTATCAGGTTGGACCCACTCAGAGGGAGTGGACCTTTATACCTTATAGGATGCCCCAGGAAGGAGGTGTGTTGCTTGGATGAGCAGCATGCCCCTTGCTGTACTCCTGGCAGTAGGGGAGTAAGTTCTTTGTTCCTGAAGAGGTGTCTGAGGAGTGCCTTCCAGTCCTCACCATGGTGCCCAGCTCCTACTGCACCTGCTTTATTCCATCTCCACCATCACGCCTATATTCTTCCAGAGGCACACTTGCTGAAGCTAGTGAAACATAACTTTTATGTCCACTCACTTGCATGCACCCTTCTACGACTCTCAAACTGATTTTGTATTATTTTCCTGGGAAAAAGCCCCCCAAATATAGAAGCTTCACAAAACATAATTCTTACCTTCATTCTGCTTCAGTTGCTCTGAGTTGAGGAAGGAGGAAAGAAAGGAAATTGACATTTGAGTGCCTTTTCTGTCCCAAGCATCATGCTCAATGTTTTGTAGGTATTATGTCATTTTGGTTTGGGAACTTTGTTTGCATTTCTCCAGTGTTCACAGGCTTCAAGCTCATAATATCTTTTTTGCATATGCTTATCCTTTTGACTAGAGGGTCTTTCTTCACCTGCTTGTCCATGGAAGACTTTCTCATCTTTTTTGATTTAACCTTGATATTGGCTACTTGTTGGAGTCCTTTTTGACTGGGTTGAGTGCTTCTTACACAACTTCATAGGCATCCCTTACTAAGCTCTGCTTAGAGATCAGATCATGACTGTTGTTCTCTCTTGTCTTCTCTGAGTTCTGAAATGGCAGATTCTGTGCTGTTCACCTGGATATCCTTAGGGTCTAACACAGTCTGTGTCATAGAGAGGGAGAGCATTAAATAATATTTGAGGATTTTCCAGTCCAGGAAAAAGTCTCAGGAGCATCACATTTCCTTTCTTTTGAAGACTGAGCTCATGAAGCAACTTTTTCTTCCTATTTTTTTTTTTTAAGAGAGAGAGTGTATGCATGAGCAGTAGTGTGGTGGGGGGAGGGGCAGAGAAAGAGAGAGAATGTCAAGTAGGCTCCGTGCTCAGCATGGAGCTAAATGTGGGGCTTGATTTCACAACCTTGAGGCCCTAGCCTGAGCCAAAATCAAGGGTTGAACATCTAACTGAGTCACCCAGGTGTCCCCCATGAAGCAACTTCTGATAAAGAAACTTGATTTCCTAGTTTCTCAATAACCGAGTGAAGGTGTTCTTAAAGAAAAGAAATGGACATTTTTAGTAGCAAAATTTCACTGCATTTTTTTCACTGCAAAAGAATAAATCAGCATTGTAGTTTGTCAATTGGACTCTTGAGAATATTTTTCCAGAGTCAGTCTCTCAGATCTAGAGTGCTTCTAAGTTAATGGATAAAATTGAATTTTAAAGGATATAATAAAAGGTGGAGAATCTGGACTGTGCATGGTGAGTCACCAATCTATACATTTACCAGATATTTTTATTATAAAAATGACATCTTGTGTATCCTGGTTTGCAAATTCCATATCAATCAATAAGTAAATATTTATAGCATCATTCTTGATTTGTGAAAAGTATTTCATTAAACAGATGTGCCAGGATTTATTTAACCTCATTTGCCTAAGAATATTTTTTAGGCTGTTTGTAATTTTTTTTTTTTTGCCATCATAAGCAAAATTTTATTGAATCTCTCTTTTTTTAAAAAGGATTTTATTTTTGGGATCCCTGGGTGGCGCAGCGGTTTAGCGCCTGCCTTTGGCCCAGGGCGCGATCCTGGAGACCCGGGATCGAATCCCACGTCGGGCTCCCGGTGCATGGAGCCTGCTTCTCCCTCTGCCTGTGTCTCTGCCTCTCTCTCTCTCTCTGTGTGACTATCATAAATAAATAAAAATTAAAAAAAAAGGATTTTATTTTTAAGTAATCTCTACATGGGGTTTTAACTCAACCCTGAGATCCAGAGACAAATGCTCTACGAATTGAGCTAGCCAGGTGCCCCTCAGTGAAGATCTTTCTGCGTGTAGCTGTTTATTTACTTTGGACAAAATGTAAAAAATGGACCTGCTTGATCAAAGAATATGAGTTTTAAAAAATTATGTATGTATGCATATGTGTATACACACTTGGTATATTTATATATTTATATATTTATTTAGCTGCTCTGGTAGAGACAATCTCATGCCCTCCAACCATACTGGAGATTAGTTGCTCGTTAACAGCTGTTCTCAGCTCCTATTGCATCTCAGGGGCCCATGTGCCTGATTCTCATCCATGAACTCTGAGCAGAACTAATGTATATCACTTTCTGGTGTGCCATCTCTATGGTTTCCCTCTTCTCCCATCTTTCAGCTGAGTATTGATGCCTGGGTGACTCTAGAAGTCAACTGATGATGGTGGAGGCTCTGTCAATCAGGCTCTGTCATCGTCCCTATCAGTGAGAGGATGAGAGGCTCCTTTTCAGACTTGAGGAAAGTAAGAACTACTCATTATGAGAAGCCACTGACAGTAGCGGTTTATCTGATGGCATATAGTGCTTTCTTAACTTATACAGCTAGCTGGTCCTCCAGAAAGGTTGTTCCTTCACCAGCAGTGTATGAGACTGCATATCCTCATTCTCTGAGTCTTACCAACACTTCTCTAGTGCTTAAAAATTGTCAATTTCATAGCTGGTAAGTGGTAGGTATGTCATTGTTTTTTGCTCTTAAAATTCTTTGAATCCTAGTAAATTTGATGCTGATTGACTACTAGTATTTCTTTTTAGCCTAGAGACTTGTGACTTCAAAAATTCCTGGAAGGCCAAAAAGAAAAAAATATCTAAGTTTAAAAAGTTCTCTTACATGCATATTCATGAACACTTGGAGATACCATCTTTAAGCCAAAAAAAAAAAAAAAAAAAAAAAACCTAGGCTGAATTAACAGAAATATGAGAGTAACTTCAACATCATTTATTTGGAGCTGCCAACAGCTTCTCAGTGGGGCTGTGAGCCAATCTGATGGGGTGTATATGAGTAAAGGGAAAAAAAAAACCACCTCAAACTCAACGGAAGTTGTTCAATTGCTTTAATGAGTTTCGAATCCAGTGGGCTAAGTGTAAATTCATCTGATTTAATTGAGTGATACTAATTGGTGAAGAGAAAGCAGTCAAGTAGGCTGTGCAGTGTAATTATTCAAAATTCAAACAAAAAAACAAAATTCAAATTTTTTCTAATTTACCTCTTATATTTTACCCTTTTCCCTTTGTGCTCTGTGGGCAGATTCTTTTTTTTTCTTTTTATGATACTACTTATTAAAAATTTTAAAATTTAAATTTAAATTCAAATATTTAATACATCATTAGTTTCAGATGTAGTGTTCAATTATTTATCAGTTGCATATAACACCTAGTGCTCATGATATCACATGCCCTCCTTAATGCCCGTCGCCCAGTTATCCCATCCCCCCACTTACCTGCCCTCTAACAACCCTCAGTTTATTTCCCTGAGCTAAGAGTCTGTCATGGTTTGTCTTTCTCTCATGTCTTCCCATTCAGTTTTCCCTCTCTTTCCTATGATCCTCTGCACTGTTTCTTATATTCCACATGAGTGAAACCATATAATTGTCTTCCTCCAATTGACTTATTTCACTTAGCGTAATATCTTCCAGTTCCATCCATGTCAATGTAAATGGTAAGTACTCATCCTTTTTGATGGCTGAGTAACATTCCATTGTATATATGTATGTATGTGTGTGTGTGTGTGTATATATATATATCACATTTTCTTTATCCATTCATCTGTTGAAGGACATCTCAGCTCCTTCCACAGTTTGGCCATTGTGGACAATGTTGCTATGAACATTGGGGTGCAAGTGCCCTTTTGGGTCACTACATTTGTACCTTTGGGATAAATACCTAGTATTGTAATTGCTGGGTCATAGGTTAGCTCTATTTTTAACTTCATGGGAAGCTTCCATACTGTTTTCCAGAGTGGCTGTACCAGCTTGCATTCCCACCAACAGTGCAAGAGGGTTCCCCTTTCTCAACATCCTAACCAAGATTTGTTTTCTGTCTTGTTAATTTTAGCCATTCTGACTGGTATAAGGTGGCAACTCATTGTGGTTTTGATTTGTATTTAAAAAAAATTTTTTTTTGATATGTATGTTTTTGATGACAAGTGACGTTGAGCATTTTTTCCTGTTCCTGTTGGCCATTTGTATGTCTTCTTTGGAGAAATGTCCGTTCATGTCTTCTGCCTATTTCTTGATTGGGTTATTTATTCTTTGGGTGTTGAGTTTGAAAGTTCTTTATAAAAAAAAAAAAAAAAAAAAAAAAAGAAAGTTCTTTATAGATCCTGGATACTAGCCCTTTATCTGATATGTCATTTGCAAATATCTTCTTTTATTCTGTAGGTTGCCTTTTTAGTTTTTTTTTTCTGTTTTCTTTGCTGTGCAAAAGCTTTTTATCATGATGAAATCCCAATAGTTCATTTTTTGCTTTTGTTTTCTTTGGCTTTAGAGACGTGCCTAGTAAGAAGTTGCTGCAGCTGAGATCACAGAGGTTGCTGCCTATGTTCTCCTCTAGGGTTTTGATGGATTCCTGTCTCATGTTTAGGTCTTTCTTCTGTTTTGAGTTTATCTTTGCATATAGTGTAAAAGAATGGTCCAGTTTCATTCTTCTGCATGTGGCTGGCTGTCCAATTTTCCCAACACCATTTATTGAAGAGACTGTCCTTATTTCATTGGATATTCGAAGATTTGTTGACCATAGAGTTGAGGGCCCATTTCTGGGTTCTCTATTCTGTTTCATTGATCTATGCTTTTTTTCTGTCAATACCATGCTGTCTTGATGATTATAGCTTTGTAATACAGCTTGAAGTCCAGAATTGTGATGCCACTAGCTTTGGTTTTCTTTTTCAATATTCCTCTGGCTATTTGAGGTCTTTTCCTGTTTCATACAAATTTTAGGATTGTTTATTCCAGCTCTGTGAAAAATGTTGATGGTATTTTGATAGGGATTGCATTGATCACTCGGAGTAGCATAGACGTTTCAACAATATTTGTTCCTCCAATCCATGAACATGGGATTTTTTTTTCTGTTTCTTTGTGTTTTCCTCAATTTCTTTCATAAGTGTTCTGCAGTTTTTAGAGTACAGATCCTTTACCTCTTAGGTTAGGTTTATTCCTAGGTATCTCATAGTTTTTGGTGTAATTATAAATGGATCAATTCCTTAATTTCTCTTTCTTCTGTCTCATTGTTAGTATATAAAAATGCAACTGATTTCTGTGCATTGATTTTGTATCCTGGCACATTGCTGAATTCCTGTATGAGTTCTAGCAATTTTGGGGTGGAGTCTTTTGGGTTTTCTCTGTAAAGCATCGTGTCATCTGTGAAGAATGAGAGTTTGACTTTTTCTTTCCCAATTTGAATGCCTTTTATTTCATTTTGTTGTTTGATTGCTGAGGCTAGGACTTCTAGTCCTATGTTGAACAACAGTGGTGAAAATGGGCATCCTTGTCATGTTCATAATCTTGGGGAAAAGCGCTCAGTTTTTCTCTGGGGGCAGATTCTAAATAGTATTTATTGAAATGTATCACAACAGATTAAAGAATTCTCTGTGTACTTGAGTTTGCTTAAGTACACAAGGGTTAAGGATACTTTGTTCTTTGAGTTGGATCACATTGTGTTGCTAAAAACCTAAGTCCATAAGAGGGTGAGGTGGTTTGCAAAGGTAATAGAAGGGAAGATTTAGAGGAAGAATCAGGCTGGTTTGGAAGAAAAAGGAGGGATATACAGTCTTCTACTAGACTGAAGGCATGATTCTCCTAGTTGTGGGAGAAGCACTGAAGACACAAGCCCACTTCATCGTAGTAAGTGGTGAGGCAGCCAATGCCAAAGTGAATGGTTGCATGGTGCATGGATAGGGGAGGGTCTGACTTCGGGCCGGGAGGTCCGAATCTTACATATATCTTTCTAGCTTTGGCAGAGCAACAGAAGCCATAAGAAGTTTCTGGATCTGAAGAAATGATGTGATTTAGGACAGTGAATACCTTAGTAATAATTTATCAAGGCAGATGACCTCAACAAGGCCCTGAAGAGAAGGGTGTCCCTCTCCAAGCTGTGGGATGGGGACTGAGCCAGAAAGTATGCTTATTTATTAAAAAAATTGATTATTTTGCACACCTGAGTCAGTGGACAGAGATTAATGTCCACTCTATCTACATTTCCTGGGGCCAAACATCTCAGATCATTACATGCTCATGAGGAGCCATAGTTTTATTTAATTGCATTTGTTCATTTACTATAATTTGATAATATTTCCTATGAGCACACATTTAAATAATTATTTGACTAAAACAATGTTTTCAGAGTTGGTCTGGCAAAGGGGCTTTGAAATGAGAAGATTCCAGTAATACATGATTCCTCAGCATGAGGCTTAGATTTGAATTTCATCATGACTTAGCAAAAATCAGAGCAGATTTATTGTGTTATTTAACTGTGGGTACAGTTATGTGCAGAAAATCCTTCTTAAAATCATGGAAAGTAGCACAAAGTGTCATTGTGGTCTGATCATAGAATACTGGATCTGCAATTTGAGAAGTGGACTCCAGAGTTTCCCTCTCTGTATTTATATCTTTGCTTAGGGGTGTTTGAGATTTTAGTCACTGTATTAGACTTTGAGTTTACCTTGAAGAGAAGAAGTTAGAGAGAAGCTTCTGGGAATAAGGACTGTGGCTGGCCTGGCCTTAGGGTTAAAGCTTTTATTTTGGAAGGCTGGACTCCTTGTCATCTGAGAACTGACCTTCCCACCAAGTCATGCAATCTCTTGGTTAGATTTGAGACCTGGAGCCCCTCTAATGATCCCTGGGCTCCCAATCTGGGCTCTAAGTTGCTGCCTGCTTTCCCAGGTAGTTGTGTTTTGGTTAGTATTTGGGAATCAATTTTGCTAATGCTGATTACATCACAGGACAGGAAAAAGCAATCCCCAGTCTGTTTCCTGTCAACAGTCTGCAGTATTTCAGAGTCATGGTTGGTGTTGATGTCTGTGAATGGCTAAAAAATAATGTGATTTCTGTCCATTGAGACTTTCAGCTGCTGGCAAGCCTACCTTGACCAAGGTCATCCCTCCCTGCCTCTTGGGCCACCATTATGTAAGACCACTGTTTTTGCTGTTTTTGTAGGGTCCTAGTTAAGTGAGGAGCTTGAAGCCCTGCTTCAGTATTTTTTTCCTACTTGTGTAAACCATAGTTCCTTCACTTAGATGATTACACAGTGAGCACAGGTACATCATCCACCTGCTTGGCAGGGCTGGTTGTAGCACAGAAGGTCACCGTATTGGTATAACTTTGTAAGGAGGTCACCATGTCTAACATCTATTTTCTGGGTCTTGTAAGGTCCGCATCTAAGGTGGCATGAATCTGGGAGTTCACCTCTGTGCAGAAAAGCAGTAGGAATTCTGTTAATCATCAATGTGAAGAGAGACTTTGCTGATACTGTCTTCATCCTGTATTTGCCTTTGCTATGAAATTAAATATTTTGATGAGTCCTTAGCAACCTGGGCCAGGGCTGATCTGGAGCAGCCTTGAGATTTTAATCTTGAACTGTGTAATTTTTTTTAAAGACACTGTTTCTTTAGATCCTGAATCCAGAATCATAATATTGGGACTTCGCAGGGAACTCTGTCTCTTTTACATTCTATTTTAAAAAAATTTATTTATTCATGAGAGACACACAGAGAGAGAGACTGAGACATAGGCAGAAGGAGAAGGAGACTCCTTGTGGGGAGCTGGGAGTGGGACTTGATCCCAGGACCCAGGGATCATGACCTGAGGCGAAGGCAGATGCTCTACCACTGAGCCACCACAGTGCCTCTTTTATGTTTTTTTTTTTTTTTTTTTTTTTTTAACCTACAGGTTAAATTAAAAGAGGTGTTTACTCTTAATTTTTTCGATGATATCTTGGTGGATAAAGTCACAAATCAGGTGATCCAACAATAGTTTTAACCCCACTGTTTACAAAGGATTTGTGGGGGGGGGAGGGATCTAGCCAAGGAGAACAAAGCCTGTTTCTGATTTAACAGTCTTGGTGAGATGCATGGGTAGGAGCAATCCTTTTTCTGACAGTCAGAAGTGGGAAGTGGTAGGTTGGGGAGAGGAGGAACTGAGTCAGGACAGTGTAATGATCTGGTAACAAATTAACATTGCAATCGTAGTGGCTTGAGGCAGTGAAGAATTATTTCTTGATCATGCATAGTATATTGCAGACCCTGATGGGTAGCTCTGTTTCAAGCAGTGATTTAGGAATCTCCTTGATTCTTTCTAATGTTTCTGAATATTAATACAAGTTTGCAGTCCATAGTGACAGACCTGGAGGGTTGTGCAGGAGCTTTTCACTTCCTTTTTCCAGAAGGGACACAAGGTACCTCTGTGTAGAGCTCATTGGCCAGAATTAGTCAACTGACTCTGTTGAGAGGCTAGGAAGAGTGGTCTCCTCCCAGGAATGAGTGTAGACTATGCTGTTTGTGATCAATAGTAAGGTTTATGCAGTGATGATCCACAATAAAAGGACTAAGGCTCCTTTCATGAGGTGGAGGCTGCTGTGGCTGGCATTTTCTTACAGTTTCCCTCTCTCTCCCCAACAGGAATCATGTTGTTGATTTAGCATTGCCAACACATGATGTCCACCTTGCATGCATGCTCAGCTACATCTCTGCCCGAGAGTTTCTGGCACCAGGCTCATGTTGAGAGAGTGGGAGCAGAGGGAGACAGTTGGTGCAATTCTTCATTTGTCTCTTGTGCCCAGTCAGGTCTTTTCCTAAGACTCATTAAAAGTATTCATTTTGTTTAGACCGTGTGGGAGGGTATGTAGGATTTTGAAAAGCTGCTGCTGACTCCTCTTGCTAATTTAGGAGCCATCTGGAAGAGGCCTTAGGGCCGGTAGATGTGCTATTTCCCCAGCCTCTGAGAGCTGTCCCTAAGGAACAAATACATGCACACACACACACACACACACACACACACACACACACCGAGGCTATAAATCACTTTGCTCATTGGTGCTAAATTAACTTTTAAGCCTTTTAAACTCCTGAAACAGCTGATAGCAGGATCCTGGGTGACAGGTTGCTGAGCCCTGTGCTCAGCATTGATTAAATATAAACTGTATTTGTTTTGAAACTTAATGCATGATTTAATAGAGGTAGCAGTGGTTCCCCAATGCTGGTCTGTGGACTGGCTGAATCAGAATCACCTGGACACAGCTGAAATACAGATTCCCAGGCCCTAGCCCAGACCCATAGAATTGGCATCACCTGGACTGAGGTGCCAGAGTCTTCATGTGAATAAACTCTTTAGGTCATGTAGATGCACAGCCAGGTTTGGGAGTCCCACTGTTGTGGGAATAGCAATAGAAGTTTGAGGGTCTGGTGGCTGGGTTCCAGTCATGTTCTGTTGCTATATGGACATAAGAAGTCATTTAACCTTTCTGTTCTGTTTTGCCAGCTGTGTCAAGGTGGGTCTGAACCTAGTTTTTCAAGCAAAATATTATTTAGATCCCCAGTAGGTAAAGCAGATAATAGTAGAGTGGTTCTGGTGGAAACCATGGTCAAGTTTTCCTTTGATTCCCAAAATAGCCCTCAAGGGTTGCCAAAGAATTTAGGGATTTCTGGGACATAGTTTGAAACACTTCTGGGTGAGTGATCATTAAGGTCCTTTGCAGTCCTAGAAATTTTTGAATCTTGGCCATAGGGGGTGGGATGGCCATGAAAATCGATGAAAAATAAATGTTTAGAGAAGATTAATATTCTTTCTCTGTCTCTGTCTCTGTCTCTCTTTGTTTCTGTTTTCCTTGCTCTCTGTTTCTGCCTCTCTTTTTCTTCCTTTCCTAGAACAAATGAAAACCCAAGATATATATATTTCTCTTCGAGTTCTCAGGTGAAATGTGGTGGGAATTTGAAGGGAGAATATCTGAAACTCATTTGAAGGTACAAAGTTGTTCTTGCCTGTAGATTTATTTTTTACCTTCAGTGGAGTTTTCAGGTTAAGGTCACAATTTTTTGAAGTTGAATCTATCAACTTACAGGTTTTAATATTCTCTAACATATTTGACAAAAGTTCTGGCAGGCAAATCAGGCACACATTCAATAAAAATGTATGATGTATAGTATAGTTTGTGTGAGCAGGCTCTGGTTCTATTATTACATCTAACCACTCAAACATCCTCTGGAATCCTGACTATTTTTGTTTTGGGGATGCCAGGTATTTATTATATTAGAATTAAATGAGATTAGCATGACAGAAGTCCTTTAGGAGTAAGAACCTTTAATTAGATTCCAAAATTGTCTTGGTTTAGCAGAGCACTACATCCTACAAAATCTGAATTTAGCACAGTATTTAATAGTTTTATTTAAAAAACACAGTCATTTCCAATATCAATAATAACAACTACCATGTGACTTCAAGGTTTCTTAATATTTCACTCTTAAATACTTTAGCATAGTTCCTAAGAGCAAGAACATTCTAACACATAATCAAATAACATCCTAACAATAATAAAATTTAGAAAAGTCAACCTTAATATAATACTATTATCAAATGTTCTATCTGTATTCAAATGTTACCAATTGCTGTTCATTTTTTTGGTATCAATATGATTTTTCATATTCATTTTCAAAGTTGAGGGTGATTGCCATGTGGTACATATGAATCAAGTGTTGTAGGACAATTTATATATTCATTTATTTAAAATATTAAATTTAGGAATTTAGAAAAAGTAATTTCTGGGGTATTATATGTCATACGTATTATATATATATAAAAACAACACATTCCCTGCCTTAAGATATCACACTGCAGGGGTGCTCCTGAGAACAGGCATAAAATCACAAATAGCAGAACATGTTATGATAGAGAAAACCACAGGTAATATGGAGTGAATGGGCACCATTAACAGAAGTGGGGAAATCATGAGAAGGAGAGATGGTGTGTGGATGCTGAATCAGAATATGTTTTGGAAGTATATGATAACAGTGGAGGAGACTTCCTGGGGGCACTTGGACCTGTAGATCTGTACAGAGATTTCAGGTTAGAGCCATAGTTAGGGAAATGTCCCAGGGAGAAGAAAGTTGAACCTTGGAGGGGATACATATTTTAAAGGAGAGAATACAGGGATTCCTGGGTGGCTCAGTGGTTTAGCACCTGCCTTTGGCCCAGGGCTTGATCTTGGAGTCCTGGGATCAAGTCCCACATCAGGCTCCCTGCATGGAGCCTGCTTCTCCCTCGGCCTGTGTCTCTGCCTCTCTCTCTCTCTCTGTGTCTCTCATGAATAAATAAATAAATTTTTTTAAAAGAAGAGAATATAAAAAATTGAGGGCAGAAAATTGGAAGATGATAAAGATCCAGAAAGCCTCAGCATATAGTTTTATATAAGAACTACTTTTCTCATCAAATATTTTTGTCAGGTTATTTATTTATTAGAGAGTTAGGTCATTGTAATTTCACATTTTGGTAGGCCGGAAAACTCTCTGATCTATCTTCAGCCTTGGATTAGACGATTTTAAGGAAACAGACCACGTATAAGTTTAAATAGGAAGTTAAAAATTCACATTAGCCCTTTTCTGTTGAAATTATGATATGAATCACTATTATTAGAGAAGCTTTTTGCCTAAAATAGGTAACATCCGGTAGATTTGCTTCTAACTATTGTATTAATTGAACTGTTGGCATGTTTATGTTTTGAGATCTATTCTAGCACGCTAGATTTGTCAGATGAAAAACACAAAGACCAGTTCAACCTTGGAGATGATCAATTTTTCATGCTCATTATCATTTAGATGAGTCTCTTATAAGGGGAGGGTTGCAGCGTGACGCATTTTAATGCTGAGTAACACCTCATTCCTCTAGAAAGCTAAGTGAAAATGTAAAGATCTTAAATTTCAGAGTAAAAGAGAATATCAAAGGAAATTTGGGAAAATGAGACCTGGAGAACCAATAAAATTTATTGCTAGAAAACTTCAGTTTCATCAATATGTTTATAGTTTTGCATAACTGTCATTCTTTGTGTGCTTTCTGACTGTCCTGAAGGAAAAGGAAAAGCCTTCAAAGTTGTAGTATTTTTAAAAATCTTTAATATTTTGACATTATTTTGGAACAGTTATAATACTTCACATTGAAAGAAAAAAGACATCTTAAGTGTTTCTGAACAATTAAAATGAAAACAGAGACCCAATTACACTTTAGCATCTTGGCCAAATGTTGAACATTTGATGGTCTTACGACATAGGCCTTTACCTATGTAACCAGTGAGTGACATCAGAGACATTACTGGGAGGTGAGAGTCCTATGATTCTGGATTTTTGTCACTTAACTAACATTTCCTAGATCTTATATTTAAGATAGGAATATTCCAAGTAATTTTCCCTTCTTTTCTTTCAATATATTTAAGAAAGATGTTAACACTGCATGGGCCTTCCCCTGAAAGAGTAAGATTTACAAAGCTACTCCATAGTTGTGCTTTCTTTATCTTATTTTTAAAATGGCTTTTGGCCTTTGGCTCTGGTTACCAAGCCTACTAGCTTAAACTGATTTTGCCTCCATTGAACCCATGCTGCCCCATCTCCCACAGGATTACCCAGAGGAGTGTGTGTGTATATGGCATGCAGAGACACACGTACATATCCGATGTGTATATGCCTCTGCAAGTGAA
The DNA here is from genome assembly GCF_905146905.1 of Nyctereutes procyonoides. Lineage (NCBI taxonomy): Eukaryota > Metazoa > Chordata > Mammalia > Carnivora > Canidae > Nyctereutes > Nyctereutes procyonoides. The sequence continues at coordinate 40,788,114 of NW_026575044.1, forward strand.
GATGAGGCAGAGGGAATGATCATTTAGAAATGTGAGGACTAAAATGGGACAGCAACGAACATTACCAACTTCTTTTATTTTTTTATTATTTATTTATTTAAGATTTTATTTATTCATGAGAGACTGAGAGACACAGAGATAGAGAGAGAGGCAGAGACACAGGCAGAGGGAGAAGCAGGCTTCAAGCAGGGAGCCCAACTTAGGACTTGATCCCAGGTCCCCAGGATGAGGCCCTGGGCTGAAAGTGGTGCTAAACCGCCCAGCCACCCGGGCTGCCCCTGCCACCTTCCTTTAAATATCCAATTGCATTTTTTTAAGTAAAAAAACTAATAAAGTTTAATAAACAATAACTTTTTACCATTAAAGCTTCTGGCAGTGACTAGGGTGATTTCCAAGACTACATAGCACCAGAAGAGCTCCAAATAATGTGCGCAGCTTCAATTTCAGTGTAGCTCATTAGAACAACAATGCAAACCAGCTGTCCCCTGGTGTTTGGAGAAGAAAGATCCAATTAACTGGCCATCATCCACCTGGTTCCAGATTTTGCCATCTCCTTATGAGCTTGTAAGAGCAGCCAGTTTGCATGAATTCTAGTCATTAAATGCAAGCCAGGGGTGAGGGGAGATGAAGAGAATGGGTATTTTCTGAACTGCTGTAGGAGGAAAAGGCGAAAGGCCATCTTGTGCATGAATAGCTAGAAAGGCAGCAATGAATTAATTTAGCAGGGTATTGACTTGAAAACTTCCTTTTTTTGTATGTTGATGTGAAGGCTAGAAATACATTATGTTTCTATGAATGCAAATATAGATCCTTTTTGTAATGTATTTGTTTGGGTTTTTCTTTTTACCATTAGTGACATTTAAAGTGGGAACCACGCGTCTATATTGTAATTAACCCTGCACCAATATTGGAATATTTAAATTTCACTGGAACTCATCATTAGGGCTTTCCTTTGTGGATTTATCAAAAAATCATGATTAACTCAGAAATAAAAGCAATGACTGGAGCCCTCAAGTCATTATTATTTTATCTTTTGGAATATAGCACATAATTGGTATCTATCTAACCATTTAGTCCCTGGAATAATACATCTAATGATATGGCTCCTGGAAATGTTACAGGTCTACATCTTTCTGGAGTGATATCACATTCTCAATAGAGCCGTCAATAAAACAATCATTTCTCAGCACTGAAGACTGAAAAACTTGTTGTATTACACTTTCCAATCTCTTCAAAATCACATTTTAAAAATCCATTTTGTTGCAAGATGACCAATCTCATCTGATTTATAAGCCATGGCCTCGGAGGAAATATGGGATGCTTGGAGTTGAAGCCACAGAACAAATGTGCCAGGCTGGAAGCAGACACTTCCTGCATTTCGAATAGTTTCTAGGACGTGCTTTAGAATGTGTCACTTTGCAGTTTTTAGGTCATGTGGCAGATGATCATTTACTTGGCATCCTGAGTACAATGTTTATGTTTTATTAAAGGCTTATATTTTGGATTTACATAAACCTACCCCTTCTATCTGGTCAAGACAGCACGTGTACATGCTTTTAAATTTCCTTCCTTACTATTTCATATTTTAAAAGCATTTCATTAATTTTCACTTCTCAAATTGTCTGATGATATTAAAACAGTCTCATTTCACATGAGTTTCCCATATTCATCTTTTTCATTCTTAATAATGTTGTAATACATTTTAGAAAAATACCAGGATTCCTTTGATTTACAAGTTGTTGCAGCCTGCTGTGCACAAAAGATAGAGTTCTTTGTCAAGTTTACCTATTAGAATTTCTTTAGCTCACTTGAGGATTGTGCATTTTAATCTTTATAATTTTTTAAATGTATAGATATAGATATTTATATCCTATCTTTGACCAAGTACAAATAACTTGCTGATCTTGGATGTCTACGACCTTAAATAAGACATTTAACAAAGGAAACAAAGCTCCCCAAGTTACAGCCACAGCCTTTTTTCATCTTAACATTAAAATTTATTCTTATAAGAGGGGTTATTTGCCCTTGTGAATTGACTGGGTAGCACTTGATTTTAGAAGGCCTGATCAACATCTTAAATACTTTTCGATTTTTGATTACTTTATAGTATAGCTTGAAATCTGGGAGTATGATACCTCCAGCTTTGTTCATCCTTCTTAAGATTACTTTGGCTATTTGGAGTCTTTTGTGGTTCCATACAAATTTTAGGATTATTTATTCTAGTTTTGTGAAAAATGCTATTAGCATTTTGATAAGGATTGCATTGAATCTCTAGATTGCTTTGGATAGTTTGGGCATTTTACCAATATTTATTATTCTAATTCATGATCATGGTATATTTTTCCATTTATTTGTATCATTTACCTGCTCCTTCAGACTTAATTTATTTCCCTTAGTTTATTTCTCTAATTCCATGGCTAGCCATTACAATGAAGTCCTCATCAGATTCTTAAAATTTCTCAGCTCACTTTATTATCTTTCTGTGTCTTTTGCTGCTTGTCAAAAATTGCTAGAGATATTCAGGATGTTACTCAGCAAATCCACATTTAATCATATTAGGATAAAGATCCAAATCCCTAATAAAGTCCATAAGATGCTTTGTGAGCTGGCCCAAGGTAGTGTCCATCTCTTCCTAGTTTTCGGTTACATGCTGGCCTTCTTGTAGTTCCTCAGACATGTCAGTCTCTCCTTGATTAGGGACCTTTGCTTAGAGCAGTACCTCCTTTATCTTCTTACTAACTCTTAACCAGCCATTAGATGTCAACTTTAGTATCATTTTTTTAGGGGAAGTGGTAGTTTAAATTAGGCCTCCTCATCCTTCTTGTATATCATAGACCATGTACCTCTAATGCAGTTGCAATTTTACATTTGTTATTGTGATTGTACATTTGATCTCACTTTGATGAACACATGAACTAGAAGCGTTTTGCTTTTCCTTATATACTCAACAACTGTACTGTGTTCGATAAATAACTTCTGTGGAGTAAATGTACTAAATACTTAATAAGTGACACTTTTATTAATAGTAACTCCTGAAGCAAATGATATGTAGGCTATTAGAAATATTCTCTTTATATTGAAGTGAAATCTCTTTTCCTAATTTTATTCATTGGGGTAATACAAATAAATTGATTTCCTGTGTGGTTCTGGCATTGCTTTGGAATAGCATTCAGTTGAAGCTACCATAATTGGAGGCTTTCTATGTGCCTGGCACCATACTCATCTATAAAGTGTGAATAATAGTAATTGTTTTACTCAGTTCAATATAAAAAGCATTTGTTCAACACCTGTTGTGTTTTGTACAGTTATTAATATTTGTGATAAAAAATGAATAATGCATATGCTATGCTTGAGGAGTTTACAGTTTGTTGGAGAAGGACAAGAAGATATGTCAAGTGGGCTTTTTGCTAAGAATATAGTTTATTGAAGAATTGACTTGATTTTTTCCATTCTCACAGTAAAAATAAACACTCAGGAATGTTTTGGGAATCAGATTATTTCCAGTTGTCTACCCATGGTGAAGAGACAGATATTTAGCCAGAACTTCGAGAATAGTTGTGATCCAGAAATGCATAAAGATTCCCTGAGAATGGCATAGATTCGTGAAATTCATGGAAGAACTTCAAGTTGTATCATTGGCCACTGAAGGTTTTGTTGGAGACTCTGGCTATGGAAATTTACCTGCCTTTTCCTCCCCATACCTATAACTTCACTCTGTTCCTGTATTATGTGGGTCTTCTATGTGCAGATGATTATTTTCCTTCGTATAAACAGATTAATTTTTATACTTTACCCATGTTTGACAGTGTTTACTCATCATTTCTTTCATTCTTGTATCAACTACCTAAGGAGATACACATGTATGTTGATCCTTTAAATATACAAGGTAAGTGATATAATGGGGAACCCTAATGTGCCACAGTGGGAGTAAAAATTGGTACAACCTTTTTTGAAAACTGGCATTACCTACAAAAGTTGAAGATAGGACGTTATTTTCATACTTAGCTATCTACCAACAGAAGTGTGTCTATATGTTCATCAAAAGATATGCACCAGAATATTCACAGCCACACCCAAATTGGACCCAAATGCCCTTGTTAGGACTAGTTCTTAGAAGAGAACACAAGGTGGCATTCCCCAGGATGCTGATGATCTGTTTCTTGATTTGGGATGCTAGGTAGTTTGTGAAAATTTATCAAACTTTATACTGATGACCTGTGCATTCACTTGTATGTGAGTTTATATTTCAGTATAATGTATGGAAAGAGTTGGTTCTATTTTTCCTTCATATTGAATTCAGGACTCCTAAAAAAGCAGCTTGGCTTTCAGGAGTAAAATATGGAAAATTGCCTTCTAGGAAAGGATCTGTCCTGTTACACATTTCAAATTGGCACTTGATCTGAAAAGCAATCATCAAGCTGGTAGGGGGCGTCTTTGAACTGATGTTCCATAGATGATAATAATTGTCTCAGTAATTGCAGAGCCCTTGAGATGAACTGACTTGGAATCTACTTCTCTACTTAACTGTGGTTATAGTTGCTATTTTTCTTTTATAATGAATCTGATAGTCTTAAATATTAAATATTTTCACTTTTATTCTGTAATGTGCTCTTAAAAAAATGACAGGTTAGCCACAGAATTGGTATTCCTGAAGAAAATTGCCAGCTGCTCCTTGAAAATCCTATAAAATAAAACACTGAAAAATGAGTTAAAAAAAAAGTTTATTTGAAAAAAATTTACTTGAATCAGGCAGAGCCAAACCAGAAGTATTCATTTATTGTCCTTCCATTTTTATTGAATTATAATTGACATACAACACTGTATAAGCTTACAGTGTACATCACAACTTGATCCTATGTATACTGCAAAATAATTACAAAAGTAAATTTCTTTAATATCCATTGCCTCATATAGTTACAATTTTTTCCTGTTTTTTTTATTTTATTTTATTTTATTTTTAAATTTTTTTCCTTTGATGAGAACTTTTAGATATACCATACAGCATTGTTAACTAATTATAGTTATCATGTTGTACCTTATCCCTGCTACTTATTTATTTTATAAATGGAGGTTTGCCTTTTGAACACCTTCACCCAATTCCCCCATACTCATGCCTCTGGAAACCATAAATACGATCTCTTTTTCTTTATTCTTTTCTTCTTTTTTTTTTTTTTTAGTAAAGATTTTATTTATTTGACAGAGAGAGAGAGAGAGAGTGAGAGCTAGAGAGCATGAGCAGGGAGAGGGACAGGCAGAGGGAGAGGGAGAAGCAGGGTCCCCACTGAGCAAGGAGCCCGAAGTGACGCTCAATCCCAGGACCCTGGGATCATGACCTGAGTTGAAGGCAGATGAGATGCTTAACTGACTGAGCCACCCAGACACTCCTCTTATCTCTTTTTCTGTTTCTTTTTTTAAAGATTGCACATCTAAGTAATATCATATAGTATTTATCATTTCCTATATGACTTATTTTACTGAGTTAACTTTCAACATAAGAGTTACATATTAAGCCGTAAAGTTGTTGTACTCTCACATTTTTAAGAGATGGAAAATTTGAAAGAGCCATATAAAATTAGAAAATAACAGATATTGAAGACAGCTTTCAAAAACAAATACATTGATTTTGTCACATGTTTCTTTGGTTACTGACCTACAGTAATTTCTTAGAATCTTGTCCTAATAAACATGTCCAGCAGCCTTCACAGGGTTTTGGATTAACACAGTGGTATGAGCATGAAATGGATCCTATAGAGTCTTAGGGAGGTTCAGTATTTCAGGGTTTTTCAGCATTTCATTTTATTTGAAAATGGTCTATATAGACAACAAAGATCCATTATTTAACTTACAGTATGATTGTAAGATTTCAAGTTACCAAAAAAGATTTTGGAAACTGTTTTTAAGTAAACATACCATAAAACATAATTATCATAGAAAAGTTCATTATAATAATATAGGAGAGAGAGAGAGAGAATATTAAGCAGGTTCCACACCTTGTACAGAGCCCAATGTGGGGCTCAATCTCACGACCCTGAGATTATGACCTTAGCTGAAATCAAAAGTCAGACACTTAACCACTAAGCCACTGAGGTGCTCCTAGTTTCTATATTTCTAAGAGTATATATGATTTATATAAGTGCTTAATTTTATTTAAGCCAACTAAAGAGAGCCCTTTACAGATTAATTTTGGCAATTTGGAGCTAGAAAAATATTTGTGTGGAGGTAGAAAATATCACACATCTATAGTTTTCATACATAAACATACAGACACAAACAGAGATCTCTTACAGCTTTCTTTAAAAAATTTTAGCCATGAGATGGGTAAGATAATGTGGAACTTACTAGTTTATAAAAGAACAGTGGGATTCAAATTGTGTTTCTGGCAGATGGAATAAATTTAAGGTTATCTGCTCAGATCTCTAAAGCTTTTTACTAATATTTGTGGAAGAGACTTAGTTTTTTTTTTAAATAAGCTTTTCTTTTTTCTATCCTTCTGATAAGAAGTACCAGCTAGAATACTTATATTTTAAAAGGCACAGAGAAAAAATGCAAGGTTTACCAAGAATGGCTTTTGTTCACAAAGTCCATATTTTTTTTACAATATCTACAAATTTTTTGAAATGAATAGGAATAGTTTGGGATTGGTAAAAAGGATAGTGTGCTTTGAGTTGTTTCTAGAGCTGCATTTCCGTTCTTTTGAAGACTCAATTTGTAAGACAAGTACAGTTGTTTTTAATTCCTCGAAGAATTGGTTTGGAACCAGAAAGATATCAAGACTCAGACCCCACCCATTCAACTATACTATTTCAAATTTGCTTCTTTGCATCAGGGAGAAAATCTTAACTAAAATGGAAATCAGATGATTCCTATGTTCTAGATTTAGAGCTGTATGTCTTCAAAATATTTTAGTAAATCTTTCCACAAAGCCTTCAGCATGTTTTTCTTTCCCTCTGGGTATGTAGTTTCATTTTAGCTTAGAGGAGAAGGCCTAAAAAAAAAATATTTCTATTAGGCTCTGAATATCAGCTTCCAATTTCACAAACTTCTGACAATAGAGCCATTTAAAAAACGAAATTCTTTCAAATATCTTGTCAGGTTTTAGCTGGGACAAACAATAAGTATTCTTGGCCGTACTGAACAGCCTGGTTATTGCAAAGCTACTGCCCTTTAGGGGATGACAAGGGTCTTATCAGTTAGGTCTGTTACCTAACTAGTGCTGATTAGGCTATTCCTGATTGACTGGTTTAAAATTCCATTTTTGGGAGACCCAAAACTGTAGTTGAGTCTATGTTTGGTGATGTCGAGCTTAGCATAAGTCACTTTGCTTTGTACCTCTTCTTTTGTTTTTAACATACTCTTGTTCTGGACCTGACTCATGAACTAAAAGAGAAACACTTTCAAAATCCACACTCAGCTGTGAGTTTTCACAGCAAATATCTATCCTCTTTTAATAACTTAGGGAATTTTAATGATTCTAAATGTGTAACTATGTTGAACTGGTCAACTGAGGTTGCAATCTTTGACCATAGAACTTGGTACAATTAACTGGTGTACTATGTACATAATCAGTCTTGGTGATCTAATTGGGGAATTTTAAATAGAATCATCTGGATAGTTGGTTCTGGTGAAACAGAGCTAATTTCTGGAAATAGATCTTCATTAGGATAAGATTACATAGAACCTCATACCAAAGACTTTTCACGTTAGAGCTGGTAGGGTCTAAAATCCAGTGATGAATAAAACCTCTGGTCTCAAAATGCTCACAGTTAATGGGGGGAGGTTGTGTAGTGAACAATGTGCTGATTGCTATGACAAGGATAGACACCTCAGGCCGGGAGCATATTTACTAATTGCTGTGTGATATGTATGCTTCAAAATATTATGTTCCGAATGTTATGTTCATAAGACTGAGGACACAATATAATTTTCTGTGTTCCAACTATTTGTTAGAGCAGCAGTTTTATTTTAAAGTCTACATTCTGTTTCTTTGGGAACTTCTTGTTTCAAATCAATTAGGCTTTTATTTTGGTTCTTACTCTCCATTTCACCAAAACTGATGTTGATAATTTTATGTTGGGCAAATGCATCCCTTTCTCCACTAATTTGACCTTGTGGTTAAGATACTTGAATGGTCAGAACAAGTGGATTGCCTCTTTCAGTTTATCAGTGCTTAAAATTAATTTCTTAGTTTGGAATAATAATAATACAGCATGACTTACCTAATAGATATGCCTTGCCAAGAGGAGAACTTGGGTAAATTCAGGTGTATGAAAAATACTTTGTATTTCTCAGATTTTAAAATCTCAGAATGTTATAGCCATGACAGTTGACATAATTTTTTCTTTGATTCTTCCTATATTTTCTGTGGAGAAGGAGTGAACAGGCCCAGTTTGCTTTTTATGAATTGGAACACTTGTCATGGTCACTAAGTTGTGATATTTTTCTAGTGAGAATTCATGCCCTTTGAGTAGAGGATTGCTGATTTGAGATGAGTGCATTCTGTTTGAAAAGAATTTAATTGGAAGATGGTGGATTATATCCTTTATCCACTTTGATTGGAGGATACTGAGTATACACAATCTACTATGCTAGAGGAGCCCTGTGATGGGTAGGAAAGAGGGGAGCAATACAGCTGCTGGCCATTACTTACCACTCTCTGTTTTGCATAGGAAAATCTGCTGACAGTCTTGTGGGGCTTCACTTGTATGTAACTTCTCTTTTTACTCTTGCTGCTTTTAAAATTCTTTGTCTCTGACTTTTGACAATTTAATTACAAGATGTCACAGTGTAGCCCTGTTTGGGTTCAATCTATTTGAGGTCCTTTGGGCCACGTGCATCTGGGTGTTCATTTCTCTCTCCAGTTTGGGGAAGTTTTCAGCCATTATTGTCCTTTTCTCTTTCTCTTCTCCTTATGGAATTTCCGTAATGTGAGTACTGTCTCTTTTCATTGTGTCTCATAATTCCAATGGCTTTCTTTAGTCTCTTTAGTCTTTTTCAGTCTTTTCTTTCTTTTTTTTTTTCTCCTCTGAGTAATTTCTGATGTTCTATTCTCCAGGTCATTGATTTTTTCTTCTGCATGTTGAGTCTACTTTTAAAACTCTCCATGGAATTCTTCAGTGCAGTTATTTCATTTTTAGCTGTAGGATTTCTATTTTGTTTTCATGGCTGCTGTTTCCTTTTCCAACTTCTTATTTTGTTTATTCATTATTTTTCTTTTCTTTTTTTTTTAATAGGGGTCTTTTTTTTAAATTTTTTTATTTTATTTGTGATAGTCACAGAGAGAGAGAGAGAGAGAGAGAGAGAGAGAGAGGCAGAGACATAGGCAGAGGGAGAAGCAGGCTCCATGCACCAGGAGCCCGATGTGGGACTCGATCCCGGGTCTCCAGGATTGCGCCCTGGGCCAAAGGCAGGCGCCAAACCACTGCGCCACCCAGGGATCCCTATTCATTATTTTTCTAACTTCATTTAGTTGTCTGTGTTTTCTTGTAGCTCACTAAATATACTTAGGAAGATTGATCTGAACTCTTTGCCTGACAGTTCATTGATCTCCATTTCTTTAGGGTCAGTTATTGGAGTTTAATTTGTTAATTTCCTTTTTTATATGTATATATATTTTTTTATTGGAGTTCGATTTAATTTATTAGTTTCCTTTGGTGATGTCATATTTACCTGATTTTTTTTTTTGTGTTTGATTCCTTACATTGTATCTGCATATGTGAATAATTGGGCTCTTCCAGACTTTATGCATTTGCTTTGGCAGAGAAAGTTCTTCACTAGTCAGCTCAGTCTGAGTTTCTAGGTATATCTGCTGGCAAAGTCTTTAGGTAGGTGGGGTCTACTATTTTATGATTTAGTTTTGGGTGAGGCAACTGTCAGAGGTCCAAGGATGGGAATAGAGAAGTTGTCCCACATGCTGAGAATAGTTAGATGGGATTGCTGGCTTGATGCCCTACACAAGTGAGGTTATAGGATGGGCTTTGTGATTGCCTGGGTTCTCTGGTCAGACTTAACTAGATGATTAGGACTTGGTACTATATTTAGTAGTAGATGGATGGGGCTATGAATTATCTTCCCTATCCTGACAAGGCAGCAGGATAGGACCGAGAGCCTATATAGTTCATTGTTTTGGGACTTGAATCAGGACACAGAGTGCACTGAATTCCCTGGTCAGATGAGTTCACTGATTTTCTCTCCAGAGGGGGAAAGCCATGGGCTATGCTGTCTTTTCAGGTGACACTGTATATAGGGCTGTTGAATGGGCTATACAGCTTCCCCTGTGCTCTGGTTAGATTCCCAGGTTGGACAGGCTGAAGGCTTTATTCAACCATGAGTGGGGCTATAAATTAGATTCCTTGCCCAGGTGCAGTGGGTGAAACAGCTCTAAAACCAGTAAAACTCTTTCTTTATTGTCTTTAAGTCAAGTGGCTTGTACCCTAAGTTCCCTGGCCAAACAGGCCTCTGGCTTTGTGCTGCAAACTGTGAGTTCTGTCTGCCTTTGCTTCTGCTCAAGGGCCACTGGGCTGCATTGCTTTCAGATGTTTTTGCCAGCTTTTCTGGTTAGATGGGGCTGAGACACTTTCCACAGTGGATGGGGCTATCTCTCAGGTATCTTTATTCCTGGGTGGGAGGTGATGGGCCACTCCAGGGTTCTCTCAATTTCTCAAACACTCTCTCTGGTTGGGAGGGGTTGGCAGTTACCTTTAGCTTTGCCTATGAATTAATTCCCCTTATGTGTGCACAAAACTCCTAGAAGAAAACATAGGAACAAAACTCCTTGGCCTGGGTCTTGGTAATGATTTTTTGGATCTAATGCCTGAAACATAAGAAACAAAGTAATTAATAAGTGGGACTACATCAAACCTAAAAGCTTCTGTACAGCAAAATAAAGGTACACAATCAACTTTCTGGCATATAACTAAACAGTTTTCCATAAATGTACCAACTTTCCCCATCCACAGAATTCTACTTTCTCTATATCTTCAATAATCCCAAAGTATTTTCTCTTTGTAATTTTTTTGTGTTATCTTGTTGTAGCTTTTTAGTTTCTGATGAGTGGTTTTTCATTGTCATTTTAATTTGCATTTTCTTGATGACTAATGATATTGGGAACCTTGTCATATGCTTACAAGCCATGTGGATACCTTCTTTTGTGAAGTTGCCATTTAAGTCTTTTGGGCATTTTTTTCTTTTGGCTTATCTGCCTTTATTTATTAACTTGTAGAAGTTCTTTATATATTCTGAATTCCTATGGTAGTTAGATGTATTGTGAATATCTTGGTCTGTAGATTTTGTTTCACTCTTAATGGCACTTTTTCATGAATTGAAATGATCAATTTTAATGTATGTTTAATGTGCTTTCTATATCTTCTTTAAGAATTCTTTCCCTCCAAAGTCAGAACAGTTGATGTTTCCTCTAACAGTTTATTTTTTTACCCTTTACATTAAATTTGCATTTTTCCTTTTTCTTTTTTTTTAAGATTTTATTTATTTATTCATGAGACACACACACACACACACACACACACACACACACACAGGCAGAGGGAGAAGCAGATTCCATGCAGGGAGCCTGATGTGGGACTCGATCCCGGATCCCCAGAATCATGCCCTGGGCCAAAGGTGGCACTAAATTGCTGAGCCACAGGGCTGCCCTGCATTTTTCTTTTTTTTTTCATAATTTGAATCACCATTTTGTTGGCGTTATAAAGATAATTAGAATATCTATTTCTAAATATAATACAAAGGAAACGTTTCTGTTTTTTGGAAGAACTTTTGCTAAATTGCTGTTTTTATTGTTCCTTGAATGGTTGAAAAATGTCACCAGTAAAACCTTTTGGATTTAGGTATAATGTGTGTGTGTGTGTGTGTGTGTGTGTGTGTGAGAGAGAGAGAGAGAGAGAGAGAGAGAGGAAAAGAGAGAGAGAGAGAACTTAAACAGTGGATTCCGTTTTGTTAATGAATATCACACTATTAAGATTTTTCCTTCTTTTTCTGATAGCTTTGATAATTGTATTTTTTGAGGAATTTTTCTTTTATCCAAATTGTCAAATTTATTGTCCTGAGGATTTTAATACTCTCATATTTTATTAATTTTCATGGCTGTATTATCTTCTCATGTTTATAGAATCTCTGACACAACTCCCTTTTTCTTTCTGATATTAGTAATCTATGTTTTCTTATTTTCTTCCTTGATCAGTTGTAGTAGGGGTAGTCCGATATTATCAATGTTTTTAAAGAAATAACTTTTGGCTTTGATGATTGTTTATCATCACATTGATTTGAATTATTTTCAAATTAATTTCATTGATTTCTACTCTTCTTTGTATTATTTCTTCCCTTCTACTTTCTTTAGGTTTTGTTTGCTGTGAGATTATATATTTTTGAAGCAAGTTTTATATCCTTATGAAAGCATTTGAAATATATTACATATGTATATATGTATGTGTGTATGTATATATGTACATATCTATCTATATATCTATCTATCTATATAAAAATGATGGCAGTGAATTTCTTTCACAACCTAAAGGTAAAGGTAGAGGATGAACAAAATAGAGTATTTTTGAAAGTCATCACTGAGGAGTCCAGCTCCTGCCCCCAAACCACTGAGTGATCTTCAGGCCTGACCACTGACAATTGTAATTACATGTCAAGCTTCATGGAGGAAAGTTACCCTCCCTAGTCTTGGTGCATTGCAGCCTGTGAAAGGAATTATCCTCAAGGACTCAGGCCCTGTGCTTGGCCATCCTTTTGCACATAGCTGTCGTCTTAACCCAGGTGCTTCCAAGTAGAGAACTCCTTATCTTGGGACTTCTGCAAAGGTATCCTTCTGGTGGGGGGAGGGGAAAAATTTAAAGACATTTTCCTCCACTCTGACTCAGTACTTCATACTTTTCCACTCCTAGAACTTCTACTCCCTTACCTAACCCCCTGGGTCCATGATATTACAAGAACCTTTTGTTTGCAGCTCCTTTGGCAGTAAAATGACCCTGTCTGTGCTGATTCACTTGAACCTCAACTAGCGATTGGTGACTGGCAATGTTCTACAGGGGAAAATGGAACAGATGGAATTGGTTTGGTCTCTTGTTTATACTATTGCAGTATTTAAATGATTAAAGGCTTGACTTGTTGTTTTCATTTTGGTATGTTGTCTTCATTGGTTACTATTGCATCTGACAGTTCCGCTCTCTCCAGCTCAGGTTAGAACCGCACTGATCATTTTGGAATTTTTGAAATTTCTCATAGTAGATAATATGAGATCATACTTTGCGTGTTGAAAAGCAAGAAGCTGAATAAAGCATAAAATGGTAGAGATTGACAATATTCATCTTGATCCTTTGGTGCAAATATTAAAATTTCCCTCCAGAGGATTATCCCCCTGAAATCAAAGTATTTCCAGAATCTTTTTAGCATTCAGGCAGAGAATTAAGGATTTTCATTAACTTCTCTCATCCCTTAAGGAATGGAAAAGTTAAAAAAAATCCTGCATATTGATTTGGAGTTTTGCTCTAAATGGAAATATGTTTTGATTCTCAAACTGCTTGAGATTTAGGTTTAAGAATTTTGAGGTTGCACAGAGTTCTGTAAACATCAAGAGAAATATTTGATCTTAATAGCATTTGGGCATTAACACATTATTTACATGTTTTAAATGTTTCATGTAGTGTAACTGGTCTTAGATTTTCAAGATATCTATCTTTCAGTTGATTGTTAAGAATATAATATAAACTTTTCTGCCACTCTGATTTCTACCTTAGTTTTATCATCACATCTCAGACTGATAAATAAGTCAGTAAAAAATGATCTGATTTGCTGGTTGTTCAGGATTTTACATAGGATCACTACAATTTTTAGATAAAGAATGCTGATGGAAAAGGGTGCATTTTTTCTGCCACTCACCTCTGTAGCTTTCCTTCATTGTTCAGAGACTCATCTTATGAAACAGCGTTGTTTCAACCATTTCTATCCAACTTCACTAAGGGAGTTGCTGGAAAGCTTTAAGGTGAAAAATAGAGGAAACACCAACACTGCTTTTGTTCTCTCTGCATGAAGGTAAACAGAGTAACAAACCAAGAATGAAAGGTCAGCAAGCAAAATTGTGATTGTGGCTGGCATTTCTCCCTTCTTTCCTCCTGCATTTAGACTTTCCGAATTGGGTTACCTTAAGCTTTGGAGAAATCTTTATTTTAGAGAGCTAAAAGGAGAAGAAATAGGATTGTTGTTTTGGAAAGAGTTTCATGTCTCAAGAGAGGCAGATCAGCAGCCCTTCAGGTTCACTTGTGGTCACTTAGACTAGGCTATCAGGGTAGAAAAGGAAGATTCTGGGAAGAAGCTGCAGGAGTTATGATTATATGTATGGTTAAGTGGTTCTTTGCTACAGAGTGCAAGTTAATTCCACATGAATAACACCGAGTTATTGAAAATAATATAGCAAACTCATATGACTACTTTTCCCCAGTAAATAATTAAAAGCTCTTTTTTTTAATTGAGGTATACTACAGTAAACTGTACAGGTCAGTGAATTCTTATGTATCTATCTATCTATCTATCTATCTATCATCTATCATCTATTTATATCATATTATGTCTGGGTATTAAGAAACAGAACAGGAAATAAATCAAGGCATAGAACTTTTCCAGCACTGCAGAAAGCTTTCTCATAACCTTTCCCAATTACTATTTTCCTACTCCAAAGTTTCCACTATTTAGACTTCTCTCCCCATAGATTATTCTGCTATTCCTGACCTTTTTGTAATTGGAGCCATAAAAATGTACTCTTGCTGTTTAACTTATTTTACTTATCATTGTGTCTGTGGGATTCATCCAAATTTTTCTCTAGTACATCCTTTTCCCTTCATTATTTTAAAAAATTTCAAACATATGGAGACATTGAAAGAGTTGTGCAGTGAGCGACACACACTTACCTTCCAGATTCAACGTTGCTGTCACTCTGCTACACCGTCTATCCATCCATCAATCCAGCTTTTGATGCATTTCAAAGTACATGGATGATTATTATTGCCATTTGTCCCTTCCCACTTCAATATGCATGTCTTTGCCTTTGTATATTCTCGATTTCTAAAAAGTTTAGTAGACAACCATGTTAAGAAAATCTGTGTGTATTTCTGAGAGATGAGGTGAAAATAATTGGAACATAGTGCTTGAATTTAGGATTCCCTGTTCTAACATTTCATAGTCTGGACTTCAGGAACATTTTTGTCTGTGCAATAGGGGTTTAGAGAAGAAGCAGTTTTAACTTGTAGCTTGTGTTTTCTTTTGTGGTTGAGAGAGTAAGGGGAGATCTGTAGATCCCACAGAGATGAAGTAGGAGAGATTCAGAAATCAGAAGGGAGGATGAGATGCAGCCATGCAGGCAGAAAGGAGTGAGGTCTGAATTATACTCTGGTTTCAGAAATAAAAAATAAGGGCCTGCTTTTTTCATTTAACTCTTTATATTTGCTCAGGCTAAGTATGTGCTACTTAGAGGAAACTGCTGAAAATACCAGATGTTTAGTTAAAACATAACAAATGTGTATACAGAGAGTTTTTGAGAGTGGAATACTTTTTTTTCCCCTCCCAATTTTTACTTTTAAGGTAAGTAGGTGAGGTTGTGGAAAACATCTCAGGGAAGGAAAATATCCAGTATATTTCTAAAATGAAGGATGGGTTGAAAGGGACTTTTGAGATCATCTAGTCTCAATTCAAATTAGAATACCTCAGGGAGCTTTTAAAAAACCACCACAGAGATCCAAATCTAATCCATCTAGGTGAGGTCTGGACATTCTTAGTTTAAAGAAGTTGCGCAGGTGATTCTAATGTGTTGCTGATTTGAGAACTCCAGATGCAGTTCAAACTTTTGGTATCGATCTTTTGCTGATACTTTTAAGGTTCAAGTGTAGGAAGATAAGATGACACTTGATGCATATTTCTTGGCTAACCAATGCACAATTAAGATCAAGCACAAAGTCAAAAATGTTAGTCACAAATTACCACCTGAAGAGGAACCTTTACACAAATATTTGCGCTGAGAGGAGTTCCCTCTATAAACGGCTTGTTTTCTGATGTCAGCAAACATGACTGATTTGGACTTCTTTTCCACATGAATTGAAATGTTCATATAGAGCCTCCATGGGGGTGGATAAGACAGAACCGAATAATAGCTGGAGAGGTCCATGTTCTCATATTTGTTCAAGCTGCCGTCTGTGGTGATATGCTGTTATCTTGGCATTAGACAAAAACAACACTCTATGGAGGGGACAGTTGACATATATTTAGCACCTGCTTTGAGAGCTTTCACTCCACAAAAGCTTCTATGGAGTCAGTCACATGGATCATCTCATGAACCTTGTGAATCTGTTCTTTGAGTAAGGTGATAACCAACAAGCACATTTTTAGATGTTTGCATTTAAGTTCTCAAATCAGTTGTAACTGTGTATTATGAACTAAGTTTGGCCTGACATCTGTTTATATGAAAAAGATTGAGTTGACCAGCTAATAGAAGCCAACAGTATGGTGATCTCTCTAGCTTATCCCTTACTGAACAACGTGTGGGAGCAGGAAGTCATGCCATATGAGAAGGGTAATAAAAATGGGATGATTCTGACAAGCTTCGTTGCCATGTGGGGATCATACTGTTTTTTTTCAGAGAGCCAAACTAAAGTGAATGAAAGGATACCAGATAGAATGAACCTAATTTTACTCTTTGCAATAAATATAACATTTATTTATTATTTATTGAGCACTTGGTATTTACCAGCATATGCTAAACATTTTATTTGATTTCCTTAAATTCTAAAAATAGCACTATTTCTCTCTGAGTGGGGAGATTGAGATTTGGAGAGAATATCCCTGGGGTCACACATTGATAGAGATGAGACCCGGACTCAGTCTATTCCAGAACTTGAGCTTCTCGTTACTGCCTCCCAAGGAAAAACCTTCCATCATATTTTGTTAGCTGCCTCTCTCTCCTGTCAGAGGGAGCTTGTACCACGGAATTCTTCCAACTGTAAGATCCAAAGCTGAAATGGACCCTAGTTAACTTGAGAGTAGAGCATCATGTGGTAGAAAGAGTCCATACTTTAGAATCAGAAGATTAAGCTTAATTCCCAGCTTTATTCTCTCCTGGCAGTTTAGCCTTGGACAACTTATTACCTTTTCAAGTTTCTCTCTTTTCATTTATGAAATAAAGATTTCTACCTTTCATTATTGTAGGTGTTAATAATGATAAGAATTCTTATGAAGTGCAATTCAACAAATAGTATCATCATTAATTTTCCTAATTTGAGACATGTGTGGTCAGGGATGACCATCACAGTTCTGATTGTTGTGATTTGATGTAGGGAGAATAAGGAAGAAAGAACTTGGCTTTTCATTGGCTATTGCTAAACTAAGCCTCGGATGAAATTTTACTAGGTTTTCATATCCCTAAGTGATTATGAATAGTTGTTTTGGATTGGGAACACTGATTAATAAAAAAATCAATCTAATCACTTTGAAAGCTGCCCTTACTTTTATCAAGGAGAGTAAGTATACTACACATTGTCTGTAGCCAGAGGTCTTACCTTCTCAGAAAGGGAGCCTATTAACCTGCAGATGTCATGTTTAAAATTTAGTCAGGAAGTTTGTTCATAAATGCACACCATTTTGACCACTTTAGGAAAAATAAGAATCTAACGTGTCCCTTAGGTTAGTTTCTAATCATCTGTTAACTTAAAAAAAAAAATCTGTGTATAGGCAAGGGCCAGGCCTCTTGCTTTTTAGGTGTAGATGAGGAGTTTCCTATGATCCAAGGAAAGGAAGCTATTCATAGCGTATAAGCTGTAAATGCAGTATATGCTCTATTTTTTTTAACCTTTTAAAGTGAATTTTCAATAAGAGGTTTGGATAAATTAGATAATTTTTCTTTATGCCATATGGCTATATAAAATAACAGAATTGCTAGTACTTCTGCCACAGGTGATGTATTTTTCCAAAGGAATTTTTCTTTTTTTTTGCCTCCTTTGAGGAGTTTTGCTGATTCTTGGGAGGAAGAACAATGGAAAAGCCTTCAATAAAAGAAAGCGATTTTATTGGGGGTTTCAAAAAGAAACCAGGGGGTAAGAGAAGCAGAAAGAAAAATTGTTGAAAAAATTGTTGAAAAAAAATTGTTGAGTAAATGGAGGGAATATGTCTGGCTTAGAAGTGGGTTTATGTATCACTTGTATCACTTGGTGACTGTTGCATTCCATCATGAGTGAGCATTTTAGTCTGGGGAACTATTATCTTTACAACTGGAATAATCACATTTATTTCTATGGGAGGAGGAACTATATCTCTCCAGATCCTAATTAAGGCCCTAGCCTGCAAGTTTGCACCACTGATGAATTCATAATCTGTTAAAGACAAAAGCTAGAGTTAACCACACAGCTGGCCCTGTGTGCCTTTCCAATGGTTGGCCTCATCTTCTCTTTCACGTAGACATTCTTTGGTGTTCTTTTGTTTCTTGCTCTATAGTGCCTATGCAATATAGCTTTTGCTATATTGCATAGTCAAGTGGTACTTGACTATATTTCATATCTATCCACTTCTCACCATTGTCACTGCTACTGTTCTGGACATCATATGTTGCTTCCGTTACTATAATTGCATCCTATCAGTGCTACTCAGCTGCATGAGTCCTTCTCCAAGTATTTCCCCTCACTTGCACCTGGAGTAACTCCTTCAAAGCACAAATATAATTCATAACCCCCCCTTAATAAGAAAGCTCCAGTGGGCTCTATTGCTTTTCGGGTAAATACTATGGCCTACCATGCTCTCTCCTTGTCTCATTGCCTCTTTAGCTTCATCTCCTACCATGTTCCCCTTCACTCTTGTCTGGTCTTTCCCTGGTCTCTTTTCAGCATCCTTGTCCCAGGGATTTGCATATGCTTTTCTCTCTTCCTGAAGTGCTCTTCTTTCTCCTCTGTTTACCTATTTAAATCCTATTAATAATTCTTAACTCTGCTCAAGATTCTCTGCCTGAGAGAAACTTTTCTTAATAACTGTCTCTACCAGTTTATGTCTCCTGCTTAAATGTTCTAGCACTGGGTAGTTTTCCTTCATTTTACATTACTGGTGCAATATTACATTTTAGAGTTTGAATAATGTCTACCTCCTTACTAGGTTGTAAGATCCATGAGGGTAGGGACTTTGTTCTTGCCTACCATTGTATATCTAGCGCCTACACAGTGCTTGGCACAGAGCAAGTCCTCATATGTTACTTGAACGAAAGCTGTCCTATCTTGGTATCATACTCTATTTCAAGGAATTATGTCTAGCAGAATTTATGAGTGAACTACCAACTTGTAGCCCACGCTCTCTAATCAAGTTTGCCTTTAGTCTCTGCGCTTAAATTCTTGTCTTTGCTCTCTGCCCAGTACCCCAAACCATTCTTGCTTTTCTATCTGGTCATTGTAGGGTCTTGAATCATGCTTCTTGAAACCCAGTTCTTATGTTTGTCCACTATCTTCTCCATATTCAAAGGATTAGCTATTAATATTTTCTCCATTCAATTTCATATGGTCTGTCTAGCTACCAAGTTCCCACAGCCTTTGTTGTGACATTTCTTTCTTTTATTTTTTAAAAAACAGCTCCTTAAAACTATGATTAAATATGTGTAAATAACTTTCATTTACTATTCTTCAATTAAAAGAATCACTTGTAACTTTACTAGTCAAGAATAAAAACTGTGACTCAAACTGAGTCAAAACAGAAGAATACTGTCCACAACTGGAGTCCAGAGGTCTGCCAGTGCACCGATGTGATAAGGTTGTGGCTGAGTGATGATCCTAGCATCCAGGGTTCTTAGTGTCTGTTTTCTGCCATTCTCGATGTTTTTTTTCACCCTAAGCCAGGATCTTTTGTGATTGCAAAATGGTTACCAGTATCAGTCAGAGCCATGTATTTCCTGGTTCATGTCTCCTGGTCTTCTACCCCTTACCTTAAGCAAAGAATACAAGTCTTTTTCCTCAGTGTGATTGTAGCAACTTCTGTTACGTTCCCACCCCAGACCAATAATAGTTGTCAGAGGCATACAATGTGTTGATTGGCTTAAATATTAATCCTGATGTCCTCTGGAGTTACCTGAAGAAAGTCGGGGTTCTGATAGGGTGGAAGAAGGAGGGAGTGGCTGTTGGGTAGGTCATGAACAGTGTCTACTACAATTAACTACCATGGGCAAAAGGCTGCATATGATACCAACCAGAACAAACAGAACTATAAGTTTGGGGAGAGAGACAAGTAAATAAGTATGATAAAAAAAATCATGATTGTCAAATAAAAGTGTAAACCACTATTGGATGATACAGGTCATTTTCCCAAGCCACACTGAGTTGGGGAGAAATTCAGCTCTAGCAACATCATTTCCTTGCATCCTACACGATGAGGCCCCATTTCCTAAACCTTGAGAATTGTCTCACGTGGAAACTCCCCTGTTCCCCAACTCTTCCTCCACTTTTTCAGTTTTTCTTTAACTTGTTCCCTGTAGGTGTCCTCAGTGCCCTTCTGTTCTCCTGGGTATACCTTGAGATGTTCCATGCTTCTCCCTTTCATCCTCTCAAATATTTGAATCTTAGTCTACTTACTCTTTCCGTGTTTTGCTGATTTCACTGCCTCCAATGTCTAATGAATGACAGGACATTCTCTTCTGCTCAGCTCTGCTGGCCTCGCAGAGGGAGAGTTGCAGGTGGGTACAACCCAGGGGTGGGGAGAGAAATCCTAAGGGGTTTTTTACTCTGTTTGGCAGCGGGCTTTCTCCCTGAGCTGGAAATTGGTGCCTCTTTATCAGAGAATTGATTTTTTTCTTCCACATTAAATGAGGAGTTAATATTTTAATGTTAATTACTAATATTTTAAATATTAATTAAAATATTTGAAACATTTCTTCCTAATATTTCTCAGGAGTGACTTGGCTTTATTATGCTAAGGCAGCATTTCCTTCTTTGGCTTATTTTATAAAGCACCCTTACATGTAAGCTCTTAAATGAATAGGATCATTCCTAAATTACTTCTGTTGAATCTCTAGGTTTAGTCCATGACGGGTGAGGGTAAGGCTAGGACTGGGAACTAGAAAGAATGACGTGTGGTCTGATGACACAGAAATTTTCCTGAAAGGAGGTGGCACTTGAACTAGGCTTTAAAGAATGAGATATATGGTTAATAAGAATGGAAGTGAGGATCGGGAATTCTGGGACTGAAGTTGTATATAAAGCATGGCGGCATAACATTTTATATCCTGTGCAAGAAAAGTTATCCCTGAAACACTGAAATTGTAATTAAACAATATGGTGATTGTATCCTTAAATTTTTCCTTTTTAATCCTATACAAATTACTTCCTTGTGAATGTAGTTTTAACTGAGTTTAGGAGGGCAGTGTTCCCCCGATCTTATTTTTATTCCTTGACTTCATTCTGTAGATAGGAATGACAAATGAAATTGGGTTTAATTACATTAATTCCAGTGTAAAAATAAAGGTGGGTGATGACATCATATTGTGGATCAAAAATCTTAGAGTGGAGATAGGGATTAGTGGGCGGGAGTACAAAGTAATTTTTCCCGAGGAGAATTATGGCTAATAAAGAATATTTGATTTTAGTTATGTTTTAATTCTTCATGTGCCAAATTAAAGTTCCAGGCTAAGAAATTAATTTCATATCCTGATGATTTCCCTAAAGTATCAATCATTATATGGTAATTCTCTTAGAGTCTGGGAATATAAAACTACGAGTCATCCAAATACTACATATTAAAATCTGATTGTGCTTCTTTACTGTCTTTTATTGCTTCTCATCCTTCTCTCCTGCCTATAAATCCTTTACTGCTAAATGAAATGAAAGGAGCTAATAGACACCTTGCTTTTCCATTTCAGTGAAAGATCGATTAAAATACCAATGGAAAAGTTGTTACAACCCTTGATTAGGTTTGAGGATGGTTGAAAATATATTCTTTGGACTGTCTTTTCATGATAATAAAACATTGGAAAGAAATGCACCTAAAATAAAAGAGGACATTTCCTTAGCTCAGAATAGTTTCTTGGTTCCACATTTTGAGCCTGAAACATCTAGTTGGAGGAGATGCTAGAAATAATGTGAAGCCTGTAGGTGGTTGCAGACAAAGACTGTCAAGTATGGCCTTAATGTTCTCTGAGATCTTCAAAGGAAATTTCATCAAATTATGACAGGGGTCATTTGTTATTCTCTTGACCTTCTAGCTTAAATCTTGTAAAAATAAGTTTTTATCCTAGCTTTATTGCCAATTACATTAAATGCCTGATCCATCAAATATTAAATCTGGAAGGGATCTCAGACATCATTTAGTCTTTTTTGTTTTACTCATGCGACAGGCTTAGAGAGTTTGAAGTGAATTCTGATTGGATTTTGAGGAATGGATTTAAAAGTTAAGAGAGAAAATTATTTTAAGTTGCTTTTGGTATGAAGTACAGTTCTTCTCCAGAAAAGCTCAGATTTGAAGGCAAAAGAGCAGTGAGTAGACTTATAGATAAAGGAAGGCTAAAGTAACATCACTAAAGCTATTAAAGTTGAATTTCAGCTTAGGACATGGCCTTAGAAGTGTCTGGTTAGGTAGTGGATATTCCAACATGGATGGCTCCATGAGGTGGCTGGGAGAAAATGGCCAACCACAGTAAACGCGACAAGGATAAATGTTTTCAGAAATCTTTTTTTCCCAATTAATGTGCTCCAATACTGAAATTCAAGAATGCTCAGTTTTTTAAAAAGATGGCCATATTCAGGTGAGATTTATTTAATGATACTGGTCTGTTTCCCTTCAAAATTGGTTGTAAAAAAATTTCAGATCATGAAATTATTTTTACCGTGAATTGCTATAATGTTTTAGAAATATTTTCTCAGGGAAATTTTTTTGGTCTCAACACAAAATGCAAAACAAAACAAAACTCTATACATAAAATATTTGATTGCTTTTTGAGACATGTTACGTAGAACTAAAGTCATGTGAAATGTTGTGACTTTGAGTTTCAAAATACAAATACCTTGTCAGAAATTCTACTTTTTTTTAAAAATTTTTATTTATTTATGATAGTCACACAGAGAAAGAGAGAGAGGCAGAGACACAGGCAGAGAGAGAAGCAGGCTCCATGCACCGGGAGCCCGACGTGGGATCCGATCCCGGGTCTCCAGGATCGCGCCCTGGGCCAAAGGCAGGCGCCAAACCGCTGCGCCACCCAGGGATCCCCAGAAATTCTACTCTTAAGGGACTGAAGTTATTTGAAGGAAATATTCCCTCAAATGACCCTGCTTGGAAAGGCAGTCATTAGTGATAGAACAGTATAAAGGAATGCTCCTGCATAACACATAAATGTAGAGGCTTAAAACACTATCTGTCCCTTATCTCACAGTTCTCTGGCTAGAACTGAGAAGAGCTTCTCTGCT
This sequence comes from Nyctereutes procyonoides, assembly GCF_905146905.1. Taxonomy (NCBI): domain Eukaryota; kingdom Metazoa; phylum Chordata; class Mammalia; order Carnivora; family Canidae; genus Nyctereutes; species Nyctereutes procyonoides. The sequence goes on from NW_026575044.1 coordinate 40,811,534, forward strand.
CAGGGTCTCACCAGGCCAAGATCAAAGTGATGGCCGTGCTGGGCTCTTATCTGGAGGCTCTGGGGAAGAATTTGCTTCTAATTTAATTCGGGTTGTTGGCAGGATCCAATTCCTGTAGGTCTGAGGTCTTTGCCTGCAGTCAGCCATGGGCTACTCCCTGTTCCTAGAGGCCATTTGCATTCCTTCTCACATGGTGCTCTCCATCTCCAAAGCCACAAGGATATATCAAGTTCTTCTCACACTTGGACTCTTTCTAATTTTACCTTCTGTCATCATCTGGCCCGAATTGTCTACTTTTAAAGGGCTCATTTGCCTAGATTGGGTCCACCAGGTTAATTTCCCTTTTGCTTTATAAGGTAACATAATCAGGAGTGATATCTTACTATCTTCATGGAGTCTACCTATGCTCAGAGGAGGGGATATGACACAATGATGTGGATCATTGGAGACCATTCTTAGAGTTCTGTCCACCCAAAAGGATAAGTTTGGATCTCTGTAACCCAAATATTTCCCTTTAAAATCCCAAAGCATGAGGTAAGACTTAGACAAATGTTAGTTTTTGTACTTTTCCTTAGTACTTTCCCTTAGCTAAGAGATTTTTAATAGATTCAACTTAAAAGAGTTTTAAGCTTTTAAATTTTGGGCCCAATTTAATTTTTAGTTTACTACATATTGCTTGCTGATTATGAGTGGCCTATAGTCATATATAATATATACACATAGATACATAATACATAAGGAACATAAATGACTACTGTTAACGTTTCTGCTGTATTTTATTTAAATTTCTCTTTCTGTGCACACGTATGTCTAATATATTTAATTTCCAGTCATATTTGTGATCACACTGTATTTTTTATATCATAACCATTCTGCATACCATTTAGCATTTTTCATAGACATACTACTACTAGTTGCACAATAAATGCTGCCTGCCTGTTAATCTGCTTTATTTGCCGTTTTCTTGATCTAGAACAATGCTGACTTTCCATAAAATGGAAAATATCCACTATATCTTAATGATTCATGTTACTAAATTGTTACTTACTCAACAGTGAATTTTTGCATAGTAAATTTTCTTTGAGTGGATGCACACAACTTTTGTCAATCATACATGTGTACAGAAGATAGAAAATTCCCTAGTAAACATTTAAACTTTTATCTTTCACATTAAAAAATTTTTTTTTCTTTACAATGTCTTGGTTAGAAATTTAGTCAATCTTTGATTTGTCCTTGAATGAAACAGATTCATCCAGTAATAGCACATTGAAATATGTGGTTTAAATTAATCTCTACTTTTATTGCAAACAGAAAAGAAATAGAATCTCTACAAATAAAATTAATTGCTCTGTTTGAAAATTTCAGGTATATTGCGGAGTTTCTGTTGTCAAGCCCACTGTTTGTTACTTATTGGGTCTAAACTTTATTAACCTTGAAAGACTGCATTTTGGTAAAAAAGACTTACTCCTTATCATATCCATGGGCTTTTATTTTTTTAAAAAAGGATTTCTTATGTTCCATTTGATTTTGAAAATACTATAATAATATGATTAGTATTACTGATTATTTTATTAAACTGTTAGTGTTCCAAATTTGGTAGTTTAAGCATTGTGAATGCTATAGTTGATTCAGAGAATTTTGTACAAGAATCACAATTTTTAAAAAAAGATTTTATTTATTTATTCATGAGAAATACAGAGAGAGAGAGAGAGAGAGAGAGAGAGAGAGGCAGAGACACAGGCAGAGGGAGAAGCAGGCTCCATGCAGGGAGCCAATGTGGGACTCCATCCCCGGTCTCCAGGATCAGGCCCTAGGCTGAAGGCGGCGCTAAACCACTGAGCCACCCAGGCTGCCCAAGAATCACAATTTTGATTGAACTACCTACTCTTATGAATTCTTTTCACTTCAGGTTCCGCTTAAACTACTGAAATCAGAGATTAAGAGAACACAAATATCTAATCCACGATGACCTCACTCCTCAGTATGGATTTCAAATGAAGAAGGAGAATGTTGTATTTCTTTTATATCCATCACCTAATTGCTTTTAGCTTTTGCAGAGGTTCTGTTTTGTCCAGGTGGTTATTTTGAAGCATACTGTGCTTTCATATCTCTTGAAATATTTACTGATGAATCTGCAGCCAAAACACTCAATAAACAGCACCTGCAGAACTTAGACTTTGTCTAAATTGGGAGTCAGAACTGAAGACTGATGGTTTGGCTAGGTCTAGGGAATATGGCTTTTGGAAGAGAATTTCAGAAATCTGACATAAAAGTTTGAATCATATTTACAACCTCCCTGCTGGATTTCTTTTTAACAAGCATATTTTATCATTTTCTTATAGTTTACAATTTTTAAAAAAACTTTAACATGTCAGGTTACCAATCTCTTGGTAATTAAGAGATTTTGTAAATATTACAGATTTGTAGAACTGTACCTTTAAGTTAACATGGCACTGAAAGTAAGGTTCCGTTGTATTTATTATTTAGTAGGGTCCATCTTTGTCTCTGCTTTTGTCATCCATCCAGCAGTGTTTTGGTATATATGTTCAATTACTAGCTCTCCAGAAATAAAAAAAAAAAAATAAAAGCTCTGATTTGTAGCATTTGATGATTTTCATGTAAAAACTTCCTCCATGGCCCATTTTATGGTACCAAAGATTTAACTGCCAGCTTGCAAAATTTCTGAAAATTTAATAATCGGATAATGAGCTGGAATAACCAGCTAGTATAATTGTGAACTAGTGTAAGTCTGCTACAGTACACCACTGCCCGAGTCTCTATTACTTCCTGACATGCACTCACCTGTCGCAGGCATTCACAATTCAAGACTTTCATTTTTATTTGTATATATCTTAGTTTTATCCCCCCATATTTTTTTTGTGTTAGATTCATGGAAAAGCTGACACTTTAAGATTTTCACTCTTCTAATTTTCATGCAACAAAATTGCCAGTAGCAACTCTGCAAAGAGGTTAGGATGGTTCCTTTGCATAGAGAGCAAGGAATCCTATTTATAGGCAGAAAATAAAATTCATTATTCACCCACCATTCCCTACCACTCCCCACCCCCCGAAGAAGTAAAGAAATGTTTGTGTGAGAAAGAGAGGAGAGGGAAGAGGAATTTTAAATAAAGATAAAAATTTGTCTAATGCTATTTGTTTCTCTTTATGGCATTTATATGAATGAAGTGAACTATTTCCTTGAAGAGTAGTTTCTTAAAAAAGTGTGCTGGAGGAATGAGAAGGCTGCTGGCTTAGCCTGGAGATGGAGAGTCAGCTTAGGCTCTTCCAGGAATTATAGAAGCTTTCTGAGGCTGTTTTACTGAGGTCTTAAGACAGTGAAGCACAATAAGAGAAGGGAAATGATGTGAAAAATGGCATTATTTTCCCTTGCTCATCACTCTTGTAATAAAATAGACTTCTGAATTTTGGGGTTTTTGTCTTCAACTGCAGTTAAGTAGATCACATCAGTAAAAGAGGTGGTAGGTTTTGAGCTTTTTGGTCAATACTGTTTAGGTCAAATAGTAACAGAGAATGAAGACTACCCACGTTCCCATTCATTCCGCTTTACCAACATGTTTTTTATTTACTAGTATTTGGATGATTGCCATTTAATTCACCTGGCCTCCCAGAGACACGTGTATTGCAAGGACTTCTTCAGGAACATTGAGGGAACTTAGTGACTATCAAAGCCACCACTAACATTTAGAACAGTGAAAAAATGAGCCCCTTTGTATTTTCTTAGAAAGTTAAAAAAAGTTATTCTTGGAGCACATGTAACCGATCCTCACTTAAGTTGTGCTTTCACTGTGATTATCTGGTTTCTTTTGGCCAGCTAAAATTCAAAGTGGATTTTTGGAATGTACTTAGTATAATTGGGGAAACTTGGAGTCATGCTAGTATGAAAAATTTTAGAAATTTTGTTTCCTTATTTCCAGAAACAATTGCATATACCGTCAGAATTGGATTGATTCTTGGTAACTGAAACATGAAATACTCTTCATTAATCTCTGTTCTTTAGGTTTGATTATAGAGTCGTCAAGTCAAGGCAAGGCAAAGGTATTCTATTTAAATCTGGGGGAATAACTAGGTTGAATTATGATTGAGTTAGTTAAGGTTAGAAACAGATGGAGTTTGAATAGAAACCAAATTTAATCCTACGGGAGATTGAAGTTGTCAATATGTATGTGATATTCTTAAACTTAGAATAAATTTTACGTATTTAAAACTCGCAACAGTGGATAGCCACTTTTTAACAGCTTTATTATGGTATAATTGACATGCAATAAAGTAAACATTTTTAAAGTGTAAAATGTGATACAATCCATCACTTCCCCTTCAGTCCTCAACCACCGAGGTTTGAATATTCTTGAATTTTATGTAATGAAATCATACGGTATATAGTCTTTTTGCCTGCATTCCTTTACTTAGCATATGATTTTGAAGCTGACTCATTTTGTGTGTGTTTGTGTATCATACATAGTTCATCACTTTTTATTGCTAAGTGTTACTTCATTGGATATGCTAGTTTGTTTATCCATCATTTGTTGATGGACATTTGGATTCTTTCCATATTTGGCTATTACAAAAATGACTGGTATGAAATTTTGTAGATAGTTTTAGGAATAGAATGGTTAGGTCATATGATAGGTATATGTTGAACTGTTAACAACTGTTTTTTTCTAAATGGGCTGTACTATTTTACCTTCCCATGAGTAGAGTGTAGGTGTTCCCATTGTTCCAAATCCATACTAACACTTGGTATGGTCAATCTTTAATTTTAGCCATTCAAACAGATGTGTAATGGTACCTCACTGTGGTTTTAATTTGCACTTTCCTAAGAACTATTGATATCAAACATCTTTTTACTAAAAGATTTATTTATTTAGGAAAGGGAGAGAGAAGGAGAGAGCATGTGAGTGAGTGGAGGGGTAGAGGGAGAGGGAGAGAATCTTTTTTTTTTAAGATTTATTTATTTATTCATAGAGAGCGAGAGAGCGAGAGAGAGAGAGAGAGGCAAAGACACAGGCAGAGGGAGAAGCAGGCTCCACGCAAGGAGCCCGATGTGGGACTTGATCCTGGGTCCCCGGGATCACGCCCTGGACTGAAGGTGGTGCTAAACCGCTGAGCCACCCAGGCTGCCCGAGAAGGAGAGAATCTTTTTTTTTTTTTAATATTTTATTTATTTATTCATGAGAATGCACAGAGAGGAGAGAGAGAGAGAGGCAATGCAGGCAGAGGGAGAAGCAGGCTCCATGCACTGGGAACCCGACGTGGGATTTGATCCCGGGTCTCCAGGATCGCGCCCTGGGCCAAAGGCAGGCGCCAAACCGCTGCGCCACCCAGGGATCCCCCCTTTCTTTTTCTTAAGATTTTATTTATTTATTCATGACACACACACACACACACACACACACACACACACAGAGGTAGAGACACAGGCAGAGGGAGAAGCAGGCTCCATGCAAGGAGCCTGACGTGGGACTCGATCCTGGGACTCCAGGATCACCTCCTGGGCCGAAGGAAGGCGCTAAACCGCTGAGCCACCCAGGGATCCCGAGAGGGAAAGAATCTTAAGCAGGCTCCATGCTCAGCACCCAGCTCGATCTCACAATCCTGAGATCAGACCTGAGGTGAAACCAAGTCAGACACTCAACTAACTGAGCCGCCCAGGTGCCCCAGTGTTGAACATCTTTTTGTGTGCTTATTTGCCCTCCTTATATCTTCTTTGATGAAGTATCTGTTAAAGCATTTTGCCCCACCCCACACTCCTCCATCTTTTTTTAGTTTTGGGTGTTTATTTTCCTATTATTGAGTTTTGAGAGTTTTTTATATTTTGGATTGAACTCCTAGATATGTGATTTGCAAATATTTTCTCTCAGGTTGTGGGTTTTCTTTTCATTCTTTCAACAGTCTTTCAGAGAAGAAATTCCTAATTTTTCAGAAGCTTTTTATTTTGATAAAGTCCCAATAGTTCATTTTTTTGCTTTTGTTTCTCTTGCCTGTGGAGATGTGTCTAGCAAGAGGTTGCTGAGGCCAAGGTCAAAGAGGTTGCTGCCTGTGTTCTCTAGGATTTTCATGGATTCCTGTCTCACATTTAGGTCTTTCATCCATTTTGGGTTTATTTTTGTATATGGTAGAAAACAGTTAACAAAATTATAAGGCAACCAATGGAATGGGAGAAGATATTTACAAATATCTTATCAGATAAAAGGGTAGTATCCAAAATCTATAAAGTACTTATCACATTCAACAACCAAAAAACAAAAAATCCAGTCAAGATATGAACAGGTATTTCTCCAAAGAAGACATATAAATGACCAACAGACATGAAAAAATGCTCAGTATTACTCAGCACCAGAGAAATACAAATAAAAACTACGATATACCACCTCACATCTGTCAGAATGGATAAAATTAAAAAGTCAGGAAAAAAAAACATGTTGGTGAGGATGCAGAGAAAGGGGAACCCTCTTACACTGTTGGTGGGAATGAAAGTGGTACAGCTACTCTGGAAAACAGTGTAGAGGTTCTGCAAGAAGTTAAAAATAGAGCTACCTTACGTCCCAGCAACAGCACTACTAGGTATTTATCCAGAGGACACAAACATAGTGATTTGAAGGGGCAAATGTGCCCTAATGTTACAGCAGCTATGTCCATAATAGCCCAGAAGAGCCCAGATGTCCATTGACAGGGATGGATACACATGTGTGTGCACCGGTGTGTGTGTGCGTGCGCGCGCGCGCGCGCGCACACACACACACACACACGATACACACACACACTGGAATATTACTCAGCTATCAAAAAGAATGAAATCTTCCCATTTACAGTGATGTGGATGCAACTAGAGGGTATTATACTAAGCAAAATAGGTCAGGCAGAGAAAGACAAATACCATATGATTTCATTCATGTGCAATTTAAGAAACAAAACAGATGAATATAGGGGAAGGGAAGAAAAATAAAATAAGATGAAAATAGGGAGGCAAACCATAACAGATGCTGAACTCTAGGAAACAAACTGAGGGTTGCTGGAGGGGAGGTGGGTGGGAGAAAGGGGTTATTGGGTGATGGGCATTAAGGAGGGCATTTGAGGGACACCTGGGTGGCTCATTGGTTGGGTGGCTGCCTTAAGCTCAGGTCGTGATACTGGGATCCAGGATCGAGTCTCGCATTGGGCTCCTTCAAAGAGCCTGCTTCTCCCTCTGTCTTTGTCTCTGCCTCTCTCTCTCTCTCTCATGAATAAATAAATAAATCTTTAAAAAAAAATGAGGGCATTTGATGTAATGAACAGAGTGTTATATGCAACTAATGAATCACTAAATTCTACCCCTGAAACTAATAATACAGTATATATGAATTAAATTGGATTTAAATAAGGAATTAAAAAAAGAAATTCCTTATTTTGAAGAAGCTTAATTTATCAATTTTATCTTTTATGGACCATGATTTTGGTGAAATATTCAATAAATCTTTGCTTAAAAACCTGTTGGGAGATGCCTGGGTAGCTCAGTGGTTGAGCATCTGCCTTTGGCTCAGGGCATGATCCTGGAGCTTGGGGATCGAGTCCCACATCGGGCTCCTTGCATGAAACCTGCTTCTCCCTCTGCCTATGTCTCTGCCTCTCTGTGTCCCTCATGAAATAAATAAAATCTTAAAAAAAACAAAAAACAAAATCCCATTGGGATTTTGACTGGAATTGTATTGAATGTTTAGGACAATTTGGGGGGAATTGATATTTAAAGCTATTAACTTCTTAGACCTATGATTATGGTATTTATTCAGGTCTTTAAAGATTTTCCTCAGCAATGTTTTATAGTTTTCAATGAACAAGTCTTAAAGTCTTCTGTTGAATTTGCCCCTAAGTATTTCACAATTTTGAAGTTATTATAAGTACTAGTTAAAGAGAAGAAACAATTTCTGATTGTTCATTACTAGTATATAAAGATACAGTGGGTTTTTGTATATTATCTTATATCTGTAATCTTACTAAACACATTGATTAGATCTATGTTTTTTTGTTTTGCTTTGTTTTTTTTTGTAGCTGCTATTGAATTGTCTATATAGATGAATTTTTGTCTTTGAATAAAAAGAGCTTTACTATTTCCTTTCCAATCTAGATGCCTTTTATTTTATCTTGTTGCCTTATTGCACTGGCTAAAAACTTCTGTCCAATGTTTAAGAGAGAGCAATCAACCTTGCATTGTCCCTGATTTTAGATGGAAAGCTTGAAATGTCTTTCACCTAGTCTTCTGAGAATTTAAATCAGGAATGGATGTATTTTGTAAACACTTTGTGTATCTATACAGTTTTTCTTTTTTCACCTACTAATATGGTGAATTATATTGATTGATTTTGAAAGATTAAAACAACTTTGCATTCTGGAAATAAACCATGATTCAGGAGTCATAGTCACGATATATTAGTCATTTTTTCTATATTGTTGGGTTCAATTTGCTGAAATTGAACTTTTGTAGCTATGTTTATGAAGGATATTGGTAGGTAGTTTTGCTTTCTTGTAATGTCTTTGGCTCTTCTATGCGAATAATGCTAGCATTAAAAAATGAGTTAGGAAGTAAGTATTGCTTGACCTTCAATTTTCTGGAAGAGTTTGAAGATTTGGTAACATTTGTTTCTTAAATACTAGTTAGAAATCACTAGTGAAGTAGTCTGGGTCTAGAGTACTTATTTACTTATTTATGGAAAGATTTTAAATTAAAACTTCAATTGCTTTGGGGTGCCCGGGAGCTTAGTTGGTTAAGTGTCCAAGTCTTGATTTCAGCTCAGGTCTTGATCTCAGGATTTTGAGTCTCATGGGGTCTCATGCACAGTGTGGAACCTACTTTAAACAATGTATTTCAGTTGCTTTAATGGATAGGGCTATTCGGTTTATTTATTTTTGTTGAGATTTTGTAATTTGTGTCTTAAAGAAATTTTTTTTCTTAAAGGAATTTTTATACTTTATGTTGTCAAAATTTATAGACATGAAGTTGTTAAATTCATAGGCATAAAGTTGTGTATAATATTTCCTTATACTTTTTTTCCTTATATTTTTAATTAGCTGTGGAATCTATAGTAATGTTACATCTCTCATTCCTAATATTGGTCTTTTGTTTCTTTTCTGTTTTCCTGATCAGCCTGATCAGAGAGGTTTATCAATTCTACTGATCTTCTCTAAAAACCAACTTGTTTCATTGATTTTTCTATATTGTGTGTGTGTGTGTGTTGTATTTCATTGATTTCCACTCTGATCATCCTTGTCTCCTTCTTATTTGCTTTTAATTTTCTGTTCTTTTTCTAACTTCTTAAGCTGAGGTAACTGACTTTATACCTTTATTTTATGATATAATAATTTAGTGTTATGAATTTCCTTCCAAGTACTACTTTAGTTATAGTCCACACATTTTGATATATGTTTTAGTTTTCATTTACTTTGAAGTACTTTATAATATAGGTTTTCATTGTTTTCTTTTTAAAAAGATTTTATTTATTTATTCATGAAAGAGGGAGAGAGAGAGAGAAGCAGAGACACAGGCAGAGGGAGAAGTAGGCTCCATGCAGGAAGCCTGACGTGGGACTTGATCCTGGGTCTCAAGGATCATCAGGTCCTGAGCTGAAGGTGGCACTAAACTGTGGAGCCACCGGGCTGCCCATGTTTTCTATTCTATTCTTCTCTATTCCCCCTCTCCTATTTGTGTTTAATTTTCACGTTTGGGGATTTTCCAGATATCTTTCTGTTCTTGATTTCTAATTTAGTCCATTGTGAAATACTGGAATTACAAAATGATTTACCCATCACAATTAGAGTGTTCTGAATATAACTATATATTTACCTTTACCACTGTTTCATACTTTCATACATTTTTATGTTACTAATTACCATTTTTTCATTTCAGCTTGAAGAAATTCCTTTAAAATTTCTTGTAAGGCAAATCTTGGGGTTGAACTCCTTTAGCTTCGGTTTATTCTGGAAACTCTTTCAATTTTGGAGGACTACTTTGCTGTGTAGAGTATTCTTAATTTTTTCTTTCAGTACTTGGAATAGATTATTCCACTTCCTTTTGGCCTGCTGAAAAGTCTACTTATTTTCTCATGGGTGTTCTCTTGTACATAATAAGTTGCTTTTTCTCTTTCAGTTTTTAAGATTCTCTTAAAATTCTCTTTTGACAGTTTGTGTTTCTCAGTTGGATCTCTTTGGATTCATCTTTTTTGGTACTTTTTGGTCTTCCTGAATCTGAATGTCTTTCTTTCCCCTGATTAGAGAGGTTGTTAGCCATTATTTCTTTGCATAATTTTTCCGTCCCTTTTTCAATTTCCTCTCCTCTCCTCTGGGACCTCTATAATACATGGATTGGCTCACTTGTTATCCCATAAGTCCATTAAGCTCTCTTTACTATTTTCATTCTCTTTTTCTTCTTTGCTCTTATGATTAGATGAATTCCTCCACCCTGACATTAAGTTCACTCGTTCTTTCTTCCACTTGGTTTTGTCTGTAGCTGAAACCCTCTATTATTTTTTCAGTTCAGTTATTTACTTTTTAGTTCTATGATCTTTGGTACTTTCAAAATTATTCTATTTAAATTGTTCTATTCTGTTTCTTTGTTAAAATTTTCAATTTGTTCATGCATTACTCTCCAGGCTTCAGTGATGATCTTTATGTCAGATAAATCACTTATTTTTATTTCATTAAGATCAATTTCTTTTTTAAAAAAGATTTTATTTATTTATTCGTGAGAGACAGAGAGAGAGAGAGAGGCAGAGACACAGGCAGAGGGAGAAGCAGGTTCCCCGTGGGGAGCCTGATGTGGGACATGATCCCAGGATCATGACCTGAGCCAAAGGCAGATGCTCAACAGCTGAGCCACCCAGATGCCCCATTAAGATCAATTTCTGAAGACATATCTTGTTCTTTTGTTTGAAACATATTCCCTTGTTTCTTCTTTTTCTTTTACCTTCCGTGTTGGTTTCTGTGCATTAGATAAAAGGGCCACCCTTCCTAGTCTTGACAGACTGATCTTATATAGGAGATGAATCTTGTCAATCAGCCTGGGCTGAGCTCCTGGTTGCCTCTCCTTTGTGATTTTCTAAAGTGTTATCTTTGTTCTTATTTGCTCACAGTAGTTGAAGGTGGCCAAGACCTGCTAGTGTCCCAAAGGTACGGGAAATGCCCATATGTGTCTTCAGGCCCCCAGATGACTACTAATTACCTTTCAGCTCCCTGATACAGGCTAATTGGAAGAACTTTAGGCAACAGCTGGTAAAGTCAAGATGTTAGATATGCCATCTAGCTTTTATCATGGGGCAACTGGGAGCTGGGTATTTTTAACTTACTTACTCTGTGCTGAGCCAAAGGGAATAGTCACTGGGAAAGCTTGTGTTCTCATACAGAACAACCTCTTTATGTGTTCCAGGGGTCTTGTGAATGCTGAGCCCCATCAGCTCTTAGAGATAGGTGGTTTGAATGTCAGGTGTAATGATTGGTGTGCTAGATATGTGAACAAACTCATTCCAGGGAGAAGCCGGAGACTTGGTTTTACTGTTTGAGTGAACTGGTAGAAACAAGGAAGATGTGTCCATCAGCTCTTTCAGGCTCCCAGAAGGATCATGGTCAGTTCCCTTATGCAGCTTGATTGAACATTGTAATCCTAGGCAGCAGTGGGAAAGTTTGCAGTCAGATCTCTTTGAGGGAGAAACTAGGAGAGAGCATTTTTGTCTGCTTCCTTTGCACTGCCTGGGAGGTGAGGATAGCTGTAGAAACTGCCTCTATGCCCACTGGAGAGCTGCTTGTTTTATTTAAAATAGTTCTATGGGACTTGTGAATGCTGAGCTTTGTTGACTATCAGAACTAGGTGATTTGAGGGCCCATCCCATGGGTGCAGCTGCAAAAGTTAGAGGGCTAGATGTGTGGATCAGCTCCTTGCAGGGGGATATTGTTACTTGGTTTTATTTTTGGAGCAAGCCAGATGGGGAAGTCAGGAAAGTGTCCGCTGATTCTTATGGGCTCTGGGAACTCGCACAGTCAGCACTTAGATGCCAGCTAATTGGAAGCTAGACCCCAACAGTAGTTGGTAAATAACGTAGTCAAACTCCTTGGGAAAAACTGGGAGAAAGGCATTTTTGTTGGTTTCCTCTCCTCTGAGCCTCAGGTTATAGCCATGGAAAGTGCCTGTGTGTCCTTTTAACAACTGCTACTTCGTTTTCTGTAGTCCTGTGAGACTCATGAATGCAACTCTGTTGGTGTTCAGAGCTAGATGATTTGAGGGCCTGTTTCTTGGATGTCTGTCTTAAAAGTTGGGGTGCTAGATGTATGGCCTCAAACCCTTTATTCCTCAGAACTGGGGAATTGGAGATTCTTTTCCAATCGGAATGTGCTGTGCCAGATATGGGATTTATGGCAAGAATTGTCTCAGGCTTTACTACCCATTTCTATGAGTATTTTCTCAGTTGCCCATTGTGTAGGAGTCAGTCAATTAATTGTTTCTGGATTTTTCTGAGAGGGAATTGTTCCACATGTAGCTATATACTCAGTGCATCTGTAGGAGGAGAGAAATTCTAGAGCCTCCTGTGTTACCATTTTGATAATATCTTATTCTGAGGTACTTTCTTAATTTCTGGTTCTGCAAGATGCTCCTAATCCTGGGAGAACACTATGTAAACATGAAGCCAGAGACTGGAGTGATGCCTCTACAAGCCAAGGAATGCCAAAGATTTATTGCAAACCACCAGAAGCTAAATAACAGGCATGGAACAGACTTTCCCTTTACGGCCTTGGGAAAAACCCAATCCTGCTGACACCCTGATCTTCATTTTCCAGCTTCCAGAACAGTGAGGCAATAAATTCCTGTTGTTTAAAGGAGTTGGTCTGTGGTACTTTATTATGGCAGTACTAACAAACTGATAAAGAACCCAACATCAGGGTACTGGCTGTGGTTGTTCCTGTTGGGGTGTCATTGTTACTAAGCCCTCTAAGTGTCCAGGTGAAGTAATGTGTGCATCGATACGAACCCATGCGTACACACACATCTGTGATTGTGTCTGTGTTACCTTTGTGCTTGAAAGATATTTTCAGTGGGCAAGAATTGTGTATTAAACTTTAAAATTGTGGCTTAGTCTCTTCTGGCTTGCATTGTTTTGGAGAGGAAATTGTTGTAATCTTTATCTTTGTTCCTCTGTATAATTTTTTTCCCCCTCTGTCTGCATTTAAGATTTTCTTTTTGTCACTGGTTTTAAGCAATTTGATTATGATGTGCCCTGGTATGTTTTTCTTCTTTTTCTTTTTTCATTTTGGTATTTGAGGTTTGTTGTGCTTCTGTAGTTTTCATCAAATTTCATTTCAGCCATCATTTCTTCAACTTTTTCTCCCTTATACTTCTCTCCTTTTTCAGGGACTCCAGCTATAAGTATATAAGGCTACTTGAAGTTGTCTATTATTATGTCTTCAAGTTGACTAATTTTTTTTTTGCAGTGTCTATGCTGCAATTAATCCCATTCCATTTTTCTTTTCATTTAGGATACTTTAGTTTTCAACTCTAGAAGCTTAATTTAGGTCTTTTAAGTATTTTTATGTGTCCAATTAACATGTGATCTTTTTAGACATAAAATAATTGTTTTGATGTTCTTGTCTACTAATTCAATTATGTTATTACTAATTCTATTCTATTATAATATTATTGAATGTCATTTCTAGGTTGGTTTTGATGGTTAATCTTTTTTCTTTCTTATTATGAATAATATTTACCTTCTTTGCATGCCCCATAGTTTTTTTTTTCCCCATAGTTTTAGATTGGTTACTACCCATTGTGAATTTTACCTTGTTGGATGCTAGCTGTTTTTCTATTACTGTAGATACTTTTGCACTTTGTTTTGGTATGTCATTAAATTCCTCGAAGGCAGTACCACAGTCATATTTTTGAATGTGGCTAAGTGGAATCAGAGCAGTTAGTCTTGGTGTAAGTTTTCCTCACTATTTGAGGCAAAATTCTTTGAAGCTTTCTACCCAGTATCTTGTAAATGACGATTTTTTTTTTTTTTTTAGCTTATGGACACAGGAGTTATTCCCAGGTCTCTGTGAATTCTAAGTATTGTTACTTCGTATCCTTTCAGTTGGTTATTTCTTCTGCCTTAGATAGTTTCCATACATGCATGACCAGTACTCAGCTGGAGTAGGAAAGGAACTTTCTTAAGAGAGGAGCCCCTGAAGATTTCTGGAGCTGTACCCCGATGCAACTCTCTCCTTCTCATTACTCTGCCCGGCAAACTCTAGTCACTTTGTCTTCCCCAGCCTTTCAGCTCCATCTTCTTGAGTCTGAATGACTGTTGGGGTCTGCCTTGGTTCCTCCTTTTGTGACATTCCCTGGAAACTATCTCCAGACAGTACTCTGGGCAGTCCTAAAACTCCTCTCATTTGTTTCTTATCTCTCAGGAATCACTGTCTTTTCCCTCATGTTTTGAAACCTTTGTTTCATATACTTTTTTTTTTTCCACGTGGGAAGATAAATCTGGTCCTTTCATCTTGGCCAGGAGTGAAAGTTGATAGTCACTTTTTTTTAATAAATTAATTTTTTATTGATGTTCAATTTACCAATATACAGAATAACACCCACTGCGCATCCTGTCAATTGTGCCCCCTCAGTGCCTGTCACCCGCTCACCCCCACCCCCCGCCCTCCTCCCCTTCCACCACCCCTAGTTCGTTTCCCAGGGTTAGGAGTCTTTATGTTCTGTCTCCCTTTCTGATATTTCCCACACATTTCTTCTCCCTTCCCTTCTATTCCTTTTCACTATTATTCATATTCCCCAAATGAGTGAGAACATACACTGTTTGTCCTTCTCCGATTGACTTACTTCACTCAGCATAATACCCTCCAGTTCCATCCACGTTGAAGCCAATGGTGGGTATTTGTCGTTTCTAATGGCTGAGGAATATTCCATTGTATACATAGACCACATCTTCTTTATCCATTCATCTTTTGATGGACCCTGAGGCTTCTTCCACAGTTTGGCTATTGTGGACATGGCTGCTAGAAACATCGGGGTGCAGGTGTCCCGGCGTTTCATTGCATCTGTATCTTTGGGGTAAATCCCCAGCAGTGCAATTGTTGGGTCGTAGGGCAGGTCTATTTTTAACTCTTTGAGGAACCTCCACACAGTGTTCCAGAGCGGCTGCACCAGTTCACATTCCCACCAACAGTGTAAGAGGGTTCCCTTTTCTCTGCATCCTCTCCAACATTTGTGGTTTCCTGCCTTGTTAATGTTCCCCATTCTCACTGGTGTGAGGTGGTATCTCATTGTGGTTTTGATTTGTATTTCCCTGATGGCAAGTGATGCAGAGCATTTTCTCATGTGCATATTGGCCATGTCTATGTCTTCCTCTGTGAGATTTCTCTTCATGTCTTTTGCCCATTTCATGATTGGATTGTTTGTTTCTTTGGTGTTGAGTTTAATAAGTTCTTTATAGATCTTGGAAACTAGCCCTTTATCTGATATGTCATTTGCAAATATCTTCTCCCATTCTGTAGGTTGTCTTTGAGTTTTGTTGACTGTATCCTTTGCTGTGTAAAAGCTTCTTTTCTTGATGAAGTCCCATTGGTTCATTTTTGCTTTTGTTTCTTTTGCCTCTGTGGATGTATCTTGCAAGAAGTGACTGTGGCTGAGTTCAAAAAGGGTGTTGCCTGTGTTCTCCTCTAGGATTTTGATGGAATCTTGTCTCACAGTTGGATCTTTCATCCATTTTGAGTTTATCTTTGTGTATGGTGCAAGAGAGTGGTCTAGTTTCATTCTTCTGCATGTGGATGTCCAATTTTCCCAGCACCATTTATTGAAGAGACTGTCTTTCTTCCAGTGGATCATCTTTCCTCCTTTATCGAATATTAGTTGACCATAAAGTTGAGGGTCCACTTCTGGGTTCTCTATTCTGTTCCATTGATCTATGTGTCTGTTTTTGTGCCAGTACCACACTGTCTTGATGACCACAGCTTTGTAGTACAACCTGAAATCTGGCATTGTGATGCCCCCAGATATGGTTTTCTTTTTTAAAATTCCCCTGGCTATTCGGGGTCTTTTCTGATTCCACACAAATCTTAAAATAATTTGTTCTAACTCTCTGAAGAATGTCCATGGTATTTTGATAGGGATTCCATTAAACGTGTAAATTGCCCTGGGTAACATTGACATTTTCACAATATTAATTCTGCCAATCCATGAGCATGGAATATTTTTCCATCTCTTTGTGTCTTCCTCAATTTCTTTCAGAAGTATTCTATAGTTTTTAGGGTATAGATCCTTTACCTCTTTGGATAGGTTTATTCCTAGGTATCTTATGCTTTTGGGTGCAATTGTAAATCGGATTGACTCCTTAATTTCTCTTTCTTCAATCTCATTGTTAGTGTATAGAAATGCCACTGATTTCTGGGCATTGATTTTGTATCCTGCCACACTACCAAAGTGCTGTATGAGTTCTAGCAATCTTGGGGTGGTGTCTTTTGGGTTTTCTATGTAGAGTATCATGTCGTTGGCGAAGAAGGAGAGTTTGACTTCTTCTTTGCCAATTTGAATGCCTTTAATGTCTTTTTGTTGTCTGACTGCTGAGGCTAGGACTTCCAGTACTATGTTGAATAGCAGTGGTGAGAGTGGACCTCCCTGTCTTGTTCCTGATCTTAGGGGAAAGGCTCCCAGTGCTTCCCCATTGAGAATGATATTTGCTGTGGGCTTTTCGTAGATGGCTTTTAAGATGTTGAGGAATGTTCCTTCTATCCCTACACTCTGAAGAGTTTTGATCAGGAATGGATGCTGTATTTTGTCAAATGCTTTCTCTGCATCTAATGAGAGGATCATATGGTTCTTGGTTTTTCTCTTGCTGATATGATGAATCACATTGATTGTTTTACGAATGTTGAACCAGCCTTGTGTCCCGGGGATAAATCCTACTTGGTCATGGTGAATAATTTTCTTAATGTGTTGTTGGATCCTATTGGCTAGTATCTTGTTGAGAATTTTTGCATCTATGTTCATCAGGGATATTGGTCTGTAATTCTCCTTTTTGGTGGGGTCTTTGTCTGGTTTTGGAATTAAGGTGATGCTGGCCTCATAGAATGAATTTGGAAGTACTCCATCTCTTTCTATCTTTCCAAACAGCTTTAGTAGAATAGGTATGATTTCTTCTTTAAACGTTTGATAGAATTCCCCTGGGAAGCCATCTGGCCCTGGACTCTTGTGTCTTGGGAGGTTTTTGATGACTGCTTCAATTTCCTCCCTGGTTATTGGCCTGTTGAGGTTTTCTATTTCTTCCTGTTCCAGTTTTGGTAGTTTGTGGCTTTCCAGGAATGCGTCCATTTCTTCTAGATTGCCTAATTTATTGGCGTAGAGCTGTTCATAATATGTTTTTAAAATCGTTTGTATTTCCTTGGTGTTGGTAGTGATCTCTCATTCTCATTCATGATTTTATTAATTTGAGTCTTCTCTCTCTTCTTTTTAATAAGGTTGGCTAATGGTTTATCTATCTTATTAATTCTTTCAAAGAACCAACTCCTGGTTCTTTTGATCTGTTCCACAGTTCTTCTGGTCTCAATTTCGTTGAGTTCTGCTCGAATTTTAATTAACTCTCTTCTTCTGCTGGGCGGAGGGTCCATTTCCTGTTTTTTCTCTAGCTCCTTTATGTGTAAGGTTAGCTTTTTTGTATTTGAGTTCTTTCCAGTTTTTGAATGGATGCTTGTATTGCAATGTATTTCCCCCTCAGGACTGCTTTTGCTGCATCCCAAAGATTTTGAACGGTTGTATCTTCATTCTCATTAGTTTCCATGAATCTTTTTAATTCTTCCTTAATTTCCTGGTTGACCCTTTCATCTTTTAGCAGGATGGTCCTTAACCTCCACGTGTTTGATGTCCTTCCAAACTTCTTGTTGTGATTTAGTTCTAATTTCAAGGCGTTATGGTCTGAGAATATGCAGGGGACGATCCCAATCTTTTGGTATTGGATCAGACCCGATTTGTGACCCTGTATGTGGTCTATTCTGGAGAAAGTTCCATGTGCACTTGAGAAGAATGTGTATTCAGTTGAGTTTGGATGTACAGTTCTGTAGATATCTGTGAAATCTATCTGGTCCAGTGTATCATTTAAAGCTCTCATTTCTTTGGAGATGTTGTGCTTAGAAGACCTATCGAGGGTAGAAAGAGCTAGATTGAAGTCACCAAGTATAAGTGTATTATTATCTAAGTATTTCTTCACTTTGGTTAATAATTGGTTTAAGTATTTGGCAGCTCCCACATTCAGAGCATATATATTGAGGATTGTTAAGTCCTCTTGTTGGATAGATCCTTTAAGTATGAGATAGTGTCCCTCTTCATCTCTAACTGTAGTCTTTGGGGTAAATTTTAGTTTATCTGATATAAGGATGGCTACCCCTGCTTTCTTTTGAGAACCATTTGAATGGTAAATGGTTCTCCAACCTTTTATTATCAGGCTGTAGGTGTCCTTCTGTTTAAAATGAGTCTCTTGTAGACAGCAAATAGATGGGTCTTGCTTTTTTATCTAGTCTGAAACCCTGAGCCTTTGATGGAGTCATTAAGCACATTCACATTCAGAGTTACTATTGAGAGATATGAGTTTAGTGTCATCATGATATCTATTCAGTCCTTGTTTTTGTGGATTGTTCCACTGAACTTCTTCTTAAAGGGGAATTTTAAGAGTCTCCCTTAAAATTTCTTGCAGAGCTGGTTTGGAGGTCGCATATTCTTTCAGATCCTGCCTGTCTTGGAAGCTCTTTATCTCTCCTTCCATTTTGAATGAGAGCCTTGCTGGATAGAGTATTCTTGGTTGCATGTCCTTCTCATTTAGGACCCTGAATATATCCTGCCAGCCCTTTGTGGCCGGCCAGGTCTCTGTGGAGAGGTCTGCTGTTACCCTAATACTCCTCCCCATAAAAGTCAGGGACTTCTTGTCTCTTGCTGCTTTAAGGATCTTCTCTTTATCTTTGGAATTTGCAAGCTTCACTATTAAATGTCGAGGTGTTGAACGGTTTTTATTGATTTTAGGGGGGATCTCTCTATTTCCTGGATCTGAATGCCTGTTTCCCTTCTCAGATTGGGAAAGTTTTCAGCTACGATTTGTTCAAATACATATTCTGGCCCTCTGTCCCTTTCGGCGCCCTCGGGAACCCCAACTAAACGTAGGTTTTTCTTCCTTAGGCTGTCATTTATTTCCCTTAATCTGTCTTCATGGTCTTTTAATTGTCTGTCTCTTTTTTCCTCAGTTTCCCTCTTTGCCATCAACTTGTCTTCTTTTTTTCTTTATTTTTTTATTTACGATAGTCATACAGAGAGAGAGAGAGGCAGAGACACAGGCAGAGGGAGAAGCAGGCTCCATGCACCGGGAGCCTGACGTGGGATTCGATCCCGGGTCTCCAGGATCGCGCCCTGGGCCAAAGGCAGGCGCCAAACCGCTGCGCCACCCAGGGATCCCCATCAACTTGTCTTCTATGTCACTCACTCGTTCTTCCACCTCGTTAACCCTCGTCGTTAGGACTTCTAGTTTGGATTGCATCTCATTCAATTGATTTTTAATTTCTGCCTGATTAGCTCTAAATTCTGCAGTCATGAAGTCTCGTGAGTCCTTAATGCTTTTTTCTAGAGCCACCAGTAGCTGTATAATAGTGCTTCTGAATTGGCTTTCTGACATTGAATTGTAATCCAGATTTTGTAACTGTGGGAGAGAGGACTGTTTCTGATTCTTTCTTTTGAGGTGAGGTTTTCCTTCTAGTCATTTTGCTCAGTGCAGCGTGGCCAAAAATAAGTTGTATTGGGAAAAGGAGAAAAAGAGAGAGAAAAAAAGGAAAGAAAAGAGAAAAAGAAAAAAGAAAAAAGGAAGAAAAAAGGAAAAAAGAGAAGAAAAAGAAAGAAAGGGAAAAAAAGGGGGGTGGGGGAAGCAAACAACAACAACAAAAAAAAACCCAAAAACAAACAAACAAACAAAAACCACGGGGGAGTATCTTCTGATTCTGTATACTTTAAGTCCCTTGACTTCCCCTGGAACTGGTCCGTCTAGCTGGTCTTCTGGGGGAGGGGCCTGTTGTGCTGATTTTCAGGTGTTAGCACTTGGGGGAGCTGCTCTGCCCCTGCCTGCTGCAGGGCTCAGTGGGGGTTGTTTACCTGGTGAGGCCCCAGGAGGAACAACCCCAGTGGAGGGGCCAGCTCTGCAGCCCTGGAGTCAGCTCCCGCAGTAGCTCCGGAGCTCTCCGTCCGCAGGGCCTGGAGGGTCCGGGGCGTGATCTGCTCAGCTCCGGGCAGGAGCGTCCTTGGTGTCCTGGGCCCTCCCGGCCTCTGCCTGTCCCGGGGGGAGGCCGGATCCTGGGCTGTGTCCCGGCGCCCTGTGCCCCGGGGCCTGCGCTGTTGGATTCGCGCTCCCGTCCCGCAGCCCCCTCCGCGGACCCGCCGCCCTAGCCCCTCCGAGCTGCTCCGGCCCCGCTGTGCGCGCTGCAGCCCTTAGGGAGCTCGGCGCACTCTCCCGGGGCGCAGGTGCCTGTTAGTGTCCCCGGGAGCCCGAGGGCATCCCCGCCCTCCTGGGTCCTGCTCTAACTCCCTGCGGGCCCCTTTCCGCCCGGGAAGGTTGGTGCAGCTCCTGCTCCTCCGGGACGGGGCTCTCCTGTCCTGGGGACCCTCGCCCCGGCCTCAGCCCGGCTCCTCGCGGGGCCCCTCCCCCTCGGAGGCCTTTTGTTTCTTTATTTCTTTTTCCCCGTCTTCCTACCTTGATAGAAGCGCTCTTTTCCCTGTAGCGTTCCAGCTGGTCTCTCTTTAAATCTCAGGCCGAATTCGTAGATTTTCAGGATGATTTGAAGGTTATCTAGGTAATTTGGTGGGGACAGGTGATTTGGGGACCCTGCTCTTCCGCCATCTTGCCCCTCCTCTCCTGATAGTCACTTCTGATCTAATTTGCTACCCACAGCATCCTCCTTGCCCCTGATCTCCAGAAGATTTTGTTGGTTTGGAAGTGTTTCTTCACCGTTGTAATCAGACTTCAAGATAATCCCTAGTGATTGCCACCTTCTGATATTCAAACTCTTGTTAATTCACATTGTATTTCATTTGGTGAGTGTGACCAGCGTATGACAGAAGGAATGGTAAATGATTTCTAAGATTAAGTTACAAAAGACTGAAGCTTCCATCCTGAGTGTTTTGTTGCTTGCCTACTCTCCATTCCTCAAATCACTTACTTTGGAGGAAGCCATGTTGTGAACAGGTCTGTGGAAGCAAAAGAACTGTAGCTTCCTGCCAAAAGCCACTTGAGTGAAACCAAAAGCATAATCTCCAGCCACAGACTTTGAGCTGTATCCACCTAGCTAACCTACTCCTAGATTCCTGATCCTCTGAAACTCTGTGAAGTAATTGTTTATTGTTTTAAGTATCAAAGTTTTCGGGCAAATAGTTACACAGCAATATGTAAAGAATACATTGATTCATCAAACATATATTGGTGATATGTGCAGGTTGTTGGATGCTCACCATGCCTGAAATTAAAGTCTAATTTCTCATCCATAACATCTGGAGTTCTTTAATATGTGCCTCCTACCACTTCAACCTTTTCTTTCACTATGTTTGACCATCAAACTTCTGGTTCACTTATCATAACTTGTGGCAATTTCTTAAATATATCATGTGATTTTTGTGTTTCTATATGTTCTTTCCTTTATTCTCTTGTTTATTTGCTAAACTCTTGTTCATCCTTTAAGACTCAGATTAACATTACATCACTCCTGACCTTGCCAGGATGATTCACATCTTTTTCCACTGCATAAGAGTCCCGTTTCAAGTCACCAAGCCCTATAGTGCTCTTAACACTTCATATTTCAAGATATTATTTTAAAGATGATTAATTTCATGGAACTTATTTCCTAGCCAAAGTACAATTAGCCCCTCATTGCCTTAGATACTCACTATGCTTGGTGCATTTTATTAGAGCATGTGTGATATACTTTATTTTTGTTTTTTTGCTTCTTTTATGCCTCTCTTCTTTTATTTGACTTTAATTCTTATGAAAGCTTTGCTGATTTCTCATTCTTTGTGATTTCAAAGTGTGGCATATGGTATATAGTAGGGGCTTAATGAATGTTGATTGAATAAATTTAGTCTTCTTAGCTTTGTAATATTTCCTTTTGAATCAAATATTTGTTACATAAGATACAGTTTTGTTTTTTAAAAAGTAATCAGAAATTTTCATTTAAAACTGTATTATAACTTAATTGCATTATTGTCAGAGTGTATAACCTATATACTTTATCCTTTTACAACTCTATTGAGTTTTTCTCTGAAGTTGATACGGGAATTAAAAACTAACAAATTTTCTAAAGTTTTCTGCTACCATTTATTTTTTATAAGTATTTTAGAGACATTTTAAAGGATAATGTATTCTTTTTAGGAAATAGAGCATGAATTATGATTCTTTCAGTTTTTTTTCTTGTATTTATGTTAGGCTTTGTTTGATATATTTTAATGTTATGCTACTTAGTGCATGATGGTTCATGTCTTCTAATTTTTTATCAGTAGAAAATAAACTTCTGATTTTATTTATTTCTTAGCTATTAGTTTTTTGGTCTGAGACTCACAGTTTTATGTTAATATGATTATTGAGTGCATTTAGCCAAAATTACTGCCTAAACTTGGGTGGTAATGAGAAGTTGCCTTAACTTGAGTATAAAATTGACTTATGAGTGTTAAATTTTAAATTTTTTTTATTATTATTTATTCATGATAGTCACAGAGAGAGGAGAGAGAGGCAGACACAGGCAGAGGAAGAAGCAGGCTCCATGCCGGGAGCCCGACGCGGGACCTGATCCCGGGACCCCGGGACCGTGCCCTGGGCCAAAGGCAGGCGCCAAACCGCTGAACCACCCAGGGATCCCCGTTAAATTTTAAAATACTCATAATAGTTCAGAGCAGTGATACAGAATATCAACTTAGGGAATGACTTTTCTAGCTAAAACATCCTTATTTTTGTATCTTTAATTCTGATTCATGTTTTATTATTCTGAGTTATTAAACTCAGGTTTATGAAGCAGTTATATGGGACAATAATTTGCACTGAAAAAATATGTTTTAATTGTAGTAATGCCCCTTATGTATTTTTGCATTCTGTACATCATTAGTTGCTTAATAGCTTAGCAGAGAGGCCTAGAGCTAAAATGTCAGAAAAAAATTGATAATTCATTGGAAATGGAATTGAAGCATCTTTAAAATTATAATGAATACACTAGAAAAGATTTTGTGATGGCCACATAATTTACTTAATTACTTTTAGTATATCTCACTGTCCTATATGGTAAGGTACATTTGCACTTGATTTAACATGTGGGTTGATGTTTGATTTGTTTGATTTTCTTCACATCTGTGGTTCTGAACTTAAAAATAAGTGCTCATAAAAATGCAGTAGTCTCCCCTTATATTACTTTGTAGTAGTTCTTTAGACTTTTTTGAGTTGTAAAATGCTTTTGGTTTAAAGAGAATGGAATAATCTATTTTTTCTTATTGTCAGTAATCTAAGGCTGTAAAATGATGGAAATATCTGTATTTTTGTTAGTATTGGCCAGTAATTTTTATGAGCATTTTCAAGTTAGAAAAACTTTAATATAGCAAATAGTTATCTTGTGTCCACAGTGTTCCCCTGCTCCTCTAAAAATACTTCTGTGAAATCTTCCAATAATTTTTAGTCATACTTTACAGTTCAGTTGTTTTTAAAGTATCAACACTTGCCAAGAATGAAAAAAACCTAAATCTTGAGAAAGGATTTAACAGATAGAAGATGATTACAGGGAACAAACATACATAAATAATAATATTAATGCAGTCTAGTAATAAGATTTAAACTACCCCAACTCTGAAATAGAGTCATAATTCTCAGAAAGAATAAGGACAAAACTCATAAGTAAGTAGACAGTTGATACAAAGTTTACGCATCAAAGCCTATGAATTTTGTATTTGACTCTACAAAATTCTAGGCTCTTAAGAATTTGTTTCTGCTTTAGACAAAGCATTAACAAACATTTCAGAGGTTGAAGAGCTAATAAATAGCATAAAGAAATAAGAAAAGATAATGGCTAGCATGACTATAAGGGAAGATATAGAAAACTATAAACTAGATACATAAATTAAAGGCACATCTATTGGGCATATCTCCTTGGTGTAGGGCAATCATTACATTATTATATATAGTTAACATATCATTATATTATTTCACAATATGTATTGTTTATATATTCACATACATTATCTTATTTTATAATTATTTATAAAAATTATTCTGAAACACACAGAAGGAATGATAGGGAAAGGATTAAATAAAGCTTTAGCATAATCTGGAAATTTTACCTTGTGAGTTAGCTATTCTATACGCGTCTAGACGAGCAAGTTGCCACACATGGGAACTCACATTGTGCCTCTTTCTATGCAGTTTGCTCTTGACCCATTTGTAGTTCCTTTGTACTGTAGTATACAAACTTTCCTGCTGCTTTCACCCTTTTGGAGCCTGGTCAGGTGGAAACAAACTGGGGTTTGATGACTTTATAAATAGAGATCGGTTGACATATTCTATTAATAGTGGAGCTATCCTAAATCTTCGGCTGATATTCAGAGGAAATTATAACTTACAGTTTGTAAAACTGGACAAATTTAAGGGCAGAAATAAATAGCAAACACAGATATAACTTTATGCTTCCAATTATAGAAGAAACAGGATTTTTTATATCTGTGATTTGATTTGAAAATATGTATCTCATAGTATAGTTCTTTCTCCTCTGTTGATGTCTTATTTTAAGCAATATGAACATTTTAGTGTATTTTCTTGAACTACTGGATAGGTAACACCACAAACATTTAATTTTGTATTTAAAAGCTGGAGTAACTGGGTTTTCAAAATTACAGAATAAAATTTCATTAGATTTTAAGAAACATTTAAAAACAGTGGGAAATGCTTTAAAATTATTTTCAAATTTTATGCAAACCAACAGCATGGAATACCACTGTAGTGCATTTCATTAATAAAATAAATAAGCTCTCTTATTTGAAGCCTCATTTTAGTTCATCACAAAATACAAATAAGTAAGAATTGTAGGTCTTATGCCTACCCACCTCACACTTACACACAATTTTAAAACTGAAACCCAGCATTCTTTCAGATTGCATTGTGTTGGATTGGGGTGTTTTCCCCAACAACTAGGTAATTTACCTACCTCTTATTAAAGCATTCAATAAATACTTGTTGGTTGATTTACTTTTTATTCTAGAAATCATTTTGTAGTGGGATAGGTAAATATTTGAGTAGATTGAAGTATTATTTTAAATCATCAAAGCTAGGGATCCCTGGGTGGCTCAGGGGTTTAGTGCCTGCCTTTGGCCCAGGGCGTGATCCTGGAGTCTTGGGATCGAGTCCCGCATCGAGCTCCCAGCATGGAGCCTGCTTCTCCCTCCTCCTGTGTCTCTGCCTTTCTCCCTCTCTATGTCTATCATAAATAAATAAACAAATATTAAAAAAATAAATAATCAAAGCTGGGGTGGGATATTTTGAGGTAATCTAGTTCAACTGCCTCATTTTACAGTAGAGAAAACAGAGACACTGAGAGGTTGAGTAGTTATCTTCATTATGAAGGCCAGCTAGTAGTTAGAGACAAGACAGACCTAAATACAAGGATCTTGCTGCTTAGCCTCATGTTTTTTACTCCATTATATATACAGTTCACTGGTGTTTCCACATTTGTCAGACTAAAATTGGAACACCACTTATATATTAGAACTAAGATGGGTTATAAGTCAAGATGATAACATGAAGGCCACTTTATGATGCCATTCAGCTGGAGTATTTTTAACTCTATCAAATGAATGCATAGCAATCAAGTTTTCCCATGGAAATTTTGGTAACCGTGGAAGGTCTTTATAATTCATTTCAGGCTATTTTGTTTTCCTGGTTAAGTGTTGCTTCAAAATTTCCCTATTGTGTGGTGGCTTACCTTTATGTCATCAGAAAAATGTAAGGGATTGCATACCCAGAAGACAATTGTGTTTTTTTCACTTTTACCTTCACAATGTTTGGGGCTGGCTATATTTGAACCCTTGCTGGTAATTTTAGAAGAAGGATAATGCTGTGTATATGAGCATGTATGTATCTCTAATAATATATCCTCTTTGGTGAGTTTGCCACTGATCTGAGAAATTTTAGACTTTCTATGGCAATTTTCTTGACCTAGAAAATTAAGTTTCCTTCAAATGCAATTATAATTAGATGAAGTTATATAACCAAAATAAAGCATTAATTTATGTGGACAGATTGCATTCTAAACCTTTTGAAAACATTTGGCTTTTTTTTTATACTATATGTTAGTATTATGTCCCCAGAAGCACTTTTTAACAGATATTGAAATCCAAGGAATCATAGGAATTAATATTTTGTTTGAACATTTTCCCCCAACCAATAAAATTCATTTTATTTTACTGTGCATATCACAATTGCTCCAACTTAGTGTGCCTATTAATTTAGTTACTTATTAAAATAGTGAAGTAGCTTCTTAAGAAATTCTTTATTTGGCTATTTAACAGAGTTCAGTCTTCCGTTTCTAGAAAACAGTGACATTAACACTGTTAGTATGTGGGGTGCCTAGGTGTCTCAATCTGTTAAGGCTTGGACTCGATTTTGGCTCAGGTCAGGATCTCAGGGTTGAGAGATCAAGCCCTAGGCCTTGAGCCTCCAGGTGCTGTGGGCTCTGTGCTCAGCAGGGAGTCTTGTTTATCTTCTACCCCCTCTCTCTCTGCCACTCCCTCTGCTCTCTCTCTCTCTCTCACACACACACACACACATTCACTCTCTCATAAATAAATAAATAAATAAATAAATAAATAAATAAATAAATAAATAAATCTTCTAAAAAAAAAGACTCTTAGTATGTGATCCTAAATGCTAGTATTATTTCTAATTAGTAATAATAACCTGGAATCTCTAGAAATGCTTTCTTATTTGTATTTAACTTGTTTTCTTGCCTTTGTGTTACCACAGTTCAACATTCAGAGCCTTGACAGGTTGAAATAGGCATTTTTAACCACTAAAAGCATAGCTTAGCCCCAGACTCATTTATTTTGCATTAGGCAAGGTTGGCACTATCCTTGCATAGATGAATGGCTTTGGACTAAATTGTGTTGTGTTCCCTTCAATAGGAAACAGCTTTTTTTTTTTCTTTTTTTTTTTTTTTGCCTCTCGAACAAACACTGTCACTTTTATTACCAATCATTAATGGTTAGACATGAAGCTGGCTGTTCTCTTAATGTTACCCTAGCGATTACATATTCATTTACTATATGCATATAACAAATAGGCTCCATGTCTGGCCTACTTGTGATCATTTTGAGATAACAACGTACAACCAGATTGTTCCTGAACCCTGACCCTATGATATTGCTTGTGTGTGTCATCCTATTTGTTAATCCGCTCATTGATCGCATAGCTCTTATGCCTAATACATTTTCATCACACTGTGTAGCATTTTTATTATCCTTACAGCCCAAAGCTCATGCATCCACTTGCGGCAGAGTCAGTTCGGTAGTGACTACATTAGTATATAGCAATACAGTAACAAGATGCTTTAACAGGTTGGGGGAAGGAAATGCTGGGCTATATTTTTAGTTCTTTGTATCCCAGAGACTTGGCAAACAGAGAAGCTATGCCCACTAAGTCTGTTCACAGCCAAGTGTTTTTAGAATCTTGGAATTTTCTTTTTTGGAGTTCTTCTGACTGTGGATCCATTGGAAAGCTGATAAAACAGATTGCCTGTAAGAGAGTCAATGTAAAAATAGTCTGCAAGAATGCATGCCACCATCTGTGTTGTCTTATCTAGAGATTGTATCCCTGTCTCAGATTGACTTCCAAATTATTATGCTTATAAATATTAATTGATGAAAGAAATTAGAAAAAGTGTAAAAGTGTGTCTGTGAATATTATGTATATATATTTAACACATACACAGTTTTGGATGAGAATTTCTTCTGTCTTGGCAGATAAGTTAAATTTGAAGTTTCCTTTAAAAATGTATTAATTAAAGTACACATAAGAGTTTAAAAAATATTCCCTTAGTGATAGAAGTTTTGTAAGTCAAGGTTAATGATGGAGACACATCAATCTTAGATAGCATCTTTGGTGACTCACAGAAGCACTTAGAAATACATTTGCTTCTGGCTAATGTACAAATGGGTGCATGGTGTATACATGATATACAGCTACCATCTCTTATGACATGAGAATAGAGGGAGAAATTATTTATTAGGCAAAGAATAAGTAAGGCTGATGTTGCATAAAGGAAAAAATTTTTTTTGACCAAAATAATATTTTAAGGAAAATAAAGAAGGTAAATATGATTACATTTGGCTCAAGTTGGGTGTTCTAGTAAAAGTGAATGCTGTTTCTCTTTTAAATGGCCCCCCTTTTGGTGAGAAATCAGTAACAATACATCTCAGAAATTCTTCTCTGGCTTGATTTATTGACACTGAAGCTCCATGCCTGGAGAAAAATCTCTGCAAACCTAGTTACTTAGTGCTTATTATGAGTTTTCCCATGTGTTTTTCTAATTAAAATGATTTTCTTTAGCATAATATTTGTAGGATGGAAATATTTGAAAATGAAGTTTGATAATTTCTTGGTCCTTTCTCTACATGGTTTCATTTCCTACATTGTGCAAAATAGTTTTAATTGGACAATTTTGAAAAGATGGTGTGGGAACAGTGGAATGGAGCAATCCAGTTTTCTTCAGTTGTTTGGATCAAAGCAAATGAACCAAATTAAAGGTCAATTTTTTTCCTTTCTTTATCTTTCCATCTAATATTATGATTTTAATGAACACTTAGCTTACTGGTAATCTTAGTATGGAGTGTAGGAGTCAATGGCTCCCTGTTGGGTGTTGATTCAGTTGTGCCAGGAAGGACTACCCATTCAAAAGAAATATCCTTTGCTTGTATATAATCCTTTTAAAAGGAGGACAAAACCTTTAGTTCCACCATTAGATTTGGAGTCTAAAGAGAATATATCGAATTCAACACACACTAGTGTCAAGGTGACTTGTTAAATCACCTCTTAAGAATAGGTTTAGAGGGAAATGATGTAAAGAGAGCATGAAAACCCTTAGTACTTGAAGTGGAGCAACTAAGGGGCTGCAGTGGGGAATGTATGCTAAAGGGAATCTGAGATAACCTGAGACCATTTCCATAAATGTGAATAAATAACAATTTCTAATATGTATTGTGTTCAGAAAAATAAATGAAAACATTCTACCAAAGAGGTTGATGGGAAAGAGAGAGAGAGAGAAAGAGTATGTGAGTAGGATATCTCTGTGTAAATAAGTGAAGAAAATGCTTCTCTAGAACCAGTCATCCCTCCTTCAGTAAACACAGGACATGTGACACAATAGGTAGAGCAAGGTGTTGGGGAACCTCAAACACCATCTCTGAACCTCCATCAGCTGGGTCTGTTTCTCATCTCAATACATCTGGAGACAGCATTGTCCTACCAGTGGTAGAAGTGTCCTTTCTCTCTTAAATGGGGGTGTCTAGGCCTGCAGAATACTCAGAGAGTATACCCGTGGCAGAAGTAGGAGCATTGGGTAGAGCCTAGTCCTTAGGCCAGCCTTAACAAGTATCTTTTACCACCATTCTGTGCTTCATGAATTACCTCACACCTAACTTTCATCTTGTGTCTGTGGTTACAATATGGCAGCAGTCTTCAGACGGGCTAGGCATTAGAATCACCTGGGGAGTTTTCAAAAAATGGTAATACTTGGGTCCCATGTCTGACCTCTTGGATCAAGGACTTTGGTGGTGGGCCTTTTAAAAGCTCCCCAGTTAAATCTATTATGTAGTAAGGTTGAAAGTTTTTTAAAAATTTAAAAAAATAGGGGCACCTGGGTGGCTCAGTGGTTAAGCGTCTGCCTTTGGCTCAGGGCTGATCCCTGCAGTCCTGGGACTGACTCCCGCAAGGGGCTCCCCCCAGAGAGCCTGCTTCTCCCTCTGACTGTGTCCCTGACTCTCTGTGTCTCTCATGAATAAATAAATAAAATCTTAAAAAGAATAAAAAAAATTTAAATTCCTGAAAGGATTGGTGAAACTAGTTAATGATGTTCCAAGATAATATCTTGGTTACTAAAGGGAAAAAAGGATACTAACATCTTGAAATAATGCCTATGAAAGTGGTTTTGTATTTAAATTTTAAGTTGTTCAAAATTTGCTTTTAAATTGTGGCCAATTTCGGGAAAGAAAATTAATAGATACCAGGTAGTTAATTGACTATAGAAGTCAGAAAACTACACATACAGCTTTTATACATCTTATAAAGAAATATATAGTAGTTGTAATGGGAGTAACAATTTTATATTTTGATTAATTAAGATACCTTAGGTTGAACTCATTAAATATTAGAGGTATTGAAAGCCACTAATTGCCATCAAACTTGGTATTTCACTTTATGAATATGACATGTGTAGAAAGCAATGTGTTGAAAAGAGATTATTAAAAAAAAAAGAAAAGAAAAGAGATTATTATGTGAAAGAATATATGTCCGAAAAAAAAAACTTGCTAACAAATTTAAACTTTATTTTATTACATTACTGGCCAAATGTCTTCAGAAAAAAATGCTTAAAATACATTTAATAAAACCTGAAATTATGTTTTCAGAAGACATTAAGTAGATGCATACGTATAGTATAGTATAGTATAGTATAGTGAAAATACCTATATAAATGTTAAATTTAAATTTCCACCAATATAAAATGCTCATGAGGTGGTATTTGACATGAGGCAATGAGGTAAAGTGGGCACAGAATAAATATTCTTACAATTTTAGGTAATATAAAAACAAATTTAAAATGTGTCTAATTATGAATGAATTCTTTATTGAGATCTATATGTGAGAATATTCCCTACTATGTGGGGTTCCTTATTATATCACACTGGGTTGTGGAGTGAGAGAGTTTGCAAGTCTTCTGGTTTCTCCTGGCAAAAAGAGGTGGATAAGAAGGAGAAAAGGAGGTCAAAGTAGGTTGGAGACTTATTTTCTGTGGAATAATGGTGGAAGTAGGTAGGAGTGTAGTCTTGACTGAGCACTGGCATAGTACAGTCAAAGGGCAGCTCAGCTGTGCTTGAGGTAACCATGACACAGACTTTCTATCTGAAGTCCAGGCTGGGGAATCCAGTGTCGTCAATCCAGGCTGGAGGAGGACACAAGAATCTATGGACAAGTGACCAGATTAGAGTTCAGAGATGGGGCTCCAGGCTGTCGGGAAGTGAATAGCAGCATAAGATGGGGATTGAGGGGCGCCTGGGTGGCCCAGGTGGTTAAGGGTCAGACTCTTGGTTTCAGTTCAGGTCATGATCTCAGGGTTGTAAGATCTGATCTCAGGGTTGTGATATCAAGCCCCACACTGGGCTCTCTGGTCATTGGGGAGTCTGGTTGAGATTCTCGCTTTCCTTCTGCCCCCCCCCCCACGTTCTCTCTCTCTTTCTCTCTCTCTCTCAAATAAATAAATAAATAAATAAGTCTTAAAAATAAAGGCAGAAATTGAGGAACTAAGGCAAAAAACCCAGTCTTGGGGAGTGTAGCATTTGATGGTAAGGAGAAGATATCATGTAGAAGTGGTAAAACTGGGAGGCAAGAACAGCTCAGAGGTCCTATGGGGCAAAGAATGGCCAACAAAAGATACTGGCTGAGCAATGTTCTGTACTGCGTCCAGATGAGCTGAGGCAATAGACATTGTGCCTGAAAGTGGGCTGTCTTAGAGGTGCATAGTGTGGAATCTTCATCACCAAAGAGCAGATGTCGAGCTGTCAGGAGCTGGAGAGGCAGGCAATGAATGGAGGCACAGCTGATGTGTCTGGAACATCTGGCTTTAGGCTCATAGCTGAAGCTGCTTTTTGCAGCCTGGCATTATTGGCAGCTTTACCCAAGACTGCTCAGTGCCTTCCCAAAGGGCCAAAGCATTTCTCTGATTGTGGGTTGCCAGATGAGTCTCTTGCATGTTGTATTTTCCAGATTTTCACATGTATTCTTTGAAGAGAGAATAGAGGCATTTTCCTTTCCTCTTTTCTTTTCTTTTCTTTTCTTTTTTTCTTTTCTTTTCTTTCTTTTCTTTCTTTTCTTTTCTTTTCTTTCTTTTTCTTTTCTTTCTTTTTTCTTTTCTTTTCTTTTCTTTTCTTTTCTTTTCTTTCTTTTCTCTTTCTTTCTTTCTTTCTTTCTTTCTTTCTTTCTTTCTTTCTTTCTTTCTTTCTTTCTTTCTTTTTTTTCTTAACAGATACTTTCAGGGGCTCATGAGAGACATGAAACCAAATAATGAGGACATTCTTTTATTCAACACTTATATTGAGTAATTGCTCTGTGCTGGCTGTGAGGCTGTAATGGTGAGCAAAACAGATATACTTTCTGCCTCCTACAGAGCTTGAAATCTGAAAGAGAGACAGACAATTATCAAATAATCACTCAAGTATATAAGGTCCTTATTATCCATGGTAATTGGTACCAGAAAAGTGACATCTAATATGAATATATACTTTAAGATGGGAATTAAAATGTCATAGTCAAAGTAGGAGTCTTGCTTTTCTGCTGTTGTGTAACACATTATCACAAATTTAGTAACTTAAAACAACACACAAATTATTTCACAGTTTACACAGATCTTAAATCTGGGTTTTTGTTGGGTCCTTTGCTCAGTGTCTCACTTGGTGGGTGTCAAGGTGTCTGTCACATGGGGCTGCAATCTCATATGGACCTCGGGGCCTCTTCCCAGGTCACTGGTGATTGACAAAACTCAGTTTCTATCAGATGTAGGAGTAAAGTTCCTGCTTTCCTGATGGCTGCCAACTGGAGGCCATTCTCAGCTCTTAGAGGCTGCCCTCTGTGCTCTGCCACATGGCCCTCTTCACACTAAGGCATTTTGCCTCTCCAGTCCTAGGAAGAGAATGTCTCTTACAATTCCAATCCCTCCAGTCTATTTTAAGGGATTGCCTGAGTAAGTCAGGTCCACCAGGATAATTTCTTTTTTGATGAACTCAATGTCAAGTAATTAGAGAGCTTAATTAATCTGCAACATCCCTTCTGCTACATAGTATAACAATAGTCATGAGAAAACTATCTTATCTTTAGGTATAGGTATAACAGTGGGCAGGAATCTAGGGGCCATCTTAAAATATTGTCAGCCAAAGTGGGGAAAAGGTTTGATTGGAACTTAGTGTTGAAAAACAAGATGAAAATAAAAACAACATATGAACACCAACTGACAATTAATGTTAGTTCTACCTGTCAATTCATTGTTAATGAAAAACAAGAAATCAATCAGGTGTTTTAGCTTAATTTTTTGGACAAAATTGTCTGTTGTCATGCACCCTTTTATATATATATATATACTACCATTTATGTTAAAATGCTCAAGAGCTTTATCAATTTTCCTAAGGACTAATTTTCCCAGGGGATATATACATCTGATAAATAGCTATGGTTGACTATCTATCTATCTATCTATCTATCTATCTATCTATCATCTATCTATCTATCTATCTATCTATCTATCTATCTATCTAATCTCTTTTACCAGAATGGTCAGTATAGTTAAGTAGAAAGGCACATTTGGGGACATCTGTAAGTGGCCAATTAATAAAAGAATACTTTTATATTTCAATGAATTTTCCTTCTCTCTTCAATAGTGAAGACTCAAATAATAATTATTTTGATAGAGAGCATTCTTTTTATTATGTCATTTTGTTTTTGCTTACTTAAGTCATGTTTTCTAAAGTTATTAAATATTTTTCAAAATGATTTTAATACCTTTACAATATTGTCATAGAAATGTATCTCTCTTTTATGAGATCAGGTATTATTTTTATTTTTAGTTGTTTTATGATTTTATCTTTAACTTGGATCTTTATTTAAGTTAATAGATGTGACTTGAGATAACGACCTGCTTTTCCTCTTTTAAGTGAGTGCTATGTGTTGGTTTCTTCTACGAGTCTGTATGCCTGTATTTTCATGTACAAAAGTTTTGTGTATGCTATAAAAGATAGTAGATTTTTACATTTTATGTGTTTATAGTCATCAATTTGATTGTAAAGTTCTTATAGAACCATGCTGCAGACTGTTGAATTTATAGGCTGTTGTGTTTTGTAATACATTTTAAGATCTGGTAAGATATCTCCATTCCTGATAGTCTTAGCTTTTTTTTTTTTAATTATTCAGTCTCAAAGAATTTGAGAATTTGTCCATCATGTTTTGAAACAATTTCTGCTAATATTTATATACAACTGAAATAGATCTGTAAACTACATTTTGGAAGAACTGGAAACTAATTTTGGAAGAATTTACATTTTTAGGTATTAAGTTTATCTATTTAGGAATATGGCCTCTGTATATAATAGTATTTTAAATTTCTTGGTGTAAAGTCTAGTCATTGTCTTCATAGAGGTTTTAATTTTTTTGTTAATCATATTGCCAAATATTATATATATATATTTGTATTATGAATGTAATCTTTTCTCCATTGTACTTCTAAATAGTTAGTATTTAGGAAAACTCTAAGTCCTTTGTATACTTATATTAGTTTTCTTTCTTTTTTTTTTAGTTAATTCTCTTGGATTTTATTAGGTAGATAATAAAATCACTCCTTTTTTTCTTCCTTTCCAAAAGACATAAAGTGTTAAAGTTTTTGCTCTATTCTTTTGGAACTTCTAGATGGGTCTATAGTAAACAGAGGTAAGAGAGGGGATTTTAACTGTATTCTTGATTTTAATATGAGCGTGTCTACAGTTTTTTTCATGTTTGGTTTTGGCTGTTGAATTAGGAAAATTTTCAACTTGTTATCCACTCAGTTGCTAAACTTAGAAATCTGAGAATCATTCCTGACTGTTCACTTTATCCCCTCTTGCACCCACTTCTGCCAACTAGATCTACAGGAAGTCTACTATCTTAGTGGAGGGAAGACAAAGTGAAACATGTAAAATTGATAATTTTATGTACTAAAATGTGCTAAGAAGATACAGTAAATACAGCAAAATTTGGGGGAGGGCAAGGCCTTGCTTTTTTGGGGATCTTATTTTTCTGAGGAGGTGGTATTTGGTATGAGGGACCTGGAAACCCCCCACAACCTGAATCTTCCTACTGGCTCTGTCATATGCTAAATGGGTGACCTTTTGTGC
This sequence comes from Nyctereutes procyonoides, assembly GCF_905146905.1. NCBI lineage: Eukaryota > Metazoa > Chordata > Mammalia > Carnivora > Canidae > Nyctereutes > Nyctereutes procyonoides. The sequence goes on from NW_026575044.1 coordinate 40,846,716, forward strand.
CTCATTTCCTCATCTTTAAATGGAAAGAATAAATCCTTCTTCATAGGGCTTTGGAGAAGATTAAAGATATGGTGCCCAGGAGAATGTGCCTTTCAGATTTCTGACTGGAGAGATTGCCATTGCAGCATGAAGCCCATTAGTGCATTTGTACCAAGATGACAGCTCCCGTGAGGGCTTTGCTCAGCCAACGACCAAACATGGTGGAGACAGGAAGGTAGATCCATTCCTGAGAGACATAGGACTCCTTCTACAGATGACTTTGACTTGAGCCTTGGTAAACTTTTGTGTGACAAATTAAGATATATCTCCTTTCTTCCTTATCTCTCTTTCCTCCTTCCTTCTCTTTAATTTTTTAAAAATATTTTATTTATTTATTCTTGAGAAACACACACACACAGAGAGAGAGAGAGAAAATGAGAGAGAGAGAGAGAGAGAGAGAGAGGCAGAGACACAGGCAGAGAGAGAAGCAGGCTCCATGCAGGGAGCCTGATGTGGGACTTGATCCTGGGTCTCCAAGATCAGGCTCTGGGCTGAAGGTGGCGCTAAACCACTAAGCCACCAGGGCTGCCCCTTCCTTCTCTTCTTTACCTGGGATCAGACTTGCATCATGGTCTGGCAGCTCTCCTGGCTTCTTCCTGCTCCCTCCTCATTTTCTCATGAAGATATCTCTCCTAATAAATTTCTTACATGCTTGGTTCTATTTTGGCATCTTCTTCTTAAAGGACCCAGACCAGTACAAATGAGTTAATACTATAAAGCTCTTAGTGTGGGGCTTAGTACCTATGAAGTCTTAGTAAATTTGAGATATGGTTATGATTATGATTATTAATTAGTTGTAACAGAGCATTCCCAGCTGTAGGAACTGCAAGCACCATGGCCCTGACCTGGGAGGGAGGATGGCAGATTTGAGGATAGGAAAAAAAGTGTGTATAAATCATAGTAAGAAAAGTAGAAAACAAAACAAAATGAGGACAGAGGGAAGCAGGAGCCAGATCATATGGATCCTCAAAGTCCATGGTAAAGAGGTTGAATTTTATTCTGCTTTAAATAACCTGAACAGGGGGCACCTGGGTGGCTCAGTAGTTGAGCATCTGCCTTTGGCTCAGATTGTGATCCTGGGGTCCTGGGATCAAGTCCCACATCAGGCTTCCCAAAGGGGGCCTGCTTTCTCCCTCTGCCGATGTCTCTGACTCTCTCTCTCTGTGTCTCTCATGAATAAATAAATAAAATCTTAAAAAAAAATCCTAAAGAGGATTTTAAGCAGGGGAATCATAAGATCATATATATGCTTTAGATATATCACTCTGGCTGTTGGTTGGAGAATGGACTGTAGGGGAGCAAGAGCAGAAATAGAGAAACTAGCTAGGAAACTATTTGACTAGTTCAGGTGAAAAATAATTGTGGTCAGGCCTGCAGCAGAACAGAAAAGTCAATGAGAAATGGTTAGATGCTGCATACATTTTAGAGGTTTTTTTAAAATTTTTATTTATTTATGATAGTCACACAGAGAGGGAGAGAGAGGCAGAGACACAGGCAGAGGGAGAAGCAGGCTCCATGCACCAGGAGCCCGACGTGGGACTCGATCCCAGGTCTCCAGGATCGCGCCCTGGGCCAAAGGCAGGCGCTAAACCGCTGCGCCACCCAGAGATCCCACATTTTAGAGGTTGATATGATAGAACTTACTGATGAATTTCACCTGAGGTTGAGGGGAAGAGGAGTCAGTATAATTTTGGGGTTTTGACAAGGTACCTAGATAGTTGTGATACCAGATCCTGAGATATGGAGAATGTTTGGGGGTAGGGGTGGGAAGTGTCTACAGAATGGGAATCAGTAGTTCTGCTTTGACCAGTTTTCACGTGAGCCTGCCAAATATCCTGATTCTGATATAGTCTGGGGCAGTGATACAAATTTTAAGAGTTGTTCTACTTACGTTTGAGGTATTTAAAGCTATGGGATTGGATGAGCTCCCTCAGGCAGAGGCTGTTGGTACAGAAATCTGTATATGGAGGCCTTACACTTTAAAAATTAGCAAGCTGGTGGACAGTGAGGACCTGCTCACTTCAGAAAAGTAGAAAAAAGTGGCCAGTGAGGGGTGTGGGAAGTTGGATAAGAGTAGTATTCAGAAGCCTATTGTAGACATTATTTCAAGAACTAGGCAATGGCTAATTGTGTCAAATGTTGCTGAGATGTTTTGGCAGGATAGAGGTCTTTGCTGACCTTCATATATCATATTTCAGTGGAGTGGTGAGGAGGAAAGCTTGATATGAATACATAGAGAAAAAGGAAATGGAGACAATGAATAAAATTAATTATATTTGGGAATATTGCTATGAAGGGGAGGAGGAAAACATGGTCATAGTTGGAAGAGTCTGGAGAAAGGGATGTTTTCTATCATCTATCTATATATCTATCTATTTATTTATTTAAAAGATTTTATTTATATTTGAGATAGAGAGAGAAGGGGCAGAGGGGGAGGGAGGATCCCTCTGCGGTGAGTGTGGAGCTGACATGGGGCTCCATCCCAGGACCCTGAGATCATGACCTGAGCCGAAACCAAGAGTCGGGTGCTTAACCAACTGAGGCACCCAGGCACCACTCTTTATTTTAATAAGTTTACTTTAAGAAATTTAAGAGGAGGTTATGAAGTCATGTTTGTTTGCCAAATGGTAATGAGGCAGTAGAGGGGGAAATTGATGCTAGAGAGAATTGGATGAACAAAATGCTTTAGAAGCCAGGATGAATTCCGAGTAAAGTGGAGAGGTTGTTGACCTTGTAACAGGTAAGAAGGTGTTATGTGTAGCAATACAGGTAAGTTGGTGGAATTGATGGTGGAAAAATGTAGATTTCATCTAATTACAGCTATTTTAATACACCATGAAGTATAAGATAGTAATCTGTGTTGGTGATAATGGGGCAGTTTGTAGAAGAGAGGAGGTATGACATAGATGGTAATGGGGAGCATGGAGTTCTGAGGTACAAGTGGTAAAAAAGAAAAGAAACAGCCTCTAATGAAGAGAGTTGCCAGGAATAGTGTTTTCAGGGATGGAAGAAGGTGAAGGGAAGGATTTGGAAAGGCAGGAAGGAGTGGGACAGGAGTTTGATGGAGGATCTACAGAATTATATGGAAATCATTGAGTGGTTAACAATGGTGGGGCTGGAAGTTTGGTTTCTGAAGGTGGCAAAAAAGAATGAGGATGAGAAGTGTTATGGGAATGATTAGCTTTATGAGTTTGATAAGCTTTTTAAGGTTTTAGTGTGGCCAATCTGCCCCACAGCTAAAGATGTTACATATTGTGAATATGTATTATGAATAATTTTGCCTCTTTATTACTTTACTTATAATAGAGCATAAAATTTCTTATTTTATATATCTATCTGTCTACATTTGTGTATTTACTTTAAGTGGACACACGATATTCCACTAGGTAGATTTTACATAACAGTGCATATTTAGGTAGTTCCCAATTTTTTGTTCTATGAATTAGGCTTATTTCCCATCTTTAAGGTTCTTTCTTAAGCTTTGAGTTTATTGAGTGAAAGGCAAAGAACATTTTTTAAGACTCTTAAAACATATTGCTAGATAAATCTCCTGAATGATTTTTTAATTTACAGTTTTATCAGCAATGTGTGAAAAGGTCTGTTTCACAGCACTTTCTCTGAGGGCTACTGACCCCAGAGATGAGGCAGTGTAAAGGAGATTCTTTTTTACGGACTCCATTGAATGGTTCTGGTCTTTACTTTCTTGATAAGGGTTTATTCTGCTTGCTGCGGGCATGAGGAGTTGATGGGGCTTCCTCTTATTCACCTTCCTGTTGTGCAACTTTAGCTTAGAATGTAGACTTTTTAAAAATGATTTTATTTATTCATTCATAAGAGACACACAGAGAAAGGCAGAGACGTAGGCAGAGGGAGAAGCAGGCTCCCTGCAGGAAGCCTGATGTGGGACTTGATCCCAGGGCCCAGGGATCAGGACCTGAGCCAAAGGAAGACGTTCAACCACTGAGCCATCCAGGTGCCCCTAGAATGCAGACTTTTGGTTGGATGCTCTTCCTAACTCTTTTCCAATGAGTGTGGAATCTTGTGGGAAGTTGCATGTGAATCTGGTGCATATTAATCTTTTAACATTAATTTTGAGTACTGTTGTATGTGTAAGGGTATATATGTACACAAGTGTGCATACACAAATATGTTTAATATGGTTTTGTAAAATAGTTCTTAAAAATTTGGAGAAAGGAGTTTTGGTATTTACTCACTTTATTCCAGCTTTGTGGAAGTATTTACACTTCTGTTTTTAAGTGTTATCATTATGAAGGGAAAATTTATCTGTATTATTACCACAATCATGGGGCTGCCAAAATTAGTAAAGAGTTTGCTGGTATTTTAGACATGTTGATAAGTAACTTTTTTCTTACTTTAGACAAAGGTTTTTTAAAGGTGAAGTAGAGCTTACATACATATCAGATAGCATATTTTACTTTTCTCAAGGAAAAAGATCTAAGACACTTGTCAGAGCATCATGATGGTGCATAATTTTTCTACTGTCTAATTTGCATCTCAGTAGCAGAATGTTCATTGTTCTAACTTTAATCACATCAATCACTTGAAAAACACCTGATCTTTCTTCTGGCCTTATTGCACTTTGTTCATTTATTGAGATTTAATTTGTCCTTTCGCACATTACTTTGGTGATTGTTCTTCTCTTGAAAGAACTTTTCTAATACCCAACTTCCACACTAGTGGGACTATTTTGACCAGTGTCACTTAACTGAACAGCTTTTTGCCCAGCCTCTGTACTGAATACAATTCTGGCTTTTCTTAACATGTAGCTTACTAATAGGTTCTTGGTTCCCAGATATCTTCTCTCCATTTAAACCCATACTGCATTTTCATAGGCTTGCTTTATTGTTGAACATCTAACTCTTCTGTGTTGCTAACCTTTAATTTTCTTTATGATTTATTTTATTTTTACATAAGTATCTACAAAGAGTGGAAAACTCATTCACTCACAAAAGGATAGACGTTGTTCTGTCAGCAGAAAAGACAGATTTTTAATATTCTCTTTTCTTAGTTTCATGTTTTTTTTTTACCAAACAGTATGTATTTGTGAATTGATAGTTGTGTGTGAAGGCTGTGGTTTCAGGGCAATAAAGTCCTCTTAGAGTAATAACTTTACAGTGTGGTTTACTCATGATACTGAAACTGTGGGATGAATCACGTAGAACATCTAATCTAATTATTCTTTACCTTCCCTCTAGTTATACACTTGGTGGACACACCATAGCCATATTACTAACACTGGCTCAGTATAGCAGGTCCCAGCAGAGGAAAGAAGTGGGCATAATTTTTGGAAGTAGTTTGAAAAATGTTAGTCTTTTTTTTTAAAGGTTTTATTTTTTTATTTTTTATTTTTTTAAATTTTTATTTAGTTATGATAGTCACAGAGAGAGAGAGAGGCAGAGACACAGGCAGAGGGAGAAGCAGGCCCCATGCACCGGAAGCCCGACGTGGGACTCGATCCCGGGTCTCCAGGATCGCGCCCTGGGCCAAAGGCAGGCGCCAAACCGCTGCGCCACCCAGGGATCCCCTAAAGGTTTTATTAATTAATTAATTAATTTATTTATTTATTCATTCATTCATTCATGAAAGAGAGAGAGAGAGAGCATGAGCAGGGCGGAGGAAGTAGAGGGAGTGGGAGAAGCAGACCCCCCGCTGAGCAGGGAGCTTGACATGGGGCTCAATCCCAGGACCATGAGATCGTGACCTGAGCAGCATGCAGAGCTTAACCGACTGAACCACCCAAGCACACCAGGAGATGATACTCTTATCTTGAATCTTCAGAATAACACTCTCATTTTAGAGTGGAAGGAATTGGGTTCACTAGTCTGTAACCCTTCATGTGTGTATTGTTTACCATAGTACCTCTAGTATTTTGCATAGTAGTTGCTCACATGTATCTATTGAATGAATAAAGATGTTACCGACGTACATAATGGTGAATGATATAAGCAAAGTCAAATGGCCAATATATTTTATGGCTGGGACTTTTGATTGCTTCCTTTGTGTTTTGGTCAATTCTACTCTGCTTAATAAGAAGAGACACGAGCCCTTCTTGATAGATTGCTGCTCACTTACTCTCATTTTAAAATTTTCCTTGCTAGTTCAGAGCGCTAACAGCAGCAGCAGGAGCAGTAACAATACTGTGATAGTGCTTTCTATGTGTTAGGTAATCTTCCAATCTTCATGACAATGCTATTACTATTAATAACACTAGGTATGACTATCCCCAGTTTATAGCTAGTGACCTTAACTGAGGCACAGAGAGATTGATTGAGGAGATACAGCTAATAAGTTGCTATGTCTCTTATATTGCTGTTGTTATTCCAATATTCAAAGCACCTTTTGGGACTTTGTATAATTCTTCTTAGACTTGGTCTGTATAAACAATTGAAGAAGGGCTTTTCACTCATTTGCTAATTTGTTAAATATTTATTGAGCATATGTACTTTGGCAGAACTTGAGCTAAGCACTAGAGGAAGAGAATGAATATGATAGCTTCTATTCTTAAGGAAATACAGAATATAAATCATTATATTAGAACCTAAGTGTTATTATAGAGGAGTTCATTTATTCAAATATTTGAGAACTTGTGATGCATTAGGCACTGTGTTCTTGGTGTTTTTGGGAAATCAGTGATTAAGAGGCAGTACCTGCTCTCAGGGAGATTTTAGCAAATGGGGTCACTTGCCACACAAGCAGCTAAAATATAACAATACATGTTATGATGCTGGTTTGCATAAAGTACATTGGGAGCATTATGATGGTGTGGCCAAGCCTCCTGGGCATATTCAAAGCCAATTTATTTGTGTGTGTGGGGGGTGGTATTGAATTCTGTCCTGAGGAGAGTTAAATTTTCTGAGTGAATTAAGAAAGAGAATGCCAAACAGAGGCACAGGACTGTGACAGTGTGAGTATTTCTGAGGCATGAGGCTGAAGAGGCAAATGAGAACCAGGTTGGGAAGGGTCTGATCTACCAGGAAAAGGACTTCTGCCTGAGTCACTATTTTTTTGCCTCCTGATACCTTACCCTGGGATCCAGATTACCTTCCATTACCTTCTATCCTTCCATTTCTCCAGTCTTTGGGTTTCTTCTTACCTTGACTATACCATCTTGGTTGATCTTCTTGGTCTTTGTTTCTGACCTGTCTGAATCTGACCTTTGTACATTCTATACACTTTTTATTGTTTGGAGATGCTGAGTCTGGGCTGGACATCTTGAAATCCTCTAGCAATTTAAGAGTCACATGCATGGCCATTAGGAGAATTCTTTCCTTATGGAAAAAGTTTATTATCTGGGAATCATGTAGTTACTATAGAAAATATTGGCTAGATCATGGTATCTTCTGGAGTGCACATTAACTCACTGTTCTGTTTTTATTTGGGTAATTTTCTTTCCTTAAATTAGGCGGTAGGATTTTGTTGTTGTTGTAATGTCATATAGTAGTAATACATATACAATCACCTCTGGTAATAACTAAACAAAAATGATGACCAAACATTCTTATGACAATTAAATTATGATATGCAATTTCTTTTCCCCCAATTATTTGATGAATAGAGTATTCATAATCTTCTCTTTTTCTGGATTCCTTGCCACTCACTTGTGCTAATTTCTCACTTCTGCCTTTTAGAAATTCCTTTCTAAGTTTTGTATGATATCATATCCATATTTTAAAAAGTATTTTATGAGATTTTTTTGGGAAGTGTTTGGCTCTCTAAATATCCTTCTCTGTTTCTTTGTATAAAGACTGGGGCATTATTTGCAACAACATTTATAGACCTTGAGGGCATTATGCTAAGTGAAAGAAATCAGATAGAGAAAAATAAATACCAAATGATCTCATTTGCAGGGGAGATATAAAACAATCTAAAACAAACAAATAAATAAACAAAACAAAAACAACCTGAGCTCCTAGATAGCAGAGAATAAGACTGGTGGTTGTCAGGGACTGGCAGTGGAAGTAGATGAAATGGGTGAAAGGGGTTAAAAGGTACAAACTTCCAGTTATAAAATAAATAAATCCTGGCAATGTAGTATACAGCATGGTGATTATAATTAATAACATTATTGTATATTTGAAAGTTGCTAAGAGAATAAATCTTGAAAGTTCTTATCACAAGAAAAAAGTTTTGTAACTATGTGTGGCGATGGGTCTTAACTAAACAATATACACATATATTGAATTGTTATGTTGCACACCTGAGAGTAATATAATGTTATCTGTCAATTATATCTCAAACAAACAAACAAACCAACAAACAAACAAACCAATCCTAGGGCATCTCACCATTTTACCTCTAAACACTATTAGGTCCATTTTTGTGAAATTCTGTTTTGGCATTTAGAAAGGAAGAGTCTTTGGTGAGAATTCAGAGTAGAGTTTGAAAGGGATAAGTTAGCAAACTTAATAAAATGTAACTTAAGATATAGATGTCTGTGTGTTTAGAATTTGGGGTGTGTGGCCTAAGGATCATAGATTATTCTTTCTTACACAATCAAAATTATAAAATCACATAGCATTTTGATAAAGTAAAGGTTTTCTAGACTTCCAGTTTCTGGATGGAGTTAAGAAATAAAATATATTTGAAAAATAATAGGAATAGGAATAGATTTATAAAAATTTCTATTCTTTTTCAGTAGAAACCAAGAAAAAACCCCAAGAATCTTAGTTCAAATTCAGATGCAACATTTAGTTCTTTGTTCGCTTATAGTTATGGTACAACTCTTTTTGCCTCACTTACACAACAGTGGTCAAGTTTATCTAAAAGACAGCTGGAAACACAAATTCGATATGAAGCAGATTAGTATAGTGGAAAGAACATTTTATATGTTGTCAGAAGTTTTAGGTTCTAGCTTTGCCTGTGTAGCTTTGGAAAAGTCCTTTGGCATCTCTTGGCTTTCCTTCTCATCTGTGAAATGAAAGGTTACACTAGATGATCCTTATGGAACTTTCTAGAAGAATTCCACAGATTTATCCTAGAAGAAAAAGGAAGTATTGGTAGTGGGAGACACCAACCCTACAACTCTGACCCCTCCAGGAAAACACAGTGAACATGAAGGCAATCAATTCTCTAACTTGGGTTTGAGAATGACATAACAAATTCTATATATTTTAGTATATGTGCTGCCAAAGCGAGCACTAACAAATTCTAAATAACATAATATTAAAAAAAAGAGTTTGCCCATTGCCCTTGAGGTTCAGTCAGAAAATAAGTATTTTTCTTCCTAAATTCTCATCTTTTTTAAAGTTCCTTAAACTTTTTAGGTTTTATATTAAGAAGTTAAATCCCACACTGATTTTTGTATTTATACCTTTGCTAGCAAGAGGATGCATGTATTTGTTCACTATTGTACCTAACTTTTATTAAAATGCTAGTTATTGGGCAGCCCCAGTGGCCTAGCAGTTTAGTGCCACCTTCAGCCTGGGGTGTGATCCTGGAGACCGGGGATCGGGATCGAGTCTCACATCAGGCTCCCTGCAGGGCGTCTGCTTCTCCTTCTGCCTGTGTCTCTGCCTCTCTCTCTCTCTCTGTCTGTCATGAATAAATAAATTAAATATTAAAAAATGCTAATTAGTGCTGAGCTGTGGTCATTAGGGTGAACCCATTTACCACAAAATACCAGTTTTGTGACAAGAATAAATTGCTGTGTTGTGAGAAAAATGACCATGAGATGACTCCCACAGTGATATTTCTAAAAAAGTAAACAATTTAAGGCTATAAATACCTGGCTACCAAGGGGGCAATTAGTTAAATAAGTTTAAATGTATTTATGCATTTGCTAGGGTGTATCATGCTGGTACACTTTTTTTTTAAACTGGCTTAATGTTTTCTAATTTAAGATGGAGGCCAAGCAAGAATCCTCCTGCAATGTCACAGTGTATAATTATTGGACAGCAAGCAGCAATCTTTAAAGCAAATTTCACACTATCTCTGAGACTAGTGTCATACAATGCTAGTTTGAATTAGTTTGTGAAACTTATTTATATATCAAACACTTTAAATTAATGAGACAGCATTTCATTAATAACTTAGGCCTGGAAACTTATGTTTGCAAAGGTAATAGAGCTACAAATAGTATGTTAAGCAAAGATAAAGTATTTATATTTTTATTTTCTTTTGTGATAAATCACTTATAAATTATTTCCTCCCTTTAATGTGTTTTTGTTGCTGTTGTTAGGACCTGCTGCTTAGCTTCCAGGATCTACTAGAAAACAAATAACATGATTTGGGCTTAGCTTCCCCATAGGACCTTCCTTGTATCTTTTGCTTCGCACCACAACCCAAGTCAGTTTCATCAGTGTCTCCCATGCTAGTTCTTCTCTTCTCATCTATGACTTCATTTTAATAACAACTTTCAAGTAACACTTGGCTGAAAGCTTTGTGATTACTAGAGGGGGGGACCCCCTTCCCTATATCTTAAGCAATAAGAATGGACAGATGACAAGGGTAATCCTCATATCCCTACTATTTACTCTGTAGTCTAACTTATATTTCCATTTCTTTTTTTTTTGTATTTTTTTTATTGGAGTTTGATTTGCCAACATATAGCATAACACCCAGTGCTCATCCCGTCAAGTGCACTGCTGGGGATTTACCCCAAAGATACAGATGCAGTGAAATGGCAGGACACATACACCCCAATGTTTATATTTCCATTTCTTAAAGAGTACCTTAGACAAGATAGTTGTCAGCTGATTTATCAAGAATCCAAGCAGGAAATGAAGCTATGGTGAGATCATGGTAGTGCAGGCAGGGCTTAGAAAAGATGCATGGTCAGGAGGTGGAACTCTGGACAAAGCACTATTGTAATAGGACTGAAGATATGTAAAGACTTGTTTAGAAGCAGGATCTATGGACAGGAAGACTGGAGTTTGGTTAGTAGAATCTGAGTGGAAATAAGAGAAAGCAGACTGGAGCTCGGAGTTGTCAGTCAGCACTATGGACAGCTCCCAGCGCTGCCTCTGAGGGCAGGAGTCTGCAGTGATAGCTGCCTCTGGCGGCTGTGGTATGGACAGTGCATAGCACTTGGCCCAGTGACTATAGAGACTGGCAAACATATGCTAGTAATAGTACTTCACTCTGAAGTGGATTTGAAGTTGATCCTAATTAGTGAATGCTTCATTGTGAGCACTTTTAGAAGTGCAGTTGTCAGTACTCTAACTCATGCACGGCTTGCAGTTGTGAGGTTGAACAATTAAGCTTGGCCTCAAGGACACTGCAAAGATATAATAAAATCTTGTAGATCTCCATGGAAATAGGGAAGCAGTAAGTCGCAGTGCTTAATAGTGCAGGCATTTATGGCTTTGGATATCACTGATTATCTGAGTTACTTAATCCTTCCAAGGTATAATGTATGCATCATGAGAATACTCTATTTATAACACATGGATGATAATAGTACTGACACTAGAGGGTTGTTGAGAGGATTAATTGTTAGCACTTATTACTATAATAATAATAATATTTGTAGTAGTATATGGAATTTACTATGTATTATAATCCTACTTATTCCATCAAACTTAAAAACTGGCCACATTGTCACATGGAGCTGAGGATCCTGGTGAATGTCTTAAGTATACCAGGCTTATTTGTATGAAAGGCTTTACAAGAGTTAGCAGACACTATATCTTACATTAGAAAAGTGTGGTAAAGTGCCCATGGTTTGGCCTGTATGAAAACAACTGTTAAAATACTTTATAATACAGATTAAAGATCAGAACTACAAAACTAGAGGTCTAAATGTGGCTGGATCCTTGAGCAACCAAAGCTAAGATCGGAAGCTTTAATTTAGGGATGTGTACATTGATCTCAGATTTACTTCTTCTACGGTTGTCTTCCTCTTAATCATGTAAGAAAAATCTTAATTCTATTTGAGTCTACTGTACAGTATACAGTTAAAATAGTTGAATGATCTGGGTGGGAATAATAACGAGTTTGCTGTAAAAACTCATAGTCCTAATAACCGGTTGTTGTCAGTAGGGTATATGTATGTGTGTGTGTGCGCATGTGCCTGTGTGAGTGAGGGGAAGGAAGAGCTCTAATAAAGAATATATAATGCACTGATTTGATTTTGAGTGTCCACATTATACTGTCATTGCTAAACGTGCAGGTAAGCTTCGGATATCTCAGGAAAAGAGTATGGAATAGTGAAGAATTGTCAGGATTATTTTGGAACAAGAATAGCTTAAGTTTGAATTGCAGACCAGAGGCTTACTTCACTTTGGACAAATCATTGAACTTTCTTGAACCTCCAAACCCTCCTCAATAAAATGCATATAATTTATTTTGGGAGTTGTTAAGAAAATTTGAGATGGTACATAGTAGGCATTCAATAAATGGCAGCTGTCGTTATTTTTGTTAAATTAATGTATGAATTTAGCCAGCCATTTGCACCAAATTGCTTATAATAAAAATTCTCTTCTTTTGTGATTTTGCCAAAGGTGAGTATTATTCTCTAAAGGAGTTCTCTTTAGTGATAGTTTAAACTTTTATTTACTTATTCATGGGAGACACACAGAAAGAGGCAGAGACAAAGGCAGAGAGAGAAGCAGGCTCCATGCATGGAGCCCAATGTGAGCCTGGATCCCTGGACTCCAGGATCACTCTTTGGGCCAAAGGAGTGATCAACCGCTGAGCCACCTAGGCGTCCCTAGTTTAAACTTTCAAAGTTAAAATGTTTTTAGAGTTTAGTTTATTTATATAGGTTAAGGTGCACATATCCCTGCTATATCCATGCTCTTTTGATGATGTTTTTAACTGAAATCTTAATAGTTGTTTTCAGACATTTCTATGAACAGTGTTCACACTTTATTACTTTTTTCAGGTCATGTGACAGTACATATTTGTATGTTTAATTGAAAAGCCTACATGGCTGTTGAATTTAAACAGACTGTTCTTTTCATTAACTTTTACATTTTCTGTGTTATTATGTTTAAAATGAACTTCTCCGTCACAGGGAAAACACATTTTCCTTGGTGAGATGAATCACTGTTGACTGATTCATCTCCTTCTCAGGGCGGAAGCTCGGTCTGGTGGTTCAAGCTGTGATGCGTGAGTCAGTTGTTCAGGCTCCATTCCCCTCTGGCTCTCCAATAGTTGGTTAAATCCCTTGCCCAATGGAGATGGCACCTCCCCTTACAGGGGGACTGTCAGAAGTGATGAATTTGCTCAAGGGAGAGTGGGAAATGGGATGATGGAGAAAAGTGAGAAAACATCAGTCCTCATTTAAAGCAACGCATTTGGTATTCACCTTTTCCCTTGAATCAGCATGGACTTCAGGGACTTAACTGTAAATCAGAAGTGGTTGGATATTGGGACTTCAATTGCAGACCAGAACAGATAATTACCTATATAGCCCTTCTCCAATAGTGACATCGAAGTGACTTAATAAGCAATGAGGATTGATTGTTAATCTGAAGAGAGGAGGCTTGTTAAAGCTTTTATTATATGGTGTTTTCCTTTTAAACAGCATTGAATTGAGGATTTTCTCAGTGTGGTTTTGTTCTCTGACAGAAGGGATATATCAGAGCTAATAGCAAACATATTGTTAGTACTTTATATCACTCAGTAAGCTTTTAGTTCTAAACAGGCTGGAGATTTTATCTTTAGCATATAGAGTAAGGAGAGCTTTACAGCAAGCTGCAGTGGTGTTAGTGCCACTATGCAGCTATTTGCGAAAGAATCCATAAAAGAAGATTTTCTTTAAAGATACATCAATAGAATTACAAAGCCAGCTTTACAATAAGCAGTCATGTATTTATTAAACAAAGATATGCCAAAACACACTTCTAAGTTTTATGATTTGATATATTGTTTATTTAAATGTATAGGCACAGTATTGCAAGCCAGTTTGTGTATGCCCACTTTTGTATTGTTTAATTTTTTTCCAACTCTAGGCCACTTGGATGTTAAAATGAATATTTTTTTTCTCTCATGGTATGCCCCTTTCTGTGCTGTTTGTGGGGGTACTTTCATCAGGGCCTTGCAATTTTGTGTCTTGGTTTTGTTTCATCCAGGACTTGAATGCAGACAGTTTATTTGGGAGATGATTCTAGGGAATATAGGGGAATGAAGAAGGGAGACAGAGAAGAAAGCCAATGGTGTGTTATCAAGCAAGTTACTGAGGTGTGTGACTGTAGCTGTGTTACTAGGGATTTCTGGGATACATGTAGAACATAGCTCAGTTATCCTCACAGAGGGGCAAAGAAGCTGAGATACTTGTTCCCATCCAGCAGTGGCTTGAGGGTGCCTTCCTGGGGCATTAAGTCTCTAACAACTTACTTCCACGGTTAGAAACAACTTGCAGACAAGGAGACACAGGTGTTTCTAGCAAGCAATCTTCAACATGTAGAGACGGATATGAGCAGGCATTGACCCTGTTTGCCCCATACTCTTTCCTTTATAATTATTTTTTCTGGCAAAAATTTCTCCCAGGTCTTTAAGAATACATCTGTTTTGATTCTTTGTTTTCTTTCTTTTAAGATTCTATTTATTTATTCATGAGACACACACACACACACACACACACACAGAGAGGCAGACACAGGCAGAGGGAGAAGCAGGCTCCATTCCATGTAGGGGGCCTGATGCGGGACTGATGCTGGGCCCCCAGGACTACACCCTGGGCCAAAGGCGGTGCTAAACCGCTGAGCCACACGGGCTGCCCTGTTCTGTTTCTTTTAAAAAATTGTGGCAAATATAGATAGCAAATTTTACCGTATTAACCATGTTTAATTGCACAGTTCAGTGGCATTAAGTACATTCACAGTGCTGTGCAACCATCAGCACCATCCATCTTCAGAACTTTTTTAACATCCCAAATTGAAACTCTGTCCTCATTAAACAGTAACTCACAATTCTCCTCTCCTTAGGCTCCGGCAACTGCTGTTCAACTTTCTGTCTCTATGAATTTGACCTCTCTAGGTACTTTATAAATGTGGAATCATACAATTTTTGTCCTTTTGTGTCTGGCTTATTTTATGTAGCATAATGTCTTCAAGATTTATCCATGTTGTTTCATGCATCAGAATTTCATTTTTTTATAAATTTATTTTTTATTGGCGTTCAATTTACCAACATACAGAATAATACCCAGTGCTTATCCCGTCAAGTGCCCCCCTCAGTGCCCGTCACCCATTTACCCCCACCCCCCGCCCTCCTCCCCTTCCACTACCCCTAGTTCCTTTCCCAGAGTTAGGAGTCTTTATGTTCTGTCTCCCTTTCTGATATTTCCCACACGTTTCTTCTCCATTCCTTTATATTCCCTTTCACTATTATTTATATTCCCCAAATGAATGAGAACATACACTGTCCTTCTCCGATTGACTTACTTCACTCAGCATAATACCCTCCAGTTCCATCCACGTTGAAGCCAATGGTGGGTATTTGTCATTTCTAATGGCTGAGGAATATTCCATTGTATACATAAACCACATCTTCTTTATCCATTCATCCTTCGATGGACACCGAGGCTCCTTCCACAGTTTGGCTATTGTGGACATTGCAGCTGGAAACATCGGGGTGCAGGTGTCCCGGCGTTTCACTGCATTTGTATCTTTGGGGTAAATCCCCAGCAGTGCAATTGCTGGGTCGTAGGGCAGGTCCATTTTTAACTCTTTGAGGAACCTCCACACAGTTTTCCAGAGTGGCTGCACCAGTTCACATTCCCACCAACAGTGTAAGAGGGTTCCCTTTTCTCCGCATCCTCTCCAACATTTGTGGTTTCCTGCCTTGTTAATTTTCCCCATTCTCACTGGTGTGAGGTGGTATCTCATTGTGGTTTTGATTTGTATTTCCCTGATGGCAAGTGATGCAGAGCATTTTCTCATGTGCATGTTGGCCATGTCTATGTCTTCCTCTGTGAGATTTCTCTTCATGTCTTTTGCCCATTTCATGATTGGATTGTTTGTTTCTTTGGTGTTGAGTTTAATAAGTTCTTTATAGATATTGGAAACTAGCCCTTTATCTGATATGTCATTTGCAAATATCTTCTCCCATTCTGTAGGTTGTCTTTGAGTTTTGTTGACTGTTTCTTTTGCGGTGCAAAAGCTTCTTATCTTGATGAAGTCCCAATAGTTCATTTTTCCTTTTGTTTCTTTTGCCTCTGTGGATGTATCTTGCAAGAAGTGACTGTGGCTGAGTTCAAAAAGGGTGTTGCCTGTGTTCTCCTCTAGGATTTTGACGGAATCTTGTCTCACATTTAGATCTTTCATCCATTTTGAGTTTATCTTTGTGTATGGTGCAAGAGAGTGGTCTAGTTTCATTCTTCTGCATGTGGATGTCCAATTTTCCCAGCACCATTTATTGAAGAGACTGTCTTTCTTCCAATGTATAGTCTTACCTCCTTTATCGAATATTAGTTGACCATAAAGTTGAGGGTCCACTTCTGGATTCTCTATTCTGTTCCATTGATCTATGTGTCTGTTTTTGTGCCAGTACCACACTGTTTTGATGACCACAGCTTTGTAGTACAACCTGAAATCTGGCATTGTGATGCCCCCAGATATGGTTTTCTTTTTTAAAATTCCCCTGGCTATTCGGGGTCTTTTCTGATTCCACACAAATCTTAAAATAATTTGTTCTAACTCTCTGAAGAATGTCCATGGTATTTTGTTAGGGATTGCATTAAAGGTGTAAATTGCCCTGGGTAACATTGACATTTTCACAATATTAATTCTGCCAATCCATGAGCATGGAATATTTTTCCATCTCTTTGTGTCTTCCTCAATTTCTTTCAGAAGTGTTCTATAGTTTTTAGGGTATAGATCCTTTACCTCTTTGGTTAGGTTTATTCCTAGGTATCTTATGCTTTTGGGTGCAATTGTAAATGGGATTGACTCCTTAATTTCTCTTTCTTCAGTCTCATTGTTAGTGTATAGAAATGCCACTGACTTCTGGGCATTGATTTTGTATCCTGCCACGGTACCAAATTGCTGTATGAGTTCTAGCAATCTTGGGGTGGAGGCTTTTGGGTTTTCTATGTAGAGTATCATGTCATCAGCGAAGAAGGAGAGTTTGACTTCTTCTTTGCCAATTTGAATGCCTTTAATGTCTTTTTGTTGTCTGATTGCTGAGGCTAGGACTTCCAGGACTATGTTGAATAGCAGTGGTGAGAGTGGACCTCCCTGTCTTGTTCCTGATCTTAGGGTATAGGCTCCCAGTGCTTCCCCATTGAGAATGATATTTGCTGTGGGCTTTTCGTAGATGGCTTTTAAGATGTTGAGGAATGTTCCTTCTATCCCTACACTCTGAAGAGTTTTGATCAGGAATGGATGCTGTATTTTGTCAAATGCTTTCTCTGCATCTAATGAGAGGATCATATGGTTCTTGGTTTTTCTCTTGCTGATATGATGAATCACATTGATTGTTTTACGATTGTTGAACCAGCCTTGTGTCCTGGGGATAAATCCTACTTGGTCATGGTGAATAATTTTCTTAATGTGTTGTTGGATCCTATTGGCTAGTATCTTGTTGAGAATTTTTGCATCTATGTTCATCAGGGATATTGGTCTGTAATTCTCCTTTTTGGAGGGGTCTTTGGTTTTGGAACTAAGGTGATGCTGGCCTCATAGAACGAATTTGGAAGTACTCCATCTCTTTCTATCTTTCCAAACAGCTTTAGTAGAATAGGTACGATTTCTTCTTTAAAAGTTTGATAGAATTCCCCTGGGAAGCCATCTGGCCCTGGACTTTTGTGTCTTGGGAGGTTTTTGATGACTGCTTCAATTTCCTCCCTGGTTATTGGCCTGTTCAGGTTTTCTATTTCTTCCTGTTCCAGTTTTGGTAGTTTGTGGCTTTCCAGGAATGCGTCCATTTCTTCCAGATTGCCTAATTTATTGGCGTAGAGCTGTTCATAATATGTTTTTAAAATCGTTTGTATTTCCTTGGTGTTGGTAGTGATCTCTCCTTTCTCATTCATGATTTTATTAACTTGAGTCTTCTCTCTCTTCTTTTTAATAAGGTTGGCTAATGGTTTATCTATCTTATTAATTCTTTCAAAGAACCAACTCCTGGTTCTGTTGATCTGTTCCACAGTTCTTCTGGTCTCAATTGCGTTGAGTTCTGCTCGAATCTTTATTAACTCTCTTCTTCTGCTGGGTGTAGGATCTATTTGCTGTTTTTTCTCTAGCTCCTTTAGGTGTAAAGTTAGCTTTTGTATTTGAGTTCTTTCCAGTTTTTGAATGGATGCTTGTATTGCGATGTATTTCCCCCTCAGGACTGCTTTTGCTGCATCCCAAAGATTTTGAATGGTTGAAATAATTTGTTCTCATTATCATTAGTTTCCATGAATCTTTTTAATTCTTCCTTAATTTCCTGGTTGACCCTTTCATCTTTTAGCAGGATGGTCCTTAACCTCCACGTGTTTGAGGTCCTTCCAAACTTCTTGTTGTGATTTAGTTTTAATTTCAAGGCATTATGGTCTGAGAATATGCAGGGGACGATCCCAATCTTTTGGTATCAGTTCAGACTCGATTTGTGACCCAGAATGTGGTCTATTCTGGAGAAAGTTCCCTGTGCACTTGAGAAGAATGTGTATTCAGTTGAGTTTGGATGTAAAGTTCTGTAGATATCTGTGAAATCTATCTGGTCCAGTGTATCATTTAAAGCTCTCGTTTCTTTGGAGATTTTGTGCTTAGAAGACCTATTGAGTACAGAAAGAGCTAGATTGAAGTCACCAAGTATAAGTGTATTATTATCTAAGTATTTCTTCACTTTGGTTATTAATTGATTTATATATTTGGCAGCCCCCACATTCGGAGCATATATATTGAGGATTGTTAAGTCCTCTTGTTGGATCCTTTAAGTATGAGATAGTGTCCCTCTTCATCTCTCACTACAGTCTTCGGGGTAAATTTTAGTTTATCTGATATAAGGATGGCTACCCCTGCTTTCTTTTGAGAACCATTCGAATGGTCAATGGTTCTCCAACCTTTTATTTTCAGGCTGTAGGTGTCCTTATGTCTAAAATGAGTCTCTTGTAGACAGCAAATAGATGGGTCCTGCTTTTTTATCCAGTCTGAAACCCTGCGCCTTTTGATGGAGTCATTAAGCCTGTTCACGTTCAGAGTTACTATTGAGAGATATGAGTTTAGTGTCATCATGATATCTATTCAGTCTTTGTTTTTGTGGATTGTTCCAATGAACTTCTTCTTAAAGGGGAATTTTAAGAGTCCCCCTTAAAATTTCTTGCAGAGCTGGTTTGGAGGTCACATATTCTTTCAGATCCTGCCTGTCTTGGAAGCTCTTTATCTCTCCTTCCATTTTGAATGAGAGCCTTGCTGGATAGAGTATTCTTGGTTGCATGTTCTTCTCATTTAGGACCCTGAATATATCCTGCCAGCCCTTTCTGGCCTGCCATGTCTCTGTGGAGAGGTCTGCTGTTACCCTAATACTCCTCCCCATAAAAGTCAGGGCTTTCTTGTCTCTTGCTGCTTTAAGGATCTTCTCTTTATCTTTGGAATTTGCAAGCTTCACTATTAAATGTCGAGGTGTTGAACGGTTTTTATTGATTTTAGGGGGGATCTCTCTATTTCCTGGATCTGAATGCCTGTTTCCCTTCCCAGATTAGGAAAATTTTCAGCTAGGATTTGTTCAAATACATATTCTTTTTTTTTTATAAATTAATTTTTATTGGTGTTCAGTTTACCAACATACAGAATAACACCCAGTGCTCATCCCGTCAAGTGTACCCCCCAGTGCCCGTCACCCATTCACCCCCACCCCCCACCCTCCTCCCCCTCCACCACCCCTAGTTCATTTCCCAGAGTTAGAAGTCTTTATGTTCTGTCTCCCTTTCTGATATTTCTCACACATTTCTTCTCCCTTCCCTTATATTCCCTTTCGCTATTATTCATATTCCCCAAATGAATGAGAACATACACTGTTTGTCCTTCTCCGGTTACTGTGGCCAAGTTCAAAAAGGGTGTTGCCTGAGTTCTCCTCTGGGATTTTGATGGAATCTTGTCTCACATTTAGATCTTTCATCTATTTTGAGTTTATCTTTGTGTATGGTGCAAGAGAGTGGTCCAGTTTCATTCTTCTGCATGTGGATGTCCAATTTTCCCAGCACCATTTATTGAAGAGACTGTCTTTCTTCCAATGTATAGTCTTTCCTCCTTTATCGTATATTAGTTGACCATAAAGTTCAGGGTCCACTTCTGGGTTCTCTGTTCTGTTCCATTGATCTATATGTCTGTCTTTGTGCCAGTACCACACTGTCTTGATGAACACAGCTTTGTAGTACAACCTGAAATCTGGCATTGTGATGCCCCCAGATATGGTTTTCTTTTTTAAAATTCCCCTGGCTGTTTGGGGTCTTTTCTGATTCCACACAAATCTTAAAATAATTTGTTGTAAGTCTCTGAAGAAAGTCCATGGTATTTTGATAGGGATTGCATTATACGTGTAAATTGCCCTGGGTAACATTGACATTTTCACAATATTAATTCTGCCAATCCATGAGCATGGAATATTTTTCCATCTCTTTGTGTCTTCCTCAATTTCTTTCAGAAGTGTTCTGTAGTTTTTAGGGTATATTTTGAGAACCATTTGAATGGTAAATGGTTCTCCAACCTTTTATTTTCAGGTTGTAGGTGTCCTTCTGTCTAAAATGAGTCTCTTGTAGACAGCAAATAGATGGGTCCTGTTTTTTTATCCAGTCTGAAACTCTGCGCCTTTTGATGGGGTCATTAAGCCCATTCACGTTCAGAGTTACTTGAACTTCTTCTTAAAGGGGAGTTTTAAGAGTCCCCCTTAAAATTTCTTGCAGAGCTGGTTTGGAGGTCAGAAAGCCAATTCAGAAGCACCATTATACAGCTACTGGTGGCTCTAGAAAAAAGCATTAAGGCCTCACGAGACTTCATGACTGCAGAATTTAGATCCAATCAGGCAGAAATTAAAAATCAATTGAATGAGATGCAATCCAAACTAGAAGTCCTAACGACGAGGGTTAACGAGGTGGAAGAACGAGTGAGTGACATAGAAGACAAGTTAATGGCAAAGAGGGAAACTGAGGAAAAAAGAGATAAACAATTAAAGAACCATGAAGACAGATTAAGGGAAATAAATGACACTCTAAGGAAGAAAAACCTATGTTTAATTGGGGTTCCCGAGGGCGCCGAAAGGGACAGAGGGCCAGAATATGTATTTGAACAAATCGTAGCTGAAAACTTTCCCAATCTGGGAAGGGAAACAGGCATTCAGATCCAGGAAATAGAGAGATCCCCCCCTAAAATCAATAAAAACCGTTCAACACCTCGACATCTAATAGTGAAGCTTGCAAATTCCAAAGATAAAGAGAAGATCCTTAAAGCAGCAAGAGACGAGAAGTCCCTGACTTTCATGGGGAGGAATATTAGGGTAACAGCAGACCTCTCCTCAAATACATATTCTGGCTCACTGTCCCTTTCGGCGCCCTCGGGAACCCCTATTAAATGTAGGTTTTTCTTCCTCAGGCTGTCGTTTATTTCCCTTAATCTATCTCCATGGTCTTTTAATCGTTTGTCTCTTTTTTCCTCAGTTTCCCTCTTTGCCATCAACTTGTCTTCTGTGTCACTCACTTGTTCATCCACGTCATTAACCCTCGTCGTTAGGACTTTTAGTTTGGATTGCATCTCATTCAATTGATTTTTAATTTCTGCCTGATTGGATCTAAATTCTGAAGTCATGAAGTCTCTTGAGTCCTTAATGCTTTTTTCTAGAGCCACCAGTAGCTGTATAATAGTGCTTCTGAATTGGCTCTCTGACATTGAATTGTAATCCAGATTTTGTAACTCTGTGGGAGAGAGGACTGTTTCTGATTCTTTCTTTTGAGGTGAGGTTTTCCTTCTAGTCATTTTGCTCAGTGCAGAGTGGCCCAAAGCAAGTTGTATTGGGAAAAGGAGAAAAAGAGAGGAGAGAAAGAAGGAAAGAAAAGAGAAAAAAAAAGAAAAGAAGAAAAGAAAAGAAGGAAAAAAGAAAGAAAAGAAAAAAAACGTGGGGGAAGGAAACAAATCAAAAAGCAAACAAAAACAAAAGCAAAACAAACAAACACGTGGGAGTATCTTCTGAATCTGTAGACTTTAAGTCCCTTGACTTCCCCTGGACTGGTCCATCCAGCTGGTCTTCTGGAGGAGGGGCCTGCTGTGCTGATTTTCAGGTGTTAGCACTTGGGGGAGCTGCTCTGCCACTGCCTGGTGCAGGGCTCAGTGGGGGTTGTTTACCCCGTGAGGCCCCGGGAGGAACAACAGCAGTGGCGGGGCCAGCTCTGCAGCCCTGGAGTCAGCTCCTGCAGTCACCACGGAGCTCTCCATCTGCAGGGCCTGGAGGCTACGGGCGGGGTCGCTGATCAGCTCAGCTCGAGGCAGGAGCATCGTCGCTGTCCTGGGCCCTCCCGGCCTCTGCCTGTCCCGGGGGAGGCCGGATCCTGGGCTGTGTCCCGGCGCCCTGTGCTCTGGGGCCTGCGCTGTTGGATTCACGCTCCCGCCCCACAGCCTCCTCCGCGGAGCCGCCGCCCCAGCCCCTCCGAGCTGCTCCGGGCCCCGCCGTGCGCTGCAGCCCTTAGGGAGCTCGGCGCACTCCCCCGCGGCGCAGGTGTCTGTTAGTGTCCCCGGGAGACCGAGGGCATCCCCGCCCTCCTGGGTCCTGCTCCAACTCCCTGCGGGCCCCTTTCCGCCGGGAAGGTTGGTGCAGCTCCTGCTTCTCCAGGACGGGGCTCTCCTGTCCTGGGGACCCTCGCCCCGGCCTCAGCCCGGCTCCTCGCGGGGCCCCTCCCCCTCGGAGGCCTTTTGTTTCTTTATTTCTTTTTCCCCCGTCTTCCTACCTTGATAGAAGCGCGGACTCTTCTCCCTGTAGCATTCCGGCTGTTCTCTCTTTAAATCTCAGGCCGAATTCGTAGTTTTTCAGGATAATTTGAAGGTTATCTAGGTAATTTGGTGGGGACAGGTGACTTGGGGACCCTACTCTTCCACCATCTTGCCCCTCCTCTCATTTTTTTTTTTTTAATTGAGAGATGCCTGAGTGGCGCAGTGGTTGAGCATCTGCCTTTGGCTCAGGTCTTGATCCCAGGGTCCTGGAATCAAGTCCCACATCAGGATCCTCGCAGAGAACTTGCTTCTCCCTCTGCCCCTGTCTCTGCCTCTCTGTGTGTGTCTGTCATGAATAAATGAAATCTTCAAAAAAAAAAAAGATTGAGTAATATTCAATTACATGTATCACCTTTTATCTGTTCATTTGTTGGTGGAAGTTAGGCTATATTCACCTTTTGACTGTTGTAAATAATGCTGCTATGAACACATGTACAGATACATATCTGTTCAAGTCCTTACTTTTAGTTCATTTGGCTATATTTATTCCTACAAGTAGAATTGCTGAATCACATAGTTATTCCATGTTTAATTTTTGGGGAACTACCATACAGCTTTCCATAGCAGTGGAACCATTTTCATTTTCACTGATATACAAGAATTTCATTTTAACCACATTCTCATCAATACTTGCTATTTTCTATATTTTTAAAAATAATAGTCTCCTAATGAGTGTGAAATGTAAACTGTATCTTATAATTTACTTTAATCTTATTTTTCTGTATTCTTTGAATATCTTTGGTGTAAAGCAAAGCATACTTTAAAATATTTATATAAAATTTGGTTGATCTAAAATATTCTTTTAGATAAACATTTGCATTTTATGTTATAGATTGATACATTAACATTATAGACAATTTAGAAAATATAAAAATACATGAAGCAAGTAAAATTCACCTATAGTCTTATGGATTAAATATAATTGATGAAAAAGATAATTTATTCAACACATATTTATATGGTGGTGATTTTTCAAGCTTGGACTTCAAAGCCAAATAGTCTTGGAGTTATATCCTGACTCACTATCTCTTTGACTTTGGGAATGCTACACGACCTTTCAAAAGCTCAATTTCTTTTTTGTATAAAGATGGGGATAATAATAATAACTTAAGGTTATTGTGGGGATTAAATGTTCATCATGCAGTGGTATTATCTCTCTTTCTTTTTTAAAGATTTTATTTGTTCATGAGAGACACACACACCGAGAAAGAGAGAGAGAGAGAGAGAGGGAGAGGAAGAGACATAGGCAGAGGGAGAAGCAGGCTCCATGCAGGGAGCCCGATGTGGGACTCGATCCCTGGACTCCAGGATCACGCCCTGAGTGGAAGACAGATGCTTAACCGCTGAGCCACCCAGGCGTCCCATGCAATGGTATTATTAAGCAAATTACTGAAATAATAAACCAGAGGGCTGCCACTGAGACTAATGGGGAAAGAGACTTAATAAAGAAATCATTGTATTGAATATATAATTGCAAACTAAAGAAATTCTGGGAAAGAATAAAGACACAGTTTTGAGATAGCTTACCCCCCAAAAGAAGCCTGACGTAATTAGGAGTCCCTGAAATCTTCTTTAGGAAGTGATGTTTGGAGACATCTAAAGATTGAAGAGGCATTAACTGTATGGATATTGGATAAGGATTGCCATGGGGGAGTATTATAGGCAGAAGAAAAGGTTGTGTTATGATGGGGAAAGGAAAAGATATGGGAATATACAGGAAATAGTATTACATTCAAGATTGGAGCGTAAGAATATTATTTATAGAAGGGGAGATATTTAGTTCATTTTTGAAGGAGAAGGAATATTTTGCAGGGTAGAAATTGGAGAAAAGAAGACAGTGTGCTGCTCCAGGCAGAAGGAGCATTTTAGAGGCTTCATTCAGACTCTTAAGAAGTCTGCTTATCATTTGGTGTACTGAGAGCCTAAAGGATGAAGAAGGTAGTGGTAGTAAGTTAAAATGCAGAAGTAGGCAGAGGTCAGATGATGAAGGATGTCAAAACCATGCAGAATTTAAACTTTTATCCATAAGCATTTGGGGAACCATTGAAGAAGTCATCAAGGAGTATGACCAGATTTGCATTTTTGAAATAACAATGTAGGAAATGTGAGACATGGATTGAGAGTTGAAGTGAGATTGGAAGCAAGGAAAAAAATTAGGGGTTAGGATAATTATTTGGATAGTCTTCAGGAAATGATGAGGAACTGGATTGGAGTTGTAATTTTGGGGATAAGCAGGATGGAGAGTTTTGAGAGATTGTTAGAATAGCATTTAGTGACCTATGGGATATGGAGGATGAGGGAGAGGAATACAGAGTAAAGTAAGCTTTCTGGTTTGGGTGATTGGAAGGATTGGAAATATGGATTAAGCATGCCCCCTTCCTCCCATCCTTTTGATTGTGGAGGAGGAAATGGAGACAAAGGATTTCACTTTGGAACAGATAGTTCTAAAATTTGTATGGAACCGTTAGAGATCCCAAATAGCCAAAGCAATCTTAAAAAAAAAAAAAAAGCAAAGGTAGAGGCATCACAATTCTGGACTTCAAATTATAGTACAGGGGAGATCCCTGGGTGTCTCAGTGGTTTAGTGCGTGTCTTCAGCCCAGGGCGTGGTCCTGGAGTCCCGGGATCGAGTCCTGCATCGGGCTCCAAAACATGGAGCCTGTTTCTCCCTCTGCCTGTGTCTCTGCCTCTCTCTCTCTCTTTGTCTTTCATAAATAAATAAATAAATAAATAAATAAATAAATAAATAAATAAATCTTAAAATTATAGTACAAAACTATAGTAATCAAAACAGTTGCTATGGCACTGGCACGAAAATAGACAAATTGTCAGTGGAACAGAACAGAAAACCGAGAAATAAACCCACAACTACATGGTCAATTAATCTTTGACAAAGCTGGAAAGAATATCCAATGGGAAAAAGACAATGATGTTGGGAACAAATGATGTTGGGAAAACTGGACAGCAATATGCAAAAGAAAGTAGACCACTTTCTTACACCATACATAAAAATAAATCCAAAATGTATGAAAGAGGGGGGGAGGGGCAAGATGGCGGAAGAGCAGGGTCCCCAAATCACCTGTCCCCACCAAATTACCTAGATAACCTTCAAACCATCCTGAAAATTTACGAATTCGGCCTGAGATGTAAAGAGAGACCAGCTGGAATGCTACAGTGAGAAGAGTTCACGCTTCTATCAAGGTAGGAAGACGGGGAAAAGAAATAAAGGAACAAAAGGCCTCCAAGGGGGAGGGGCCCCGCGAGGAGTCGGGCTGAGGCCGGGGCGAGTGTCCCCAGGACAGGAGAGCCCCGTCCCGGAGGAGCAGGAGCTGCACCAACCTTCCCGGGCGGGCGGAAAGGGGCTCGCAGGGAGTTGGAGCAGGACCCAGGAGGGCGGGGATGCCCTCGGGTTCCCGGGGACACTAACAGACACCTGCGCCCCGGGAGAGTGCTCCGAGCTCCCTAAGGGCTGCAGCGCGCGCGCACGGAGGGACCGACCAGAGCAGCTCGGAGGGGCTCGGGAGCGGCTCCAGGGAGGGAGCTGCAGGGCGGGAGCGCGAATCCAACAGCGCAGGCCCCGGAGCACAGGGCGCCGGGACACAGCCCAGGATCCGGCCTCCCCCGGGACAGGCAGAGGCCGGGAGGGCCCGAGACAGCGAGGACGCTCCTGCCCCGAGCTGAGCAGATCAGCGGCCCCGCCCCGGAGCCTCCAGGCCCTGCGGACGGAGAGCCGAGAGCCCCGAGCCCCATAGTTCCTGCGGAGGCTGAATCCAGGCTTCCAGAGCTGCCATAGCAACTGCTGCTGTTCCTCCTGGGGCCTGGCGGGGTAAACAACCCCCGCAGAGCCCTGCAGCAGGCAGGGGCAGAGCAGCTCCCCCAAGTGCTAACACCTGAAAATCAACACAACAGGCCCCTCCCCCAGAAGACCAGCTAGACGGACCAGTAATACTCCCCCGTGTTCCTATACAACTTGTTTCTGGCCACTCTGCACTGAGCAAAATGACTAGAAGGAAAACCTCAACTCAAAAGAAAGAATCAGAAACAGCCCTCTTTCCCACAGAGTTACAAAATCTGGATTACACTTCAATGTCAGAAAGCCAATTCAGAAGCACTATTCTACAGCTACTGGTGGCTCTAGAAAAAAGCATTAAGGCCTCACGAGACTTCATGACTGCAGAATTTAGATCCAATCAGGCAGAAATTAAAAATCAATTGAATGAGATGCAATCCAAACTAGAAGTCCTAACGACGAGGGTTAACGAGGTGGAAGAACGAGTGAGTGACATAGAAGACAAGTTAATGGCAAAGAGGGAAACTGAGGAAAAAAGAGATAAACAATTGAAGGACCATGAAGACAGATTAAGGCAAATAAACGACAGCCTGAGGAAGAAAAACCTACGTTTAATTGGGGTTCCCGAGGGCGCCGAAAGGGACAGAGGGCCAGAATATGTATTTGAACAAATCCTAGCTGAAAACTTTCCCAATCTGGGAAGGGAAACAGGCATTCAGATCCAGGAAATAGAGAGATCCCCCCCTAAAATCAATAAAAACCGTTCAACACCTCGACATCTAATAGTGAAGCTTGCAAATTCCAAAGATAAAGAGAAGATCCTTAAAGCAGCAAGAGACAAGAAGTCCCTGACTTTCATGGGGAGGAATATTAGGGTAACAGCAGACCTCTCCACAGAGACCTGGCAGGCCAGAAAGGGCTGGCAGGATATATTCAGGGTCCTAAATGAGAAGAACATGCAACCAAGAATACTTTATCCAGCAAGGCTCTCATTCAAAATGGAAGGAGAGATAAAGAGCTTCCAAGACAGGCAGGAACTGAAAGAATATGTGACCTCCAAACCAGCTCTGCAAGAAATTTTAAGGGGGACTCTTAAAACTCCCCTTTAAGAAGAAGTTCAAGTAACTCTGAACGTGAATGGGCTTAATGACCCCATCAAAAGGCGCAGAGTTTCAGACTGGATAAAAAAACAGGACCCATCTATTTGCTGTCTACAAGAGACTCATTTTAGACAGAAGGACACCTACAACCTGAAAATAAAAGGTTGGAGAACCATTTACCATTCAAATGGTTCTCAAAATATACCCTAAAAACTACAGAACACTTCTGAAAGAAATTGAGGAAGACACAAAGAGATGGAAAAATATTCCATGCTCATGGATTGGCAGAATTAATATTGTGAAAATGTCAATGCTACCCAGGGCAATTTACACGTATAATGCAATCCCTATCAAAATACCATGGACTTTCTTCAGAGACTTAGAACAAATTATTTTAAGATTTGTGTGGAATCAGAAAAGACCCCAAACAGCCAGGGGAATTTTAAAAAAAGAAAACCATATCTGGGGGCATCGCAATGCCAGATTTCAGGTTGTACTACAAAGCTGTGTTCATCAAGGCAGTGTGGTACTGGCACAAAGACAGACACATAGATCAGTGGAACAGAACAGAGAACCCAGAAGTGGACCCTGAACTTTATGCTCAACTAATATGCGATAAAGGAGGAAAGACGATCCACTGGAAGAAAGACAGTCTCTTCAATAAATGGTGCTGGGAAAATTGGACATCCACATGCAGAAGAATGAAACTGGACCACTCTCTTGCACCATACACAAAGATAAACTCAAAATAGATGAAAGATCTAAATGTGAGACAAGATTCCATCAAAATCCCAGAGGAGAACTCAGGCAACACCCTTTTTGAACTTGGCCACAGTAACCGGAGAAGGACAAACGGTGTATGTTCTCATTCATTTGGGGAATATGAATAATAGCGAAAGGGAATATAAGGGAAGGGAGAAGAAATGTGTGAGAAATATCAGAAAGGGAGACAGAACATAAAGACTTCTAACTCTGGGAAATGAACTAGGGGTGGTGGAGGGGGAGGAGGGTGGGGGGTGGGGGTGAATGGGTGACGGGCACTGGGGGGTACACTTGACGGGATGAGCACTGGGAGTTATTCTGTATGTTGGTAAATTGAACACCAATAAAAATTAATTTATAAAAAAAAAAAATAAAAAAATAAAAAGGAAATTGGAAGGGTCTTAAAAAAAAAAAAAAAAAAAAAAACAAAATGTATGAAAGACTTAAATGTGGGACCTAAAACCATAAAAGTCCTAGAAGAGAGCATAGGCAGTAACCTCTTTGACATCAGCTATAGATTCTTTTTTCTAGATATGTCTCCAGAGGCAAAGGAATCAAAAGCAAAACTATAAACTATTGGGATTGCATCAAAATAAAAAAGCTTCAGGATGCCTGATGGCTCATTGTTTGAGTGTCTGCCTTTGGCTCAGGGTGTGATCCTAGGATCCAGGATTGAGTCCCACATCAGACTCCCTGCATGGGGCCTGCTTCTCCCTCTGCCTATGTCTCTGCTTCTCTTTCTCTCTCTCATGAACAAATAAAATCTTTAAAAAATAAATAAATAAAAAAGCTTCCACACAGTGAAGGGAACAATTCAGTCAGTGAATGGGAGAAGATATTTGCAAATGACATACCTGAAAGAGGGTTAGTATCCAAAATATATAAAGAATTTACACACACACACACACACACACACACACACACAAGTCAACACCCAAGAAAACAAATAATCTAATTGAAAAATGGGCAGAGGACATGAACAGACATTTCTCCAAAGAAAACATACAGATGGCCAGCAGACACATGAAAAGTTGCTCAACATCATTTATCATCAGGGAAATGCAAATCAAAACCACAATGAGATATCACCTCACACCTGTCAGAATGGTTGAAATCAACAGCACAATAAACAACAGGTGTTGGTAGGATGTGGAGAAAAAGGAACCCTTGTGCACTGTTGGTGAGAATGCAAACTGGTGCAGCAGCCACTGTGGAAGACAGTATGGAGATTCCTCCATAAAAAGTCAAAAATAGAACTACCCTACAATCCAGCAGTAACACTACTGGGTATTTACCCAAAGAATACAAAAACACCAATTCAAAGATATTCTTGCATCCCTTTGTGTATAGCAGCATCATTTACAATAGCCCAGATGTGGAAGCAGCCCAAGTTGCTGAATGGATCAATTGATAGATGGATAAAGAAGGTAAATAGATCAATTGGTAAGTGGATCAAATGATACTATATATGTGTGATATATATCACAATGGAATTCTTATTCAGGCATAAAATGAATGAAATCTTGCCATTTGCAAAGACATGGATGGAGCTAGAGAATATATTGTTAAGCAAAATAAGCCAGTCAGAGAAAGACAATTACCATATGATTTCACTCATATGTGGAAGTTAAATGAGCAAAGGTAAAAAAAAAGGGTGGTGGTGGAGAGAAACAGACTCTTTTGTTTGAAACAGACTTTTAATTATAGAAAACAGGGACGCCTGGGTGGCTCAGTGGTTGAGCATCTGCTTTTGGCTCAGGGAGTGATCTCCGGGTCCTGAGATTGAGTCTTACATTGGGCTCCCCTTGAGGAGCATGCTTTTCCCTCTGCCTATGTTTCTGCCTCTCATGAATAAAGAAAATCTTAAAAAAAAATCCAAGTATTGATCATGATCACTACTGTTTGTGTCTCCTTCTGTCTTTTTTTTTTGGCATATAGTTAAAAAAAACTCAACACAGTTTTCATTCCAGACATGCAAAATTTATTTTTTCCCACTTAGTATTTTAACATAAGCATTTTTGTCATTACTGAAGTATCTTTATTTTTCACTTAGACTTTATTCCATTTTTGTAGGTTTTGTATTTTAGTAAGTTTGTAGGAGCTTATTTGCTATATAGCGGTGTGTTTTATTCATATTGGAAGGATTTCAGAATTCCTATCACCTAGTTCTTATGTGCTGCCCATTCACACGTTCATATAGACATTTAACAATGTGAGTTTATATATAAGATTTAGATGTCAACCTTGTAGAGCACATAGTAGGTTGGAAGAGACTGACATGCACATAATTAATTGGCAGAGGTCTATGCCAAGTACCATGAATGGACAGAGAGTACCCTGCACATGTTCACGAAACTCTGCTTCAGGATGATATTTTAAATTGAGTGCAACTGTATTCTTAATATTGAGCAACATAAAAATTCTATTTCTAGATATTTGTCCTTTAAAGCTTTAGATCATATTTTTGCTTACTGCTATGTTTAGAGAGAAGGAAAAGTGGCATTTATTAGTTACTTGCTATGTACCTGGCATTGTACTAGGTTAACTTGTTCATATCATTTACTTTAATCTTCACTATTTCCTTCAAAATAGTCGTAGTTATCCTTGTTTGACAGAAGAAATTGAGGCTAAGAAAAATTAACTTTTCTCCTGTTTCACATGAGTCATAAGTAGGAATTCAGAGAATTCAATATTCAGTGCAATTCAGTATTCAATATAAAGTCTACCTAATACAAAGACCTTGTGCTTTTATAATATTCTAAATATGTAACCCATTGTGAGTCTTAAACTAGGACCTTGAAAAGAGACTTTTTATATATAGAACAGTTATATATCTGTATCATATTTTGCATATAACATTTTAATATGTTATAGTGCCCAGTAAAGCTGTTATTTGATTTTTCATACTAATCCAGAAATGTTATAACACAAATAGGACACTCATAGATAACCTTATACGTTCTTTCTATTAATAGTTTTTAATAGAACTTTTCCCCCTCCTCAGCTATTGAGACTTTTCTCAGATCTATTAAATAGGAGAAAAACAACTGAATTATTTGGTTTCCAATTCTCTCAAATGCCTTATGGTAGCAGTAACAATAGACAGTGAACCCCCTAAGAAATTGCTGGTCAAAAGAAGGAAGAGCACAGCAAAGCTTGTGTAGTGATCTTCAGTTGTTTTCCATACGTGCACTTCAACCAGAGCAGCATTCCTCAGGCATGGTCTGTCCGTTTTCCTCTCTCCCTCTCCCTCTCTCCATCACTCTTATCCCTCTGCAGCTTCTCACCACAGTGTTAGGTATAGAGTAAGGCCTTGATAAATATGGGTTCAGTTGACAGGAGCAGGAACCAGGGGCTGAGCTGATCTCATAGTATAATGTCAGCTGCTGAGTAGTGGAGCATGCTCTGGGTGATTAGCGTATTTATGTATTCAACTTGTATTAGCAATATCCTCCCTGCCATCTTTCTACCCCATGTCCCTCATCTCTCAGCCCTGTATTTGGTAAAGGTATTTTGTAAAGCGGCTTGTTAATGAAACAAGAAAGAGGAGGAATGTGCTGGGCTAGGGGTGATAGGGATTTATTTATTTATTTATTTATTTATTTATTTATTTATTTATTTATGGATTTTATTTATTTATTCATTAGAGACACACAGAGAGAAGGAGAGGCAGAGACACAGACAGAGGGAGAAGCAGGATCCATGCAGGGAACGCGATGTGGTACTCGATCCCGGGTCTCCAGGATCACACCCTGGGCTGAAGGCGATGCTAAACCGCTGAGCCACCCGGGCTGCCCAGGAGTTACCTATTGGAAAATATTTAAACAATTCATGTAACATGAGAGACTCCTAACTCTGGGAAATGAACAAGGGGTGGTGGAAAGGGAGGTGGGCAGGGGGTGGGGGTGACTGGGTGACGGGCACTTGATGAGATGAGCACTGGGTGTTATGCTATATGTTGGCAAATTGAACTCCAATAAATAAAAAAAAACAATTCATGTAAGTGTTCTACTTCATATATCTATGTATGTGTGTGTACACACACGCACACACAGATGGTAGATACGGCCAATCCACATTTTCTCAGCAGTAGCTGAGATTGAAAAATGATACATTCATGAAAAGGTAACTTTACTCCATCAGTCAGGATTAGTTGTTGTTTTTAAATCTTTTTTTCGGAATTTAACATACAACATAATTAAAGACAATGTCTCTAATCAAGGTCATAAGTGCTGTTTTATTTTGTAGAAATGCATTGTATAAAGCAATAAGCCATAAACAGTGATTCCTGTTACCTAAAATAATCCAAGATGGAAAACAGCACTAGAAAAAATGACAAGTAATTGCTGTTAGCAGTAAGAGAGACCATTGTTTCCTGGATGATTCTTCTTCTCCCCCTCTTTCTTCCCTTCCACTTCACCTCCCCTCCTCTTCCTCCTCTTCTTTCTCCCTACTTTACTGAGACATGTTTGACATGCAAAAAGCTGTACAAATTTAATGCATACAACTTGATGAGTTTAGGGATATGTATATACTTCTGAAACTATCACCACTATCAAGGCCATAAGATATCCATCACCTCTCAGTTTTCTCCTATCCCCTTTATTATTATCACTTTTTTTGGTGTGTGTGGTAAAAATATTTATGAAAGATCCATTCTCTTAACAAGTTTTCATCTTTTATCTTTTCAAACCTGGAGGTGGATCAGTTATAGAACCAATTAGAATTATAGTTTTACAAGCTTATCGTTACAGAAAGGATATTATTGTTCAGTTCTACTTGGATTTAGCCATATCAACCGTTCCCTACAAGATACATAAGGCAGTATATACCTTTTAGGAAAAGGAGTTGTATAAGAAATACTTGATTCATACAACTTGTGGGGGGTTATAACAATGTTTACAGAGCAGATATAGCTATCTACATTTTTTTTTGCTTATACTGTGAGCTTTTTAGACCACTGAAACCTTTTTTTCATCTGGAAAGTTGGCATCTTTCCACTGGCCAGAAGTAGCCAGTCATCCTTAATGAAGCACATGTTGTTTTTTTGGCTCAGTTTTCTGGGGTCCTACTTTATCCTGATTTCTGGATCCATTCCACAATGTCTTGATCTATTTCTTCAGAAACTCTGGTTGTTAGCCTCTAGAGAATTGTGGTTCTGGTTGCTAAGCAAATGGTAGGGACTTTTGTATTTTTACTGTAGACCTTTTTGAGTCAAAGCCAGGGCTTTGCTAGTTGTTAAAGACCTCATCCTTCTGGATTTATTATGGGGGTTGTCCTTGTCCTTGCTGGTGGCTTTCTATACTTTACCCTAAGCTATTTGGTGTGTCCTCTGTCTCTGCACCTGGTAGAATAGGAGAGGTAGTATTTAGTTCTAGAAAACCAATCATCTTTGGCCAAGGAAGTTTTGCTGGAAGTATCACGTGGAAGATTAACTCCTTTAGGAAATACTGCCTGTATAACCTGGTACCTGGGAAGAGAGAAGCACCTTTACTTTCTTTACTTTCAAGTCTTTCATCGTCATAGCTATGCTATACTAGTAGCATCAAAGGGCCTTTGATCATTCTTTTACTTTAAACAATATTAGTTGTTAGCTGCCATACGTGAGTAACACTTTTCATTCAGATGTGTTTTATTTAATCTTATTTGTTCATTCAATTTTAGGATTACAGTTCTAAAGGATTCTTTTTTTTTTTTTGGTGACTCCTACATCTTTTTGCAATTTTACCATTCAACTCAATATTGGTCAGAGATGAACATCTGACCCAAAGCCACTCAATGCATTGACTTGCTAATGAACAGTAAGATTCTCTTTCTGGGAATTTGAATGATGAAGGATCCAGAGCAGTTCTTTGGCAGTGACCTATTACTCTATATATGGCCATGAAGACTTCATTCAGGCTGGTGACCATATCAGAGCTTTGATTGATTTCACTTTGGTCAAATTCCAACTCTAAACAATCATATGACAAAAAGTGTCTCGTGGTACATTGGTACCTTAAGGGAGTAATTTTTGCACCAGAAAATGGGAAACAGAAAACACTAATAAATATTTCTCCATCTTTGCTTATAATATTTGAGTGTTTGCTATATTATTTAACTGTCTCACTATCTCACTGACTTTTCTTTCTTCCTAACAACCGAGTCTAAGAGGCTAAGGTCATTCAGGTGAGTAACCTGAATTATCTAGATGCAAGAATCATGTGCTCATTCCTAGAAAAACTGTAAAGATGTCGCAAGGTAGGCTAGTTTGGGAACATGCTTAAAATGCAACTGGGCTTGAGGTAGTGACAATACATGGCATCGTGAGGCGATTTGCTAAGCTTGTCTTCTACTCAAGGGAAATGAACTGCAAGGCAATGAATAAACAGCTAGAGTCCTTGAAAGAGTAGGGGTTAATTCCATGGAAAAGAAACACCAGGCCAGTTTGGAAGAATGTCAGGGGTGAATCACCACTTTTTTCTGTATCTAGACAGTTGGAGGTACTGGCATCTTGTTTCCCAGAGTAGACTGTAAAGTGGAAGTGGGAGGCCTCTACTCTCCTAAAAACATGAAGACTTTATTCCTGGAGGCACTAGTTAAGTATGGTTAAGTAGAGGCAATAAAACTGAAGCCAATTGGGACAACCTCAAAGGGTAGAATTCTCTATTCTATGGAAGAAAATAATAACTACCGTTTGTTGTATTCCAAAATGTACTGAAAATGGTATTAGGTAACATAATATTATTTCTATCCTTGAAGTAAACATGCAACATTGATATTATTATTTCTATTTTGCAGAACAGGAACTTAATGCTTAGAGAGATGGTTTCATTATTTGTTAGTAAATGAAATGAAAA
Organism: Nyctereutes procyonoides; assembly: GCF_905146905.1. Taxonomy (NCBI): domain Eukaryota; kingdom Metazoa; phylum Chordata; class Mammalia; order Carnivora; family Canidae; genus Nyctereutes; species Nyctereutes procyonoides. The sequence goes on from NW_026575044.1 coordinate 40,882,108, forward strand.
TCCAGGTCTTTTGATTCCGCTGAAAGTCCTGAAAGAACCCTGCTTTGTCAGACTCTGGTGGATTTCTTACATTTTCCAGTAAAACCCAGAGCAGAGAACAAATGATCTAGTCTTCATTTTGGGACAAATGGAAAAGTGACTGAGTCCTTAGATGTATCTCCAAACAAAAAAACCCACCTCCAAATGCCATATTCTGACTTTCATAACAACCATTTTCATGATGCCACACTTCAGTCAAAACCATTCAGTGACTCTCCTGTAGGAGGAAACCTATGCTCTTTAGATTGGCATTTGAAGCTCTTGGCTCAAGTGGTCTCTAAAATTTGCAGTAGAATCAATCCTGTCTTTCTAGACTCCTCCTGCTAGAAAACTAATCTTGGGCTGCAGTAAAACCTGTCATTCGGTTACTCTCTTTTCTTCTGTTTACCAGCTCCAGTCATCCCCATAGCCTCTACCACCATCTGTGTGAAACATTCCTCATTTGCTTTATTCTGTGAATTTTTGTTGTGTTTTTAGTCTGTATTTCTTATATAGCCAAACATAGTCTAGCCTGTTGTAATTACTTATGAACCTCTACTAGAGTCTATACATCTAGAAGAAGGACGCTTGTCTTAAATGTCATGTGAGCACTCAAAGATTTCTTCAATGATTTATAATAAAGTTTATAGATTTTCACTTGATATGATGATTGGTAATAGTAATGATAATAGCTAATACTAAGTATGGATTGCGTGCAGGACACTGTTTTAGGAATTTTATATAAATCATTTATTTATCAACCTATAATAGCCTTCCTGAGGAGGAAGGAGTTGAGGTATCTGGCCTGTGACTATCTTCCCTGACTACTAGGGGAATCTTCCTGGGAAGCAAGAGAAAAGGGAGGTGGCCCAGTATAATCTCCTTGTAAACATGAAAATAGATGGACCTTCAGGGAGATAGACTAGTGGTATTTTCTCAGAGGATATTCCTAATCTATGGATGCCTTGATTAGGATATCTCTGGTTTAGGATTGTTTATGGTAAGCAAACCAACAATCTATGGATTTATAAGGCATGGGTCCCTGGCAAATGTCATATACGTCATACAACTATTTGGTGGCATAAAAAGGAGATGTTTTATGACTTGAATGCTCCTCACTATGTGGGGTGTCCTTAGAGATCTCATCTATTATTCTGCACCAGAGAGCATATGTCCGAAGCAGGAAGGGGAACCCAGGGAGCCAGTGTATTAGACCTTTCCCTGGTTTGCCTTTGCTTCTTAGTTGTTGTTTTCTCTTGGAATCTGTGAACGAATATATTATATTACATGGGAAAGGGGAATTACAGTTGGAGATAGAATGAATATTGCTAATTTTCTGACCTTAACATTGGGAGATTATTCTGGAGTATCCAGATGGGCCCAGTATAATCACAAAGATCTTTAAATGTGGAAGAGAGGGCAGCCCGGGTGGCTTAGCGATTTAGTGCCCACTCTCGGCCCAGGGCCTGATCCTGGAGACCCGGGATCGAGTCCCACGTTGGGCTCCCTGCATGGAGCCTGCTGCTCTCTCTTCCTGTGTCTCTGCCTCTCTCTCTCTTTATTTATTCACGAGAGACACAGAAAGAGGCAGGATCAGGTCCTGGGCTTCAGTGGGCACTAAATTGCTAAGCCTTCCAGGCTGCCCCAATAAATAAAATCTTAAAAAAAATGTGGAAGAGAGAAGATGCAGAGTTGGTGTTAGAATGATGGCAGTGTGAGAGACTTGATCAGTTATTGCTGGCTTTGAAGATGGAAGTGGCCATGAGCCACTTCCCATTCCACCAAGGAATGGGTGCAGTCTCTAGAAGCTGAAAAATGCAAGGAAAGGGATTCTTCCAAGAGCTTCTAGAAGGACTATAGCCTTGACAACATCCTAATATTAGTCCAGTGAGATCTGCTTCAGACTTCTGACTTCCAAACTGCAAGATAAATTTGTATTGTTTTAAGCCACTAAATTTGGGGTAATTTCTTATAGCAGCAATAGAAAGCACATAATAGGCTAGAACTCATGTATCTCCATTTGTAAAATCACTTATCCAATCTGATGTGACTATCAAGTAGCACATTCTGCAATTAAAGCCAGATTCATCTGACTCCAAAGTCTTCTACTCTTCTACTCTGTTTCATGTTGCTCTGCTATTATTATAAGATGGGCCTGTGAAATTTTCTCTTGACGATAGCTACAGTTTTTGGTTTTCTTTTGTTTATAAAACTTCCTTCTTTTGCATTCAGGTTTGTTTGCTTCCTAGTGGGAGAAATAATTTCTACCCATTGTCATGCCTCGCAGTGAGTTTTCCTCAGGATTTTGGATGGGGCTTAAAAAGTACAATTAAGATCACTCTGAATATTAATTTGAGCTGTTGAGGTAAGAGAGATTCTGACTCAGCAGTCATATTAATTAAAAATATTTGCAAGTCTTTGAGAAAAAAGATTTCTTATCAGCCTGAATTAAATAAACTTCTGTTATACAAACATGCAAGTTTAGTACTGCATAGTTTTAAATGGTATCCTATGTCAAGAACAAATTTTAATGTTTATGAGATTAGATAAGAAGTAGTTGGAGTCAGAAAAATTTTTGTTTAAATCGAAGCATCTACTAATTTGTGTGATACAGGAATAATTATCTCTGAGCTTTAATGTCCTGATTTTTAAAGGGGGGGTGGGGTGGATAACCTAACTAAATAGGTTTCAAATGAGAATTCATGTAAAGCAGATTACAATCCATAAAACACTATGCAAATATAAGGTATAATAATTATTTTTGTTATGAGATTTGAGAGAGAATGTATGCGTCTGTTTGAATGCAGTTCACTTGCTGTATGAAAAGTTTGGCTGATTATCATACCCCTAAGGAATTACTACTGTCAGTTTTGTTTGAACAATTACTGGCTGATCAAAAAAAAAAGAATCAATTTCAATAATACACATTATTATTAGCTTTCCCAAACTAATTTAGAGCTCAGAGGTCCCTTAGTGTTCAGAACTCATAACATTTATTGTTTATAATAGTGGTTCACAAACTTGACTACACATTAGAAACTCACATGAGGAAATTAAAAAAAAAATTCTTGGGCCCCATGTTGAGATACTCTGCTTCTATGTTTTTGTTTTGTTTTGTTTTTTAAAATTTCTGATGACTTTCATTACTATCCAGATTTGGGTGCCATTAACACATGCCAGTCTTTTGATAGTTAGCAGCCTCATTTAACGTGTTCTGATAGGTAATTTTTCATGTTTTTAAAAATTTTCTTAGTCATATTGTGAGATTTGTATCTCCAAAAAGTGGTTTGCACTGAATATTATTGCTGATGATGTTTACATGGGGAAAAGTACTGCAGTGCATACAGGCCACAGTAGTGGTTTGCTTCAATTATTTGGAGAGATAATAGCAACTTTTTAATTATTCATAACATATGCTTAGAAAACTTGGAACTTGAAGAAACCATAGAAATTATCTTCTTCAATCTTTTTATTTTTCCATCCCCAGATAATGAAACTTAGGCCAAGAGAAGTTAAAAGGCCCATCTAAGGTGACTCTACTAGCCATCCAGGATGAGAATTTCCAGATCTTGTATTTTTCCTCTATTTGTGGTAATTATAGAGGGCATAATTGACATTCACAAATAGTCAAATCTCTAATCTTAGCAGAAACTCAATCATCTTTCTTTTACGGTAATTCCTAATAAGTGGCGGAATCCACAAACTGGAGTTAAAGTTTTTTCCCCCTTGAATAGTCTCTGGTGGGTGTCCTAAGCAAGCATCTACAAAATTTGAGAAGTGAAGGAGAAACCACTGGAATTACCAACTGTTTGTACCTTCAATTCTTTTTATGTTATTTTATCTGTTCTCTCATGTGGAGGAAATTAAATAACTGCAGTATTAACTCTGGAAATTACTGCAGTAGTAACCTCTTCCAGCATCATTAATGGGACTGATTCAAACTAACATGAACAAATTGGACATTAAAAGGCATAATAAAAACCACATACGGAAAGAAAAGAAAACTTTCACCTTGCTAAATAAAGAAGCACTTTTCTACTTGAGGTTTCACACATCCAGATGTAGGAAGAAATTTTTCTCCTATAAATTTTTGACAAGTGGACTGGTTATATTTCAGGAACTCTACATTTCAGGAAGAAAGGTTTATTTATTCTAAATTCCTCTTTTGTCTGCTCTTGAAGTAGCATAAATGATCTGTGTCTTTTTATTTCTACCAAACAATACATTTTTTAAGGTATAGATTGTATCTTACTCATCTTTACCATTGTAACATCTACATCTGGAAATATCTATTCAGCTATTCTGATAAAGGAAGAAAACAGAAAACCTTGAGAACCAGAGTTAAACAATATTTTTCTGACTTCAAAGCTATTTTTATTTCCAGCAATATTCCAATGAAAACTTTTTGTACTAAAATTTGCATAGAAATTGGTTTCTTTGCTTTTTTATCAGATTAATTTTGATTTGACTTTTGACAATGAGATATGTAATATCAAGAGATGATAATGTTTTGAGTTTTAAGGATTAGAGATTAGATCGTTGTTTGAAAGAGTTATATTAAAAGCAAGACTGCTAAAATAAAAGTAATAATTAGAAAAGGATAATATTCACTCTTTTAACCAAAACTAGGCACTGTCTCAGGCAATGGGGATGCAATAACAAATAAAAAGAGTTCTAAGGCTTTATCTTCCCCAAGAGGAAGATGGAATATGGACACACAGATACTATTAGGTGGTAAGTGTTAGGAAGAAAATCAATGGAGTAAAAGGATAAAGGATGGTTGGGGAAAGGATGCTCCTTTCGGTAGAATGGTAACAAAGGTTTCTTTGAGGAAGTGATATTAAATCTAAAAATGTGATCACTAAACATAGGTATTATTTTAGGGGTAGAATACATAATTACGTTGCCAGCCTCTAATTTTTGCAAGTCTAACAAGACAATACTGTTCTTTTGTAGAGAAAATGAGAAGAAATTATATCACTGGCCAATTTTGTGTATTTGAGCCTCAGGTATGTTTTCTTAGCACTAGCTGGTAGCACAAGCAAGTTCTTTCTCACTGTGTTTCCTTAAGTTGTTACTGAGTCACTAGCACCATGGAGCCCCTAAATGTTGAGGCCTTGAAGAATTCTCTTTATTTACTCTATCCTTACCCCATGAATGGCTTCTCAGGTCATTTTTGCTCTTAAGAGACATCCTCTTATTGATTTAAACACAGACACACACAGACACACACACCAAAAACAGGATCATGGAACCCAGTAAAGGCAGTCAACCAGAGGCTCAACTAGTTCATACTCTCTTGTACCTGCACTAACTTTCAGAATTATGTGACACACAATGACTGTGTGTCATACATTTGAATCCAAGGAAATTGAGAGGATAAATTGGACATTTCTTTTTTTATAGTGTCACTAGTTTACTTAAATTTCTTTGAATATCATCTATATCAACATATCATTAAAAGAAAAAAGTTAATGTACTCTGTCTTAGTCTATTCAGGCTGATCTAACAAAAATACCACGGACTGGTAAGTGTTAGGTGTTGGTTTACATACCAAACATTCATTTCTCATAGTCTGGTGGTTGGGAAGTCCAAGATAAGGTGCTGGGAGATTCCATGTCTGGTGAGGAGGATCTGCTTCTTGGTTCATAGTCAGCTATATTTTTTCTGTGTTCTTACAAGGTAGAAGGACAAGGGAGATCTCTGTGATCTCTTTTACAGGGCACTAGTTTAATTCATGAGGGCCCCACCCTCATGGCCCAATTATTTGCTTTACTTTACTCTGTACATTTATTTCAAATGGCTCCACACTTTGTTGGCATAACAAAACATTGTTCTTTTTTAAAAAAACCTGAGTCAATATAGCACTGTTATTAATAACATGGTTTCTGGTGCCAGATTATGCCTGGGTTCAAATGCCAGTTCTATTTATTTTATCCTAGATGTTTGACCTTGGGGAAGTTTCATAAGTTCTCTGTGTCTCAGTTTTATCATCTATAAAATGGAGGGAGTAGTAGTGTTTATTTTATGCAAATGTTATAGAAATACAAGAAGTTAACACATGTGAAACATTTAGAGAAGGGCCAGTAGAAATATGCTCAGTGAATATTGGCTGTTTCTATTATGTATATTTGGGGTTGTTAGAGGGTTGGACTAAAGTTGCCAATTAGGCCATTTTTTCCCCTGGTTACTGTCTGTTCCAAAATGGAGAACACTATCTGTAGGGTGGCCCATGAAGGAAAATTTGGGGTTGAATATAGAAGGCAAAACGGATTTTTTGGAGAACGGAGTGAGGACAAATTGGGAAGAAGATAAGCATATTCTTATCTGGGTCAAAGATATTACTTAGAGATGAGTCTTCTAGATGGATTCTTTAATATTAATTGATATCAAATTACTCTGTGAATATAATTTTAAACTCTCATTATCAGAGGGCTCTCTACCCTCTGATGTGTGATGCATTGCATATACCATGGTAAGGAAATTATTATTATTATTTTTTTTGGAAGGAAAAAAACTTGGGATTTTGCCTACTGCCAATCTATAGGGATTTATATGTTTAATTGAGATATGGTTATATTAAGGAAAAGAGCTATGATGGCCTTTTGGTAATGTATTCTAATTATAAAATGTTCTCTCTCTTTTTTTAAAAAAAATACTTATTTGTTTATTTTAGAGAGAGAAAGTGCAGGGGTGAGGGGGAGAGGGAGAGGGAGAGTCCTAAGGGGACTAGGTATTGAGCATGGGGAATGACATGAGGCTCAATCTCACAACCCCAGGATCATGACCTGAACCAAAACCAAAATTCTGACCTTAATCGACTGCACCACCTAGGTGTCCCTATAAAATGTTCTTCTAATAAGACAGAGTGATGGTGTTAGAGAAGCTTTAGCTGAATATGGAATATAAAATGATTCATGGATATAATAGTTTTCATAACTGCTATAAGTTATTGGAAAAACATTTGATAAGTAGAATGTCCTTTTTCTACCCATGAAGAATAATTCAGCTGAGGTTTCCTTTATCTGCTGCTCTCATGGTTCTTTTCTAGTGAGGCAAATTAAAAATGTATATGTATCCCCAAAAATTACCGCCTGCCACTAAACTATACTCCAGAACAAATAATGAACTGTATGTCAGCTAACTAGAATTTAAATAAAAAAATAAAGTTTAATAAAAAGGATTTTTAGATTAAAAAAGGAATTGGTATAAGAAAGTGATTATAATATTTTGTTTGCTATATAAAAATATTATGTTTGCTATAACAAAATACCATAAACTGGATAGTTTATAAACAATGGAAATTTATTTCTCACAAAATAAAATGTTTTCAAAGAACCAAAAAAAATTACATACCTAGCTATTTGATTATATATCTTCAGAAAGGTATTTAGCTTCTATGTGGACTAAAGCTCAGCATTTTGTTGGTCACAACCTATTATGCTTTTCACAAATGTTGCTTGTGTGGCATGTGGTCGTAATTGTTCTTTGACAATTCAATTTTCTTAGCTTAAAAACCAAACTTAAAAAAATGCATAAGTTACAAGTATAAAAATGAGATATATATTTTGAATATCCCAGTTTTTGTTAATTGCACTAATGGAAAGGAGAGGAAGGTTGTGTTTTCTCATTAATTATTAGATCTGGGATATTATTTAAGAATGACACTTGCAAGGAATGCAGTTAATATAATTGTAAGAGTAATTCCATTGACCTTCCACTTTTGCTATATATGGGATTGGGTGAACAGAGGCCAAATGAGAGACAGAAATCTGTTTAAAGTAGATAAAGGAATTTGGGAGATCTTTTATTTGCATATGTATTAAAAACAACATATTACCTTGATGTCACCAAAGTCTTGAGACTTCAGAAACAAGAGATAGTCTGTGATTTTCATTTTCTCTTGAAGTTAGCTTCATGGAGTTGTGAATCACGAAGAGACCTGCAAAGTGTTTTATTCAGAAGACAGGCTCTTTCTTCTGCTAAAGTAGAGTTTTCCAAATGTAGCTCTTAGTAGCTTTTTCTTGTGTGTTGTGACTCAAAATGTGGGCGACTTCTTTATGTCTAGCGTTCTGTTATACAACTCTTCTTTTCTTTTTTAATCTTCAGGGGAAACAAAGTTTGAGATCCTTATTTTAAATTCAGAGTTACGACTGACCTTCTGTCTTCTTAAAATCTCCAGATTCTATAGTTCACTGACCCTTTATGAATAGTTATGCCTCTCAGGACTTTGGGATTTGGAGAAAGGCAGCTGTTGTCAGGCCAACTGATTAGAAGTAAATACACGCACATGATATTTGGATATTCAGTGGAGTTCAGAGATGTTTATAAAAGCTTTGTTGACACAGATTGTCATTTACACCCAGAGTACAGCCCTGAAGGCGAATTTCCTGAAAATACAAACCATATTTAATGATCCAAGGAACTTAAAAATCTATGTCTAATGGCATGTGGTGAGAGATATGAGTGATTATATCTTCAAAAATAGAGTTTAACTCTTGTTAAAGTTGATACAACTAAGATGTGTAAAACCTGTCTGCACAGTAGCTAAGGAGTGATGTTTTTGTAGGAAATTTTTTTTAGCATGTAGGCCATGATGCACTACTGGATTGAGGGTTATCTCTAGTTATAGCATAGTTAGATGGAGCAGAGATTGTGTATTACACAGACTCTTGTGACAAAAGAGAATCCAACCATTCTCACACTTTCTGTTTGCTTCCTTAGAACTTTTGTTACCATAGAATGCACTGAAAGGAAAATTGACTAAAGTTGTTGAACTCTTCCTAATGGAATAATGAAATGGCCCACTTGCTTTCCCATGACTCTTAAGTCAGAAATCCCTTAATACAACATTTGTGAAATGAAATACACACACACACACACACACACACAAATCCCTTTTGGTAAATACATTATTAAGAATTAAAAAATAAATTAAAAATTTAAAAAATCAAAATACTTAAAAATTTAATTAAATACGTTTAAAAAATTAGGGAATGTTATATTGTGGGACTGATTAGGATTAGAAGAAATCTGTACTCAAAATCAAGAAACAAGGGTGCCTGGGTGGCTTAGTCAGTTAGGCCTCCCACTCTTGATTTCAGCTCAGGTCATGATCTCTGCTGCACCCTATATCTTCTCAGCCCCAGCACACCAGGGAGTTTGCTTATATCCATCTCCCTTTGCCTCTCCCCTGGTTGCCTGTTCTCTCTCCCTCAAATAAATTAATCTTAAAAAAAAACCATAATCAAATCTTGTTCTTGATGCTTACTAGCTTTTAACCTTGTGGAAATGACTTCAGCCTTTTATCCTTAGGTTTGTAACTGGTAAAAGAGGTGTGTGTAGGGGTGTGTGTGTGTGTGAGGGAGAGAGAGAGAGAGAGAGAGGGAGAGAGAAATATGAGTGGGTTCTTAAATAAGGTGATAACGACCTCCCAGGGAGCATTTTTATTTGTCACAATGACGGGATTTACTAGCAGTTGTCAGTTTGGGTTGGAAAACAAGCTGCAATGCACAGGACCATCTTACACAGTGAAACAGTGGCCTGCCTGAGATGTCAGTAATCAGGACCCCACTTTGATGAAGCTGTAGATAATTCTCTAGGATCTCTTTCAATTTGTATCCAAATTACACAATTAGTAAAAACAACAGTAGATTAAATAAAAAGGCAAATGTCATCAATTCAAAACTGTAAACACAAAGAAACCCTTCAAATTCTTAGGAAAAGCTTGAGGCAAATGTAGTCTCTATGATTCGGGAGGGAAACTTGTTTATTGATGTTTCTGTACCAGCCAGTTTCCCAATTGTAGTCACATACATTTTAATGAGGACTGCCCAGGTTAGATGTTGCCATTACTATTTGCCAATAATAAGCCTGAAGCTTAGGGAGGCTGAACAACTTGTCTAAAATCAGATTATAAGTGCAGAACCAAATGTTAATTTGACCCCATCTGGCACCAAACGTGGGGCTCTTTTCCCACTTTATGCTCCCTTGAAAAGAGAAAATGGTAAACATGATGGCAGGAAAGTAGTAGTGACACTAAATGTCAGTGAGCAGTCATTATGAACTTGTTTTCCATTTCTTGAGCATATACCCTCTTTTGCCTCTAAGCCTGTGCTGTTTCTGAACTCCTCCTCCTCACCTGGCCAACTCATCTTTATCCTCAGGTCTCACTTGTGCTTTGTTTCCTCTGGGAAGTCTTCCTGACCATGCGGAACTTATTTCAGATGCCCTGAATTGTGCTTCAGTGGCTTCCGACACATCCTCAGTCATATGCACTCATCTCTCAGTGCTGTCGCTTGATTGCCTTCCATGCTGATTGGGGGGTGGGGGGGTGGGCATTTCCCTCAGTCCTAGCATTATATTTTGTGCCTCCCAAATATTTGTGGAACAGAGGGATGAAAAAGACTTGATGTAACAATTTATTTATTTATTTATTTATTTATTTATTTATTTATTTATTTATTTTTAAAAGATTTTATTTATTTATTCATGACAGCCAGAGATAAAGAGAGGCAGAGACACAGGGAGAGGGAGAGAAGCAGGCTCCAGCAGAGAGCCCGACATGGGACTCGATCCTGGGTTTCCAGGATCACACCCCAGGCCAAAGGCAGTACCAAACAGCTGTGCCACTGGGGCTGCCCAGTAGTAATTTATTTTAAAAAATGAAGTGAATTTAATTAATTGTGAACATTTTGTATATTTGTTCTTTGATCATTTGTTTTGTAACATTAAGACATAATTCATTTTATATGCATATATATTTTTTTAAATAAATTTATTTTTTATTGGTGTTCAATTTACCAACATACAGAATAACACACAACATATATAATTTTTATATCACATTCATTATTGTAATTCTTCATAGTACATGTTTATAAAATTCAATCCTCCTCCTACTTATGTTTTCTTTCTCTTGTATGCTTACTATTTGATATCTTTTATTTTATATGTCTTTGTATTTGTGTTCTTTCTTTAATCATGTTGTGTATGAGAATTAAATGTACGATGCTAATATATCCTTTGGGGAAGAATAGCAGAAATGTAGGAGAGCAGATTATGGAGACAGGCAGCCTAAGTCTGAGGATCTTGGTTCCACCATTTATTAACTGCACAAGTTTTGGCAGGTCACTTGGCCTTTCTTCATATGTAAAAAATAAGGAAATAGAATCACTTATCCTTAATGATTGTTTTGGACTAGTAAGTGAGGTAATATATTAACATTTACCATACAGCTAAAAACATGTAAGGGGATTAAGAAAAAGTGCCATGTAATATAAATGCAGTTGTTATTACTATCTTTTTCTTTAACTAGGACTTTTTAGATAATTTTTTTTGGAAAGTGCATATTATGAGAAAGGGGAATGATTAAACTTGCTTATTGCATTTAAAGGAAGTTTAGAGAAAATTTTGATCCATAAAATCCAAGGCAATTTAAACCAATTAGTACCAGTGCAGACAAACAAGAAACATGCTGGCTGTCCTAGGATGAACTTAGGAGTGGAACATCCCAGAAGATGACATCAGGCCTTTGGTGCCATTTCCTTACTCACATATGGTTTTGTTCTTACCTTGTTTGTGATGTCACTGTCAAACTTAGGCTCTTCTATTTCTTTATTGAAATGGTAAGATTGAAGGCTGGTAGGTCTACAAAGAACAGGTCCCTGGGGATAATTTTGGTGATGGTAATTTTGTAATATAGCTGTATGCAATTATAATTCTCTTTTTGAGGAAGTTTCTAAGAGTTTTTTTTAATTTTTTTAAAAAATTTTATTTATTTATGATAGACACACAGTGAGAGAGAGAGAGAGGCAGAGACATAGGCAGAGGGAGAAGCAGGCTCCATGCACCGAGAGCCCGACGTGGGATTCGATCCCGGGTCTCCAGGATCACGCCCTGGGCCAAAGGCAGGCGCTAAACCGCTGCGCCACCCAGGGATCCCTCTAAGAGTTTTTTAAAAAAGATTTTATTTATTTACTTATGAGAGACACAGAGAGACACCGAGAGGCATAGGCAGAGGGAAGAGAAGTCGGTTGGTTCCCTGCGGGAAGCCGATACAGGACTCATCCCAGGACCCCAGGATCACAACCTGAGCCAAAGGCAGATGCTCAACCACTGAGCCACCCAGGTGCCCCAATTCCTGAGCATTCTTAAAGATAATTTAACAATTGCCTTATGTATACCTGAGGATTTAATACATCATCAAAGTCCTTCTCTCTTTTGTGTACTGGACCTAGATTAAGCCTCACAAAAACTAATTTGATGCAGACCCAGAATTAAGACTTTTATGGTTCTGTTGTTTTAGTGTATAGATCACCATACATCTCCAGATTCCCACAGCTCATAGATGACAGTTATGCTGCTTTGCTCAATACTATTTCCTATCAATGTTTTCTTGTCATGCAACTCCATGGGGACTCACTTTAAATCATACCAATAAATCCTAGTTAGTCAAGTGTGTATAAAGATTTCCTGAAGTGTCAAATGCTGAATTAACAATCATGTATATGTTTTGTATAGGCCTCCTCATATTATAGATGGTCTGAGAGGTGAGGAATTCTAGATTAAGTAAATTTTTTCTTCCTCTTGGAAGTTTTGAGAATTTATATTTTAGTTGTTTACTAAACTATGAATGGTCTAAACAGCCAAATTATTATCCTATAATGTTAAAAGAGAGCTAAGAAAGCTTGTCTCACTATGTGACAGATTTTGATTATAGAGAACAAGTAGTGTACTATGACAAAAACCAGGTCTTAGAAAAAACCTACATGGTAGGACTAATGGCATTCTCTCCATTTTTAATTGAGAAAGCTTATTTGCTCCACCAAAGGGTATATTATATCCTTAAATGGTATGCATGAGTGGAAATAAATCAGGAGAAATGTTCTTTGAAAAAAAGAATCATATTGGTACCAAATAGTGGTTGGGTTTTGCTTTAATACTTACCAAGTAAATATCATTCTAAGGCTATATTCACTGGTAACTTTGTGGTGTTTGTAATTGAGTATCTTTGCTAATTTGGAATTGGGTGAATAAAGTGTGTGTGTGGGAGACATATCTATATTCTACACACATCTGTGAATGAATTTTTATGATATCATATAAATGCTAAAATTTCCCACATGTAGCTAGTGCTGTGGCTATACTATTTGGTAATTATAGTTTCAGGAATGTATTGGAATACCTCTTTGCTCCTCGATGGTTATGAAGAACTACAACTAAATTAAGCTGAAACAAGAGAAAAGGACATGTATATATTCATAGAGTTTGTTATATTGGCCTTCTCATTGCCATTTATGGTTTTTCATTTCATCTTATGCTTTTGAGTTACCATCTGGGGTTGTTTTCTTATTCCAATACAGCTTTGTTTTTGCCCACCTCTTTTGTGCTGTAATTGTCAAATACATTGCATTTCTACATGTTAAAGCCCAACAATACAATTATATAGTTAAGTGAAGAAATATGCAATTAAACTGTCTTTTATAATTACCTACAGAATTACTTTTACTGGTACTTTTTCTTTTCTTATATGGATTCAAATTGCTGATATCCTTGATTTAGTTTAAAGAATATTCCTTAGTATTTCTTGTAAGGTGGATCAACTAGCAACAGATTGTCTTAGGTTTTGCTTATCTGGGAATGTTTTTTCCTCCTTTTTTTATGGTATTTCCATTAGACATTATTTGGAGTGCTCGATAGTATCCTACCATTCCCTGAGACTTCATTTTACTTCATTCTTTTTTCTCTGTTTTACAGATTGCATAATTTCTATAAATCTTTTTTCAAGTTTGCTGATTCTTTCTTCTGCTGTCTCAAATCTTCTGCTAAGCACCGCTAATAAAATTTTCATTTTTTTGTTATTACACTTTCAAACTCCATTGTTTTGTCTTTATAGTTTCTATTTCTCTGTTGATATACTCTATGTGATAAGACATTGGCATCATATTTTAAAAAATTTCTTAAGTGTGGTTTCTTTTAGATCTTTGAATATATTTATAATAGTTGCCTTGAAGTCCTTGTCTACGAACTCCAACATCTGGGTCCCCTCAAATATAATTTTCATTGCCTGCTTTTTCTCTCTTGTGTATGGGTTCCTGTTTCTTTAAATGTCTGTATATCTCACATGTACACCAAATCATTTTTGGATACTGATCCCTTGCAGGCTTTTTGTTGTTGCTTTTTTCCTTATTGTTTAGTGTCTTGGCTGGACTAGTTTGATGAGATCTATTTCCCCTGAAATGTATAGCCTCTGATATCTCCTCAGAAGGCAGAACCTTGGGCATGCACGTAGTTTTCCTGAGTACCAGAGATGATTGTGTGTTTAGCTAGACTCTTTTTGACAGTCCCTTTTCCCCCTTTAAGTTTCAGATCTTCCTCTCTTTGTATCACACCCACCTGTAGCCTCCACTAGTTGCTAGATAATTGCTTTTTCATTTTTGACAACATCTTAGGGCATTAATTGTTCTATATTCTGATACAATGATAGTTAAATCCATTGATAGAAGTTGTTACCAGTCTTTGAGGCTTGTTTTGACCCTTTCCAGGGAAGAACCTCTTATCTAATGAAGCAGGAACTAGTTGAGGGATAGAGAACTTATTTTTCACTTCTTTTTTTCCTAAAGGTTTTATTTATTCAAGAGAGATACACACAGCCAGACGGAGAAGCAGGCTCCATGCAGGGAGCCTGATGCGGGACTCAATCCTGGGTCTCCAGGATCATGCCCTGGGCTGAAGGCGGCGCTAAACTGCTGAGCCACTGGGGCTGCCCTTATTTTTCACTTCTTGTCCTGCCTGGATCCTTTCCATGGAGATAGAGCTTTATTTGTGTATTTGTGGGAACAGGCAGGCCCTGGTGCCACCACCTGGCTGTGGCCACTACCCAGTATGGATCTTCTTTAACTCAGTGCTGGAGATGAAGGAAAACTGCTGATATTTATTAACTGCTGCATGGTCTCTGTATTAGGAAGCTGGGGGAAATGGGAGCTTCCACTTGACTGCAAAGTACAGTTGGGCAGCTCAGAGCTATGAAGGAAAGGGGGACTAAACTGCTTGGTTCCATATTAAATAGTGAGAGATGATTAGGCAAGACAGATGACACCCAGCTGCCACCAACTCTATGTAGGCCCTCTGCAGCATGGAGCTGTGGGAGATGAGATTTGCTGATGCACACTGGGTGCTGATACTACCAGAGTGCTCTCCCATCTCAAGGAACTGGGGAGATGGGAACTGCTCTTTGGCTACTGAGCCCACTGGGCCTGCTGAAATAGTTCTCAAGGCAGAATTGTTGGTGGATTGGTGTAGTCACTAGCTCAGATGCAACAGCATCCCACTGTTCTTTTTTTTTCTTTTAAAGATTTTATTTATTTATTCATGAGAGACAGAGAGAGAGGGATAGAGACACAGGCAGAGGGAGAAGCGGGCTCCCTGCATGGAAACTCTATCCCGGAACTTCAGGATCACACCCTGGGCCGAAGGCAGGCGCTCAACTGCTGAGCCACCCAGGGATCTCCTCATCTCACTGTTCTTATTAAGTTTCTATCAATTTTGTTGAATAAATGTTTGCCAATTTGTTGTAAACTTGCTACAGCCCTTAGGTCAGATGCCACCATGTATCCAATTGTTTTTATTAAATTTCCATTAATTTTGTTAAATACATGCTTGCCAATTTGTTGTAAGCCCTTTGATCAATCTCCAGAGACTTTGAATAATTGTTTTTGTTAATTTTGACCTGCTTATCTTTCCAGGAGAGAGGCTTCACTGAGTTACTCACAATATCATTCCAGAATTGCCTCCCACAATTAAATTACATAACCAAGTAGCAGAGTTACAACAAGGAAAAGACCAAATACTTATTCAATGAGATGTTATATTTTCAATAATTTAAAAGAACCTGCCTTATTTTTTTAAGGCATTTCTTATGTGTTGAAGAATTTTCCAATAAATTAGCCCATTTCACCTCCACTGGGGTGCAGAGAATTAGGTTGGGAAGTTGTTATCTTTCCTGTTTTACAAATGGCAGGAATGAAAGTACTGGGGATTTGTGACTTGCCTAAAGATACATAGCTAGAAACTGGCCAAAGGGGACTCAAGCAGAATGTTTTATTTGGAACCAGTTTATTAATGTTCTTAGATTAACTTCTCGTATGAGATCATGGCTAGTTATATTTGATTTTGTTTCAAGAAAAACAAACTCTCCACTGGCCAATTTACTTGCACTTTAAACCGACTATGAACTCGATTTTTAATGTCCTCATTCACTTTGGTACCTTATCTTTTCCATTTGGAGAAAGACACCCAGAAATAAAAATCTCTTTTTCATACTATTTTCTTTTTTACTTTGGGAAGTGGTGGCTAGCCTTTCTTGTCTTGTGAGTATTGCCTTGTTAACTAGGAGGTGAGTGCTCAAGGTAATCCTGAATCTGCACCTGCAGCAGCAATGTTTTTAGTATATGCCGCAGCATCAGCCTTTACTACAGTGTGCTGATTAGTCTCTTCAATGAATGGTGCTGGAATAATTGCATGTTCACATGTAGATGAATGAAACTGGACTTATATCTTATACCACTCACAAAAGTTAGCTCAAAATGGATTAGATACTTAAATGTAAGACCTGAAACTATGAAACTCATAGAAGAAAGTATAGGAATAAAGCTCCTTGACATCTTGGTAATGATTTTTGGATATGATACCCAAAGCACAAACAATGAAATAAAAAAATAAATAAGTGGGGACTATATCAAACTAAAAAGGTTTTGCACAGCTAAAGAAATCATTGACAAAGTGAAGAGACAACCTATAGAGTGGGAAACAATATTTACAAACTATACATCTGATAAGGGGTTAATACTCAAAATACATAAAGAATGCATATAACCTAATAGCAACTCCAAATAATCCATTTAATAAAAAAAATGGGCAAAAGACCTACATAGCCATTTTTCTAAAGAAGATATATAAATGGCCAACAGGAGCATGAACTAATGCTGCACATACTAGTCATTAGGGAAATGAAAGTCCAAACCATGATGAAATATTACCTTACATCTGTTGGAATGGCCATCATCAAAAAGACAAGAGATAATGAATGTGATGTGGGTGTGGGAAAAGGGAATCCTCATGCAATGTTGCTGGGAATGTAAATTGGTACAGCCACCATGAAAACTAGTATGGGGGTTCCTCAGAATTTAAAAGCAGCGTTACCTTATGATCCAGCAATTCCACTTCTGAGAATATATCCAAAAGAGATAAAAACACTAACTTGAAAAGATATATGTACCCCTATGTTCATAGCAGCATTATTTACAATTGCCAAGACATGGAACTAACTTAAGTGTCTATCAAAGGATGAATGGGTAAAGAAGTTGTGGTTTATATAACAATAGAATACTATTCAGCCATAAAAATGAGCAAATGCTACCATCTGTGACAACACAGATCAATATTGAAGGCATTGTGCTAAGTGAAATCAGAGACAGAAAGGCAAATCTTGTATGATCTCACAATGTGTAGCAAAAAAAAAGAAAACAAAAAAACTCCAAACTCACAAGAGAAGAGATGAGACTTGTGGTTACCTGGGGGTGTGGTGGGGGAAGAAATTAGAGGAAGATGGTCAAAATGTACAAACTTCCAGTTATAAGATAAATAAGTATCTTACATTAGATCATAATGTACAACATAATCTTACTGTATGATATATAAGAAACTGTTAGGGGGTAAATTCTAGGAGATCTCATCAAAAAGAGAACATTTTTTTTCTTTTCTTTTTTTCTTTTTGTATCTATTTGAGAAGATGATGTTAGCTGGACATATTATAGTAATCATTTCACAATAGATATAAAACCATCATGCTGTATGTTTTAAAGTTATACAGTGATGTGTGTCAATTATTTCTCAAGAAAACTGGAAAAATATTAATTTTTAAAAAACTGTGTCTTAACCATTTCTTTTAGATCCATAGGCTTTTCAGACTAAGGTTAGAGATGTAAAATATCCATTGCTCCTCTTCTTCTTCTTCTTCTTCTTTTTTTTTTTTGTAACACAAGCTCCATTGCTCTTCTTATTAAAGAAGTAAACAATTTACTTTACAAAGTGTATATAATATTTTAAGAAATTCCTGAGTGTAGTTGGTGAAATTTTGGGAGAGGAAGGAAAAGATCATTAATTCAGTTATTTCTTTTTTATATAAAAGGAAACAGAATCTTACATTATATGACTTGCCTCAAGAGAAAAGTAGCCAGTAGTGGCATTAGATCTTAATTTTTCTGACTCCTAGGTACTTCCTTACATTTTTAACAACACACTGTATACTAACAAACATCATCAAGAAACAGTTAAACAAATTTTTAATTGAATCATATCTCCCCCACCCGACAATTGGTGTGGAACACAAATAATGACTTTTGGGTTTTAAACATGTGCTCTTCGAGAGCCAAACTTTTGCACACCATGAGGATATGAAGATGATTTCTCTTTTCTGGAAATTTTAGCTTGTCTAGGATATAAACAAAAGGGCTGCCAGGTTGCCCAAAGCACATGCTGAAGCATGCCAAGGAAGGCTTCTGATTGGCCCCAGCCTTCTGGGTCTCTGTGGGCCTCATTAATTTGATGCGCTTTGCTTCTATGACAATAGAACACTCGCCTAGTCAATTACTTGCACCTGCATTTCTCAGCTTGTCACACTTCCCTTTTCCTTTAGGGTCTGGAAATAAGTGGGAAAGAAAAGCCTTGTTGAAAGGAGACACCTCCAGATTTGTTTTCCTCTTACACCCAGTAAAATGATATAGATTTCCCTCAAATTAAGTAAAGGTGAATATATTTATTTAAAATTTAAAGATTGTTTTTATTGCAATGTATAGAAACATCCAAATTTTAAGAATAAGCGTGTTCTTTGATATAATTTTTATTTATCTCTTTCTCGTGTTTTTATTGGAGATTTTTGTTTCTACATGTCAAGGTAAGCAATGTAGTTTTATTATGCTTAAAAGCATTAGACCAATAAATACTGCCAACTCCAATATTTTAAAATAGCTACTGTTTGAAATAGTTTTATTTCAGGCAGATTTTAACACAACTTCCTTCCTTCCTTCCTTCCTTCCTTCCTTCCTTCCTTCCTTCCTTCCTTCCTTCCTTCCTGCTTTTCTCTTCTTTCTCTTCTTTCTTTCCTTCCTTTATGCTAATTGTTACCACTTCACTTCCCATGTAGGGAAAGGGCTATAGTGAAAACAAGGACTAGTGAAAACTGAACTTCCTATTCTAATACTATATTCCTGGAAGTCGGAATCTCAATATTCAGTGTTTTATAAAGGGCCTGAGGATCTCTTGTGTAAGAATTGAATTTGGCTTTATTTTAGTAAAAGATAATTTCACTGTGAAAAAGTAAAGGAACTGCTACTCACATGCTATTTAAAACTTAATATTTCTTTTTTCTGTTTATTATTTCCTTCTTTCCTGATATTTCATAAGTTCATTTTCTATACCTATGTTCTTAATTCTGTTCTTCCTAATGGCTTTGAGTAGAGTAGCATTTATTGAGCTCACAGCTCACAGCAACACTTAACAAATTAAGATTATTTATTTCCATTTTATAGATGAGGAACTGATCTTGAACTGATTAAGTACCATGTGCCTTATAAGGAGTAAGTGATTGAGGTGAGACTGGAACCCAAGACTAACATGAAAGCCTAAGCTAAACTATCAATTCTAGGTCATTCATCATCTCTCTCTATTACGTTTTTGTATCCTAACTTCTGAGCACGTGTCAGTGTCTCCTTGAACCAATAATAAGGATTTTTTTTCTGTAGATCCCACTCCTCAAGTTTATCTTTTATCTTCCTTTCGTTTTTCAACATCTTTTGAAAGATTCATCTATATGCACAGACTCTACTTCTTCACCTCTGTATTTACTCTTCAACTCAGTACCACTTGGCTCTTGCCTCTACCATTGTGGAAAACTCCTTTATGAGAATTAAAAGTTAGTTAAAAGCTAAACCACATAACTTTTAAGAAAACACTTTAAATGAAATATAAATGCACAGATCTTAAGTGTACAGTTTGATAAAGTTGTGCCCATTTGTATCTGGTTTTGTTCACTCAATATTATGTCTACTAGGTTTTATTTTTATTTTTATTTTTTTTCTACTAAGTTTTAAAATGTATTATATTTAGAAATAGTACATTCTTTTAAGTTGCTAAGTAGTTTTTAAGGTACAAATAAGTTCCAAATTACTTATTCATTCTACTCTTGATGGGCATATGGATTATTTCCTTTTCTTACTATTATGGGTAAAGCTCCTATAAGCAATCTTCTACATGACTGTTGGTAGATCTAAAGCAATCATCTATATTGGGTATATACAAAGGAGTAGAATTGTTGGCTCATAGACTAGGCATATATTAAATCTCATTTATTTATTTATTTATTTATTTAATTTATTCATGAGAGACAGAGAGAGAGAGAAAGAGGCAGAGAGAGAGAGAGAGAGAGGTAGAGAGAGACAGAGACACAGGCAGAGGGAGAAGCAGGCTCTATGCAGGGAGCCTGATGTGCGACTCGATCCCAGGTCTCCAGGATCAGGCTCTGGCCTCAAGATGGGCACTAAAACGCTAAGCCACCTGGGCTGCCCTATATTAAATTTTCGTAGATACTGCCAAGTAGTCTTCAAGTTTGATTTTACTAACCTTCACCATGACTGGCAACACAGGAACGTTTTAGCTGCACCACATTTTTTTACCATCTCTTGGTATTGTCAGTCTTCTATTAGGTGGTATTATTTTAAAGATTTTATTTATTTATTCATGAGAGACACAGAGAGAGGCAGAGACATGGGCAGAGGGAGAAGCAGGCTCTGTGTGAGGATCCTGATGCAGAATTTGACCCCAGGACTTCAGGACCCCAGGACCCCAGGGTCATGATCTGAGCCAAAGGCAGGTGCTCAACCACTGGGCCACCCAGGTGCCCTAGGTGGTACTGTTGTATTTAAAATTCCATTTTCCAAAGTCTATACCCTTTAGCCATCAGTTCCCCATTTTCGCATTACACCTTCCCTAAACCTAGGAAATCACGAATTTACTTTCTCTCTCTATAGATTTACCTATCCTGACTATTTAACATATGGAATCATTCTATGTGATCCTTCTTTCGGTTAGCAGAATATTTTTAAGATTCATGTATGTTATAGCTTGTATGAGTACTTCTTTTTTTTTGAGTACTTCTTTTTTGCAAATAACATTCCATTTTATTGATATACCACATTTTTATTTATTCATTTATTTGGCTGACAAATATTAGATTGTTACTCATTTTTATAGTTTCGTCCTTTGGAGTTGGAGTCCATAGTTCTTTAATGTGTTTATTTTTATTTTTTTGATGTGTTTTTGATAAGCCATGATTTTGTAGCTTATACAGTTTAAGTTGGTCAGGTGAGGATGATAATATTTTGTGATTTTCTTCATCTAAACCAGAAGTGAAGCCCTCCCAAGGATTTTGAGATACTTGGTTTTTTTTTCCATCATACAAATCCTTTGAAATGTGAGTTTTTCTCTGAGTTTTTCACAGGTGAAAAAATATGCATTGCTTGAAGTTCATTGATTTGTCCAGGGCCAGAGACTCAATGAGCCCAGTTTTAAGTGAAAGAGCACAGTCCCCCCCCCTCCAAATTCAATGCTTTTCCTATTCATGGTATTATGGGCCCAAGAGAGTAAGAATAATTTATACCTCAGAACTGAGCTGACAGACCATTGTTGTTGGATTCTCTGGTGGGGTATAACCGGGAAGGTGGGGTATAAAGTCTTCTGTCTTGGGATGCCTGGGTGGCTCAGCGGTTGAGCATCTGCCTTTGGCTCAGGGCGTGATCCCGGGGTCCACATCGGGCTCCTTGCAGGAAGCCTGATCCTCCCTCTGCCTCTCTCTCTCTCTCATTAATAAATAAATAAAACCTTTAAAAAATAAAGTCTTCTATCTTAAAGTAAATTGTGAATCATTCCATGAATTTTTCTATTTAGAAAAATTGATTTTGATCCTAATTTTGCTGCTCTTCTCAGCAGCTGGATAAGTAGACTTCAGAGTGTATTCCGTTCTGGTATAAGAGCAGCTGTTCCTGTGTACTTGCACTTCGGAGCCTGCTCTCTGATGTGCCTCATTAGCTTGTCAGCAGCTGGCTTAGCAGAAGTTTTGAAGAACTTGCACTTCTCAGCCAACGTTCCAGAGAGAGAGAGAGAGAGAAAGAGAGAGAGAGAGAGAGAGAGAGAGAGAGGAGAGAGAGAGAGCTCAGCTACTGGTACCTGAAGCACAAATTAACTCCAATTTAGAGGAAGCATTTCTCAACTCTAGAAAGTCTGTATAAGTGTCATGATGTTTCCAAAGAGAATGCACCTGAAATCCTCCAAACTGTATATTTTGAGGCTTCTAAGGTGATAATTCTTTGATTGCTAAAGGGCATCATTAACAGAAATATGTGTCTTGTGCCATCTTGGAATTTTTTAAGTGGGGTCTAATTTTCCACTTTGAGATTAATATAAAAAGAGAGAAGTTGATCTTAGATTTAAAGGCATAATGTCACCTAAAGTTATTTTTCAGTGTTTTCTCCCCTTGCTCCCATCTCCTTGTGTATTTCCTTCTTTGTGACTGCACCTGTGCAGCCTGCTTTGGCTTGAAGCATCTTTATATGACTTTGTCCCACTTGACTCTTAGATCACCCCACAATTTCTATGTTAGGAGGAAGCACACTCATGGGCAGGTTGTATCTTCTCTACTTTCTTTTCTCCCTCTCAGCCTCCCTTTCCCTCAGTCTTCATCTAGTCATAGATTACATGATAAAGAGGAAGGCAAGAATGTATTTGTTATAATAATATGGGAGTGAAGATTTTTCTGTCTGTGAACTTAGAATGACATTTCTAAAGTGTGTATCATGCAGATTTGAACAGACAATGCCCCTGCTGGCAAATGCCTAAAAGGCTCTTCACCTACCTAAGGAATCAAACTCTCCTTGATACACACAATTCCTTGGGGAATAGTGCAGCTTATTCTTGAAGTCATACCCTGGACACCAGCCCCACTGTCCTCCGTACACATCTAGGTTTTGCCTAGCATACTTGGGATAGCACAGTTACGTATTTGATCTCTTATCCTTTTTAATTTCTTTCCAGCATTGAACATGGTGGATCATCTTTTCCTTTTGGAAACGTTCTGCTTCTCTTCTGATGCTTCTCTTAAATCACTTGTCATTTTGTCTCAGTTTTGGTTTTGGACATGTTAATTTTGAAATGCATGTGAGAGACAGCCACATGGGGATCATAAGTAAGCGTTTAGATCTATGGTTCAGGAGATCCTCCTAGAATCTTTCTCAGGCACCTCCTTCAACTGAGCTTTAAATATTGGCGCTCTTAAGCTCTGGGTTCTGGATCTTGCTCTCCTCTCCAAGTCTCTCTCTTTCCCTTTTACATTCCCCCTTCTCCTTTTTTTTTTCTATGTGGCATTGAATTTTACCACTTATGACAATTCCCACACTTTCCTCCTGAGCCAGTCCTTCCAAAGCACAGACTTTTATTCTCAGGGCTATTTGGAAACGTGTGTTTCTTGACCAAAATGTGAGCTTCTTAGGAACAGGATTATCTTGTTTATTCACTATTGTTTCTGTATTACCTAGAAAGAAAGATTGGTACTCCATAGATACTAAAAAATATTCAACTAAATAAATGTGAAAACTGGTCAATCTGTGATGTTTTCTGCATATGATGTCCTTAGAGACTCCTGTAACCGAAGACCAGCAATCTTCCTTCCTCTGGTAGATGTGTGGTTGGGTGTGTAGATGGTGCAATGAGAAAAGAAAAGATATGTGTAAACCAAGCACTGAGATCATTGGTAAAGTGGGAGTAATTTTGTGGAAGATTGCAAGACAAGGCTGTAAATATATCATTAAATTTAATTCAGTTTATTATATTGTTATATGGATATACCAGTTTTATCTATCCGTTCTTTGTCAGTGGATATTTGGGGTGTTTCTACTTTTCTGTGATTACGAATTTTGCTCCTAATCAAAGTATTGATAAAGTCAAATTAATGAACTTGATGATAATGTCCTAATGTCCTGGAAATGTTTTCTGAATAACTGAATGGAAGTAAAGTTAGGATTGTGATTTTTTTTAAAACTTTTCCCCCTTTGTTATCTTTTAAAATCTGTAACATTTGCAAAAATAATGTCCTATATTACATGTTAGTTACAAATAATAATTGCGTAAGGAACATTTATGAGTTCACTTAATCCAAGAACTAGAATACTAAAACCTTTAGCTACCTATTAATTACTTTTCTTCTACTGTCTCTCTGCCTTCTTGTCACCTGTATCAATCATTCTGTGTCACAAAGGCAACCACTCTTCCTAAATTGATATTTTCACATTGCTTTTGAAAAAATATTTTTATAATATGTATGTATATGCCTAAATATATCAATTAGCTTTGCTTGTCATTCAGCTTCATGAAAATATATTTTACTCTATATAATTTACCGAGACATGCTTTATTTGTGTATTTATTTATTTTTTGCCAAACATTATGTTTTCAAGTTCTTATGTTGTTTCAGGTAATTGTAATTCATACATTTTCATTGTTGTATGAATATGTCACCAAGTTTTGTCTGTTCTCTATCCGTGGGTGTTTGTGATTCTTCTTTTATGTCATTAAGAACTTTGGTCTTATACAATTTTTTAACAAAGTAACACCAATTTTTAATAGTTTTTATTCATTTTCTAAAATGCATATGTAATGCCATTATATTATTTTTTTCTTGATAAAATTTTGCCCATGAAATCTTTACTAGTGTCCGTAATTTTTAGACATGTACGGAATTAGTATTTTGAATTACTTCTACAAAAGCACCTTATTTTCTCCTATCCCTGGGCCATTGCATATGCTGTTTTCTCTATCTTAAAGAATTTTTGGCTCTCTACCCCTGACTTTGATTTCCCTGAGTACCTCCTATTTATCCTTTGTCCTAGATGTCACTTTTTCCAGGAAGCCTTCCTAACTGCCTCAGATTGCTGTAGGTGCCTCCAATCCCTTTCACAAACTCATGCACCACTCCATATTTCCTTTTCAAAACACCCAATACAGTCATATGTTTATATATTCTGGTTTACTTCTTTGCCTTCAGCACTATCATGTATACTTGGAATGGCAGATATTTGCCTCATTTTGTGATACGTGCCTAGAAGCCAGCCCATAGCCTGACATGAGACAGATATTCAATAAACATTTGTTAAATAAATGAAAAAAAATTGCTAATCTCTCAGCTTCTGCTCACCAAAATAATCATTAAAGGCACCTTATTGGGCACCTGGGTGGTTCAGTGGTTAAGTGTCTGCCTTTGACTGGGGTCGTGATCCCAGGGTCCTGGGATCGAGTCCCATAGCAGGCTCCCCATGGGAAGCCTGCCTCTCCCTCTGCCTGTGTCTCTGCATCTCTCTGTCTCTCACGAATAACTAAATAAAATCTTTAAAAAGAAGGAAACTTATTTTGTTATGTCAAAGGACAGCTATTTGTTGGTAAATGGAATATTTAATAATGTTTTCTCTTTGGACCAGTGTTATCAATTTCAATGCTGTCAGCTGTCAAAGATGGAGATCATCAAGGAACTAAACAATTGGGGCCACCATTCACTTCTGGTGTCCTTTGGTCCATGGAGATACATTTCATAAGGACAACTATTGATTTCTACTATTAGATTGCCAGGAAAGCCAGCAATAATTGCTTTAGAAATTTTGTCCATGAATTTTTCTTCTTAATTTCCCAGGAGCAAGACCAGCTGCTCCCCCTCTCTCAACAAAAAATTAAAGAGCTGGTAGAAATTAACATACTCATAATTTTTTTTAAAGGGGAGTATTATTTACTTGAGTTTGTGGTAATGAATAATAAGAAGCAAAATAAAAAAGTTATGTTTTCAAAGGATTTTCAGCTGTGTTTAAAAAATTGATACATTTATTTATTTTAATAGGATTGCCATTGTAGTGATAATTATCACTTCTGTTTAATGGTTGGAATAATTTTGTTCTAGTCTTTTATCAAGTTTGATGATTATAATTTGACATTGTGCTTATTCCCTATACTGTGTATTAGGTCCCTAGGACTCATTTACTGCTGGTTTTAAGTTTGTACCCTTAAAAAAATATCTGTTTTATCCCCTAAGCCCTTTCTCTACTGGCTACCATTTTACTCTCTGTTTTAACAAGTTTGGGTTTTTGAGATTCCACAAACAAGTGACAACATGTATTACTTATCTTTCTCTGATTTTTCTCACTTAACATAATGTGCTCCATCCATGTTGTCACAACAGCAGTGTGTCTTTCTTTTTTTTCATGGCTGAATTATCACATACATATCATGCTTTCTTTATCCATATATTTGTCTGTGGGTACCTAGGTTCTTTCCATATCTTGGCTATTGTGAATAATGCCATAGTAAACATGGGAGTGCAAATGTTTCTTTGTTGTTGGTGTTTTTTAAGATTTTATTTATTTATTCGTGGGAGACACAGAGAGAGAAAGACAGAGACACAGGCAGAGGGAGAAGTAGGCTCCATGCAGGGACCCCAATGTGGGACTCGATTCCGGGATCCCAGGATCACGCCCTGAGCCAAAGGCAAAGGCTCAACCGCTGAGCCACCCAGGTGTCCCAACAAATGTTTCTTTGATAGCCTGTTTTACTTTTCTTTGGGTCTTTACCCAGAGATGGAATTGCTGGATCATATGGTAGATTTATTTTTAATTTTTTAAGGAAACTCGTTAGCGAATTTACATTCTGATCAACAGTGTGCAAGTGTTCTCTTTTCTCCATATCTTCACCAACATTTTTCTGTTGTCTTCTTGATGATACTTATTTAAATATGTATTAGATCATAGGTCACTGTAGTTTTTGATTTCCATTTCCCTGGTTATTAGTGATGTTGAAAATGTTTTCGTGTATCTGTTACTATGAAAATAAGTAAAGCAGGGATCCCTGGGTGGCGCAGCGGTTTGGCGCCTGCCTTTGGCCCAGGGCGCGATCCTGGAGACCCGGGATCGAATCCCACATCGGGCTCCCGGTGCATGGAGCCTGCTTCTCCCTCTGCCTGTGTCTCTGCCTGTCTCTCTCTCTCTGTATGTCTATCATAAATAAATAAAAATTAAAAAAAAGAAACTAAGTAAAGCAAAGACCAACATAAAATTTTCTGCTTTATGGGAACACTACTATTCCTATTTTTCAATATGTAAATATCTTCAGGGTTTGGTAAATCTGCAAGCTTGCTTGTCATTATTAGCAGCTATGGAAAGAATCCTTATCTCTTCTCCAAATCCTCCCTATCTTTCATCTTCGGTTTCTCCCCTCCATTTCCCATAAATATCTGGTTGTTGAACAAGAAATATTAGGGTTGTAATGAAACAGACATTTGGAACATTATACAACCAAAAATTCATTTTGTCTCAGATCATATATGTGTGGATGTGGTATACATTACCACATCCCATTTTTGTTATTGAACCCCATAAAAAGAAAGTTTCATTGTTCTTACTTGACTATTCTGGAGGTATGTATTACATACATTCAAGAACTTTTTCACAGGGCCAAGACATGAGAACTATGTGGATAATGGATAGAGTCTTTTTTATTTGTTGGGGTTTACTTCCCAATTCAGAAGAAATGAATTGCCATTTTATTACCTGATGCAAAAATTAACTAAATGTCATCCGTTTTGTTGACATGTAGTATTAATATACGGGAACTGGCTCCTATTAGCTCATACGAGCAAATTGTTCCCAATTCAGCATTCAGTGATGTCACATTGATAACTTAATGTTTGGCATAGTGGGAGTATTTACACCGTGGAAATTGGCAATTGCTACAAAACAGGAACTTTCCCCCCATTTAAAGAGCTGGTTGTTTATTATTCATCAGCTCTCCATTGCAGGTAGTAGACAACTTAAAAAAATACTGATTATGAGTGCAGTATTCCTTCCTCTGAGGAAGCACCCTTTCTCAATGAATGTGGTTCTGGTACGGTGGTATGTCCGTCCTTGAGCCCCCACCTCTTTAATGATACAGGCAGATTAGAGTTTTCATCTGTTCTGTGAACATATCTTTTCAGTTTGCTTTCATTGTGTCTAGAAGATGTCTTTTACTACCTATTCTTTTCTTAAAATGATTTTTCATGGAATTGGAGAGATTCAGAAACTATGCTGTGGCTTCTCTCTCTCTCTATAATCATCTCCCTTAATTATATTTTCAACAGATAATTCATTCAGGAGGAGCGTTATACATACAGAGTTATGGAAGTTGTTTCCTAGAGTTGTGCACAGGTTGACAATAGCTATTGGAAACATATATTAAAGTTCTCATACTCTTTCTCTTTGGAGATTCATGCCTTTGTGATTTTTCTTTTTCCAGAAACTCTCTGTTATATTTACCGTAATATCCCTAGATAAAATTGATAACTTGAAGCTCTCCTTTAGTTTGTATATATCTGAATCTATTAGGAATAATAATCGAGAATACTAATTCCATTTTTAAATACCTCTAGTTACTTAGTGCAAAGTTTTTCCATCATGTCAGAGAAATTTTAAATCTCTTTCCTCAAGCTATATATCTTTTTAAAGTTACTCTGGTCATGTCACAGAATAATTCTCAGTCCTAGAATAACAAGAGAATTTAAGCAGAAAATACATATTATATTTGGAAAATATTTCAACACAGTAAAAATGTGATGATTTCCCAGGGCTCTCATTTAGATGACAATTATAGGCTGCCATGGGATCTCCTTAGATGTTGTTTAAGGAAAATGAAGTTTCTTGAGTCTTATGACAGACTCAGGACTTTTTTTTTAATTTGGAAAAAAATCTCCTTTCAGAGTTTTATTCTAAAATTCATTTACTGAAGATACAATGTTTATCTTTAAAAAGTATTTATATATTTCTTTAGTCCTCTTCCTTTACTCAAAAGACAACTTGAAATCTATAATCTCAGGCTTATACAGAAACAAGATATTCGAAGTTTTTGGTTAGTTGAGAGTCCTCAAGGCTTGAAAATTACAACAGATGTCTTTATTTTTATGCATTCATGTTCTAGTAATCCACATCACAGCATTATAGGATGAAAATTTCATAGACTAAACTACTTCAATTAACAAAATTATGACTATCATTTATGCAGTTTTTATCTATTTTAATAGTGTTCTGCTTATTAATTTTTCATCAGATATTTTAAAATGATACATTGTGATCATTGATCCTTTGCTCATACACTTCAGTGATTTCCTTTCTTAATCCACATGTTAATGATAATTATCTTTTTAAAAATTAATCTTTTTGAATGTAATTGTATGTACTCATTTTACTTGTTCAGTTTGAAGCATTTTCACAAACCCCTAATTTTGCATAACCATTACCAGTTCTGAATTGGTTATTTATCTTTATGCTAATACCATATTTTCTTGATTACTATAGCTTTATATTAAAACTTGAATCCAAGTAAGGTAAAATATCCAGCTTTATTCTTGCATTCCAAAATTGTTTTGGCAATGCTATTTTCTTCATTTGAATTTCTATATTAATTTTAGAATGAGTTGGCCAAGTTTATCAATGAAGCCACTTGGCATTTTTATTGCATTAAATTTATAGACCATTTTGGGGAGAACTGACATCACAGCAACACTGAATCTTCTAGTCCATGAATATGGTGTATCTTTCATTATTTTAGCTTTTCTTGAATTTATTTAAATGATGTTATATGATTTTCAAGGTATGATTTTCAAGGTGTTGCTCCTATGTTGAATTCATCTCTGGTTAGTATATGTTTTTTGATGATACTATAAATAATATTTTCAAAACTTTGATTTCCTGGTTACTCATTACTAGTGAAAAAATTAGAATTGATTTTATATGTTGATCCTGAATCCTATGACTTTTCTGATTTAATTAATTGGTTATAATAGCATTTTGGTAGAGTATTTGTTTTCCTATGTACACAATTAGTCTGAAAATAACGAGTATTTTATTTCTTCCTTTATAATTTATATGTCTTTTGTTTCTTTCATTTTGTTCTTCTTTCTCCTCTTTATTGAGCATGTTGGAACTTTCAGTCCAATGTTAAATTACAATTGTGAGAGTAGACATCTTTCTCTTGTTTTGGTTCTTGGAGAAAAACATTTAGTCTTTCACTATTAAGCATGACCTCACCTGAAGCTCTTTATGGATAGTCTTTACCAGGCTGAAGAAAGTTTTTGTATTTATGCCTTATTAGATTTTTAAAAACTCATAAAAGTGTGTTAAATTTAGTCAGCTCTGTTCTCCTCATCTACTAAAAGGATTATGTGATTTTTATCCTTTCTTCTATAAACGTGGTTAAATCACATCATTTGATTTTTAAATGTTAAATCAGCCTTGTATTGCTGGTCTTGTTGAGCACTTCAACAGTATACTTCTATTTCTTGCTTCAAATCTTTGTTATTATTGTCATACATTTTACAGACCTATTAAACATATCTTCATTTTATACAGTCATTTGTCTTTTAAAGAAAATGTAAAGTCCTTTATGTTCTCTCACTTACTATCTGTCATTTCTGGCATCCTTCATTCCTTTGTGTAGACCCTAATTTTCATTTGGTATAATTTTCCTTCAACCTAAAATCTTCCTTTAACATTTCTTTTTTTTTTTAAATTTATTTATGATAGTCATGGAGAGAGAGAGAGGCAGAGACACAGGCAGAGGGAGAAGCAGGCTCCATGCACCGGGAGCCCGATGTGGGATTCGATCCCGGGTCTCCAGGATCGCGCCCTGGGCCAAAGGCAGGCGCCAAACCGCTGCGCCACCCAGGGATCCCCCTTTAACATTTCTTATAATGAAAGTCTGCTGGTAATGAACTTTATAATCTCTGTTTTATGAAGATATATTTGCTGTACTTTTATTTATTTATTTTTAAAATTATTTTTAATTTATTTTTAAAGATTTCATTTACTTATTCATGATAGACATAGGGAGAGAGAGGAGGCAGAGACACAGGCAAAAGGAGAAGCAGGCTCCATGCAGGGAGCCCGACGTGGGACTTGATCCTGGGACTCCAGGATCATGCCCTGCGCCGAAGGCAGGCGCTAAACCACTGAGCCATCCAGGGATCCCCTGTACTTTTATTTTTAAAGAGTATTTTTATTTAGGGCATATAGAATTCTGGGTTGATAGTTTCCTCTCTGCCTCCCAGCACTGTAAACATATGGTTCCATCATTTCCTGCCTTGTATTATTTCTGATGAAAGTCAGTTGTAAAGCAAAAATGAAGTATTTGGATTTCATCAAGATAAAAAGCTTTTGCACAGCAAAGGAAACAGTCAACAAAACTAAAAGGCAACTTACAAGATGGGAGAGGATATTTACAAATGACATATCAGATAAAGGGCTAATATCTATAAAGAACTTATCAAACTCAACAGCCAAAAACCAAATAATCCAGTCAAGAAATGGGCAGAAGACATGAACAGACATTTCTCTAAAGAGTACATACAAACAGCAAACAGACACATTAAAAAATGATCAGCATCAGGCACCCTGGGTGGCTCAGCGGTTTAGCGCCGCCTTCAGCCCAGGGTGTGATCCTGGAGACCTGGGATCGAGTCCCACGTCAGGCTCCCTGCATGGAGCCTGCTTTTCCCTCTGCCTGTGTCTCTGCCTCTCTCTCTCTCTCATGAAGAAATAAATAAAAAAATTAAAAAATGATCAGCATCACTTGACATCAGGAAAATACAAATCAGAACCACAATGAGATACTGCCTCACACCAGTCCGATTGGCTAAAATGAGTAAGTCAGAGAACAACAAATGTTGGTGAGGATATGGAGAAAGGGAAACACTCTTACACTGTTGGTGGGAATGCAAGCTGGTACAGCCACTCTGGAAAATGGTATAGAGGTTCTTCAAGAAGTTAAAAATAGAGCTACCCTATGATCCAGCAATTGCACTACTAAGCATTTACCTGAAAGATACAAATGTAGTGATCCGAAGGGGCATCTGCATTCCAATATTCATAGCAGCAATGTCCACAATAGCCAAACTATGGAAAGATCCCAGATGTCCATCGACAGATGAATGGATAAAGAAGATGCAGTGTGTGTGTGTGCGTGTGTATGTGTGTATCACTTTCTGATGGCTGGAATATTACCCAGCCATCAGAAAGGATTAATACATAATGGAATATTACTCAGCCATCAAAAAGAATGAAATCTTACCATTTACATTGATGTGGATGAAAATGGAGTGTATTATGCTGAGCAAAATAAGTCAATCAGAGAAAGGCAATTATCATATTGTTTTACTTATATATGGAATATAAGAAATGGTGCAGAAGGTCATGGGGAGGGGAGGGAAAACTGAATGGGAGGGAATCAGATAGGGAGATAAATCATGAGAGACTCTTAACTATAGGAAACAAACAGAGTTGCTGGAAGGGAGGTGGTTGGGGGATGGGGTAATTGGGTGATGGGCATTAAGGAGGCACATGATGTGAGGAGCATTGGGTGTTATATGCAACTGATGATTACTAACACTACATCTGAAACTAATGATGTACTATATGTTGGCTAATTAAATTTAAAAAAATAAAGTCAGTTGTAATTTATATAATTGTTGCTCTGTATATAACAAATCTTTTTCCTTTTGGCTGATTTTAAGATTTTTCTCTTTATCATTCATTTTAAATAATTTGTTTATAATGTGATTTGGTATGGGTTTCTTTGTGTTTATCCTTATCATTTACTCCCTGTATTTGTCTTTGCTAGAGCCATTGTTCCCCTTAGCACTCCTTTTAGATTGTCAGACTATCAAACCTCTTTTCCATTTATCAAAGGCCTCATTGTCCTTCTCTGCACTGTTCTTCTTGCCTGATATAAACAAATTCAAGTTTCATTTTACTTCCAAAATTACTTGGGGTTGGGGTTGTCTATAATTGTCTTAGCTCTTCTTAATCTCTTCTCCTCCCCTTGGGGATTGCTGCAGTAGAGACCTATGAACCCTGAACTTGGATTCACAAGACTGAAGTGTGCATCCAAGCATCACCACAGCTGTATGATTGTGCAGACAAATCACATATCTTCTCTGAACTTACTACTTGTAGAATCAAAGTGAGAACACACCCTCTTAGAGACTTGACAATGAGAATTCACAAATATATTGTTCGAAGCATGTTGTTATCTTTGTACTTTATAGCAGAGTCTCAAATAATTTAGTTTTTTTCCATCTGTTCTTTTCCACTAGAAAATTATATTCTGATATGTCAAACATGACTTACACATTTTCACTGACCTCATAAAATCAATTAAAAAAATTTGAGAAGAAGACACTGGGTTGACTGGTGGGGGGAAACGCCTGGGTGGCTCAGGCATTTAGGTGTCTGTCTTCAGCTCAGGTCATGCAGGGTCCTGGGATTTAGCCCCACTTCATTGTCATCATCTTTGGACTCCTTGCTCAGCTGGGATTCTGCTTCTCCCTCTCCCTCTCCCCCTCCCACCTGCTTGTCCTCTCTCTCTCTGTCAAATAAATAAATAAATAAATAAATAAATAAATAAATAAATAAAGACACTGAGAGGGGTATTAGCCCCTTGTTACTCATTTGGAACTAAGGTGCCCTTGGCTCTCTTTCCAGAAGATTTCACACATTTCTTTAAAATTAGGTCTTTCAGTTAATTTTCCTTTAAATTCTTTAAGTTCTTTCAAAATTAGTTTCTTTAAAACAGTTGTTTGGGATTTAGAACATGTTTCCCAAGGTACATATTATTTTAGGTTGCAAGTAAACCACCCACAAAACTTTCTTCTGCATCATGTAACTGCATTGCAGGATTAACTGAAACATATAAACTAATATTTGTGTCAGAGATATTTGAACTATGAAGATTAAAGGTGGTTTTAGCCTAAATATCTGAACTAGGGGTATCTCTGATTGGTGTGGTTTCCTAAATGTGATGGACTCATAGGTAATTCACTTTTAGCTTTCATGTTAGCCAATGAGTATTTTTCAGATCTTAGCTCCTGCTCTCAGTGCAAGAGTGTGGATTTTTTTTTTCATTCTGTATGTATACTGAGAGCTGAGGATCTTTTTTATTGGTTAGTCAATGAGACGAGGGGCTTGCCACTCATGGGATTTCATGGTTTATTCTTTAAGTTTTCTAATATTTTCTAATTATGTGAGTATATATATATATTGCATATATGTTTTAGACTGAATATTTATTATTCCCCCAAATCTATATGTTGAAGCTATAATTCCCAATGTGATGGTACTTGGCGGTGGGAGCTTTGGGAAGTAATCAGAATTAGATTAGGGTAATGAAGATGCAGTCTAGTGATGGGATTTATGCCCTTATAAAAAGAGGAAGAGACTTTGAGTTCTCTCTGCCATGCATGCGAGGATACAGCCATTTGTAAACTAGCAAGAGGGTTCTCATCAGATGCCAGCCCTCCTGGCACCTTGATTTTGGACTTCCCAGCCTCCAGAACTGTTAGAAATAAATATGTGTTGTTAAGCCACCCAGTCTATGGTATTTTGTTATAGCAGCCTGAATAAAATAATATACATGTCATATTGCACATACTTTGCAATATAAATATGCCATATATTAAGTATAGGTTGAATAAATAAGTGAACTTTTATATTCACCTCACCTTCATGGCATTCTCTTATCCTCATTCATTCATTCATATCAAATCTAAATTCTGAAAAGTAAAGAAAGACTTATTTTGCTCTGCCCCACTGCTCCTTTGGACTGTTCTTTGCAACTGGGTACCTGCTTTCGAAAACTCAGACTCCACATCATTGCATTTTATTCTTCATAGTCACAGTTTTGAATAGGAAAAAGTACTTCCCTTGGTATCCTGTTATTTTTCTTAGGCAGAAAAGAGTAACAGAATGAGTCTGTTTTGATGACTGTGTGGGGAATTGGTTGGAGGGATAACTGAAACACTTACTAAGCTTAAGGTACCACTCCATGGGGACTTGATTGTGATGTATGGTATTGCCTACAGTTATAGTAACATCAATTAGGATTTTGTTGGTGATTGTGGGAATTGCACACTGGTGCATACAACAAAGAGTATAGTAAAAACAACTTTACTGTAACACGGTGGAGCCCCCATAGCTTTTCCTTCGTACAATTTTGTATTCCTTCTTCAGTGATGATTCCTCTTCCTTAATTTCCCCAAAATAGAAATAAAATGTGCTCCCCATCTCCCTCTCAGTTTAAGTTTTTATTTTTGGAGTCATTTTAAGGTGAAACTGATTTATGTTAGCAATAGTCAACCAGAATACTTCTGAGGGCCCCAAGAAGACTACTGTCACGAAGAGTCATGATATCCTCTAAAACACAGAAACAGCTCACAATTCCAGTAGGTATTATCTTAGAAGTTAATATTTTAAAGAAGGCTAATATTTATTTATTTTTAAAAATATTTTATTTATTCATTCATGAGAGACACAGAAACAGGCAGAGACAAAGGCAGAGGGAGAAGCAGGCTCCCTGCAGGGAACCCGATGCAATACTCAATCCTAGGACCCCGGGATCAACCACCGAGCCACCCATGTGCCCAGAACACTAATATTTAAAGAAAACTTTTAATTTTTGTTTCTACAAGGTTTTATAAAATTACTAGACTTCACTAGCTCACATAAACTTTATATACTTATTTCTATTTTCAAACCCCAAAGTCCTAACTTGTTTCTGCTTTTGTTTCTTGACCTCAGTTTCAAGGTAATTGATGCCTCCAGAAAAAAATCGATTTATTATTTGTTGTTTTACTGATAACGTTTTTTTACTCTGATTCAGTTCTGTTTTTCCTTCTTAACCAACCATTTACCTAGTCCCATGCTCCCCACCTCCCATTTCCTAGGTCAAGGGTGAGAACTCCATCTGTGAAAATATGCTGTACAGGGTCCTTGTCCTTCTGTTTTGGCAGATAGTCTGTGCCATTTAAAATACTGTAAAAAGCGTGCAGTGGTGTTTTTAATACATTGTAGCACTTGGGGAAATTTTACCCAAGTCCGTATCCTCACGAAACTCATAAATAGAACAAGAACAAGAGATTAGAGTCACAGAAGCAATAAAGAGTGCTTCTGAGTTACAGATTTGAAACATAAAAGGAATAGCTCAATATTAAAAAACACAATAGTAAAACTCACCAAATTAGTAGATACAAAAAATCATAAGATTATTTTTTAAATGGTTCTTTTATCTCTCTCTCTCTTTTTTTAAAAGGTTTTATTTATTTACTTGACAGAAAAAGGGGGAGAGACAAGCAAGAGGAGAGACAGGCAGAGAGAGAGGGAGAAGCAGGCTCCCCGAGGAGCAGGGAGCCCGATGCAGGGCTGGATCCCAGGACCCTAAGATCATGACTTAAGCCAAAGGCAGAGAATGGACTGAGCTACCCAGGGACCCCACTATGATTATCTTTTTATAGCTGAAAAAGCATTTGATGTAATTCATCCTCCATTCTTGATAAGAAATTCTTGATACCATGCAATATATTAACATATCATTAACATAATAAAAATAGAATTATTGTTCCATATTTTAAGGACAGTGTCTAAAACATATAGAAATCATTTCTTTAGGAAATCATTCCCTCAGGAAAAGAGAAGGATGTTCATTAAGACACTGTTCTTTTTTTTAAATTTATTTTTTATTGGTATTAAATTTGCCAGCATGTAGAATAACACCCAGTGCTCATCCCATCAAGTGCCCCTCTCAGTGCCCATCACCCAGTCACCCCCACCCCACCCACCTCCCTTTCTACCACCCCTAGTTCGTTTCCCAGAGTTAGGAGTCTCTCATGTTCTGTCTCCCTTTCTGATATTTCCCACTCATTTTTCTCCTTTCCCCTTTATTCCCTTTCACTATTTTTTATATTTCCCAAATGAATGAGACCATATAATGTTTGTCCTTCTCTGATTGACTTATTTCACTCAGCATAATACCCTCCAGTTCCATCCACGTTGAAGCAAATGGTGTGTATTTGTCGTTTCTAATGGCTGCGTAATATTCCATTGTATACATAGACCACACCTTCTTTATCCATTCATCTTTCGATGGACACTGAGGCTCCTTCCACAGTTTGGCTATTGTGGACATTGCTGCTATAAACATCGGGGTGCAGGTGTCCCGGCGTTTCACTGCATCTGTATCTTTGGGGTAAATCCCCAGCAGTGCAACTGCTGGGTCATAGGGCAATTCTATTTTTAACTCTTTGAGGAACCTTCACACAGTTTTCCAGAGTGGCTGCACCAGTTCACATTCCCACCAACAGTGCAAGAGGGTTCCCCTTTCTCTGCATCCTCTCCAACATTTGTTGTTTCCTGCCTTGTTAATTTTCCCCATTCTCACTGGTGTGAGGTGGTATCTCATTGTGGTTTTGATTTGTATTTCCCTGATGGCCAGTGATGCAGAGCATTTTCTCATGTGCTTGTTGGCCATGTCTATGTCTTCCTCTGTGAGATTTCTGTTCATGTCTTTTGCCCATTTCATGATTGGATTGTTTGTTTCTTTGCTGTTGAGTTTAATAAGTTCTTTATAGATCTTGGATACTAGCCCTTTATCTGATAGGTCTTTTGCAAATATCTTCTCCCATTCTGTAGGTTGTCTTTTAGTTTTGTGGACTGTATCCTTTGCTGTGCAGAAGCTTTTTATCTTGATGAAGTCCCAGTAGTTCATTTTTGCTTTTGTTTCTCTTGCCTTCATGGATGTGTCTTGCAAGAAGTTGCTGTGGCCAAGTTCAAAAAGGGTGTTGCCTGTGTTCTCCTCTAGGATTTTGATGGAATCTTGTCTCACATTCAGATCTTTCATCCATTTTGAGTTTATCTTTGTGTATGGTGTAAGAGAGTGGTCTAGTTTCATTCTTCTGCATGTGGATGTCCAATTTTCCCAGCACCATTTATTGAAGAGACTGTCTTTTTTCCAGTGGATAGTCTTTCCTCCTTTGTCGAATATTAGTCGACCATAATGTTGAGGGTCCACTTCTGGATTCTCTATTCTGTTACATTGATCTATGAAGACACTGTTCTTTATTGAAGTCTGGCTAATGTAATAAAATTAGAGAAAAAGGGGTAAATTCCAAAAAAAGAAAACAAAGTAAATATTTGCAGGTAGTGTGGAATGTTGCATTAAAAACCCAAGTGGGGGGCAGCCCGGGTGGCCCAGTGGTTTAGCGCTGCCTTCAGCCCAGAGCCTGATCCTGGAGTTCCGGGATCGAGTCCCGCATCAGGCTTCCTGCAAGGAGTCTGCTTCTCCCTCTGCCTGTGTCTCTGCCTCTCTCTGTGTCTCTCATGAATAATTAGTAAAATCTTAAAAAAAGAACAAACCCAAGTGGGTAAGAGGCACCTGTGTGGCTCAATCTGGTAAGTGTGACTCTTGATTTCTACTCAGGTCATGATTCTAGCTTCATGAGCTCAAACCCTGCATCAGGCTGCATGCTGGACATGGAGCTTGCTTAAGAGTCTCTCTCTCCTTCTTTCTTTGCCCTTCTCCCCTCCCCCAGCTCACTTACTCTGTCTCTCTCAAAAAAAAAAAAGTAAGGAAAGATATAGGTGAGTTACTTGAAAATCTACTAGAATAAGAAAATTCAGTGGGTTGGCTAAATGAATCAAGAAAAAAGTAGTTGCAGGGCACCTAGCTGGCTGTTGGAGGCTCTGCTTTCAGCTCAGGTCATGAGCCTGGGGAACTGGGATCAAGCCCCACAACGGGCTCCATGCTCACAGGGAGCCTGCTTCTCTCTCTCCTCCCTACTCATGATCTCTCTTGCTATCACTCTTCAAATAAATAAATACAATATTTAAAAATAAAAAATAAAAGGAAAAAGTAGTTGCTTTCCCACATAGAAGAGAAAACAGGATGGAAAAATACGTTTGAAGGGAAGCACCTATTAACCATACCACAAAATGATTAAATATCTGGGAATAAACTTAAGTATAAAACATATAAATGAGTGAACATTTAGAATACCACTGAGATACTCAAGAAGAGTTAAATAAATAGAAAGACATTTTTTCTTAGATATGATATTATTAAAATATTCTCTCCCAGTAAATCTGTATGTTTAACATTCTCCTTGAAAACTATCCTTGGAGATTTTAGAATAAACTACACAAGCCGTTTTTAATTTCCTTATGTTAAAATAAATACTAATTACTAGTAAACTTCTGAAAAAAAAGTTGTTTTTTGAATGTACACACTGAGGGGATGTATAGTTTGTCCTATAGGATATTAAATATATTATAATAATATAGTTATTTAAAGGTTGGTTTTGGTTCTTGTATAAATAATGTTGAAT
This sequence comes from Nyctereutes procyonoides, assembly GCF_905146905.1. Lineage (NCBI taxonomy): Eukaryota > Metazoa > Chordata > Mammalia > Carnivora > Canidae > Nyctereutes > Nyctereutes procyonoides. The sequence continues at coordinate 40,921,448 of NW_026575044.1, forward strand.
AAAACAAAATAAAATGTTCAGATGCAGGATAAATAAATTTGTGAATCTGGTGTGTGTTAAAGGTGGTTATTGAGATACCAGTTGAGAAAAGATGACTCATTCAAGGCACGATGCTGGGACAATTGCATAGCCATCTGGAAAAAAATAGAATTGGCTCCTATCCTGAATTCATAAGAAGCAAAAATTTTAGTGTAAAAAATTAGTCCATAAAAGTATTAGGATAAAATATAGAAAAAAATTAAAAAGTAATTTTTGCTGTAAAAAAGTATTTCTAAATGCCATATAAAATCCAGAAGCCATACAAAGAATGATTCATAAGTTTGACTAAAAAGAAAAATAACATTTGCATGGCAAAAATAACTATTAAGAAAATAAAAATAACAAGAAATTTAGAAAAAAATTTGTAATGCCTATCATTGGCAAAAAGTTAATTATCTTAATTATAAAGACTTTATATTCATCAATAAGGAAGCAACAAATAATCCAACAAAAATAGAAGTAAAATCATAAATAGTCCACAGAAAGAAATAACTAGTGAAATTACAAGTATGAAAACATACTTAACTACTTCTGAAATAGGAGCCTAATATAAATTAAAACCATGGTGTGTTAGGGGATAATGCTATTAGATTGTCAAAGGTGAAAAAATTTGATAATGCAAACTTGCATTTGTGTGTGCTATGGGCTAATAATTGAACTAAAAATACTTAGCATTTTTGAGTGCTTATGTTGTGGCAGGCACTATTCTAAGAGTGTTATATATATTCATTAACTAGTTCTTAAAATAATCCTGAAAAGCAAGATTGATTATCATTTCTTTTTTAGATGGTGAAATTGAAGTCTAGAAAGGAGCAATATGCCTAATCACTAAGGAAGTAAGTGGCAGGGACGACCTGGGTGGCTCAGTGGTTGAGTGTCTGCCTTTGGCTCAGGGTGTGATCCTGGGGTCCTGGGATCGAGTCCCACATTGGTCTTCCCACATGGAGCCTGCTTCTCCCTCTACCTGTGTCTTGGCCTCTCTCCGTATGTCTCTCATGAATAAATAAATAAAATCTTAAAAAAAAAGGAAAATAGTGGCAGGAGTAGAAATTGAAACAAAGAGGTCTGACTAAAGATATGCAAGTAGGTATACTCAGCCATTGTTGTCCTCTAAATTATATATACTAAAAATTATACATACACGATTGCTTTAACCTTGGAATCTCATAGTGAGGGTTTTATCCTGAAGATTTACTTACAAATGTACAAAATGACGAATGTGCATAGATATTCACTGCAGCCTTGTCTATGATGGCAGTAGTTTGGAAACAGAGGTTCATCAGTAGGAGCTGGTTATATATACTATGGAAAAGCTATGTATTGGAATCCCAGGCAGACAAAAGCAAAATGAGGAAGCTTTTCAGTTTCTTCATTTGTACATATATACCATTTTGTAAGAAAAGTATATACTTCTAATGTGTGTGTGTGTGTGTGTGTGTGTGTGTGTGTGTGTGTGTGTGATATAAGTCCTGTGGTAGGATGCACAGGAAATTGATATACTTAGGCATAGGAGGAAGACTTACTTTTCATTGTATATCCTTTGATAGTGTTTAAATATTATACACAATATGTTATCATTCAAAAATGAAAAAGATTGTTTAAATTTTTACATGGTTTTGGGAAATGGCTTTACCAATATCCTGAAGCAGTCTATAGGGAGGAAGGGGGCATGCAACTCTTGCGGGGATAGCTGCCTCTGATGACAGCAGGTGTGATCAGAAAGAGTTGTGTTTCAGGATGATGTTGAGTCAGATCAAAGTTTGGCTTTGATCAAACCCAGTTTGATTGAAGGGCTTCCCATTTACTTACAGAAATATTTTGCACGTCCTTACGAGAGACATTCAGGTGCTGTTGAGAATCACTCTCCATGTTTTCACTTTTTCCTGCTGCCAACTTACACACCAGATGCTTGAGCTATACACCTTGTATGTCTGTATGCACTATCATGCCTGGGCCTCTGGAGACACGTTCTCCAAACATTGTACCTCTGCTCCATTTTGCACTCAGTCATTAGATGGTTTGTTTTCATTGTCCAGTATCTTTGTTATCTTTTTCTCCAACATCATGGTTCCCAAGTACGGAACTTCAGAATTCCTAGAGATAATTTAAATTTAAGTGTCTATTTAAAAAATAAGCTATTTAAGGCTAAGAGGTGAAGAGATTTGCTTTTTTGGATCTCACTTGCCCAATGATTGTGGCTTCCTTTGTGTAGACCCAACTACTCTCAGATGCTTTTGATCTGTCTCCTTTCTGGATGGCTTCACTCTTTTGGGTGTAACTGAAGGGCTCCCTATCTTCTGGGCAGAATTAGAAACATTTTATGGTAAAGACATACAGCAGATTGGATGAGATAATAGGATACACTTAATGATGCAAGCATGTTTATTCTCTTATTCAGTCTAAGTTGGGTTTTAGGCACTTTTCTGGTTCATATTTTTGTGTGTTGCTTCGAGTAATGAAGAATAAGTACTGGAGTTGTCCTGGAGACACAGCTTCCCTTTGTCACCTTACTATAAATGTCTCCATTGTTATTTTAGTATTTGTGATGCTGTAAGAATGGTGTTCTTGAGAAAAAGATGACACAGATTCTGGGCTTTAAAATAAGATAAAATAAAATAAAGTAAAATAAAAGCAAAATTAAACTATTGGGACTACATCAAAATAAAAAGCTTCTGCAAGACAAAGGAAACAATCAACAAAACTGAAAGGCAGCCTCAGAATGGGAGAAGATATTTGCAAATGACATAGTCATAAAGGGTTAGTATTCAGAATAAGTAAAGAACTTACAAAACTCAACACCCCCAAAATAAATAATCCAATTAAAAATGGACAGAAGACAGGAACAGATATTTCTCCAAAGAAGACATCCAGATGGCCAGCAGACACATAAGAAGATGCTCAACATCACTCATTATCAGGGATATGCAAATCAAAAAACTGTAATGAAGTATCAACTCACACCTGTCAGAATGGAACACAAGGAACAACAAGTGTTGGTGAGGATGTGGAGAAATAGGAACCCTTGTACACTCTTGTAGGAATGCTAACTGGTACAGCCACTGTGGCAAACAGTATGGAGGTTCCTCAAAAAGTCAAAAACAGAACTACCCTATGATGTAGCAATTGCACTGCTAGGTATTTACCCAAAGAATACAAAAACACTAATTCAAAGGATACATGAACCCCTATGTTTATAGCAGTATTACTTACTTACAATAGCCAAAACACAGAAGCAGCCCAAATGTCCTTTGATGGATGAAAGGGTAAAGGTGATCTAACTATTATCTATCTATCTATCTATCTATCATCTATCTATCTATCTATCTATCTATCTATCTATCTATCTATCTATCTATCATCTACCTATCCATCCAATGGAATATTACTCAGCCATAAAAATAATGAAATCTTGCCATTTGCAACAACATTGATTTAACTAGAGAGTAAAATGCTAAGCAAAATAAGTCAGAGAAAGACAAACACCATATAATTTCACTCATATGAGGAATTTAAGAAGCAAAACAAGCAAAGTAAAAGAGAGAGAGAGAGAGAGAGAGAAACTAAGAATTAGGCTCTTAACTGCAGAGAACAAACTGATGGTTACCAGAGAGGAGAGGATGGGTGGATGGATTAAATAGGTGATGGGGATTAAAGAGTGCATTTATCATGAGGGAAAAACAAAACCAAAAACAGCCATAGGATTGGAGCATTGGCATTGGTACATAAGTTGGAAAAGTGTTTGTTTTCAGGTAAATCAGGCTATATTCTGTGCTTGCTTTTTGGTATTTAGGTCAACACAACACACTCATTGCATCTAAAAATTCATAGATGACTTATGAATCCATTAAAATTTTTAAATAGTCAACTCATTATTTTTAAGTTAACTGTAGAAGGTTGATCATGATTAATAGATAACTGAATTTTAAAAATTAATGAAAAAAGAACTGCATCTTGTTATTATAACACTGTAGTATGAATATTCGAGTGTAATTAATGATAAAAGTGATGTCTATAACATTAAAATGCATGGGCAAAATGTTATCATTATTAGTCCTGACAATCAAAGACTCATTCTACAAATCATCACTGTGGCCTATTATGTGCAAGGCACTGCTAAATGCTTCTTGGCTGCTGCACTCACTATCATTTTAAGCATCTATTTTATAACATAGTAAAATTAATTTTAGATGGATTAAAGGATGTAATTTTAAAAAGTCAATAAAGAAGAAAATATTGCTGAAAACAATACCTCCAAATAGGGAGCAGATTAAATCACAAAAATAAATAATTAATAATTTTAACCAAATTAAACTACTCTACTTCAAAATAATCACCCTGAACCAAATTAAAAACTAGAGAAAATGGTAAAAACAAAATAATTAGAAAATATTTCATCAGAACTGTATATATAATAGTTTTAACTTGCTATATCAGCGATCTGCAGTATATGCTATTTCTAAATCAAATTTAGTGAAAAAAATCCATGCCTAATAGTGATTACACTTTTAGAATCTAAGAAAAAAATTAGAGTAATCATTTAAAAATGAAATTATTTTTATGCATTCCTTAACATTAAACTTTTGAATGGATTCAGGATAAAGACTAAGGTCTTTATTTTGGCTTATGAGGCCCTACATATCTACACCCATGCCCTCAGCTTAAAAAAACTCAAAACCTATTTAACCTTATTTCTGGTCATTGTTTCCTAGTACATTTTCTCCAGTAACATTAAGAAATCCAAATGTCTGTGTTCTCTCTTACCTACTTCATTGTCTTTGTTTCTGTATCTGAGAGGATGAGAGAGGTTGTTCATCGGGTGTTCATCTGGACCCAGACAGTTTATACTCTTCTCCTTGCTTTGGCCTGGGTACAAATCCCTGAATGCCCCAACATACTTAACTCTGCCCATACCTCTTTTTTTTAATATTTATTTATTTATTCATGAGAGACACACAGAGAGAAGCAGAGACATAGGCAGAGGAAGAAGCCCATGAGGAGCTTGATGCAGGACTTGATCCCAGGACCCCAGGATCATGACCTGAGCTGAAGGCAGATGCTCAAACACTGAGCCACCGAGGCACCTCTGCACTTACCTCTTTTAAAATTCCCTTCATGAAATTTTCTTCAAATTTTAGGTGAGATTACCATATCTTGTTAGCACCCTAGATAACACAGCATTCAATATTCAGAATTTAAAACTGTCAATATTTTTCATATATTTTAAAATATTTTAAAGAAATCAACATTATTGAGATGTGGTTTATATGCAATAAAATGCACCCACTTTGATCACATGGTTTGATGAATTTTGGTAAATATATTACCTGTGTAACCACCAACACAATAAAAAATGTATGTCCATTGCTCCCCCAAAGTTTCTGGTGCGCTTTTTTTTTGGACTTTAATTAATTATTTTATTTGAGAGACAAGTGGATACAGGCAGAAGAAGAGGGGAAGAATCTCAAGCGTGGAGCCCCCTGATGCAGGCTTGATCTCATGACACTGAGATCATGACCTGAGCCAAAACCAAGAGTCAGACCCTTAACTGACTGTGCCATCCAGGCTCTATCCTGTATCCTATCTTGGTCCAATCTCCCACCCTAGACCCCCCCAGGCAACCTCTAATCTGTTTCCTATAATGAGATTAGATTTGTATTCTATAGTATCTAGGTGGAATCATAGTATGTGCTTATTTGTATCTGACTTCTTTTGCTCAGCATAATGTTTTCAAGATTCATCCATGTTGCATTTATCAGGAAATTATTTTTTATTGGCAGGTAGTGTAAAGTTATATGGATGTATACTTTGTTTATCCTTTCTCCTGTTGATGGCTGTTTGGATTGTTCCAAGTTTAGACTATTATAAATAAAGCAACTAGGAACATTCATGTACAATTCTTCATGTGGACTGAATACTAGAAGAAGGGTTTCTGGGATGTATGATGTTAGTCCAGTTTAAAAGAGCTGCCATATTTTCCTCCAAAGTGTAGCAGTTTATATTCCGACTAGAGTTCTAGTTGCTCCATATCCTCACTTAGTACTTGTTATTTTCAGTCTTTTTAATTTCAGCCATTCTGATGGTTGGTGAAATTTCATTGTGGCTTTAATTTGCACCTCCTTGATGGCTAACAATTTTGAGCATCTCATCATTATTTGTTTCCCATTGGAAAATGGCCTATTTATTTTTCCCATTAGAAAAATAACCTATTTATTTTCTTATTTCTGAAAAACTATATTCTGGATACAAGTCCTCTGTCAGATATATGCATTGCAAATACGTTTTCCAGTTTCCTTTATGTTTATATTTTCTTAGTAATGTTTTGCAAAGAGCTTTTAAAAATTTGATGAGGTCCAATTTAACAATATTTTGTTCTTTTATGGTTTGTGAATTTTGTGTCCTATCTATGACACTTTTGCCCTAGAGTCATAAAGATTTTCTCCTATGTTTTCTTATGGACAGTTCTTTTATTTTCTAAGAAAAATGATTCTATAGGTAATTTAAAAATTGCTTCTTCATCCTTTCCTTCTTGTATTCCCATCCTTCATTCCAAAACTGATCACTATCATGAACTTCATGTGCATATCTCGATCTGTGTTTAATAATTCTGCTATGCAAGTTACATGCATAGCGATATTTAGCCTTGTTTTGTGAATTTATGAAAATGATATAGTTTCATTTGTTTTTTTTTTGTTGTTGTTTTTTATAGGTTTTACTTATTTATTCATGAGAGACAGAGAGAGAGGCAGAGACACAGGCAGAGGGAGAAGCAGGCTCCATGCAGGAAGCCCGACGTGGGACTCGCTCCTGGTTCTCCAGCATCAGGCCCTGGGTTGAAGGCGGCGCTAAACTGCTGAGCCATCGGGACTGCGGAAGTTTCATTTCTACATGGGCATATCACTTACTTTTTTCTGTATAACAAATCATCCCCAAATGTAGTGGTTTAAGTCAATAGCCATTTGTTTACCTTATGGTCTGTGAGTCTGTAATTTGGGCTGGGCTTAACTGAGCATTTCTTGGTCTACTCCCACATCTATGTTCCTCTCCCAAGTTGGCTGTGCATTGGTTGGACCAGAAGGACTCGTGGGTAATGCTTGCCTTTGTTTCACATTGTTTCTTAGCCTGCAGCAGCAAGGCTTATTCCCATGGTGGTAAAAGAGTTCTAAAATCCACAAGTGGGAACGCCTGCGTGGTTCAGCGGTTTGGCGCCGGCCTTTGGCCCAGGGCGTGGTCCTGGAGTCCCCGGATCAAGTCCCACATCAGGCTCCCTGCATAGAGCCTACTTCTTCCTCTGTGTTTCTGACTCTGTGTCTCATGAATAAATAAATAAAATCTTAAAAAAATAAAATAAAATCCACAAGTGGATGGAATTGTTGAATCACTATATTGTATACCTGAAACTAGTTAACTAGTTAACTATGTTAACTATACTGGAATTAAAATTTTAAATATATTTAAAAGAATCCACAAGTGGGTCAGCACTAAGGTTGAAGTGGTTTATAAGTCTCCTCTTGGGTTATACTTTCTATTGGCAAATTGAACAAAGAAATTAACAAAGATGAGTCTAGAGTCTAAAGAATGCAGGTTCTCAAAGTTACTCAGCAAATGTATAGAATAAAGGGAAAATAATTTATGAACATTTGTACAACCTATCAAATTTTTAAAATAATTTTTTCATTCAATTTTCTCTTAAGACTTTTATCCATATTGATACAGGTATGATTTGTTTACTTTAACTACTTTGAAGTATGTGTGGTATGACAACATTACAACTTATTAACTCACTTCCCTTTTGATGGGCATGCCTGTTATTGCCTTTAGTTTTGGTTTTTACCATTTCCCCCATTGTTGTAATGAATATCCCCATATTGAACGCTTCTTACATATTTGTAAGAATTTTTCTAGAAGTAAAATGTTTACATTTTTTAGTAAGTATATTTTTAGGAAATATTGCTACATTTCTAATTTGTTTTTTGTGCATTATAGGCTTTTATGACCCTCTTATTAATATATAAAAATTTGATATTCATATAGTAGCTATCTTTTGATTAATATTTGCTACTACATCTTTTCCCATCCTTTCATCTTAATTCTTAAACTGTTTTAGATATATTTTTCTGCAAAAAAGCATATGGCTGGATTAAAAAATGTACACTGTTTTTAATAAAGTTTATTCTGTTTATAAATATTGCAATTAATAATATGTTTGGACTAGTCTCTTTCAATTTTATGTAAGAGTGTCTTTATTTATCCCTCATTATTGGTTATTGTTTTACTGAATGTGATGTTTTGGTTGACAGTTTTCTCCCAGCAGTTTGAATACTTCATTTTATTTTATTTTTGTAGTTTTTAATGTCTCTGTTGTCAAACCGATTTTTCTATTTTTATCTGTAATTCCTCTAAGTATTGAATATAAGGGAGGGACTTAAATATCTGCTTATTTAACCTTTCAAACCAGTTTTATTTACTTTTTTGAAAAAGATCTATTTATTTGAGAGAGAGTGACAGCATGGGAATGGGGGAGGGGCAGAGAGAGAGAGGGGGGGGGAACTTGAGCAGACTCCCCATTGAGTGCAGAGTCTATTGCAGGGCTCGATCTTGCAACCTGAGCTAAATTCAAGAGTTGGGCACTTAGCTGATTGAGCCACCCAGGCACCCCTATCTTATTTAGTCTTAATCAAAGACAAAGAAATAGTCTATATATCATCCATCTGTCTCTCTCTGTCTCTCTCTCTCTCTCTTTTTAGAGTGAGAGCAAGAGAGAGGGAGAGAGAGAGAGAGAGAGAGAGAGAGAGAAACTCTTAAGTGGGTTCCACCCCCAATGCCTGATTCGTGGCTCCATCTCATGACCCTGAGATCATGACCTGAGCTGAAATCAGGAGTCAAATGCTTAACTGATTGAGCCAGCAAGGCACTCCTATATTTCATCAACTATTTATTGAGACAGATAGAAATGGACACACACAGAATGTTTTGTTTAATTTTAGAAGAATGAGTAAAACCAAGTTTTAAACAATTCTTTAATTGTTCTCTGCTATGAAAATTTTATGTTTTACCTGTTTATGAAAAATGTTAAAGTAAAAAACTGAAGTATTGTTTAAACATAAACCATAGTTTTTACAAACATAGTGCTGATATCACACTGGAAGATTCTACAGAAATAGGTAAAGTGATAGATAACTAGCCATGTACTCATAAACTTTTTCTATGCCTCATGAATACATTTAAGCTATCTTCCTGACCCCACTGCATGTAAGTGGGGTCATGTAACTGATTCTTGAAAACAGGATGTATGGGGAAATAATGTTTGCCCCTTCCAGACTGTCTCCTCATCATGGTGATGATTCTCCACCTTCTCTTTCTTTGCTTCATTAGCCAGCTAGATGGAGACAATCCAGCAGATGACTTGTAGGTCTTAGGAGGAATGCAGAGTTCCTCAGTAGAAGGAACCTGGACTCTAATGCTACTTACCCTGAGCACCACAGTGGCAGAGTTTTGAAGCCTGAAGAATTTCATACATCATAAAATCTTTCAAAATTTTATGCAATTCATATATACATATATATTCACACACAAATACATATACATAAATATATATAAATTTATATACATTCACAAAAATAATTTAAGGCCATATTTTGTGTATCAAAAATATAATATTTTTTTCTAATGTCTAAGGAGATCCTGAAGCCTTTCATCTCCTCATTTCTTTAAAAATTAAGTCAGATGAATTCAAATAGTTAGATGTGTTTTAAATATTTCTAGGTTCTGAAGAGTTTAAGAAGGCTATAAGTTAGATACACAGTATCAATCAAGGAATATAAGGATGAGAAACTTTAGCCCTCAGCCTAATTTTTTTTCTTTTTTTTCTAAGATTTTATTTATTTATTCATGAGAGACACACACAGAGAGACAGGCAGAGACACAGGCAGAGGGAGAAGCAGGCTCCATGCAGGGAGCCTGATGTAGGCCTCGATCCTGGGACTCTATCCCGGGACTATAGGATCACACCCTGGGCGGAAGGCAGGTGCTAAACCGCTGAGCCCCTTAGGGATCCCCCCTTCAGCCCATTTTTTTTGTTTATTTTTATCTTTCTGACCCTTGATGTTTCACTATCAGAATCTTATTTATTTGAATGAATGATTATCTTGCCTTTTAGATTTCTCTTAAAAAAATGCAAGCTCTTCTCTACCCCCACTCTGGGGTGGTGGTGGTGTCAGCAGTGGTGGTGTATGTTAAGTGTCCTAGGTTATATGCACAGAAACTGAATTTGAGTGATTTAAGCAAAGTATGTGATATTATGAGGTGACTGGTCAGAGGTGACTGATTTAAAGACAGAGGTGAATAGTCCTTTCTCAGAAAAGGTAAAGAGCTAGGAAGGCTTAGGTTGTCAATAGTGGGAACTTGTGGGATTTCTCCCTAGAGAGTTGCGTACCATTGAGTAACTTGGCACCTATTGATTATCTGTCCTTTGGCTCTCTGCTTTAGATTCAGATATGTGTCCGAGGAACCCAGTCAGCCTAGAACAGACCACTGGCCCACTCTAACACCTAGAAAGAAAGATGTGCTGGGATTGGTATCCACCCCCCCCCCCCCCGCCAGAAACATGGAAAGGAGAAAGGAAAATTCTTTGAAGAAAAACATTTAGTTGGTATAGGAGAGAGAAGTGGTGCACCCCAGATTTATAGCAAAATGTATCCACTACAAAGGGAGAACTGGAAGGCCATTGATACCTTGGTGTAAAGTAATTTAGTAGATTTCATCTTGTAGTTAGTCAAGCAAAGAGGAATGGTGTTGAGTGATATAATCTGGTCACATGCTCACATGCTAGGTACTTGTATAAAAATCATTTCATTTAATGGAAAGTGATGGCAGCGGAGTCCAGGAACATATAAAAGAGAAATGCTATAAAGAAGGAAAGTAAGGAAGGACTAAGGGGGCTACCTGAAACCAAATTATGCAAATTTTGCCTCAATATAGAAATCATATGATTGTAGGCTAGTGAGTTTGCTGTTCGATGGTTTTTCATCCAGACAGAACTTGATTTTATTTAGATATTTTGTATCACTTTCCAGTACCAATCCATCAGAGACTTTAAAAATAAACAACTGTGAATAGACTTTTCTTCGAAATCTGGATGATTTATTTTGTGGTAGAAATGAGAAGTACCAGTGCCATGTGCCAAGAAAGAAGGGTAAGAGCATAAATCAAAAGTTACATATACAGCATTAAATGAACTTTAATACTTTAACAAATGCAGTTTCAGGAGAGAATAAAAAAGAGAAGCCCAGATGAAGCATAAGTGCACAAAAATGCATTTCTTAAGGAGTCTGAGACTACATTTATGCATTTCAGTGTTACACAAAGCTGAGAGGTCAGAAAACCTTTACGAGCTTTTGCTTATAGAGCAGGTTCACCTTGCTATGGATCATCTTTGCAGCTCTGACTCTGAAAGCTGATATTCGATATGTTTAGCTAGAGGTCTTCTGATTTTATTCCCTGTTGCGTTCATTTCCTTCACCAGGACTCCCTAATAGGTGGCTAACTCATTTACTGAAGATTCAAACTGGCTTTTGATAGCATTCTAGGGTTGAATTATTTTGGCAATTTGGTCTTTAAGCTGAGAATGGATGATGTTCATATGCCCATAATCTTCTAAAATCTTGAGTCCCCCAGTGTTCCTTCAAATAAAACTACACTTTGAGTAAAGAAATATAGCTTTTTTCTATTATTAAAAATAGTTGGGAATGATTTTTATTCTTTGTCAGATTCCCTTAGGCTCTAGGACACTTATTAAGCAGGCCCTTGACATAGAATATTCTTTTATTCCAAAGTAAAATAAAGCCACATCAATTCAGACTTTTTAAAATTAAGAATCTGTGATTATTTGGAAGGGAGTGACATTTACCTTTGTATTATGAAAAAAGAATAATATAAGGAATATTGTTGGGATATGTTTAACCTGGATAAGGAAACCAAATCTCTCAGTCATATTCAAAGCACTTATTTGGTAGTTATGGATAGATTACCCTGGTGGGACTCCAAATATCTTACTAACACAGTCACCCCTGAGGAGGTGTTGGTGCTTATTGTTTTTGTATCAGACAGGAAACAGTTTCAGAAAACACTTTTTGAGAAGCGTGAGGTTTAAGCATTTCTGAATCTTGCCACAGGAAAGAAATGGAAACTGAGGATGCACCATTGAGAACATCCCCAGAGCTGTATTGAAGGCATGTGTGTAGTACACAAATACTATTCAGGGAATACAAACCATCTTTAACATCAAGACTGGGATGACATACTGAGATAACAAAGTAGTAGCTTGCTTTTCTAGGTACCAAGGGACTGTTAAGGCACTGAGTCATTGCCAGAATTGTAAGGAACAAATAATTCCCCTATCACTGGTACGTACATTTGATAAGAGGAAGTTGTTTTCCCTCAAGATAGATGACATCTAAGAAATTTTATAAGTCACAGTGAGTAAAATTATGCCTGAAAAATTGGTAGAGTTTGTGTTCTTTGGTTACTACTGTATATTTATGCAGGTAAATATGGTATAAGGCCTGAGATTGGTAAAATGAGAAGGGCTTTCAGAGGTCTTACTATAAGTTCCATTTCCCACTTTGCTTCTGCAGATAAGATCTCCTAGTCAAACAACGCTCTGTATTAAAATGACCAAATGAAGTTCTAGATTATTTCTGACTATTGGGTTTCACTTCTTTCACATTCCATGAATTATTCAAACAACCCAGTTGCAATCTTCTGTGGGAAACTTGAATTAAGAGGGGGCCATCCCACCTGCCTCCCATAGTCCCTGCTGTTCACTGTTTTGTCCCCCAGTGCAATTGCTGTGTGGCCCAGTATAGTGTTCTTCTCTCCCGGGCCATTGTTCTTCTCTCCCAGTATATGTGACTAATACCTGCTCTTGCTTTCATTTGTCCTCTGTTGGGTACTGTGTGTTGGGCCATTTGCCCAACTCTAGGGTGGGAATTCCTCTCTCACCAATAGAGTGGGAAGGAGGTGATTAAAACAGTAAAATATCAATGTAGAGAATAAAGAAGATTCTAGTATCTGTGTAATCTCAACATTGTTAAAAATGAAGTCATCATTTTGAAAGACAAAAGAAGAGAGTATGTAAAAAGTATAGTAAAATGTATATGTGGAATTGTTGAATAGTAAAATCCACAAATTACTTCAATTGCTGGAAATGTTATTGTTGTGATACAGCCTGTATTCTAACCATGATATTTCAGCTCATTGAAGGATTAAATGTGAACTCACAACCCAATCTAGAAATTAGTATTTCTGCCACTGTAAATTAAATATAATATATTTCATCATGACTGTGTAGAATAAAAAACAAAGGAATAGAATGGGGGAAATCTTGGAGTGCTCCAATGATTAAGTTGAGTTGATTCTTAAGGAAATAAGTAGTAAGAAATATGTGTTTTAAAAGAACATTTTTGTGAAGCCAATTTCCTTAAGCGTATACTAAATGAATCCTAGATATATAAGATTAACATCAAATTATAGATTAAGAGATGGAATAATTTTAATGAATAATAATAACAAAGAATCAGGCATAAGAAAGTCCTGTCTCAATTTAGAATATTTTGGTAGATACATAGAAAAGGAATAGGAGAAAGTAGACAGTGAACAAAAATGAAAATTCAGAGAACCAGATTAGATACTGTTCTCTTAGCTTTGCTGGTTTATTTAAAATAGATTGTTATGAGAAAATTAATATCTCAATCCTACTGTAACATTAATAGTTTTTATGCACATTTGCTTTGATTTTGTAATTAGACTTCCATTTTGTTCCTTTTTCATGGGAATCATTTAATTTTTCTCAATGCCTCTTTTGTTGACTTCATAGGGTGCTATTACTCCAGCTCTAATTACCTTTTGTAGCCAAGATTCTTGTGCGCACAGTGGACAAGTCAGAGGAATGGTGTGTCACTTAGGGAATGTTGCCCTAGAAGTCTAATTTTTCTAAATATGTATCACATGTTTTGAAAAATTAAGTTTAAAGTAATAATAATAAGTATTCAGATTAGAATTAAGGAGTATGAATAGAAGAGTCTACCAGATATGTAATATTATCCACAACTGCTTACTTTTCTTTATTCATTTGTTTTGGTAATCCTGTGAAAATTTTAATGAATTTTCTGAAATAATTCTTTTCATCAAATACTCCTTGATAGCTTATCCCCTTTGTAAATGGCCTGGGTTAAATGTAGGTGTAGATATTAAACATACTCAAAGCAGATAAAATGTAAGTTTAAATGGAGGCCCTGAAGAAGAAAATGGAAGTATTAGATTGGTACAAAGACTTCTGAAAACATTCTTCATGAACAAAAGCATTAAATCTACAGAGTAAATGAGCACAGCAAGTCTCAAAAAACACAAACAAACAAATAAAGAAAAAAACAAGAAAAATCCTAAAACAAAACAAAACAAAACTGATACAAGATGGATCTGCCAGAGACTGCTGACTACCAAAATCTTCTCTTCCTACTCCTGGGCACAGAGCTAGATCATACTTTTCTGCTTAGTTTAGGAGTGACCATGTGACACAGTTCTATTCATTGGATTGAATCATATTTAATGGCTTGCCCTAGCATAACATGGGTCTCTAGCTCTTTAGCTTATGTCAGTTTCTTTGCCACTCACTGTCTAACCTCTAAGCCAATATCATATATTTAAAGTCAGATTTACGGCATTGTCTCATTCCTATTATGAATTGCCATATTAATTAGTGAAGGCTAGAGTACTATAACAAATATAATCAAAATACAAAAGAATTCATTGCTTATTAACATAATCGTCAAGGTCAAATATTCCAAGTTCATGAAAGAGGACCTCTTTTCCACAGTCGTTCTGGGATTCAGGCTTCTTATTCCATCAAAGTCTGCTACATAGGCCCCATCAACATTTTCATTAATCCTTTGCTCTGGGTCACATTGTTGCCATTGTAGCCCATAGAAAGGGTATGGACTGGATCTAGGAGTAATATACCTCTCTAGCACACATTGTTTCCAATATACAGTTTCCAAGGGGGTCATATTTCCCAATCCTCACTTCAGATATGGTCATGGATAAGAGACAAAGAAGAATATTCTGCAGGGTAGAGTAAGAGGATATGGGAAACAGCAACTTCTTTAGAGAAAGCAGTTCTGAGATATAATTGAGAAACTTCCAACTTTGCTAAGACTTCACAATGCTTGCCTAGCTGGATTCCATCATTGCTGTAATTACTGGGTGCTTCTCTTCTATCCTTTTTAAAATGGAAATTGTTATTGTGGTTATCATGTCTGTAATCCATTATTGTATGTTGGATGTGTGTTTTTTCATGAGATTGGTGATTAGATAACTTGTATTTTTAATCTGTAGATGGTTAATTCTTAAGGAACCAGAATTGGACCTGATATAAAGGATAGAAATCATGGACTTTCAGTTAGATTAAATTAGTGAATAATGTTGGGGTGTTTCCCTTGGGGAGGAGTGAATGTTTTTTATGTGTGGTCAGTAGGATCTGCATGGTTATGTGGTGGTCCAGGAGCAGATTGTGGCTAAAATTGCTAGTGCCCACCTAAAAAGCTTTTAAAATTTTTCTTCTTGGATACTTAACACATTTTCTGGCCTCTTTTGTGTCATATGACTGCATTCTAGTCAATGGCATGTAAGCAGAATTTATGTGTCTGTCCTATTTTTAACATAGCCCACATAAATACACATGAGCATTCCTCAGTGCTCCTTCTTCCTTCCCGTGGGCTGCTGTTGTGACCACAATTATCAAAGAAACCAGAGGTGAATGGCCATGTGGATTAGAAGAAGTTCCTTAAATTCTAACCTGGAATATTTATCCCCTAACAAGAAAATAATTCCTATTCTTTTTTAGCTCTTACATAATGAGTTTGTGTAACTTATGACAGCAGTTTAGCCTATGCCAACAAGGAAATAGGCAATAATGGGACATCAAAAATAAAGAATCATTTGGGAAGCTAAGCAATAAAATTAAGTCACTTAAAAGTGAAAAGAAATCAGCCTGTCTTTAAATTGTTGTATAGCAGCATTTGATACTAATGAAACAATTCTTAATAGTCTTCAAGGAAAAGAAATGTGTTCCCCAAATTTTATACTCAGACAAGCTGCCATTTAAGTGTAAAGACAATACATACATACATCAAATATGTAAGAACTTAGGGAATATTGTTCTCATGAATTTTTCTGGAAGAAATCATGAGAGGATGAACTTTAGTTTTCCAAGTGATGAGAAAAAAATGATGGCAGAAGCTTTAACAGCGAGAATTTGGCCTATTTATATGTAATTTATGGCAAAAAATAAACACACCAAAGAAAAGTACCAATACCGTTAATGGGAACACTTTCCAATAAATACAAAAGTTATGATTATTGAGCCCTAAGTAATATAAAATCAACATTCATAAAGAAAATGCTAGGAAATTATAGGAAGAAGTAGAAACACAGTAGTCATCATAGATTTTAACTCATCAAAGGGACAAAAAATCAAGTGGAGAGAAACAACTAAGGATTAAAAACAAACACTAAGGGGGTTCCTGGGTGGCTTAGTAGGCTAAGCATCTGCCTTCAGCTCAGGCCATCATCTCAGGGCCCTGGGATCAAGCCCCACATTGAGCTTCCTGCTCAGTGGGGAGTCTGCGTCTCCTCTCTTTCTACCTGCTGCTCTGCCTGCTTGTGCTTTCTCTCTGTCAAGTAAATAAAGAAATAAATAAAACCTAAAAACAAATTGTAAAAACAAACACTAAGGATATGGAAAATACAAGTACAAAATAGATTTATGAGGTGGATTTACTAGTATATGTTGAACTTTGTGCCTTAAAAATAGATAATATGCTGTATTTTCAACTGTCTTGGAATAGTCACAAGGAATGACTATATCATATGTCATAAAATAGTGTAGACAAAATTGTGTAATTAAAATGCAATAAATTAGAACTTAAAATCAGAAAATCAAAAGTCCCACAAAAGAAAAGGGAACCTTATGCACTGTTGGTGGGAGTGTAAATTCCTTCAAACACTTTGGAAAGCAGTATGGAGGTTCCTCAAAAAAATTAAAAGTAAAAATACCATATGATCCAGTAATTTAGCTAATGAGTATTTACCCAAAGAAAACAAAAAACACTAATTCAAAAATATATTCACCTCCATGTTTATCACAGCATTATTTACAATAATCAAGGTATGGAGAAAACCCAGGTGTCCATCCATACATGAATGGATAAAGAGATGAATGAATCTATAGATCAATGGATTGTGATATATACATATATATTACGTATATGTGGTATATATAGTACATATTTAAAAGTGATAAATGAGATATATATGTGATGATGTATATATATACACATATATGTATGCGTGTATATGTATATATAATAGAGTATTACTGAGCCATAAAAGAGAATGAGATTTTGCCATTGCTAACAAGATTAGATCTGGAAGGTATTATGCTAAGTGAAATAGGTCAGACATGGAAAACAAATACCATATTATTTCACTTATATGTGGAACAAACAAAAGCAGAAACAGACTAGAGAACAAATTGGTGGTTGCCAGAAGGGAGGGGGCTGAGGGGTTGGGCCAAATGGGTGAGGGGGAGTGGGATGTACAGGATTCCAGTTTGGGAATGAACAATTTACAGGGATAAGAGTTACAGTAAAGGGAATAGAGTTAATGGTATTGTAATAGCATAGCATTACAGTTAGTAGATAGACTTGTGGTGAGCATAACATGACCTATAGAGTTGTTGAATCTCTGTGTTTTATACCTGAAACTAATATAACATTGTGTGCCAACTATATTTCAATCAATTAAGCAATCAATAAAAAGGTCCTACCACATAGAAATGTTGACATTTTCTCTTAAATAATTCATAAACATGAAATAGCAGAGTGGTAATTTCGTTGATAATGAAACTACTACATAATAGTACAGAGGGTTTATAGTGAAAGCGAGGGTTACAGAATAAAGCATTATGTATTTACATTAATGAATAAGAAAGCATGATCATAAATGAATTAAACACATAACTGAAGCAGTTATAAAAAGACCAAAAGGACAACAGAAGTATGGAATTAGTAAGGTAAAGTAAAAATCAATAAACTAAAAAACTGAAAAGTGGTAAAGCTGTATGTGTATCCAAGCTGAGTCTTGAGAAATAAATAAGAGATAAATGTCAGTTAAGTAGGAAAGTAAAGGCGAGAAAGCACAAATATAAGAAATAATAAACAGAAAAATTACTTCAGTTGCAGATGAAATTAAGTAAATCACAGACTGGTTTTCTAAGCTCCATGTTTATACAGTTGAAATGTTTTGAAATGGATAGTTTTCTAGGAAAATAAAGTTTACCAAAATAGATTCCAGAAAAAGGATGACAACTTTGAAAAACTAAGGAGAAATAAAGTTCTTGAAGTTAATCCTTTAAAAAGGACTCTGTTCAGACAGCTACACAGGGGACAAATCCAATGCTAGTTAAATTGCTCCAGAACCTAGATGAAGAAGAAAATCTTCCAAATCCATTGTATGAAGTAGTATACATAACATTATTACCAACAAAAATCCAGCAAAAAATCACATAAAACAATATGCAACACAATATTGGTTTAAAGATCCTAAGTAAATTACTAGCAACGGTAATTCAGTTTCATTTAAAGAGGTCATTCCAAGAATGTGAAGGTGGTTCTAATTAGAAAATATCAACATACTTTGTCTTAGTAATAGATGTAAGGTGGGTCATATGACCATCTGTGAATATTTTGTTGTAAGCCAGTCCCAAAAGACCATATATTGTATGATCTGTTTACATAAAATATCCAGCATTGGCAAACCTATAGAAATAAAAGTAGATTGGTTGTTGTCTAAGGTTGGGGCTGGAGTCAGGAAGGGGGAGACTACTAATAGACCTGAGGTTTTTTTTAGGGCGGGGGTAATGAAAATCAAATTCTAAATTAGATTCTAAAATTAGATTGTATAGGTTGCACAACTCTGAATATACTAAAAGCCATTAGATGGAATAGCCTGTGAATTATATCTCTGTAAAGCTGCTAAAAAAGTCAATGTTCATTCTTGACTTAAAACCTTAAGTGAAATATTCTTTTTTTTTAAATTTTATTTTTATTTTATGATAGTCACAGAGAGAGAGAGAGAGAGAGGCAGAGACACAGGCAGAGGGAGAAGCAGGCTCCATGCACCGGAAGCCCGATATGGGATTCGATCCTGGGTCTCCAGGATCGCGCCCTGGGCCAAAGGCAGGCGCCAAAGCGCTGCGCCACTCAGGGATCCCTGAAATATTCTTAATGATAAAAAAATATGGTTGGGTCAACTCCAAAGCTAACATCAATCATGATGGAGGAAGCAGTACTATTTCCTCATAAACACATGGAAGAAGGTGAGGATTTCCATGATCAGCACTATCATTTTAAAGATACCAGCTATTGCAATTAGACAAAAGACAGAAATTAGAGGCACAGAATTTGAAAAGGATAAGGTGGAATGATCACTCTTTGCAGCTGCTGTTATGGGACACATGGAAAAATGTAAAACTAATCAAGAGAAAAAAATGCAAAAACAATAATAAAAGCGAGATGGGCTAACATGAACTTAATGTAACTTGTATTTGCAAGTTACAACTACTTAGAATATCTAGATGAGGAAGGGCCCTCTATGTATTTATAGCAGACACCACCAGATACAGTTAACCTCTTTGCACTTCATTTTCTCAGCTTAAAAATGCAGAAAAAGAATCTTTAGCTGTAAGAGCTTTTCTAAGAACTAAATGTAGTAATCATTCAATAAACACTGGTTCTGTCCTTCCTTTAAGAATGGGACCTATTGTAATGTCTCTCCTAATTGGTTCATATGTGGTGGTGGTAGAGGGAGTGAAAACTTATACTCAGATGTCCATTTCTCCTCTAGAGTCAATAATACTCATGTGCCTTCTCCTAGGATAGGAGATGAGCTTCATCTTTAGTGCCAACTTTAATCTGCTAAAAGCATAAGCTGGGGTTGTTATATTGAGAAGAGTTGTGAGGCTTCCTGAGGACTACGTGGGGAAAAAATGTCTGTGAGTGACTTTCTTAGAAAAAGACATAGCTGTAGAGGTGCCATGTATTGATGGGACTAGACTGCCAGAGTGTGTATCATAAGTTTCTTCTTTTCTTCATTTCAGCACCACAATTCTTGTATCATTGGGCCTCCAAATTACAAAAACTCTGGTTTAAATGCATACTTAGTACTCATTGATGGTCTATGAATAGCAGATACTTGCTTTTATTAAAATGGCAGTCAAGATTTATTAGACATAAAAGCAAATTTTTCAAAGGCAAAACCTAGGAAATGCTGAATTATACTGAATAATCTCCCCTGGCTTTCTCTCTCTGTCTCTCTCTTATCATCTTTACAGTTGTACTATCATTTCATCAGACTGGGAACTAGTGTTTTTTAGCATTTGATTTAACTTAAAGCCATGAAATCAATAGAACAATATTATTAACTATGGTATAATTTCTAAAACATCAAAATATACCAGAATTTTTACATTTAAATAAATATCCTTCAGATTACTCATATTAGAATGCTAATTACTTATTCCATTGATGCTATTACTGCTCAGGTTATTTCTCAAGCTCTTATCTTAAAATTATTGATGTAGCCTGTGGCATTATCTTATGAATATCTTCAATACCGACAAATTTTTGTCCTCTCTCAAAAGATCACATAGGTAGAAAATAGAAGTAACTTAGAGATGACTCTTAGGGGGAAAGATGTATGTTGAAGGTGAATTATATCATTTGGATTTAAAACAAAGAAAACATTAGTTGCAAACTAATATGACTGACCTTTCAATATGTGTCTGAAATCATTTGTATACAAAAGAAAAGGAAATCCAAAATGTTTTGAGTGACAAGCTTGTCAAAGTAGATTCCCCTTGACACAGTAGGTACCTGACAAATTATTTTGTCCCCTTATGTTGCTTTTGCTACCTGAGTCAGCTTTAAATCAGCAGAAATAGGTTTACCAAAGAGTTTCATTCAGAGAGATTCTGACTGCTGAAAGCATGGTGTTGTGATCAACTGAAGTCTAACAGATGTAGGTTTCAATCCTAATATTGCTTCTGTGTAATATTCAGGGTAATCTCAGACAGCCTTGATTTCAGAATCAGTAAAATGGGAATTTTAAAATATAACAAATTGTTAGGATAAATGAGAAAATATGCAAAGTACAAGACTCATTGCATGATATACAAGTGCTTACTAAGTGTTAGTTCCTGGCTGCCTTAAATCAAGTATGGAATAAGATGGAATATAATGAAATACTAATGCTATCTTTGAATTATTTTTTAATTCTACTATGGAATCTAGTAGAATAGACTATTGAAGGATAGGAATGTAAGCTGGTTATTTGTGAATAGATAACCATCAGTTTCTGAATATTTTTTATGCCATGGGCAATTTTCTTTCTGGACAACTTTTCTACATTCTAAGACATGAGTTAATATGTGATCTTGAACCAGCTAGCCTGAAGAGATGATCGAGGAGGGATGTTCATACCTCCTGTTCCACTCAGGGCAGAAGACATCTTCAGAGATCCAGGGACAAAGTGCTGCAGGAGGGGTCAGCATCAGAACGTACATTCTCAGGGTGCTTGGGTGACCCAGTTGGTGGAGTCAGTCCTGATTTTGGCTCAGGTCATGATCTCAGTGTCATGGGATAGAACTCTGCATCTGGCTCTGTGTTTAGCACAGAGTCTGGTTGAGTTTCTCTCCCTCTGCCCATCCTACTGCTCTTTCTCTCAAATAAATCTTGAAAGAAAAAAAAAAAGAACTTACACCTTCTGTTTCATAGTTATGTTTGTAACAATAAGTGCTGACCAAAGAGTTCAACACTCAGTATTGATGACCTAATTAAAGATAATCATTTTCAGAATACTGTTCCTAAAGTGGCCTGATATAGATACATTTTGTAAAGAATTATAGAAGTTGTTACAAGACTTGACTCCTATAGAGATAGAAGGGACTTCAGTTCTGATTTGCGTTTTTGCTCTGTTCTAGATGTGACTTTGCAAACAGGAAGCAACTGATGCTTGTCTTAAGGGCTTCTTTTCCTTATTTTCCTTTGGTCCTGAAAAACTTTCATATGGCTTAGTATTTGGAAAACACTGGTTTGTCCACTAGTATGTGTTTCATAAACTTTATTTTATACTTAAATATCTCAAAATTTTTTCTCCTTAAAATGAAAAATATATAATTCTTCCAATGAATGGTCCTTTGGTTGGATCTAAATAGAAAAACACAGACTTGTTTTGGAAGATCCTGTTTTCCTGGTGAATTTGTTGGCAGTTTTAAGTTGGATTGTTCATATGATAGAATTTCTGAGACTCCAATTTCCAGTGGTGGAATCTATTTTCTTCCTAGAAGCTGCTATAGGAAGCTGACTATAGTGCATTCCAACAAACCGTGGAAGAAAAAACAGTGCTCTATTATCATAAGGAATAAACAGCTGGATAAAAAATTCTCTTGTAAGGACTTGAACAAAAGTCTGTACTAAAGCCCTGGCACCCATTTGAGCACAGCTTATGAGGTATCTAAACCTAGGACAGATGATGCAATCAAAAGATTTTCCTAAAAAATCAGTTAAGTCATTAGAATTAGTCAAAGGTTATCCAATGAAACTTTGCAGTTCTTCAAATATTGCTTTCTTCTCTTTCTTGTTTATTATGTATTATTTCACAGAACATAAATACATTTTCAGTAAAGATAAGATCCATTTGAAAAGCTAAATTAGTGTAAAATCTGAATCAAAATATTATGTCATTTCATATATTTATCCATACATGAGATTAACCATAGTAAAGGGCAACCATGCCTCTAAACCTCTTGAGGTACTCTCTTGAGAACAGCTACCTAGTATCTTATTTCAGAGTTTCTCAAACTGTTGTCTGTGGGCCATCTGCCACAAAATAGCCAGGATGCTAATGAAAAGGGTTGATTCTTGGGCCTTTCCTTCAGACCTACTGAGTTGGAATATCTAGAGGGGAAATCTTTAATCGATTTCAATTCTTGAAGTAGCACATCTTGGATTAGGAAGCAATTCTTGTCTTCAAGATAGTGAAATTAAACATAAATAGTTGACATAGCTGAAGATTTTTTGCTGATTAATGTGTTAATTTATTAAATAATCACATATTGAGTGCCCATATGAACCAGGCAATAGGAATAAAGAGATGAATGTGAAACTGTTACTCTTAAGAGTGAATAGTTCATTTGGGAGAAGATAGATGAATAAACACATAATTATAATACAATGTGATAATCTTAAACTAGACGGATAGCCACTATTCTGCAGGGGAGAAGAGGAAGTGACTTAATGCTTGGTGAGGTTGGGAATAGCTTCACCACTGGAAAACCAAGGCAGGTTTTGTTCACCAGAAGGTATGCGGGAGTTTACTGAGCACAGGAAGAGAATAATGATGGGATTTAGATATAGTAGGCAAATTCTGGTAGATTGATGTAGTTCAAAGTCAATTCCAAGGGAAGGCTAAAGAATCAATAAGAAATGGTTACCTTTTAGGGAGAGATTTCCAGGCTACTCTCAACTTAACAAAATTTTAAATGAACTGTAATGATTTTTTTTTAAACTATGAGTGTAGGGAGTAAAATACACTAGTATGTCTCTCTTTTTAAATTGGGATATAATTGACATACATTATATTCATTTCAGATGTACAACCCTAATGATTCAATATTTGTATATATTGTTAAATGATCACAGTAAGTCTAGTTAACATCCAGCACCTTACAGTTATATATATATATTTTTTGTGATGAGAACTTTTAAAGTTACTCTCTTAGTGACTTTCAAATATACAATACAGTATTTTTACCTATACTCACCATGCAGTACATTACAACCTCAGGACATACTTATTTTTTAACTGGTAGTTTGTACCTTTTAACCCCCTTTACCTATTTTCCCCACCCCCACTTCCTGCCTCTAACAACTGCCAATCTGTTCTCTGTATCTATGAGTTCATTTTTTTGTTTTGTTTTTAAGATTCTGTATATAACTGAGTATGCTACTCGAAAATTTTTAAACACAGCTGTAAAATATTAATGAAAATATTATTTAGAGTTTGTTCTAGGGGCTACAGAATAATAGGCTCACTTAGAAATAGGAGACTTAGAGATAAAAAAAAGCATTTTTATACCAGGCATAGAAGCGATGAGGATCTGATCAAAGTGAGGAACTGTCCACATGAAAACAAGGGGTTAAGCAAAGAATAGTATTTTGGAGGAAGAAACATTAGCATTTGATGGACCTATTCTGACCTAAAACGCATCCATGAAATTATCTACTTTTCTATTCTTAGCTCAAGATTCAATCTTCATTTTTAAAGGTGTCATTTTATCCCTTTTTGTGTGTTTTTGCTGCAACAAACACATAATTCTTCCCAGATGTCGTGATTTCTTTAAATACTATAATTTTATTAATACTTCCCTAATATGCAGCCTACATGGAAATATACTACCATTAAGTTGTTGATAATACCATAACGGATTTAGGAAAATGTATTCTACTGGCAATTATTTTGTGTCCTGTAGCTTCATTAAGTTCTTCATCTAGATTTCAGGAAGATATATGTGCTGCATTAATGGTTTATTGCCTCGTAACAAGAGTTTTGAAATGAAGGATGAAATTACCAAGGAGCAATCCGTATGAATGATGGGAAAAGTGAGATAATGAAAACATAGTGTGGGAGCCTCCTTGACACCATGTATCAGTTGAGGATGTGCAAATTAATTTAAGTATTAAATGCTTGGAGCTCAGATCTTTTGCAGAGAATTTCTTTTTTCAGTTAGCATCAGTATAATAAAAGGAACCTAGTATTTTTAAAGAGATACTATGTTAGAATGATAATATTTTTGAAATAGAAGTGAACTGCACAGATGTGAAATTCTTTAAAGATTCTCGTATAGGGCTCAGCAAACCTACAGGTCAAAGCTGGCCCACTGCCTGTTTTTATAAATAAAATTTTATTGGAACATAATCACCTTCCTTCATTTATTTATGTAACAGCAGCAATGAATAGTTTTGACAGAGACTTTATGGCCCACAAAACCTAAAATATTGATAATCCCTTTCCAGCCCCTGCTTGAGAAATAAAAAGTTTGCTGACCCTTTCTCTAGAAAGAAAAATAATCATAATATTAAGGGAGCACAGAGATTGTTCTATTCTAGCACCTTTGAAGCTCCACTTTGCCTCTCCCTGTTCCTGGATAGAAAGTTGGAAATTATATCCCTCCCCCATGTCCTCTCTTCCTGTAGACATTAGGGTTGGACCACTTGTTATAAAATTAGCTTCCTGACCTTAACTCCTTTCTACTACTCTTACCTTCTGTTAAGCCACACCGGCCCTACTGTTCTTCAAGAATGCCACGTTCCAATTCATTTCAGATTTTTCAACAGTCTGGAACACTCTTCTGTTGTCTTAACATAAATGGTTCCATCTTTTAGTTCTCAACTTAGGTATCATATGTCCAGAAAGGGCTTTTCGGATCACTCTATTTATAGTATTGTCTTCATACCCCATTACTCTTTAACTTATTACTCTCTTGTTTGCTTCATGAACCACAATCTGGAATTATTTAGTCTGCTTCTTAAGTTATTTATTGTCTATTCTTCCCCTAGGCTGTGAGCTCCTACACCTAGCCCAGTGTTTGGCACATAGAAGGTCTCAGTATTCATTGAAGGCATTGTTGAAATGCTCTGCTATGAGATAAAGTTGACACTATAATCCAGAGACAGTGATAGAGCCTGGATCTAGATTCATAAATTTATTTGTCCTTATGCAAATTAATGTGTGCAAAGGTTCACAATTTCACAGATGGTTAAGGCCTAATTTTACATACAAAATACCCCAGGGAACTTCAATAAGCTTCCAACTGTAAACGATTGTTTTAGTATAAGTTTTTATAATTCTGAATATTCTATTATCAGCAAAAATTCTATACTTTGCTCAGCTCCAAATTCTTACCTGCTGTCTGAGTTATTTTAGTAGCCATTTTTAGACATGTCAGTTTTCAGCTATACCATTAACCTGGGAGTAAAAATGATTACATAAGTGAACATCCTCCTTGACTATGACTAACTTTATGTATTGGTCTTATCATTTATATATGCAAGAATATATGTGCTGGAAATCCTAGTGAAACCTAAACTACCTCTTTTTAAAATCAGTGGTGTCCTTATTAGATTTCAAAGTAATCCTCCCTGGGAAAAAAAACTCTGTTACATTTGCTGCTTTAATTTTCAGACCAATTCCATCTACTGTGACACACTGTTCTCATTAGCTAAGCAAATTAGTTTACAAAATCTAGGTGGGCAACACTTAGTGTCAAAGAAACAGCTATTTGACTCCAATTAGAGAGTTATGGCTTGGCAAAGTTCTAGTGCCTTCATAAATTTGATGAGGTAGTTTGGGATATTGTCAAAGTTATTAGCATGGTTGAACAATTGTGTTATACCACAGAATCAACAAAGCAAAAAAAAAATGTATGCCAACAAACTTTCCTTGCTCAAGATACTTGAAATGGAGTGCAGGTTATAAAGCTTGTATTCTAGCAGGCTTGAACTTTGCAACGTTCAACATGCCTAATTCAGGATAAAATAGTGTTGTTTATGTAGTGTTGTTGACTTATGAGACATTTGGGGCTCTATACACTTAAATGCATGACCTGAGTCACTCTTTAATTAGTAAGAAGCTAAAGTACTATTTAGTAAATTACTCCTACAGTGCATTAAATGTTCTCCTCTCTGAAAGAAAAAAAAAACCCAAAGTTTGCTGCTTATATGCTTTATTTATACCTAATTTATGATAAGTGAATTTTAGTAACAAAAAATATAGCACATTATTTCATTTAAAGCTGAAGTTGTGATGTATTTTGCTCTGACTGGTATTAACTAGATTTACAATGTTGTCTACAAAGTTCAGCTCAGTTTACATGTCGCATAGTGCCAAATTTGTGACACCACTTTTATTTTATTTTATTTTTTTATTATAAATTAATTTTTATTGGTGTTCAATTTACCAACATACAGAATAACACCCAGTGCTCATCCCGTCAAATGTGACACCACTTTTAGTTTATAGTTCAGTTATTTGGGTCATTTGGTTTTAACAGACATTTATGTTAAGATGCTTCTTTTAATATTGCAAAATCTCTTTGTTAGGGACTGAACTGTGTTCCTTCCAAAATTCATATGTTGAAACCCTAATCACCTTGTGGCCATCTCTAAAGATAGGGCCTTTAGGTAGGTAATTGAGTTTAAATGAGGTCATAAGTTTGAAGCCCTAACCTGATAGGACTGATGTCCTTAGGAAAGGAAAAGACATCAGAGATTCTCTCTCTCTGGGCATGCATAGAGAAGAGGATATATGAGGCTATAGTGAGAAGGTAGCTGTCTATCAACAAGAAAGAGAGACATCTCTAGAAACCAATCTTGTTAGCACCTTGATCTTGGACTTCCACCTTCCAGAACTGTGAGAAAATAAATTTGTATTGTTTAAACCACCTACACTGTGGTATTTTGTCATGACATCTTAGGAGACTATATGCTTATGCTTAGGAGACTATATACTATATGTTTATTTAAAGAAGGATTTTTGCTGTTATTTATACTCTCAAAAGTGGCTAAATCCATAATACTATAGAGCAATATATAGGAGAAATCACAGTTTAACCCTAGAGAAGTTCAAACTACCATTGAAACTTCTGAGAAGCAACACCAACAACTATGAATAAATGCACATTGGAGCCCCATCCTGAAATTTCCCACCATTGGTCTGGGTTTGGTAAAATGTTACCTGTTTTAGGCTACACTCAATATCCTTCAGGTAATAAAGTGCCCAAAGGATTCAATTACAAGTCTTAGAACTTAATAGTTAATATTGAAAAGAGCTCCCAAGATAATACTTGAACTTTCAGTGCAATTCAAGTTGTTTTGCAAAGATAAAGGAGATGCTACAAAGAAACGAAATATTGAGGCGGATCATTTCACAAATTCCTTGTAGGTGGTCAGTTTGGGGACAGAATAGTCACAGGTCGGAGATCACATTTTGGGATGAAGAATTGTTGGGGTGTATGCTGTGATATCCCAGGATAGCTATTCAATTCCATGTTAGTTCTTCTTAGATCCTATGCTCTCTATGAGAGAGGAATTACAGTTTAGGCTGCTTAGCATTTTCTCATTAACACCTTCTTAGATTTTTTTTCTCTTGAGGTGATTATATTGTAAGTGAAAATCTCCGGTTCTTAGAAAAGTAGCCAAAAATGAGTTGGAGGACTCTCTTTCCCTAAACACATTCTCCATTTCTGAAGGCCTTCCAATGTTTTTAAAAAGTAACTAACATGTATTGCCAGCCCTATCTCTGTAGTCTTACTTGCTGGTGTTAGACTCTGGAGAGTTAGTCAAGGTAGATTATGTAGTGCCTTATAGGAGAGGGTAGTGGGTTGGGATTTTTTTCTCTCTATAGTGAGAAAACAGTGCAATGACATTATTTGGTTTACATTTTAAGAAACTATTTGGAAGAGTTTGTAGCAGGTCAAAAGTGAGCTGCTGCCATAGAAGAGGCAAGGAATCATGGTACTTGGATAAAGATGATGGTAGTGAACTTGAAAAACAGTGGGTGAGTGAGGGTAACATTTTGTAGATAGAGCCAATAGAAATTGCTGATGAGCTAAGTGATGGTGATAAAAGAGAAAGGGCAGAATGAGGATAACATCTGTATCTGGGGTTTTAGCAATTGGGTAGTGGTTTCATGTACAGGAATGAAAAATGCTGTGTGGAGCAGGTTTTCAGGGGGGCGAAATAAGGAATTCTGCTTTGGACAGGCTCATTTTAAGATTCCTATTAAATTAAATATCCAGGTCAAATACTTAGACTTGCTAGTATGGAGCTCAACTGGCTGGATATACGAATTTTGAAAGTTATACATTTAAATGCCAATATACATTGCTTGTCATGATATACACTGGCATTTAAGGT
This sequence comes from Nyctereutes procyonoides, assembly GCF_905146905.1. Classification (NCBI taxonomy): domain Eukaryota; kingdom Metazoa; phylum Chordata; class Mammalia; order Carnivora; family Canidae; genus Nyctereutes; species Nyctereutes procyonoides. Next base: position 40,950,574 of record NW_026575044.1, read on the forward strand.
CCCAGGAATGGCTGAAATAATCTGGAACAGGGGAATTAAGGCTGATGCAAAAATGATTAACCCATGACCCTTGTTCTCAAAGAATATAAGTGGGAATTTTCATATATAATTTAAATATCTACATCTATATCCTTTATATTTCAGTATGTAAATACTTTATAGAATTCCAAAATTTTACCTGCCTTCATCACCCACTGCCTCCAAGTTTCATGTTTGGTTTTCCAACCTTGGGTAATTTATTCCTTGATAAAGTAGTTAAATCCATAGCCAAACCTTGATGTTCTTTCTACTTTCCTTGTATAAATTGAGTTAACCTTGAATTAGCAAGAATGGTTAAAACTTTTGTTCTCTGAGAACAACCATGACCATTGCATCATCAAGCTCTTTACTGCATATCTCCTAAATATGCAAAAAAATATTATATTCAAGAATGACGACTCTCTAGGAGAAAGAAATCTAGAGTCAACATGACATATTGGTACTTGCTCCTCCACTTCTGCCCAGTGATGTTTGCAGGTATCTGCTCAAATAATGGGCATTCATTCTCATCTTGGTTGACTTATTTAATGAAAGAATGAGTTCACCTGACAATGAAAATAGAGGCAGTAGGAGAAATTGCAAGGGAGGAATGACATTTTGTAGTTCTCAAGAGATGAGGGAAGGCATTTCATTAAAAAAAAAAACAAAAATATGTTGTTTGGAGTAAGATTTCCAATTTCACATTTAAGATTTCATGTCTTTCACAGACAATGCCTTATCCCAGTTTTTTTCTTTTGTTTAGGTTTATTTATTTATTTATTTATTTATTTATTTATTTGAGAGAAGGTTGGGGCGGGGTAGGGAAGGCAGGAGAGGGAAAGAGAGAATTTTAAGCAGCTCCATGCTCCAGTGCAGAATCCCGAAGCAGGGCTCACTTCACAATCCTGAGATCATGACCTAAGCCGAAATCAAGAATCGGATGCTTAACCACTAAGCCACCCAGGTGCCCCTCTTTTGTTTCATTTTATAGTCTCACCATTTTTTTTTACAGCTTGAGCTAGATAAGGGAAAAGTTACATTTTTGATAAACTTGGATGAGAACAAGACTTTCTTTTTGTAAACAAGGGAAAGCAATTGCAAATATGGTACCTATGTGGATATTCCTCCTTGCCACCCCTTGAACCTCCCAAAACATCAAGGAAATGCTAAGTGTCTTAGTGAAGCTTACAGGGGCTATGACAGGCTACATTCTATCCAGAAGAGTAAGGAAAAAAGCTTCAAATAGCGGTCTCAAAGGGAACTCTTTGGGACCAACCTTGGTCTTTCCCAATCTGGTGGATAATGGAAAAAAAACCCACATAAATTCAAATAACAGAGAAGATTTATATCTAATATTGGCTTTTTGTCCCAGGAAGTATATTTAAAAGTTCAATTCAAACTCTCAGAAAAGCAAGCTCATTCTAGCTAACCGTGTCCACCTAATATCTCACCCCTCAGGTCTGTGAAATTATATAAATATCACTGATAAAATGTGCTTTGCTAATAGAATGTCCTCTTGCTGAAATTAGGGATGGCCATTGACTAGGTCAGTAGATATATTCTCATGTTATCTTGTTTTCAGGATTTACCTTAGTATTTTCTTGATGCAAACATACATTATCTTCTCTTCAGATTTTGACTTTTGCTATTGATGTCTCTTTCAGAAGACTGTCAAAGTAGCCTCCAGGCCACTTGTGACCTGGGCTACCACCTTAATTCCATTCAGAAAGAATACTAAAACAGTCACATAATCATAATTTATGACTTCCAATGTCCTTATGTAGACAGAGCAAATCCCCCTTGCTACTAACTTCCTAGAGTCACAAACTATCTAAAAGTGAGTGACCTTAAAAACATAACCAATTGCCATCTTTTCCTCTGTTCAAGATAAGTGATTAGGAAAAGCTTTGGAATGCAAATATGTGCACAGTAAAAAATTGCCCCTTCTTCATTTCATACAGTGTGTCAAATGGTAGCCTTTGAAAGACATTGAAAGTCCCTTTATTCATTAGAGAAAAGCTAATTTGTCTTGTATTATTCAAGAAGGTTTTGTTTCCCATCTGCATAAGGGAGTAGCAGAACCCTTAGCAAAGGGACAAAATATTTCAGTTCCAGCTCTAGTAATGGTTCATAAGTTGATAGAGTAGAATATTATGGAAAAACACTAGAGGCCTTCTTCCTCCACTGTCATGGCACCCAATTATGTCTTGCATTGACTGTACAATGTTTGCTTGAAATCCTTATATCTGATGTGATTCTCTTCCACAGAAAAAACAAATGAAAACAATGAACTTTACAATATAAAACCTTCTGCTCATCTGATGACAGTATTTCATTGCCAGCTACCCTGTTAGTGAGTAGAACCTGGTAATGAAAATTTAAAAATACTTCAAAGTTCAATTTCCAGGACTCTGTCAAATAGCTAGAAAAAGTCGCTTTGACACTCTTAAGTCTTGGAGGTTTATGTCTTATACTGAAAGATTATTTGAGATTTATTAAAATCAAATAAGATTTTGCTGGAAGAGAAAGAGCTAAAATGATATATCCATGAAATGCCCTGGGAACACTACTTGTTCTAGTTGAACTGACATCAAGATAAAATCTTCTGGTAACTCAGACATCAAGGTTATACTATTTTTGACTACTGTTATACAAAGGTTTTAAGGCAGCCTTTTTGGCTTTTAAGTAATGCTCTGAGTCACACTGACTGTATTATCCAACATGAATTCTTTTCAGGACAATTATAATTGGTACTTTTATGCCCCATGTTGTCATATATTTTATTTTGTTTCTGTGGTTAATATAATATATGTAGCACTCCCTTTTGCAAAGTTACTTCACATAGGTTATATTATTTTGAAAACTCATATGTATTATATTTGAATAATCTATCCTCTTAACGGATTATTTTGACACTCATGTAATCAGAAATTTCTTCATTAACCAGAAAAAAACTTGGTAAGCTTCAGATGAATTTATCAATACAGTTAATAAGCATGACCTACTATATGGCTCCTATAGCCTCCCTCCCCCCATAATTCACATTATTTTCAAGAGTATATTCCAGAATATATTTCCCATATATTTCAAGAACATATGGGAAACTTACCAAATTTGATCATAGAATCAACAAATTCTTAAGAACAGATAACATGCAGAGCAACATATATGAAATTAATGCAGTACAACTAGAAACCAGTTAAAATACAAATCTCTCTATATTTCCCAAACCATATAAACAAAGGAAAACAAATAAAATTACATATAATTTACAGAGTAAATACCAGCCAATTCGATAAAACCCAATTTTTACAAGTTTGGAAATGAACAACACCAGAAGATCCATCTTGGAAGCTCCCTCAGAATGGAATATGGTGGGAATTGCATAGAATGGAAAGAATAGTGATGTTTTAGCATGGAAGAACAAACTTTCTGAAGGAAAGGGTCCCTGTCAGAATGGAGTTATACTCAGAGCAGATCGAATCAAAGTACTGGCTACATGAAAATCAAAATGAAGGGAGTTGGCAGGTAAGTGGAACCAGAGGTGAAATCTTAGCTAAGGCATCATGTTTGGGAAAGAAGGTTAAGTGAGAAGCAAAAATATCTTTTGGAGGCTTAGTGCAAAGGTAAAGAAGGCATTGAATGGTGGAAGAGTCTTAAGAAACCAGACAGCATCACAAAATTGGACTTCCTTCCCTTCACAGTTTGTACTATTTATTTATTTCAGGTTTTATTAAAGTATAATTTACATGAAGGAAAATTCACCCTGATTATATGATAAAGTCTGATGAAATTTAACAAACATATGGCATGTGACTACCACCATAATGGAGATATAGAATATTTCCATCAGCCCAAAAGTTCCCTTGTGTTTATTTATAGTCAACTTCCTTCTCACATCCCCAATTCTTGGCAACCACTATGTATTTCCTGTTCCTATAGTTTTGCCTTTTCCAGTGAATCATATAAATTGATCATAATATATAGCCTTTTGAATATGGCCCTTTTCACTTAGCATAATGTTTTTGAGATTTATTTGTATTGTAGCATGTATCTGTATTTTTCAAAAATTGCCGAATGGTGATCCATTGATGGTTATACCACAACTTGTTTATCTCTTCACCAGCTGATGAATGTTTGATAGTTTCCAAAGTATGAATAAATCAGTAAAAGTAAATGCATAAAGTTTTTGGTGTGGATGTGCATTCCTATGTTTTTCAGATAAATATGTGAGTAAGCATGATGGTTAATTTTATGTGTCAACTTGACTGGGCCTCAGGGTGCCCAGATATTTGGTTAGATACTATCCCAAGTATTTCTGTGAAAGTATTTTTAGATAAGATTAGCATTTAAATTGGTAGACTGAGTAAAGCGGGGCCTCATCCAATCAACTGAAGACCTGAAGAAAACAAAATGACTGATCCTTCCCTAGTAATAGAGAATTCCTCCTGCCTGACTGCTTTTGAATTGGGGCATTGGCTGTTCCTGCTTCTGTTTGTTTGCTTTTAATTGATATATAATTGACACGTAACATGTGTAAGAGACTTAGAGAAAGAAATGGAACTTTACCTGTACTTTAGAGAAAAAAGACGGTAAAATATTAATAGCTTTTGTGGAGGTACTAATTTTTTTTTTGAGGTACTAATTTTTTTTAACAAATTTCTGTAGAGGTACTACAACTAATAGGTTGTGGAGGTATCTGAGTTTGTTATATTATTTTTCTCTATTTTAAAACTAAGAATAATGAAAAATAGTAACCTCTGAGATTTCACATATAACCACTTAATTATTGCTATCAAGTTTATTATAGAGTCATCATTGGCAACAAAGCCTTAATTTCCATATCATATCAGAAAACATCCTGACAATTGGATTTCTCTTAGTAAACCTGTACCTTTGGGTCTTGAATATCGTAAACTCCCAAAGCAATGCCAAATCCACAACCTTACAACAGCTGTCCAAGGCCCTGGAAGAGACCTCTAATCTCAGATGATTCAGAGGAATCCTTCCTAATGATGATAGTCACATCCAGTTTTGAAACACTAAACCATTAAAATTGAAGGACACTCATAGTTCTTGTTTTTTGTTTTTGTTTTTACTCATAGTTCTTTTACTCACTGACTGTGCTTCTGTAACTCTCCCACTGCTCACTGAGAATGTTATAACTTCTCTATTGTATCTTATTCTCTCAGCAACCCAGTTCTTTTTCTTGCAGGGTTTCTAAATTACAGTTCTAGTTGAAGGCCACTTAGAGAGGAGGAGGATGAGAATCAGAGGTGGTGTCTGGTAGGTAGGCAAGCGAAGAAAAACACTTTTAGTGTTGAATTGCAGGTGGAAGTATTCAGGGAGAGAAAGGTAGAAGAGAGCTTCCCTACTTCTAAGACATTTCCTTTGAAATTTATCAGAAGTGGATAAGGATAGTTAAAATATCCTCATAGATTTGGAGCTATTTGTATATGACTATTGATGCTCTTTCCCACTGATCGGTAGCTTGGTGAGAAGTGTCCTGTTTGGCTGGAGATTATTCTGCTTCCACTTATCACCACTTGAGGTGGTTTATGGGATGTCTAAGCATCCCTTTTGTCCTGTAAGGCAAGGGGATATGGTGAGAAACTGGGAAATGTGTAATCTGGTAGGAAGGTGGTAGAGCAAAGGCAGCCTCCAGTGGGAGTTTATGGTTAAGGACAGTAGTCACAGCACACTGTGCAGTTTGATACCTAGGAACAGAACGGGCCACAATTCAGGAGACACCTACTTTGCCTCAAAGGGCAAGAGACATCTTTCTGGATGCTGTTATGTCCCAAAAGACAGAATAAAGACTGTAAGCCTCTGTTTGGCTGCCGTATTTCCCTCAGCACCCAGGTCTCAACACGTAGAGGGTGAAGGGTATGGGAGGAGCTAATGAGATGGTGTGAACACTTCTCTAAGAATTTTAACTTGTACTTGAATGAGTATTTACTTGAAAGAGACTATATTTTTTGAATGGGACTTTATTAACTTGGAAGAAACTGAATTACTTTTAATTAGCATTTAAAAAAATCCTTTTCTCTCCTCCACCCCTGGACTGCTGCCATCATGGAAATAGGAATGCCAAAGCAAGAGAAGATACAGAAATAAAAGTTACAGTTTTTACACATGGATTTGTGACCTTTAAAATTTGGCTTCAGGATATATGATAATTCATTCTTAAAGTAAAACTATCTTCTATTTTTTTGGAGAATAAAGCCATCAAAAAGACCCATTATGATTTTATTCTATACTCTGTTCTGGGCACCAAGATGAAGCTGTTTCAAACTGGCAATGTTCATAATATTCTTTTTTAAACCCATGCCAGGGCTACAGTAAATGTAATCTTGTATGTTTCTTCCCTCATATAATATATAGTCTATAATTTGTTGGACAGGATTTTCACAATCTTAAAGGCTGCTTTATCTGTGATGTTCAAATCCGTAAATATATCAGGTACTTGTCTGAGTTGTAATTTTAGTTTTCTTTACTAATAAATTTGGTATTTTATGTAATCTTTGCTATGAATAGTAAGAAATCTTGTTTTTAAAAATTATCAGAAGTTCAATCTAAATCAGTTCAATTTGTTTTGTGTTAGATACATTCAAGACCCTCTTCAAATATTTATGGAATTACCAAGGAAGACCACATTCTGCAGGCTCGGATTACCAAGGAACAAGGTATGACCCCGTCTCCACCCCTCTGTCTGTATCTTGATGTCAGCACACAAGCTTTGTGACAACAGTGGTTGTACTGAGGCCACATTTATTCAGACAAATATTGACATGCATTATTAACATTTAGAACATTTAGAACTATTAACATTTCCATTCCTAGTTGACTCATTTACAAACTAACAAATTCATATGACAATCCATAGTAGATATTTAATAAATATTTGTTGAATGAATAAATGAACATATGGGCTGATTTGCATGCGATCTAAAAAAATGAAGTGTGGTATGTATTTGTGATGAAACAAATCATTGTGTGCTAAGTTCCTTTTTTTTTTCCTCTTCCTGATGTTCACGGTATTCATTTTTCACTTATATCTGATATTTGGTATAACACATATAACCATAATGACAATTAATGGAAATTGTAATAGAGAAGGAGAAAGGAAAAGAGGGATTTAAAAAATTAAATTTTTTTCATTTGTTTTTATTGAAGTTCGATTTGCTAACATATAGTATAACACTCATCCTATCAAGTGTCCTCCTCAGTGCCCATCACTCAGTTACCCCAACCACCCACCCACCTCCCCTTCCACAGCCCTTTGTTCATTTCCCAGAGTTAGGTGTCTCTCATAGTTTGTCACCCTCTCTGATATTTCCCACTCAGTTCCCCTACTTTCCCTTATAATCCCTTGCACTATTTCTTATATTCCTCTTTTTTTTTAAAGATAGACCTTTTTAAAAAAATTTTTTTATTTATTTATGATAGTCACACACACACACACACACAGAGAGAGAGAGAGAGAGAGAGAGAGAGAGGCAGAGACACAGGCAGAGGGAGAAGCAGGCTCCATGCACCGGGAGCCCGACGTGGGATTCGATCCCGGGTCTCCAGGATCGCGCCCTGGGCCAAAGGCAGGCGCCAAACGCCTGTGCCACCAAGGGATCCCTCTTATATTCCTCTTATGAGTGAAATGATACGATGTTTTCCCTCTCCGATTGGCTTACTTGACTCCGCATAATACCTCCAGTTCCATCCACGTCGAAGCAAATGGTGGGTATTTGTCGTTTCTAATGGCTGAGGAATATTCCATTGTATACATAAACCACATCTTCTTTATCCATTCATCTTTCGATGGACACCGAGGCTCCTTCCACAGTTTGACTATTGTGGACATGGCTGCTAGAAACATTGGGGTGCAGGTGTCCTGGTGTTTCACTGCATCTGTATCTTTGGGGTAAATCCCCAACAGTGCAATTGCTGGGTCATAGGGTAGTTCTATTTTTAACTCTTTGAGGAACCTCCACACAGTTGTCCAGAGTGGCTGCACCAGTTCACATTCCCACCAACAGTGTAAGAGGGTTCCCCTTTCTCCGCATCCTCTCCAACATTTGTTGTTTCTTGTCTTGTTAATTTTCCCCATTCTCACTGGTGTGAGGTGGTATCTCATCGTGGTTTTGATTTGTATTTCCCTGATGGCCAGTGATGCGGAGCATTTTCTCATGTGCTTGTTGGCCATGTGTATGTTCCCTTTGGTGAAATTTCTGTTCATATCTTTTGCCCATTTCATGATTGGATTTTTTTTTTGTTCCTTGTGTGTTGAGTTTAATAAGTTCTTTATAGATCTTGGATACTAGCCCTTTATCTGATATGTCATTTGCAAATATCTTCTTCCATTCTGTAGATTGTCTATGAGTTTTGTTGACTCTTTCTTTTGCTGTACAGAAGCTTTTTATCTTGATTAAGCCCCAATAATTCATTTTTGCTTTTGTTTCTCTTGCCTTCATAGATGTATCTTGAAAGAAGTTACTGTGGCTAAGTTCAAAAAGGGTGTTTCCTGTGTTCTCCTCTAGGATTTTGATGGATTCTTGTCTCACTATTTAGATCTTTCATCCATTTTAAGTTTATCTTTGTGTCTGCTGTAAGAGAATGATCCAGTTTCCTTCTTCTGCATGTGGCTGTCTAATTTTCCCAGCACCATTTATTGAAGAGACTACTTTTTCCAGTGGAAATTCTTTCCTGCTTTGTTGAATATTAGTTGACCAAAGAGTTGAGGGCCCATTTCTGGGTTCTCTATTCTGTTCCATTGATCTATGTGTCTGTTTTGTGCCAGTACCACACTGTCTTGAGGATCACAGCTTGAAATCTGGCATTGTGATGCCCCTGGAATTGGTTTTCTTTTTCAACATTCCTCTGCTATATGGGGTCTTTTCTGATTCCATACAAATCAAGTTTATTTGTTCCAACTCTGTGAAGAAAGTTCATGGTATTTTGATAGGGATTGCATTGAATGTGTAAATTGCCCTGGGTAGCATAGACATTTTCACAATATTTTTTCTTCCAATCTATGAGCATAGAATGTTTTACATCTCTTTATGTCTTCCTCAATTTATTTCAGAAGTGTTCTGTAAGAACAATTTTTAGAGTATAGGCCCTTTCCCTCTTTGGTTAGGTTTATTCCTAGGTATCTTATGCTTTTGGGTGCAATTGTAAATGGGATTGACTCCTTAATTTCTCTTTATTCAGTCTCATTGTTAGTGTATAGAAATGCCACTGATTTCTGGGCATTGATTTTGTATCCTGCCACATTGCTGAATTGGTGTATGAGTTCTAGCAATCTTGGGGTGGATTCTTTTGGATTTTTCTATATACGGTATCATGTCATCTGCAAAGAGGGAGAGTTTGACTTCTTCTTTGCCAGTTTGAATGCCTTTTATTTCTTTTTGTTGCCTGATTGCTGAGACTAGGACTTCTAGTACTATGTTGAATAGCAATGGTGAGAGTGGACATCCCTGTCATGTTCCTGATCTTAGGGGAAAGGTTCTCAGTGTTTCCCCATTGAAAATGATATTTGCTGTGGGCTTTTCATATATGACTTTTAAGATGCTGAGGAATGTTCCCTCTATCCCTACACTTTGAAGACTTTTAAATAGGAATGGATGCTGTATTTTGTCAAATGCTTTCTCTGCATCTATTATGGTTCTTGTTTTTTCTCTTGTTGATGTGATTTATCATGTTGATTATTTTACGAGTGTTGAACCATCCTTGCATCCTAGGGATAAATCCCACTTGGTCATGGTGAATAATTTTCTTAATGTACTATTGGATCCTATTGGCTAGTATCTTGCTGAGAATTTTTGCATCTGTGTTCAACAGGGATATTGGTCTATAATTCTCCTTTTTGGTGGGGTCTTTGGTTTTGGAATCAAGGTAATACTAGCCTCATAAAATGAATTTAGAAGTATTCTGTCCCTTTCTATCCTTTGAAATAGCTTTAGTAGAATAGGTGTTATTTCTTCTTCTTTTAAAAGATTTTATTTATTTATTCATGAGATACAGAGGCAGAGAGAGAGAGAGAGAGAGAGAGAGAGAGAGAGGCAGAGACGTAGGCAGAGGGAGAAACAGGCTCCTAGCCTGATGTGGGACTTGATCCTGGGACTCCAGGATCACACCCTGGGCTGAAGGCAGGCACTAAACTGCTGAGCCACCCAGGGATCCCAGGTGTTATTTCTTCTTAAACATTTAATAGAATTCCCCTGGGAAGCCATCAGGCCCTGGACTTTTGAATCTTGGGAGATTTTTGATGACTGCCTCAATTTCCTCATTGGTTATTGGCCTGTTCATGTTTTCTATTTGTTCTTGTTCTAGTTTTGGTAATTTCTGGTTTTCCAGAAATGCATCCATTTCTTCTAGATTGCCTAATTTGTTGGCATATAGCTGCTCATAATACATTTTTAAAAATTGTTGTATTTCCTTGGTATTGGTTGTGATCTCTCCTTTTTCATTCATGATTTTATTAATTTGAGTCTTTTTTCTTTTTAATAAGGCTGGCTAGGGATTTATATATCTTATTAATTCTTTCAAAGAATCAACCCCTGGTTTTGTTGATCTGTTCTACAATTCTTCTAGTCTCCATTTCTTCAGGTTCTGCTCAAATATTTATTATCTTTCTTCTACTTGGTGTAGGTTTTACTTGCTGTTCTTTCTCCAATTCCTTTAGGTGCAAGGTTAGCTTGTGTATTTGAGTTTTTTCCATTTTTTTTGAGGGGTACTTGTATTGCAATATATTTCCCTCTTAGGACTTCTTTTGCTGTATCCCAAAGATTTTGAATGGTTGTATCTTCATTTTCATTAGTTTCCATGAATGTTTTCAATTCTTCTCTAATTTCTGGTTGACACATTCATCTTTTAGTAGTATGCTCTTTAACCTCCATGTGTTTGAGTTTCTTCCAAATTTCTTCTTGTAACTGAGTTCTAGTTTCAAAGCATTGTGGTCTGAAAATGTGCAGGGGACAATCCCAATCTTTTGGTATCAGTTGAGACCAGATTTGTGACCCAAATGTGGTCTATTGTGGAGAAAGTTCCATGTGCACTTGAGAAGAATGTGTATTCATTTTCGTTTGGATGGAAAGTTCTGTATGTATCTGTGAAATCGATTTGGTCCAGTGTATCATTTAAGGCCCTTGTTTATTTGGTGATGTTGTGCTTAGAATATCTGTCATTTGCTGAAAAGTACTGTGTTGAAGTCTTCTACTATTAGTGTATTATTATCTAAGCATGTCTTTGGTTATTAATTGATTGATATACTTGGGAGCTCCCACATTAGGGGCATAAATATTCATGATTGTTAGGTCTTCTTGTTGGATAGATCCTTTAAGTATGATATAGTGTCCCTCTTTATCTCTTACTACATTCTTTGGGATAAACTTTAATTTATATGATAAGAGGAGAGCTACCCCAGCTTTCTTTTGAGGACCATTTGAATGGTAAATGGTTCTCCAATCTCTCATTTTCAGGCTGGAGGTGTCCTTAGGTCTAAAATGAGTCTCTTGTAGACAGCAAATAGATGGGTCTTGCTTTTTTACCCAGTCTGAAACCCTGCATCTTTTGATGGGATCATTTAGCCCATTCATGTTCTGAGTTACTATTGAAAGATATGAATTTAGTGTCATTATAACTCCTATTCAGTCCCTGTTTTTGTGGATTGTTTCTTTGGGCTTCCTCTTTCTTTTACAGAGTTTTCCTTAATATTTCTTGCAGAGCTGGTTTGGTGGTCATATATTCTTTCATTTTCTGCCTATCCTGAAGCTTTTTATCTCTCTTTGTATTCTGAATGAAGCCTTGCTGGATAAAGTATTCTTGGCTGCATGTTCTTCTCATGTAGTACCTTGTATATACCATTCACACTTTCTGGCCTGGCCGGTGTCTGTGGAGAGATCTGCCATTAATCTAATATTTCTCCCCATATAAGTTGAGAATCTCTTGTCTCGTAGTGCTTTAAGAATTGTTTCTTTATCTTTGAAATTTTCAAGTTTCACTTTTAAATGTTGAGGTGTTGAATGGTTTTTATTTTTTTTATTTTTTATTTTTTTTTTGGAGGGGTCCTCTCTATCTCTTGGATATGAATGCCTGTTTCCTTCCCCAGTTTTGGGAAGTTCTCAGATATTATTTGTTCAAATATACTTTGTGGTCCTCTCTCTCTCTCAATCTCGTCTGGAACCCCAATTATACGTGTGTTCTTCCTTCTCAAGCTATCATTTATTTCCCTAAGCCTTTCCTCATGGGCTCTTAATTGTTTTCCCCTCTTTCCTCACTTTCCTTCCTTACCATCAACTTGTCTTTTTTGTCACTCACTGTCTCTTCCAGCTCATTAACCCTAGCAGTTAGAACATCCAATATGGATTGCATCTCATTTAATCTGTTTCTAATTTTGGCCTGATTAGATCTCAGTTCTGCAGTAATGAAGTCTCTAGAGTCCTTTATGCTCTTTTTCAGAGCCACCAGTAGCTTTATAATTGTACTTCTGAATCGAATTTCTGACATCGTATTGAAATCCAAATTCTGTAACTCTTTGGCAGAGAGTACTGTTTCTGGTTCTTTCTTTGGGGTGAATTCTTCTTTCTAGTTGTTTTGTTCTGTGCAGAGTCGCTGTATGAGCAGGCTGAGTCAAAAATACCAACCACAACCTAAATAAAATACACTCTTGTTTGAAGCTTAAACTTTTCTCTCTGTAACATTCCAGATGTTCTCTTTTTAAATCTCAGGTCAAATTCATAGGTGTTCAGGATGTTTTGAAGGTTACCTAGGTAAGTTTGTGAGGCCAGGTGAGTTGAGGAACCCTACTCTTCCATCTTGAGAGAAAGACCAAGAGGGATTTCTTTTTTTTTAAACAAATGAGATGGTGGGATAAGCTTTGGGTCATTTATCAAGTAGATCTATCAAGTGCTGCTCACAGAATATCACTTTTGTGCAGTTCAGAATAAGTTACTGAAATTGGCATTGACTAGTCTGAATTTCTTAGGGGAGAAGTCACCTTCCAGAAATGAGATGCCCTCTTCTTTCACTTCTGAAGACTTGACACTTTGGAACTGAAGATGAAGTGGTAGGGAATGTGGGTCAATAGTAGTGGGATAATCAATAGTAGTAAAATTCCCCCTTAGGTAGCATCAGAGTAAGGGGATGAGGAACTGCAGACAAAAGATCCCTGACTGTAAGAATTTCATGATCTTTGTATTTTTCAGTTTATTTTTGATGTTTTTGTCTTTTTTTAAATGTGATTATTCCTAAAATGTTTGTGATGAGATCAGACCTTGGGAATGCCAGCGAAAGACTTTTTTTTTTTTTAAATGGAAAGGCTTAAAAAATCATTTCATGATCTCATTTGGTTGAAAAGGCAATTGTGAACTACTGTGGAGTTTGGAATAACACAATGGTGTAATCAAAGGTATTGTTGAAAATATGGCTTATTTTGTGGATTGAGCAGATTGAAACTGAAGGATGGGAAGCTGATGAAACAGTAGGGTTTGAGACAATTTTATGGCATTAGAAATGGAAGAGGAAGGGATGATCTGTGAAATTTTCTAATTTTCTTTAGGAGCTGAAAAAGTGACAAAAAAACTAAAATCTTTGTTAAACTTTGTTGGGTCTGATCTAAAAACCATTCCCCAGACTTTTCCCTGCAACTACTGGCTGAGTATGTCACTCTTCATAGAAGCTGAAAATGCCAGATGCCTGGTTTTACTGTCTTTCACCTAGAGCATTAATATATGTTTAAATGGCTAAAAAGAAGTCATATAAAATGGATTTCTGGGAATGTATTTTCCCCTAAAAAGAACAACATTCAAAAACCAAACCAAAAAAAAAAATTCTCTTGTCATTGAATGTGAGGCCCAGAACTGCAGCAACCATCTGTGGTACAAAGCAACAAGCTTGAAGAAAAGTTTTAGAAACTGAAGATAGTCAAGCAGAATTATTGCTATCACTAAGATGCCAAAACAAACCTAAAAATGTCCTCCTTCTGGAATTATTTTGATGGGAGTAAATAAGTGGGTTTACTGTTAATTTTTTTAGCCCTGGGATGCCTGGGTGGCTCAGCCATTGAGTGTCTGACTTTGCCTCAGGGCGTGATCCCAGGATCCAGATTGACTCCCACTTTGGGCTCCCTGCATGGAGCCTGCTTCTCCCTCTATGTCTTTGATTCTCTGTGTGTGTGTCTCTCATGAATAAATAAATAAAATCTTTAAAAAGGTTTTTAAAGCCTTTTTCTGTATGATTTTTAGATAGGGGAAATTCTTCTGATCTGGACTACATTTCATTGATTCTATCCTCTGTCATCTCCATCTACTGTGGTGCCCACCCATGTATTTTTAATTTTTTAAAAAGATTTATTTATTCATTTGAAAGAGAGAGAGCACATGCATGGGTTCATGTGCATGAGTTGGGGGAGGGGCAGAAAGAGAGGGAGGGAGAATCCCAAGCAGAATTTCTCCTGAGCACAGAGCCTGATGTGGGGCTCCATCTCATGACCCTGAGATCATGATCTGAACTGAAATAAAGAGCTAGACAGCTAACTGAGCTACCCGGGCAACCCTGAATTTTTAATTTTTGTTACTATATTTTCAATTCTATAATTCCTTTTGGTTCTTTTGGTAATTTCTGCTTTTTGTTGAGATTTTTCTGACTTTTTTCATTTGTTTCAACAGAACTGTTACTTGTTTGCTGAAGCATTTCTATGACTACTGCTTGAAAATCTTTGTCAGATAATTCCAATATTAGATTCATCTTGGTAATGGTGTTTTTTTGTTGCCTGTTCTCATTCATGTTTGTTTCTTGGTATGATGAGTGATCTTTTCATTATATCGTGGACATTGTGTACTTTACATTATGAGACTGTGGATCTTATTTAGTCTTCATTGTTTAGTAAGCAGTCCTCTTGTTGAAATGTAGCACTAGGAGGCTGGTGGGCTGTATATTCAGCTCTCTGCTGGGCCCTGATAATACCACCTCTACAAAATTAGAGTGCTGACTCACATTGTCTCATTGTACATGGATAGATTCGAAGTTTAGCAACCATCTCAGCTCTGTTGACACCTTCCCAGTAAAAATGGAGACTGATTTGCACCTCCTGATTGCTTGTAAGTAGAGGCTCATGATCAGCTCCTGGGTGGGTTCATTGTCACTAGGGGAGGGGGATGCAGGGGCTAACTTACATTGCTTTGCTGTTGTAGAGTGAGTGCAGCAACTTGCCTCCGACTGGGCAGCCTAGATCCCATGGTAGGAAAAGGGGGCTGGGGTGTTGAACACCTCACCTTGAACCATGTCACTCAGTTTCATTGATGCTGAGTGGTGGTGAACCTCTCTGATATCAGGAGAGGAGGAAAAGGAGTTCTTTCCACCTTAATTTGCATGGCTTTGGTCACTTGTGGATGTCAGGTGCAGATGGAGGCCCACTAGACATTGCTGCTATGGGAGTGGTGTTGAAGCCCAATGGTAACTAGCTCTGCCTTGAACCACCTTATAAAGTCTTTTAGCTAGTGGGTGGAGATGGAGGCTCAGCCTATCACTGGACCTCTCCAGCCCTGTCCTGATGTAGAATTAAATCACCACCTGCTACCACCAGGCCAAGAAACAACTAGTTTCCTGCTTTGCCCCTCTGAAACTTTGGGATGGGGTTGTGTGGTTGGAATAGGGTTGGTATTGCCAAAAACATTTTCTGATTTTAAGTTACTATTTTCCCAGCTTTCTGGCTAGGAGAAACAGGCATTTCTTGGAGCTCCTTTTTTGTCTGTACTTGTTGACAATTCTGGATCAGAAGCTTCTGTAGCACCATATCTGGGAAACGTAGGATGATAAGGAAACCCAGAGAATTCACCACCATGACATTTCTCAAGGCTGAGGTCACTATTTTCTCCCAACCTTTCAGAATCTTCCTATGTTTGTTTATTGTGTTAGGCAGCATTTTATTCTATATAAGGGGATGTATTACTCCATGTGGGCTGAAGCAAAAGTCTTGATTTTACTTTTTAATCATGTATTAGTTGGGTACACTGTTACTTACAGTCAAAATCATCCTAAGTGATACAGTAATAATGCTGAGCAATAGATATACTGCAAAGATGTGTGACCCAAATCTATTTTAAAGTTTCAGTAGTCAAAATAGGCACTCCATTGATGTTGCATAATTGGGAATTAAAACACTGGACGTATCATTAATATCAGACACATAACAGTATCTTAGAGACAGGAGTTGTCGTGACTTAACTAAGATATATTTTCCTTCCTCTTAGATGGAATAGGTTTTGTTCTGATCCTTTTAGGTCCACATTGGTTGTGTGTGTGTGTGTGTGTGTGTATGTGTGTTTGTGTGTTTGTGTGTGTATGTATTCCTTGTTTTGTTTAGAACCACATACATCTTGACACATGTACACAGGGAACACTTTCCTTTGTTAGATTACCAACCTTTCCCTCACTTAGGCTTTATTAGTACTACTAACTTTTCTCTTTTTTGGCTGCCAAAATTATTACTTACTGGTGTGCTGCTGAGATATAAGATTCTTTCCTCCCATCAATGTAGATTGGCTTTATTAAAACAGCTTCCTTGTCAGAAGATTTATTTATTACTTGGGCCGTCACTTTAGTAGAACACTAATGAGAATATTTGTAATAAATCTACTGACTTCATTTTTGACATTTGACTTCTGACAGAATTCAAGACTGACATCTCCCTCCTTCCAGTTTGTCCCACATCTGGATAAGAAAAGGTGTGTGCATTCCCTCTTTTGGAAGTTCAAAACAAGGAAAGCCCTACCACCTATTGGGACCTGATAGCCCCACCCTCTAATCACAATAAAAGCCAAAGTCAATGATCCCTCTTTATTCTCTCAAATCATTTTCAGACCTGTTGGGCTCTGCTCCCCCTAGAAAGCCTTCTCATTTGAGTAATAATTATCTTCATACCCTCATGGTGTATATATGGCCTTATCAGTTTTGATATTTGAACCAAAATTTAGATGAGTGGTGGTCTATCCCACTTCGGCAGTTTGGCCATGATATGCTTATTTTGGCAACACAAATATCATAGTGGTGAGATGTTAAGGAATCTTTGAAGATTTTTACCATCAGTTCCCATTGGGACAATTTTTTTTTTCAGAAGTAGTGGCAGGAAGTGCAAAAGGTTTTATTGCACTCAGTCGGTAGAGATTCTAGATATCATATTGTCAAATCCATGAGAACAAGGGCTGTGATTGTATTGTTCATTGTGTATCCTTAGCATTTAACACAGTACCTAGCACATAATAGATGGCCAACAAAGTTTGAATGAATGAGTGAGTTAAGCCCTACCATTTTCTACCAGAAGGTTCTAATCTCCAGGGAGGAGAACCAAGCCCCCTGGGCAGTGTCCTGGTTTTTATGCAACCAGACATGTGGCCTAGAGCTGTTGACGTGATTGATAACCAGCATGGATAAGATGGAGATGAATAACTCGTGAATATTTAATACTTTCTATTGGAAGACATCATGAATTGCTTTATTAAGCAGGGACATCCCTGAGATTGCATAAATCAGAGTTAAGAATCGTTAAGAACTGTTAAAAAATGAGGGTCTGCAATGACATTCATAAAAGGAAAAAGTAGGAGTTAACGTGAGAATGTGCATATTTTTACAATTCTAAGTGACTGTGTGGGGAGATTTATCAGGTGTTTGAACGTAGGGCTATGTAATTAATTAATGACTGACAGAAAAATGCCAAATCGATATCTCTGCTTTTGTTT
The DNA here is from genome assembly GCF_905146905.1 of Nyctereutes procyonoides. Lineage (NCBI taxonomy): Eukaryota > Metazoa > Chordata > Mammalia > Carnivora > Canidae > Nyctereutes > Nyctereutes procyonoides. Next base: position 40,968,324 of record NW_026575044.1, read on the forward strand.
CACTATTTCTCAGACTTTGGGTAATTTGCCCATTCTTTAAAAATTATTCATGTCTCTTAATCCAGGAATAGGCAAATGTAAATTGGTCATAATCTTTGCTCTGTAGCTATATATAGTTTAGTAGGGAAGCTAGACAAATAGACAAGTGATTGTCTATGATTGAGCACTATAATAGTGGTATGCGTGGAAGATTAGTCGAGCCTATGATACCATTCATCTGGGGCTCTCCAGAAAGATTTCTCAAAGGATGAATGGGGTATGGAAAATATTTTTATAGCTCAGCAAGCTAGTTTTTTCTTTTGTAGTCATGCAGGTAAACCACCTTTCCTAGCTACCTTTCACCAACTCATTCTTTTATAGAAGTGATAACCCAGGATTGGATTCTGTCCAGTTAAATATGCACAGGAAACAAAGAACTCCAAGGCCCTGGACCAGGGGTTGGACAAACTATGGCTTTGAGGCCAAATCTTGCCTGTTGCTTCTTTTTGTAAATTAAGTGGTTTTTGTTTTGTTTTGTTTTGGAGAGGGAGAGAGACAGAAAGTGAGAAAGTTGGTAAGAAGGGCAGAGGGAGAAAGAGAATCTCAAGGAGGCTCCATGTCCAGCACAGAGCTCAACGTGGGGCTCAATCTCTCATGACCCTGAGATCATGACCTGAGCTGATACGGTTGAAGATAGAGACCAGTATTCACAGAGCAAATGTGGCTGCACTTTTGCAAATGTGAACTTAGATTTTTGCAAACTTAGATGTTGAACCATGAACTGATGATTGACAAGAATCAGTCTGTTGGGCAAGAAATATTAGTTAACAACATTCAGAATAACACAAGAGGAAGGAAGCTGAATATAGAAATATAGAGAGGGGGGCAGCCCGGGTGGCTCAGCGGTTTAGTGCTGCCTTCAGCCCAGGGTGTGGTCCTGGAGACCCGGGATCAAGTCCCATGTCAGGCTCCCTGCATAGAGCCCTCTGCCTGTGTCTGTGCCTCTCTCTCTCCCTCTCTCTCTCTCTGTGTCTCTCATGAATAAATAAATTAAATCTTTAAAAAAAAAGAAATATAGAAGGAATGAATGTTCATCTTCTAGGGTATAAAGTAGTCAGCTTTTCTTGTTCAGTTTTGGATTTGCTTTTGAGAAAGTATCCATCTCTTTAAGTTTTTGCACTTCAGCTTCTCATTTCTCCCGTTATAGTCCTCAGCATTTGTGAGGTCTATCAGTGATTTTGGAAAAAGTTGAGAGACACTTGGATTTATTCATATTAATGAGCCTCTTTAGACTCACAAATTTAATTTTTTTTAAAACATTTTTTAAAAAACCACTGAGGCATGATTGACATACAGAAAACTTTACATATTTAATATACAAGTTGATGAGTTTAGAGATAAGCATATATACGAAACCATCACCACCATGTATACTATAAACATATCATCAGTTTGAAAGTTTCCTTCTGCTCTCTTTATTCATTATTATTTTTTGTAAGAACACAACATAAGATCTACCTTCTTAGCAAAATATTAAGTATACAATACAGTATTGTTTGCAATAGTTCTGTGCTGTGTAGTAGATCTCTAGGAACTATTCATCTTGTATAACTGAAACTTTGTACCCTAGGACTAATACTTCCCTATTTCCTCCTCCCTCCAGGCGTTGGCAACCATCATTCTAGATGGCTTCTATAAGTTTGACTATTTTAGATATCCCATGTTAGTGGAATTGAGCAGTATTTGTTTTTATTTGGCTAGCTTTTTTCATTTAGCATAATGTCCTCCAGGCTCATCCATTTTTTCACAAATGGTGAGATTTTCTTCTGTTTTAAGGCTAACTAATATTATATTGTATACCACATTTTCTTTATCCATTCATCCATTGACAGACACTTAGGTTGTTTCTGGATCTTGACAACTGTCAGTAATGCTGCCATAAACGTGAGAGTGCAGATACCTTTTAGAGATCTTGATTTCAACTTCTTTAGATATGTATACCCAGAAGTAGGATGACTGGGTCATGTGGTAGTTCTTTTTTAAAATTTTTTGAGGAAACTCTAGATTTAGTTTTAACAACCCAGGCAATCAGTAAACATCTTAGAAGATTCAGTACAGAACCAATGTTGTGTTAAGTGAAAAGAGAACAAAAAAAAAAATGAGGTAATAATGTCCAGTTCTTGTTAAGTTTTCAAACCACTTGGAATGCTAATAAAACAATAAGAAAACAATATTGCACAGGATAACTTAAAGGTATTTTTTTTGGTATACAGTATTAAAGTACTGTAGCAGTTTAAAGAAGGAAATTTTCAAAATACCTTAATTTGGTTGGTGTGTCTTCCTATTTGCTACTGTAACAAATCACTACAAACTTAATGGCTTAAAAAGGTGCAAAGTTCTATAGGTCAGAAGTCTGACACAGGTCTCACTGGGAGAAGATCAAGGTATTAATATGCCTGTGTTCCTTTAGAACAAAGCCTTTAGAGGCTTCTGGGGGAAAATCCATTTCCATATATTTTCCAGTTTCTAAAGGCCATCCGTATTCCTTGTCTCATGGCTCTTTTCCCCCATCTTCAAAGCCAGCAACATCTGGTCTAGTTCTTCCCATGCTGGATCATTGACCAATTCTTTTACCTCCTTTTTCGCATTCAAGGACCCATGTGACCACATTGGGCCACTTGGACAATGTGGGACACTCTTCCTCTTTAAGATCACCTGATTAGCAACTTTAGTTCCATCTGCAGACCTAATTCCATTTGCCTTTGTAAGATAACATATTTCTGGGTTCTAGGGATTCAGATGTGGGCATGTTTGAAGTGTTTTTATGTGGCCTACCAAAGATGAGGAATGAATTGTCATTCTGAAACCATTTGGGAATACCTCTATGGGCTTTGTATAAATGCATGAGCCAGAAAAGAAAATTCCAGTATTCTTTGGATATGAACTAGACACTCAATTTTCCATTTTGTGATTGTCTGTTTTCTTGTTAGAGTATTGTTTTTCTTCCTAATAAAAGGAAAGTAAAATTTCCTGTTCCTTTAGATTTGTTAACTTTTGGCTAGTCATTTTGAACAAGACCTTTGGAGAGAATCTAATATTGTAAAATGATAGATTCAGATTGTTCTAATAACAGGGTCAGTAGGCTTGAATACAATCCATTTTGTATTTGGAAAAAATTTATTGCTTGAGTTTATTGCTTTTTTGAAGTGGAAGAATTTGGTCACGGAAGCAATAGAAAGATTCACTAAGGTAGTGTATTATTCTTGTATAATTTAGGATATATCTTGGAGGGAGATTAATGCTCTTATTTCTTTAAATAGTTGATAAAAAGATTAGTTTTATTTTCTCACTAAAGAGTAAGCTAAATTTTGAGGAAGCCTCCAGATTTTGTGTAGTTACCTTCTGGAACACTTTACAAGGATTGGAAATCTTGTGTTATATTGGATTACTTAGTTATAGCTTTGATATAGCTTAGCTTATCTATGATTTAGCTCTTTGGCTAGGAGAAACGTCATTAATTAAGTAGATAACTGCTTTAATCTGGTCTAGCCTTTATGTCTACTTCTGATTCCACTTAATGGATATGGAGATAATTAGATAATAGTTATATTATTTGTTCAATAGATATTGTGTTGGGAAAAACAAATTTTTTCTTTCTCTTTAGCAAAATGTTTTTAAGTCAATGTTTCTCTGGAAATTGTATTTCTTTTATGGTCTCTTTGGTGATGGAATGCTTATAGCATGAAATCCATTGTTGCTTTTCACTCATGCAATCCATCTATGCTGCTCTTGTCCATTCTCTATTGCTTTATTTCATTATTATTATTGTTTCTAAGTAGGGCCCATTTTTGTCTGCATGAAGTACAGATTATATGAAGCAATTGAAGCAAATATGGTTGCAGCCTGGAAAATGGCTTTGATTCTTTAATTCCTGCACAGTGAATCCTGTGGCATGTAGCTTAGGAATCCAGAGCAGGTATAGAAACTGTGATGAGGCCTCCTGTGCAACCTCTCCAGATCGGAAACAGCTCTTGCAAATGCTGATTGCTTGCAAATGCAACTGTCTAGGTTATGCACAAAATGAACATAATAATTTTTTATTTCCCATGGTGATACCCCAACAGCTACGTTTGGCTTCTGATAGTTTGCAATTCAGTAATAATAGCTTGGTTCAGTTTAGTTTATTGAAGACATAAAAATACTTGGCAGCGAGAGGCTGCAATGTGTGGTTCAAGAGAACAAGATTCCAACAGGGAGCACAGGACTTGTACATGGAACATGGGTATACTCAGCACTTAGCAACTATGATTTATTCATTTAGTGAAAAAGCAGCATCCCATAAACATGATTTATGTAATTACTGAGGGGGGAATTCAATCTCTAGCTATGTAGAACGGTATCTCAGAACTCTGTTGCACATAGCTTACCTTTTAATAGCATTCCTTTTGGCTGAAAATATTTCAGCTTCTCACTTTTCTCAGGAGAAAACTCTTCATTTTTATCCTTTAGAAAAAAAGAGAAAAACACCAAGTTCTTTTACTTACTAACTGGCTTGAGAGCTTAGGCATTATAGATGTCTGCAATGAAGATGAAGGATTTCCTGAATTCAGCTGAATATCTTAAAATAAGCAGAACTCCTTGGGAATAATTTTTTTTCAAAAATATGTTTTTCAGAAGTAAAGTTCAAAACCTTGAGATTGGAAATATTCACTAAATATGGGATCTTATCATTAGGCAGAAATATTTTAGATAACATTGGTAATAAAGTATGCTCTTTTTATCTTCTACATTATTGAAGTAAAATAACTCAGGGTTGGATTGAGAAAACCTAGACTTCGTGAGCATATCCCAGCTCAGCTATGCAACACACTTGACTGTGTGAGTTTTGGGAAGTGCCTTGGCTTTCCCTAGCTTTGACTTCTCCATTTACCAAATAAATGGGTATGTTAACATTTGTCCTATCTGCCACCTCACAGGGATGTTGTAAGAATCAAGTGGGATGATGTGTGCAGAAGTGGCAGGTAACTATAGAAGACTTTGTGGCCTTCTTATAATGTGCAAAAAGTGTGTCAATGGCCACCAGTAAAATGTATTCTTTGAGGTGGTTTCTCCATTCCATACACTTTTTCTGCCAGCCTTCTTTATTGCTAATAATGAGATGGGGCTAAAAGTTGCCTGTCACAATAGCTAAGAAAGACTGTGTGGGGATGATGCAAAGAATCTTGGTTTAAGATGGAGGTCTTTTAGTGTGAAATCATAAGTAATCAGCTGGAATTCCGTAAACCTCTGGTATCCATAAAATATGTGAATAAAAGCCACCAACATTGTCACAAGACTGTCCTCATCAAAAGAAGCAATGTACGTGGTAACTCTTTGGAGACTGAAAACCTACAAATGCAGTTATTATCATTAGTTTTATTTGGCCATTGTAACCTTTAGCAGTGATAAATGAAGCTGTGTAAAATACAATTGTTTCTTGATAAAAACTTAATGGTATCCTGGGAAGGGGATAATACCTTCTGTTTGCTTTCTGTGAGAGATAGCTCTCAACATAATTGCAGTAAATAAAAGGTGTAATATCTTTATAGATCTTTATTTAGTCAGAACCATGACTATTTCATAGAGTGACCTTTTCTTTTGAAAATGATGAATTTTCTTTGTGAAAAAGGCTTTAGGAGTCTACAAATGAACAATTGAATCATCACTTTAAGAAAGCTCAAACAAAATGTTTTTACAACACAGGTGTTTATTTAAGAAACATCATGTGTGAAAAATCCATGGCTTAAAATAGACTAATGCAGAGTGTTGGGATAATAACTTCATAAAATGATTTGTTGCTTTTTAAGACGTTTGGAGGATTTTTAGCAGAAGCTATGTTATCTGATGAAAACTGAAATACATTGATGTCATAGATTTAAAACCAAGGTTTTCAGGCAAAACTAAGGGAAAAGAAGTGGCTTTTTTGCTTTCAGTATGATTAAACGCTTTTACGTGATGTGAAATCATTTAAATGTATATATAGATATTTAGGATCTTGAATATTGAATCAATGCATGTGTTATGTATTTTTCTCTATTCTTTTGCGATGAAATGTATTTAACATAATATTTACCATTTTAATCATTTTTAGGTATACCATTTGGTGGCATTAAGTACATTCACATTGTTTTTTAGCCATTTCAATTATTAACTTCTTCCAAGTTTAGCAAGCATTTAGCAAATAAAACAGATGCATATATAGACTTGTTCATAGCATTTTAATTCAAAATAGCCCCTAAATAGCCTTGTAGTTGGCCATCTACTGGAGAATAAATTGTGGTATACCCATATCTTCAAATGCGACTCAGCAATAAAAAGGGATGAGCAACTGACACATGCAACAACCTGGATAAATCTCAGAAGCATTATGCTGAGAGAAAGAAGTTAGACATAAGGGAGTACATAATGTATGATTCTACTTATGTAACATTCTAGAAGAGACAAACTTATTGTCTTTTGACAAGAAAGAGATCAATTGTTAAATGGGGCTAGGCTGACTGTAGATGGGATACTAGGAAATATTTTGAGGTGATGAAAATTTTCCGTCATGATTGTCATGGTAGTTACATGGGTGCACAATCTTTTTTTTAAACTTTATTTATGTATTTATTTGAGAAGAGAGAGAGCAGAAGGAGGTACAAAGGGAAAGGGAGAGAGAGAGAGAGAATCCCAAGCAGACTCCCCACTGAATGTGGAGCCCAACATGGGCTCAATCCCACAACCCTAAAATCATGACCTGATTTCAAGCCGAAATCAAGAGTTGGACACTTAACCAACTGAGCCACCCTGGTGTACCATGGGATCGCAAATTATTAAAATCCTATAAACCCATTCATTTTAAATGGCTACATTTTATTATATGTGAATTACATCTTCATAAAGTTGATTAAAAGTAATGATAGTAATCAGTGGCCTTTAAATAGAATAGAAAACCATGAGCCTATACTGATAAAAGCAAATAGATAGAAAGTTTAATAAAGATGGAGATTTTACATAGTTTCAAGGCACATCCACACAAAATTCATTACAAAAAGAAAAATCTTAGTGTTACAATGAAAAAGCCTGGCCAGCACCACCTTAATGAAGTGATCAAAGTGAGCATTATTAGTCTTAAGATAAATGAAAATCAAGTACCATCTGATAAGATGGAAGGAGAAAGCATTGTGATATTGTTGCCAAAGGTATACTATCAGCATCTAATCATAAGGACAGTTCCAGCAAGTCCAAATTAAAGAATGGCATACAAAACAACCAGCCTGGGATCTTCTCAAGTGTCACAGTCATAAAAGTCAAAAGAAAGATTCAGAAACTCTTCCAGCCTAATAGACTAAAGAGACATTACAAAAAAGACATTTTCAAAATAAAACAATTCTGAACTAGATATTTTGTCATAGAGAACATTATTGAGACAGTTGGTGAAGCTTGAATGGTTTTGAGGATTAGATAGATGTTAGTGTTAGATCAATCAACTCTTGATTTTTTGTAGTGGTATGGTGATTGTGGAGGTGAAAGTCCTTGTTTATATGAAGTATACACTGTTTTGAGGTTGTGACATCTAGGTGGAAACCTACTCTCAATTTGTTGCAGGAAAAAGGTTCTTTGTACTTTACTGGAAATTTTCTGTAAATTTGACATTTAAATAAAACCAAACAAATTTAAAGAATATAAGAAACTCCCTCTAGTTTCCATGATTCCTCTAAATTTTTATATTTGTCAGAATTATATACTGGAAGAACTTTAGTTCTGTATGTGAGTTGATCAATATGTTTGAGTGTTTGTTTAAAGACCTAGTTATTGGAAAAATATAGATGGCTTTTCAAGTTTTGTAAGAAATGATGTTATTCACTTTGAATCAGTAATAATAGAGAAATAACAAGTAACTGCCTTTTGTAATATTTATAGCCAAAACCTCAGAGCTATAAGATAGTATATGCTATATTAATTCCTTGACTTGGCATTTAAATATGTGAAATTTACTTAAGGAGAAAAAATAGCCACATAGATGTGAAAAGCTACATGTATAGTGTGTAAATGATTTATTGACAAGTTTTATAAGTAATATAAACTCCGTAATTAGTATGTGGCAATTTCATAACAGAGATTACCTTATACTGAATTTATACTTTTTAAAATGAATGGACTTCAATTTTGAGAACAATATTAGGTTTACCCAAAATGGATCATGGAATTCTCTTAAATCCCCCTTCTATTGACCTGTAGTTTTCCTTTCTTGTAATGTCTTTAACTGATTTTAGTATTAGGGTAATGCTGGTCTCTTAGATTGAGTTAGAAAGTATTTTCTGCTTCTAAAATCTGAAAGAGATTGTGAAGAACTAGTATATTTTTTTTCCTTAAATGTATGACAGAATTCATCAGTGAAATCATCTGATTCTATTGTGTTTCTTCTGGAAATTTATTCAATTTTAATTTATTTAAAAATTAAATAGGCTTTCAGATGTAGGCCTTCAGATTTTTATATTTTCCTTTGTTTGCTTAAAAATTCTTTTTTGTTTAAATTCAATGTAGTTAACATGTTATTAGCTTAGGGGTAGAATTTAGCAAACTAAATGTGAGACAGGAATCCATCAAAGTCCTGGAGGAGAGCATGGGCAGCAACCTCTTTGACTTTGGCCACAGCAACTTCTTGCTCGACACGTCTCCAAAGGCAAGAGAATCAAAGGCAAAAATGAATTTATGGGACATCATCTTCTTGAGTAAGCTTTAACAGATTGTGCTTTTCATCTAAGTTATTAAACTTATGGGCATAATGTTGCTTATATTATTTATTATTTTTTATTTTTTTTATTTTTTTAATTTATTTATTTATTTTTTTATTACGTTTCTTTTTTTTTTAATTTTTATTTATTTATGATAGTCACACACAGAGAGAGAGGCAGAGACACAGGCAGAGGGAGAAGCAGGCTCCATGCACCAGGAGCCTGATGTGGGATTCGATCCCGGGTCTCCAGGATCGGGCCCTGGGCCAAAGGCAGGCGCCAAACCGCTGCACCACCCAGGGATCCCTATTTATTATTTTTTAACATCTATGTTAAAATTATTAGTGTTGCCCTCTCTTTCATATCTGGTATTAGTAATTTTTTGTCTTCTCTTTTATTAGGATAGTTAGAAGATTTTACTTTTATTGATCTTTTTGAAGAACCACTTGTAGTCATTGATAATCTCTATTGTTTTCTTCTGTTCAATTTTATGGGCTTCTGCTCTAATTTTTAACATTTTCTTTCTTCTACTTGATTTAGGTTTATGGTGCTCTTCTTTCCTAAGATGTCAATTTGGATTATTAGTTTTAAATATATCTTCTTTTCTAATATATGCATTCGATACTGTATATTTCCCTCCAAGCACTGCTTTATCTGAATGCTGCAAATTTTGATGGGTTGTACTTTCATTTTCATTTAGTTAAATTATATTTAAATTCCTCTTGAGATGTCTTTGTCTCACGTGTTATTTATTTATTTATTTATTTATTATTTAAATTCAGTTAGGCAACATGTACTATACATTATTAGTTTCAGATGTAGTGTTCAATAATCTATCAGTTGTGTATAATATTCAGTGCTCAACACATCATGTGCCCTACTTAATCCCCATTACCCGATTACCCCATCTTTCCATCTGCCTCCCCTCCAGCAACCTTCAGTTTGTTTCCTAAAGTTAAGAATCTCTCATGTTTTTTCTCCCTCTCTGATGACTTCTTATTCAATTTTCCCTCCCTTACCCTATGATCCTGTGGTCTGTTTCGTATATTCCACATATGAGTGAAACCATATGATAATTATCTTTCTCTGATTGACTTATTTCATCCAGTATAATACCCTCCAGTTCCACCCATGTTGATGTAAATGGTTAAGTATTCATTATTTCTGAAGGCTGAGTAATATTCCATTGTATATTCATACCACATCTTCTTTATCCATTCATCTGTTGATGGACATCTTGACTCTTTCTAAAGTTTGGCTATTATGGACATTGGTGCTATGAATATTGGGGTGCAGGTGCATCTTCAGATCACTACATTTGTATCTTTGGGGGTAATTACCCAGTAGTGTAATTGCTGGATCATAGGATAGCTCTATTTTTAATTTCTTGAGGAACCTCCATACTGTTCCAAAGAGCTGTACCAGCTTACATTCCCATGAGTAGTGGGAATGCAATATCCTCGCCAAGATTTATTGTTTTCGGTCTTGTTAATTTCAGCCATTCTGACTACTGGTGTGAGGTGATATCTCATTGTGGTTTTGATTTGTATTTCTCTGATGGCAAGTGATGTGGAGCATTTTTTTTCATGTGTTTGTTGGCTATTTGCATGACTTCTTTGGAGAAATGTCTGTTTATGTCTTCTGCCCATTTCTTGATTGGGCTATGTGTTCTTTGGGTGTTGAGTTTGATTAAGTTCTTCATAGATCTTGGATACTAGCCCTTTATCTCATTTGCAAATATCTTCTCCCATTCTGTAGGATGTCTTTTAGTTTTGTTGACTGCTTCCTTTGCTGTGCAGAATCTTTTTATCTTGATGAAGTCCCAATACTTCATTTTTACTTTTGTTTCCCTTGCCTTTGGAGATTTGTGGCCAAAGTCAAAGAGGTTGCTGCCTGTGTTCTCTAGGATTTTGATGGATTCCTTTCTCACATTTAGACCTTTCATCCATTTTGAACCTATTTTTCTGTATGGTGTGAGGAAATAGTCTAGTTTCATTCTTCTACATGTGGCTGTCCAATTTTCCCAACACCAATTCTTGAAGAGTTTCCTGCTTTGTTAAAGATGAGTTGACCATAGAGTTGAAGGTCCATTTCTGGGTTCTCTATTCTGTTCCATTGATCTATGTGTCTGTTGTGCCAGTGCCATACTGTCTTGAAAATTACAGCTTTGTAATATAACTTAAAGTCAGGCATTGTGATGCCACCACCTTTGCTTTTCTTTTTCAACATTCCTCTGTCTATTCAGGATCTTTTCTTATTCCATACAAATTTTAGGATTATTTATTACAGCTCTGTGAAAAATGTCAATGGTATTTTGATAGGGATTGCATTGAATGTTAGATCGCTCTGGGTAGCATAGACATTTAACAATATTTATCCTTCCAATCCATGAGCATGGAATTTTTTTTTTTCATTTCTTTGTGTCTTCCTCAATTTCTTTCATAAGTGTTCTGTAGTGTTTAAGAGTACAGATCCTTTATTTCTTTGGTTAGGTTTATTCCTAGGTATCTCATTGATTTGGTGCAATTGTAAGTGGAATTGATTCCTTAGTTTCTCTTTCTTCTGTCTCATTGTTAGTGTATAGAAATGCCACTGATTTCTGTGCATTGATTTTCTATCTTGCCACATTGCTCAATTGCTGTATGAGTTCTAACAATTTTGGGGTGGAATCCTTTGGGTTTTCCACAAAAAGTATCATGTCATCTGTGAAGAGTGGTAGTTTGACTTCTTCTTTGACAATTTGAATGCTTTTATTTCATTTTGTTGTCTGATTGCTGAGGCTAGGATTTCTAGTACTATGCTGAACAACAGTGGTGAAACTGGGCATCTCTGTCATGACCTTTGGGAAAAAGCTCTCAGTTTTTCCCCATACCCACATGTTATTTAGAAGTGTGTTTGATATTCTGGTATTTTGGGTTTTCCCACTATCTTACTGTTATTGATTTTTAATTTAATTTCGATGTGGTCTGATGGTTTATTTTGTATGGTTTATATTCTTTGAAATTTGTTAAAATGTATTTTATGGCCCATAGTGAGGTTTGTCTTGGTAAAATGTCCAAGTGAGTTTGAGATAAATGTATATTCTGCTGTTGTTGGATTATGTATTCAATAGGTGGCAATTTGATCCATTTGATTGCTGATGCTGGTCAATTCAACTATGTTCTTTCTTACTGATTTTCTGCCTCCTGGATCTGTTAACTAGTAATGGAGAGGTGTTGAAATCCTCAACTATAATAGTTAATTCATCTATTTCTCCTTGGAGTTCTTTCAGTTTTTGCTTCACGTATTTTGATGCTCTGTTGTTAGATGCATAAACGTTAAGGATGGCTATGTCTTCTTGGAGAATTGATCCCTTTATCATTATTTAATGTCTCTTCTTACCCCTTATATTTTTTCTTGCTCTGAATTCTGCTTTTCCAAACATTAACATAACTATTTTTCTTTCGATTAAGCATAGCATGGTATATTTTCTTCATCCCTTTACTTTTAATCTATCTGTGTCTTTACACTAAAACTGGGTTTCTTACAGATAACAAAGAGTTTGGCTGTGTTTCAAATTCAATCTAATGGTCTATTTTTTAATTGATGTTTTAAATGCTAGACATTTAATGTGATTATTCAGTTGTTTTGATAGCTTTCATATTTATTAGTGTTTTCTATTTATTGTCCTTCCTTTGTTTCTTTTGTATTCCATTATTTTTCTGCCTTCTGTAGTTTTAATTGAGCATCTTGAGTGGTTCTATTCTGGTTTTTCTTTTTCAGTATATAAATTATCCTTCTTTTTCTCTCTATTCCTCACTCTTTAAAAAAAAATTAAGTGGTTGTCCTTGAATTTGCTGTATATGTTTATACTAATCAAAGTCTTCTTCTCAATAACACTATACCATTTCATGGGGAGTGCAAGTGCTTTATAAAAGAGCATTCCCAGTTCCTCCCTCCAGTATCTTATATCATTCTCATTTATTTCACTTATCCATAAAGCATAATCACTGAATACACTGTTGCTCTTATTATTTGAAACAAGCTCTTATCTGGTTGATCAATTAAGAATAGGAAAAAAAATTTCATTTGTTTTACTTATTGCTTCTCTAATGCTCTTCATTTGTTTATGTACATTAAAATTTCTGATCTGTATCCTTTTTCTTTCTGAAAAATCTCTTTTTTTAAAAAAATATTTTATTTATTTATTCATGAGAGACACACAGAGAGAAAGGGAGAGGCAGAGACACAGGCAGAGGGAGAAGCAGGCTCCAGGCGGGGAGCTCGACATGGTACTCCATCCTGGGTCTCCAGGATCATGCTCTGGGCCGAAGGTGGTGCTAAACCACTGAGCCACCAGGGCTTCCCTGAAAATTTTCTTTTAGCATTTCTTGGAAGGCAGATCCATTGGTGACAGATTCCTTACATTTTTGTTTGTCTGAGAAACTCCTTTTTCTCCTTCACTTTTGAAGAATAATTTCATTGAATACAGAATTTGGGGTTAGTGGTTTTTGCTTTCAACACATAAATAGTTCACTTACTGCTTGCTTTTATGGTTTCTGAAGAGAAGCGCCATGTTATTTTTATTGCTGCTTTTCTATATGTAAGTTTTTATTTCTTTTTGCTAGATACTATTTTTTTAAAGTAAATAGGTTCACAGCAAAAATTGAGGGAAAAGTACAGAGAGTTCCTGTTTGCCTTGTACCCTTGTACATACAGAGCCTCCCCATTATCAACACCCTCTACCAGAGAAGTATATTTGTTATAATTAATGAGCCTACATTAACTCATCATTATCACAAAGTGTCCATAATTTGCATTAGGCTTCACTCTTGTTGTATGGATTTGTACAAATTAATAATAACATGTATCCACTGTAATATCACTGTACAGACCAATTTTACAGCACTAAAAATTCCCTGTGCTCTGTCTTTTCAGCCCTTTATTCCCTTTTACCCCTAACAATCACTGATCTTTTCAGTGTCTTGCCTTTTCTGGAATGTCATATAATTCATATCATATGTATGTGATCTTTTCAGATAAGGTTCCTTTATGTCTTTTCATGTCTTGGTAGCTTATGCCATTTTAGTTAATAATATTCTTAATAATCTTAATAATCACAAAACTTATTAGTCAATACTCCTAATAATTAGTATTAATATTTTAATAATCCTAATAATACTCCATTGTCTGGATATACCATAGTTTACTCATTCACCCACTGAAACACATCTTGGTTATTTCGGAGTTTTGGCAGTTATGAATAAAGCTGCAGCAAACATTTCTGTGTAGGTTTTTGTGTAGATAAAAGCTTCCAGTTCCTTTGGGTACATAACAAGGAGTGCAATTGCTGAATCATACTGAGTATGTTTAGTTTTATAAGGAATTGCACCAGCTGTCTTCCAAAGTGGCTCTACCATTTTGCATTCCTATCAGCAATGATTAAAAGTTTTTGTTTCTCCACATTCTTTTTTTTTTCTTAAGATTTTATTTATTTATTTGAGAGAGAGAGAGAGAGAGAGATTGAGAGAGAGAACAAGCGAGGGTGGGCAGGGGCAGAGGGAGAGGGAGAAGCAGACTTCTCACCCAGCACAGAGTCTGATACAAGGCGTAATCTCAGGACCCTGGGATCATGATCCTACATGTAACCACAGGCTTAACTACCTGAGCCACCCAGGCACCTCCTGTTGCTCCAGATTCTTGCTAGCATTTGGTGGTGTCAGTATTTTAGATTTTGGCCATTGTAATAAGTGTGCTGTGGTATTTCATTTTAAATTTGTATTTTCCAGATGATATATGATGTGGTGCATCTTTTTAATTTGTATTTTCCAGATGATATATGATATGGTGCATCTTTTTATGTTTATTCACCATCTGTATATCTTATTTAGTGAGGTGTCTATTAAGGTCATTGGCCCATTTTTAAAGATCATTTTGTTTTCTTATTGTTGTTTTAAGAATTCTTTATATATTTTAAATAACTGTCGTTTATCAGATATGTCTTTTGTAAATATTTTCCTAGTCTGTTTCCTGTCTTTTCATTCTTTTGACAGTGACTTTTGCAGAACAGAAAATTTTATTTTTTAATAAAGTCTAGCTTATCAATTCTTTCTTTCATGGATTGTGCCTTTGGAGTTTTCTAAAAAGTCATTACTATATCCAAGGTCATCTAGATTTCTCCTATGTTGTCTTCTTGAAGTTTTATAGTTTTGTATTTTATATTTAGGTCTATGACTCATTTTGAGTTAATTTTTGTGAAGTGTGTAATGTTTGTGTCTAGATACTTTTTTTTTGCAAGTGGCTGTCCAGTTGTTCCAGTGCCAGTTGTTATAAAAACCACTGTATTTTTTTCTCACTGTATTGTCATTGCTCCTTTGTTAAAAATCACTTAACTATATTTATGTGAGTCTATTTCTGAACTTTTTGTTCTGTTCAATTGATTTATTTGTTGATTTTTTTCACTAATACCACACTTGATAACAGTTTTTTAAAATAACAATCTTGATAATAATAGATTTAACATAAATCTGTGCATGTGTTTTCCTTCAGATCTTTCTATATAGACTGCAGAATTAGTTTGTAATTATCTGCAAAATAACTCAGTATTATTTTTATTTGAATTACATTGATCTATAGATTATGTTGGGAGAACTGGTATCATGACAATACTGAGTCTTCCTATCTGTGAACATGGGATATCCTTACATTTACATAGTTCTTTGAATTCTTTCATTAGAGTTTTATAGTTTTCCTCATATATATCTTTTAAACAGTTTGTTAGATTTATACCTAAGTATTTCTTTTTGGGAGGTGCTAATGTAAATAATATTGTATTATTAATTGTATCAATTTCAAACTCATTACTTGTGTATAGGAAATTGACTGGCTTGTTTGTTGATCTTGTCTCCTGCAACAATACTATAATCATTTATTTGTTCCAGGAATTTTTTTGGCTGATTCTTTTGAATATTCTACATGATAATCTTGTCATCTGAAAAAGACCATTTCATTTCCTCTTTTTCAATCTGTCTTTTACTTCCTTTTCTTGTCTTTTTACATTAGCTAGTACTTCTAGTACATCATTGAAAGGAGCTGTGAGAGGAGACATCTTTGCCCTGTTTCTGATGTTAGTGGGAAAGATTTGAGTTTCTCACTATTAAATATGATATCGGTCAAATGCATTTTATAGATTTTTTTTTTATCAAGTTGAGGAAGGTCTTTCTATTCCTAGTTTACTGAAAGTTGTGTTTTTCTTCCTTTTTTTAAATTATTATTATTTTTTTTACCATGAATGTTTGTTGGATTTTGTCAAATGACCTATTGATACAATCAATACAATGGCTACATGTCCTTTTCCCTTACCTGAAACATGTGGATATTATTCTCCAATCTACTTGTGAGAATCTGGTAGGATTTCTGGAAGTAGAACTCACAGAAGTATGGGGCCTCCCTAAGACTGAATCTCCCTGAAGTTTTTAAACTCGACTTCTTCACATTAATTCTCCAGCAACTTTTATTTTTATTTTATTTTATTTATTTATTTTTTAAAAAGATTTTATTTATTTATTCATGAGGGACAGAGAAAGAGAGAGAGAGAGAGAGAGAGAGAGAGAGAGAGAGAGAGAGAGGCAGAGACACAGGGAGAGGGAGAAGCAGGCTCCATGCAGGGAGCCTGACATGGGACTAGATCCCAGGTCTCCAGGATCACACCCTGGGTCCAAGGTGACGCTAAACCGCTGAGCCACCCAGGCTGCTCTCCAGCAACTTTTAAATTATAATTTAGGTTTTCCTACCCCAGTATTAGTCTCTATGATCATTTCTGCTCCAGTAAATTGTGATGATCTGTATTCGTCAGTTTGCCTCTCCGATTATTGGGCAGTAGTTTGCCCCATGATTTCGAATATCCAATGTATCTGAGAAGGTTGTTGATTATCAATTCATTTGGCTTTTTTCTTTGTTGTGTGAATGGGAGTAATGACCTCCAAATTTCATACATGATTTGGAAACTAAAAGTTGAGTCCCTCTACTTAGAAAAATATATATCAGTGAATTATTTTAAAATTGTTGGTCTGAATGATCATAGGATCTACTCCTGTTGTTTATTTTTCTTTTCATAATTGGTCATATTTTCTTGCTTTATTTTAATTATAAAACAGGCATTGTGATGTGTAAAAGAATTATAAGTCTCAAGATGAGTTTATTATCCACCAGAGAGTTCTCATTTTCCTCTTTTAGGCATTTAGGATTTAGGATTAATCACTTCAAGCCCATTAAGGATTGAACTGGAGTTAAGAGGGTTAAAGTTTTAGTGAAGTTTAGTTTACTTCTCTTTATCTCATGTTCTTCACAGAACTTTCTAAGGTTTTGATTAAGTGTTTTTAAAGTATGTCTACATTCTTCAAACTGTCTACATTCTACAAACTTCAAACTGTTCAACTGGCTTAGTTGTGTCTTTCTGATTTTCCCAGACCCAGACTCCAAAATCCAGCCCTTTGCCACTTCAAAATATGGCAAATGCCTTGAGGAGGAGACTGGCTTTTGTTGAGGCTTTTCTCAACACATTTTTGTTTCATCTGTACTGTGAGACTCTAAGAAATTCACTATTATCTTTTAAAGTTTTATTCCTATCTCTTTGGCCTCAAATATAGCTCCAAAACTCAGCAGATGTCTTTTGGAAGAAACAGTGCATTTGAGGTTGGAATTTATTATTCCACCTCAACATGGTCACTAAAGTCTTGATAATTTTCTTTTACTTCGAGCAGAGACATTTTGCTTGAGCTAAACCTGATCCTCAACCCACTCTCAGCATTGGTAAATGCCCATAGGTGATTGTAAGCTCATCTAAGAAATGTTCTCTCTTTGGAATTTTAATTTATTAGATTTTTCTAGTTGTCTTTGCAGTAGCGTTAGCATACTTTGACTTACTACATTCACTTAAGATGTGGAAATATCTAACTGACCACATTTTGGTTGTGAGACATTGACTAAGATATAATGTGGTCTTACTGAAAATACTATTCTTTTTATTTTAAATATTTTATTTATTTACTTGAGAGAGAGAGAGGGGGCACACGAGTAGGGAGGAGGGACAAGAAGAGAAGCAGATTCTTCACTGAACATGGAGCCCAACATAGGTCTGATCCCAGGACCCCAGGATCATGACTTGAGCTGAAGGCAGATATGCTTAACCGAATGAGCTACCCAGGCACCCATGAACATACCATTTTCTTGCCAGCTTCTGTTTTTTAGGAATTGTAGTCTCTGAGTCATGATGATTAGAAGTACTAATGAAGTAAATAAGAAAATTATGGTCCTCTTAAAATCCTAGGTAGTGGGGAGATGGACGGCAAGTTTCATAATTGGTACATATTTTGTGTTTATAAACAAGACAATAGAAAATGCAGCATAAATGAAAAATGTTTCACTTATTTTAAAGGGATAATTGTACATTGTTTCCAATATCATGACATTAATTAGCCACTGATTGTATTTTTAGGCAATTTCCATAAACCTGGTAGCTATCTGGAATTATTACTGCATTGGCAAAAGTTTGGTCATTGTCAAAGGTTAGTTTTTTAGAGGTGGCAGAGGATGGTGGGACTGGTTTGGATTATTTCATCAACAGTGGGCCAAGGTCTGTTAGTCAGGCATTAGAACAGTGACACTATGTGTTTCTTATTCTCTTTTCCACTATAGTCCCATCTTCTGGCATAGTTCTTGGTATAAGGTAGGTGCTTAATACATATTTATTGAATAAATATACAAAAAATTAAATGAATTATAATGTTAGTGACAGAAATAAGAAAAGTTGAATGTGGCATAGAAGTGTTGATCCTGTTTTGGAGAATAGGAAAAAAAAAACTTTATTGGTAAGAAGAGATCTGACACAATGGTACCTGGCTGGCTCAGTCGGTAGAGCATGCTCTTCTTGATCTCAGGGTTGTGAATTTGAACCCCTTGTTGGCTGTAGAGATTACTTTAAAAAAAAGTGACCTAATACAGGTTGATTGTGTTTGGCAATTGTCACCTTTCTATTGAGTTTGCTTTTTCAAGTCCATATCTGGATGAATAAGGATAAGATTCCTTCCCTCCCCCGCCCCAGGTAATTAGCGCTACTATTTGTTCTACATGGCCATATAGCATAATGCATATTTTAATATTCTGTTCTCTGAATTCAGAGTTATCTTATTATGGTTTAGTCTAATGTAAATCATTGAAGAATTAACCATCATTCTCTTACATCATTCTCTTTGGCCCTAAACCTTTTATAGAGAATAAGAATGAATATATGGGCTAATATATTCTACTAGAAGTAGTTTTAACTCTTTGTAGAGCACACATGTATCTTACAGGTTGCTAAATATTGTCATCTACCATGGAAAAAAATTTCCCAAGTATATGAATGTAGCAACAAAGAATGACCCATAGCTGTTTTGATGCTGGTTGTTTAAATGGGCATTTTTTTTTTTGACAACAAATGAAAGTTGGTAAGAGATTTATTCTGTTCCTTTTGTTTCTTAGTTTTCCAAAGAGTATGTTTGCTGGTTCTCACTGCTACCATCTTCCTCACTGAGTTTCACTAGGGACTTTCTCCTGATACTGTAATTCAGCTTTTTTAATGGAGATATTTGCTATACCTTCCCTATGTTTTGTACCTAAGGTTAAGGTACACTGCCTCATACTTGGCTCCAATGTGTTCTTGAACTTATGTTTGTCATTTTTTTCTGATCTGCATTTAGTTAGGATTGCTGTTTATTGAATCGTGCATGTCAATGTGCTTTTTATGTGCAGAGTGTTTCTAAGAAACTTGACAACCTACTTGTACTGGAGTTATATTATGGACTTGAAAATGATGTCTATAATTATTTGCCACAAGGAGGGGCTTATAGTTATTACTGACCAGCATGAAACATTTATACTTTGGTCTGATGATGTAACATTAAAAACCAAGGTCTCAAAAAAAAGTATTTTTGCTGGAAGAAAATCAACAGAGAAGAGGAGGAAAAGAGCTATTTTGTCATTCTCATCACTGAAATTAGTGAAGAGGCAAGTGATGTTAGATGGTAGCTGACTCACTATTGCAATCAGGTTTTAGTGCAAGAAAAACATATCACTCCAATTTTATGTAGAAAAGGATTCAATAAAAGGAATTGGTGTATAAAAGGATTTATAAGAGCAGATTATCACAGTTGTAAACCAAACAGAAATTGTGTGTGCCACTCTTGCCTCCACAATTACTGCTCTCTCAACTGCTTTCAAACTCCCAGAAACTGGTCACCGGACACTAAGGTACTTATTCCAGTCACCAGAACTCTTTTATCCTTCTGGTCACCATGACCTGTTTGCCTGTAACAATAGTCTTTATTTTCAAATTTCATTTGAATGTATTCAAGTAATGAAACCTAATTTACATCTAGAATTTTAGCTGCAAGGGGGTCTGGGCATTTGGTTTATAGGATTCTAGGCTTTTCTAAAAAGGAAAGGCAAAGAAGTAAGTTAAAAGAATAATCCAAATTATCTTGAGGGACCTATCTGCACCCTTGAGGAAGTAGATGGAGAAGGAGAAGAAATAAGAAGAAAGAAGAAGAAGAAGAAGAAAGAAGAAGAAGAAGAAGAAGAAGAAGAAAAGAAGAAGAAGAAGAAAGAAGAAGAAGAAGAAGAAGAAGAAGAAGAAGAAGAAGAAGAAGAAGAAGAAGAAGAAGAAGAATCTACATTATCTACCAAACTATTTTGCCCAGGCAACCTGAATCTACAAATAATTATTTAAATAATTATTTAGATTGACTACAACCAAATTCAGCAAAAAATACAATAGGTTTTCCATATATAAGTCATTTGCAAACACAAAGATGCAATTTAACTCCTTGGTGCAAAATGTAAGCTCGTGCTTTTTGTGTTACTATACTTTGCTTATCATGCATACCTCTCCTACCTCTCCCTGCAGGCCTCCTTCAAGGTAGGGTGGTGTAGACTGGGGGTCTCTAATCTCTTTTTGTAAAGGACTAGAAAGTGAGTACTTTAGGTCTTGTGGGCTACATATGGTTTCCTCTTCTTCCTTCTTTTTTGTTTTGTTTTTACAACTCTCTAAAAAAATGTAAAAACCATTCTTATCTTGGAGCTACACAAAAAGGGGCCATGGTCAGTAATTTGATCCCAGATAATACTTGCTCTACCTTGGATTCATAGTTAGTTCATTTGTTTAAGTCTTTTCTCATCATCAAATCCTTATTGTGAGAAGGTAGTACTTTCACTAGATTAACCAAGAATTAGGCCTCTATGGTTTATTGTAAACTGAATTGTATGCTCCATTGTCAATTTCCAACTTCGTTTCTTGTTTACCTCATACAGAGTCATAAGAAAGTAAATATTTTATGGTCTTCATGTTCTTAGACTACTTGTTCCTCTACAGTGACCTAGAGTCTTGTGAATATTCACCAGCTTAATACAGTCTATTTCAACAACCTAATCCTGGTACATCTCTCTCTTTAAATTCAAAAGGTTTATTTTCTAGTCCACACTATACAACATCCTACCTCTCAAATAACCAGTAATATAAATCATCAAGGACTGAGGTGAAATTATTACTGTATAGAATGAAATATCTGAACACTGTTACTGAATTTGACATACCCACTCAGTGGGTATGTCAAAAAAGGGAAAATATACTTTTATTGCCCCTTAAAATTTCCAGAAAAATATACTATAAGGCAAAAAAAAGTTCTTGGGTTGTGGTTTATCTCTTCTGTTGCAACAGTATTACCGGTATTAAAATATAGAACACAATACAGGCATACCTTGGAGATACTGCTGGTTCTGTTTCAGACCGCCACAACAAAGCAAGTCAAATAAATTCTTTGGTTTCCCAGTGGATATAAAATTATGTTTACATGATATTATAGTATATTCAGTGTGCAATAGCATTATGTCCAAAAAAACCCATTGTAGACACCTTCATTAAAAAAATACTTTATTGCTAAAAAGCTCTAACTATAATCTGAACTTTTAGCAAGTCAGTCTTTTTGCTGGTGGGGGATCTTGTCTCCATCTTGATGGCTGCTGACTGATCAGGACGGGATTGCTGAAAGCTAGGGTGGCTTTGGCAATATAAAAAAATCAAACAATAGGGACACCTGGGTGGCTCAGTTGGTTAAGTGTCTACCTTTGGCTTAGGTTGTGATCCCAGGGTCCTGGGATTGAGCCCTGTAGAGGACTCCCTGCTCAGTAGGGAACCTGTTTCTCCCTCTCCTACTCCCCCTGCTTGTGTTCTCTCTTTCTCTGTCAAATAAATAAATAAAATCTTTAAAAAAATAAGACAACAATGAAGTTTGCCACATTGACTCTTCCTTTCACAAACTATTTTCCTGTAGCATATGATGCTGTTTGATAGCATTTTGACCACAGTAGAACTTCTTTCAAAATTGGAGTCCTCTTTTCAAACCCTACCAGTGCTTTCCCAACTAAGTTTTATAGTATTCTAAATTCAATGACATTTCTACAATCTTCATCAGAAGTAGACTCCATCTCAAGAAATCACTTTCTTTGCTCACCCATAAGAAGCAGCCTCTCAAACATTTCAATTTTATCATGAGATTGCAGCAATTCAGTCATATATCTTCAGGCTTCCCTTCTAATCTAGTTCTCTTGCTATTTCCACCATATCTATAGTGACTTCCTCCACTGAAGTCTTGCACCTCTCAAAGTCATTCATGAAGGTTGGAATCAACTTCTTCCAAACTTCTATTAATGGCTAATAGTATTTTAACCTTTTCTCATGGTTCATGAATGTTCTTAATGGCATCTAGAATGGTGAATCCTTTCCAGAAGGTTTTCAATTGACTTTGCCCAGATCCATCAGAAGAATTGCTATCTATGGCAGTTACAGGCTTATGAAATGTTTCTTAAATCATAAGACCTGAAAGTTAAAATTACTTCTTGATTCATGGGCTGTAGAATGAATGTTTTGCTTGTAGGCATGAAAACAACAATCATTTCCTTGTACATCTCCATCAAAGCTCTTGAATGATCAGGTATATTGTCACTGAGCAGTATTAGTTTGAAAGAAATCTTTTCTGAACACTAGGTCTCAACAGTGGCCTTAACATTTTCAGTAACCATGCTATCATCTAGATTTTGTTATTCCATTTCTAGAGCATAGATAGAGTAGATTTAGCATCATTCTTAAGGGCTCTAGGATTTTTGGAATGGTAAATGAGCATTGATTTCAACTTAAAGTCACTACTTGCTTTAGCCTCTAACAAGAGAGATAGCCCGTCGATTGAAGCTTTAAAGCCAGTCATTCTCCTCTCTGGTTGTGAAAGTCCTAGCTGGTACCTTCTTCCAATAGAAGGCTCTTTTGTCTACATTGCAAACCTATTGTTTAGTATAGCCACCCTCATTAATGATCTCAGCTAAATCTTCTGGATCACTTGTTGCAGCTTCTCCAGCAGCATTTGCTGCTTCATCTTGCACTTTGATGTTATGGAGATGGTTTCTTTCCTTAAACCTCATGAACCTCCCTCTGCCAGCCTCAGATTTGTCTCCTGCAGCTTCCTCACCTCTCTCAGCCTTCACAGAATTGAAGAGTCAGGGCCTTGCTCTGTATTAGAGTTTGGCTTAAGGGAATTTTGTGACTGATTTGGCCTTCTATCCAGACTGCTCAAGCTTTCTTCATCTCAGCAATAAGGCTGTTTTGCTTTTTTATTATTGGTGTGTTCATTGAAATAGATTTTTTAATTTTGTTGGAAGAACTTTTCTTTTTTATTCACAACATAGCTGTCTGGCACAAAAGGCCTTGCTTTCAGCCTATCTCAGCCATTGACATGCCTTCCTCTCTCAGCTTAACCATTTCTAGTTTTTTATTTAAAGTGAGTGACATATAGCTCTTTCTTTCACTTGAACTTGGAGACCATTTTAGGGTTATTACTTAACCTAGTTTCAAGATTGTTGTTTTTCAGGTTTCAGGGCATAGGGAAGCCTGGTGAGAGAGAAAGAGGTAGGAATGGCTGGTTGGTGGAGCAGTTAGAACACACACTACATTTATTCATTCAGTTTGTGGTCTTATATGGGCATGGTTTATAGTGCTCCAAGAGACCACTGATCACAGATCACCATAACAAATATAATAATAATGATAAAGTTAGAAATATTGTGAGAATTACCAAATGTGATACAGAGACACTAAGTGAGCAAATACTGTTGGAAAAATAGTGCCAACAGACTTGCCAATGCAGAGTTAACCACAGACCTTTAATTTGTAAAAAACGCAGTATCTGTGAAGTGCTATAAAACAAAATGCAATAAAACAAGATATGCCAGTATGTAGTGATTAGGAGAAAGAGATGATGTCCATACAATTTAGACATAAATTAGTTATTAAGGCATCAGTGACTATAATTAGCATATGAATTTCTGAAAGTTATAGAATAATCAATAAAGCCTATTAAGCTCTCATTTCTTGGAATATTACACAGTTGCATGTGTAAACTGATATTTTGAAAATTTTATAAAGCTGTTTAAACTCACAGCATGATGATGAATGATCTTTAGGTTTAAAGAAGCTTCAAGACCTGGACAGTATGTGGTATGTCATCTTACCTACTTACTTAGGGAACTTTTCCTTCTTTGCTAATATGACCTGAGAAAGGAATGATTTTATTCTCAGGCAACTCACAAATTCTCCTCTCACATTAGATTATCAAAACCACAGAAACTCAGGGGTTTTTCAAATCTTGCCTGGTGTCATGATGCACCCACCCATGTGGGGGAGCTTCACTGACTTGAAACACTTTAGCTCATCTTTAGCCATAAGGAAAGGCACAAATCTCTACAGTCTATCTTAGGTTTGGAATAATTTTTCCTCTTAAAAATAACATACTAAACCAATTAGCTTTCCTAAATTGAATTAACCTAATAGCATTCAAAAACTGACAAACATAATCTGCTTGTTTTAAGACAGAAGTGGATTAGTCAACAGAATCATATCTCTAGTCAAGTCCAAATCAAGTTATAAATTCTAACCAAATAGTGAGTGCTGAAGTAAGTCATATTATTAGTATGCATAGTCATACTTGTCTTCACTGTAAGCAAGGTAGGCCTTTTTAGTAGGGAGATATAAAAATTTATAGTTGAAGAGTCTTTGTCTTTTCATGTTGTGGTAAAGAGATAGTTTTCCTTTGATATCCATGGCTCCCTCAAGCTTTGGTCCATTTTGTTATATATATAAAATTTATATTTATATTTAAAACAAATATATATTGTATCATTTTATATATTATTTATATATAATATATTTTATAACAAAAATAAATATATGTATATATTTATTTTAAAGATTTTATTTATTTGATAGAGAGAAAGACAGTGAGAACACAAGCAGGGGGAGTGGGAGAAGGAGAAGCAGGCTGCACACTGAGCAGGGAGCCCAATGCAGGGCTTGATCCCAGGACCCTGGAATCATGACCCAAGCCAAAGGCAGTTGCTTAACTGGCTGAGCCACCCAGGCACCCCCGGTTTGTTATATTTTGAAGTCATGGGAAGGAATAGTTTTATTTCTCTGTTCCATCTTTTAGGCATGTTATTGTTTAATTTTTTTCCCTGCCTACTGTTTATTACAATATGTACCAAAGCAAAAGATATACAAGTCAAACGTGTCAAATGGTTTTAAAAAAAAATCTTTTTATTGAAGTATGTGACAAATGCTTGTTATTACTTTCTTTCTAAAGTTATTTTAAGAAGGAATAGTGATTGATAATACTGACATGAATGAAGATATAGGAATCATCTATACATTTCCTTTATTTGAACTCTACAAATACAAAAAATTAAAAGTCAAATACATTTTCATTTGCTAATATTATCATTATGAGACATTATCTTACAAAATCTGTTTATATTCCCTACAAACTTTTTGAGCACCGACCACTTGAAATATAATTTAGAAATATTACTAATTCAGTTGAAATATCACTATTGTTAAGCAAAGTGCTGGTTTCAGCCACCGAGTTTTGTGATCTCTTATACAGCAATAGGTAACCAAAACACAGATACAGACTATTTGCTTTTTGGTTTCATTTTTTAATCATAACATTCCATTGATTCTAAATAAATTTTGCATTTAAAATATTGTGAATTTATTGATATTCCTGCTGTCTTTGTTTTGTATATACCACTCTTTGCTTTGAAAATGTGTGTGTGCGTGTGTGTGAGTGTTTCACTCTATTATTTAAGTAGGTCTTGAAGAACAATTAAATTGTTTTTTAAGAGAGGGGGAAATGCTTCTGAATATTTTAAGTAAATACTTTGATTTGCAACAACTCTGGTGTAAAATTGGCAGTTTAATATAATTGTGAGCCTGCATGCACTGAAATATGTAAAGGCAATAAAGACAGTCTTTCAAAGACAAAAGGAGGAACAAAGGGAAGAAAACTAAAAATAGACTCCATAAGAAGAGCATTTAGCAAGTAAAGATTTGGTGAGAGGGATATTGCTCTAGGACTAATATTTTGGTGAGAAAGATATTGCTCTAGGATTAATATTTCTTTAGACAACTGATGCTTAATGTCACCTCTCAATCAGCGGATATTTTAGAGCAGTTAACAATCTAATTTGTGGGAGGAATAGGAAATTCTTGTGTGTTAGTAAGCCTGATTGATATGTGTAACACAATAGAATGGAGAAGCCTCTCTCTTTAAAGTCCATAGAACTGGAAAAAAAATTAGTGTTAACTTCATAAATACTTGATGTTCATTTAGGGGCTTACCAGGCAAGATGCTCCAGCTATTAAACTGGATGTTATTAACTTGCTATACTAAGAGTGGTCCCTAGATAAATTGGAAATAAGCTGTATTTGTTTCATATTTAATTTATGTAATTTAGACAACATGAATTGGATTTAGTACTTACTAAATGTCAGTGTCCAAATATAGTTAGTAGCTAACATTTCTTGGTTCTTTGAGAAGATGGATATAGGTCTTGGAAAAACTAAACTGACAGAGTAATGTTCAGTATTCTCAATGCACATTCATCAAAAAAAAAAAGCCACAGTTTTTCTATTTGCTAAGCATTAGGGTAGGTGTAGGGGCATAGAGCAACCAAATCTGTCTGCAGTGTATAACAAAGGTGGCATCAGAGAAGCTGAAAATTAAGCTGCATCCTTTACAGTAACTATATTACCAGGATGACAAATGAATATGTGGATAAAATAAGAAGTGAAGGATGCATTTCACATAAAGGGAATTATCTAGGAGTGGGCCAAAACGCCTCTCTTATTTTGCCAAATATTCTATCTGAATCTCTAGTATAGTTTTTATCATATGATGACATAAAATCAGTTTCTTGTTATCTGCTTCCTTCACTAAATTGTAAGTCTGGAGGATACAGACAATATGGAATTTATGTTAGGGTCCTTTTTCCTAGTGCAGTCTCTGGTATAAATAGGCCCTCAATAATTACAATAAATAAATGAAGCAATTATCAAGCACAAAAAAATCCTGTCTCATAGCACTTAACTATAGCAGTCTGGTTTAGATATTTACATGTATTTTAGAGTTCCTCATTAAATTGTAAGATATTTTAGGGAAGGCACTTTGCCTTATTTTTCTTCTTTAAATGGTGCTTGACACATAGTTAGAACTCTATAAATGGTGATTGAATGGTTAGCAAACTATAGTTTACTTTTTTAAAAAATCAACCAAAGACTAATTTAAGCCTTATAAGCTTATACGAAATGCTGAAATATTACAATAAATGATCTCGAAGCCAGCATGATTCTACATTAGAAGTATGAGGTTGCTGTGTTTCTGTCTTCCTGGTTGCCTAGAAACAAAGATGTGAAGTTATATGAGCCTACAAGAGCTTGTACCAATAAGATTATCTATGCAAAGTTCAGGCTGACTCTCTGGATTTGCAAGGCATCAGTTCTGAAGAACTTCAGACAACACTGTGCTCCTCATAGTTTCAGGTTTGAAAAGTTTAGCTTTCTTTCATTATGGTACCAACATATACATTTTGCTGAAAGAAATAATTCTTCATGTAAAGTAACCACCCTAGGCCAAAAATATGACTATATTTATTGATATATAATTGTTTAAAGCCTGCAAATATCTATGACATAGAGGGGAAAAAAAAGAAAAGGAGAAAGTTCATATTTAACAAACTGGTATTGTCAAAATGTAGGATTAAAGTATGTAATAAGTAACCAATGGGTGAGTAGAGGTAGTCTGGCAATGGTAGGTAGTGGGCTATTGAATTTTTACTTGGAAGTACCTTTTTTCCCTGTTCTAGCCATCTGTGAGTATGTTGAGATGCATCACAATAGTGAGGGTCTGGGAGTCAGGAGTCCTAGGCTGTATTTCTGGCCTTAGGTATTTACACATGCAAGTCAAGATAATTCTGTTTCCATAGAAAGAAAGGCAATTCTACTGATTTGATCTTGCTTTTTAACTGATGCAGGAGGAGAGAGGGCTAGAAGGAAGAGAGAAGAAGGTTAAAATTAGTTTTTGAAATAAGAGCAGGAAAACTGGAGGATCTGTTCTGGGGAAATCGATGAACATTTAGCAACTGTTTTGGACACAGCTGGGAGCAGCTTCCCAGCAAGAGTCTGTTTTCTTTAAGAGCAATTTCTCATGTGTCAACTCATTTTAACATTCACCACGGTGCCTGAGGAGTCAGACTACATGGTATATTACTAGTGACCGACTTGAGGCTCTGAGAGATTAAATGACAATATAAACCCCACCCACCCCACTCCCAAATAGCTGGCTTATAAACCAGGGTTCGACATCAATCCTAGTACTATTTTCATTGTAGCATGCTGCTGCATTTGTTAGTGCTGGAGATCTTAATTACAATTTCAAGGACAAGTCTAAGTCTGATCACAGTCATTTGGAATTTATCACGAACCATATGTTTACCTTTTCGTACATACTCTACCATACATATCATAAGAACCTGGATGACACTGTTTCATAGTACTTAGCATTTGGTAGGTGTTGAGTAGAAATTTATTATTTGCTTTATATAAGCACCAATGCTATATACAACCATGAGTTTTAAAGATAGTTCACAATTGTTACAGAACCATACATTTATGACATCATTGGGAAGCAAGAATTAATTATTCATACTTTTTAAATGAAAGGCTCCTTAAAAGTATCGCTAAGAAAGTATCAAATATTTGATGTGTTCGGTCAACTTTCTTCTTTTTATTTTCCCCCCTCTATACTCCAGTGTTTAATGCCCTTGTTTAAAGTCTGCAAGGATGTATAATATATCAAAAGTAAAGAATTTACTTAGTTATTTCACAAGTTTATGTCAAGATGGTCTACCTTTAGCTTGCCTTGGATGTGTTTTATAAAGATTAGGTTAAATAAAGTTTGGAATACTATTTTTGAGCTAATATAAATAAAACATGTTTTATAATATACAACATGAGTGTACCTCATGTTCCAGTTTTATATTATCAACTGCACATCAGAAGAAGGGACTTTAGATCAGGATGTTCAGAGAAGTGAAGATGTCCTAAGTTATATAACTAGTTAGTTCTGGGATTTCTGAATCTTTTTGACTCCACAGCCTGGAATGTGTGTCTGTGTATATAATTTTAGAGAAATATAGAGGATAGTACATCTGTATATTAACCATTGAGATTTAATGAGTATTAATATTTGATCTTTTTTTCTTCCTTGGAGCTTTCAGTTCATTTTAAAAGTTTTTTTTTTAAATAAGGCACTTTTGTCAGTACTATAATATTGCTAATTAATATATTATCGTTTTTTTGTTTATCAATTTTAGATATTACATATGATATCTTGCTGTGATGGAATAAGATTTACCTTAGTTACATTAGTCCCTTTTCTCTAAGTATCATTATGTCATCTCTTTTATTTTCCCTAATATTACTTCAACTCACTTTGAATAATTTATTAAGCATCTAATAGATATTATTTCTAAGACCCCATTGATTTCTTTAATTATGGTCATAACTCTTGACTCTACAATATAAGATGATGGCTTAGTATCTTCACCCTTCCTTCCATTCACATCCCCTTTGCTAACCACTTGCCAACTTCTGTCGTTTTTAGTTTCACCTTATCAAAATTTATATTTTTATTTCTTGCAGCCATAATTAAGCCTTTCAGGCTTTGTATATAGGCTGATTCTGAAAGTTGAAATGATAAAAAATGTTTAAATTATCATGATGATCTGTTATTACTACAAAGGTATTTAATGTGCTATTATAATTTCCATCTACATTTCTATTATAGATGCCACTCACTATTTCTCTTCCTTTGGATATCCAAAAGGAAGTATTTTTAGCATCACGTTCAAAAAGATGAACCTCTTCATACTCATCCAATTGCTTAAAATAATGATTTTTGTTGTTGTTGCTTCATATTTTAGCCATGTATTTCTTAACTTTTTTGTTTCCTTATAATTTCTCACTATTGTTTTTTTCCCCCATTGCTGATAGGAGAAACTTAAACAGTATTTTCCCAATTTATATGTATTTTATGCATTGCCTATAGCCCATTTCAGTCCGCTTGATTTGGTGTCCTACACTGATGTTTTATTTCATATGAGGACTAATATATTATGAATTTCTTTCATAGCCTTTTTTTTCCACCTGAAATTTAAGTAACCTTTTCTTTTTCTTGCATTTTTTTTGGCCTTTTTTTCCCATTCTTAGTATTTCCAGTCTCTCTCACACAGTAACTATTTTATGGTTCTCTCTTTGTTTTCCAGAGATTTTTCCTTGGAGTTTTGCATCATCCTGTTTCATTATAAATTGGTTGTTTTCTTGTTCTGCGATGCAGCTGTATGTAGTCCTGGGATTTCTATTCACTCTACTCCTGTGTGTTGATCTACTATACTGTTTCCTGAATCTCATCATTCTTGTTTTCTCTCTTACTTGTTAGAATGCACCCTCAAGTAACTTCCCAGGAAAGTGAATGAGGGTGGTAAATTTTCTAAATCCCTGATCACTGAAAATATATGTAATCTTTCTCCTAGTAGAGTGATTATTGTCCTGGGTCTATTTCTCTAGATTGAAAGTCATTTCCCTCAGAACATTTTGGTCTTCATTGTGTATTGCTAATGGAAAGTCTAACACCAGGTTGATTCTGGATCTTTTAAGAACATAAAGAAACTTCATTTCTCTATGGAAATCACAAGGGCACTTGATATAAAAATATTTTACAATGATGAGTCTAAGTACATTTGATCTGATGAATACTTGGTCAGTGTCTAAATCTGGAGACTTACTGCTTCATTTAATTTTGGAAGATTTTCTGTACTCCCTTTCTTAATTTCCTTCCTATTTTCTTTTTAGAATTTTATTAAGTTGATATTGGAAATCTTGTTTTATATAGATATTATATATTTGTTATTTTTTGCTTTTCTCATATATCTATTTTAATTTTTTGTAATATACTCTGGAAGATTTTATTGATTTTTTTATTTTTTTTTCTAATTTTTATTTATTTATGATAGTCACACACACACACACAGAGAGAGAGAGAGAGAGAGAGAGAGAGAGGCAGAGACATAGGCAGAGGGAGAAGCAGGCTCCATGCACCGGGAGCCCGACGTGGGATTCGATCCAGGGTCTCCAGGATCACGCCCTGGGCCAAAGGCAGGCGCTAAACCGCTGCGCCACCCAGGGATCCCGATTTTATTGATTTTTTTAATATTCCAATTCTGGAAATTTTTATTTTATTTTTTTATTTTCTATTATTTTGGAAATTTTATTTTTGGGGGGCAATCACAAGTTCTGTCTTATTTTATGTTCCTTATTCATGACATCCTTTTCTTATTTTAGGCATGAAACATCTTGGATATTTGTGTGGTTCTAATTAGAAATAGAATTTAATGTTTTTTAATCTTTCCTAACAAATGCTCCATTCTTGGGCCAGTTTCTGTGGGCTTTCCTCAAAGGCTTAATGTATAGTTGCCTATTCAAACTCAAGAGTGAAGATTTAAGATGGATAATGGATTGTTACTCTGGGCCTGAGAGCAGGATTTGTTCGGGTCTGAAAGGGCATTCAACATATTAGAATGCTAAAATTTTACTCTGGTTATCAACAACTAAATTAGTTGTTCTGGTGGTTCTCTTTAGAAAGTCTGCCCAATTTTATTTTAAAAATGACTTATTCTTTTTGGAACCTAGATATGGATGTATAGACAGAAGTCATTCATGTCCTTCCATCACCACTGCTGTGTCTTCTTCAGGGGTTTCTCTTAGGTTCTCCTTGGTAGCTATCTTCTTTTACAATAAAATCTCCTTGCAGATATTTCTGGCCACTCAACAACTACTGGAAATTTCTTGAGATTTCTTTTTCATTGATATTTCTCCCTCCTTTTTGCTTAATTATTATAGTTTTATGACTTTTATTTTTTATTTTTATTTTTTTGTTTTATGACTTTTAAATTTCTTACCTTTAATGGGGATTTAAAACATATAAAAACGTGTTTTATCTACTGTATTAGTTTCTTGTGGCTGCTATAACAAATTAACATAAATTTGTTATTTAAGACAACAGAAATTTATTCTCTTACAGTTTTGGAGGACAGCAGTCTAAAGTAGGTATCACTGACCTGAAATCAAGGTGTCAACTGGGTCATGCTCCCTCTAGAGGATCTAGTTGTGAATTTACTTCTTGGCTTTTTCCAGCATCTAGAATTGCTTCCTTGTATTCTTTGGCTCATGTCCCCTTTTGTCATCTTCAAAGACAGTGTGTGTAATGCCTTCTTCCTCTGACTCAACTTTCCTCTTCTTCTGTTCCGTGGTCCTTTTCTATTCTGTGTCAAGTCTTTCTCTAACTCTCTCTTATACGGATACATGACGCATAGGACTCACACATATCCACATAAGAGGAAAATTCAGGATAATCTTCTCATCTCAAAATCTTTAACATAATCGCATATACAACTTCTCTTTTTATCTTGCCATATAATATAACATTTACCGATTCCAAGTATGCCAACGTTTATGGGGCTATTATTCAGCTCCTGCATCTACCATTTTGAATCCAGTATATACTGCCTTTTTAAAAGTGCTTAGGAGATCAGAAGAGGCAGAATTAATGTGGTAGTGGCAAGAAATCTTTCTGCTACAGAATTCTCATGAAATATTTAGACTTTGAAAGTTGGGCTTATCTTTCTAATGTCAAAAATGATTCTCAAAATTATTTTCTCATGACCCATGGGCAAAAAATCCTTTCCATTGCCATCCTACCTGAGGTAATATTCAACTTTCACTACATAAAACACCACTGTTTTTATATTATGAGCAATTACTCCTATAAATTTGTTGCCTGTCCTATTTATTTAATTCTTTATTATGTATTGTTTTATGATACCATCTATATTATTTTTCTTCATATTTTGGGTCTCTAAGCTAAACTTGACCATGTTATTTTTTTTCAATATTCTCATAATACTTTTCCATATATTCTGCATGTTCCACCAGTTTCTTTCTCTAATAAAAATAATAGATATAATTAATGAACTTCTTCTAATTTGTAGTCATTTTATATCCACTATCTTCTATGATCCTCATAAACTCTATGTGGTCATCATTTATTATTATCCTCATTTACAGATTGGGAAACCGACTCTGGAATAAGAAGTGATTTGTTTAAAACCACATAACTTGTGAATGACGGACCTAGATTTTTAAATTAAGTCTAACTAGTGTCAGAATTTGTAGTATTTAAATTATACACCACTATAAGGACTAGTTGTGAGCAAAATATGTTATAGATTTGACTCACAAGATTCTGCTTATTTGTGGATACGTTTAGTAATGTAACTCTAAACACAGCTTTTATAGCAGCAACATTTAAAACATGAAACATAAAAAAAAGTCAGAGAATCTGTGAGCTACTGGAAAGACAGCTTCAGCAACCTCTTCCATGTGTTAAATAATTTAGAAAATGCCTATGTTTGGAAAGATTTCATTCTTCCTTCTCTGTTTGTTGCAGGCATCTCTTTTTGTCATTGCTTTGGCAAAATAAATTAGAGCAAAATTTAAAAGTGTATCTAAAAACATATTCATCTTGTGGTAGGAAGTAAAATTTTAGAAGTTTGACAGTTGGGCATCCAGATTTGAAGAAGAAAAAAAATATAGTAAGCATGCCAGCGTTTCACTTTGAAATAGAAAACATAATCCAAAATTAGGAAAAGGTGACAATCAATTTGGAAAATCACTTATGAGCAGATATATAATAATATGCTGTGAAATTTATTTTTAATATGTAACATTTCACAGAGTTCTGAGTAAGGATCTGAAATAGATACAATGGTCCAAGTAGTCTCCATTCTCATTGCCAAAAGATATTCTGAATTGGCATACATTTAGGAAATATTTCCAGTGAAAATATTTCTGCTGTGACTGAGAAATTAGTGTATTTTTATTAGAATTGACAAAATCAATCAGAGTTTTAGATATAC
This sequence comes from Nyctereutes procyonoides, assembly GCF_905146905.1. Classification (NCBI taxonomy): domain Eukaryota; kingdom Metazoa; phylum Chordata; class Mammalia; order Carnivora; family Canidae; genus Nyctereutes; species Nyctereutes procyonoides. The sequence continues at coordinate 41,002,487 of NW_026575044.1, forward strand.
TTTAGCTTAAAAAAGAAAACAAACTATTTCTCTCCTACTCGAATTTTTATATTTCACATTAATTTTTTTTCTGCCTGGAAATCTCCCACTGCTTCCCCCCTCAGTCCAGGTCCTTCTCATCCTTTATTCAGCTAATGTTGGTCATGTGCTAAACTATGTCAGACATTATGTTCAGGCACCTCATTTCATTTTATTTTTGAAAGAGTTCTCTGAAATAAATAAGTACTATCATTTCTTTTTATAGAAGAGATTACCAAGAATCAAGAGATGAAATGACACCCCTGATATCACACACTGGGAAGTAGTGGAGGCCAGATTCAATACAACATCTGATTACAGGTTAAGACTTGATTTTAGTCACTTCAACATACAATTGTCTTCTTCATTGAATTTTTGATATATTTATAGTGTATTCTTTGTGATTTAAATCATGAAAATAATATACAAACAAAATGGGAAGTGTAAAAGATAGAAATCATTAAAAAAGAAAACTCAAATAGAAATTCTGGACCTGAAGAATACAATGAATGAAATGAAAAAAAAAATGCAATAGAGAACATCATCAACAATCTTGATTAACCAGAATAAAGAATCTGTGAGGTCATTTAAAACAACGAGTTAGAGGAGAACAAAGAAAAAAAGCATGAAAAAATGTGAATAAAGCCTATGTGGTCTATGAAACACCAATGAGTGAAACAATGTATGCATTACTGGAGTCTCAGAAGGAGAATAAAGGGGGAATGAGGTGGGAAGCTTATTTAAAGAAATACTAGTTGAGAACTTTCCGAATCTGAGGAGAGTTTTGGATATCCAAGTTCATAAAGCTCTAGGTACCCCCTTTCCCCCGCCAAACTTCAACCCTGAAAGATAAAAGATAGTAAAACTGTCTAAAATCAGAGACAAGAAAATAATTTTAGAAGCAAGAGAAAAAAATTATTCACACACAAAGGAGCACCTATAAGAATATCAGCAGAATCCTCAACAGAAACTTTACAAGTGAAGAGACAGTAGATGATATATTAAAAATACTTAAAGAAAAAAATGTCAACCAGTCATTTTTTTTTTACCTGGCAAAGCTGTCTTTTATAAAGGAAATAGAAGCAAACACTGTCCCAGACAAGCAAAAACTGAAGGAGTTCATCAAGATTAGATCTGCCTTACAAGAACTGAAAGGAGTTCTTGAAAATGAAATGAAGGGGATCTAATTGGAAACATATCAACATATAAGAACATAAAATATACTAATAAAGGTAAGTATATATAATTCAGAATACTGTAATACTATATAATAGGATGCTGTGTTAACAACTCTGGTACAAAGATTAAGGACAGAAGTATTAAAAATAACTATAGGTATAATAATTTGTTAAAGGATATACAATATAAAGAGTAGTAAATTGAGACATCTGGGTGGCTCAGTTGATTGAGCATTGGACTCTTGATCTCAGCATAGGTCTTGATCTTGGGGTTGTGAATTCAAACCCGCATTGGGTTTCATACTAGGTATGGAGCCTATTTTAAAAAAAAAGGTAGCAAATTGTGAAATCAACAATATAAAATGTGGAGAAAGGAATAAAAGGGTAAAGTTTTTTTATGTGAATGAAGTTATCATTAGCTTAAAATAAATTGTTATAAGTAAAAGATATTTTATATGAATCACATGGTAACCACTAAGCAAAACAAAGATAAAGAGATGGGAAAGAAACAAGGAAAGTACAAAAAAAGGAAAAGGAAATAATTGATGAGATGGCATTAGTAAATCTTTGTCAGTATATAGTTACTCTAAATATAAATGTATTGACTTTGCTAATCAAAAGACAAAGAATGATTGAATGAATGAAAAGAAAAATGACCCAGTGTATGTTGTCTACAAGATAGACACTTTAGCTTTAAGGACAGATAGACTTAAGTGAAAGGATGGAAAAATATTTCAAGCAAATGGAAAAAAGAATTAAGTAGGGGTAGCTTTAGTTATATCAGACAAAATAGACTTTAAGTCAAAAACTGTAATAAGAGAAAAGAAGGTCATTATATAATGATAAAGAGGTCAATTCATTAACAACAATCCTAGTAGAGGATTTCTGTACCCCACTGTAAAAATCAAGACAAAATCAATATGGAAACATTGGGTTAGAACCATACTTCAGACCAAATAAACTTAATATACATTATAGAACATTCTATCCAATGGCAGGAGAATATGTATTCTTTTGAAATGCACACAACATTCTCCAGGATATGTCACATAAAAAGTAAAAAATTAAGCCTTAAAAAATCTAAGAAGATGTATTATCACATCAAATATCTTTCTAACCAAAATAGCATGAAACTAGAAATCAATGACAAAAGAAATCTGGAAAATTCACAAATATGCTCAAAATTAAAAAAAATACTTCTGAACAATGAGTCAAAGAAGAAATGAAGAGGGAAATTAAAAAGGAAACAAATGATAAATGGAACCACATTAAGAAAAAAGAAAGATCTCAAATAAATACCCGAACTTTACATCTTAAGGAATTAGAAAAAGAACAAACTAAACCTAAAGTTAGCAGAAGGAAGGAAATAACAAAGATGAGAACAGAAATATTGAATATGAGATATTCAATATTATGTCATTCACATTATATACAGTCATATCAGAATGATGAAATAGAGGCAAAAAATATAAAAGATCAATTAAATGAAGATCTTATTAAAAATATAAACAAAATTGATAAACAATTAGCTGGACTAAGGAAAAAAAGGAATCAAAATCAGAAGTGAAAGAGAAGACATTATAAATGATTCTGCAGAAATGCATCAGATTATAAAAAAATTCTACAATTATATATATAAAATTTGGATAACCTAGAAGTGGATAAATTCCTAGAAACATACAACCAGTGAGACTGAATCATGAAGAAATAGAAAATCTGAATATTTTCACCACCCAATTACCAAAGTAAGTTATGTGAAGTGACAGATGTGTAAAAACCTTTAGAAAAAAAATAAATGATTTTAACAAAGGGTATTAATCAGATTTTGGTGATCATTTCATAAAGTATATGCAAGTCAAATCATGTACATGTTAAATATATATGATTTTATTTGTTAATTATACCACGATAAAGTTGAAAAAAGATTAATAACATAACCTCTACCTTCAGATGCTGCTAAAAGAATGAACTAAATATCTGCAAGCAGAAAAAAGAAATTGTAAAGATTAGAATGGAAATTCATGAAATCAAAAGGAGAAAATATAGAGAATATCAGTTAACCAATTTGGTTCTTTGAAAAGATCAACAAAATTGAAAGATCTTTAGCTAAACTTACAAAGAAAAATCAAGAATTCTCACATCTAAAATCATGAATGAAGAGTATACATTACTACCAACCCTACAAAAATAATAAAAGATTTTAAGTTAATGCTGTGAACAACTCTATGCCAACGTATTAGATATTTAAATGACATAGACAAGTTCTTAGAAAGACATTAATGAAATTTATACAAGAAGAAATAGAAAATCTCAATATATCTTCACCAAGTAGATATTAAATCTGTAACTAAAAATCTCCCATCAGAGAAAAGCTGAGCCAAGATTTTCTAGTCAATGTTATTAAATATTTAAAGAAGAATTAAAACTAACTCTTCAAAAACTTCCAAAAATAGAAGAGATGAGAATACATTTAGTATCATTCTGTGGGGCCAGTATTACCCTGATGCCAAAGTCAGACAAAAAACAAAACAAAAAAAAGGTATAGACCAGTATCTACTATGATTGTAGGGAAGAAAAAATCCTTAACAAATATTAGCAAACCAAACTTGGAATTATACATCTTGTCCAAATGTGGTATATCCCAGGAATGCAATATTAGTTTAGTGCCCGAAAATTAATGTAATATAGTATATGAATAGAATAAAGGATATATAAAATGATCATTTTAACAGACACCAAAAAAGCATTTAACTAACTCCAGTATACTCCTACGAAAAACATATATTAAACTAGAAATAGAAAAACACTTTCCTTAACCCTAAAGGGAATCTATGAAAATCTGTCAGCTTAAAACATCCTTAAGGATGAAATTGAATGCTTTCTGCATAAGATCAGGAACAAGTTAAGGATGTCCACACTCACTACTGCTCTTCAACATTGCACTAGAGATTCTAGGCAGGCAGTTAGGCAAGAAAAAATAATATTATTCCAATTGGGAAGGAAAAAATGATTTAAATGAAGGTAAAATGATCTCTATTAGCAGATGACATGACCTAGTATATAGAAAATACTAAAGAATACAGTAAAAATCTTTAGAAAAAAATAAATGATTTTCACAAAGTTATAGGGTATAAGATCTATATGCAAAAATAAACTGCACATCTATACATTAGCAAAAGACAATTCTAAAATGAACAATATCATCAACATTTACAGTGCTAAAAAAGAACAGAAATCTAGGAATAAATTTAACCAAAGAGGTGCAAGATTTATACACTGAAAACTACAAAAAATGCTAAAAGAAATTAAAGAATACCTACACAAATGGAAAGCATGCCATATTGATGGATCATAAAGTCATAATATTGTTAAAATGACAATATTCTGAAAGCCGATCTACCTATGGCAAATTCATCAAAATCCCTACCAAAATTAAAGCTGTATGCTATCTTTTTCCAGAAATTGAGTGGATGATCCTAAAATTCACATACAAATGCAAGCATCCCAGAATAACTAAAAGAATCTTGAGAAAGAAGAAAAAAGTAAGAGTCACATTTCTTTTTTTTTATTTTTTTATTTATTTATGATAGTCACAGAGAGAGAGAGAGAGAGAGAGAGAGAGAGGCAGAGACATAGGCAGAGGGAGAAGCAGGCTCCATGCACCGGGAGCCCGACATTGGATTTGATCCCGGGTCTCCAGGATCGTGCCCTGGGCCAAAGGCAGGCGCCAAACCGCTGCGCCACCCAGGGATCCCAAGAGTCACACTTCTTGATTTCAAAGCTCAGTATGAAAGTATGGTCAAAACACTGTGGTACTGGTATAAGGATAGACATATATGTCAATAGAATATAATAGAGTCCAGAAATAGACCCTCACATTTAAGGTTAATAGGTTTTCAACAAGGGTGCCAAGAGAACTTTTTGTGGGAAAAAATGGTGCTGGGACACCTGGATATCACATGCAAAACAACAAAGATGGATCTGTTTTTAGCACCATAACCAAAAATTAGCTTCAAATAAATCACAGTCTAAATATAAGAGCTAGGGGCACCTGGGTGGTTCATTCTGTTAAGTGTCTGCCTTTGGCTTGGGTCATGATATTGGGGTCCTAGGATTGAGCCCCATGTATGGCTTCATGCTCAGTGGGGAATCTGTCCCACACCCTAAACCCCTCCTCCCACTTGTGCCCGCTCTCTCTCATAAATAAATAAATAAATAAATAAATAAATAAATAAAATCTTAAAAAATAAATATAAGAGCTAAAACTAAAATAATCTTTGAAGAAATGAGAGGAGTGAATCTTAGTGATCGTAAGGTAAGGTAAGCAGACCTTCTGGTATATGATTACATAGCACAAGTAACAAAAGGCAAAAATTTATAAACTGGATTATAATAATATTGAAAACTTTTGTACTCCAAAGGAAATTATTAAGGAAAGGAAGAGACAATCTACAGAAAGAAAGAAAATATTTTTAAATCATATATCTGATAAAAGATTTCTAACCACAATATAAAGAGAACTCTTCTAACACATCATTTTTTACTAAAAGAGTACCACAAAAATGAGCAAAAGATATGAAAAGATATTCTGCTAAAGATGATTTACAACTGGCCAATAAGCATCTGAAATGCTCATCCTCATTAGCCAGTGCAAATCAAAATTACATTGTGACATTATGTAAAAATATAAAAGATGGATAATAACAAGTGTTGGTGATTATGTGGAGGTGTTGTAAGCCTCATAAATTGCTGGTGGTGATATAAAAGGGACGAGTACTTGGAGAACAGACCAACGGTTCCCAAAATGTCAAACTTTGAGTTACCAGCAATTTCGCTCTTATATATGTACCCAAGAGAAATGTGAAAATGTCTACTCAAAAACTAGTACAAGAATGTTTTTAGCACCATTATTCCTAATAAGTAACCAAAAAGTGGAAGCAATCCACTTCAAATGCCTATGAATCAATGAATGAACAAATAGAATGCTATGTCTATACTATGGAACAATATTAAGCAATACAAAGGAATGGAGTACTTGGACATGTTGCAATTTGACTGGACATTAAAGACATTATGTGAACTGAAAGAAGCAGTCCAAATGACCACGTGTTGTAAGATCCCATTTATATGAAAACTAAGAATAGGCAAATTTATAAAAACAGAAGATAAATTAGTGGCTGTCTAGGTCTGGGGAAAGGGAGTGGATAGATGGTGGCAGAGTGACTGCTAATGGGTACATAGTTTATGGAGTGATAAATGTTTTAAAATTAGATTGTGATAATGGTTGCACAACTCTGTGAACATACTAAAAGATATTGAGTTGTGCACCTTAAAAGAATGAATTGTATGGTATGTGAGCAATATCTCAAAGCTATTTTTTTTAAAGGCCAAGTATACAGGGAAAGTTGAAATTGAAAGCCAAGTTTTTATTCCAAAGGAAATACTAGTCTAAAGTGATTAACCAGACAGACTTCAGCCAAAGACAATGAGCACAGCCTAGTGATTCTGCGTAAACCTTAGGGACCGAAGATAAGTCATAAGCAACAGCATATCTGGGAGTCCTGACTCTTTCAGACTAATGTCTTAGATCTCCTTTTCATATATATATATTTAAAGATTCTATCTATTTATTTATGACAGATAGAGACATAGACAGAGGGAGAAGCAGGCCCCATGTAGGGAGCCCGATGTGGGACTTGATCCCAGCTCTCCAGGATCACACCCTGAGCCAAAGGTAGATGCTCAACTGCTGAGCCCTCCAGGTGTCCCTTCTTTTCCCATATTGAGATGCAGTTTAGTTTTCCGTGAGTAGTGCTACCTGAATGCAAGGGAAGTTAGTAGAGGGAAATCACTGAGTTTTGGGATCTCTCTATTTTTATGTCTTTTTAGTCCATGTCTGGTCAAATGACTAATATGCATTATCCAGCCCAGTTGCAGCCCATGAATTGCAGGATAATTTATAATAAATAATCTAGATAGACCAGGTTTATCCAGCTACAAGCTGTCCTAGATAAGAAATCATTACAAAGCAACTCCTTGGGTCTCTTTTCATTCTTAGCTAGTAAATTCCATCAGCCAGTATTTGCAGGAAGTTCTGGTTAGGACCAAAAATGCCTTAGGAACCTTTGAGGAAACACAAGTTATGACTCCTGTTGACCCTTTTCTTCTTCATACCCATAAGGTCTGTTTATTTAGGGTGCCTGCAACTTTTCTAGAAAAGAAATTTGAGGGATCCCTGGGTGGCGCAGCGGTTTGGCGCCTGCCTTTGGCCCAGGGCGCGATCCTGGAGACCCGGGGTCGAGTCCCACGTCAGGCTCCCGGTGCATGGAGCCTGCTTCTCCCTCTGCCTGTGTCTCTGCCTCTCTCTCTCTCTGTGTGACTATCATAAATAAATAAAAATAAAAAAAAAAAGAAATTTGACCAGTATAGAGAATTATACAGGCTTTACTCTTCTATTAAATCTTTAAATTTCACACATATATATGTCTATCAAATAATAACCATTTGAGGATTACCTTCATTGACTTTATATTATTTTTGAAAATGTTCAGATGTGAGCAATTGCGTTGATGAGAGAACTCAAATCAATGACATGTGAGGGAAGACTTAAAAAGCTGAAGCGTATTCAATGTGGCATGGAAAAAGTTGGCTTCAGAAGAGAAAATGTGGTTGCTAAGGAGGGAACAAGATATATTTCTCCAAATATCTGAAGGACTTGTCTATGGAAGGGATTAAATTCTTATGTCTGAATTCAGGAGATAAAGTGAGGAACTAACAGGGAGCATTTTCCAGTTGTCAAAACATCTAAAGCATTGTCTTGTGAGAAAACGAAATTTCTTATAGAGGTAATGAGGTGTGGACTCTTATTTCTAATCTCTTACCAGGAACATTGTAGATATATTCAGCATTGGATATATGGTAAAGTGACCATACTGCCCAATTTGCCCATGACAATGACTGTTTGCTCTTTAATTCAGGTGAAATTATTAATGGGAGTCTTTTTTTCTCTCAAATGTGCTTCAGTTAATGATATGGCTGGTCACTTCCTTAGAACGATGGTATCTCACTCATGGATAAATATTGGAGGAACGCTTATCACTTTTCAAAAGTACTAGCAGTGCTCTCCATCAACAAAAATCAGAATACTGATGACGAAATTCAGGCATCAGTAGTTTTAAAATCTTCCTAGGTGATTCTAATATGCAACAGGCTGAGAATTCCTTGCCTGGAGGATCTTCCATTCCATTCCAAACTTTTTTTTTTAATACTTTATTTATGCATGAGACACACACACACACACACACACACACACACACACACACAGAGGTAGAGACACAGAGGGAGAAGCAGGCTCCATGCAGGGAGCCTGACATGGGACTGACTCGATCCTAGGTCTCCAGGATCACGCCCTGGGCTGAAGGTGGTGCTAAACCATTGAGCCACCCGGGCTGCCTCCTTCCATTCCAATCTTAAATGAATCCCATAAATCTATTTTCTGAAAATATATGTCGTACCCCACAAAGAAAGCAAAGTTTGGAATTCTGCTACTATTATGAACAGTAGGGAATAAAACAAATAAATATATAAAATTTCCTTCATTTTTCTAAAATTCTATTGATACGCTTTTATTTTTATTTTTTATTTAATTTTAATTTTCTTTTAAAGTCCCTTTTCAAGTCTTTAAGAAACCTCCTGGCATTTTTATTTATTTTTTTATTTTTTATTTTTATTTTTTTTTCTCCTGGCATTTTTAAGCTTACATCTTCTCCTATCAAGTGGAAAATGGATTATATAAAGCCTTTATTTTCCTTGGGAAAACCTGAGTACATGAAGATTTCTAACTACACTTACATGCTTCCTCTAATGAGGTAATTATTTTGTCAAGTGTTGGGCTAAGAGGTTTACCATGAGTGCAACATTGAATTAAATCAGTACATAGTAGATATGGCATTCATTTAGCTTTCTTATTAGTTTATTAGATTTGATCTTCTGAAATATTTTACCACTTAGCTATGAGCCTTTGAATTCACTTTAATGAGTATAGCCCTTTATCAGAAGCTTCTTAAAAATGGTTTCATTTCTTACCCTGGGAGTCAAATGATTGTGAGGTACATGTTAATAATGTATTTTTCTTTTGGTAATTCCTGGGAATAAAAATAAAACCGAAACTTGACATTGTTAGAAAATTTTTAGAGATAAAATTCACTCAAGATTTTTAAAATCTTCACGTAGAGGAATATATTTTGTGAAGTTGATACTATTTTACAAACATTTTAAAAGGTATGAAGTACCTCTTTTTGGTTTTATTATAACACATTAGGAAGTAGAGGCTAAAATTACTAGATTTTATTTTATTTTATTTATTAATTACTAGATTTTAAAAGGAGAAGTTTTTTTTTTTTTAAAGGAGGTTAGCTATTTTGTCTGTTTCCCCATCATGCATGGGAATCATTGTTCCCTAACTCAGAGACTTTGTCTTGAAATACTGAAAATCCTTTGCTTATTAACATTTGGCTTGAAGAATGAGTAACAACACAGAAACCAACTCCGCTTTCAATTGCTGATATACATTATTTGTTCCTGCCAGAAATGGCAGGCAGCTGGCACTCCTCATTTTCTTTCTCTGTGTGGTCTAAGGTACCTCACTTGTCCCAGATCCTCAGAAAACATTTAGGCAGAGAGGACATCATATAATATAATCGTTTAACAAAACAAAACAAAATTAGTCACCCAAACAACTCATACTAAATAACTTCATGTAGGAAATGGAGTTCATCCATATTTGTCTTGCAAATGTCTAATCCTTTTCTGGCTCCTTCTGGCTCATCTGATGACAGAGTGGGATCTTTTCCTATAAAACACATGCACACACACACACACACACACACACACAAAGCAAAAAATTGGTTAACTGTGAAATGTGGGACCCAGGAAATTTAACAAAAATGCCCTACCCCTGGACAAGCAGAGCAGGACTAACTCCATTTTGTGCTGCACCCGCCGCCTCCTGTATCGCCCCCACATGACCTTATTGCTTAAGGCGCTGCCCCACCCTAGTCAAGCCGCTGGGCACACCCTAATCGGAAATCTGCTCAGTGATAGGCCAGTTCAAATGGATACTTTAGGGTAAAATGTAATTCAATCGGCCACCTGCGTGTGGACCGACATGACTGTACAACTTTCTGCACATCCCATTGGCCATTGGCCCCTATAAAACAGCTAGCCTCTTAGTCTCAGGGTCCAAGTCCCTGCTCCGCTGTGTCGGGTATACTTGGACCCAAGCTCAAACTTATAAATAAACCCTCGTGTGTTTACATTGGTGTCGGCCCCGGTAGTTTCTTGGTTTCACAATCTTGAACACAACATAAAACAGAAGGAAATAAGTCATGTACATACTAAAACTCTGATTTGCTAGTTGGTCCAAATCAGTAGCTGTGGTTTTTGTGCTTAGTAAAGTCAGGTCTTGATAGAAAAAACACAATTAGCATGACCAGAAAAATCATGTATGCTTATGATTATTTCTATTTTAGTTGGTTGAATAGTATTGTATCAGTTCTTTGGTTTCCATAACCTCTGGCAGGTAATACAATGTATTTTTGTTCAGAAAGGAGGAACAGCCTTCCTTCTGAACTAATCCTGGAATAAGTAATAAATACCATTCTTGTTTCCTACTGATAACCAATTTTCACAAACTTCTCTTACAATTTGCCCTGACATTGAAACACAGATAAACCATCTTTAATCTTAAACATTTTCCTTTCCAGTCTTCCAGCTAATCTATTTGTGTTTATGTATGTGTGTATATATGTATGTGTATGCAGTTATTTGGTGGCTTGGTCATTTATTTGTATCCCCACCTTGTTGTAGAATGGATAATAGGTGACTTGTGAGAATACAGAAAATATACCAAAATTATAGAAGTTAATAATGGCAGTGAAAGGATAAACAGAAGAAAATATGAGACATAGGGAAGCTATCCAAGATGATGGTGTAGAAAGATCTTGAACTCACTTCTTCCCATGGACACACCGAATAGACAGCTACATATTAAACAATTTTCTTTGAAAAAAATACCAATAGTAAAAGGGCCATACCAAGATGGGTAGGAGAGGCAGAGATGCAGTCTCACTAGAAATCCCACCCTGGTGCAGCCACCTGCAATTGCGAGGATCTCACAAATCCAGAGCTTCTCTCAGAGGAGTGAGGGGTTCATGCTCCTCATCAAGCATCCCAACCCTTGGTGATGTAGTTTTGGAATGTTGGTGAGGTCTAGAGGCAATGGCCAAGAAATAATTCTGAGAGATCTTTGGTGATTTTATTATTAAAGCATGGGGACAGTTCCTGTGTCCAGAAAGAGCTGCTGCACTGGGGTTGTGAGGGATGACTGATTATATACTTAGGAATTGGGGGATGTAAGGAAAAAGGAAGGTGCCCAAAAGGACTTTGATATGCTAAAGAAGACTCTGAGGCTACTGGAGGCCTTGCTATTGTCAAGCTAGGGCTGATTATCTTTCTAGTAAGGCATTACCATTAAGACAGTTGGGCGCTTCCCGGAGGAACATTGTACTCTGCCTATCTTAGATCCTTGTCAATGGGCTGCAGGTCATAAAGAAATTTAACTTTGGTTGTATTCCCTTCTGCTTCTGTTTCCCACATTACTTATGGAGGTGAGGGTTATGTTAGGGAAATTGAGTTACAGGTCTCTGAAAGCTAGGCTATTGATAATGCTTTTTCCTTATAAATCCCTAAGACATTGGTAAACTGAGACTCCTGTCTTGTGGGACTGTAATCTTTATCAGTTAACCATTTTCTTTCCCTTCCCTTAATTTTAGAGCAGCCAAGAATGCCTGAGGAATGTCACACATAACCCACCTGGGAGTGGGGTTGGGGGAGTGTCGCAGGGTGTCAGCTTGTGCTTTGCCCTTAGCTTGCCTTCTGTTCCCTCATCACTTGGGACCTGCAAGAAAGATGAGCCCCCAAAGATCTGGCTTTGAAAATCGATGGGCTCACATCAAGGACACCCAAACAGCTGTGGGGAACAGAGATACTTCTCTTAAAGGGCTTGCACACAGACCCTCTCGCCCCAAGACCAGTGCAAAAGCAGCAGTTTGAAAAGCTCCTAGACTATATGAGAAGGAGATTTATTTGCTAATCTCAAAGCATCTGCCAGGGAAGCAGGGGCCTTTTTGGACTCTCTGAGGAGGGAGACATTGGCAGGTGTTAATTGTGTCTTGATATTTTCCCAAGTAACTCGATAGTATTGGCACGTGAGCCCTAGTTCTGCGTTCTCCTGCTGCCTTCTCTGGCCGGAATGTACAGCTCTTTGATTGCCTGGCTCTAGTGGCTAGGAGATCTTGAGTTTCTGGGTCCCATAGGATTCTAACAATTGGATAGATAGTTCTTTGCAGGTTATCACCTCCAAGGCACTACACAGATAGCTGTTTAAACCACACCCTCAGCCTATTTGTTAAAAAGACCTATTTATTTGTCCTGGAGCTTCAGCCTGAGGGGCGGACTTCATGTTTCCCACATAGAGGCTACAGACCTGCTCCCAGGGAACTTAGGAGGGGGGAATACCATCTTTGCTGCATTCTCCCTTGGCCTAGCTAGCTACAGCTTGCCATTATCTCCCAGAAAGGAGCTTATACATGCGTCTGAAGCCCAGTTTTTGCACCTCTCACCCACAGGACATATCTAGATTGTCTGGTCTGAAAGCCAGCAGAATTTAGATCGCATTCTCAGAAGACTGTATATGTTTGCATACTGTAAAAGCTGTTGCTTGAGGGTCTGGCTTCTAATCAGCCTGAAAATTGGTGCTCACTGAGATCCCTCCTTTTGGAGCGCTGACAGTTCTTAGCATACTCTCAACAACTGTGACTTACCATTCATAAATTAAGGCTGCTTAAATAATTAACAAAAGTTTAAGAGACAACCAAGAGCTAGGGCAAAATTGAAAGGCAAGGTTTTCCCATACATGGCAATTCCTTCAAGACTAGGAGAGGTAGCTTTTTTGCCTAATACATAGAAACAAAACAAATAGAGTCAAGCAAGCAGAGGAATATGTTTCAAATGAAACAAGATAAAACCTCAGGGGGAAAAAAAAAACCCTTAATGACATGAAGATAAGTAATTTACCTGGTAAGGAGTTAAAAAAAAAACACCCTATTATTATATGCCAGATAGATCTTAATGATTTATCAATGATTTTAAGTGGGAATAGAGTATGCACAAGTCATTAAGACCTCATATCTGTTTTTGTTTTTTTGTTTGTTCATTTGTTTTGCTTTTTTAGATTCTAGTTATAAAATAAATAACTCATGGGGCAGACCCGGTGGCTCAGCGGTTTAGCGCCACCTTCAGCCCAGGATCGTGGAGACCTGTGCTGGAGTCCCGAGTCGGGCTCCCTGCATGGAGCCTGCTTCTCCCTCCGCCTGTGTCTCTGCCTCTCTCCCTCTTTGTGTCTCTCATGAATGAATAAATAAAAAAAATAAAAAAATAAGCCATGGGGATGGAAAGTACAGCATCAGGAATATAGTCAATAATATTGTAATAATGTTGTAGGGCAACAAATGGTAACTACACTTATTGTGGTGAGCAAAACTTAATGTACAGAATTGTTGAATCACTATGTTGTTCACCTGAAACAAATGTAACATTGTTTGTCAACTGTATGTCAATCAAAAATAGACCCCACACCACTAATTTCATTAATAATGTAGCCAATTGGCATTTTCATGTGTATTTTACAGGATATCTTAGGCTTGAAAGCACAACATGCTGACGAATAAACTATAGCCCTTTTATATTTTTTAAAAAAGTTGCTATGATGCAGTCTAATAAATAACATTTTGGGACATTGCATCCATAGATAAATTTATTTATTTTACTTTCTGACTCAAGAGTTTTTGAGTATTGATTTATAAGTAGTTGTTAATATTGATAATGATACTTCAACATACTTAAAAATATTATTGATTTTTACTCATATATCCATGTGTAAATTAAATAGCCAGTATATAAAAATCAAAGAAAGCACAAAGCAGGATTTTTTTGTTAGAACAAATTCCTTCCATCCTATCCATATACTGAAGAGCTCTGTGATATTTCTGCATCCTGTGTTTATTGATATGATCAAAAGGCCATCTTAATCTTTGTCATTTGTACTAAAATGATGTACAAGTATGAGAAGTCCCTTCCTTATTTAATTTCATTTCTTTTAGTTTATATCAGACAATATTTGGAAAGGTCTGATCCTTTTCCCAAAACCAGAAAAACAATGCCAGTGAGATTTTCTGAAAGAATCTAAGGGCAAATCCAAGGGTTTGACATGAGTGATGAGGAAGACGGAGTTTCCATTAGTACAGGTGAGGACACCTGTAGGATTGAGGAGAGCAGATTTTACAGGGAAGATTAAGAGTCAGTTTTAGATAAATCATATTTAATATGTCTCTGTGACATTCAAATGTAAAATTTAAGATGGTATTTGGATATGAGAATCTAGAATTCAGGAGAGTAGTCTGGTAGGGAGTTATAAATTTAAGGGTCTGAAAGTATAAATAGTATTTAAAGCCATTAACTAAATAAATGAGTATAAGACAAAGAAGACAAGGGGGCCAAGGGCTGAATCCTCAAGCATACCACTTTTATTTATTTTTTATTTTTTTGTATATTTTTTTATTGGAGTTTGATTTGCCAACATATAGCATAATACCCAGTGCTCATCCCATCAAGTGCCCCCTCAGTGCCTGTCACCCAGTCATCCCATTCCCCCCACCCACCTCCCTTTCCACTACCCCTTGTTCGTTTCCTAGAGTTAGGAGTCTCTCATGGTCTGTCACCCTCACTGATATTTCCCACTCATTTTCTCTCCTTTCCCCTTTATTCCCTTTCACTATTTTTTATATTCCCCAAATGAATGAGACCATACACTGTTTGTCCTTCTCCGATTGACTTACTTCACTCAGCATAATACCCTTCACTTCCATCCATGTTGAAGCAAATGGTGGGTATTTGTCGTTTCTAATGGCTGAGTAATATTCCATTGTATACATAGACCACAGCTTCTTTATCCATTCGTCTTTCAATGGACACCAAGGCTCCTTCCACAGTTTGGCTATTGTGGACATTGTTGCTATAAACATTGGGGTGCAGATGTCCTGCTGTTTCACTGCATCTGTATCTTTGGGGTAAATCCCCAGCAGTGCAGTTGCTAGGTCATAGGGTAGCTCTATTTTTAACTCTTTGAGGAACCTCCACACAGTTTTCCAGAGTGGCTGCACCAGTTTACATACCCACCAACAGTGCAAGAGGGTTCCCCTTTCTCCACATCCTCTCCAACATTTGTTGTTTCCTGTCTTGTTAATTTTCCCCATTCTCACTGGTGTGAGGTGGTATCTCATTGTTGTTTTGATTTGTATTTCCCTGATGGCAAGTGATGCGGAGCATTTTCTCATGTGCTTGTTTTCCATGTGTATGTCTTCTTTGGTGAAATTTCTGTTCATGTCTTTTGCCCATTTCATGATTGGATTTTTTTGTTTCTTGGGTGTTGAGTTTACCCTGCCATACTGCCGAATTGCTGTATGAGCTCTAGCAATCTTGGAGTGGAGTCTTTTGAGTTTTCTATGTACAGTATCATGTTATCTGCAAAGAGGGAGAGTTTGACTTCTTTGCCAATTTGAATGCCTTTTATTTCATTTTGTTGTCTGATTGCTGAGGCTAGGACTTCCAGTACTATGTTGAATAGCAGTGGTGAGAGTGAACATCCCTGTCGTGTTCCTGATCTTAGGGGAAAGGATACCAGTGTTTCCCCATTGAGAATGATATTTGCTGTGGGCTTTTTGTAGATGGCTTTTAAGATACTGAGGAATGTTCCCTCTATCCCTACACTCTGAAGAGTTTTGATCAGGAATGGATGCTGTATTTTGTCACATGCTTTCTCTGCATCTATTAAGAGGATCATATGGTTCTTGTTTTTTCTCTTGTTGATATGACCTATCACGTTGATTGCTTTTTGAGTATTGAACCAGCCTTGTGTCCCAGGGATAAATCTCACTTGGTCATGGTGAATAATCTTCTTAATGTACTGTTGGATCCTATTGGCCAGTATCTTGTTGAGAATTTTTGCATCTGTGTTCATCAGGAATATTGGTCTATAATTCTCCTTTTTGGTGGGGTCTTTGTCTGGTTTTGGAATTAAGGTGATGCTGGCCTCACAGAATAAGTTTGGAAGTACTCCATCTCTTTCTATCTTTCCAAACAGCTTTAGTAGAATAGGTCTGGTTTCTTCTTTAAACGTTTGTTAGAATTCCCCTGGGAAGCCATCTGGCCCTGGACTTTTGTGTCTTGAGAGGTTTTTGATGACTGCTTCAATTTCCTTCCTGGTTATTGGCCTGTTCAGATTTTCTATTTCTTCCTGTTCTAGTTTTGGTAATTTGTGGTTTTCCAGAAATGCATCCATTTCTTCTAGATTGCCTAATGTATTGGTGTACATCTGCTCATAATAAGTTTTTAAAATCGTTTGTATTTCCTTTGTATTGGTTGTGATCTCTCCTTTTTCATTCATGATTTTATTAATTTGAGTCTTTTTTGTTTTTAATAAGGCTGGCTAATGGTTTATCTATCTTATTAATTCTTTCAAAGAACCAACTCCTGGTATTGTTGATCTGTTCTACAGTTCTTCTGGGATCTATTTCATTGAGTTCTGCTTGAATCTTTATTAACTCTCTTCTTCTGCTTGGTGTAGGTTTTATTTGTGGTTCTTTCTCCAATTCCTTTAGGTGCAAGGTTAGCTTGTGTATTTGATTTTCTTTCCAATTTTTTGAGGGATGCTTGTATTGTGATGTATTTCCCTCTTAGGACTGCCTTTGCTGTATCCCAAAGATTTTGAATGGTTGTATTCTCATTCTCATTAGTTTCCATGAATCTTTTAATTCTTCTCTACTTTCCTGGTTGACCCTTTCATCTTTTAGCAGAATGCTCTTTAATGTCCATGTGTTTGAGTTTCTTCCAAATTTCTTCTTGTGATTGAGTTCAAGTTTCAAAGCATTATGGTCTGAAAATATGCAGGGGACAATCTGTATCTTTTGGCATCAGTTGAGACCTGATTTGTGACCCAGTATGTGGTCTATTGTGGAGAAAGTTCCATGTGCGCTTGAGAAGAATGTGTATTCAGTTGCGTTTGGATGTAAAGTTCTGTAAATATCTGTGAAATCCATCTGGTCCAGTGTATCATTTAAACTCTTGTTTCTTTGGAGATGTTGTGCTTAGAAATCTGTCATTTGCAGAAAGTGCCATGTTGAAGTCTCCCAGTATTAGTATATTATTATCTAAGTTTGTCTTTACTTTGGTTATTAATTGATTTATATATTTTTTGCAGCTCCCACATTTGGGACATAAGTATTCATGATTGTTAGGTCCTCTTGTTGGATAGATCCTTTAAGTATGATATAGTATCCCTCTTCATCTCTTACTACAGTCTTTGGGATTAACTTTAATTTATCTGATATGAGGATTGCTACCCCTGCTTTCTTTTGAGGACCATTTGAATGGTAAATGGTTTTCCAACCTTTCATTTTCAGGCTGGAGGTGTCCTTAGGTCTAAAATGAGTCTCTTCAGAACATAAAGACTCCTAACTCTGAGAAATGAACTAGGGGTGGTGGAAGGGGAGGAGGGCGGGGGGTGGGGGTGAATGGGTGACGGGCACTGAGGGGGGCACTTGATGGGATGAGCACTGGGTGTTATTCTTTAGGTTGGTAAATTGAACACCAATAAAAAATAAATTTATTAAAAAATAAAAAATAAAAAAAAAATAAAATGAGTCTCTTGTAGACAGCAAATAGATGGGTCTTGCTTTTTTATCCAGTCTGAAACCCTGCATCTTTTGATGGGATCATTAAGGCCATTCACGTTCAGAGTTACTATTGAAAGATATGAATTTAGTGTCATCATAATACCTATTCAGTCCCTGTTTTTGTAGATTATTTCTTTGGGCGTCCTCTTTCTTTTAAAGAATCCCGCTTAAAATTTCTTGTGGAGCTGGTTTGGTGGTCACATATTCTTTCAGTTTCTGCTTCTCTTGGAAGCTTTCCTTGTATTCTGAGTGAGAGCCTTGCTGGATAAAACATTCTTGGCTGCATGTTCTTCTCATTTAGGACTCTGAATATATCCTGCCAGTCCTTTCTGGCCTGCCAGGTCTCTGTGGAGAGGTCTGCTGTTAATCTAATAATTCTCCCCATTTAAGTTAGGGATCTCTTGTCTCTTCCTGCTTTAAGGATTTTCTCTTTATCTTTGAAATTTGCAAGTTTCACTATTAAATGTCAAGGTGGTGAACGGTTTTTATTGATTTTGGGTGGGAGGGATCTCTCTATCTCCTGGATCTGAATGCCTTTTTCCCTCCCCAAATTAGGAAAGTTTTCAGCTATTATTTGTTCAAATATGCTTTCTGGTCCTCTGTCCCTCTTGGTGCCCTCTGGAACCCCAATTAAATGTAGATTTTTCCTTCTGAGACTGTCATTTATTTCCCTTAACCTTTCCTCATGGTATTTTAATTGTTTTTTCCCTTTTTTCCTCATGTCCTTCCTTGCCATCAACTTGTCTTCTATGTCACTCACTCTTTCTTCTACCTCATTAACCCTCATCATTAGGACCTCCAGTTTGGATTTCATCTCATTTGATTTTTAATTTTAGCCTGATTAGATCTAAATTCTGCAGTCATGAAGTCTCTTGAATCCTTTATGCTTTTTTCCAGAGCCACCAGTAGCTTTATAATTGTGCTTCTGAATTGGCTTTCTGACATAGAATTGTAATCCAAATTCTGTAACTCTGTGGGAGATAGTACTGTTTCTGATTCTTTCTTTTGTGGTGAGTTCTTCTTTCTAGTCATTTTGCTCAGTGCAGAGTGGCTAAAAATGAGTTGTACTTGTTAGAAGCGCAAACTCTTCTCTCTGTAGCATTCCAGTTGTTCTTTCTTTAAATCTCAGGTCGAATTTGTTGGTTTTCAGGATGATTTGAAAGTTATCTAGGTAAGTTTGTGGGGACAGGTGACCTGGGGACCCTACTCCTCCACCATCTTTAGGAGTTGTAGCATGCCACTTTTAGGAGGTGGAACAATGAGGACATCAGCAAATGGAATTGAGAAATGACCAGTGATGCAAATGCAAAACCAGAAGAGTGAAGAGTCTTAGAAACCAAATGTTCTAGGAAGGATAAGGGATCAACTGTGTCAGTACACCTGAGTGGTTCAGTAGGAGATCTGAGAATTAACCATTAGATTAGCAATATGGAGGTGCTCATTGACATTGTTCAAAGCAGCTTGAGTGGAGTAGTGGGGGAAACCCTGACTACAGTGAGATAAGAGAAAATGGAAGGAGAGGAATTTGAGCTGGGAAATCTAATCTTGGAGGAAGTTATTTTATAGAGGGGAGTAGAAAGATGGAGTTATAACTGGAGAGGGATATGAGGCAAAGCAAAAAACCAAACCTAAGTTGGAGGAAATCACAGCATATTCCTATGTTGACAGGAAGTTCTGGTAGAGAGGCACAGTTGATAGAGGGAATTTCTGGAGATTATCTTTGAGTAAGTAAGAGGGGATGGGTCTAGTGGAAGTATTGGCCTGAGTGGTGTGAAGTCAGTTTATCTGTGGTGCAGACAGAGAGAGCATAGTGGGACTGATGCTTATAGGTATGAGCTGTAGTGAAATAGGAAATTAAATCATCATCTGAGAGAGAAGATTGGAGAGAAAGGTTGCATGTTTGAGGAGTAAAGAAAAGATATGTAATAGTTAACCTAAGGAAATATATTATGATTGCCAGGTTTCCTTGAGAATCCAATTCAAATTAACACTCAAAAATTTCAAGTGAGACATGATAGTCAACATCCTTGAATGTCCTTCTCAAGCAATGTAAGCTGTCTGTGGAGGGAGCAGTGGCATAGAAAGCAGTTATTTCTAATCAGTGTTAGGGTTTCTATGTATTTAATATTTATGTATTTTCTAGTATGTAATATTACTATGTATTTATTATTTTACATTTAGAATTATCATCTAAAAATGCCAAAAGCATTGTGAACATTGCACATGGTATCTACTTATTCATTTATCCATTAAATACTAGTGTTGGGCTCCGTGGTTAGTAAAACAGACATGATTCCTGTTCTCAGGGAATTCACCCATGGCTTCTGCTAAATAAGTGTTGCTGGAAGGAAAGGCAACCTAGGTGACATAGGTTTGGGATGTGGAAGGCTAGGACAATCTACTTATATTAGAAAATGAAGAGCTGTTTTGAAAATATTATGTATAGGTACAAAGAATTTATATGGAACCCGATTATTTCTAATATCTTTAGTCAGAAGTGGTCAAATGTTGGTCTTAGGATCCTTTTATACTCTGTCTTGTTTTTTTTAAGATTTTATTTCTTTATTTTTGAGAGAGAGAGAATACCAGCACAAGCAGGTGGGGAGGGACAGAGGAAAACTCCCTACTGAGTGCAGAGCCT
This sequence comes from Nyctereutes procyonoides, assembly GCF_905146905.1. Taxonomy (NCBI): domain Eukaryota; kingdom Metazoa; phylum Chordata; class Mammalia; order Carnivora; family Canidae; genus Nyctereutes; species Nyctereutes procyonoides. The sequence continues at coordinate 41,023,174 of NW_026575044.1, forward strand.
GACACAGGGCTCAGTCTCAGGACCTTGGGATTATGACCTGAGAGCAAGGTAGATGCTTAACTGACTGAGCCACCAAGGCACCCTGATCCTTTTATATAGCTTAAAAAATTTTGAGGTTTTTTTTTTTTAAAGTACTTTTTTTTTAAAAAAAAAACGTGTTATATCTACTGATATTTAAATATTAGAAATTAAAACCAAGACTTTTGAAAAATATTTATTTAATTCATTTAACAATAAACTCATTATGTGCTCACAAGATTAATATACTTCTTATGAGAAATTACTCCCAAACAAGATTTGCTCAAAGTAGCATTGTTGTATTATTTTATCTATCTCTGACTTAGTAGATGTGTCCAGATTCTCGTACTTGCTTGGACATTTAATACGTTGGGACAGTATGAGTCATATTGCTTCTGGAAAACTCCAGCGTACATTTGTCAGAGAATGAGAGTAAACAAGGCTTAGTATTTTTATACAAATAATTTTGACCTTCTGGACTCCCTCAGTGGATCCTGGAGGCCAGGGTCTCAGAAGCGCACTTTGATAATGGCTCCCCTCTGTGAAAACTAATTAAAAACTGAAAGAAACATGGCCATCAGCTATGTAAGTAGCATGTGGGTGTTGCATTGGAAAACAAAATTGGCTGACAGTTTACTTAGAACAAAAAGGCATTGATTGATAATTTTTCTCTTTTTAGGTTTTATTTCACTCTTTCTTTAACTGTGTGTCTCATTAAAAACATAGAATTGATGACATTTAAGAGAATCTGGAATTCAACTATTCCAGTTCTTCACTGTGCAATCTGGAAGCTGAGTCAAAGAAGTGATAGTGTGTTGTCTCACTGATGTTTAGGGATGGCTAACTGTTTCAAAATAAAAAAATGTAAATCCACTAATTTGAATTGTTGTCAAAACAATTACATGCAATTAGTGTAAAAATTGAGTACTTCAAATACTGTATCAACTAAATTTGATGAATTATCCATTGTGAAACAATTCTAATTTTGGGGGGTTCTTCTACTCACACACAACCAATTATCCAGAAGCAGCTGTCTAGAGAGTAGGCAAAAGGTCTAGAAGGGATTAAGAAGTTGCCCTTGGGTTTTCTTTGTAATTTCAAATCATTTAAGTCACAGAGACCATGTGATGTTTTAGTCACTCGCTTCAAGCATATCAAAGGCAAAAAGGAAAGAAATGAAAGGAAATGAATAAAAAGCCATTACAGTGTTTAGAGTTTTCTAAAATCTATATTCTTTACTATCCATGGCTATAAACATCCGTGTGACAACAAATGTTATTGAATGGTAGGTACTGCAATGACTTGTAGGTGCTGCAAGTTTTCTCTTTTTTTTTAAACGTTTATTTATTTATTTTTTTAAAGATTTATTTATTTATTTATTCATAGAGACACACACACAGAGAGAGGCAGAGACACACGCAGAGGGAGAAGCAGGCTCCATGCAGAGAGCCTGATGTGGGACTCGATCTCGGGTCTCCCAGGATCAGCCCTGGGCTGCAGGCGGCGCTAAACCGCTGCACCACCGGGGCTGCCCTGCAAGTCTTCTCTACCCATTGCATACTTTGGTTACAAATTAAGAAACAGCATAATCCCAACTGCATCTTTAAGAGAAGTGCAAATTCAATATGTTATTACCCAATACTAGAGGCAGCTGATATATATGTATGTCTACCTATCTGTCATCTTTTATTTTCTCCCTCACATTACAGGAGTATCATCTGGAGGCAGGAGTAAATATTATCTGCTGTGTTAAACAGAAAGTTCATTCATCAATCTGAATATTTTTGTGGTGGAGGTAATATATATTCAGCAAGCTAGTTAGAAATTTAAAACTTATAAATAGGAACTGGGAAAAAAAAAAACAAGACAATGTGCTTCAGTATTTTTTTCTCCTTACTTTTAAAGATGGCAACTTTTCTTATTTTTAAGATGGTAGAACTTACATGAGAGAGAAAAGAACAATCAGCCTTGTTCAGATGTGAGCTCCTTGTCTATTACCATTTGTTTCTTCCAAGGTACAACAGAGTAATATATCTCATTAAATAGCCATCTTCAGTAAGGTTATAGGCTTCATTACGGTTAAACAAGGAGAAAGTTGTATATAAATGAAATATTTAGAAATGCCTTGGAAACATTTAGAAACTTGGAAACGCCCTGTAGAATAACCAACATTCATTCAACAAATCCTTGAGCAACTAGTACAGTGATTGCTAACCCTTGCTGCTCATTAACACCATCAGGGAAGATTTTGAACAACACCCACAATGCTTTGGTGGCACCCCAGATTAATTAAATCAGTATCTGTAGAGTAAGATTCAACAATAAGTATTGTTTTTAACTCCCTGGGTAAGTCTAATATGCTAGAAACTGCTCTACTCACTGAAGCTGAATAAAGCATGGTCCCTCTTCTAAGAGCTCACAGACTAATATGGAAGACAAAATATATATGCAGAAATGTGCACTATTATAAATGAAATATATGATAAGTATTTTAAACTATTACTGTGTTCTGGGAACTATACATACATACATTTCTAATCCATAAACCCCGAGTTAAAATGTTTATCTTTCTCAGAGTTAAAAGCTTGGACTCTTTCCATGGTGGCATACTGACTCTCTGGTGGCTTTTCAGAAGTAATAGCACTTGAGTAGATTTTGGGAATGAGTAAACTTGGGTACTCCGACAAGTAAGGAGATTCCAGGTTGTGTCAATGACACAGAGTCATGAAAGAGTGTGAATTGTTTGGAAATTATGCATAGTTCTCTGTAGCTACTTAGAATAGTCAATAATACTGTTTTGGTGAATGATGGGAGGTATAACTGTAAAAGTAAGCAAGCATTATATTCTGTTGTTAAATTGTCGTATTTAAATGTCAAAATAGGAAGGAGATAAAAAGTAAATTGACAGTGACTTGGTGTGGATGACCATTATTTTGTTTTCCCAGGGAGTCCTTTTGTCCTGGGAACGTTACTCAGCCATTTTGAAGATATGCCCTGCTATCTTCCCTGACTCTGATGCATTGACCTCTCCTTATTGTTCAGGAGTGTATTTGTGACAATCAAAGTCCTTCCCCGTGGTTTTCTGACCCAGAGGTGTGGAAGAAAGTTAGCTTCCTTCAGGTGACAGAGGCTGTGGGATGTGAAGCATAGGAGCTGCTAGCAGCCATTTTGCTGTTAAATAAAGGGCAAGAGAAAGAAAAGTGGAAAAGTGGAGATGGGAACTGAGGCAGATCCCTGATTCTAACTTTAGATCCATCCCATTGTAATAATTAGGATAGTCTGTGTTTTTCCCATTGTAATAATTAGGATAGTCCCATTGTATTCCCCATTGTATTAATTAGGATATTATGCCCATTGTAATAATTAGGATAGTCTGTGTTTTTTGGTATAATTAATCATTGTCAAACCTGGTTTCAATAATACAGACTTGTTTCTTGACCATCATATACATCATTGATGAGTGGAGCATGTTGTTTATCACAGGCACATAGGGATCCAGGTTTATGTATGGAGCAGACCCATGTCAAATTTTGCTGTACCAGAGTGAAATGAGCTAGCTCTGAAGGGTCTCTCACTAATAATTAGATGTTCAAGCCCAGAAAGGTTACTTATCACTTTCGTTTATAAAATCATTGACCAGGGGTAGTTATGTTGTATAACCTAACCACAAGAGGGCGCCACGAAGTACATGCCATATGTTCAGATTGGGGGAAAATCAGAAAATAGCTGATCTAACGGCATTAATGACTATCATATTAACCTTCCCACAGATTGTTTTTTTCAATCCTTCACATTCCCTGAGATGTGTTTTTATCTCCTTCTTATACATACCTCTTTTGATTTTAATTTAGTGCATTAATTTTTTACTTTCACGAACAGATAAATGTCTATAAAGTAAATGAAACTAAAAGCTTTTAAGAAAAGCGGGAGTTGCCTATTACTCAGGTCCTGGTCCCAAGAGACCATCACATTCAGACCTTTACGGTGCTTCTTTCCTTTGCTACGTCAGTTATATCTTTACTAGCTGCCTTCACGCTGCCCTAAATGTGTTGATACCTCTTATGTGAATTACTCTCATGAGCCAAGGTTTTTCTTAGTTATGGATATTTTGAGCCACAAACATGAAATGTATGTTGCTGTCTTCTTTCCTACTTATATCTTTGAGAGTTATTTTTTTTTATTTGAGAGTTTTCCTTTTTTTTTTTTTGAGTTTTCCTTTAAAAAAAGTCTTTACTATTATTTTTATGGGGTTTCAGAAAGAAACAGAAATACGGCATGCATATTTACATTCCTGATTTTTTTTAAAGATTTTTTTATTTATTCATAGAGATGCAGAGAGAGAGAGAGGGGCAGAGACACAGGCAGAGGGAGAAGCAGGCTCCATGGAGAGCCCCACACAGGACTCGATCCCGGGTCTCCAGGATCCCGCCCCTGGCTGCAGGCGGCGCTAAACTGCTGCACCACCAGGGCTGCCCCATTCCTGATTTTCTGATTTCCCCTAGGTTCTAACGTAGTTTCACTTAGTTGAGATTAAAAGGATCCTCCATAATGGAACTCTTTAACCTGTTGGTCTTCAAATTGTGCAGCAGTAATACAGTTCTATGGATTAAAATCTATTTGAAAGTAAATACTATAAATATTATTCCTGGGAATTATGGTCTATTTTCTTGTTGCACTAGAAAAGCCAAACTTGAATTTATAGGTAGAAAATTTGATTTGCAGACTCTATGAAGTATTCTCAGATTATACTTATTTGTATTGTATCATTTCCCAGATTCTTATCACCTAACTCAAGAATCACAATGTGAGAGGTAAGCTAGAACTGCAACTCATCTATGAGAAATACAATTTTTAGTCTTGTCAGGTCATGGGTTTTATGACACTGATTTATATTTGCCTAGGCTTCAAAAATCTTTCCAACTTTTATCCCTCTTTTCCTCTATTTGGTTTTGAAAATCCTTCTGGGGGATATTTATAGATTTTTTTTCCCCTAAGTGTTAGAAGCTGCTTGAGAATCTTTCAAGAGCACATTAGAATGACACAGTAAGGGACAGAGTTTGTTCTCAGAAGAGTGTATACTGTCTATTCTGTATACAGAAACTATTATAAATAATAGTTTATTATAAATAATTGAGTTTTGTAGCTATTTTTGTGTATTTCACAAATGATAATTAAGAGAAATATTAACTTTTTATAATATTCACAGTGACTCAGAGAGAAAAAGCCTTCATTATTGACCATTTTCCCAATTCTTAGAGAAAATTTTATTGGACTGGGAATATATTTTTATAATTTTACTTAGGAGCTTTGTTATATTGATATGAAAAAGTATTCTGTTTCCATTAGAAGAAGCACCTCAAATGTAAATAATTATTGCATTGTAGAACTTCCTTTTTTTCTTTCTTTTTAAATTAAATTCAAGTTAGATAAATATAGTATATTATCGGTTTCAGGAGTAGAATTTAGTGATTCATCGCTTACATATAACACCCAGTGTTCATTCGAACAAGTGCCCTCCTTAATGCCCATCACCTATTTAGCACATCCCCTACCCTTGTTCCCTTCAGCAACCCTCAGTTTGTTCTCTATAGTTAACAGTCGTTATGATTTGCCTCCCTCTCTGTTTTTAACTTATTTTTCTTTTCCTTTCCCTATATTCATCCATTTTGTTTCTTAAATTTCACATCAGAGTGAAATTATATGATATTTGTCTTTCTCTGACTTACTTCACTCAGGATAATGCACTCTAGCTCCATCCACATTGTTGCAAGTGACAGGATTTCATTCTTCTGATGGCTGAGTAATATTCCATTGTATATACATACTACATCTTCTTTATCCATTCATCATTTGATGGACATTTGAGCTCTTTCCATAATTTGGCTATTGGTGATAGTGCTGCTGTCAACATTGGGGTGGATGAGCCCCTTCAAATCAGTATGTTTGTATCCTTTGTATCCTAGTAGTGCAATTGCTGGATGATAGGGTAGTGCTATTTTTATCTTTTTGAGGAACCTCCATAGTGTTTTCCAGAGTGGCTGCATCAGTTTGCTTTCCGACCAATAGTGCAGAAGCATTCTCCTTTCTCTGCATCTGTTGTTTCCTCAATTGTTAATTAGCCATTCTGACAGGTATGAGGTGATATCTCATTGTGGTTTTAATTTGTATTTCCTTGATGAGGAGTGATGTTGAGTATTTTTTTTCATGTGTCTATTGGCTATTTGTATTTATTTTTTGTAGAAATGTCTGTTCACATCTTTTGCCCATTTCTTTACTGGATTATTTATGGTATGGGTGTTGATTTTGATGAGTCCTTTATAGATTCTGGATACTAGCCCTTTATCCAATATGGCATTTGCAAATATATTCTTCCATTCCCTCAACTGCCTTTCAGTTTTGTTGATTGTTTCCTTTGCTGTGCAGAAGCCTTTTATCTTGATGAGGTCCTAGTAGTTCCCTTTTACTTTTCTTTCCCTTGTCTCCAGAGACATGTCTAGGAAGAATTTGCTGTGGCCAAGGTCAGAAAGATTGCTGCCTGTGTTCTCTAAAATTTTGATGGTTTATTGTCCTACATTTAAGTCTTGCATTTATTTTGAATTTATTTTTGTGTATGGTATAAGAAAGTCCAGTCTCATTGTTCTGCATGTCCAGTTATCCTAGCACCATTTTTTGAAGAGACTGTCTTTTTCCGTTAGATATTCTTTCTTACTTTGCCAAAAATTAGTTGATCATATAGTTATGGATCTATTTCTGGGTTCTCTGTTCTGTTCCATTGATTTATGTATCTGTTTTTGTGCTATTAACATACTATCTTTTTCTTTTTTAAAGATTTTACTTATTTAGGGCAGCCCCGGTGGCTCAGCAGTTTAGCACCGCCTTCAGCCCAGGGCATGGTCCTGGAGACCCAGGATCGAGTCCCATGTCGGGCTCCCTGCATGGAGCCTGCTTCTCCCTCTGCCTGTGTCCCTGCCTCTCTGTGTGTGTCTCTCATGAATAAATAAATAAAATCTTTAAAAAAATATTTTACCCATTTATTTGAGAAAGAGAGAGAGAGAGAGAGCGAGAGAGCAAGGGGGAGGGGAAGAGGGAGAAGCAGACTCCCCACTGAGCAGGCAGCCCAATGTGGGACTCAATCCCAGGACCCCAATATCACAACCCCAGCTAAAGGCAGACAGTTAACTGACTGAGCCACCCAGGTGCCCCGGTACCATATTGTCCTGATGATTACAGCTTTGCAATATAACTTGAAGTCCAGAATTGTGATGCTTCTAGCTTTGCTTTTCTTTTTCAATGTTACTTTGGCTGTTCAGGGTCTTTCATAGTTCCATACAAATTTTAGGATTGTTTGTTCTAGCTTTGTGGAAAATGTTGGTGGTATTTAGGTAGGGATTGCATTTAATGTGTAGATTGCTTTGAATAGTACAGATATTTTAACGATTTTTGTTCTTCCAATCTATGAGCATAGAATGCCTTTTAATTTCTTTGTGCTCTCTTCAATTTCTTTCATAAGTGTTGTATAATTTTCAGAGTACAGAAATTTCACCTCTTTGATTAGGTTTATTCCTAGGTATCTTATGGTTTTTGGGGTGCAACTGTAAATGGGATCAATTCCTTGATTTCTCTTTCTGCTGCTTCATTATTGGTGTATAGAAATGCAACAGAATTTTGCATGTTAATTTTAAATTGTGTGACTGCTGATATCATGTATGAGTTCTTTTTTTAATAAAGATTTTTATTGATTTATTCATGACAGACACACACAGAGAGAGAGGCAGGGACACAGGGAGAGGGAGAAGCAGGCTCCATGCAGGGAGCCCAATGTGGGACTCGATCCCAGGTCTCCAGGATCAAGCCCTGGGCTGAAGGCGGCACTAAACTGCTCAGCCACCCAGACTGCCCTCATGTATTAGTTCTCGTAATTTTTTTGGTGGAGTTTTTAAGGTATTCTACATAGAATATCATGTAGTCTATGAAGAGTGATAGTTTGACTTCTTCCTTGCTGATTTGGATGCCTTTTGTTTCTTTTTTGTTGTCTGATTGCTGGGGCTAGGGCTTTTAGTACTATGTTGAACAACAGTGGTAAGAGTGGACATCCTTGTCCTATTCCTGAATGTAGAGGAAAAGCTCTTAGTTTTCCCCATTGATTGAGGGAGATATTAGCTGTAGGTCTTTCTTATATGGCATTTTTGATGTTGAGTTATTTCCTTTTATCCCTTCTTTCTTGAGGATTTTTATCAGGAATGGATGCAGTTTTGTCAAATGTTTTTTCTCCATCTATTGAGAAGATCATATGGTTCTTATCTTTTTTTAATGTGGTGTTCACCTTGATTGACTTGTGGATATTGAACCACCCCTGTAGCACAGAAATAAACCCCACTTGATCATGGTGAATAATTCTTTTAATGTACTGCTGGATTTGATTAATTAGCATCTTGTTGAGGATTTTTGCATCCACATTCATCAAGGATACTGGCCTGTAATTCTCCTTTTTAATGAAGTCTTTGTTTTGGAATCCTGGTAATGCTGGCCTTGTAGAATGAGTCTGGAAGTTTTCTTCCATTTCTATTTTTTGGAACAGCTTCACAAGAATAGGTATTAATTCTTCCTTAAATGTTTGGTAGAATTCTCCTGGGAAGCCATCCGGCCCTGGACTCTTGTTTGTTGTGAGATTTTTGATTACTGATTCGATTTCTGATTATGAGTTTGTTCAAATTTTCTATTTTCTCCTGTGTCAATTTTGCTAGTTTATATATTTCTGGGAATTTATCCATTTCTTCCAGATTGCCCAATTTGTTGGCATATAATTTCTCATATATTCTCTCATAACTGTTTTTATTTCTGCAATGTTGGCTGTGATCTTTCCTCACAAGTGTGACCACTTGTGATTTTATTTATTTATTTGGGTCCTTTCTCTTTTCTATATCTATATTCTATAAAATCTATATCATTTATTTCTGCTCTAAACTCATTTTTTTCCCTTTCTTCTGCTGGTTTTAGGCTTTATTTGATGTTCTTTTTCCAGCTTCTTTAGGTTTAAGTTAGGTTGTGTATTTGGGACTTTTCTTGCTTCTTGCCGAAGGTCTGTATTGCTATATACTTCTCTCTTATTACTGCCTTTACTGCATCCTAAAGGTTTTGGACTGCTGTGTTTTCATTTTCATTTTTTTTAAGATTTATTTATTTATTTATTTACTTATTTATTATAGTCATAGGGAGAGAGAGATAGAGGCAGAGACACAGGCAGAGGGAGAAGCAGGCTCCATGCCGGGAGCCCGATGCGGGACTCGATCCTGGGACTCCAGGATCATGCCCTGGGCCAAAGGCAGGCGCTAAACTGCTGAGCCACCCAGGGATCCCCTGCTTTCATTTTTAAACAAATTTCTCCTTTAAAGTCCTGGGTAACCCATTTATTCCTTAGTAGGATGTTCTTTAACTTTCATATATTTGTGGTCTTTCCAAATTTTTCTTGTGGTTGACTTCAAGTTTCATAGGATTGTGGTCTGAAAATATGCATGGTATGATCTCCATCTTTTTTTACTGGAGACCTGATTTTATGACTCAGTGTGTGATCTATTCTGGAGAATGTTCCATGTGAACTAGAAAAGAATGTGTATTCTGCTGCTTTAGGATGAAATGTTCTGAATATATTTGTTAAGTCCATCTGATCCAGTGTGTCACTCAAAGCCATTGTTTCCTTGTTGATTGTTTAGATGATCTGTCTCTTACTGTGAGTGGGGTGTCAAAGTTTCCTACTGTTTTTGTATTATTATCAATGAGTTCCTTTATGTTTGTTATTAATTGACTTATATATTTGGTTGCTCCCAAGTTGGGGGCAAAATATTTAAAATTGCTAGATCAACTTTATTATGATATAGTGCCTTCTTCATTTCTTATTACAATCTTTGGTTTATTATTTTGTTTTTTAAAAGTTAAAAATTCCTTAATCTTTTATTCCTAGTACCACTACCACAATTTACAGGGCAATATACCTGATGTAATGAAAAGAAAAAGAAAAAGACAAAGCTACAACAGATAAAAGACCTCAGGAATGTAATCTAATTGACAATCTTTGGTTTAAAATCTCATTTGTCTGATGTAAATATGGTTACTCCAGCTTTTTTTTTTCATGTCCATTAGGATGATAAATGGTTCTCCACTCCCTCACTTTCAATCTTGAGGTGTCTTTGGGTCTAAGATAGGTCTCTTGTGAGTAGCATTTTGATGGGTCTTGTTTGTTTGTTTGTTTGTTTTTTTTTTGTTCCATTCTGATATCCTATGTCTTTTGATTGGAGCATTGAATCCATTTAGATTCAGAGTAATTATTTATAGATATGAATTTAGTGCCAATGTTTTACCTATAAAATCACTGTTCCTGCAGATTATCTACGTTCTTTTCTAATTTTTGTGGCTTTTGGTCTCTCCCACTCAAAGGATCTTCAATATTTCTTCAATTAATGTTTATGAATTCCTTTACCTTTTGCTTGTCTTGGAAACTCTCTATCTCTCCTTCTATTCTGAATGGCAGCGTTGCTGGATATAGTATTCTTGGTTACTTATTTTTCCCATTTGGTACATTGATTATAATGCCACTCTCTTCTGGCTTACAAGTTTCTGTGGATAAATCTGCTGCTAACTTTCTGTGTCTACCTTTGTAGGTTAAGGTTCTTTTGTCCCTACCTGCTTCCAGAGTTCTCTTTTTATCTTTGTATTTTGCACATTTCACTATGATATGTCTTGATGTTGACCTGTTTTTGTTGATTTTGAGCAGAGTTCTCTATGCCTCTTGAACTTGATTGCCTGTTTCCTTCCACAGATTAGGGAAGTTCTCAGCTATAATTTGTTCAAATAAACCTTCTACCTCTTTTCCCCCATTCTTCTTCTTATGCCACTCCTATGATACAGATATTAGTATGCTTTATGGAATTGCTGAGTTCCCTATGTCTATATTCATGCTCTAATAGTTTTCTTTCCCTCTTATTTTCAGCTCCATTATTTTTAAAAATTTTATCTTCTATATCACCTATTCAATTCTCTGCTTCTTCCATCCTTGTTGTGATTACACCCAGTTGGTTTTGAATCTCAGTGTTAGCATTTTAAATTTTGACCCTACTAGTTTTTAGGTCTTTTATCTCTGCAGCTGGAGTTTCTCTGATGTCTTCTATGCTTCTTTCAAGCCCAACTAGTATTCATATGGCTATTATTCTAAGTTCTTGTTCATATATATTGCTTATATCTGCTTGAGCAAATTCCTGGCTGTGGTTTCTTTCTTGATCTTTCTTTTGGGGAGAATTCCTCCATTTGTCAGTATGTCTAGGTTTCTATCTTTTGTGTGTTATGAAAGCTTATTATGTTTCCTGCTTCCAAAAGTTATACTATATTAAGAAGGGGGTCATACACTGCCCAAGGCCTGGTGTTTCAGGAAATATTTCTGGCATACTCTGCTTTTGTGTTTTGGCTGCTCTTCCCCACAGGTCATTCATCTGTAGAGGTCCTCCTCGCTTGCATGTGGAGTGTTTGGCCCTTTGACTGGTATGTTTTGATTTGTTTGTTAAGATAAGCCTGTTAACAAAAACAAAAACAAAAACAGAACACCTGATCAAAGAAAAGAGAAAAGGAAAAGGAACAAAAAAGCAAACAAGCCATGGTGCCTGGGTGGCTCAGTTGGTTAAGTGTCCATCCATGGCTCAGGTCATGATCTCAGGGTCCTGGTATCCCTGGGGCTCCCTGCTCAGCTCAAGCCTGCTTCTCCTTCTCCCTCTGGTTCTTCTCTCCCCTGCTTATGTTTGATCTCTCTTTTTTCTGTCTCTCAAACAATTAAATAAAATCAAAAGCAAACAAGCAAAAAACTATAGACTTGATTTCAAAGAAAAAGAGAGAAGAAAAGAAAAAATAACAACAACAAAACCAAAAAGAGAAGCTTGATCCAAAAACCAAGAAAAGATACAAACAAACAAACCAACAAATGAACAAAAATCTATAAGCCTGATTAAAAACAAACAAACAAACAAAACAAAACACTAGTCCCATTTCCAGCAGAACTGAAGCTGACACTTTGGAGTATTCGATGATTAGTAGACTTGATACCTGAAGGGGCTTGTGTTGAGCTTCTGAAGGAGAGTTCCTCTACATTGGCTTACAATCAACCTACCCTAATAAGGAAGCCCCTGTCAATGTAGGGGTAAGGTTGGAGCAGGGAGAGGATGGGGTTTGTGTAAGTGATTCCAGCCACTCCTGGAGGTACTGTGTTTCTCTCTGAATTCCAACCATGTTGGTCGGTGGGTGGGGTGGGGTATGGAAGATGCTATCACCCCACCCTCTAGTCCTCGTGGAGAGGAACTCTTGGCTACTGCTTTTCAGATGGTCCTTGTAGAAAAGTGAACAACTGGGGTGTCTGGGTGGCTCAGTTGGCTAAGCATCTGCCTTTGGCTCAAGTCATGATCCCATGGTCTTAGGCTGAAGCCTTGCATCCCTGCCAAGCAGGGAGCCTGCTTCTTCCTCTCTTTCTTCTCCTCCTGCAACTTGTGCATGCACATTCTCTCTCTTATCTCTCTCAGAAAAAATGAATAAAATCTTAAAAAAAGAAAAAAGTGAACAATCTCCCCTCCTGTGTTCCAAATCCTCGTCAAATCCCTGTCTCTGATCTGTCTGTGCCTGGGCTGTTGGCTTGCCAAGCACCACAGTTCTGTGTTTTATCTCTGCTGGTTGCTGGGATTCAAAACTCCAAACCTCAGAGGATCTGGCAAGGCTCAGATCTTTTCCTCTCACACAAAGGAGAGCCCCAAAGCACTCCTCAGCATCATTCTGTCCCAGAAAAGCAGTCACATGGCAGCACAGGTGGCTGGAGTCTATGGTGAAGCACAGCAAAAAACTGCTTCCAGATTATCTGCCCTCTGTGGGCACCTCTGTGGGCATTCAACACCTCCTGCTGTTCAATGGCTGCTCAGTGGTGTTCAGTGGGCCTTTTGTCCTTGGAGAGGCAATACATCTTCTTCCAAATGTACTCCAGGAAAGGGAATGTTCCATCCTAGTGTGACCCAGGGGATCCCCACACCATCATCTTGCACAGACCCCATGCACTGCTCTCTCTCCCACTCTCTCTCTCTATCTCTCTCTCTCTCTCTCTCTCAGAAAAAGGCTCTCTCCACTTTAGGGCATCCTGGCTTTTATCTCCTCCAATTCAAACCTCACATATGCCACATTCTCTCTCTCCAGTTGTGCAGATTGTTTTCTTAATCCTCAGACTGATTTCCTAGTTGTTCAAAATGATTTGATGAGGGATGAGGCAAGCTCAGGGTCCCCCTACCACTTTGCTATCTTAACTCTGCCATGGGGTGTATTTCTTTCTTTTTTTGGGGGGTGTATTTCTTTCTTAATAAAAAGTTATAACTTATTACAATGAATTATAGCTACAATTGCACATATGAGTTTGCATGTATGTATGTATGTATGTATTTATAAGTGGACCCTAAGCCCAGTGTGGAGCCCAACATAGGACTTGAACTCATGACTCTGCGATCAGGACCTGAGCTGAAATGAAGAGTCAAATGCTTTATCAATTGAGTCACCCAGGCACCTGACACATACAACTTCTTAAAGTTTTGAGGCACTGGTATCCTTAAGAGTTAAAATTAAATATATTTAGATAAAAAGAATTCCTTTGGTCATTAGACTAATCTCCCCATCCCTTCTTCCTCAAGGATCTATGTTAGATGCTATTAATAGTACCTAGTACCTCATATTAGTGAAGTTATGGAGATTTCTTTTTAAAAAAATATTTATTTATTCATGAGAGACAGAGAGAGAAAGAGAGAGAGAGAGAGAGAGAGAGAGAGAGAGAGAGAGAGAGGCAGAGACACAAGCAGAGGAGAAGCAGGCTCCATGAAGGGAGCCTGATGTGGGACTCGATCTCGGGTCTCCAGGATCACACCCTGAGCCAAATGCAGGTGCCAAATCACTGAGCCACCCAGGGATCAGAAGTTATGGGGATTTCTTAAGAATGACGGAACTAATTTTCTTTTTTTGGGGGGAGGGTGAATAAGGCTGATATATCACAAAGGTGTTATAAGTTTCAGAGTAAAGAAATTGTATTTAAAGGTGGGCAGTGATATAACTAACATGTATTTCTTGTCTTACAAAATCCACATTTATCTGTATGAGTAGAGAATAGTTTTATGTGTGCTACTTTGGGTCCTTCTGTGATCATCTACAAAGAAATAGATGTCATATACTGAAGTATACACACATATAAATAGTTTCCCTTCTATTTTTTAAGTTTAATTTAATTCTTACATGTTTTTTTAAAAATTTAAGTATGATTGACATACTGTGTTGTAATAGTTTCAGGTATATAATATAATGATTCAGTAATTCTATACATTTCTCAGTGCTCCTCCTCCCTACTTTTCATCTGACAACCACCAGTTTGTTCTTTGTATGTAAGAGTCTGGCACAAAAAGTCACATAGATCAAGGAACAGAATAGAAAACCTAGAAATATACTCAAGATTATATAATTAATTAATCTTCAACAAAGAAGGCAAGAATACACAATGAAGAAAAGATAGTTTCTTCAACAAATAGTGTTGAGAAAACCGGATAGCAACATATGAAAGAATAAAACTGGACCATTTTCTTACACCACAAACAAAAGTAAACTAAAAATAGATTAAAGACATAAATGAAACATTTGAAACCATAAAATTTCTTGAAGAAAATATAGGCAGTAATTTTTTTTGACATTGTCTATAGAAACATTTTTCTAGATATGTCCTCTGGCAAAGAAAACACATGCAAAATTAAACTATTGGCTCTATACCAACATAAAAAAGACTTTGCACAGTGAAGGAAACCATCGGCAAAACAAAAAGCAACTAATGGTTGGGGGAAGATATTTGAAAATGGTATATCCAACAAAGGTTTAGTATCCAAAATATATAAAGAACTGATACAACTCAACAACAAAAACCCCCAAATAATCTACATAAAAATAGCAGAGATCTTGAGTATACATTTTTTTAAAGAAGACGTACAAATGGCCAACGGACACATGAAAAGATGCTCAACATCACTAATCATCAGGAATATGCAAGTTAAAACTACAATGGGATATCACTTTACACTTGTCAGAATGGCTAAAATAAAAAACACAAGAAATAACAAGTGTTGGCAAGGATGTGTAGAAAAAGGAACTCTTTCTAGGAATTTATCCATTTCTTCTTGGTGGTCCAATTTCTTGCCACATAATTTTTCATAATATTTCATTATAATCCTTTGTATTTCTGTGGTGTTTGTTGTTATTTTTCCTCCTTCATTCTAAGTTTTATGTTTTTGAGTCCTTTTCTTTTCTTTTTCTTTTTTCTTTCTTTCTTTCTTTCTTTCTTTCTTTCTTTCTTTTTTTCTTTCATTTTTTGAAGAGTCTGGCAAATGGTTGGTAGTTTCCTTTTTAAGTAATGGTCTTTGGGTTTCATAGATAGAAAAGGAAAAATGAAAAGTACCCATTTTCTTATTCTGGCATGCAAATTAAGATACTCTAATGTCTGGGGGTTGGTTCTCCTTTAGTATATAATTGGTGTGAGGTGTTACCTGCCTTCTTGTAGATTATGATCTGACCTCTGTTGCAACACCTTCCCCTACTCTCCACTTGTTTTCAATAGTTGTTTGCTAGGAAAATTATAAAGATTCAAGTTGGAGCTCAGAATATAGATGAACAAGCAGATGGGCACCATAGCAGCCTACATTTTCAGAAACTCAGGCACATTTTAGAGTTCTTCCCACTCACTCATGTCCACCAGAAGTAGGCCTTGCCTTCAGTGTTCCATTTCCCCAAATTTTCTAAGTGAGAATTAGCTCCTTTTTTCCACTTTGGTTTGTTTGTTTGTTTAATTTAGAGAATACTTTATTAGTTTCTGTAATCAAATCCATGTAGATAAGACCTTACATATTTAATACTCTGTGTTACCCCTGTACAAATGGAAAAATTATGTTTAACATTTCTAGACCAATATGGCTGTTAACTTCTGTACAATGCCAACCCAACATGGTACAACTGGGATACTTTTTTCGAAGTTTTTTTTTTTTGAAGTTTTTATTTATTATTAAGATCTAATTAGGGAAGTGGAAAACTAATTAATATGAGCTGTGTTGCTTTAGCTTTCTTAGTATAACAAAATTTAACCACCGGTTAAGATCAGCATAATTTTATGGGCATATCTTTATGGCTAGTTTAAATTATTTATTTTTAAAAATTTATTCAAAAATATTTATTGAAGTCTGTCAATAAATTTTTATCAGTGCTGAGGATGTATCTCTGAATTATATTTATAGCCTGGCGATATAGCTCTGAACTGGAGGTGCATTTTAGGTGGGAGAGACTATAAACAAAAAGATATGTAACATGTTGGGACATGAAAAATATTAAGAATACAAACAGAGCAGGGCAGTGGGATCAAACGATGTTTCCATCAAAAGATCTTTGATAACTTGTCATTTGAGCCAAAACTGAAATGAAGTGAATTAAAAGGTGTGTAGATGTATAGGGCAAAATGTTTCTGACCGTGGTAACACCAAGGGCAAAGGCACTGAGGTGTGTGTGTGTGTGTGTGTGTGTGTGTGTGTGTGTGTGTGTGGTTGTCATAGTGGAAATACAGCAGAGGCCAGTGTAGCTGAAATGGGTATAGGAAAGGAAAATGTTATTGATGAAATTAGGAGAAGGAAGGTGGCTAGAGAGGAATTGTAATCATGTACGCCAGGATAAGGCTTTAGATTTTATTTTGATCATTTAAATGATATCAGTTTGGAAGCTTTTGGATTTGGAAATGTGTGCATATCAGTGTGATTTATAAAAAAAAGTTTGGAGCAATAAGTAAAAACATTGATGAGAGTGGGTTTAAGAGAGTACAGAATGAGAGGCACCTAGGTGGCTCAGGCAATTAAATATATTATTCTTGGCTTTGGCTCAGGTCATGCTCTCATGGATTGTGGTATCAAGCCCCCCATGTTGACCTCCACACTCAGCAGAGAGTCTGCTTGAGATTCTCTCCCTCTGCCTCTCCTTTCTGCATGCTCTCTTTCTCTCTAAAATAAATAAATAAATCTCTAAAACAAACAAACAAAGAAACAAAAGAGAATAGGATGAAATTGAACAAAGAAAATGACCATGCTTTGGAGAAGTTTTGTTATGGAGGGGAGCAGAAAATGTTGATAGGAGAGCAGAAAGGTTTATTTGTTTATTTATTTAGTGGGAAATGTTTAATTTTAAGTTGGCATTGTAGTACAACACTTTTATGTGCTGAGGCAAATAAGAGTAGGGGGATATATTGTTATTCCAAGAATTAGTAATTTCTGGAGCTACGTTCTTAAGTAGGTGAAATGGGATGGAATTCACTTACCCAAGTAGAGGGATTTACTTTAAGAGCTTGGAGAGTGTATTCCTTGCAACAAAAGGAAAGACAGACTATATGAACATAGATACAGGTGGGTTAATAAATGTGGTTGGACAAAAGTATTGGTTCTTAGATATCTGAAAAATAGAATTAAAAATATGTTTTCTAATTTTCTAGTTGTTTACATTGAGAAGGTTGTTACATAGTTCACCATTGTTAAAAGTTCTGTGTATACTTTTAAAGCATATGAGGAAGTGAAAAATTATGAGATTGAAATCTAGAAGAGATATAAGCCTAGTAAACATAGATTTTTCCCTATGGGGTATCTGCCAGCTCCAAAAAAACATGGCCAAGGGAATGAAATTATTAATAGACTGTTCTTTTTTTAAAATTTTATTTTTTATTTATTTATTTATTTATTTATTTATTTATTTATTTTTAAAGATTTTATTTATTTATTCATGAGAGACACAGAGAGAGAGGGGCAGAGACACAGGCAGAGGGAGAAGCAGGCTCCATGCAGGGAGCCTGACGTGGGACTCGATCCCGGGTCTCCAGGATCAAGCCCTGGGCTGAAGGTGGCGCTAAAACCGCTGAGCCACCCGGGCTGCGCCTTTAATTTTATTTATTTATTTGAGAGAGATAGAAAGAAAGAGCACACAAGCAGGGGAGAGGGGCAGAGAGAGAGAGAGAGAGAGGGAGAAGCAGACTCCCTGCTGAGCAGGGCGCTGGAGGTGGGGCTTGATCTCAGGACCCGGGCATCAGGACCTGAGCTGAAGGCAGATCCTTACCTGACTGAGCCACTCAGATGCACCACTTAATAGAATGTTTGACAATTTAATGAGACTGTGGGTTAGGGGGAGACGGGATGAGAGCTTTAGTAACTGTTCTTGATCTAGTCTCCTTTTTGGGTTGGGATACAACTATTTACAATTAGGAAGGGTACCAAGAGAGCTCATGTAAGGACTTAAGTCCAGCTTCAGATCACCTCCGTTTCAATCTCTGTTTTTACATTAGGTGCTCTGGGATTGCCACCTATAAGAATCAGATGTAAATTTCCTATGGAGGATGATAATATTGTATTATGCCTTACATTATTGCCACAATGTGGTAAAACATGCCTGGCACTTAAGCAAAACACCCAGGCCCATGAAGAGACACAATAAGTAGCAAAGGTAAAGAAAAACTACACAGTTGGAAAAGATTCACAGTGTTATCATAGTTAGGCTTTTTAAAAAAAGTCAACTATATTCACTGGAATAAAAAAGTTTGAAAACTCTTGCAGAGGACAGCAAATGGTAAAGATGGAGAAAAAAGGAAATTCCAGAATTGCGAAATTCATTACTTGAAATTCAGAATTTAATTGATCATTTTAATGACAGTAGAGGGAGAAATACTGAACTAATAAGTGATAGATCAAAAGAAGTAAAATTGACAGTCTGAATCATGGAAGACAAAGGATGAAATATAAATTACAAAAAAAGAAAAAGGGAAACATAGAAAGAAGGAAAGAAAAAGTATTAGCCAGAGGGAAATGGAACTGACAGGTATCTTCTCAAAAGAATAATGGAAGCCAGTTTACAATTGAATGATATCTTTAAATGGCTGAGAGAAAATAACTGCCAAGCCCATATACTACTCTCAGTTAAAATAACCTTCAAAATGATGGTGAAATAAATATATTTTGGGACAAACAAAAATGGAGAAGCCATAAGGTAGACAGTCCTCCAAGGTCTTCTGAAGGACATATATTGGTAGATCTAAGCTCAAAATGACCATATAAAAAATTCATAATGTCTTTTAAAGTTTTCAATATATATAGAATTAAAATAAATCACAATCAGTAGAAAGAAAGGATAAAGTTAAAAAGTCTTAAGGCTCATTCATTAGGAAGGCATACAAATACCAATTTATATCAGACCTGAATAAGTGAAGGATGCATTTTACACAACCTTAAAGATAACAGATAAAAGATGAGTATAATTCCTATGATAATGGGGCAGAGATAATAACGATTGCAAGGAAAGAAAAAAATTAGAACAAATACAAAACAAATAAGAAGACGGTAGGTTAAAAAATGTAATTACATTAACTGTAAATTTTAAAAATGTCTTATCAGGATAATAAATCCAAGTCCAACAATATGCTAGTTAGAAAAATATTTAAAATATCTGCATACTTGGGATCCCTGGGTGGCTCAGCGGTTTAGCGCATGCCTTTGGCCCAGGGTGCGATCCTGGAATCCCAGGATCGAGTCCCATGTTGGGCTCCCGGCATGGAGCCTGCTTCTCCCTCCTGTGTCTCTGCCTCTCTCTCTCTCTCTCTCTCTCTCTCTATGTCTATCATAAATAAATTAAAAAAAATATCTGCATACAAAAAGGTTGAAAGTAAAAAGGTAGAAAAGATAAAGTATGTAAATATTAGCCAAGGAAAGTTTTTTTAAAGCTACTTTAGTATTTTAATAATAGACAATGTTTTTAAAGACAAAAATACATTAGTTACCAACAATATTATAGGACTCTATAATGCTAAAAGGTTCAGTTCTAAATTTGAATATACTTAATAACATAACCTCAATAAAATAAAATAAAAAAATACTGCGATCATAGTAGGGCATTTTAATAAGCCTCTCTCATTATTTGGTAGAATAAACAGACCAAAAATAAGTACGTTCATAGAATATTTGAACAAAAGAATCAACAAAATTGACAGGATAGAACATTGATTCTAACAACTGTAATACGCATAGAAAACCTCCCAAAATTGACTTATGCTGAGTCATAAAGAAAGACTCAACAAAGAATTGAAAACATATAGTATATATATTCTCTGATCACAGTGGATAGGCTAGAAACCAATCATATAGAGGTAACTAGAAAATATCCATTTCTAAAAATTAAAAAACAATAATTTACTTTTATATAATTCATGGATCAGTGGTAATTAGAAAATACTTTGAAGTCAGTGATAAAAATCAAACATCAAAACTTGTGGTTGAAGCTAAAGCAGTGCTTAGGAGTAAACATGTTAGAAAAGAAGCAAGACTAAAAATGATCTACATCACAAACATAGAGAAAACTGAAGGAAGAGACTAGCCACCTGAATCTAAATCTTATATATCCTCTTCCCAAATCATAAGATCAGTAACAAGTGCAAATAGAACTTCACATGAGCCACACTTTCAGCATTACCAGGAGGCAGAGACTACCATGAGCTCTAATTGCCTGTAAGTGGAGAAATAAACACCAAATTCTACCAGAGTTTACATTATTACTACAAACCCATGGATATGTGGAGTGGGGAAAGGATATTTGAAGCTCTGCAAGAAAGAGGAGAGAAGGTCAGAGGACAGGGATGAAGCATGAACAAAGTCACCCCCAATATGAGAAAGTCCAACACTAAAAGCCAAATACACAACAGAGTTCTGGAACTTGGTAATTCACACCCCAGCCACAGGGAATGGGCTTGAAAGTCAGCAGAAGTGGCAGCCCTAGAGAAACATTGCTTCTGGGTATAATTAGATACATAAGAAAGGTGTGGCAGGGAAGGAAATAGAGGATGGAAATTAAGGAAGTATGGTCCACCTGAGTCCTTCTTGAGGAATCTAATTAATGTGTTTCCCCCAACCTAGAGATAACCAGGAAGCCTTTTTGTAAGATGACAGATGGTGAGCATTTATTGTGTTTCATTGTAGACCTAAGACTGAAAGGGTGGAGCCAGGGTTGGAAAAATAGTGTGTAAACATTGTATGTTGTGACAAAGTAAACAAATGCAACTAAATAGCTAGGAGGCAAATGCTGAGAGGAAAGAAAAAGTAGACCACCATTGACTGGTGAATAGTAGGTAGGAGTCAAAGGATACCATTTGAATTGGTAGCCCAGATAGTAAAAATTTAACTAAGAAAAAATAGGATTCAGAGCACAATAGAGGTACATATATAAATGTCCAATAGGATAAAAATACAAATGTTCCTAATACAAGAAAAAAAAATTTAAGAGAGAGAGAGAGCGTGTGCATGTGTGCATGCTGGCCGGGAGGGGTACAGGAGGAGAGAGAATCTTAAACAGGCTTCATGCTCAGTGTGGAGTCTGACACAGGGCTCAATCCCACAACCCTGAGATCATGACCTGAGTCGAAATCAGGAGTTATACGCTTAACAGACTGAGCCACCCAGGCACCCCAAGAAAAAAAAATTAATTAATAAAGAAGATACACCAAATAGAGAAACATAAACATAACACACATAGCACATATAAAATAAGATGATATAATCGAGACCAATATATCAGTTATATCAATAAAGATCAGGCTTAACTTGCCTATTAAAGGAAAAGATTTTAATATTGGCTTATGTAGCAAAAACCAAGGCCAGGCAATCTACAATAGATCTGGCTAAAACACAGTGATTTAAATCCCTAAAAATAAAAAGATGGTCAAAGTATAGCAGAGAAATGGAAACAGTAAGAAAGATCATGTTCTGATCCTTATGTCAGATAAAGCTGAATTCAGGCAAATAAACATTAAACGAGACATAAGATACACGCTAATTTTAAAAGCCGCAATTTGCTATGAATATATGTTATAAATGCCTATGCACCAAAAAAGCACAGCAAGCCTTAAATAAAGAGAATACTGAAAAACAAAATTCCCAACTCACAAAGCTAGAAAAAGAAAAACAAAGGACACTTAAAGAAAGCACAAAGAGGCAAATAGTAAAGATAATAAATAGATATTAGTGAGAAGAATGAAAAGGCAGATAAAAGCAGTAAATAAAATTCTGAGTCCCTAGAAAAATCAACAAAATTATTAGTATATTTAATCAGGAGGAGAAGGGAGAGAAATATATGAAATAATAAACAGCAAGCAGACAATGATGATAGATATAGAGGAAATTTTTAAAAAATCACAAGATGTTACTGTACACACCTCTATGCAAATAAAGTAAAAAACTTGGATAAAACCACCACAGAAAAGCAACAGGGCCAGATGGATTTATTTATGTTCGTTTGTCTGTTTATTTATTTATTTATTTATTTATTTATTTATTTATTTATTTATTTATAAGATTTTATTTATTTATTCATGACCGAGAGAGAGAGAGAGAGAGAGAGAGAGAGAAGCAGGTTCCTTGCAGGGAGCCCGATGTGGGACTCGATCCTGGGTCTCCAGGATCACACCCCAGGCTGAAGGCGGTGCTAAACCACTGGGCCACCAGGGCTGCCCCAGATGGTTTTATATTATCATATTGTATACCTAAAACGAACCCAATATTATATGTCAATTATATCTCAATAAAACTGGGGAAAAGAAGAAAATAACAAAGTGCATCGCACGTAGTGTGGATAAATATTATTTGGTGAGATTTTTGTTTCAGTTTTGCGTTGATACACTTGTGAATGGGGTCACAATATAAAATGGATTTCTTACTATGAGACTCAGTCAGAAAAGTTAGAAAAACACTGCCAGAGTAGTTAAAAGGACTATATTAGATTGATACTTTGTGGTAAAACTAGATCTCAGAAATGTAACATTGAATGAAAAATGCAAGTTGCAGAATATACATTGTGATAGTATTTTTGAAAAAGAAGATTGTGTCATTTTTTCCACAGTATCATATTCTTGGTGGAATAATGTTTTCAGACAAAATAAGCCTGAGAGATTTGCATCGGGCTACAATCAGAGGTGCCTTCTGGGGACTGGGGTAGTATATAGTGTATAGACAGGCTTTATATGGTCTGCTTTAGTTTGTGAATAAAAGCAAGGGTGAATGTTTAACTTGATTATTTAAGAGATTAAAAAATGATTACACATTATGGAAAGAATTTCCAAGGAACCCCTGAAAGCTCAGGTGCTTTTCCCTTGGTTGTTTTTGTCTTTCTAATTCATTTTCTGTTGGTCAGTTTATGTTTTGAGTATCTTACAAATTTGTAATATGTTCTTGCTAACTTTGTTTTTCAGTTATTAGCTTAAGATTGCACAAAGAATCCCTTAAACATTGGGGGGGGGGAAGAAAAGAGGGTTACCTGTTAAGGTATTTTGAGGTCTGTGTTTTTTATAGCATTTTCCTTAGCCAGGCACCAATGATCTAGCACATTCTATATTGGGACAATTAGGCTGAGAAATCTTTGAGAATTAAAGTGTTTCTTCCACAGAGAGTCACCTTGTCCCACATTTCCAAAGGAATACTCTTTGTGCCTGCCCCAAAGCTCTCCTTTTCATGTGAGGAATACTCTTTCTACTTTAATACTCTGTCAGATAAAACACACGGTGAGTTGCAGCTCCAGTCAGGGCAGACTGATTCTAGATGAGGGTTTAAATATTCTATAATAATGCTAAATGTTAACTGGATGAGTTAACTCAGTTGTAGAAAACAGAATTGAATCAGAACATCTCACTTGTTAGGTTAAATAACTAATTAGCATACTCAAAATATTAATGGATCTTATAACCTGTAATTGTCTATCTATCTATCTATCTATCTATCTATCTATCTATCTATCTATCTATATCATCTATCTATCTATCATCTATCTATCTATCCATTTATTTATTTTAATAATCTCTATCCCCAATATGGGGCTTGAATTCACAACTCTGAGATCAAGAGTCACACACTTTACTGACTGAGCCAGCCAGACACTCCATAACTTATTCTATTTAAATCTTCTGAACAGAATCTATATCAACTTTTCTACTAGCCTTCTTAGTGTTTGGATTAAAATTAGACCAGGGGAATTCTTGCAAATATTAATCCTCAGTTATTAAAAGCACAGCAAAACAACATAAGAAGTTAGAATATGAAATTCTTCTTTTACTGTGTGGGGGTGATGAAGTAATCATGAGATCTTAAATATAAGAAAGAGCCCTATACCACATTTGATATTGGAGGGGGGATAGTTTTTTTTTTTAATATTTAAAATATTCCTTGGAAAAGACCATGTTATTTTTGCATATTTGTTTATTGTTTGTAAAAATGTTATTTCTACTATTTTATAATAATTTTAATCCTTAGTTTGGAAAATGGCAGAATTTGATGATTGCAAGTCTTATATACTGTGATCCCTATGTTCATCGGTTATATCCTGCTGATTATGTTGTCTCACAACCAGGATTTAAAATATGCATATTCTGTTTCTAAAGTTTTATGATAATCATTATTGCTCTCTCATAGCTTTGCAGACTTTGAATTTATCTTCAATAATCTCCTTCTCTCTAAGAATAAGCATACTATAAGCACATTATTCCATGTCTCCAGAGAAAAAGTTTTCTAGCATGTTAATCTTAAGTATATGAAGAACACACTTTTATTTTTTATTTTATTTTTTTGTATATTTTTTATTGGAGTTCGATTTGCCAACATATAGCATAACACCCAGTGCTCATCCTGTCAAGTGCCCCGCTCAGTGTCCGTCACCCAGTCACCCCATCCCCCTGTCCACCTCCCTTTTCACTACCCCGTGTTGAAGAACACACTTTTAATAAAGAAACTTTACTTTTTTTGTAGGGAGGGTTATCATTGTTATTTTATTTTATAATTTTTTCCCAAGATTTTATTTAAATTCAAGTTAGTTAACATATAGTGTAGTATTAGTTTCAGGAGTAGAATTTAGTGATTCATCAGTTACATATAACACCCGGCGCTCATCCCAAATGCCCTCCTTAATGTTTATCACCTATTTAGTTCACTCGCCTGTGCCCACATCTTCCTTTCAGCAACCCTGTTTGTTCTCTGTAGTTGAGTCTCTTATGATTTGCCTCCTGTTTTTATCTTATTTTATTTTTCCTTCCCTTTGCCTATGTTCACCTGTTTTGTTTCTTAAATTCCACATATGAGTGAAATCATATGGTATTTTTTACTTCTTAAAAGAAATTTAATGGAGATATTTTTCAAATGTGATTATCTTTACCCTTTCAATAAAATGTCTAGAACCTCATACAATGATGATATGTATTACCCTACATGAGAACTGGTAGTATCTTCCAACCAATCTTTTAAAATTAACATTATTGGGGGACAGGGTGACTCGGTGATGGGCACTAAGGAGAGCACCTGACAGGATGAGCACTGGGTATCATACTATATGTTGGCAAATTGAATTCAAATAAAATACTAAAAAAATAAAGTACATCGTAAAAATTAAAAAAAAATAAACACTATCATTATTGCTGTTATGATTATTATTGTTTGATGCATGGAATTTTGAGGCATAAATAATCTTAATGGTTTTGTGGCATAAATAATTTTAATGGTTTTTATTGTCTTGGAGTACTTTAAATTTTATTTAACAAAAATTTTAAGAAGTTTTAAAATTGTGGTAAGAAACATAACAAACATTAAAATTTACCATCTTACGTATTTTTAATTGTACAGTTCAGTAGTGTTAAGTATATTCAGCAAGACACCTCCAGAACTTTTGGAGTTTTTTAATGGTCTCATTAGGAAATCAAAACTAATATCAAAATATTACATTTTAGTTGGAAGTATATAGAGTAGACCTGTTGTTGTCAGTTTATGCATCATCAGAAATCTGGATTTTTTTTCAATAGACTCATCTGCAGGAGTCGTTTGCTATACAAAGGCAATTCTGATATTTTTTTATTTGTCTCTCTTTTTCACGAAATTAAGGCATGGGTTTTAAATCCAGCTTCTGTATTCGAGATATGAGTTTTAGTTAATTCCATTAAGAAGTTCACAGTCATAGTTATAAATAAGTCCAATTCCTGCTGCACCACAGATGCATGAAATGCATATGATTAAATGACACGTCTGGTGGCCTATCCCAGGAAACTCATCAGCTCGTGCCAATAGCAATGACAGAAGACACAAACGGGGCACTAAAATAATAATAGTGTTGGCAGCCTTTACAAATCAGGGTAAATGACTTTAGAGTTTTGACTTCAGACTTCTTTAACATGAACCAATAAAATAATTTAAAAATGATTTCAGAAAATGAGTGTATTAGGAGAGATGAATAAATCCTGAACGCCAAATATTCAAGACTCCAGAGGCAGTTTGAACTGATTAGCATATTAAAGCTAAACTCAAGCCAAGCAGACAGGGATGCTGGTTGCCTAGGTTATATTGTGTCTCACAGAAGCAGGTCTGAAGATGAATGTACAAGCTCCCCCATGGGCACACTTTAGCTTTGGTGTCTTTCTGTGGCCCTTGTCTGAATTCTTCCTTTTCTTTCTTGCTAAATTGCATTCTCCATGTCATTACCCTGGTCACATTCTTGTTCTGGGCTGTCTACCAAAGCACCAGAGTCCGATGGTCTGGATGACCAGGCAAAATTACTGGACTTTCTCAGATCAGTCGTCTTTTCTGTAAAAATGGAGGAATAATGTTTGCTTCAGAAGTTTGTTGTTAGGATTAAGTTGAGTAATACTTACACTGTACTCTGCTCTTGCTAAGAGAATATTCCACATTTTGACAACTTTGGCAATTTTTATGCCTAGGAAGTGGGAGTTGGTGTGCAGAGCTATGTTATATGTTAACTGAATTGAATTTAAATAAAACATTTTAAAAAATTGTCAACAGGTTTTCTGATTTTAAAGGGCAAACAAATTACTCTTTCATTTAGACAAAATCTCTTTTATTTACTTTTTGGTTATACAAATGAAAAAGCCAAGATCCTATTCTGGCATGGAGACTTTTGGCATTGTGGAGGGGTTAAACTGCTCTAGGTAATAACCTAGTATAAGATTTAGTCCTTTTTGTAAGGATTGTTCTATATTTTATATAGAACTGTTCTATATTTTAATTGGCATATTACATTGTTTTTTGTGGTTGTAGGAGAAATAATCATATCCTGCAGTTCCAACCCAAGAAAATCCCACACATTTCTCAGAAGCCTTGGTGTGTGAAGACAGCATTGAAAGACACGTTCACTGTGAGTTGATGGATTCCTTCCTCAACCTCAGGGGGAGATGGGAATTTACCACGTTACTCTTGGTGGTGGGGTAGCTCAAGACATGGAGGTATTCTAGTCATACCTAGCTCCCAGTGTAATGCATATGTTAAGTTTTACCTTCTACTCTGTTATTCACAAACTTTTGGGCTAAATGTTAACATGGCGCTAAATGCCAAAGGTTCTAACTTAGCTGTGCTTTGGGGAGGGGCTTGTGTCTGTGTTTTTAGACTGAGAATTGGAAAGAAGCTGAGAGATAACTTCCTCAGGGGCATGGCTGCTGAGGTGACAAGTGACAATTAATACACAATTTTAGAGTATATGTTCTTTAGGGATTTCCAGAGATATTGGAATTCTTGAAGTCAAATAGGATGCATGTTTGGATTATTGTTATTTGGGCATTAAGACAAATGGAATGTCAGGGTAAACAGTATCTACTTTAGAGTAATTTGTACTTTAAAAAGGTTTGAAAGATGGAAAGAATGGTCTCCACAAAAGATGAATCAAAAATGGTGAAATAACACCTATTGGTGATATATTAGGAACATATCATGCTTAGTGAGCCTTTTCCCCCTTTAAAATTTTACCACACAGGTCACTGGTACTTGTACTTTGGTTTCTCTTTTGTTCCAAAAATAAAGTAGACCTCAGAGCCTTGATTCTCCCCACCCCCACCCATTCCATCTCTTTGAAGCCATCACAGAGCTGGATCTATATTTCTTGGCTTTATTCCTGAATTTAGTCAATGAAAGGAATAAAACATCTACTTGGCCACCATCCTATGCTACTAGAGAGAAAATTCATTTAGAGTAAGATTCTATCTGTATCTCTTATCTTCCTCTATCTGCCATTTCCTAACCTTGCCATTGTCCGTTCTGGGACTCTCATAAAATTCTGTTGAGTAAATGATATGGGAGATAGAGAATGAGAATATTGCTGGTGATAATGAGATGCTACCAACAGGACTCACATATCTCTGAGAATCTCTGTGAGGGAATGTGCAACCTTGAGCATACCAAGATTTCAGTTACAGACACAGGAGACAACTTGGGGACTCAATAGGAATGTTCCTAACCTTTTCACTTGGTGTCTCCTATCATTGGTATGTAGAGTTGAGGGTTATTTCTGACTATAATCTGAATGCTCACAGATGACCAGAAGAGTAGGATCTGAAGAATATGAAATGGACTGATTGTTGGGATGTCCATAGTTTAGAATTGAGTTACAGTGTCCTTTGACACTCTATGACATTTAGGAATCTATGTTTGGATTATTGCAGAAAAGTTAGTTTTCGGTCTAAGGTGAATCCTGTCTCATTCTGGATTTTTAGGTAACTTTTTTTTTCTCTACATGGGTTTTTATCTAAAGTGATTTGTGGAGATATAAGTGTTTGCTGGAATAAAAAAAAATTTGCTGTGTTTTAAGACGATTTAAATGCCTGGTAATTCCTGGTTATCTAGTATCAGCTGAAGATTATTGTTACTGGCCAAACTTGTTTTCTATTTCTAAAATTATATGAAGTTGTTCTATTGTTAGGAGAATTAGTAGCATGCTCCTTTAGGGAACCTATGCCTTTTAACTCCTAAGAGCCTGTGACCCCTCAGAGTTAATGCAGGAGAAATAGAGAGGCTCCGGAACAGAAGTGGTGGCCAGTGTACTTGAAAGAAATCTTTTGTACATTTGTAACTGCCAGGCAGGTAGGACTTGAAGTTTGCCTTCTAAAACTTTTATCCAGGGACTGATTTGGTAATTTAGACATATTGAGACATTTTAATTTCAACATCAGGGAAGGGAGAATGATGCCTTACAACATTATTAGTTGTTGAGGCTTTGAGGCACTAAAATCCAGAAGAACACCAATTTTGCCTAGATTTTGGGCTGTTTGGCTGTTTACAACGTTTCCATGGTGAATTCCCAACACATTTCACACTTAATCTTTAAAACCAATGTTTTCTGCAACATCTTCCACCCACTATTTTTTTTTCTTGCAGAAACTGTTTTGGGTGATACATAATAGCTAAATATATTCATATATATTCTGGCAGTTATGTTTACAAACAGATATAATTGCCTAGCAATATGGTTTGCTATTTCTGAGATAAAATCTTACTAATTAAATATCGTTTTTAAAAGCGTAAAAATTTAAACAAATTTTCCCACTATCACCTTCCTTATTTTAATAATTATAAATGAGTTTCCCTGATTTAATGCATGAGACTCATCATGACATTTATGCAGTACCTATTGGAAAAAATGTAAGGCATATTCTTTAAATTATAGTAACAATACCAAACATTTAATTTGTGTTTATGATGAGCTAAGCACTTTACAAACATTATTTGATTTCTCACAATAATACTCAGAGGTAGGCAATGCCCTTTCCAGATTTATAGATGAGGAGATTAAAGCCGAGTGAGGTTAAGTAAATTTCTCAGGCTCACACAGCCAATAAGTGATGGAACTGGTAATCTGAAAAGATTTGTTCCTAAAGCCAACACTCCTTTTTATTTTTATTTTTTTAAGATTTATTTATTTATTTGAGAGAGAGTGAGAGGGAGAGTGTAAGCAGGAGGGGCAGAGGGAGAGGGAGAGAGAAACTCAAACAGGCTCCACCTTGAGCACAGAGCCTGCTGCAGAGCTTGATCTCAAGACCCTGAGATCAGGACCTGAGCCAAAACCAAGAGTCAGATGCTTACCTGACTGCACCCCCACAGGTTCCTCCCAAAGCCATCACTCCTAAACTTTATGTATTTTGTCACTTAGTAATTCTGTATGTAGACAGCATTTCTTTGATTTTTAAATTGTCTAGAAGCTATGTATTATGATATAAACTAGATGTGGGTGAGAATGGACTTTTGGAATCAAATTCTCTTACAGATGATTCTTGATATGAGTATTACTGATAGTAGATACTTTTGTTCATTGCTTTGTTGCTCATCTGCTCTGATTGGTATTACATGTGGATACACCCTGGCAGGCTGTAGCTGCTTGAGCAACTATGAACCTATGGCCTCTATTGCAGTGACCTGTTTTGCTTGCAGGCAGAGATGGTACTCTAAAAGAGTCCCTCTTGGTATTCCTTGAGATGTATTCCTTTTTATTCAACATGCAGTTCCTCTTATATTTCCTCTTTCATTTGAACAAATTGCACTGTGGTAAAACCCAACAACTACAGTAAAAGTCCTAACCAAACAATTCATGGCAGTCTTCTTAAAATCTCACCTACTAAAACAGGTCAGATAGGCCCAGAAGACCAACAGGCCCCACCAAGAGGAAAATTTTGCATCAGAGGACTGTCTCCTGACATTTCTGTTTCTAGACGACTAGAATGAGGTGGAAGAGCACTGGTCTAGGAAATAGGAGATGCAATTTTTAGTACCAAGTCTGTCAATAAATTTTCATGGGACTTCAAACAAATGATTTAATCATTTTGGGCACCAAACTGGTGTCTTCATTTGTAAGACAGGGATAACAATGACTGCTTGACTTTACTTCACAGGGTTATGATGAAGATTAATTTTGGTTAAGTATTTTGAAAAATGTAAGGCACCACACACTCAAAAAAATTTGATGTTTCCATGCAGCACATTGATAACAAGCATAGTGATGCAAGCTTGTAGAAAATGGAATCCGGGCAGCCTGGGTGGCTCAGTGGTTTAGCACCGCCTTCAGCCTGGGGCCTGATCCTGAAGACCCGGATCGAGCCCCACGTCGGGCTCCCTGTGTGGAGCCTGCTTCTCCCGCTGCCTGTGTCTCTGCCTCTCTCTCCCTCTCTCTCTCTCTGTGTCTCTCATGAATTAATAAAAAATCTTAAAAAAAAGAAAATGGAATCAGTGTCTAGAAGGTGTGCATTTGTGCATCCTTTCTTTGCATAAAAGACTCTAACTATAAGAAATTAGATGGAGGACAGGTTCCAGGGAACTTTGGCCACTTCTCTCTGATCTATAGCATGATATTTCATTTATACATTTCAGCTTAGTTGTCTGCAGGCTTCACTACAAAGGCACTGCTCCCAGGATAAAAGGAAAAGATACCTGCCATACTTCCAAGTGGAAAGTGTGAGGCTTAAGCTAATTAATTGTAAGGGTAAGAAGGAAATCCCAAAGAGCAAGTCTTGTAAGTTTTATTGGATACCTCTGGTTTGGAATTATTTGTGGTAAGCAGAATTTTAAGATGCCTCCCCACCTCATGACTTCCTGCCCTAATCTCTGAATACGTTAATGTAATACATTATTATTTCCACAGTTATGTATGTACTTAAGGTTGATGATCAATTGACCTTGAGTTAATCCAAAGGGTATTTATCTGGGTAGGCCTTAGTCTAATTACAGGAGCCCTTTATAAGCAGAGACTTTTCTCTGGTTGGTAGCAGAAGTCAGTGAGATTCCAATCCTGAGGTGGACTCAACATGCCTTGTTACTTTAGAAGATGGAGGGAGCTAATTGGCAAGGATGTGAGTGGACTCTAGAGGCTGAAAGTAGCCTTCCCTTTTACTACCCCCATCCCACATCCAGCAAGAAAACTTCTATGTCAGTCTTACAACTTTAAGGAACTGAACTCTGCCAGCAACTTGAATGTGCTTAGAAGTGAATTTTTCCCCAGAGGTGCCTGCCGGGTAACTTGATTTTGGCCTTGTGAGATCCTAAGCAGAGGATATAGTCTGGCCTGCCTAGAGACTGACCTACAGAACTATGAGCTAATAAACAGATGCCATAATTGGTTAGGCAACAGTAGAAAAAAATACACTATGGCTTTTATATGTTTCTACATTCCAGTTTTTTTCTATTTTGATTCCCTTGGCTCTGCCTCTTAAACATTTCTTGCAGCTGTGGTTAGGATTTCTTTTTTTATTGAATTCATCTATCATGAATACATCTTATTTGAATATGGATAAGAAATACTCATGCATTCTTTATTCAAAAAATAATCATTGTCTATAAGAGTTCATGGGCTCTTTTTTGATAACTAGGGATAGAATAATAAAACCTATATTGTTTTGGGCACCTAGGTGGCTCAGTCTGTTAAGCATCTGCCTTCAGCTCAAGTCATGATCCCAGGCTCCTGGGACCATGTCCCACATTTGGCTCCCTGCTCAGAGGAGAGTCTGCTTCTCCTTCTGCACTTCCCCTCCTGCTCATGCTCCCTTTCTCTCTCTCTTCTCTCTCTCTCTCATGCTCTCTTTCTCCTCTCTCTTAAATAAATAAAAAATAAAATCTTTTAAAAAAGAACCTATATTGTTTCTATTCTCATAGAGCTTGCATTCTGGTAGGTAAAACAGGGAATAAATAAATATAAATGATAACATTAGATATTGTGACATAGTATAAGAAAGTGTGCTTGGAGATGTAGTTATAAAGAATTTAGATTTTCCTGGAAAGTTGTTGGAGGAGAGTGGGAGCAGAGTGATCAGATCAGATTTTTATTATGAAAGGGTCATTTTTGGCTGCTTTGTGGCTAATAGACCAGATCAGGAGGTGGGGAGTGTGAAGGTGGGACCAAGGAGACAAGGAGAAATAAGACAAAAATTAAAAGTTTGAAAGGCACAGGTCCAGAGGAGATATGAAAGTGGCTGCACCACCTGGGGATGATGGAGATGACAGGACATGATTACATTTGGAGTATCTCTGAAGGCATAGGAGGCTGAGGCAGAAAACAAGCCTTCTTGAGTATCAGTGACTGAGAGGTGGTTCTCAAGTGATATCAACTCCTTCATTCTGCATTGATCAAGTACTAACTGCTGCATTCTGGGCAGGCATTCTGGAGATTCCAGAATTTCACATATGTAATCTCATTCACTCCTTAAAATAGCCATATGAAGTAGGTATCTTTATTTTATTTTTATTATTTTAAAAAGATTTTACTTATTTATTCATGAGAGATACAGAGAGAGAGGCAGAGTCACAGGCAGAAGAGGAAGCAGGCTCTCCATTGAGCAGGGAGCCCGATGCGGAACTTGATCTCAGGACCATGGCCTGAGCTGAAGGCAAATGCTCAACCACTGAGCCACCCAGGCGCCCCAGAATAGTTATCTTTAACTTCACCAAAAATTATATATTATAGACCTTCAGAGATGAGAACAGAGAACTGTGTGTGTGTACTAACAGTTTGATATTGACTCTTGTCTATAAGTTTTATTCTATTTGAAAACCATATGCTCTTTCTTTCAAGGTTTTTGATGACTTATTTTGTTTTGGCATATGGTTCTTGATCCTGATGTCAGAGACCAGGACCTAATCAAGGGTGGATAAATGTATTTGAGTCCGGGGATTCTGGAATGGAATTTTTACTTTTGGAATTTCCTTCTGTATTTAAAATATTAAATCATGAGCCAGAGAAGAGATGGTCTTTAGCTCTGGTCCCAGTTTCCCTAAGCACCAGTGTCTTTTCATTGTGCCACCAGAAATGAAGAGCATCCTGAGAGATTATTCTAAACGAGGGAGTCAGAGCAGTTTCTGTAGGATCATTAGTTGAAAGCAGAATGCCATTTTAGGTTTCCATTTCCGTCATTTGGTTTTTCAATATCTGTAAGATATGCAAGCAAAAGTGTGCCTGAGTGTCTAAAATGATCTGTTATCACTTCAATACAATTCTTTCAAAATCTGATTGTTTAATAAAGAAAACTCAACCTGAAAATATAGTGCTGATCCCTTGGCATGCTTTTAGGATATGAAGAGGGTAATTTCTGTTTTTTTTTGAACAATTATTTTGAGTGTCTACTATGCACTAGCCACTGTGCTAGAAAGTTAAGCTATAAAAATAAGTAAAAAATATCCAGGCCCAGCTCTCACAGAGTTTTGAGTATAATAGAATAAACCACCAATAATGAAATGCCCATCCAAAGGATGTAGTTGCAAACTGGGAAATGCTGTGAGGGGAAAGAAATAATACAAATGCTACTTTCATACTGAATACGAATAAGATCTTGCTGTATGTATGTTTATGTCCTGAGAAAAATTGGAGAAAGAAAGAAATGAATTTTCAAAAATCTGAATGTTAATAACTTCTGGCTAGGGGCTATTAATTTGAATGTTTCATTTAAAATCAAATAAAAATTGTTATTTCTTCATTAACGAGGCACAGCCTTCCCATTCGACCTTTTTTCTTTGTGTTGCTGCCATCTCACTGAGGTAGTGTGGCACATGGCATTTCTTTATATATCTTTGGCATTTTTATGTCTTCATTCATTCATTCATTCATTCATTCATCTATTTTCTTTCAAGAAAGAATTCTGTTATCTTTTCTGAACAATTGCTAGCCCTTGGGTAAATCTCCAAATTATATGATGAAAGTAAAGATGACAGCTGTCATTAATTGCATTCCTGTTCTGTGCTGAATATATGCATATATATTTAAAATCTCATTTAATTCTTTTAGTAACCTTGATAGGTAGATATCAAGATTATTTTAGTATGAAGAAATAAGCCCACAGGAGTTAGTAAATTACTCAAGGCCATGTAAATGGTAGTTTTCTAGGATTCAAATCAGGTTGATCTGCTTCTAAAATCTGCATCTTTTCATTAGGCTGTTTTAGCAAGGATGATACTGTGTGAACAACAGTTATATTACAAGGTGGTATGTGAATAGTGCCATGTTCCCACCTTAAGATTATTAGTGGGGACTAAAGTTGTCTCTTTGCCAGTTCTCTGAATCTTCTTTGAAGACCTCTTTACCTAGTACCCTCTTTTCTTTCTCCTTTATGTATAACGTGGAGAGTGATCATAAATCAAGCAGAAAAAGACACTGCTGTCTCTTGAAGTGTTCTCTGTTGAAAAGTTTTATCATAAATGTAAGGGATAGTTTTGTGGCAGAAAGTAATTTTTTACCTTTCATTCTAGTTTTCTTAAGAGACACTTTAATTGTGAGTCCAGGCTGATTCCGTGTATCAAATAGGTATGCAATGTCATTTTCTTGTTTTTAACAGTAATGACATATTTGATGACACTGCTCTCAATTTCACTGTTGATTTAGGAGGCTCATGAAGACCCGTCTGGCAGGATCTTGTCAGCCAGTGCCAGCTGGTGAGGCAAATGGTGATGAGGACTCCAACTGTGTCTTCCCAACCTGGCATCAAATTTGGATCACTTTTTGGTGTATACCATGCAAGTATGCACTCACAAATAGTCTGCAATTATAGGCACATTAATTCAACCACTATGACTAGAGTGGAGGCAAAATAATAGTGAACTATATTATTACACTGCTGTTTTGCAAAACTATTAAAAACCTCTTAAACTCAACAAATATTTAAAACAAAGTTGACAAAGATAAAGCCATTGTTAACAATGTCCCCACTTCCTTGTGATTCTACCTGGATTTCTTCTCTTTCCCTGGAGGTCCATGGTTTCCTGAATAATGTGTATGTGTTCTAGGCCATAAAATGATGATTGAGTGTTTTAATCCGAATCTGTCATTCACATTTAATCTTGTGCAAGTCACTTCATTCTAAGACCATTTAGTTCCCTCATTGGAAAAATGAGGGACAAAGTGATCTTCCCTACTTACTTTTCAGTTTTAAAAAGAGAATATAAGTTAGTATATCCAAAGAATGTTTTGTGACTAGTAACCTCCATAGAGTATTAGTAGCCTTTCTGTTGCTAACCTGTTTATTCCTAAAAATATGGAAATTGATCACCTAAGTGGGGGAGTAACATTTTAATTGTCGAAATCATTTGATTGAAGTTAAGAACCCTACTAGACTTGATTCTTGCGAGTGCTTTAGGATTCCTGTGTGTCATTTTTCTCATGGTAATTGAGAATCACACCTGGCTTATTTACTTCATTAGAAAATCACAGAAAATATGGGATGACGTCATTTTGTCCTTTGTATATTCTTGATTGACTAGAAATGAGATGAGATATGGGGAAAAGATGTTTATCAGTGCTGACCACCATTTACCTATAAACTTTTCCGCTAAATCGAATGTACTAACTTAGCTTTCTGAAGAATGTTAGTTTTTGCATATTTGTTGTTTGGGCAATCAGATCTTTCTTAGTTTTCTGATTTCAATTGTTAGTGAAAGTGCTTTCTCTATTAGTTTTATGAAGAAATACCAATGGACGTTTCCTTTGTAATAAATAAAGTAACAATAATAGAATTAAGCATTTAATTCTGGCAGGTATGTGCAAAACATTTTATGTATATTATCTCAGTCCTTACAACAAATTTATATTGCAGGCATTCTTATTCCATTAATGGTAGGTTCTTGATTTAGAGATGAAGAACTCAAGACTTAGTGAGATTTCAGTAAATTTATAGTTATATGACAAAACAAAAAGGGAACTGGAATTGTAAAAATCACTTGAAACTAGATTCTGCACTTTTTTTAACACTTTTTTTTAAGATCTGTTTATTTTAGAGAGTGCACAGTGGAGGGAGGAACAAAGAGAGAGAGAGAGAGAGAGAGAGAGAGGGAGAAAGAGACGTGGACTCCTTGTTGGTCGCAGAGCTCCACGCATGGTTGATCTCAAGATCTCAAGATCATGACTTGAGTTGAAATCAAGAATTGGCTGCTTAACTGGCTGAGCCACCCAGGTACCTCTAGATTCTGCACTTTTTTAAAAAAAAAAAAAGATTTTATTTATTTATTCATGAGAGACACAGAGAAAGAGAGGCAGAGGGAGAAGCAGGCTCCATGCAGGAAGCCTGATGCGGGACTTGATCCTGGGACTACAGGATCCACACCCTGAGTCAAAGGCAGACGCTCAACCACTAAGCCACCCAGGGATCCTAGATTCTGCACTTTTAACTTCTACCTTGTAAAACCGTCTTTTATCACAATTGAACTTAAATGGTAAATTATGCAATTAGTTGTTTAATATTTTACTGCTGGTTAGTTACTACCTATATCTCCAGCAATTGGCACCTTGCATTGCACAGTACACAAAATAATATTTGTGGATAAACGAATGAAAGGAAAAATTGGACTCCTCTGAATGGAAAAAGAGTCATGGTGACAAGTGATATTTTGATGCTATGATTTCTCTGCTGGTTTCTACCTACCTGTGTAAGTCAGCTCTGTTTATAGTATTTCTGATCTTCTGTGGCCTGAGATATCCTGTGGCAATCAAAAGCTTTCTCTTTCTGGAAGAGAGGCTTTCTGGATTTGCAAAAAGGTTTTAAGAATTTGCAAACTGATAGGGTTGCTGAAACAGTGTAGGTGTGAATTTTTACAATGCATTCTGTAGTAGATAACTACTTCATCCTCAGATTTTTGTATTTATTTAAATTGCAGTAGAGTTATGAACCCCCCTTAAAATTAATAATACTGGTTGATATTTATACTTTATTTATTTTAAAAAGATTTTATTTATTTATTTAGAATCTCAAGCCGACTTCGTGCTGAGTATGCAGCCTGAGGCAGGGCTCAATCTCACGACCCTGAGATCATGACCTGAGCCGAAATCAAGTGTCGGATGCTTAACTGACTGAACCACCTGATATGTTCTGATATTCATACATTTAAAACAAGGAATCCTACGATGGTTATATAAAATATTTCTAGTTTTTCTTCTGGATGCATGGTAAGGTTGCATGTCTTTGCTCCTTTGGGGCTGTGTGTTTTTTGCTTTGGATAATGGAATGTGAATAGAAATGACATACATAACTACTAAGTGGAAGTTTTAGTAGGCTATGTCTATTTGCCATTTCTCTCTCTCTCTTTTTTTTTTTCCATAGGCGGGTAAATCTGATATAATGGCTGTTCATCAGCCTTTATCTTACAGTACAAAGGCTTGGAATAAAGCTCCCTGTCAATCCATGATGGACATGTGGAAGAAGTGAGAAATAAATGCTTAATGATATAAACATTTTAGATTTTGGCTTTAAAAATATTTTATTTTGTTAACAACATTTAACATGGTATCTACCCTCAACAATTTTTTTCAAGTATACAATATTGTTACACACTGTTACACAGTGTTGCATAGCAGATCTCTAGAACTTACCTTGTATGAATGAAACTTTATTCTTTGATTAACAACTCATCATTCTACTCTGATACTATGAGCTTGATGATTTTAGATATTTCATATAAGTAGAACCACATAGTATTTGTTCTTTTATGACTGGCTTATTTTACTTAGCATAATGTTCTCTAGGTAGATCCGTGTTGTTGCAAGTGAGAAGATTTCATTTTTTTTAAGGGTGAATAATATACCATATTTTCTTTAGTCATTCATCTGTTAATGGATATTTTAGATTGTTTCCATATCTTGGCTATTATGAATAATGCTGTAATGAATATGGGAATTCTAATATCTTTCTGAGATCCTGATTTCAGTTTTTTGGGGGTATTCACTCAACAGTGCTATTGAAGGATTATGTGGTAGTTTTATCTTTAGTTTTCTGAGGAAACTTCATAGTATTTTCCACAGCAATTTCAGTATTTTACATTCCTACCAACATCGTACAAAGAGTTCCAATTTCTACACATTAGCACGAACACTGTCTTTTTTGAAAATAGGAATTCTGAGATGATATCTTATTGTAGTTTTGATTTGTTTTCACTGATTATTAGTGATGTTGAATATCTTTTCATATACATGTTGGTCATTTGTATTCTTTGGAGAAATATCTATTCAAAGTCTTAAGTGCATTTTTAAATAGAATTATCACCTTCTTTTTTGGCTATCAGGTTATAGCAGTTTCCTATATATTTTGGAAATCAGCCTCTTATCCAATACATGGTTTGTAGACAACATCTCCTATTCCATAGGCTGCCTTTTCATTCTATTCTTTCCTTTGCTGTGTAGAAGTTTTTTAGTTTGGTGTAGTCCCACTTGCCCATTTTTACTTTTCTCTCCTGTCCTTTGGTATCATATTTGCGAAATCATTATCAAAACCAATGTCAGGAAGTTTTCCCCCTATCTTTTCTTTTAGAAGTTTTATAGTCTCAGCTCTTACATTTAAGTCTTTAATACATTTTGTGTTGAATTTTGTGTATGGTGTAAGACAAACATCCAGTTTCATTCTTCTGTATGTAGATATCTAGTTTTTCTAACAGCATTTGTTGAGAGACTAACCTTTCCTCTATGTATTCTTGGCACCCTTGTTTAGGATCAATTGACTACCTGGCAGGGTTTTATATTTGGATTCTTCTATATTGTGTTTCGTTATTCCATTTTTATACCAGCACCGTACTGTTTGTATTACTCTATGTTTACAATACAATTTAAAGTCGGGAAGTGTGGTGCCTCCAACTTGGTTCTTTCTCAAATTTATTTTGGCGATGCTGAATCCTTTGTGAATGGTTCTGTATGGATTTTAGAATTGTTTCTTTTATTTTGAGGAACATTTGATTGGAATTTTAATAGAGATTGCATTGAATCTATGTATCACTTTGGGTAGTATAGACATTTAAACACCATTAAATTTTTTAGTCTATGGATGATTGCTAGCCTTACCATTGGGCTTCAGAAATGAAGATGAGGGAGGTGAGAAAAATAATATTTAGGACTGAAGATAGGATCAAAAACTGAAAAGAGAGAAAGGGTTAGGCAAAAGGAATGAGCCAAAAATGCAAAGGGATGGCAACCTGTGGGATACTAACGTGGAGAGAGTGGGATAATTAAGGACAGTTGAAGGCAGAGTAGGGAGAATCTTTTGAAGCTAGTGTGGGACAAATGTATCCATTGAGAGGGAGCTAAATCCTCTCTGCACAGACCTAATTTTGAGAGTTGATCAAAAGCATTAGGAACAACAAATTTTGATTATTTCTGGGAAAGAAGAGAATCTAAATAACCAAATATATATTTTAAGTAAACTTTTAAAAGAATAAAATTTTGTAAAATCTCAAATTATAGGTATCTTTCAAATTAATAACCTTCATTTATAAGGATCATTGAAAAAGGACTTGGTTTAGAGGGAAAGATCAGATTCTATTTAATAAAGAAAGAGATGAATGCATACTATAAAGGCTCCTTGAATATATGATTCCTAAAGGAAATATTACCAGTGGAAAAATTGTTACATTTTTGTTTAAAATAAATAGAATAAGCCTCCCAAGTGTTTTTTGAATTCTCTATTGAAAAGGCATTAATAAAAAGTGGAATTCTCCTACAAGTTGAAATAGATAGAGAACAAACTGAGGGGTGGTGGAAGGTGGTGGGTGGGGAATGAGCTAGATGGGTGATGCACATTAAGGAAGGCACTTGTTATGATGAGCACTGGGTGTTAATGTAAGTGGTGAACCACTGAATTCTACTCCTTAAAGCAA
Organism: Nyctereutes procyonoides; assembly: GCF_905146905.1. NCBI lineage: Eukaryota > Metazoa > Chordata > Mammalia > Carnivora > Canidae > Nyctereutes > Nyctereutes procyonoides. Next base: position 41,063,694 of record NW_026575044.1, read on the forward strand.
TATAGAATTTAAATAAAAGTTTGAAAAAGAAAAAGAAAAGAAATTAAGTGAAAGACTAGAATTTAAATAAAAATTAAAAAAAAAAAAGAAAAGAAATTAGGTGAAAGCTTTCAAAACTACCCTGGTCCAGATAGGGGTGTGAGTGGGTTCTGTAGTAGCTTATCCATGAAAATGTGCATGTAGAGGGGGAGAAGATTGCTTTTTTACACCTCTTAAGAACCAGAAAGAGGTTATGTAAATGTTCTTTCAGTTAGGATAATTTTGCCTCATTAAAATATAAACTATTCATCAACATCCTCACTGATCTAATAACTAAGAATTTTTCTTTCTACCATATGAAGAATACACTTTATAAAACAAAAAACAAAAAACAAAAAACAACCTCAAAAAGGAAAGTAGAGACAATCACCAACAACATCTTTGGGTTTGTATGCTGGTGAGACCAAAAGGGTCAGTTGGCTAAGGTTCAAAGAAATTTTAACTGCATAGCTTTTAGATGAAGTGGACATTGGATTACGATAAAATAAGAGAACAACTGAGTATTGCTGGTTTATTATTTTAAAAAATTAAATCTGTAACACACAATCGGTGTCTGATTAACAATAGTGACTAATAGTTGTGGATCTGCTTTTTTTGCTCATTTCAGTGAAGAATCATTTTTAAAGTTTTTATTCTGTTAGTGAGCTTGTAGCCTCATAGTGGTATTAGATATTGTAAGAATCATAGTTATGGATAAATAATATAAAGAAGAAATAAAACTAGATGTATTTGAGATCCCAACACAATCAATCACTCAATCAGTTAATTTATCTTTTATTTTTATAAATCAAATTTGTATATATTTAAGGTCTACGATATGATGATGTGATATACATATGCGTAATAGAATGATTATAACAGTCAAGCTAATTAACATATTCACCTGGGGAATTTGGGCTTCTTATCTGTGCAACTCTTGGCTTTGTGTGTCTGGAAGTCCTGGTTCCCAGGGGGGAAAACTTTCTATCTTAGTGCAAGAGTTCTATTTTATGTAAGCTTAAATCTCATAAATTGCTGCCAATTTGAGCTCCTGTGACCAAGAGATCCATGGGCAAGGGAAAGACTCTGATTCTAGGAAGGTAACTAACCTTGCTCATCAGAAAGAGGTAGGGCTGATGTGCATAATATAGGCTAGCATTGGGCTATCTTTTGATATTCCCTTGGCCAGTTTTGGTGTTCAATGGACAAGTGCCCCAGACAAGGCCTGAAACGGGCATGGTAACCTGGAACTTAGATATTTCAGATTTGAGGGCCTAACTTAGTAGATGTGTTGGCCAAAGATAAGGGAGATCTAGAAAGAATTGTTGAGGGGAGCAATGTGTATCAACTGTGGTTTTGACTCCAGCTGCAGTGGTAGTGACTACAATTTGTTTCAGTAGCTTTCTTCTTGTGTATTTCTTCAAGGATAAAGACCAACCAAAACCCCAGAAAACTCATCTCTCAGGGATGGACTTGCTCTGTAAGGCACCTGGATCAGTGTGGCACACAGGTGGACTGTAGTGAAGGCCACATGTGGTTCCGTCTCCAGCACAGAAACTTACTCCATCAGCTCTCTAGAAGATTGGCTGCTGACAGCGCACATCTGAGTCCTTGTCTTAGAACTGTCCTTGGCCCATGAGAACTGTCTTGTTTGATGACCAGTCTCCTCCCCAGGACAGTATATGCCCAATGACTAAGGGGCTACTTATCTCAGTTTAGTACCACTTGAAAGGTCCATCCAAGATATAGATATTCCTGTAGAATTGGTTGAAGTCTATTGTAACTACATTGCTCTTCTATTCTCCCTTCCACCAGTCTGCTTCCCTCACTCTCTTACGGTATTGTTCCAGAGAATATATTCTGTATATATTCTGTTTGCAAATCTTCATCTCAGAGTCCATTTTCTGGAAAATTTGATCTGAGATAGTAGATATGTCAATGTATTACATATCCATAGAAATATCCCAGATTTTACCAAGACTTGTCTTGGGTGATGGGATATTGGATAATTCTAAGTTTCTACTTTTTACTGTTCTGCTTTTACAAATGTTTCTATATTGGTCATACATTATTGTTATAATTAGAATGAATCAGTAACTATTATAAATTAAAACAAAATAATAAAGGATACTGTTTTGAAGCCACGAAATTTAGGTTCTGTGGCTAAGGTGCCTCATTAGCACAGGAGGTAGTTCATCAGTCTTGTACAATACTGGCTGTGTGGCTTTTTGTCAAATTATCCAGCACTTTTTCTTCTGTAATTCGGTTTTGTCTTCTGCCAGATGTGGATAGTCATTATTACATTGCTTGGATTTGTTTTGAGGAGGTGCATAATGAATATAAAACACTTAGAAAAATTGTAATGTACTATGGAGATACTATTTGTTTGTGATTTTATTATGTCTTGGAACTGTTTCCTGCTATTCTTACTTTTATATGTTTGTGCCAAGTGAGAGTGATACTGGCTTAAATGACTAAGAGAATCACTATTTACTTTTTATTTACCTTTTAAGTAAAGATTAGAGCTGGTCCAGTTGCCTTAATCAGCCTGTACCCTGATCAGAACTGACATCCTTTATAGGTTAAAGGAAGTCAGTATCTTGTGTGAATTCTGCAACAATTCTGCATATCAGGTCTATGATTATTACCTCTGGGACTCAAAGCCAGAATCCTCAACACCTCCAAAATAAATCATTTCCAAGGCATTTCTTTAACTGTTAGGAAATAATAAATGAATGCTCTTTGAAGAATCCTACTTTTACTCAGCTTCCAGAAAGAATTCTACTTGCTGTAAGATCTAGTAAGATTGGGACACTTTGAATCTCATTTAAAGGAGTCTTTAGATTGTCCCTTGGCAGCAGCACAGGAACATGAAGTTATTACAATCCTGTCTGCCTCTAATGTGGAAAGCAGCTGTTCATCACTGTTGAAGGAATCCTTCTCAAATGAAATTTATGATAACTACTGGTAAAGCCAACTGGCTTCGGTAGTTAAATTAGTCTGGCTTTGGTCAAAACTAATTTGAAAATATAGCATGCATTTCTATATCCAGTACTTGACTAAATTGTTTTCCCCTCTGTGGTAAGTAATAAAAGGAGACAGAGCATAGCGAATAAAAGTCTTAATTGAGACTAAAGCTGGTGAGGCTCTATTTTTATACTAGTTAGTCATGACATGCATTGGGGATTTGTGTTCACAGAGAACTGTGACAAATTTAGAAGAAGCATTGCCGTTGTACAAATACATGCTTTGAGCAAGTGTGCAGTGTCCAAAATTCTATATCTTGGGAGTTACTACTGGGGAAAGTTTCACATAGAGAAAGCTAAGTAAGAGCTCTTAGACACAAGAATTTGTAGCTTTGTTGCTGGGGCTTTCTTCTTAGAGAAAATTTTTAAATGGGAAAAACAGGTATCTCTTGTCAGATTGGCAAACTATCAAGGCCAAGATGCTAAGAAACAGTCTCTGTGGGTCTCTATTATTCTCAAGGGAGAGGTGATATGTCGTTGACTACCGTATTTCCTAATGATAGGAACTATTTATTATACATAACTTTGTAACTTTCTGTGGCAAAATATTAGTACTAATACTAATAATACTAGAATGCTAGTATATAGTATTCTCTCTAGTTATGGGAGAGGTTAAAAGGAGAGAGAAATAACTTATTGTTATCAGTGTAGTATATGGCCAGGTCAGATGAAAAATTATGGTTGCTACTTTGATAAGTTATGAAAAATTGGGCCCAGAAAGGGAGAGCTTTTAATTTTCTGAAACCTTATTGTAAGTCTTCTTTTCTTTAAAAATAATATAATAATATTTTAATTTTTTACTCAGTTTTATTGACACATAATTACATATAATAAACTCTACAATTTGATAATTTTTGGCCTATATGTACACCCATGAGTCATAATGAAGATATATATCACCCTTGAAATTTCCTTGTGACCCTTTGTAATTCCTCGCTCTTTCCATTTTCCTGTTTCATCCCCAGATAGACACTGATTTGCTTTTTTTTTCCAATAGATCAGTTTGTACTAATTAGACATTTATGTAAGTGGAGTCATAGAGTAGGTGCTTTTTCTGTCTTCTTCTTTCATATAACATAATTATTTTGAAATCCATCCATATAGTTTCATGAATATATAGCATATTTTAAATTGATGAATAGTATTCCATTGTTTGAATTTACCACAATTTATCTATTCAAGTGCTGATGAACATTTGAGTTCTTTAATAAATATTCACTTTATTTTTCCTATAAGCTTTTGAAAGGACAGAAAGCAGTTAAAAGAGCATGTAATGAACTTATGTCTGACCTCAAAAGCAAGTGGTCAAATACCAGTTGGAGGAACCATGAGAGAAAATGAACATGTTCTTAGAGTTTGCAGTAACCTGGCCAGACATGTATCTAGATTTTAGAAAAGCAAATTTAAAAAAGCTTAGGTAACATATAGATATCTAGCCACAACAAAGATATTAATTAGAGAGGATAACCTACTAAAATAAATAATCAAATATGTAATGACAACACAATGGAATCATGGCTTTCAGGGTGTGGACCTAGGACTCCTGGGAGTCGCTGAGGTCTGTGAGGTCAAAATTAGTTTTCTGTTGAATCCAAAGGCATTATTATTTCTCATTCTCATTCTTTCAACAGTTACAGTGGAGTTTTCCAGACAGTACATAAAAACGTGCTGTTACAACAGATTGAATGCAGAAGCAGATACAGGAATCCAGCTGTCTTCTTTTGAACCAGACTTTTAAAGAGATTTGCAAAAATGTGTAAACTGTACCACTAATTTTTTGGGAAAAAATACTTTTCCTAAAAATGTGATACTAATGATCACATGTAATTAGTTTATTATTGTTGTTTTACATAACTTAATAAATATTCTTAGATTTTTCAATGAAAAGATCCAATATAGTAAATACTGACAAGTGTATATAAATAAGAGCTCTTTGAGATTTTCAATTCTTTTTAAGAGTGCAAAGGGAACGTAAGATCAAGAAGCTTGTGAAACATTGCAATGGAGGTTTATTTGGCACTCAGGTAAAAATCTAAGATGGATTTTCCTGGTTAATGGGGATTTTCCTGGTTAATGGGTAGTTTTTATCTACGAAATTATTCATCAACCCAAGCTCCTTCCCTCTTGTAGCTTCTGTATGCTCTAGGACCTAAATATATCTAGCCAGCAAAAGAACAAAGAAATATTAGGGAAGTTTCTTAAAAGTCTTGTGAGGAAAGTAAGTACTCTCTGGAAAACTCCACCATTTTTACTCACATCTTATTAATTGAGAATTTAATATGGAGCCCACTCAGCTGCTAGAGGGCTGGCCTGGGGAATACAGTACATAGTGGGGCAGCCATTTTGCCGCTACAGAGGTATTTTATGGAAGAGTAGGATGGGTTTCGATGAATCATTAGCAGGGGTGTGGCTTTAATAGTACTATTTTATTGAGTAGAAAATCTAAACTGAGTAGAAAATCTAAAATAGAAATGCTCAATTTATTGAGCATTTTCATGGCAGAGGTCATGATTTATTCATCTTTCAATCTCCTAAATGCCATACTTGATAGAGTAAGTGCTAATGATGTTTGTGAAATAGTGGCTGATCCACTGAATGGGTGAATGGATTAAAAGAGGCTAATTTTAATGCAATATAACTTATAAAAGTATGGTGTAATTAAAAAAATTTGGCATTTCTTCCCAATGGAGAAGTATCTTCAAACTGGAAAGTGTTAAATTTTTATTTTGTTTTTTAATTTTTTTAAAGATTTTATTTATTTGAGAGAGAGAGAGAGAGAGAGAGAGAGAGAGAGCAAGAGAGAGTGCATAAGCAGGGAGGAGGGGCAGAGGGAGATGGAGAAGCAGACTTCCCATTGAGGAGGGAGCCTGATGTGGGGCTCCATTCCAGGACGCTGGTATCCTGACCTGAGCTGAAAGCAGAAGCTTAACTAACCAACCAACCAGGTGCTTTGGAAAGTGTTAAATTTTTGATAAAGTGTTAAATTTTGATGATAAAATTGGGAAGAAAAATTAAGGTACTGAATAATATCTGTCTCCCAAATTGGGCGGAAAACCTGATGAATTGAATATATCCCATGAAATTGATAAGATTATATTCAATTGAAACCCATAAAATCTTGCTTTGGAGTTTGAGAAACATAAATGCAAAGATAGTAAAGAGACCAATTTTAGCACTAGTTCAAGGAAAAATTTGCTTAGTTAAGTTAGTTCATCACAAGTCCAGTTTGAGTTGAGATGTGAAACGGTTGATAAAAGAGATTCTACAGGTTTAGTCAGTGTTATTATAGGCAGAAGTAGATCTGGGAATAAGTGGTTTTACTGCATTCTGTAATTCTGACCCCCCTGCCTCATTAAGTCATTCTGGATCCAAAGTTTAAAGAGCAAATTTGACAAATAGAACAACCATGTTATTAAGAGGTCCAAAAAAAAGCATGCTCCTGGGAGGGACAGTTTTAGACTTGGGAACATTTGCCACTGGAAAGTGAAGATACAGAATGGAACAGGATAACTTTAACAAATATTTGGAAGGTGTTGATGAGAAAAGGGATTAGATTTATTCTCTAGATAGATTTTGAGCATAAAGCGGAATTTGTAACCTCTGTATTGTACACATTTTTGGCTCGATAATCCTTGGAGGTTGAGGGGCTCTCCTGTGAATTGCAAGATGTTTAGCAGCATCCATGATCTGTATCCACAGGGTGCCAGTAACACCCCTGGACAATCAGAAATGTGTCCAGACATTGTCATGTTTTCAGATGGGCAAATTCATCCTCTTCCAGCTTAGGTTAGGAACCATGGAGTGGAATAATGAACAAATACTAATGGGTGGCCTTAAGTATTAGTTAATCTTCAATGTACAGAAGGATTTTTTTCTTTTTTAAGGATTTTTTCTTAATTAGAACTCTCCATAATGACATTGTCTGTCTTGGTAGACACCTCATTACTGCATCTGTTTTAGCAGAAGCCTTTTGATTGTGTATCAAGTATATCATTGAGGGAATTTATATTTTTGATGTGAGGTTGGATTAACCTATTTATGAGTTCACATTCAACCCTAGGTTCTGTGATGTCATAACTTGGTATAGATTATTATCTGCCTCTTGGGGATTGCCCACTGTTTATCATACTTTTGATTAGTATCATATATAGATGCTGAATATCTTTAAGTATCTTAAGAAAATTAATTGTAACCATTACGTTTTATTCGATATAAGAAATATGGAATAAATAGAAAAGTGTGGAGTCAAAGGATTCTCAAATTGTGAGTTTGTATTTTGTCTTTCTTCTGTGACCCTAAGTATTTTTCTTCACTCTCAGTGTCTGAATTCCTCATTATTAAATTGGAAAATAGTCTAGGTCCTCAGTACTTGCCAGAGTTTTTTGAGTTAAGTGAGATAACATGTAAAAACACTTGGAGACACTTGTAGTGTTGTATAAAATCATTAAAATAAGCTGATGCCATTGTTTCTGTATTTTGCTCAATACTTATTTGAATTTTTCACTTCTCAGTAATATCAGAGAGCATCAGAAACTACACTCAAATGATTTTAAAGAAAATATAGTTTTCATATACATTTAAAAATGATTATTCTATTAATATTGTGTGATAGTAAACCTGTAATTCATGGGTTAACTAAGATGCAAATTGGAGATTCTGAGGACACTCTTAATGGTCTCTGCACTTATTATATCCTGCAGATTTGCACCTATCATTAACTTAGTTACCACACAGGTCTAAGGAAATGCGTAGCAGTGGCAGCCCTGGGAAGGACAGATGGCACACAGGTGTTTATATTGGCAATCTCATTGCGTTGTCCATTGAAATGGTCAGCATGTTCCAGACTTTGATCTTACTGACCTCTGGGAAAGAACATGCTTGTTCTGTTTGGCTACTAATTTTTCAGTGGGTTATAAATCATTGCTACTGTGTAAGAAAAATAGGTTTTTTTGTTTAGCTCTGTTATTTCCCTTACTGATCTTTATGTTTGAGAGATGATAGAATTTTATTGGGGTAAGGAAAGGAACTACAGACAGATGGGCTTTTAGGATCGGTATATAAAAATGCATGCAGAGATCTGACCAGTAATATCTTCTAGCCCAAGCCATATTCTTGAGTAAATTATCTAGAATTTACATTTGAAAGATCTCTTTGAGATCTGTTTCTCATCTGTGACTTGACAGACTGTAGGTGAACATATCCTGTTTTAAAGAGCCACCATTTTATATTGGACACATGTGTATGTCAAATGAAGGCACAACCTTTTCATTCTCTAATCTCCTTTAAATTCTCCTTATGAATGGATAATTATAGGACTTCTTTGTGGCATCTCCTATTCACCTATGTGAGAGGGATGATGTCTGTTATTGAAGATTACCTAAAAGGATTTTGCTATTTGTTGATAATTATTTACTTAACAATTGTAGTATTTATTCTGCATGTGTAGGTGTCTGTCCCTCTTACCCTATCTTTACATCTCATCTTTAAGTTTTGCCATAATCCTTCTGCCTGAAGGGTACATGATTTATGCTTCTACTATAAAGTAAGCAAGCATTTTTGAATTCTGAAGATAGGATGATTCATTTAATATTTCATTCTTTTAGATATAGCAGTTCATACTGTGAACTTATTTTGCTGTTATTATATAGGATAATCATCAGCTTGAAATTCTCTTAGAAATAGTAAAAATGTAATACTCCGAGTTTAACATCCTCCAAGAAAATACACTTGGTAGATTTATTTCATTGTTATTTTTAAAATTAATGTCTTTTGACTGAATTCATCTTAAAAAAATTTTTAAAAGCTTGTGTTTCTGAGGTTTACAATTTTGATCCATTATTTTCTTCCCTTGTGTTTACAAAATCATGTGTTCACATTAAAGTCAATTTTTAAGACAAAAGACATCTCACAATTTCAATTATGGAACACAACTTTTAAAAAATATTCTTTCTAGTCTTTGTTTTGTTAATATACTTATATAATTATAATTTTATATTTTTTAAAATTCTTATATTATTTTTAGTGTTTCTACAATTATTATTGTCAAGAACTGAATAGTATTTTCTTAGATATTTCACTGTGATTTACTTGACCATTTCTTTCCATCTTATCTTTTACTGATTTATTTTTTTTACTATTTTTGATAAATGCTGTATGAATATTTCTGCTTGGATAGTTATTCTTTCTCTGCTGAATTAATTACTTATGAATATTTTATGACTTTTGAAACTTATTATCATTTTGTAGCCAAAAATAATCAAAGACACAATATTAAAATTTTATAATTATATATAAATGTATTAGTTTTACCACATCATCAAAATTTCATGTTAATACTTTAATTTTTTTTCATTATAACATATATAAAATTATATACTAATCATGCTTTAATTTTCATTTCTTTGATTATATCAAGCTGAGACTGAGTATTCAAAATTTTGGGAACTTTTTGTATTCCCTCTTACGTGAATTGTCTCTGGGATCTTGGTGTTCTTGGGGCATTTACATAAATTATTTTGTATAAGTGCTAATACTTTGTTGTACTTACTTAAGTACTTTCCCAAATTGGTTTTCTTTGGTATTCTATTTTTTTCATTTTCAAATATTTTATAAATGTTTTGGTAGCCAAATATGTCAGTCTTCCCTTTGTGATACTGTTATTGCAAAGCAGTTTTCCATTTTATTTTATTTTTATTTTTTAAATAAATTTATTTTTTATTGGTGTTCAATTTACCAACATACAGAATAACACCCCGTGCTCATCCCGTCAAGTGCCCCCCTCAGTGCCCGTCACCCATTCACCCCCACCCCCCGCCCTCCTCCCCTTCCACCACCCCTAGTTCGTTTCCCAGAGTTAGGAGTCTTTGTGTTCTGTCTCCCTTTCTGATATTTCCCACACATTTCTTCTCCCTTCCCTTATATTCCCTTTCACTATTATTTATATTCCCCAAATGAATGAGACCATATAATGTTTGTCCTTCTCCGATTGACTTACTTCACTCAGCATAATACCCTCCAGGTCCATCCACGTTGAAGCAAATGGTGGGTATTTGTCGTTTCTAATGGCTGAGCAATATTCCATTGTATACATAAACCACATCTTCTTTATCCATTCATCTTTCGATGGACACTGAGGCTCCTTCCACAGTTTGGCTATTGTGGCCATTGCTGCTATAAACATTAGGGTGCAGGTGTCCCAGCGTTTCACTGCATCTTTATCTTTGGGGTAAATCCCCAACAGTGCAATTGCTGGGTCGTAGGGCAGGTCTATTCTTAACTCTTTGAGGAACCTCCACATAGTTTTCCAGAGCAGCTGCACCAGTTCACATTCCCACCAACAGAGTAAGAGGGTTCCCTTTTCTCTGCATCCTCTCCAACATTTGTGGTTTCCTGCCTTGTTAATTTTCCCCATTCTCACTGGTGTGAGGTGTTTTCCATTTTAGAAATGAACTTTTTCTATAGTTGATCTCAGATCACAGAATAAATTCATGTAAAAAAGTTCCAATTCCTTTTTGTGCAGGTAGGACCTAAATCATTCAGGATGGCTTTCATCAGTGATTTGGCAATTTTGAAAACAGAATAAAATGTTTTATCATGGGTATTATGTATTATGGGCTATTTGGAAATTGAAAGTCAGAGCTATTCTTGGGATGGGTATCTGTTTTTCTCTTGGTTAGAAGCAGTAGAAATTGATTCATTTACCTAAATAAAAGGTGAATTACTGGAAGGATATGAAAGGCTCACTGAATGGAAGAGAAGCCAGAGGCTCAGCATTAGAAATTGCTTAGGAACAAGGGAAAGGAGTGACACTGTTGCTGAGACCCACCACTGTAACAGTCTGGTCCACTGCTGCTGCCAGAATATGGATGAGGCCTTCCTGGTAAGCACTGACTGGACTACACAACACAAGGAATTCCCCAAAGTGGAGATCAGAGTGCCAAAAGGAAGGAAGCTTTGTTTGTTGAATGGCCTTGAAAAATTGTTTACAATAACACTTTTGCTGAGTCAGCCCTGCTTATCCCTAGATTCCAGATTATTGCTCTGAAAGTTTTTCATCAATGAAATTCACTAACAAAACTACATAGAAACCAGATTTTCTCTCCATTCCTACATTTCCCCTACAATTTGAACAGAGTATATAAATAGCTTAAGAATGCTGACCAGTCATCTATTCAAAGTCTTCTTTTTTTATATCAACATATTACTCCATGTAACTATTTGATGTTTGGTCTGATGAAGTTTGTATTAGAGTGAGTGAAAAATAATTATTTTAGGAGTCTTTTCATTCTGTTCTCAATAACACTTGGAACTTTATTGTTTTCTACTTGTTGTGTACTTTTATTCAGAGGTCTAAACTTGCCCATTTTATTGTAAACTTTACTGCAAGTTTCATGTAAGGTGCCTCTTCTATTTGCTCATGGTGAGAACTATAGGCTTATATATAAAAGAGTTTCCTTCTTTGAACTCCACTAGGTTTAACCTTTATCTTGGTCTTAAGGCATTGAGTAATTGAAATCTTTGAATTCTATTGTTTACTTAGTTTACCTATTTGTGTAACTTTTTAAGTGATATTCATGAGTCCCCTCAGCATATTAATTTCAAATTAGGCCTAAGAACTATTAGGCAATTTTACAGATATTCAATTGTTAGAGTTGTTACAGTTGTTTGAATTGAATATTATTAAAATATTTGAATTATTTCTTATAAGAAAGTATAAGTATGTCAAATGTTTTCAAAGTTATATAATCTAAATGTTAAACCAATGTTTTTTTTTTTTTTTAACCGTAAAAATATACTTCTGGAAAAATGTGCAGAAGAAGTTAAAGGTAACAATTATTTCATTTTTGGGTTCTTTTATCTTGTGGCTCTCAGATGGGGCTGGGACTTGTGTCATCTTGGAGACTTTCTCACCCACATGTCTCCTAGTAAATGGTTAGTAGATAGGAGCTCAGCTGTGGCTGTTTGCCAGAATACCTTCATGTGGCCTATGTAGCTTGGTTTCCTTATAGCCTGGAGGCTGAGTTCTAAGAGCAAGCATCCCAAGAGAGACAGTCTGATGGAAGCTATATCACCTTTTAAGACCAAGCCTTTGATGTTAATAGTGTCACTTCTACTGTACTCTGTTGGTTGGGGGCAATCACAAGAGAATATCATATAGTAATAAGAGCATATGGAGATAGTGTTACAAGCCATCTTTGAAAAATACAACTGCCATACCTATTTAATTTTGTATGTGGTGTACACAAGAATATCTATGGTACACACTAAAAGTGAACTTACAGACATTGATTTGGTAGCCACATATTAGACTAACAGGGGATAGAAATGAGGAAGGAAAGATTAGGAGGCAATTTAGGATGAAGTGAGTCATAAAAGGGAGTGGAAAGTTGGAATCTAAGAAACATTTTGTTAGAAAAATAAACAGGACTTAAATACTATTAGATATAAAACACAAATTAGAAGATTTAAAATGATCCTAAGACATTAATTCTGGGTTACTGGAATAGTAATAACAGAGGTGGTATATTGAAAAGTACATATCATTTCATGGGATGCATAGAGGCATTCATTTTACATACTTGAAGTCTGACATTATGTTTGAGCTTTTAAATATAGATGCCTTGTATAACATTGAAATACAGGGTCAACATGGCATAACATCAAAAATATCTTGGATGAGATATATAGGGGATGGAAATATATATATTTGAGATTATCAGTATAGGAAGGAGAACCCATAAAATAGAATGATTTATCTGAAGGAATAATATATGAATACATAAACCTAAGCTCATGAGTTTTCTGTAGTTAGATGTGTCGATAAATAATTTGTGTTTCATTGGAAGACTACGCGTTATCTGTAGCACACACTCCCCTAGAATCAGATTCTAGTCCTGTTCACTGTCTTTGAGCTATTTTGTAACTCTTCATAAGTTCTAGAAACTGGTAGATATATAAATGCTGTCCTGTGATTTTAATTGGCCCTCCTGACTATAGAAAAATCAGTTTTGTCTTCATTTGCAATTCATCCTAATATTCCTTTATATAAATTTGTGCTGTTTCATGTTCCCTTTGAACCTGTTATATCATCTGCCTTGTATCATATGAGTAAAAACAGTCCTTAACATATATTTATGTTTATATTTGTATGTTGTTAAATACAAAATTATTCTGACACTTATTAAAGCAGTAGGTGTCAAAGCTATCATAATAGGAGAGAGAGATGGGGCACAACTCAAAAGCAAGGAAAAGCAGTGATTTATAGTCAAGGAACAGGTTGAGAGGGGTCAGTGGATAGAGAATTATGAAGAGGAGACATCCAGGATAGTAGGGAGAATTCTTGTTAAACTGGCCTATCAAGATTCTTGCTAAAGACAAGCTAGGGTGACCAGATACTACTTGGAGGATGGTGTGGGATGAGGGATTCGATAGGATGTTATAGATGATAGGATATCATGGGTAGGAGGATTCTCTCTAAGCTGACTTAGTACGGTTTTGCCACAAGAGAGCCAGGCAGACTTGAGGACAAGGCTCAAGAATCAGACTTAGTTAGGAAGAGGGCTCAGAGGTGTTCAATTTATTTGCTCAAGGAGAGAGTCTTTGTCAATATGTATCATGATTTTACTTGTCCTGAGAATTATCTTACCAGATGATAGAGGGGTAATCTAAAGTTGTGGTGTAAAAAAAAAATTGTGGTGTAACAAGTTGCATCTAGAGTGAAACAAAGGAAAAACAAGATCAAAAATAAATTCATGTGTGTCCTGACTGTTGACAAGTTATGATTCTCTCAACCTCTGGTTCTTATTAGTAAGGCTGGAAGGTAAGAATAATGCCTACTTTAGAAGACATACAGCTAAATATTATAATGTGGGAGATGTTTCCCAAATTAGTGTGGGCTCTATTTGCATGAAGTTATGACTACATTTGAGGAGTCAAGGAGGTGAATGTTTCAAGAAGAGCTGTGGAATAGGAACATGGCAGAGACTGCTAGCTGCCTCCTAATACCCACTTTGTCCTTTCTCTGTCTTAGAACTTTGACTTATAGCTGAGTAAATTACTGCCCATTCACAGTTTACTTCTCCTAGCCAATTTGATCACTTAATGTGGCTATGGAATTGACTTTTGCTCATGAGAAGTGAGCAGAAGCGTGGGGTATGGTCATACATGTTTTATTACAATCCTCATCTAGAAGCTAAATTTGCTTTGTAATTCAGTTCCTTTTGTCAAAAGTACTCTGTACTCACATAGACTGTGCCTTCCAGACTTTTAATTCCCCAGTACATGTTGTTATTGCAAATTTCTTTTACAACTAGCTTTTTTCTCTTGGCTTATACGTTTTTTTTTAATTAGTTTCAGAGGTAGAATTTAGTGATTCATCAGTTGTGTATAAGATCCAGTGCTCATTACATCAGGTGCCCTCCTTAATGCCCATCACCCAGTTATCCCTTCCCTCGTCCCTCTCCCCTCCAAGAAACCCTTAGTTTGTTTCTTATTGTTAAGGGTCTTACAGTTTATCTCCCTCTCAATTTTCTTATTGTATTTTTTCTTCCCTTTCCCTATGTTCATCTATTTTGTTTAAATTCCACATATGAGTGAATTGATACATTTATCTTTCTCTGACTGACTTATTTTGCTTAGCATAATATTCTCTAGTTCAATTTGTGTTGTTGCAAATGGCAAGGTTTCATTCTTTTAGATGGCTGAGTAATATTCCATTATATATAAACACACCACATCTTCTTTAACCATTCGTCTATTGATGGACACCTGGGCTCTTTCTATATTTTGGCTGTTATGGACCTTGCTGCTATAAACACTGGGGGGCATGTGCCCCTTCAAATCACTATGTTTGTATCCTTCGGATAAATACCTAGTAGTGTAATTGTTGGGTCATATGGTAGCTCTGTTTTTAACTTTTTGAGGAACATCCGAAGTTTTCCAGAGAGCCTGTACCAGTTTTCATTCCCACCTTTTTCCACATCCTTGCCAGCATCTGTTGTTTCCTGTGTTGTTAATTTTAGCCATTCTGACTGGTGTGAGTTTGGTATCTCATATGATTTTGATTTATATTTCCCTGATGAATGATGTGGAGCATCTTTTCATATGTCTGTTGGCCATCTGTATGTCTCCTTTGCAAAAATGTCTGTTCCTATCTTTTGCCCACTTCTTAACTGGATTATTTGTTCTTTAGGTGTTGAGTTCAATAAGTTCTTTATGTATTTTGGATGTCAGCCCTTTATCTGGTATGTCATTTGCAAATATCTTCTTCCATTCCATAGGCTGCTTTTTGTTTTGTTGACTGTTTCCTTTGCTGTGCAGAAGTTTTTTTTTTATCTTGATCAAATCCCAATAGTTCATTTTTGCTTTTCTTTTCCTTGTCTCCAGAGATGTGTCTAGTAAGAATTTGCTGTGGCCAAGGTCAAAGAGGTTGTTGCCTTCTTCTCCTCTAGAATTTTGATGGTTTATTGTCTTACATTTAAGTCTTGCATTCATTTTGAATTTATTTTTGTGTATGGTATAAGAAAGTAGTCCAGTTTCATTGTTCTGCATGTCCAGTTTTCCCAGCACCATTTGTTGAAGATGTCTTTTTTCCATTGGATATTCTTTCTTACTTAGCCAAAAATTAGTTGACTATATAGTTATTTCTGGGTTCTCTATTCAGTTCCATTGATCTATGTATCTGTTTTTGTGCTAGTACAATACTATATTTTTCTTTTTTAAAGATTTTACTTATTTATTTGAGGGAGAGAGCATGAGCAAGGGAGAACGGAAGAGGGAGAAGCAGACTCCCCACTGAGCAGGCAGCCCAATGTGGGGCTCAATCCCAGGACCCCCATATCACAACCCCAGCTAAAGGCAGATGGTTAACTGGCTGAGCCACCCAGGTGCCCCAGTACCATACTGTCCTGGGGTTGATGATTATAGCTTTGTAATATAACTTGAATTCCAGAATTGTGATGCTTCTAGCTTTGCTTTTTTCAGTGTGACTTTGGCTGTTCGGGGTCTTTTCTGGTTCCATACAAATTTTAGGATTGTTTATTCTAGCTCTGTGGAAAATACTGTTGGTATTTGGATCAGAATTGCATTTCATGCATAGATTGCTTTGGGTAGTATAGACATTTTAACAATATTTGTTCTTCCAACCCATGAGCATGGAATGTTTTTCCATTATGGTGTCTTTTTCAGTATTTTTCATAAATGTTCTATAGTTTTCAGGAAACAGAATCTTAGGTTTATTCCTAGGTATCTTACGGTTTTTGGTGCAATTGTAAATGGTATCAATTCCTTGCTTTCTCTTTGTGCTGCTTCATTATTGGTGTATAGAAATGCAATAGATTTCTGTACATTGATTTTATATCATGTGACTGCTGAATTCATGTTTTAGTTCTAGTAATTTTATGGTGGAATATTTCAGGTATTCTACATAGAGTATCATGTAGTCTGTGAAAAGTGATAGTTTGACGTCTTCCTTGCTGATTTGGATGCTTTTTATTTCTTTTTGTTGTCTGATTGCTGAGGCTAGGACTTCCAGTACTATGTTGAACAACAGTGGTGAGAGTGGGCATCCTTGTCCTGTTTCTGACTGTAGAGGAAAAGCTCTCTGTTTTTCCCCAGTAAGGGTGATATTAGCTATGGATCTTTTTTATATGGCCTTTATGATGTTGCATATGTTCCTTCAATTCCTACTTTCTTGAGCGTTTTCATCAAGAATGGATGCAATTTTGTCAAATATTTTTCTGCATCTATTGAGAGGATCATGTAGATCTTATCCTTTCTTTTACTAATGTGGTGTATCATGTTGACTGGTTTTTGAATATTGAACCACCTTTGTAGCCTGGGAATAATCCCTCTTGATCATGATGAATATTCCTTTTAATGTACTGTTGAATTCAATTTGTTGGTATCTTGTTGAGAATTTTTGCATCCATGTTCACCAGGAATACTGGTCTATAATTCTCCATTTTAGTGGGGTCTTTGTCTGGTTTTGGAATTGAGGTCATGCCTGGCCTCATTGGGTGAGTTTGGAGGTTTTCCATCCATTTCTGTGTTTTGGAACAGTTTGAGAAGGATAGATAGTAACTCTTCTTTAAATATCTGGTAGAGAGACACCTGGTGGCTCAGTGATTGAGCATCTGCCTTTGGCTCAGGGCATGATCCCAGAGTTCCAGGATCGAGTCCCACATCCGGCTTCTGCGTGGAGCCTGCTTCTCCCTCTGCCTATGTCTCTGCCTCTCTCTCTGTGTCTCATGAATAAATAAAAAAATCTTTAAAATAAACAAACAAACAAATAAATAAATGACTGATAGAATTCCCCTGGGAAATCATCTGGCCCTGGACTTTTGTTTGTTGGGAGATTTTTGATTACTAATTCAATTTCTGGTTTTGAGTCTGTTCAAACTTTTTATTTCTTCCTGTTTCAATTTTGGTAGTTCATATGTTTCTAGGAATTTATCCATTTATTTCAGATTGCCCAATTTGTTGGCATATAATTGCTCATAATATTCTTCTCTAATTATTTATATTTTGCGGTGTTGGTTGTGATCTCTCTTCTTTCGTTAGTGATTTTATTTATTTGGGTCCTTTCTTTTCTTTTTGATAAGTCTTGGCAGGGGTTTATCAATTTTACTAATTCTTTCAAAGAACCAGCTTCTAATTTCATTGATATGTTTACCTGGTTTTTTGTTTGTTTGTTTCTATATCATTGGTTTCTGCTCTACTCTTTATTATTTCCCTTCTTCCGCTGGATTTAGGCTTTATTTGCTCTTATTTTTTCAGCTCCTTTAGGTGTAAAGTTAGGTTGTATATTTGAGACTTTTCTTGCTTCTTAAGATACACCTGTATCACTATGTACTTTCTTATAAATGCTTTTGCTGCATCCCAAAAGTTTTGGACTGTTGTGTTTTCATTTACATTTGTTTCCATGCATTATTTTTATTTCTTCTTTAATTTCCTGGTTAACCCTGTCATTCTCTCTTTTTAAAAAAATATTTATTTATTTGAGAGAGAGAGAGAGAGAGAGAGAGAGAGAGAGCATGAGTGGGGGAGCGGGCAGAGTGAGAGGGACAAACAGACTGAGCCTAATGGAGGGCTTGGTCCCAGGACCAACTGAAGTCAGACACTCAACCAACTGAGCATCCCTGGTGCCCCTAACTGATTCATTTTTAGTGGGATATTCTTTAACCTCCATGTATTTGTGGTGTTTTCAAATTTTTCTTGTGGTTGAGTTCAAGTTTCATAGGATTGTGGTCTGAAAATACGTATGGTGTGATCACCATATTTTTCTATTGATTGAGCCCTGATTTATGACTCATTATGTGATCTGTTCTGGAGAATGTTCCATGTGAACTAGAAAAGAATGTGTATTTTGCTGCTTTAGGATGAAATGTTCTAAATATATCTGTTAAGTCCATCTGGTCCAGTGTGTCATTCAAGCTATTGTTTCCTTGTTGATTTTCTGCTTAGATGATCTATTTCTATGAGAGGGGTAGTAAAGTCTCCTATCATCGTATTATTATCAATGAGTGTCTTTATGTCTGTTATTAACTGATTTATATATTTGAGTGGTCCCAAGTTGGGGACACAATTATTTACCATTGTTAGGTCTAATGAGAACATCTTGGACATAACTTATAGGCAAACTCCTACCTCTTCCCAGAAAAGTAAATGAAATCCAACGAATGATTATATCAAAATTGTCTGGTTCATTTCATTTTATTAGTCATGGTTGAGAAAACTTTACTGAATCTTTCTACCCTTAACAAAGTAAACTTTTCCCCCTCAAGATGGCTCCATTTTGTAAATCCATGTAGGTTGTATTTTTTCCCTTCTAAAATTTTATCCTTTTGATATTTTTGTTGTTGCTCATTTATGCATATTAAGAAAGAATCTCAGATTCTGTGTTTCCATGACAAGGGCAACATAGAACCTTACCAAAACCAACTAAATTAATGTTTCATATGATTTTTATATTTTTATATTTTACATACATAAAATGATTGATTCATTAGCACTTGTTCTTAATGCATCAATTCAATGAAACTTATCTTAAAAGGATTTTATTTTTCTTCTTCATAGCTTCCTTTCCTGAAAGGGAATATAAATGTTTGAGCCAGACGCCAGCTCCAAAAATGCTTCTGAAAATTTACTTTTAATACCCATTAGTATATCAACTAATTTTAACTCAGAGATGATATTAGAGGAAAGCAATATGGATTCATTTATAATAATTCCCTTGCTTTTGGATATAATTAACTTTAGAAACTATGCAATTATTGTGGATACATTTCTTCTTAAAATAGCACAAGTTAGGGAGACTTATGGGCTGGTTAAAAGTACTAGTTCTAAAGTGCAGAGGACACAAGTGGTTTAATATATTCATGATTAGACCATAAACCAGGAAGGGACTAAAATCTAGTTATTTGTGGCTTTTCTGAGGTACCACACTATATTTTACTTGCACAAACACACAAACTTAAAAATCTTGAGTTCTCACACTTTCTTCTGATTCTCTTGATTATGACATATTTGCAGTTTTTTCATTGACTTTTTGCTGTGCTTTGTTTACCACATCACCTTCGTAGGAGATATCACCTATGAGTTGTCCTGGCCACCTGCTTATTATATAAGCAGGAATTCTTTTCTAAATTCTAGTTGTCTTGTAAGCCTTGATGAGTTGGGCTAGATAAAATATAACAAGCTTTAAGGTGGCACCTCCACTCAGCTCCTTTAATGAGAGGAAGTCTAAGTAAGTTGTCTGGCTTCTCTGTGCCAATTCTGGCTTCTGCAGCCACACTTGACCCTAGTCACTTAACATTAGTCACCCAGGGGATCAAAAGACTCCCAAATACTTGAAGCACTTCATAGGATATTCCCCTACAATAAAAGGTTGTTACCCCTTGAATTAAGGAGCCACCCTGAACTCTTGAGAAATAATGTTTTTTGGGCAGTGCAGGCAGGAGAGGCCATTGTTTGCCAATTCTGTTCTTTTTTCTACTTTCCAATGTCAGTTGTGACTAAACTGTATGTTTTTTATTATTTCTCTTGTTCTTTCATGAGTAGTCTGAGATGAGAGTAAGTGCATTTATTTGTTAGGTGCCCATGTCAGAAGGGGGACAGCAGAACTTGAGATTTTCTGAGTAGCCATACAGAACTGATGCAGATCATTATAATAAGGACTCCTGAACATGTGGGTTTTCACTGTGAAATTGTTGCTTTTCTGAGCTAGAGGTAGAGTTTGTCTACTACTTTGAATCTGGCCAACTTTAGTACTTGGTTTAGACAATAGAAAGTAGTAGAAATGACATTGTATAAGATCTAAAGCTTAGACTGTAAGAAGCCTTGCAGCTTCTGCTCTCATTCTCTCTTGGAACTTCACCATTATTGGAAAGTGTGGGTACACTACTGAATGATGGGACTTTTGGAGAGAGGTCCCTAACCAAGACCCCAAGGTCCCAGATGTGAAAGTGAGGGTATTTTAGAACCTCTAGTCTCAGTCAAGTAAGCAATAATTAATGATGCTTAAGTAACCATGTGAGACCAACAGAAGAACAAGCCACCTGAGGCCAGCCAACCCATAGACTCAAGAGCCATAATACATTGTTGTTGTAAGCCCTTGGCTATGAGGGTTATGTGTGCTAAACATCAATAGCTGACACACCAGACCAGAGGTGACTAGGCTTAAAACAGAACTGGCAGACAATGCCTTGAAAGCCTGGATATATTTAGCAGGGACCTCATTTAGACATGAAGATTTTGGAGCAGGAATTTAGTTCCAGGAGTGAGTTGGAGGCTGAATAGGGCAGATATGGAAAAAGAAAAGGTGGTTAAACACTGTGGCGGTAATAAAGACCTGGCTTTTTAAATTGATGTATAAGGTGAGGATAAGAACATTACTAGTGTGAATTACTATTGATTTGCAGACATGCTGCATACTGGACTGGGCTCTTAATTTTCTAGGTCAATATTACAACTGGTTCCAGACTAAGGTAACAGGCAGAGTGGCAAAAATATCCAGTTACTCTGAGACAGTGAACTCTTTTTTTTTTTTTTTTTAGTGAACTCTTTTTAAAATACTATTTTAGGGGATCCCTGGGTGGCTCAGTGGTTTAGCACTGCCTTCAGCCCAGGGCATGATTCTGGAGTCCTGGGATCAAGTTTCACATCAGGCTCCCTGCATGGAGCCTGCTTCTCTCTCTGCCTTTGTCTCTGCCTCTCCCTCTCTCTCTGTGTCTCTCATGAATAAATAAATAAATAAAATCTTTAAAAAATAAAATACTATTTTAGGCAAGATTTAATCACATCATTTTTTAAAGAAAAATAAGGTTAGGTGGTCATAATTTTCTGGCAGCTTGTCTTCATGTATTAATTTATCAAATGGTCGTCCAGAACAGACACAGGAGAAGTCCCCTGCTCTCCAGTAGCTTATGGTGTGGTTGCAGGGATAACAGGTAGTTATGGGGTAGGAAAGGTGGGATGCAGTTAAGAGGTAAATGTGTGACAGGATAGGAGCTGAGTAGATTTGTGCATCTGGAACTTAGTGAGAGGGACTTAGAAGAAGAGAAGCAGTAATGTGGGGAAGACTATCTGATGAGCAAGTCTGGGAGATTGGGGACAAGTCTTGGTTGGTCCAGGGCAAGAGAAGAGAGGATCCTGGCTGGAAGCATGGGGTTAGAGTGGGGAGGAGGAATTAATTAGATCAGGTTATGTAAGTCCAATTCTCACTCTAAACCAACCCATAGTATGTCCCAGGGTGACAATGCTAGCACTAAGTAAAATAAAGTTAGTTGCAAGCCACAGTCGGCCAGGGGGAGGAAGTGGATGCTAGCTATCTCAGGTGGTATGTGCCCTCTGACATTCTGGGAGGACATATTTGTGATTATGGTTCTATGAAGTTTCAATCACTTTGGTGGGTTTTAAATTGTGCCATGACACAATTCCCTGTTGCATATCTGAGTTTAGCGAAATGCCACAGGGAGGTGAGTTGTCTGACAGGTAAGGGCATATTCAATAGATTTTCAGTTATGGTTAAGAAGATAGTGTTAAGAATATGCCTGATGGGTGGACTCCCATTTTCATTGGCTACTCTAAGCAGAGACTTGGAACATTTGACATTAAAAGCCATTGAAGATTTTTTTTAAAGCATGTTCAAAGAGTATATGTATGTTTGTTGCACACCATTTTATTTTGCTTCCTCTGTCAGTGCTAAAGTTTTTACTGACTTTGCTCTGGCCCCTTTGGAAGCTGCTAAGGTGAGATCTCAAACCAAGCAAGGATACGCTAATGTTCTAAGAGATGCTGCTTCCAAAAGGCACAAAGCAGGAGTAAGATGATTCCTCATGAGTGACATAGATAAAGAGACCATGATAAAATTGCCTGCTTAGGATATGCTGTTGATGTATTATACACACTTGCTGACCCCACAGATTCTGTAGCATCTTCGGTGAATGAAGACAGCACCATCCAAGTGCTCCATCATCCAAGATGTAAAAGACGGACAGGGCTTATGAGGTACCATCATAATTGGGAATCTGACTAAGCTATAGCAGTTTTTCCAGAAATTCAGCTCTCCAGCTTCTTTGTATTCTACCACATGAGATCACAGCCTTTAAAAAGAAGTATGCTTTCCCTCAGGAAATAAAATTAAGACAAATATGGGCTGAGTTGCTTGCTGGCTTGTGTTGGCAAAATACAAAAATAATATTTATGCATTTGACAGTGTTGGACTGTTCCTATTAATGGTATCATCTTTGCCTGAGGTGAGGGCTCTACATTATTTGTTGAAAGACACCAGCTATCTGTGACTTATCTGTAATGTGAAAATTATTTTAAGTTCACTATATAAAGATGATATATTGAGTCTGAAAATATTTGTAAAGAACCATGTTTGCTATTTAAAACCTGCTAAAGAGACAATGAAAAGGAACCACTTTTAGAGTTGAACATTGGGATTTCTACTCATTAATTGTCAGATGTGCAAGTATTGCCACTTAACTAATTTTTTATGCCCTTTTAAATGTTGCTAGAGGGATCCCTGGGTGGCGCAGCGGTTTGGCGCCTGCCTTTGGCCCAGGGCACGATCCTGGAGACCCGGGATCGAATCCCACATCGGGCTCCCGGTGCATGGAGCCTGCTTCTCTCTCTGCCTCTCTCTCTCTCTCTCTCTCTCTCTCTCTCTCTCTCTCTCTCTGTAACTATCATAAATAAAAAAAAATTAAAGGTTGCTAGAACTTACTGGTTACTCTATGAGATTTTTTAATAGGAGTGTTTGGTGTAAGTTTTTTTACAGGAAGAGTAAAATATAAATAAACCTGGCCTTTGGTAGAATAAAACAGTTAATAAAATGGGGGTATTTTAAAGTGTTTTAATGAGTTAGTAAGAATCACCAGATACTTACCGGTGGGTAGAGTCAACTAAAAAGTTTCAGATGAATGATTAGTAGTCCTAAACATAAAATGCAATGGGAGCCATGTGCAAACCATACAAAAGAATCTGGCCCACATCAGATAAGTCTTCTGGTGTGTCTGTGAAAGGGCATTTTCAATATTATGAACATAATAAAGAATTCACCTCTGAGAAACCAAAAGAAAACAATATATCTAAACCTATTTAACAAGTGGGACCAGATATTATTTGGAACATATAGGTAATTAAGTTGGCACCAAATCAAAAGGCATTTTATTTTCAAATAGTTGATGGAGAATTAAAATAATTTAACCTAACTTTATCAGTTATAAATGTTTAGAAACAATAATTAGGAGATAATACAGAAGTACTAAGAAAGGATAAAGATTATTGCACTAATTTCTTCTGCTTCAAAGAAAGTCATGGGTGAGAGCTTTTATATCGCTTAAAATAAAATATGAAAGAGTAGTATAAGACAGAAACTAATGCTATGTTGTACATCGTGGTTAAAATATAGCCTAAGGGTTTGTAGGGAGATAATGGGGGGAATGATGGTGCTGAGAGAATTATGATTAATCGTACTGCAGCAGCTTACTGGCTACATCATTTCAGGCTAATCTATTGATTTTTTTTTTGAGCCCCATATGTTCATCTTCTAGATGATAAAAGTAACGACACCTATCTGGGTGTTTTATGAGTGTTACGGAGGATGGAATATCTAAAATTCACTGCACAAGAAATGGCAGTGAATACTCAAAATTATTGAAGAAAAATACAGTATGATTCTGAAAACATGGCCTGTGGAGGCTAGCCTAATTTCCATACAAGATAAACCCACAATTTTGATGAATTTGAACAAATGTATACACATTAACCACAAATTCAATCAAGATAAACATTTCCATCACCACCCAATTTCTTTCATGCTCTTTTGCATTTAATTTAGTTCCCCAACCCTTTCCTTGCCCATGGCACCTGCTGATTTATTTCCTGACAGTGTAGTTTCAATTTGCCTTTTTAAAAGCATTTCATATAAGTGGAATCATACACTATGGACTCTTGTCTGGTTTCTTTCAACTCCCCATATCTTTGTGATCCATGTATTTTGTGTATTGGTTTTGTTGCCTTTATTGCCAAATTGTATTCCCATTTATGAATATACCACCTTTTTTCTCTTTCCAATTAGATGTCAGTGGGCATTTTAGTTGTTTCTATATTTTTTTGTAAACATATGTTTTCCCTTCCCTTGGTCAAAGGTTAAAAAAGATCAAGTGGCAGGATCACTGGATTTCACTTTATGAGAGTGCCTCACTTGATAAGACAAGTTTCATTTTTTGACCAAATTCTCTTTTTCCCTTAGCGTTTAATACTATTTTTCACTGGCACTATCAGTGTACGGAAGCCCCAGCAGCTCACATCCAGTCTTTGGTATGGTTCGTTATTTTGATTCTAGTCATTTAACTAGGTGTAGAGTGGTATCTCATTATGATCTTAATTTTATTTCCCCGATGACTAATGATATTTAGTATATTTTTCATGTACTGATTAGCCAGTCATATCTCTTTTCTAGTACAGTGTATATTTAAATATTTTGTGCAGGATCCAGACCACATAACCTAGGGTCTGTAGCTTGGCTTGATAGTTTGGCTTCATTTGGCTCCCAGGTGAAACCATCTGTAGTGTTCCAAGATGGGGGGAATTTCTATAAAGAGTGACATGGAGCAAAGATAAACCTAAAGTTCCATCAGTCAAGTGAGAGCTAATCAAATTTTACTGATGCTGATAACAATGATTAAAAACTTTATAATAGTATCTGGGAAAGATTTGACATGGATTCCTTTATGATATCATGTTTGACTAATCTACACAAAATATATACTTGGTGACTGCTTCATAAACACATTCTGTTATAAATTTTTGTGATTTTCTATATGAGACCTATGTGAAATCTAGTTCATAGGAAGTGTCAGGATCAAATAGAACAAAGCTTATGAAGAAAAGGAATCCATGGTTTAATTCTCTCCTCCCTCCATTCCTTCCATCTCCTTCCATGTCCTTGGCAGCTCCTCCCCTTCAACCTCCTCCCTCTTCAGGGTGTGGTTAGGGAAAAATCTATTAGAGCAACTGCAGTTAATAATTGACCTTACTGCTTTTCTCAACTGTGATTAACATAGTCGTTTTTGTTTTTGTTTTGTTTGGTTTTTGGTTAGCTTTACATCTAAAGAGAATATTTTTCAGTAGACAGTACTGTTTCCCGTGTGTGATAAAACTGACAAATTACACCTGTGCAAGCACGATATTGGCTGTTCTATTTCTGTGAAGGCACTAAAGCAAGTTCACGTATTTTCCTGGGAATGTTAAAATGTCAGTGCTGAGTGCTTTCTGCAGTATTTATGCTTACCCAGGTGTATCTGTGCCACAAAAAATATGAGAAGAGATGCATGCATTGTTTTTAGTTTGATCATTATGACTGCTTTTTTGCATCTGAGGGAAAATATATTCTTTAAGTAGAAACTGCTACTTCTCACCCATGGTGGGCTGAATTGTGATAAAGCATAAAGTTAGAGCTAAAGGAGAACTAATTCTCATTATGCTACAGCTGTGCAGCCAAGTCAGAGACCGCTGATGAGATTGTATACCACAGGGGGCTTTGTTACTTCTGCTTGGGCTGGGGGAGTTTGAGAACCACTGACCCATTTGGAAACTTTAATTATGCAGCAGTTACCTGGCCTAAAAATTATATCAACTAATTCTATCCCCAGAGCAAAATGTTCTGTATAAACCACTTTTAACTGAGTCAAACCCTATTCTCATCCTCCTCCCTAACAAATTATAGTGGCTCACTCCTGTGTTTGTTTTACTTGATATAAAAAAATATACAGGTAAATGAGTTAAAGCATTTGGCTCTTAACTCTGACACAGTATTAGTCTAAGATCCCACTTAAAGGCTGATTTATAACATTTATATTCAAGGATATAAAGAGAACACAAAAAGAATAACTACACAATCTTCCATGTCATTTTCCATTTTCATGTCTTATTTTTTTTCAGAAAAATTGTTTCCCAGTTGAAATTACCTATGCACAAACTGATTTTTAAAAATGGCTTTGGATGCACATTGGTTATATTTTAAATAGTTACAAAAATATGAATAGAGGAATTATAATACTTTATGAAAATAGAACCACAAAATATTCTAGGTTGAGTATGACTTAAAAACAAAGGGTCTTAAATTTTTTTATTGCCAATTTTATTTTGAATTCTTTTCCCTAAGAATTCAAGGTTCATTCTACTTGAGACTACTTGAGAGAGAAAGATCTGAGGCATGGCAGAGAGCACATATTGACAGCTCTCCTGAAATATTTTGCTATTAAACATTTATAGGTGAGAAAAAAAACCTCACTCTGCCAGAAATTGGTGTTATAATGTTGGAGAAGTAGGGGCTCATCTCCTTGTGAACTGCATGTCCTAGATTTTCAGGTTTTCTGGGTTTGCAGTTAGAAAGAGGAAAGCTTCTTATTCATCTTACTCAGTATGTCACTCATGTGTCTAAGTGCGGGTTTCCTTTATTTTGACCCCTGATTCCTGACTCTTATCTGTCTTTTTTTTTTTTTTAGATTTTATTTAAGTTCAAGTTAGTTCCCATATAGTTATTATTAGTTTCAGGGGTAGAATTTAGTGATTTATCAGTTGCATATAATACCCAGTGCTCATTACACACCACTTGTCTTCTTTAATGACCATCACCCAATTGCCCCTCTCACCCCTACCACATCTTGCCTCTAGCAACGCTCAGTTTGTTTCCTATAGTTAAGAATTCCTTATGGCTTGTCTTACTTTCTGATTATGTCTTATTTTATTTTTCCTTCCCTTCCCCTATGTTCATCTGTTTTTGATCTGTGTATTTTAATCTCAATCAAGATATGGACAGGACAGTGGCTGGCTCTTTACTCATTCATACCAATAATTGGAGTTATGTGACATGAATTATATTTTGGGAATTAATAATTTCAAATGCTAGCCATTCCTACAGTTCTGGCAAATGTCAAACTTTTAGACAATTGATGCTATTTGTTGTTTTATGTAGGCTTTCATTTTTGAGCACACTTTAAAATTTTCAAGAGCAGTACTTCTAGGCAAAATGATAGATGTCTGGGATTTACTTCAGAATACTTCGATGTGCCAGCAAATACTTGTCTGATTCATATTTTCCTACCTTCTCCTGATTTTCTCTCTATTAAGAAAGTACATTTCCCTGGCTCTCTTTCACCCTGGCTTCCAGGGAGGTTTGTTCAATGTGGGGTACTGGTGGAAGATTGGAAGGTGAAAGGATGGGATAAGCCAGGTTATTCTGCTCCAAATCACTCTGCCTCTTCTTGCAACATCTCTGGCTGTGAATAATCTTGTCTGTAGCTCCAAGCCTGGTGGAACTACTCCCACCATAGTCCCAGTGGTGCATCTTCTGATGTTCTAGCTCTTACCAGAGAGCCCTGACATCTGGGATCTGGTAACATTTCTTTCTATCATCTTTCCAGTCCCAGGGTTGGCATCAGTTTTTAGCTGTTGTCCATATCTTTATTTTCTCAGATCTTCCATCACCTGTGGAGCCAATCCACTTATACTTAAAGTCCTTGTGTTTGAAAAAACAAAAGTGGTTCTCATTTCTTGGCCAGGCCTTTCTGACATTTCCACAAAGAAACAGAAAGGTGGGAGGAGCATCCTATTCTGGTATGGTGGTGGTATCCCACTACAGCCTGATGACACTTAGAAACATAGAACAAAATAAACAAATGACAACATGAAAACTGAAAAATAAACTAAAGCACAGGATTGTGGAAGGGGATCACGACTTGGAGAAGTCAAATGCTTGGGAGAGGGGTTTACTACTTTTTTTTCCCTCTCACAGTTTTATCTCAAGGGCAGGCCCCATCTGTGCAGTTGTGCAGTGGCATACACTGCTAAAACTGATAGAAATTTCATCTTTCTGGACAGAGAAATCAGAAAAGGGAGCCTCATTTGGTCAGGAAGTTTGGGGAAAATATTGTAAGAGAAAGAAAGCCAGAAGAGGGTTCTTCTAATTCTATGTATTAACCTGAACTGGTTTCTGACTAACCGCTGAAAAATCTATGCATGAGACACAACCAAAAAACTAAAACCAAGGTTTAAGGAGCTTAGCTGAAATTTGAACACCTCAACAAGTCTCCTAACACATCCATGGAATGGATTGAAAACAATGTAGCAAAGGTCTAAAGAGCTAAATGGAAATTTGAACTACCCCTACAGAGGGTAAAACAGACTTTAAGTTATGAACCTTATCAGGTTAAACGTCTTCTAAAATAAAAATTTTATTTTTTATATAATAAAAATTGAGGTTTCAGTCAGTTCAGTCAGTCAGTTAAGCATCTGACTCTCGATCTCAGCTCAGGTGTTGATCTCAAGGTTGTGAGTTCAAGCCCTGCACTGGGTTCCATGTTGGGTGTGGAGCCTACTTAAAAACAAACAAATAAATAAAAATAAGATAGAAATATCACCATTCTCTAGAATATTATAATTGGACCTAGAACCTATGGAGGATAAAATTCATAATATATAGAATGCAATC
This sequence comes from Nyctereutes procyonoides, assembly GCF_905146905.1. Taxonomy (NCBI): domain Eukaryota; kingdom Metazoa; phylum Chordata; class Mammalia; order Carnivora; family Canidae; genus Nyctereutes; species Nyctereutes procyonoides. The sequence goes on from NW_026575044.1 coordinate 41,092,740, forward strand.
CAAAATACTCAAAATACAAAGAATTAGAGAAAAATATGACCAATTCCCAGGGGGAAAGCAAGATATGCACACACATACACACACACACCAACCATGAGATGACTCAATGTTGCAAGTATCAGATAACGAATATAAAGGTAAAGGAAAGTACACTTGATACCACATAGTTGTTGCACGTAATTGGTATGGGAGCATGATAATTATGAGGATTATAGTTTTGGATTATTGCTTTTTTATTGTGATAAAATATACATCATGGGAAATTTATCATTTTAAATATGTTTAAATGTATACTACTGTGCCATTAAGTACCTTTACACTGCTGTGCAACAATTACCACTATCCATCTCCAAAACATTTTCATCAACCCAAACTGAAACTGTATGTATTAAACAATTACTCCCCATTTCCATCTTCCTCCATCTTATGAAATTGTAGAAGCCAGGTGGGGGTACATAACTATAAAAGGAAAGGTAAACATAACAGCCATAATAGGCGATAAGGCTGGAAAGAAGAAAAAGGTGCCTTGAACTACAGAGAGCTATGACATTAGCTAATCAATCATGGAGTTTTTAGCAAGAAAGCTGACAAGTGGGAAGTTGGTGTCAACTACTGCAATGGAAAATTCATTCAGTTTTCAAATCTAAGTTCATGGACCTCAAGCCCATTCCTTTCAGGTGAGCTCTGGAAAAATAATCCTTAATGTTGTTAGAAATATCTAAAATAAATACTCTTTTGATCCTTTATTAAAAGACCTGATGCCATTTGCCAAGATGATTTTGCAATGAATAAACAGGATTGCCGGTAATGAAGTATGAACTGACATTGATACTTAGGGCACCTAAAACACAATTTCACATTTTCACATTTCAAAAGCATACTCTCCTGGTCTCTGGATCCATTTGCAGTTGTTTCCTTGGATCTTGAATGTGTAATGGGATAGATATAATTAGCAACTGGCAAGAACTTCTGACTTGTACATGTTTGTTTGTGGAGTAATGATGGGTTAGTCGAAGCCCCTGAAAATGTTCTCCCCTGTCTGACCATGATGGATAATGTGAAGGGGTTCGGGGAAAGGATTAGTCCTCTAAGCAGAGTAAACAGCCAATCCAAAGGCTTTGAGATGGGAATAAGGTCAATATCTTTAGGAGAAAGAAAGGAGGACATTGTGCCTGAAGGGTAAGGGGAGAAGAAAGTAGTAGAAAAAGGTAAAGTTGTAAAAGAATAAATGATGCAAGAGGCTCTTAGGCCCTAATAGATAATGTGTGTTTTATTTTCAGTTTTATTTATTAGTAGAGGAAGAAGTGCTAGGTACAGGTAGCTAATAGGTGCAGCAGGGTAGTGACACAGTCAAGAAATATGTAAGGAGCTGGTAAAATGCAAAAGCCTTGGATATTCATTGAATCTGGCCATGAAGGGGGAGGATTCTAGGATAATTATTGGATTTCTGGTTTGGACTACTATGCTTACATTATGCTAATATTATCTTAAAAGAAAAAATACGAGTAAGAACAAGTTTGAGGGGACAGAGTAATAGCAAGATTTGAACATGCTGTATTTGAAGTAATGTACAAGTGATATATGTCTATGTTAAAATATTTGTAAATATGAATATGTAAATATTTAGCTAAGTATTTGAAAATAACAGTGATTTAAATAAAATAGGGGTTATGTCTTCTTTTCTAAAATGTTTTTATTTAAATTCCAGTTAGTTAACATACAATATTAGTTAGTAATATTAGTTTCAGGTGTACAATATAGTGATTCAACACTTCCATAAAAATACCTGATGCTCATCAGGACAAGTTCACTCCTTAATCCACATCACCAATTTAACCCCCACCCTCACCCACCTCCCTTCTAGTAAGCATCAGTTTATTGTCTAGAGTTAAGAGTCTGTTTCTTGGTTTCTCTCTCTCTCTTATTTTTTTCCCTTTGCTCATTTATTTTGTTTCTTAATTTTCACATGTGAGTAAAATCATATGGTATTTTCCTTTCTCTGACTTATTTCACTTAGTATAGTACTCTTTAGCTTCATCTATGTTGTTGCAAATGGCAAGATTTCATTCTTTTTATGGCTGAGTAATATTCCACCGTGTGTGTATAATAATTATAATAATATAATGCACTTAGAAATAATAGAGACTTATTGCTAAATAAAAGCAGAAACATTTAAACATTAAACATTTATATATATACACACACACACCACATCTTCCTTATCTATTCATCACTTGATGGACATTTGGGTTGTTTTCATA